>NC_073229.2:127325000-128575000 GCF_029281585.2 Gorilla gorilla gorilla | reverse complement strand
ACATCTTGTAGGAAAATATTACTAATGAATGCTATGATTGTGCCTATTATTTTAGACCTCAGGATATTCTGGGCTACATGTGCATTACTTTTAATGAGCATGGAATTTAGCAGATAAACATTAGTAAGTAGACATGGAATTTAGCAAATAAACATTAGTAGTATCCATGCTATTAAATGCATGAAATAGTTATACCAGCAGACAGGTTATGGCCATAAAGAATGTTGACCTTAAGTATCATCTGCTTATTATCTCATTTGCTGAAAAATTATTTTGCATCATTATAATTCTACAGATGTTTCACAGATGTCTTTAAGGATATATTTCTGTGGGTTGTTATTAAGCTAACTTCTGTGTACTACAGCAGATTTCCATAGCATATTAATGAGAACATTATGGAATTGTAAATAAATACGTTTGTAGCTATCAAGATGAAGAGCAGAACTATAAAAATGGTTATAAAAATCTAATTAACATTTTAACAGTAAAAGCTTGCTGCCTTGATACCACAAGGGAATGGTCTCAGTCAGTAGATAAAATGAAGAATTCCCAAGTGGGCTTAAGAGTAGATGAAATACTGCTATCAATATTTAATGGGATGTGTCAGATTTTACCACCATTTGAAAGGATGCAAATAGGGGTTACCATAGAAATCACCTTGACAGAAAACTGCACAAAATGCAACATAAACTATCCCTTAAGCAGCCTTGCAGGGATTGCTGTGATGTCCGACTATAGTCTTCTCATGTAATTGTTCGATAGTGGGAAAAAATGCCTCGTTCGTGTGTGTGTGTGCGTGTGTGTGTGTATGTGTGTGAGTGTGCATGTATGCCCAACATAACTAAAGAATTATAAGAACAGTATGGAAATTCTAGAGGCAGGTATCTTCATATTTCTTTATATCATAATTACTCTTTGATAAAGCTATAAATGCCAAAGTTGTTTACAGCTTTAACAAGGTATTCATCATAGCCATGCTGCTGAAAGACAAAGCAATCTCAGAGATGTTATATTTAAATTTAATATTCTTTTTTACATTTTAGAGGCAATATTCTTTTGTGTCATGGCTCTGAGATAAATAAGCATTGCATTTTAGCAGGCTGGTCTTGGACCAATTAGATGAGTTTCCTCCTAGACACAAACTTCTGTTGTTGAAAAAAAAACCATTTTTTTTTCTTTGAAAAAAAAACCATTTTTTTTCTTTGAAAAAAATTGGTACACATGCTCTCCTTTAACTATTCTACAATTACAACACTGGGACTAAGCTAAAAAGAATTTACACTTATTTCACAGACTCTTTCAGCAAAAGGAGATGATGTTATAAATTTCCCTCCCCATTAAAAATGGGTGGAATAGAAATCTGAGGTTGCAATAGGAATTTTTAAAATAATCATTAGTTGTTAAACCAAAGGGAAAAAGAAGCAATTTTAGACATATGAATGTTTAAAAATTTGTAATGGTTATCAAAAAAGATGAAGAAAAATCTGACACAATTTTTTCTTCAAATGACTTATGTATGTTTGAGTTGAATGAATATCATTTTCATATTAATAGCATAAACATAAGCATTATCAACAAACAAAAACTCTCAAGTTCCACTTTATGACCCATTAAGGGAGACATAAAGAGGAAAAGAAAATGGAAATACTTATGGAAAGGATAGAATGGGCACTAGAGATAAGGAGAAGCCATGAGAAGGGAGAGTAAGAGAGAGATATAGGAAGCTTTTGACCAAAGACAGGCTGTGCTAGGAAGGGGAGGGGAGGAGAGGAAACGGATGAAACCAGGTGGAGACGCCCTCTCCACAACTTTCCCTGAAAATACTTTACAGATTTAAAAAAAAGAGGGGTCACATCTCTCAGAGGTATGTAAACACTATACACAATTGAGAAAAAGAAATAGGCCTTTTTCCTGTCAGATTTAGAGCATTGTGTTTCTTTTTTTGTATCAGGCCTTGAGTTTTATTCCCACTGGTCTAAAAACTCCTAACATTTTTTAATCTTCCCAATTCAAAGCTCCTAACCACAAAGGATTGAAAGACATAAAGAAACTACAAAGAGAAACTGACAAACCTACAAACATAGAAGGAAGTTTAAAATATTTCTCCCCGTAACACAGAACAAACAGCTGGAAAAATTGAAGAGAGAAAGAAAAGGAGATTTGAATAACCTATTGAAAGCTTGCTTTAATAAATATGTATAGAAGCTTGTATCCAACGCAGAGAATGAACATTGATTCACAGCACATAGAGATTATTTTCAAAATTCACTTGGACAAGGCTACAATAGAAATCTCTACAAATTCCAAAAATGTCAACAGCATATTGATTCTCAATCACAATGTAATAATATTTTAGAAATAAGAAAATTGTAAATTTTTTTTTCTTTCTGACTATCCTGCATGATTTGGAGGATGGGTACAGTCACAAACAATTTTTGGGTTAAAGTGGAAATTAATTAGAAATCAGAAAACATTTATCACTCAATAATTTCTAAAGCATTATGTATCAAAATTTAGTGGAGGCAGTTAAAGTGAATCTTAGAAATTTATAGTCTAAATTTCTGTATTAGGAATATATAAATATTTGAAAACACAAGATAACTGTTAAATCTGAGGTACATGAAAGGAAAAAACAGTGAAACTGAAGAATTTAGAGTAAAGGAAATTAGAGGGTAGCAGAAATTAATGAAATAGAAAAAACACTTCAAAATAAAAATCATTAACAAGGGTTTCCAAGCAAAATTAGAAGGACTGATGAAATAGACAAACCTCTGCTAAGTCTGATCCAAAAGGTAAATAAGACAGGCTCAAATAAAGAATATTATTGGTAGAAAAGAAAATATAAGTGTAAATATAAGATATAAGTAGAGATTCAATAATTCAAAGAATGTCTGATAAGAAACTTGATGCCCTTATATTTCAAAACTCAGAAAAAATGTAAAAAATTTTAGGAAAAATATAAGCAAACTAACAGTGACTCAAAGAGAAAATGATAACAAGGAAGAGGTATCAAAGTTGTTAAAAAGTTCCACTTGCCTATCCAAAACACCAGACACAGATCAGTTTTTGGAAGCTAGTTTGTTAGTATTATTTAGCATATTAGCCAGCAATATCTTACACAAACTTCTCAGATTATATAACAAGAGTAAAGCTACCAAATTCATTTTATGAGGTTAATATCATCTTGACATGGAAATTGTAGGAGCAGATTAAAAAATAATAAGCCAATTGCACTTATAAAACTAGATGTGAACACTCAAAATCAAATATTAATAAGGAGAATCTAGTAATATATTAAAAATAATATGTCATGATTAGATAGGTTTTATTTTGGGAATGCAAGCATGGCTTGACGTTTGAAGATTCATTAAAGAGCACCTAGTTAAAAATGAACTGGACAAAAATATTTATCTTTACTCTCTCCAAAAAAAAAACACATGAAAATATGGCTGAAAGCGAAAGAAAGTTTAGACTCGTGGGAACAGTTAATGAGAGAGGAGAGAACACAAGATGAGAAATGCCAATACAATTTTGGAAGCACAAAAGCAAATGAATGAATGGTTACGGATTTAACAGATTCTTGGAGTGCAAGAAGGATATCCAAGAAGAAGCAATCCAATTAAGAAGATGAAACTTAAAAATCTCAAAAATTGGAGGCATCAGATACTTGTGGAATCAGGAAAACTGGTTTAAAGACTATTAAGCAAAACCACATGTCACCTTCCCTGCCCAACACAACTGTACAACTATTTCTCCTCCACCACAGCAGAAGACTGGGCATTTGCTTGTGGGGGTTGAAAGAGATGCACTCTCCACGCATAGACATAAGGCCTGTCTGAAAGATTGGGAACAATTATGAAAATGGGATTGCATCTAATAATCTTAACCCGTTTTTCCTTTTTGCTCAGAGGACCCTGTCAACCAGGCTTACATCCCTCTGGGTGGAAGACGAGAAGATTCATTGATGGGCAGACTGATCACTGTTTTTTTTTTTTCTTTTTTCTTTTTTCTTTTTTGAGACAGAGTCTTGCTCTGTCACCCAGGCCAGAGTGCAGTGGCACGATCTCGGCTCGCTGCAAGCAAGCTCCGCCTTCTGGGTTCATGCCATTCTCCTGCCTCAGCCTCCCGAGTAGCTGGGACTACAGGCGCCTGCCACCACGCCCGGCTAATTTTTTGTATTTTTAGTAGAGACGGAGTTTCACCATGTTAGCCAGGATGATCACTGTTTTTGTGTTTGTGTGTGCATATGCATACACACGTGTGTACATGTGCATATGGTGTACGTGTGTATATGTGTATTATGCACTTACTGTATGCCAAATAGATACATTAAATATTATCTAATTGAATTTTTATCTGAGAACAGACTGGGATGAAAAAGGATGAACGAAGAAGACTGCTGATTAGACAGTCTTGTGACAAAATATGAGAAGTAATTAAAATAATTCTAAATAAGTATGAAAGCATTTGTTTATTCCTCCAACAGACAAATATTGAGCACATACTGTATGCAAGGTCTTTAAAAATACGCCTAACATTGCTTTTAAAACAATTATTGACATGATCTTAGAGGATAGGGAAAATTGAGTGGATATTGACTTTGTTATCCTTACAAACATTGATTAAAAACAGATTATTATACATTTTGGGAAACTGAATATTACCGATGACCCAATATTACTATTTTTCTATTAAAAAGTAATGTAAAGACAGTATAGCATAAAATTTCATGTGATTATATGGTTTTAAAATAATGAATTACAAATTAAGTCAGTTATTTCCATATAATACCACTTTATTTGAATCCAAAGAATTGCAATAATTTTTTTAACATTAATACTTTTTATTTATGGTGAAGTGACACTGCTTATAATTTAAGATGAGTCACAAACATGATCTCATCGGTTCTCACAACAAACCTTTGAAGTATTTGGAGGAAACCGCAGCAACTTTATTTGCAGATGTTAAAACAGTTACAGTGGCACTTTTAAGCATAGGACTTGAAATTGAGAGCCTTAGGTTGGGATCTTAACTGTGCTGCAATTAGCACTGTGAGCTTGGGTGAGCATTTATCCCGTCTGGACCTCAGCATTCTTAGCTATCAAATACAAGGTTTAAAATTTTGTTTTTCGGCCAGGCACGGTGGCTCACGCCTGTAATCCCAGCACTTTGGGAGGCCGAGGCGGGCAGATCACCTGAGGTCAGGAGTTCGACACCAGCCTTGCCAACATAGTTAACCCCATCTCTACTAAAAAAAAAAACCAAAAATTAGTCTGGCGTAGTGGCAGGCACGTGTAATCCCAGCTACTCAGGAGGCTGAGACAGGAGAATCGCTTGAACTCGGGAGGCGGAGGTTGCAGTGAGCCGAGATCTCGCCATTGCACTCCAGCCTGGGCAACAGGAGTGAAACTCTGTCTCAAAAATAAATAGATAAATTTAAAAAAGTTTTGTTTTTCATGGCATTCTTGTGTCTGTAATCTGAGAAAGAAAACTTCACTAATTAGGAATTGTTCCAATTGGTACCTAAACTATCACTTAAAAATATTTTTTAAAGTTTTAAAATTCTATGGTTAATTTAGTTTTGTCTCCTCACTCCTTCCACCCCCTTTTCTTCTCACTTCTTTGCTTCCTTCCAAAAATTATATTTGATAGATTATAGGAAAAAAAAAAAGGCCTGAGAGAGCAGCTTCTGGGTTGGTTGATTCTGCCACTCAGTGATGACGTAATTGGAACTCCCATTCTTGTCAAATTTTCACTTGCTGTCCTCAGCATAGTGACTAGGTTTTGACTAGTGCTCCTGTTTTCAAGATAGCTGAGACAGTTCCACTGGAATATAGAAACAAGACAACTTCCAGTAGAAGAAGAGAGACAGCTTTTCACTAGGTCTCTTTGTATGCCTCTTTTCTTTGCCAACTTCCCCTCCAGACTTCTCGTGTGTCACTCCATTGGCTAAGATTGCTTCACATGTTCGTGTCTAACTGATTCCTGGCAAGGAAAATGGAATCACGGTGAATGGATTAAGCTAGTCAGAATCCACTCCTCCCCTCTGGAGCTGGGGCCAGAGCTCTTCTTTCTTGCTCCAAGTATCTTGAGGAAAATGGAGCCTGCGTGTGGCATTGGCTTCATTCCCTACTCTATTGCATCTTTACATGCTGCCCCTATGGTCTGAAATTTTATTCTCAATTTTCTGTCAGAATATCTTTATTCATCTTTCAATATACATCTCAGTTGTTATTTCTGAGTGGCTCATGATGATGATGAATAAAGCCAACATAAGCGTGTACACTCAAGTTTAAATAATATTTTAGAAATCGTTTTCAACACTTGAAAAAAATTGCAATAAAAACAGATCTAAGAGTATGAGAGCAATTAAAAAAAACAAGTGATTGGACATCAACTATTGCCAATAATATATAATGGGAAGCAAATATTCTTGTTCTTTAAAAAATCTGAGTCACCAAAACATATTATTTGCACTTACTTGGAAGGAAACCAATTCACATTAAGGTTTTCAAAATGAGGAAGTACGGAACTTTGAAACACTCCTTCCATTATAACGATGTGGCAGTCTGCATCGGGGATGTGCACGTCCACTATGAGTACAGTGGTGAGCAATGTGGAATGTGTGGGGTGGATACTGATCACCTCAATGGAGATTCTTAGTGGAAACGGGTAGAGTTGAAAGAGGGAACAAAGAAAAAAGATTATTTATTTATTTATACCTAAACAAGATATATAGCATCTGGAAAATAGCAGACTTGATATTTCTCCTATCTGGGAGACAATCCATATAAATGAAGAAACACTAGCAGATTCTTGTTCTTCACTTTTTTTTTCTCTTAAGCTGTTGGCAAGGACTTGGTCTGCACTGAGAGACAGAGGAATTCACTCCACTGGCAATGCTTTTGGATTGAATTGGGATCATAGCCATTGTGACAGGTCTCTTCCATTACAAAACTGTCTCTTGGTTACATTTGAATCCTGCAGTGGTGTTCTATTTGTCAGGATACCAATAGGATATAAGGTTGTATCTAAGAGGAGAATTATGGGAATTGGCTAATGCAATTATGAAGGTCAAGAAGTCTCATGATATGCAGTCTGTAAACTGGAGACCCAGAAAAGCTGATAGTGTGATTTGGTTAGAGTCTGAGGCCTGATAACTAGGAGAGCCAATGGTAGAACTCTCAGCCTGAGGCTGAAGAACTGAGAACTTGGAGGGGAGAAGAGGAGGAGGGTGCTAATGTAAATCCCAAGGTCTGAAGTCCCAAGAACCAGGAGCTCTGATGTCCAAGACTGAGGGAAGATGGATGTCTGTCCCAGCTCAAGAACAGAGGGAGTGAATAAACCCTTCCTCTGCCTTTTTGTTCTATCCAGGCCCTCAACAGATTGGATGATGCTTGCCCACATTGGTGAAAGCAGATCTTTACTCAGTTTACTGATTCAAATGCTAATCTGCTCTGGAAATATGCTCAAAGACACACCAGAAGTAATGTTTTAGCATCTCTCTGGATATTCCTTAGCCCAGTCAAGTTGACACATAAAATTAACCATCACAGATATGAAATCATCTGTTGCATGAGTTAGAGAGAGAGATTATGGTAACCTTTTCCAGGCTACCTTCTCTGATCCTTCACTACCATGAATAGTATCACCTTCTCCCTCTGTGTGTTCTCTGACTATTGCTATTTTGTGCTGTCTTTTAATTTTTTGCTTGTTTTCCAATTCCATAAGATTGTGAATGTGATAGAGTCCTCCTCACTTTTATCTTTAATCTCAAGCCTTTTATATAGTGGGTGCTGAACATGTGGGCTGATCTTACCATACTCCATGACTGCATCTAATCAGCTAAACAGAGGTAGCAAAAAAAATACAACCATAATTATTGGCTTAATGTTAAATTTATGACCACAAATCTCAGAGATGGCTTTAACTGCTGCCCCCCAAAACCTATTACCTTTCCGTGGCAATTCACTGAGTAAAAGATTTTATGCTTTCTTTTTTTTTAAAACCTCTAATACTCCCACTATCTTTTATTCTCAGCTGATGACCTTGCTTTTTATTTCACTGAGTAAATGGAAGTAATGGAAGAGAATTTCCACATGCAACCTGACAAAACACACCAAATTATCTATGTCCATATAATGAGCATTCCCTTCTCTTGCAATAGATGGACTATCTAAGGCCTCACCCTTTCTAGAGCACTGGATCTTATCCCTTTCTGTTAAGGATGTCAATCCAAAAATGGTCTATCTCTGCATCATCAATATTCATCTCTATAGTGAACGTTTATCAATAGCATACAAATAAATATGTTGTAATATCTTCCATTAGGGAAAACCCTTTTCTCCACATTCTACTCTAACCATTGCATCATTTGTATGTCTCCATTATAACAAAACCCTTACTCTTAGAAATTATTGTCTCTTCTTGCTAGCTCCATTTCATTTCTCTCCTACTTAGAACATATTTCTGTCTCATTTTCACCACGGAAAGAGCTCTTGTAAGGTTACGCCTATCAGCTGAATAGCATCCTCATTATGCTCAATCTACCAGCTGCACTTTTTACACTTGATTGTCCTTCCTCCTTAAAACCATCTCATATCTAGGTTTCTGAAAGTCAGCTTTCTCTTGTTCTCCTTTGCCCTGACTGGCTGCTCCTACTCAGTCTTCTATGCTGGGTTATCCTCTTTCCAACTTCAGTTAGTGAGAGTGCTTCAGGCTGTGTCCTTGGGCTATTGTCTTTTTTAGCAGAACTCACTCTTTAGGTGTCCTATTCAGGCTCTTGTCTTCCATCTTAGCTTGGGCTGACTCTAACAAAATACAAAAATAAACAACACACATTTAATTCTTGTAGTTATGGAGACTGGAAAATCTAAGATCAGGGAGCCACAGATTTGCTTCCTGACGAGAGATCTCTCCCTGGCTTGTAGGACATCTGCCTTCCAACTGTCTCCTCACGTGGTGAAGAGAGAGAGAGGGAGAGAGCTCTGGTCTCTTCTTCAGTGGCACACAAACATTCAGTTCATAACAGCTTCTCTATGTATATTTCCAGTCAAGAATTGCATATGTAACTACCTATTTGAAACTTCCAAGGGAGTTTCTGACTGACATTTCAATCTTAACAGTGGAACTCTTGACTCTTTTGCAGCCCCAAAACTGTTCCTCCCATAGTCAGCCACACCTCAGTCAATGGTACTTCCATCATTCCAGTAGCTCATTCCAAAATCTTAGTGCACCGTTTATTGCTTTGTGTCATACCACTTGTCCTGTCCACCACCAAATCTGTTTAGTCTGCAGTTGCAGTATCTCACCACATCTGAACCACTACTATTCTAGTTCAAGATACCATTACCTCAAACCTGAACCATTGCAATAGCCTTCTAACTAGTCTTGCTGCTCATCTTAGCAAGTCTATTTTTCAAACAGCTGCAAGAGAGAACCTTTAAAAAAGATGTTAGATTATATCACTCTTCTGTTCATAATGCTTAAATGTTTCCCATCTTAATCAGAATAAAATCCCTGGCCCCTCACTATTTTTCCAGCCTTGTGTCCCATGTTCTCGTTCTGCTCCAGCCACATGGATCTCTTGGGACTCTTTGAGGATGCCAAGCAAGCATCTGCAGCAGGGACTTTCTTCTCTGCCTGAAATTGTCTTTTCCCACAAAAGTATGACGTACTTTCTCCTTTACTTTAGCTCCTCATTTAAACATATTATTATCAGAAAGTTTTCCCAGCCAAATCTATATAACATCTGGCCCCTTTTCACAAACCCCTACTTAGCTTTTCTTCTAAGCCATTTTCCTTACCTAGCATATATATTTTTAATTTCTTTGAAACTTTACTAGTTTTTAAAATTTTAATTCTTTAACTGTAAATGGATGATTTATACATATATATGTATGAGGTAGAAAGTAATGTTATGATTTGTGAAGACAAGGTGGAATAATAATAATTTTTTTAGAGACAGGATCTCACTCTCACCCAGGCTGGAGTGCAGTGGTGCAACTATGGCTCACTGCAGCCTCAAACTCCTGGGATCAAGTGGATCCTCCATCCTGAGCCTTCTGAGTAGCTGGGACTACAGGTGCATGCCACTTTGCCCAGCTAATGAAAAAAAATTTTTTTTTGGTAGGGATGTAGTCTTGCTATATTTTCCCAGATTGGTCTCAGCTCCTAGGCTTAAGTGATCTTCTCGCCTCAACCTCTCAAAGTGCTGGGATTATAGGTGTGAGACACCTTGCCCAGCCAATGTGGAATAATTAAATAAAGCTAGTTAACATTTCCATCACCTCAAATACTTAACATGTTTTTGTGGTGAGAATGTTTAAAATTTACTCTCTTAGCAATTTTTGAAATGTACGCTGTTATTAACTATATTTACCACAGTGTGCTATAGATCTAATAAAGCCATATTCCTTATGTCTGAGATTTTATACCCTCTCACCATCATCTCCCCATTCCCCCCTCTCCCCAGTCTCTGTAATCAGTATTCTACTCTCTGCTTCTATGAGTTTGATTGTTTTAGATTCCACATATTGGTGAGAATATGGGAAGTTTGTCTTTCTCTGACTGGCTTATTTCACGTAGCATAATGTTCTCCAATTCCACACCTGTTGTAAATGACAGAATATCCTTCTTTTTAAAGGCTGAATAGTATTTTTATTGTGTAGATATACCACATTTTAAATCTATTTATATGTTGATGGACACTTAGGTTGATTTCATAACTTGGCTATTGTGCCTAGTGCAGCAAGGTACATGAGTGCAGACATCTCTTTGACAACTGATTTCAAATCTTTTGAGTAAATACTCAGAAGCGTAATTTCTGGATCATATAAAATAATTCTATTTTTAGTTTTCTGAGGAATCTCCATAGTTTCCCATAATGGCTAATTTACATTCTCACCAACCGTGTGCAAGGATTCCCTTTTCTCTACAACTTTGCTAACGTTGTGTTTCATCTTTTTGATAATAGCCTTTCTGACAGATGTGAGATATGATCTTTTTGTAGTTTTAATTTGTATTTTCCTAACGATTAGCAATGTTGAGCATATTTTCATATATCTGTTCGCCATTTGAATGTCTTCTGAGAGTTTATTCAGGTTCCTTGCCCATTTAAAATTTTTTTAATTGACATAATAATTGTACATATTTATGGGGTACATAGTGATGTTTTGATACAGTGCATAGTGATCAGATCAGGGTAATTGGCATATCCATCATCTCAAACATTTATCATATTGTTGCGCTGGGAATATTCAATATCTTGGTTCTGTGTATTCCTTATTCATTTTAAAATTGGATGTTTTGTTTTCTTGCTGTTCAGTTGTTTGAACTTGTATTTTTTGGATATTAACCCTTTAGTGAATGTATGACTTGCAAATATTTCCCTCCCATCTGTAGGTTGTCTCTGCACACTGTTTTTCCTTTTCTGCACAGAAGCTTTTTAGTTTGATGTAATTCTATTTGTCCAATTTTGCTTTTGTTGCCTGAGCTTTACAGATCAAATCCACAAAATCATTGTTTAGACCAATGTCATATACTTTTTCTCATTTTCTCCTATAGGTTGAGTACCCATTATCCAAAATGCTTGGGGCCAGAGGTGTTTTGGATTTGGGATTGTTTTTTAGATTTTGGATATTTCATATAGATAATGAAATTTCTTGAGGATGGAACTCAAGTCTAAACATGTAATTTGTTTATGTTCTGTATATTTCATATACACCTTATATACACAGCCTGAAGGTAATTTTATACAATATTTTAAATAATTTTGGACATAAAACGAAGTGTATGTTAAGTAGGCATTTGTGGAATTTTGCACTGTGTCATGTCAGCACTCAAAAAATTTCCAAGTTTTGGATTTTCAGATTAGGGATGCTCAACCTGTAGTAGTTTTATAGTTTTTGGTCATTCATTTAATTCTAATCAATTTTGAGTTAAATTTTTGTATAGGATGTGAGATAAAAGCCCAGTTTCATTCTTTTGCATATGGATATCCAGTTTTCCCAATACCATTCGTTAAGCAGACTATCCTTTTGCCCATTGTGTATTTTTGTCACTTTGTTGAAAATCAATTAATGGTACATACGTGGCTTTATTTCTGGTCTCTCTATTCTATTCTATTGGTTGATGTATCTATTTTTTGTGTGTGCCAGTGCCATATTTTAATTACTATAGCTTTGTAGTGTAGATATTAGTACTATAGCTTTGTAGAATTATCCTGTTGTAATTTTAATTTGTGTTTTCCTAATGATTAGCAATGTTAAGCATTTTTTCATATATCTGTCGACCAGATATATTTTGAAATTGTGTATTATACCTTTGTTCTTTCTGTTCATGATTGCCTTGCCTATATGCTTTTTTCGGTTGTTTCATATGAATTTTAGGATTGCCTTTTCTAATTCTTTGAAAAATGACATTGGAATTTTGATAGAGATTACATTGAATCTGTAGATAGCTTTGGGTAGTATGGGCATTTTAATAGTAATAGTTCTTCTAATCCATAAACACAGATATTTTTCCATTTATTTGTTTGTTTCAATTTCTTTCATCAATTTTTTACAGTTTTTAGGGTAGAAGTCTTTCAGCTCTTTGACTAAATTTATTCTTAAGTATTTTATTTATTTGTTTGTTGCTATGTGAATGATTTGTTCTCTTGATTACTTTTTTGGGTAATTCTTTGTTAGTGTATAGAAACGTGACTAATTTTTGTGTGTTGCCTTTGTATCCTGTAACTTCACTGGATTTTTTAAGTAGTTCTAAATTTTTTTAGTGGATTCTGTAGGGTTCTTAACATAAAGATTATGTGACCAAAAAACAGTGACAAATTATCTTCTTCTTTTCATATTTGGATGCTTTTTATTTCTTTTTCTTGCCTAATTGCTCTGGCAAGAATTTCCAATGTTATGTTGAATAGAATTGGTGAAGAGTAGGCATCCTTGTCTTGTTCCAGATCTTAGAGGAAAGGCGTTAGATTTTTCTCTTCACTGTTCAGTATAGTGTTACCTGTGGGCCATATGTGACCTTTATTATGTTAAGGGGCATTCCTTCTATACCCAATTTTGTGAGAGTTTCTGTCATGAAAGAATGTTAGTTTTGTCAAATGCTTTTTCTGCACCTAATGAGATGATCATATGGTTTTTGTCCTTCATTTTGTTAGTGTGATATATCACATTCATTTATTTGTGTATGTTAAATCACGCTTGCATCCCAGGAATAAATCCCACTTGACTGTGATGGCTGATCCTTTTAATGTGTTAATAAATTTGGCTTTCTAGTTTTTGAGGAGTTTTGCATTTATGTCCATCAAATATATTGGCCTGTAATTTTCTTGTAATGTCCTTATCTGACTTTGGTATAACGGCAATACTGGCCTCATAAAAAGAGTTTGGAAGTATTCCTCCCTCTTCAATTTTTTTGAAATAGTTTGAGAAGGATTGGTGTTAATTCTTCTTTGAATGTTTGGTAGAATTTAGCAGTAATGTCATCAGATCCTGATCTTTGATGAGAGAATTTTTATTATGTATTCAATCTCTTTATCCATTATTGGTGTGTTCAGATTTTCTATTTCTTCATGATTCAGTCTTGGTAGGTTTTATGTTTCTGGGAATTTACCCATTTCTTCTAGTTTATCAATTTTTGGTGCATAATTGTTCCTAGTAGTCTCTTATGATTCTTTGTATTTTTGTGGCATCATTTGTAATGTCTCTTCTTTCATCTCAGAGTTTATTTTTTTGAATCTTTTTTTTTCCTTAGTCTAGTTAAAAGTTTGTTGATTTTGTTTCTCTTAAAAAATCAGCTCGGCTGGGGACGATGGCTCACACCTGTAATCCCAGCACTTTGGGAGGCCAAGGCAGGTGGATCACCTGAGGTCAGGAGTTCGAGACCAGCCTGACCAACATGGAGAAACCCCATCTCTACTAAAAATACTAAATTACCCAGGCATGGTGGCGCATGCCTGTAATCCCAGCTACTCGAGAGGCTGAGGTAGGAGAATCACTTGAACCTGGAAGGTGGAGGTTGCGGTGAGCCGAGATCTCGCCATTGCAATGCAGCCTGGGCAAGAAGAGTGAAACTCCGTCTCAAAAAAGAAAAAAAAAAAAGAAAAATCAGCTCTTAGTTTTGTTGATCTTTTGTGTTGTTTTTCTAGTCTCTATTTCATTTGTTTCTGCTTGATCTTTATTATTTACTTCCTTCTACTAACTTTGGGCTTACTATTTTTTTGTTTATCTAGTTCCTTCAGGTGTAACATAAGTTGTTTATGTGAGATTTTTCTTTTTCAATATAGGCATTTACTGCAATAAACTTTCCTCTTAGAACCACTTATGCTGTATCCCATAAGTTTTGATAATTGTGTTACCATTTTCACTTGTCGAAAGATTTTAAAATGTCCCTTTTAATTTTATCATTGACCCATTGGTTGGTCATTACCATGTCGGTTAATTTCCATGTATTTGTGAATTTTCCAAAACCTATTGTTTCTGATTTTTAGTTTCACAGCATTGTGGTCAGAAAAGATACTTGTTATAATTTCTATCTTAAATTTACTTAGACTTGTTTTATGCCCCAGCATATGGTTTATTCTGGGGAATGTTCTGTGTGTACCTGAAAAAATGTTTATTTTGTTGCTGTTGGATAGAATGTTTTGTATATGTCTCTTAGGTCCACTGGTCTAAAGTGTTGTTCAAGTCCCATGTTTTCTTATTACTTTTTTATCTGGATGACCTGTCCTTTGTTAAAAGTGGGATATTGGAGTTCATTACTTTACTGTATTGCAATCTATCTCTCCCTTTGGATCCTGTAATATTTGTTTATTTTACTTT
This sequence comes from Gorilla gorilla gorilla, assembly GCF_029281585.2. Lineage (NCBI taxonomy): Eukaryota > Metazoa > Chordata > Mammalia > Primates > Hominidae > Gorilla > Gorilla gorilla. Next base: position 128,560,175 of record NC_073229.2, on the reverse strand, counting down.
CTTCTTCTTATAGATTCAGAAAATATAGGTGCAGGTTTGTTACATGGACATATTATATAATGCTTGGGTTTGGTCTTCAAGTGAACTCATCACCCAAATAGAAACACAGAACCCAATGGATGGTTTTACAACCCTTGTCCCATCCCACCTTCCCCACTTTTGGAATCCCCAGTGTTATTGTTTCCACCTTAGTGTACATACATACCCATTGGTTAGCTCCCACTTATAAATGAGAATATGCTCGCTTACTGATTTTCTGTTTGAGTTATTTCACTTAGGAGGATGGCCTCTAGCTGCATCCGTGTTTTGGGGAAGGATATGATTTCCCTTTGGGGAAGGATATGATTTCATTCTTTTTTTTTTGGCTGTGTAGTATTCCATGTGGTGGAGATACATATCTATATATATGGATATATATACATATATACAAAAAATATACTTTATACATATATTTTTTATATATATGGATATGTATATCCATATATATATATAACCTAAGTGTTCATCAACAGTGGCTTGGATAAAGAAAATGTGATATATATATATATATCATTTATATATTATATATATCATATAATATGTATATATAAATATATAATATATAAATGTGATATATAATATATAATACGATATTTATATATAATACATACATATAATATATAATACAATATTTATATATAATACATACATATAATATATAATACAATATTTATATATAATACATACATATAATATAATACAATATTTATATATAATACATACATTTTATATATAATACATACATATAATATATAATACAATATTTATATATAATATATACATATAATATATAATACAATATTTATATATAGTATATACATATAATATATAATACAATATTTATATATAGTATATACATATAATATATAATACAATATTTATATATAATATATACATATAATATCTAAATGTGGTATATATATCACATTTATATGTGTGTGTATATATACATATATACGTATATATACACATATATACGTATATATACACATATATACGTATATATATATACACATATATACGTATATATACATATATACACATATATATACGTATATATACATATATACACATGTATATATATACACACACACATATATATATATATATATATAAAATCACATTTTTAGACCAGTGGAGATATATATATGTATCACATTTTCTTCATCCAAGTCACTGTTGGTGAACACTTAGGTTGATTCCATGACTTTGCTATTGTTAATAGTCCTGTGCTGTGATAAAAATATGAGTGCAAGTGTCTTTTTTATATAGCAATTTCTTTTCCTTTAGGTAGCTACCAAGTACTCAGATTGCTGGGTATATTTTATTTCTTTCAGAAATCTCCACACTATTTTTCACAGGGGTTGAACTAACCTACATTCCCACCAATAGTGTATAAGCATTCCCTTTTCTCCATATTCTCACCAACAACTGTTGTTTTTTGAATTTGTAGTAATAGCCAGCCTGACTGGTATGAGATGGTATCTCATTGTGGTTTTGATTTACATTTCTCCGATGATTAGTCATGTTGAGGATTTTCTCATATATTTGTTGGCTGCTTGCATGTTGTCTTTTGAGAAGTGTCTGTTCATGTCCTTTGCCCACTTTTAATTGGTGTTATTTGTTTTGATCTTGTTGATTTGTTTAATTTTGTTACAGACATAGTTTGCAAATGTTTTCTCAGACTCTGTAGGTTGTCTTTTACTCTGTTGATTGTTTCTTTGTTGTGCAGAAACTTTTTGGTTAAATTAAGTCCTGTTTGTCAATTTTTGTTTTTGGTGTATTTCTCTTTCTAAATTTTGGTCATAAATTCTTTGCCTAGGTCAAAGTCCAGAAGAAGTTTTTCTAGATTTTATTCCAAGATTTTTATAGTTTCAGGTCTTACATTTAAGTTTTTAATCCATCTTGAGTTAATTTTTGTGTATAGTGAGAGGTAGGGGTCTAGTTTCATTCTTCTGCATATGGCTAGCCAGTTTTCCCAGCACTGTTTATTAAATAGGATGTCATTTCTCTATTGGAAATTTTTGTCAACTTTGTTGAAGACCAGTTGGTGATAGGTGTGTGGCTTTATTTCTTGGTTCTCTATGCTGTTCCATTGCTCTATATGTCTATTTTTGTACCGGCACCATGTTGTTTGTATACTATAGCCTTGTAGTATAGACGGAAGTCAGGTAATGTAATGCTTCTGGCTTTTTTCTTTTTGCTTAGGATTGCCTTGGCTATTCAGGTTCTTCTGGTTTCATGTGAATTTTAAAATTGTTTTTTCTAATTCTGTGAAAAATAACATTAGTAATTTGTTAGAAATTGCATTGAACCTGTAGATTGTTTTGGTCATTATAGTCATTTTAACATTAATGATTCCTCCTATCCACAAACATGAGATGTTTTTCTATTCATTTGTGTCATCTGTGATTAATTTCATAAGTGTTTTTTAGTTCTCCTTGTAGAGGTCTTTTGCCTCCTTGGTTAAATGTATTCCAAGATATTGTATTTTTTTGTGGCAATTATAAATTTGATTGAGTTCTTGGTTTAGTTCTTAGCTTCACCATTGTTGTTGAATAGAAATGCTACTTATTTTCATGCATTAATTTTGTATCCTAAAACTTTACCAAAGTCATTTATCAGGACTAGGTGTCTTTTGAAGGAATTTTTAGGGTGTTGTAGGATTTAGCATCATGTCATCAGCAAACACAGTTAAGTTGACTGTGTCTATTCCTTTTTGGATGTCTTTTATTTATTCATTTTGCACAAGCACCCTTGCTATGGCTTCCAGTACTACGTTGAATAGAAGTGGTGAGAGTGGACATTCTGTCTTCTTCCAGTTCTTTGGGGAAATGCTTTCAAGTTTTCCCAATTCAGTCTGATGTTCCCTAGGGGTTTGTCATTTGTGGGTCTTATTATTTTGAGGTATGTTCCTTCAATGCCTAGTTTGTTGAGGATTTTTGTCATGAAAAGATGTTGGGTTTATCAAATGCTTTTTCTGTGTCTATTGATATGATCATGTGGCTTTTGGTTTTAATTTTGTTTATGTAGAGAATCACATTTACTGATTTATGTATGCTGAACCATCTTTGCATCCCAGGAACAAAACTGCTTAATCATGAATTATCTTTTTGACATGCTGCTGGATTCTGTCTGCTAGCACTTTATTGAGGATTTTGCATCTGTGTTCATTGGAGATATTGGCCTGCAGTTTTCTTTTTTGTTGTTGTTGTGTCCTTGCCAGATTTTGGTAAAAGGATGATGCTGGTTTTGCAACATAAGTTTGAGAGAATCCTTCCTCCTCAATTTTTTGGAATAGTTTCAGTAAGATTGGTAGTAGCTATTCTTCGTATGTCTGGTAGAATTTGTGAATTTGTCTGGTCCTGGACTTTCTTTTTTGTTGGTAGATTTTTTGGTACTAATTCAATTTGTAACTTTTTATTGGTCTATTCAGGATTTCAGTTTCTTTCTATTCAATCTTGGAAGGTTGTGTGTTTCCAGGAATGTATCCATTTCCTCTAGGTTTTCTAGTTTTTGTGCATGGAGGAGATGTTCATAGTAAGTCTCTGAGGATCTTTTAAAAAAAATTCTGTGGTATCAGTCATAATGTCACCTTTGTCGTTTCTGGTTGTGCTTATTTAATCTCTCTTTTTTATTGATTGATCTAGCTAGCCAACTATGAATTTTGTTTATTCTTTCAAAAAACCAACTTTTTCTTCTGTTGATTTTTTTGTGTAATGATTTTGGTTTCAATTTTATTTAGTTCTTCTCTGGTTTTTGTTATTTCTTTTCTTCTGCTAGCTTTGGTTTAGTTTGTTTTTGTTTTTCTAGCTCCTTTAGGTATGATGTTAGGTTGTTAATTTGAGATCTTTCTATCGTTTTGATATGGGCATTTAGCATTATAAACTTTCCTCTTAACACTGCTTTTGCTATATCCAAGGGGTTTTGATATGTTGCATCTTTATTTCCATTTGTTTGTAAATTTTTTTTATTTTTGCATTAATTTCATTATTCATCCAAAAGTCATTCAGGAGCAAGTTATTTAATTCACATGTATGTATGTGGTTTTAAGAGTTCATCTTGGTATTTATTTCTAATTTTATTCCACTACTGTCCAAGAAGATGCTTGATATTATTTTAATTTTTAAAAATTTATTGAGACTTGCTTTATGACCAAGCTTGTGGTCAACTTTAGAGAATATTCCATGTGCAGATGAGAAAAATGTGTATTCTGTGGTTGTTGGGTGGAGTATTCTGGAGACATCTATTAGGTCCACTTAATTAAGAGTCCAGTTTAAGTACAGAGTTTCTTTGCTAGTTTTCTGCCTTAGTAACCTATCTAGTGCTGTCAGTGAGGTGTTGAAGTCCGTCACTATTATTGTATGGCTGTCTGTCTCTTTTCATAGGTCTAGTAGTATTTATTTTATAAATCTAGGTGCTCTGATGTTCAGTGAATATGTATTTAGGATAGTTTAATCTTCTTGTTGAACTGAACTTTTTATCATTATATAATGTCCTTCTTTGTATTTTATTTTACTATTGTTTTAAAGTCTGTTTAATACAAGATACAAAAATAGAAACACTTGCTGTTTTTTTTTTGTTTTTCATTTTCATGATAGAGCTTTCTCCATCCCATTACTTTGAGCCTGTGGGTGACATTATATGTGAGATGGGTGTGTTGAAGGCAGCAGATGGTTGTCTTTTTGTTTTGTTTTGTGTTTTAGAATCCAATTTGCCACTCTATGTCTTTTAAATGGAGCCTTTAGGTCCTTTACAGTCAAGGCTAATTTTGAGATGTGAGATTTTCTTCCTGACATAGTATTATTAGCTATTTGCTTTGTAGTCTCAATTGTGTGACTGATTTATAGGACATGTGAACTTTGTAATTATGTTTGTTTTTATGGTAGTAAGTTTCGTCCTTTTATTTCCATGTTTATGACTCTTTTGAACATTTCTTGTAGGGCTAGTCTGGTAGTGACAAATTCCCTTAGCATTTGCTTGTTTGGGAAATGCTTTATTTCTCCTTCCTTTGTGAAGTTTAGTTTGACAGGACAAAAAATTCTTGGTTGGCATTGTTTTTTTTTAAAGGAGGCTAAAAATAGGCCCCTAATCTCTTCTGATTTTTAAGGTTTCCACAGAGGAGTCTGCTGTCATTCTGATGGTATTTCCTTTATACATAATTTGGCTCCTTTCTCTAGCTGCCTTTAAGATTTTTTATTTTGCATTGACCTTGGATAGTCTGATGACTATATATCTTAGTGATGGTAGTCTTGTATAGTATCTTACAGGTGTTCTCTGAATTTCTTATATCTGGATGTCAACCTCTCTAGAAAGATTGGGGAAATTTTTCTGAATTATTTTCTTAAATATTTTCTCTAAGTTGCTTACCTTTTTTTCTCTCCTTAGAATGCCAATAAATCATAGGTTTGGTTGCTGTACATAATTCCATATTTCTTAAAAACTTTGTTCATTTTTAAAATTATTTTTCTTTATTTTTGTCTGACTAGGTTAATTTGAAGGACTTGTCTTCAAGCTCTAAAAGTCTTTCTTCTGCTTGGTTCAGTGAATCGTTTAAGTTTCTGATGGTATTTTGAAATTCCTTTAGTAAAATTTTCAATTCCAGAAGTTCTATTTTTTAAAAATACAGTTATCTTGTCTTTTATATTCTGAATTGTTTTTCTGGTTTCTTTGTGTTGAACTTCAACTTTCTCTTGATCTGAGTTTCCTTGCAATCCATATTTTGAATCCTTAAACTGTCATTTCAGACTTTTCATTTTGGTTAGGATCCATTGCTAGAAAATGAGTGCAATCCTTTGGAGGGGCCAAGACCTCTGGCTTTTTGTACTGCTGTAGTTCTTGCGCTGATTACTTCTCATCTGAGGGGCTTATTTTTTAATTTGTTGTCACTTGAATGATACTTAAAATTTTTTTCCCTCGAAGGTATGGCTGTGGTATATGTTGTGTAGGACTGTTCATCTTCATTTCTGGATGCTTTCCGGAGGCCAAGGTTCTGTATAGGTTTTTTGGTTGTTGATAGCTTCTGTGCAGTTTCTTTCTCAGATGCTACTTGTTGTAGCAATGTAATGGATATATGAACTGACACACTACCTCCTGCATGGCTGAGGGTGCATAGGTCTCAGGAAGCTTATTCTATGCACTAGCACTGAGCCCTTCTCACAGCAGGTTTTTTATTTGGTAGTGCAGTTCAGGCTCCAGTCCAATGTGGGGAGATTGTGTTGCAGTGCACTGAGGTTTCAGGTAAAGGGGCAGGGCCTGGGGCACTAGCTCCTCATCCTGAGCAGGTAGGAATGTGATCCATTTCCCTAACATTCCCCCCATCACAGGGCTCATGTCCTTCAGTTCATATAGACTTTGTCCTTTGGTTTCTGGCTGCAGTGCTGCTGTGAACTATGGATGCTACCTTCTGGCTGCTACTACCAAAATAGACTTGAGACAGAGCCTCTTCCCCCAGTCCAGAGAGTACAACTCTGCAGTTTGACTGTTCCCTGTTTCTGAGATGCTGCTGCTCTGTTTAGGGACAGGGAGTTGGGCCCCACCTTTTGTGCAAGCCCAAGCAGCACAGGCTCACTTACAGCAGGGGTGGAGCTACCACAAAATCATGAAAAACACTTTCTTCAGGGACAAATGCATTGGCCCCCAGTGGGGAGAAGCATTGCTGCATCTGCAATGGTGGACAGAGGAATGGGTGGGAGATGATTCTCCTCTCCATTTTCATTCCCAGCTGTTGGTGCTTCCCCCTTCAGCTATTGGCACTGCACACACCCCACATTCCTTTGTTCCAAGGGAGGATTTGGTGGGCACACTCTTCCCTTCCTTAGCAGTGGCCGACACCAAATTCTGTATTTCCAGCAGTCCTGCAGCTCCCTGAGGATATACTTGTCCTCTGTGCTTCCACAAGTTAGAGCAGCTTGGAGAGTATGTTTGTGGGAGATCTGGTGATGTGACTGAGGGCAGAGATTCCCCAGGCAGGCCAGTGGCCCACCATAGGTACCCAACCACTGTGGCACCCATTGTTTCAGGTCAGTTTTGAGAGGAGTGTGGGCTTGCCTATGTGAGCTGGCCATGCCACCTGGTTCTCTGTTCCTAGAAAGTTCCCAAATTGCCACTGATAGTTTGCCCTGGGTCTTGAGGGTAAAGGGGATCCACAACAGTTTGATGGTCAGCAGATTGTTGCAGGGGTGAGCAGAACAGAGGAGCTCTCCCAACTGTCCTTTCCACTGGACTCTGAGTTCCTCAGGGGTCAATCTCTGCCAGACTCTTGCTGCTTTCCCTTTCTGCACTCCGGATTCTTCCCATGGGCACTCCAGCGGTTCCTGGCTTTCTTCCCTCAGTTTTTCATTCAGAACATGTTCAATCACTAGTAACCTTGATCTTCTTTCTGAGAAGAACTGGCTTCCAATGTCCCTAGTCAGCCTTCTTGAAAACAATCTTTCATAATATTTAAAAAATATATTTAGGTACTCCAATTTTGAGGGCATATGTATTAACAATTTTTATGTCTTGTTGATGAATTTACCCTCTTATCATTATATAATGCCCTTCTTTGTTTCTTTTTTTTAAATTTTATTATTATTATACTTTAAGTTTTAGGGTACATGTGCACAACGTGCATGTTTGTTACATATGTATACATGTGCCATGTTGGTGTGCTGCACCCATTAACTCGTCATTTAGCATTAGGTATACCTCCTAACGCTATCTCCCCCCCCTCCCCCCACCCCACAACAGTCCCCGGTGTGTGATGTTCTCCTTCCTGTGTCCATGTGTTCTCATTGTTCAGTTCCCACCTATGAGTGAGAACATGCGGTGTTTGGCTTTTTGGCCTTGTGATAGTTTGCTGAGAATGATGGTTTCCAGCTTCATCCATGTCCCTACAAAGGACATGAACTCATCCTTTTTTATGGCTGTGTAGTATTCCATGGTGTGTACGTGCCACATTTTCTTAATCCAGTCTATCATTGTTGGACATTTGGGTTGGTTCCAAGTCTCTGCTATTGTGAATAGTGCCACAATAAACATACGTGTGCATGTGTCTTTATAGCAGCGTGATTTATAGTCCTTTGGGTATATACCCAGTAATGGGATGGCTGGGTCAAATGGTATTTCTAGTTCTAGATCCCTGAGGAATGGCCACACTGACTTCCACAATGGTTGAACTAGTTTACACTCCCACCAACAGTGTAAAAGTGTTCCTATTTCTCCACATCCTGTCCAGCACCTGTTGTTTCCTGACTTTTTAATGATAGCCATTCTAACTGGTGTGAGATGGTATCTCATTGTGGTTTTGATTTGCATTTCTCTGATGGCCAGTGATGATGGGCATTTTTTCATGTGTTTTTTTGGCTGCATAAATGTCTTCTTTTGAGAAGTGTCTGTTCATATCCTCCACCCACTTTTTGATGGGGTTGCTTGTTTTCTTCTTGTAAATTTGTTTGAGTTCATTGTAGATTCTGGATATTAGCCCTTTGTCAGATGAGTAGATTGCAAAAATTTTCTCCCATTCTGTAGGTTGCCTGTTCACTCTGATGGTAGTTTGTTTTGCTGTGCAGAAGCTCTTTAGTTTAATTAGATCCCATTTGTCAATTTTGGCTTTTGTTGCCATTGCTTTTGGTGTTTTAGACATGAAGTGCTTGCCCATGCCTGTGTCCTGAGTGGTATTGCCCAGGTTTTCTTCTAGGGTTTTTATGGTTTTAGGTCTAACCTGTAAGTCTTTAATCCATCTTGAATTAATTTTTGTATAAGGTGTAAGGAAGGGATCCAGTTTCAGCTTTCTCCATGTGGCTAGCCAGTTTTCCTAGCACCATTTATTAAATAGGGAATCCTTTCCCCATTGCTTGTTTTTGTCAGGTTTGTCAAAGATCAGGTAGTTGTAGATATGTGGCATTATTTCTGAGGGCTCTGTTCTGTTCCATTGGTCTATATCTCTGTTTTGGTACCAGTACCATGCTGTTTTGGTTACTGTAGCCTTGTAGTATAGTTTGAAGTCAGGTAGCATGATGCCTCCAGCTTTGTTCTTTTGTCTTAGGATTGACTTGGCAATGCGGGCTCTTTTTTGGTTCCATATGAACTTTAAAGTAGTTTTTTCCAATTCTGTGAAGAAAGTCATTGGTAGCTTGATGGAGATGGCACTGAATCTATAAATTACCTTGGGCAGTATGGCCGTTTTCACGATATTGATTCCTCCTACCCATGAGCATGGAATGTTCTTCCATTTGTTTGTATTGTCTTTTATTTCATTGAGCAGTGGTTTGTAGTTCTCCTTGAAGAGGTCCTTCACATCCCTTGTAAGGTGGATTCCTAGGTATTTTATTCTGTTTGAAGCAATTGTGAATGGGAGTTCACTCATGATTTGGCTCTCTGTTACTGGTGTATAAGAATGCTTGTGATTTTTGCACTCTGATTTTGTATCCTGAGACTTTGCTGAAGTTGCTTATCAGTTTAAGGAGATTTTGGGCTGAGACGATGGGGTTTTCTAGATATACAATCATGTCATCTGCAAACAGGAACAATTTGACTTCTTTTCCTAATTGAATACCCTTTATTTCCTTCTGCCTGATTGCCCTGGCCAGAACTTCCAACATTATGTTGAATAGGAGTGGTGAGGGAGGGCATCCCTGTCTTGTGTCGGTTTTCAAAGGGAATGCTTCCAGTTTTTGCTCATTCAGTATGATATTGGCTGTGGGTTTGTCATAGATAGCTCTTATTATTTTGAGATACATCCCATCAATACCTAATTTATTGAGAGTTTTTAGCATGAAGGGCTGTTGAATTTTGTCAAAGGCCTTTTCTGCATCTATGGAGATAATCATGTGGTTTTTGTCTTTGGTTTTGTTTATATGCTGGATTACGTTTATTGATTTTCGTATGTTGAAGCAGCCTTGCATCCCAGGGATGAAGCCCACTTGATCATGGTGGATAAGCTTTTTGATGTGCTGCTGGATTGTTTGCCAGTATTTTATTGAGGATTTTTGCATCAATGTTCATCAAGGATATTGGTCCAAAATTCTCTTTTTTTGTTGTGTCTCTGCCAGGCTTTGGTATCAGGATGATGCTGGCCTCGTAAAATGAGTTAGGGAGGATTCCCTCTTTTTCTATTGATTGGAATAGTTTCAGAAGGAATGGTACCAGTTCCTCCTTGTACCTCTGGTAGAATTCGGCTGTGAATCCATCTGGTCCTCGACTTTTTTTGGTTGGTAGGCTGTTAATTATTGCCTCAATTTCAGATCCTGTTATTGGTCTATTCAGAGATTCAACTTCTTCCTGGTTTAGTCTTGGGAGAGTGTATGTGTCGAGGAATTTATCCATTTCTTCTAGATTTTCTAGTTTATTTGCATAGAGGTGTTTATAGTATTCTCTGATGGTAATTTGTATTTCTGTGGGATCAGTGGTGATATCCCCTTTATCATTTTTTATTGCGTCTATTTGATTCTTCTCTCTTTTCTTTTTTATTAGTCTTGCTAGCAGTCTATCAATTTTGTTGATCTTTTCAAAAAACCGGCTCCTGGATTCACTGATTTTTTTTTTTTTTTTTTTTTTGAGACGGAGTCTTGCTTTGTCGCCCAGGCTGGAGTGCAGTGGCGCGATCTCGGCTCACTGCAAGCTCCACCTCCCGGGTTCACGCCATTCTCCTGCCTCAGCCTCCCGAGTAGCTGGGACTGCAGGCGCCCAGTACCACGCACGGCTAATTTTTTGTATTTTTAGTAGAGACGGGGTTTCACCGTGTTAGCCAGGATGGTCTCGATCTCCTGACCTCGTGATCCGCCCACCTCGGCCTCCCAAAGTGCTGGTATTACAGGCGTGAGCCACTGCGCCTGGCCGATTCACTGATTTTTTTGAAGGGTTTTTTGCGTCTCTATTTCCTTGAGTTCTGCTCTGCTCTTAGTTATTTCTTGCTTTCTGCTAGCTTTTGAATGTGTTTGCTCTTGCTTTTCTAGATCTTTTAATTGTGATGTTAGGGTGTCCATTTTAGATCTTTCCTGCTTTCTCTTGTGGGCATTTAGTGCTATAAATTTCCCTCTACACACTGCTTTGAATGTGTCCGAGAGATTCTGGTGTGTTGTGTCTTTGTTCTCGTTGGTTTCAAAGAACATCTTTATTTCTGCCTTCATTTTGTTATGTACCCAGTAGTCATTCAGGAGCAGGTTGTTCAGTTTCCATGTAGTTGAGTGGTTTTGAGTGAGTTTCTTAATCCTGAGTTCTAGTTTGATTGCACTGTGGTCTGAGAGACAGTTTGTTATAATTTCTGTTCTTTTACATTTGCTGAGGAGTGCTTTACTTGAAACTATGTGGTCAATTTTGGAATAGGTGCGGTGTGGTGCTGAAAAGAATGTATATTCTGTTGATTTGGGGTGGAGAGTTCTGTAGATGTCTATTAGGTCCGCTTGGTGCAGAGCTGAGTTCAATTCCTGGATATCCTTGTTAACTTTCTGTCTTGTTGATCTGTCTAATGTTGACAGTGGGGTGTTAAAGACTCCCATTATTATTGGGTGGGAGTCTAAGTCTCTTTGTAGGTCACTAAGGACTTGCTTTATGAATCTGGGTGTTCCTGTATTGGGTGCATATATATTTAGGATAGTTAGCTCTTCTTGTTGAATTGATCCCTTTACCATTATGTAATGGCCTTTTTTCTCTCTTTTGATCTTTGTTCGTTTAAAGTCCGTTTTATCAGAGACCAGGATTGCAACCCCTGCCTTTTTTTGTTTTCCATTTGCTTTGTAGATCTTCCTCCATCCCTTTATTTTGAGCCTATGTGTGTCTCTGCACATGAGATGGGTTTCCTGAATATAGCACACTGATGGGTTCTTGACTCTATCCAATTTGCCAGTCTGTGTCTTTTAATTGGAGCATTTAGCCCATTTACATTTAAGGTTAATATTGTTATGTTTGAATTTGATCCTGTCATTATGATGTTAGCTGGTTATTTTGCTCGTTAGTTGATGCAGTTTCTTCCTAGTCTCGATGGTCTTTACATTTTGGCATGTTGTTGCAGTGGCTGGTACCGGTTGTGCCTTTCCATGTTTAGTGCTTCCTTCAGGAGCTCTTTTAGGGCAGACCTGGTGGTGACAAAATCTCTCAGCATTTGCTTCTCTGTAAAGTATTTTATTTCTCCTTCACTTACGAAGCTTAGTTTGGCTGGATATGAAATTCTGGGTTGAAAATTCTTTTCTTTAAGAATGTTGAATATTGGTCCCCACTCTCTTCTGGCTTGTGGGGTTTCTGCCGAGAGATCAGCTGTTAGTCTGATGGGCTTCCCTTTGTGGGTAACCCGACCTTTCTCTCTGGCTGCCCTTAACATTTTTTCCTTCATTTCAGCTTTGGTGAATCTGACAATTACGTGTCTTGGAGTTGCTCTTCTCGAGGAGTATCTTTGTGGCGTTCTCTGTATTTCCTGAATTTGAATGTTGGCCTGCCTTGCTAGATTGGGGAAGTTCTCCTGGATAATATCCTGCAGAGTGTTTTCCAACTTGGTTCCATTCTCCCCATCACTTTCAGGTACACCAATCAGACATAGATTTGGTCTTTTCACATAGTCCCATATTTCTTGGAGGCTTTGTTCATTTCTTTTTATTCTTTTTTCTCTAAACTTCTCTCCTCACTTCATTTCATTCATTTCGTCTTCTATCGCTGATACCCTTTCTTCCAGTTGATTGCATGGGCTACTGAGGCTTGTGCATTCGTCACGTAGTTCTCGTGCCTTGGTTTTCAGCTCCATCAGGTCCTTTAAGGACTTCTCTGCATTGGTTATTCTAGTTAGCCATTCGTCTAATCATTTTTCAAGGTTTTTAACTTCTTTGCCATTGGTTCAAACTTCCTCCTTTAGCTTGGAGTAGTTTGATCTTCTGAAGCCTTCTTCTCTCAACTCGTCAAAGTCATTCTCCATCCATCTTTGTTCCGTTGCTGGTGAGGAGCTGCATTCCTTTGGAGGAGGAGAGGCGCTCTGATTTTTAGAGTTTCCAGTTTTTCTGCTCTGTTTTTTCCCCATCTTTGTGGTTTTACCTACCTTTGGTTTTTGATGATGGTGACATACAGATGGGTTTTCGGTGTGGATGTCCTTTCTGTTTGTTAGTTTTCCTTCTAACAGTCAGGACACTCAGCTGCAGGTCTGTTGGAGTTTGCTGGAGGTCCACTCCAGACCCTGTTTGCCTGGGTATCAGCAGCGGTGGCTGCAGAACAGTGGATATTGGTGAACCGCAAATGCTGCTGCCTGATCGTTCCTCTGGAAGTTTTGTCTCAGAGGAGTACCCAGCTGTGTGAGGTTTCAGTCTGCCCCTACTTGGGGGTGCCTCCCAGTTAGGCTACTTGGGGGTCAGGGACCCACTTGAGGAGGCAATCTGCATGTTCTCAGGTCTCAAGCTGCATGCTGGAAGAACCACTATTCTCTTCAAAGTTGTCAGACAGGGACATTTAAGTCTGCCGAGGTTACTGCTGCCTTTTGTTTGTCTGTGCCCTTCCCCCAGAGGTGGAGCCTACAGAGGCAGGCAGGCCTCCTTGAGCTGTGGTGGGATCCACCCAGTTCAAGCTTTCCGGCCGCTTCGTTTACCTACTCAAGCCTTGGCAATGGTGGGTGCCCCTCCCCCAGCCTCACTGCTGCCTTGCAGTTTGATCTCAGACTGCTGTGCTAGCAATTAGCGAGGCTCCGTGGGCGTAGGATGCTCCGAGCCATGTGCGGGATATAATCTCCTGGTGTGCCGTTGGTTGAGCCTGTTGGAAAAGTGCAGTATTAGGGTGGGAGTGACCCGATTTTCCAGGTGCCATCTGTCACCCCTTTCTTTCGCTAGGAAAGGGAATTCCCTGACCCCTTGCACTTCCTGGGTGAGGCGATGCCTCGCCCTGCTTTGGCTCATGCATGGTGCGCTGCACCCAGTGTCCTGTACCCACTGTCCAGCACTCCCCAGTGAGATGAACCCAGTACCTCAGTTGGAAATGCAGAAATCACCCGTCTTCTGCGTCACTCATGCTGGGAGCTGTAGACTGGAGCTGTTCCTATTTGGCCATCTTGGCTCCGCCCCCCCTTTGTTTCTTTTTATAGTTTTTGACTTAAACTCTATTTTGTGTGATATAATTTTAGCTATACCTGCTCTCCTTTGGTTACATTTACATGGAACCATTAGATTTTTCCTTCCCATCACTTTTGGTCTATGTGTGTTCTTAAGACTGAGGTTATTCTCTTGGGGGCAGCATACATTTAGGTCCTATAAAAATTCTTTTAGTCATTCTATGTATTGTTATTGGAGAATTTAATTCATTTACATTCAAGGTAAGAATTAATAGGTAAAGACTTACTATTGCCATCATGTTAGTTGTTTTTTGATTGTTTTGTAGATATTTTCTTTCTTCCTCTCCTGTGTTTCTTTGTGGCCTTGTGCTTTGAATCTTTTCCATTTTTGTTTTGTATTTACACTAAGGATTTTTACCTTGTGGTTACCATGAGGATTATGAAGAATATCTTACACTTATAGCATCCTATTTCAAGTTAATAATAACTTAGCTTTGATTGCATAAAAACAAAAACAAATCAACAACAACAACAGCAACAATCTCACTAGTTCTTGGTAACAAAAACTTTGACTGTTTTGTTCATTGCTCTGTTCTGCGTGCCTAGAATGTAATTGGTGCTGAGTAAGTATTTGTTTAATGATTGAATGCAGGAAGCGTTGAATGGCTATATAATTGATGTGGCAAGGGATTGTGAATTACTCCGAAAGTAAAGCATGGCATTATAGAATCAGGATTATTGCAGTAGGAAGGGAACTTGGATTGTTCAGTTGAATTCCCTTTTTTTGAAGATGAATAACTTAGGTAGTTCCAGATTACATAGCTAGAGGTGGAGATAATTCTAATTTGTAGCTATCTGCGGCCTTCATTCTAGTATTCTTTTTATACATCATGCTGGGCTCTGGATTATTATTCTTGTTCCTGGTAGTATAATTTTATTGAGGGCTCTATAATTCAGCAAAAACTTCTCAGTATAGATTTTCATTGAGCTGATAAGACTGAAATCCATAATACATACATTTTCTTTAGATTGTCTCAGACATTATCTTGCTAATATTACCCATCTTTTTTTTCTCTACTTTGGTATAATTTACTTTATCTAATGTTGATTACCCTTTCCCCTTCTCACTGTACTCTGATGCCTTATCTATAACTGTAATTTCTTCTACTATTTTTAATTGTGATGTCCCCTGAATCTTCAACTCAAATCTTCCTTCTGAGCTCCAGATTCACCTAATAGACATTTGTGCTCAGGTGACCACCACAAATTAATGATATTTTAAACTGTACTTCATCTTCTTCTGCCTTTGTTCACCAGAGTCCCCAGGCAAAGTGCCCCTCCCTCTAACAGTACTATTCTTCTTCCTGCATTTCATGCCCCACAGATGATGCTACAACCAATTAAGTCAGTTACGTAGCTCTCTGGGAATCATTCTTGAATCTTTCCTCTTGCCCTTCTCTCATGTTGAATCCGTTGCAAAATCTGCATCCTCCTTGCTTGCAGATCTTTCTCCAATTTATTCATTTCTTTCTATCCCGTATACCATATGCCCTGAATTAGTTTCTCCTATCTCTTTTTTTGATCATTGCAATAAATCTCTGATATACCTTCCTCTGGTTTTCCACAGTGTTGCCACACCTTTTGAAAAAGCAAATCTTATTATGATTCTCCTCTGCTTAGAATTATTTAACAACTCTCTATCGCTTCCAAGAATAAAATCTTAACGTCTTAACGTGACATAAAGTGCCCTTTGTGATTTGACTCCTGCTAACCTTTCTAGGCCCACCTGCTTGCTCTTCCTGTCCTCTCTTCTTTCCAACAGTGTTGAGACCTGGAAGTGTCTGGTTATTCCCTTCACTCCCACTGTCTCTTGGCTTTTGTTTGACTGCTCTGCCAATTCTTTTTGCAAGGAAGGTGCTGTCTCATTCAAAGAACCTCTATAATTTTCCTTTTCCTCCCCTAGACTGGGTTTGATGCTGCTCTTCGGTGTTCTCATTGTTCCTATGTAGGCATCCCTAATAGCATCAGTAAAGTGCACAGTCTTAATAAAGTTACCTATTGAACTCGTCCATTAAACTGTCAGATTACCTACTGAATTGTTCATTGAGGGCTAGACTGTGTCCATATCTCTTGTTTATTGAGCATTTAGAAGAATATCTGACATATGAGCGTTGTACAAAAGACTAAGATATGTGCAGAGTAGCATCTGCTTATATATGCACTGTCACCCAGCATATTTGATGATAATGAGTGTTAAACTTGTCGTTCCACCACTGACATGTATTAACTTAGGTCTGGCCTCATTCACAGTGCTTTCCTGGTTTTAATTATAATTAATATAATCAAATTGTGGTTGCCACTTTTACAGCACTCAAATTTTATACATACTTACAAAGATAGTTTAAAAATTTTAACCCCTGTTAAAAAACACAATTTGTGACATTATTATGACTACATTTCTACAAATGAGAGAACTGAGCAATGAAGAGAAACTGACCTATTCAAGCTCACACACATAGTAAGTCATGAACCGGAAGTTTGAATCCAGTGTTTTGGAGTCTTTGTTAAGAGTCTTGCAAGCATCTCTATTTGACCCTACGTACTTTATTTACTTTACTTACAGCATATAAAAGGTATCTCTCTTTGCTTTATATACTCCTCAGTGGTCTAGAGAAAAACATTCCAGAGGAAAAAATCCCGTGCTACCTCAGAGTATTGGAGCAAAGAGAAACTGATAATACTGTATGATAATGTTTACTAATAATACTATATGATAATGTTTTCATTTAAAAGACTGTGGGAGAAGGAAGAAGAAAAAAGATGAGAAAAGAAAGGAGAGTATATAAAGGGAAGTATTTTGAATCTTAAGGGATGCATTTGTTCAACCTGTGAACAGTTTAACTTGTAAATGCAAAATTGTTCTTAATGGAAACTCCACAGAGTTTTAAAATTTCTCACTTTTTTTTTTTCCAATTTGGTTTTCTTAAGTTTCTTATTGTATTATACAGAATGAAATACCCAGTCACTTAAAGATAGCTACTCTGGTGATATTTGAAAACAACAATGAATTGAGCACCAGAAAACACATAAGAAATCCTGTTCCCATGACACTTTTTTTAAAGGACATATTTGCAGGCTCTAAGAATTATTCAAGCTTCACATCCAAACAAATGCTCAGGCCTTTGATGTATTTTTAGTTGTTCAATAGGTTAAATCAGCATTCTGTATTATTTCTTCGTTTCTATTTTTCTTTATACCTGGTATTGCCGCCTAGGACCTAATTTCTAGCTACAACGCAGGGCAGAAGGCTTGCAGCCACTGCTACGATCAATGCTAATGTTAACTCTTTAGCCTGCTAGAAATTGGACCTGCGTATTTCTCTGGAGCCCCAAATCCTTGGGTCACAACACTAACATCTCCCAGCACACGGCCCAATCTTATTTAACCCCAATTCTGGGCATTGTGCATTTTAAAACTCTTTCACTTTCTTGAACAGATCTCCAACTGACTTAATGCTGTAGGCATGGAGTTCTTTTTATTTTCATGTAAGAGAAAGTATGCTACAAGAAGCAAGCAATAAGTCAACAAGAATTGAATGTATGCACACACATTGAAACAGATGGTGCAGAGACCTTATCTTAATTTATTACAGATGCAAATGGCTGATTACAAATTGATGCTATGGGTAATTGAGTTTCAAATATGTTTAGTAACTAAAGTGGAGGTACAATTTTATATTTCGAAGTTTTAAATTTTAATTACTGACAAGTCATCATTTTAGAGCAAAAATGAATTTAGGAAAAATCTTTATAAGAACAGCTTCAGTGGCCTTCTTTGACATTGAAAAAGGTATCATTGGCTGTCATCTCTAACTGACTTTTAGGAACAGATTAGGTATTTGAATGTTGACTGTAATGATAAAAAGCGGATAGGTCTAACCCAAGTTCCAGTTGCCCGAGTTCATTTTCTTTTGCTATAAGTGAATATCAGAGACTAGGCAATTTACAAAGAAGGTAAGTAAGTTTATTTTTTACTGTTAAGGAGGCTGGAAAGTTTAAAAGCATGGCTCCAGCATTTGGTGAGAGCCCTTTTGCTGAGTCATGAAATGACAGTGGGCATCACATGGTGAGAGAACAAGAGTATGCTGGTTCAGCTCTCTGTTCCTCTTCTTATAAAGCTACCAGTCCCATAATGAGGGCTCCAGGCCGATGACCTTATCTAATCCTAATTACCTCCCAAAGGTCCAGCCTCCAAACACTATCAACCTATAATCTGGAGATTAAGTTTCCAACACATTAAATTTGGCAGACATATTTAAATCATAGCACTGGTGAATGAAGTCTTCTCATTGGCTTTTCCCACCATTACTGCCAGATTTATTTTTGTATTATCTAGCATTTGCAGTTCATTTAGTTAACATTAAAAGGAATTGGACATCTTTTCCAAGGAGAAGTGTGTCAATCTGGAAGATTGTTTGAACACATACTTCTAAGAACAACTGTTTTAAATATGTTATGCGTGAAGATTTCCCGAATCTGGCTTCTATGTTTGCTAAAGACAGAAATCTTCAAGTGTCTGAGTTGTATTGTGATGCATGTCTTATCAATCAAAGAGGCTCTGACTGAAGTACAGCCATTTTGAGGTTTGGAGCCCCAGAAGTTGAAATAGAGAAATAGTATTGTCCAGTGATTGTAGGATGGAAGTGCAAATTAACACTCCATATATGATTTACTCATTTAATAAGGACTATTTATAGGATGTTGTGGATCTCAGGGCTTCATTTGCTCAGCATTTTCTCTGGTAGGCTTTCCATCTGTGACTTTACTCCCTTGATCACAACAGTTGATAGTTGCCCCAAGTAGAGACAAACATAATCTTCCTCACATAGGAACTGAGCCTTGAGAAACAGAAGGAAGGATGGAAGGAGTGGGAGCTAAATCACTTGATGGCACCGTCTCCATGAATTTCTGCTGCAGAAATTCTTGGAGATGTGCTGATACTTGCTCTTCTTGAAGCTAGAGAAAAAATTTCTCTCCCGTTTAAGATTTCTTTGAGATAACTGGGTCTGCTTCTTTGCATGAAAATGAAGAATCTGAACTGACTCAACCAATTCAATACCTTGGAAACTATTAAGATATTTAATTTACACAGAATTGTGAAATATTTTAATTTATGTGAGATATTAACTTGCTGAAGGTTATTGCTATAGAGGGCATTTACTAATAGAATTGGTTCTAAACAAACTTGTAAAATAGGCTAAATTTTTCTTGAAGTTTTCAGTCTCTCCTTTCTGGACCTTCCTTCCCCTTCCCGTCTCCCTCAAAAATGTTTTATTTCATTTTTTTAAAGTCACTAAGTGTAGAGTAACCTGACATCTCAAATTACCTAGGACAGTCCCAGCTTATGTCTATTGTAGTGGTGTAATTACTGATGACACATCCCTTTACTCTCAAAAGTGTCTCAGTTTATGGCCACCCTACTTAAATAATGTTTTTAATAGGCTTGATAGATACTTTTATCATGGAGAAATGTTGAGGTGATTAAATTATCAGAAAAGACTAAATTTTCCTATAGTCTTAATTTTATTTTTAAAGCCGAGGTCTCCCTTGGTTGCCCAGGCTGGAGTGCAGTGGTGCGATCATAGCTCACTGTAGCCTGCAACTTAAAACTCCTGGGCTCAAGTGATCCTCCCCCCTCAGCCTCCCAGGTAGCTAAGACTAACAGGTGCATGCTGCCATGCTTGGCTAATTTTTTTGAATTTTTCCTTGTTTTGTAGTGACAGGGTCTCACTATGTTGCCCAGGCTAGTCTTGAACTCCTGGTTTAAAGTGATCCTTACAGGCATGGGCCACCATGCCTAGCCAAAAAAAAAAAAAAAAAAAAAAAAGTTTAAAAGAACATGGCATGCTGTTTTGAATATACAGTTTCAGTTATACAATGTGAATAGGTTCTAGAGATTTTCTTTAAAACGTTGTGCCGATAGTTAACCATAACATATTGTACACTTAAACATTTAAGTGGTAGGCTGGGTGCAGTGGCTCATGCCTGTAATCCCCAGCACTTTGGGAAGCCAGGGCGGGTGGATCACCTGAGGTCAGGAGTTTGAGACCAGCTTGACAAACATGGTGAAACCCCGTCTCTACTAAAAATAAAAAAAAAATTAGCTGGGCATGGTGGTGGGTGCCTGTAATCTCAGCTACTCAGAAGGCTGAGGCAGGAGAATTGCTTGAACCCGGGAGGCAGAGGTTGCAGTCTGCAGAGGTTGCAGACGGACCAAGATCGTGCCACTGCACTCCAGCCTGGGCAACAAGGGCAAAACTCTGTCTCAAAAAAAAAAATAAAGAGGTATGTATCATGTTTAGTGTTCTTACCACAATAAAAGATGGCAGGAGGTTAGAGGTATTTACTTATTTACTATATAGATTGTTTATTGTCATATTATTTATTAAACTATTCTTGTACTGTACCCTATCTTATCAGCCCTTTAACCTTCTCTCACTTATACCTAGAAAAACACCAAAGCTGGAGAAAGCCAAACATTCCCTTCATCTAGTCCAAACATCTTGGTTGTAATGTACTACCAGCAAAAACACCATTTCACTACATGCAAATCACACAAAAACTGAGTCTCTAACTATCACCAGGCTCTGCCAGTTGCTACCTCTTATGTTTCAAAAAAGCTCCCTCTGTCATTCCCCTCCACAACTGTTTCCAATTCTTACTTCTCTTTTTAACCCCTGACCTGCCATTCCTTCCCCCACCTCTTGCCACATTCTTGTAGATGATCTCATCTCCTTCCTCACAGAGAAGATGGAGACCATCAGGAAGAAACTGTCTTTACATCACCTCACTCTGAAAGATCCACTCAATGTTGCTATTTCTGGATTCATCTCCAATACCCCTCCTTCCTATGTACTTGGGGAAAAAGGTAATTCCACTTTTGAGTTACATTCCTTTATTTGGGAACCTTGCTCCTTCTAGTATCCTTTCTCTCCTGTGTCTACCATCTTTCCCTTATTATGACTTTTTCTCTTTAGCATACTTTTAAGTGTTAACACTCCCAGGTCTGCAAGTTTTAGCCATTCTATAAACTCAGTTCTCCAATACTTGACAAAGTCCCTCTCCTCCACCACTTTTCTTATCTCTGAGTACATTGTTCTGGTCTTGTCTTGTTCCTCCAAGAACCTTTTTCTTCCCCTACTCTGCCTCAGTCTGTGATGGGTACTGCTACTCGGTGTCCTCCCACATTATAGGCATACATTTGCCTGTGTGGAAATTGATTACTAGTGTGTCTTTCCCACTATATGATTAACTTTTCGAGAACAACATCTATCATTCATCTCTACATTGCCAATGGTCTACTTTAGAGTGGTGTTATTCGCCAATGTGATATAGCATCCATTTCATGAAATATTTTCTTACACATTCACCTCGGTGAGCTAAAATACATCATTATAAGACATGCCTGCAGAATATTTAGGGTAACAAATATTTATCTCCCTTTACTCCAAGATGAGCCATCAAGGGGTGCTCTCTAAAATTATAGAACTGTTTTTAATAATGAATATAAGATTTGAGCAAAAGAGTAAGAATGTGGAACAGCAGAAAAGGCAGATGGCTAAAGGAGAGAACAGAAATAGTGACTACAGCCTTCAAGTAGAAGAATAAAAACTAATAGTTATGTAGTGTTTCCCATGTACGCAGCCCTCCTTATATATGAACTTAATCCTCATTACAGCTCTAAGATGTAGACACCATTATTAACTGAATTTTACAAATAAAGAAATAAAGGCTTAGGTTGATAAGTGACAAGCCCAAGGTCACATAGTATGTAGTAAAGTTGGGATTTGATTCCAGGCAGACCAACTCCAAAGTCCTCACTCTTTAACAATCTCTTCTCTAAGCCCGTAACCCACACAGGACAATTGCAGGGCAATGAAATTGTATGGTCCAATAAGTAATTCAATTATTGAAATAGCTAAAAACAGAATTTAATGTGAGCCCCTTTTGTTACTGAAATCTGTGAAGAGTATCTTCATCTCATGGTAAGTTGGTCTGATTTCCTTTGTTTGAATTTTTTTGGTGCTAGCTTCAGTTATAAACATGCCAATATTTTTACAGGGTTCAATAATAGTTTTTTAAGAAAAGTGACTTCAAAAACATAGAAGGTCTAGTTACCCAACCATCAAATTCTTAAGTATTAATAAAAAAGCAAAAAAATTGTCTTTAAGACAGTGTTTCCATTTAAAATAGTTGGAGCTGCTGTCCTTTAAAAAGCACATGTATTTTCTAATCTGCCAAGTAAATCTACTTCTTTCCACTCTGCTTTAGTGGTTTTTCTGTATTAAATGTGCACAAATAGAAGAAACCACAGCACCTCCAAAATGCTGCTGCTTAATTCTCCTGTATGATTCTCTGTATTGAAGATGTCTACCTAAACAGATTTCATGAGCTTTGTGAAATTTTGACTTCAAAGAGTGACACTTGAATTTTTAATCACCTTACTCAGGAACAATGTTTTCTTGGTATGCCTTCCATTTCTCTTTTATGTAGAAAAATTATATGCATTTTTACTAAGTCATCAATTTCTACTTGAAATTCTATCCTCAGTTTCATGCATGCATGCATGGCTTTATAAAAGTGGGATAAGTTTTTTTGTGCTTCAGGGACTGTTCAGTGAAAGCAGGCTCCAGCAGAGCTTTGTCCATATCCGACAAATGCCTGCTGTCAGATTTTCCCTTCTCCTCTGTTTGACATGATGGAATCCCTTACAAACATGTCGATTTGGACCAGCATGCTGCATACTAAATTATGAAAACAGTATTCCCATTTTAGCATCAAAAAAAGTGGACTCATCATGTGGTATTGTTCTGAAGTGAAACCTTGGTGATGAAATGAGAAAACAAGCCTATCCACCAATTATCTCAATATTTTGAAGGCCATGGCATAGGGTGGATGTTTGACTCTTGCTGTGGGATGGCAGGTTTGCTATGATTTATGTAGATCTAACTATATGATTTTGGTTTTGATGACAGATGTTACAGGAATAATATTCAGCTTTGTGATGTTTTGTAATATCCCTCGGGTAAAAATGAATCTGTGTAGAATTAAATAATGTGGTAGTTGTATTTGTTAATTGAAGTTGCTATGCTTTGTACTTTATTTCAGAGCATCATGCCTGAGCAGACATAGAAAATAGCAATTACTTTTAGCAAATGTGAGACTGGCCTGCAAGATTCCTGGAATGTGGCAAGCCTCTAGACATATAGGGAAGAGAAAGAATGGGGTTGCAGACTGGGGTTTCACTTGTAGGATGTACTTATCATTTCTGGAAATCGATAATATCTTACATGTGCTTTGTTCCCGTCCCTTATGCACAATATGCTGGCTTTAAATATACTGGAGTTAAGTAAAGTGGATGTGTCTGTGACAATTGTAAGATGTACAATCATTCTCTCATTTTTCTGTGATTCAACAATTTAGCCATTTCAAATCTTTTTGATAACATACTGAAGATTCTCACTTTTTGTTTCACATTGAGACTGGAAATAAAGGAAAGAATTGTTTCAACATATACCCAGTGGAAGGGGGCTTAGTGACGCACAACAGAGATAGCACATGGGGAGTGAGTACTCAGGAACAAGTGTCCGGCAATAACCTGTGCAATGGTTATTGCTCAGAATTCAAGCATTTCAATACTTGAAATAACCACACTGTGCTTTTTAAAATTAGTAATGCAAAGTGAATTTAACAAGATTTTCTTTCTCCAAACCATTTTGTATGTCACTTAAAGGTTGATCTCTTAAATATATTTTAATCATGTCATTATACTAATAAAACAATGTAAATAGCCTTCTGTTGCCTATAGGATTTTGGGCACGTGTCACACTGATATTTAAGGTCTTCCTCAAACAGGTTGAGTGAATCTAATTCCTTAGGTAGCCTCTCTAGGTCTTAGCTTTTGGGTTTCTACTAAAAAGGATCTGCAATTTTGTGCCTAGTCATTTGGAAAACCTTTCTAAACTCTATTTCTTACCCATTGTCAGTAACAATGGATAACTTTTTTTGAGCATTTATTTTGTGCCAAATATCGCACTGAGTGCTTTACATGCATTATCACATTTACTTAACACAACAGCCCTGTGCAGTAGGTTCTATTATTTCCCCAATAGTGGGAGTTAGACACACACAGATATAGCACATCGTTTAGGTTACAAAACTAATAGGCTGCAGGGTCCAGTCTGACTCTAGATTTAAATAGCGATCTAAATCAGTAAACTGAACTGCTTTCATTTTGCTTCAGGTTTTCTATTCCACAACTTCTTTTTGTTTGTTAGTTTTTTGATTCTGCCTAAGACTAAACTCTTGGGCTTGCTACCTTGGTTGGGATAGCTGTCTGGCTTTTTGTTTGGTTTTACATTTGAGTGCTGCCTCACATCAAACTTGGCTTCACATTTCCTAATCCTTAAGCCAGTCCACTTTCTCCAGGTCAGATCTGTCCACTGCTTCCTGCTAGGGGTGCCCTGTCTGCCAATCTCCTGAGGAAGCATTATATTAAGTCATCCCTGCATCATCACATTCATTGACTTTTTCTTTTACCTGCTTAGAAGTTTTGGAAATTCCTTTCACCTTCAATTAGATAAATTCTGCTTCTGTGGCTTTCTGAAAGCAGGATGATTCTGTTTCTGCTCCTAGCTAAGTGTCCTCTTTGTTTATCTGCAGGTCTTTTATTCCCTAAACGCATGCATTCAAGGCTCTGACCTTTCATTCTATCTCTTTACCTCCTATTCTCTCTCTTTATAAATTCCACCCATTCCCATAGCTTGCTATTGTTTTTAGGTGGATGAGTCTGAAATCCATGACTTCTCTCAGGACCTATTATGCAGTGTCTTGCTTTTAATTGTCAGCTATTTCCATATCAACGCCCTATTTCTATAACCAGTTTTATAATCTCCACATTTAATTCCTCCCCTTTGCCTTAAACCTGCTCCTCCTTTTGACCCCTCTTTTTATTTTTGTTTTTCTTAATGTTCCTACAAGTATCTCAGATAAATTGGCTGCAATTTCAGTATTTTTTGGTTTCTCCCTGTCTCTCTTATATCCAATAACAATAACAATTAGCTAATGTTTATTGTACTATTACTATGTGCCAGAGAGCTTTCTAAAATTTTACTTGGATTATCTTAATTACGTACTTAAATTATAAAGTAACTACCCATTGTTATTCCCATTTTATAGCAGAGACCTCTTGAGTAATGGTCTTGTTAATTTCTTGCTCATCACCTCCCCCTTTATCCATCCCTTTCTGTTAACAGAAACAGCAGTAGTTTCTGTTGGTATTTCTCTGAACTTGAACTGGTATTTTTCCTCTAGACCTCCCTCCTCTCAACAATACATTCTACATACTTGCTGATGAATACTACTCCTAAAATATTATTTGATAACGCCACTTTCTGGCCCCAAGACTTTTCATCACTTCCCTTGTTTTGCATATTAAAGTCCAAAATTTTTCCTTCATATTCAAACCTACCACCTATAGTCCCAAACATATTCTACTGACATGCCAGGAAAGCTGTTGAATTTCTTCCAAGATCTTTTTAATTTTCAAAGTTATTTTTCCAATCTCCCTGCTTTGGTTATTCCATTCTTAGAGTCTAAATGGCACTCATCTGTCCTCACTCTCTTTGTAGATACCGTATACAATGTCAAGGCTTGGCTCGAATGCCACTTCTTACTTTCTTGAGTACTGAAACAAAAGAGATGTCCATGTTCTGAAATTTCATGGGGCATTTGTTTGTGCCACCCACATAAAGCCTATTTATTGCCTTGTTTGGGGTCATTTTTGTGTTTTTCTTTTGCTTGTACTAGGCTGTAAACCTCTGGGGAAGGTGAAACTATCACATTTGCCTTGTATTCTTCTTGCTGCAAAAGAGATACTTTTATGTGAGGAAAGCTTGGAAAACGTTTGACTGTAGGAATGAATGCAAAATCTCCTTTATGATGTAATAATTCTGTTGGCTTTTAATTTTGAGGGACAGAGTTTCTTTTTAGAATCTGATAAAACAGAATTTTTAGCCAGAAAAAAAAAAAGAACTGCACATAGGAAAAAGTTTTGTAAAAACTTCAATGTATTCATGGATGCCCTGGAGCCAATCCAGGTTAAAAAAGTTTAAATTTCACCCATCCAAGTATTTTATGATCTATATTTTGGCCGTGTAACCATGGGGGTTACCCAAAATGGGAGGAGTTTTTTCACATTTCAGTGCCAAAGGTTTCCAAATATAAAGAACACTGCCGTGTCTGCCTCAGTGGGATGTGAGGTCATAACGGATAAATACAAGTGAAAGTATTTATTTGTACTGTCACTCAGGATACATAGCATGTAGGACATTATATTAGGGATACAGGAAGTTTTAATAACAAAAATAATGAAATAATTTTTATCTTATGAGACTATAATTTTTATAATTCAGCCATGTAGGTGGGGCACATTTGTATACTTTATTTTATATGGGGCTCATAACCTTTCTTCTAAGACGCTCAGTGAAAAGAGGCAGTGTGGCCACTAACTTTGTCAGTGACTATTTCAAGACAGTATGTGGATGTTCCTTCTCCCTTTACTGGTAGTCCTTACCTGTGTTCTCTGGAGAAAGCTGTAGTGAATCTGAAGTCTAGATATAACCATCAGCCCCACTATCCCGTCAATGTCAGGGGATCAGAAGATGGGCCACAGAGTTCAAGATAAGAAAAATAGAAGGCAGAAGAATAGTGTGTCTGACACTTTGTAACTCTGTGGGTGGCATCAGTGGCTGGCCATACAGCTTACATCTGAAGTGTAGCTTTTTTGAATTGTGTCCAGGCTTCCTGGTAATAGTCACACAGTTAATACCTTGATGATGATCCAAAGACCATCTCTTTCCATTGCTTCTTTCACCTGCTCCTGACGTTGCAAGACAGCCACATTAGAAGCTATATTTCTAACATAAAGAATGATTCATGAAACTCAAGTATTTATGTGAATTCATATTAACTTCTCTTTGTAAAGAAGTTGGATAGGTATTATGGGAGGCAACATGATGGGAAAGATGGATGGAATAACTAACCAATTAAATCAGTAAGCATGAAGTACAAATAATGGGCTACACTCTAGCTGTTGGAGATTTGGAAAGGAGGAAGACATAATTTGCATCTTCAAGGTGGTCTGAATCCAGAAAAAAGGAGGCAGGCATATTGTTAAATCAAGTTTAGAATAAAGCTTCCTCCTTACATATGTTAAGTTTAGCCTAAAGGTTTCTCTATATCGTGAACTGTAACAAGTGGAGCTGTAAATAGACTGAAGCCTACACTTGTGCCAATCACCAAGTTTTGGCCAATCAAATGTAGCCAACTGTTCCAACCATGTTCTAATAAGGTAAATGCTGAGCTGTAACCAATCCAGCTGTTTCTGTACCTCACTTCTATTTTCTGTATATCACTTTCCTTTTTCTGTCCATACATCATCTTCTACCATGTGGCTGCCCTGGAGTTTCAGAGCCTATTTTGGCTTAGGAGCCTGCCCTATTTGCAAATCGTTCATTGCTCAATTAAATTCCTTTAAATTTAACTCAGCTGAAGTTTTTCTTTTATCAATATCAACATATAATTATAAGACTTTTATAGGAGCAGTGACTGAGATTCACTGGACATGGTCGGAGTATAGAGAAAGAGTACCTAAACCAAACTAGGTGAGTTAGGATTGTCTTTAAAAAGCCACCTTCACTATCACCACCAAAATTCATTTGCTCAGTACTGAACATTTGTGATATTATATTGATGCCTTCAAGACAGATCTATCTATCTATCATCTATCTATCTATCTATCTATCTATCTATCTATCTATTATCTATCTATCTATCTATCTATCTATCTATCTATCTATCTATCTATCTGGAGAGAGAGAGAGAGAGAGAGAGTGAGAGAGAAGGGATTCCAGTTTTCTAAGACTTTATAAATTAACATAAACACACCGACTTAAAATGAAAGACACCACTAAAGCAGTCATATTTATTGCAGTAATACTTCACTCAGAGAATTATATATAGAAGAAGGCAAATAATTCAAGGTGTGTGTGTGTTCATCTGTTTATTCCTTAGGTTCTCCAATCAGTCTGCAAATAACAGTCCTAATGAAAATTTTTATGATGTGATGGAGGTCACTGGAAATGCACTACAGTCATTAATTCATTACACAAAGGTCACTGTAGCTACTTTCAGATAGGATAACTTTTGCTTTCTGATGAACTGATATGCATGTGAGAGAGTCAGTGTCATCTTCCAAGTCTCTAGAGCAATCTATGCCACTGTCATATCTTTTTTTTGAACCATGACATTCTGAAAAAGTGATTGTAACTCTTTCTTCTATTATTTCACAAAAGTTGTACTGTCAAGCACTCTCCAGGATGTATATTTTTAAGATTTGGCTTCCTCCCTAGAATTGTGAACTCTTCAGATGCTGTGGTAATGGGCTTGAAAGTCATCTATGAACTGGAGTTTCTATTAATGTGAATAACAGGTATTCTAATTTCTTTCCACATTTCTCCTGGCAGATAAAACATTCTAGTTTGAGAATAGATCTCTAACCCATTCCCCAAATAATTAACAAGTATCTTTTGAAAACTTTCATTAACGATAAAAAATCTGGGATAGCAGGGTGGGGATATATGTCATAAAATCACATAGTTTCAATTAAACTTCAGAAAAATTACACATATCCAGTGATGAATTTAATTTTATTTTAGAAGAAAATGCTGCTTAACCTACCTTTAGTTTAAGCATCTATATAAATGCTTGGCCTGATATTTTTTATTGCATATTTCATTATTCATTATTAAGTTACCGGCCTTTTTGCTTGGAGAAAAAGTCTATCCTTGAATCAATGATCTATCTATGATATCTATACTATCTACTATAGATAATTTTGAATATATATGCACCTATATCTTATGTTAAAATTAACATTAAAATAACTTAAAAGAACAGTATTCCATTGCATTTCTGTTAGAAAACAATTGTTATGATTTTAACCATCTTGAGAAAAGGTAAAAATGCACATGTTAAAATTATTCCTTTTGTCCCTGCCTCTTTTTTTTTCTAATTTTGTGATTTCTGTTTGTATTAAAGCTCATTAGAAATGAACAAATTTACAAATTAAATCCCCTAACTTCTCAAATATAAAGAATATGGTAAAATATTTATTTCAAACTATATGTCCCTTGGTATGAACATGTGCTAGGTCAGTTTTCTTGCTATATTTTGAAATAGGTCTAATTCAGAAGCTTTTTAGAGCAAAACATTGTACATTTGACAGTAATTGTGACGGATTTTCATAATGCACTGATGTAGCATGTCAAATCTTATGTAGTCAGTTAAATTCAGGGAAAGAAATTAAATTTGGCAATAGTTGGAATTTTTCTCTCCCTGTAATTAAGGAAAGCTCTCCTTCTTGTTATGCTTCATCTGCAATAGACACATTGCTCTCTTTAACATCACTTAAGGACACTCTAATTTTCTGTCAAATTCCAACCAACTTATGTTGTCATTTTGTCGGTTTCCATTTTCAGTCCCCTTTCTGCCCTTGAAACGTTTCATCATGGAGTCAAAGGCATAAAATAAATGTTTCTCAACTTGCAATTCTTTTTTTTCAAAGAAGTTTGTCTTCTTTAATGAGGACTATCTCACACCAAAGTGTGTTTTATAGAGCAGAGAACAACAGGAAATAGACAATGCAGCTCTCTTAAAGAAATTGACATTGTCCATAAGGTTTTTTTGATTATTAAGTAATTAATGAAAGGAAATACAAAAACTATTAAGGTTTTCTGAAGGCCAGTTATATCAGGCATATAATCTAAATAAACTAAGAGACCTAGAAGATCGATGTTTTAGTATTCAAATTCTATCCAGAGAAATAAATTTAGATTTGTACATATTGGTCAATAAAATATAATTCTTAAAAAAATTCTCTTCCTTCTCCATCGGTCTACTTTGTGCACGCTTGAGAGATTATACAAGTGGACAAAGCACAGGCAGCTGCAGCAGAGCAGGTGAAGTTGGTGCAATAGAGCTACATGACAGGACTCTATTACAGTAAGCAATACAATTCCAGAAATAACCTATGTGGAACATATTGCCTCTGCTACAAATGTCAGAAAATGGACTTTGATTGATGGTGTCGCAACACAAAACCACATACTAAAACTTTTTAATTATGATGACTGTAAAAGTGTATACAGCCTTGCCAGCAGAGTTAGTAGCTTTTATTATTAACAAATAGGCAAAGAACATAAATTCTATATGTTCCTCAGGCCTTACAAATGTTTCTGATTGCTGCCATCAGCATGTATGTAAGCAGGAAGGCATGACTGAGGTCTGGTGATCATCACCTCTGAAGAGGGAAGCTTTCCATAGGGAGTGATTATCTATGGAGAACCACACCACCTGGAGTTGCCATATTGCTACTCTAAAAATTCCCTAATGTGGGAGAAAAACGTGTTCATTTGTGTTGGAAGATGTTGTTAGCAGTTATAATATTAAATAGTGGTATATGTGGTTTATACAGACTAAGCTCTATAGAACGCTGTCATAAATTGAAATACTTGTCGTTTAAACAGCTTCATAAACTTAAGAAAAAAATACACCCAACAAACATTCACAGCATTTCCGTAGAAGCATTTGCTGACAGTGAAAGTGGCAAAATTGCTAGTTTTTAGATTGTCTAGAGAAGTGGGTTGCTTTGAAGGATGAGTGATCTGATTTAGAGCAAGTTGGCTACAAATTCTGTTTTTTCAAAAACTGGATTTGCAAATTGAAGTTAAAACATATGGGGAATTTTTATTAGTTCACTTTTGTTTATTCCAAATTGCCTTATAAAGGAAATTAAAGAAAAGAAAGAAAGCCACATGGATATCACCAAATATGCACTTTTTTTCCATATTTCTTTGCTGCCTTAGCCTATAGCAAGTTAAAAAAAATGTAATTTTAAAAAGAACCAATTATGATAATAAATTCTTGCCAAATATATATATACAATTTCTATAATTAAAGACAGTTTCTATAATTAAAAGTCTATTGTGGTAAAGAAATCTTTTTCTTCAGAATATATTTTGTCAATGAATATACTGAAATGAATTGTTTTATCTTATAGAAACAGCTCTAGTGAAAATCATCTGTATTTTGCTGTGTGTGAAATTTTAGATGCATGTAATTGCAAGAATTTCATATTCTAAAATTTTTATCAGAGTCTGTAAGGCTGGCAATATTATTTTTTGCACTGGCGAGGAGATTGACTTTTTTCCTCAGGTGAAATTTAGATCCGTTAAAGGTTTAGATATATTGAAAAAAAATTGAGAATTAGTGCAGAGATTGGAAAATCATAATGCCAAACTTAAAAAATTTCTTTTCTTTTTAAATCAAATTATAAGCTACCTGCTTTATTTTTTCCAATGTTCCATTTATTTAGTTTTAAACATAAAATAGGTAGTAATATTACATTTGGTTTTACTTTGAATTTCCAAGTTAAAATTTATTAAACATACACAAACAAGTAAGCTCTGTGAGGCCTGAGACTGTGCCTGGTTAGATTAAAATAATGGTCTCTCATAATAATGCTTCAAATTTATTAAGATATTACTTTGTGCCAGATGTTGTTCAAGGCACATACATGTAAAGCAGGATATTTCCCTGACCTGTTTGTGGGATTCGAGACAAGGGTGCCTTGTTTACTCAGTCCGCTGCTCTCAACTCCTTGTGGGAGGGGGCGTGTGAGTGAATGAGTGCAGGAACTGGAGTGAACAAGTGCTGGAACCGGCTGGCCCCTTTGGCACCAGCGGGACCAAACTCCACTCACTTGGACCTGCTGCTTTCCACCCTTTGTGGGAGGGACCATGCAGGTGAGCAGGTGCAGGAACCAGCCAGATGGTTTAGCACTGGCAAGAGTGAACTCTGTACAGGCCTCATGGCAGCATCCAGGCAGGGGTGCCTGTGACTACTGAAGCTCCAGAGGGTGTATTACAGTGCTCTTTTAGCTCTGCCATCCATGGATGGCTTAAGTGTTAACAGCTCAGTGGACTCTTTGCATTTTCATGTGAGGTGGCTGTCCTCTGCCAGCGAGGGCAAAGGACAAGTGTGACAGCCTTTTTTATCTATACTTGTGGCTCCAGAGCTCTTGTCTGGTGTCCAGAAAAAATGAGGTTGCATGAATGAATTGAAGGATGATAAATGTGGGGGGGTGGGGTTATTGCCAATGAAAGTGGCTGTCAGCAGGAAGGGGAGGTGAAAAGGGGACAGGGTGGGAAGGTAATCTTCCCCTGAAGTCCAGCCATCTCTGGCCAGATTCTTCTCTGAAGTTACACTGTCAAGCTGTCTGTCTGAAGTGAAGCTGCTTATCTCCAATGTCCAGCCGTAGTCCCATCTACTGGCTGAGTCTGGGGTTTTTATGGGCATAGGATGTGGCCAGGTGGGGCCATGGGTGGTTTAGGAAAAGGCAACATTCGAATGGGAAAACAGGGATAGAAGTTCTCCCTTTGGGCTGTGGTTTCAGGCTTTTTGGCTTGAGAGTGGGGTTTTGCCTGGAACCCACACTTTTCTGCCTAGAATTTCTCTGCCCCCTGTCCCTAACACATGTATTATCTTGTTTGGTCTTCTTGACCATTGCTCTTCTTTGCCTCAGCACAGCAGAATTAAATGTCTTAGAAGCCCTCAGTCCTGAGAAAGAGAGCAGTGCCTCACCTTCTATTCTTTGCTATATGCATTTCATACTTTTTTTTAAAAAAGAAAATAAGCCTAACTCAAAGGCATAAAACTTTCATAAATGCTGAAATTAGTATTTTCATTGAAAACTAATTTTAGATTTATTTGATTGTCAAATTATGAGTAGTTTTGCCAAAGTTATACTTCACTAATTTTTAATTCCCCCCTTAGCTAATGTGTTCAATATGTGCTTAATTTGCCTTCTGTGAAATTCCTCCAGGACCCTCAGTGACTAGAATAGCCTGGTAGACATAATTTATTGCCAGCTGACACAGTGATAGGAATAAGTATTTACATAGCCCCTGTCTTCAGCTAATTAGGGAGATAAGATATATTGTTATAGAAAGTTTAAAAATAAAGAACTCTTTAAAGGAACAATAAGAACTTATTTACAGAACAGCATTCAAGTTCATTTCACTCATTTGTTATTTTTCTTTTTTCTGTTTCTAATCAATGTATTATTATTTTATGTAGGAAATTTGGGAAAAAGACAGAGAGAGCCCATACAAATAATCAAATATGGGTGGCAAATGAATGATACAAACTGAATGAAAGAAATTACACATTCCAAGTCCTGTTGAGGTTTACATTTTTCAGCATCAGCAGAGTTGAGTGAAAAGTGCCCTAACATAGTAATCAGAGCACTGGGTTCCAGTTCTGCCACTGCCATAAAGTAGCTTGGGACAAGCTGCTTCATTTTTCTGGCCCTCAGTTTATTTATCTGGAAAATAATATGGCTGTGGTGGATGACTGTGTTAGATACTTGTTTTTGTGTTCCCTTTAGTCTGTCCCTTTTCCTGTGTCAAGTCATTTCTTCTTCCAGAGTTATCTTTCAGCAGGAATGAGACTGTCAGCTTAGAAAAAAGAAATTAGCATCTAAATGCAAATGGGTGAGGGTTAGGATTATTTATTCAATGATTTCATTTTTTCCTATTTGTAATGAGTCTGCACTTATTGTGTGTAAAATGTTGTGGCAATGCAAAAGCTAAGAAGGTAGAATCTTTTTTCAAGACAGAATTCTAGAACCTGATGAACGAGAGGAGCAAGGGCTGTGCTGTAGAACTTTTGAAGTGAGAAAGGTAGGATGGAGGATTTCATGGCAGAGTTGACATCTGAACTGGGTCCTTTAATCAACCAATTGTCATCTCATTTGTATGTAACATTTATTACGTAGAGCCCATTGTGTGCTAGTCACTGTGGGAAACACAAACAAGAAGACACAGACCCAGTCTTCATTTTCACCAAATGAATTTGCCAGAAAAGCAAAATTTGTTTAAAAAATATTGCCTCTGATTTTCTTAGTATCTGACATTCAGGCAAAGACATTAATAACTTCATGGGCTTTTAAAATAATTCACATTTTATTGAGAAAAGCACAAAGTCATTTCCATTTTCTTAACCTAATAAAATGTAGCTCTCCTTTGGATTATTGTTCATTCAATAATATAGACTGGAATTTCACGTTAGCAGAAATATTACTGCATCCAATAGATTGTATCTTACTATTCTCTGTCCTTTCCAAAATCATGCTCTGCATGAAACTTTTGGCTTATGGGCTTTTCCCCTCATGAGAGTACTAACTTGAATGTGTTCTGTAAAATGTCACGTTGTCCAAAAACTGGTTTTTCTAGCTTTTGTGAAGATTATATGGTCTATGGGTTCTGCCTGGTAAGTTTTTGTACATCACTGTACGTCTCTGCTCATGGTGAGCATCACAGACTGAGAACAGCCCTACTTTTGATAGATGTTAGTACGTTTCCTCAGTGACTGATTTTTATTAGTTTCAAAAGATAACAGTATATGCATGCACACACGCTGATGTTTCTGAAGGGCATTGTGATGAAAGATTAGAATGCTTTTTGCCTTCTTCCTGATCAAACAGTGTGTCTTAGAAAGCATGGGTATATTTACTTTTTTTATCACCAAAAAGAATAAAATCTGTTGACGTTGTTACATATCATTCAGCTTCATTCATTCTTAATGCCAAAGTCTGCCTATTTGGTCAGTAAAGGTTGAGATCATGAGGTCAGCTATCACATAAATTTCAGTATATCTGGAATGTAATGTTAATCCAGAAGTTATTTCAAGGGAAAGAAGCAAGATACCCATGATTTAAGCACAGGTGTTTAATGGCCAACTATGGAATTAGGTTCACCTCATAACAGTGAAAAACACTACCTGGGGAATTGAAAATTAACACAGAGTGCAGGTTTTTATTATAATGAATACCAATGAGACAAAAGAACAATTCCGTGAACTTAAGAAAGTTAACTCAGCTACACCTGGCAAGCTGTATATCACAGAAGACTTTAACACACACATTGGCAGCAATGTAAAAAAGCAAAAGGAAATCACTGCGACTGGCAAGACTGGAAAACTGAACATCTACAGCATCCATCTTAGGTGATGAAACAGATTTTTCCTAAAATAATTCTCTTCTTTTCAAGCAATATGCATTACAGTTTTATCTCAGATATTGAGACCTAAGGGATGTTTCAAATCCTTAATGATAGAGTCTATCACTGCTTATTTATGCAATTATGCTAAACAATCTTAGTATGATGTATGAAAACATTGACTTCAGTCAGATCCATGTGAAGCTTTAGAATGTCTCTCTGCAAAAGTATCAAGTCTTTCCTTTGAGGTCTGGAAATCTTGTCTTAAATGGGTGATGTGTACAGCACATGAGGAAAAGCTTCTGATGTCATGTTCATTAAACTAACATGTATGGTGCTTCTTTGATTCACTGGATACTATCAGTAATAGACTCTGTCAATAGTAACAAGAATAAGATGCTAAAACTATGAGCCTTTCCCACTAACTTTTCATTATCTGATAACATAGGATAACCTTTACCATCCTCCAGCTAGACAGTATGTGATTTTTATAGTGAGAAAAATGGTATCCAAGAATTAGGTTGGTGTAAAAGCAATTGCGGTTTTTGCCATTACTTTTGCACCAACCTAATAGATCGTGCACAGCCAGTTTAAGAGGCTGTTATAATGGGTGGAAAGTCTGGCATTCATGACTTGAAGGGTCACTGAGGAAAGGTTAGCTAATGGCTATGGAAAACCTATTCTATGACAGAAATTCATAAGATTTTTCTCCACTGGTTTTATCATTTGATGCTTGCAGCATCTTGATGAGGAAAGGCAGTGGTCAGGATCTTTCAGGTGCAAGTGTCAGAAACCCAATACTAATCAGCTTAGATAAAAAACAGAATATATTGGCTCACGTACCTGAAAAACCCTGGGATAGGTAAAGATGCAGCACTGGGTCTCTCTTCACATACTGGCTCTGCTTTCCAGGACGTTGTTCTTAGTCCTAGGCTCTGCATGGTGACCTCTGGTCCAAATTTAGAGGAAAAGAACATCTCTTCCTATCAGCTCCTAGGCAAGTCCTTGAATTACTTCTATTTGTGCCCTCTTCTGCTCTCCTCTCCTCTCTTCTGACTCTATACCTGTTTCTTGGTGATCTCATCTATAACTTCAACTATTACCTGCGGGCTCATGGCCTCCAAACCTACCTTTGAAGCCCCTGCAGTGTTCCTGAACCACAGACCTGTTAAATTCCCTCCTAGAAATCTTTACTGGAGGTTCCAGAGGTAGTTCTATAGATAGAAGTATCTAGGGAAGACTTTGTTATCTAGGCGGTCACCTGCTTCATTCCAAGAGTGGGGTTTGAGACTGGGCAAGGTGGGCTTTGAGGGGAGGGGCATGTGTGTGTCTAAGCTATAGAGTCAGAGAGACTTGAGATTATAGCTTGCTTCTATACTTACTACACTAAATGCCAGTTTCATCATTTATAAAATGAATACAATAAAATGTTTGTTGCAATGATTAAATAGGGCTATATATGTATCTAAATATATATAAATAGGGATATATATCTCTTTATATATCTATATATACATATATATCTCCCTATATATCTATATATACATATATATCTCCCTATATATCTATATATACATATATATGTGTATATATATGTGTGTGTGTATGTGTGTGTGTGTGTGTATATATATGTATATATGTATATATATGTGTATATATGTGTATATATGTATATATATGTGTATATATGTATATATATGTGTATATATATGTGTATATATATATATATATATATATATATATATATATATGAAGGTTTCTTTTGAGTGCTGGAAACATAATAAGCTAAGGATGACCATGAAATTTCTATTGGCATGTTGACTCTGACAGTAACCATTGGAGTGTTCTGTTAGGGAGAGCTATGAGGAAATGTCCAAGCTTATTAAGAAAGAGATCCGTAATCATTCAGTGATCTCTAACTTGGTTATGAGAAGGTAAAGGAGCAACCCTCATGCCTCACACTCGCTTCTGAAACAGGCACTCAATGAATAAGCCAGCATTAGTATGTTCTGCCGTGGTTATTATTACTTCCTTCTTGTTGTTTAATATCACCATCTACTCAGGTTTCTAGCCTAGGCCATAGTATTGTCTTTCCTTTCCGATTTCAATACTTTATATTCAATTTGTGATGCAGATTTTTTTTTGTATTCTCTATATAAACTCCTCCCCTTAATGACTTAATGCTTTAAGTCATTCTCTGTTTATTTCTCATCTGGTTCGATGCAATTTTTAACATTTTCAACTCAAATTTTACCTCTTATTTTAGATATTGCTCCCAAGAAAGTTTCCCCAGATTGCAAAAATTGGAAAAATTTCAACTCCTCATCATGGTACGTAAAATCTTTTCTCACCCAAACCTTGGCTATGCTTTCGAAGTCACTATTACTGACCTCACTACACAGCCTGCTCTCCACTTATATTGATTTCTCTTCAATCACAATCATCTCAATTCTCTCCCTAGGTTGCTCCTAATTCCTCAGAAATGCCCATTCCTTCTTTTGGCTAGGTAGTGCTTAATTACCACTCAATCTTGGCCCAGAAACATTTTTCTGAAGAACATTCCCTGTCCCATTATTTGTCTTTCCTATGAGGTAACAGAAGCTCTATCATAACAGCATCTCATTCATTCATTTATAAGTTTACTCAACTCATTTGTTCAACAATTAGTTAATATTAGCTAAGAATTTTTCTAGGTACTAAAGATACAGCTGTGAATAAGATAGACACTATGTCCCCTTCTTTTAAGGTTTCCATTGTGATGCTGCTGGTGGTAGTTGGGGGTTGCAATGTATAAACAATTACATTTTAGAATAACCATGGTTTCCATGGAGGAGTGGGCAGACTCCAGGGGATGTAAAAATTAATAAGCTGGGCCTTGGAAGAGAAGTGTTTGAAATTGTACTTACATTTTTATCTCATGCTTTTTAAATTTCAGTTTTATGTATATTTTATAATACATTTTCCATATTAAAAAACTTTGTAAATAATTTAATATTTATGAAATACATTACTATTTCCTAATATGTGTTCTAGCCAGTTAAGTTTTGTCTAAGGTGGGTTAGGCAATGTTGAATAGGTTTCTGTTACAGCAGAATTTTTCATAACTTACAACTTTTTAAGAGATGGATATAATATTCTGTTTGCTTCAACCATGTAATGTATTTCAGGATACTGGAGGAATAAACATGACCTTCTGAACTGCATTTGTGTCCACAATTCACTGAGCCATTTCTGTGTTGGGCTGAATTGGCTTTTCTCAGTTCATTGTTTGATTCTTCACTATGGGAACTACATTGCCTAAAATCATTTTCTTGGGAACTACATGTCCCAGAATCCCCGATCTGTAGTGTTTTAGGTAACATTCTGCCAATGAGAAGCACAAGTGAGAGATTTGGAAGGTGAGAGAAAAACATAAGCCACTATTCTTGAATGACAGCTGTGAGCAAATGGAATTCCATGTTACAAACAATTATTAATGATGATTGTAATATATCATACAATGACAAAAAATAATAAACTAGATTAAAACAGCATTTGTGGCCTCTACATATTATTGCAGTGATCTCCAAAACATAGGTCTAAATTTACATTCCCTCCTGTAGTAAATTAAAAAAATGCATGTTTGAATTCATCCTATTGAATAGTTTCATTTCTTAAAAGTATTTGCAATTTGAAGGATAAAAAATGAAATATTTTTATTGCATAGCTTTACTATTCTTTGATACTGAATGCTTTTCAAATGTTTATTGGTGTATTGGTAAGAAATGTCTTTGGCCAAAAATAACAGAAAACATAGTATTTGTGGTTTAAGGAAATGTGAGCATTATTTTTCTCACATGGCATTTCCTCACATAACAAGAGTGAAATTGATTCAACTGCTCAAAAGCAACATTAGAAACACAAGTTCTTTTTATATCTTCACTTCACCATCCTGAATATCCTGACTTTTGCCGTCATTCTTGCTGCCTTGTGGTCACAATACAGCAGCTATAGTACCAGATCTGCTTTTTTTTTTTTTTGTTCTGGGAGAAAAAAGAAGGAAAAGCAAGAAGAAGAAAAGGGAAAAAAATATATTTTTTCTTGTGTCCTATGGCCACCAGTAGCTGCAAGGGAGGCTAGGACCACTGTTGTATGTTTCAAAGAACAAAGAAGAGAATCGTTTAACAAGAATATAAAGTTAGGCATCTCTGCTTAATTGCATATTCTCTTTGCAAATTGTTTGTTTAAGACTTTTATCCATTTATTTCAGTTTCAGTGATTTTCAAATTTTTGTATTAGGTCTATAAATAGTAATTATATTAACTATCATTTTTTGGTCTACATATTTTTCTAATTCTTCTTTCAATTATATTTATGTAATATTTTTTAAAGAATCACAATCTATATGTTTACATATTTTATCAGTTTCTTTGGTAACTTTTTTCCATTGTTTTAATCATAGACATTTTAAAAAACTGCATCACATGATTTAATTGTAAAATTTGCATACAGTGAAACGACAAAGTTTTGTTCCTGGTTTCTTTTGGTTATCATAATGTTTGTGCATTTTTTAATATTCTCGTATGTATTAGGGGTTAATTATTTTTTATTAACAAATCAACTTCCACTATAAGAATAAGCCACACTTTTTTGTGTAACCTTCTACTGATAAACATTTGGGTTTCTTCCAGTTTTCTACTATTATGAGTAATGTGGCTATAAAAAATCTTGTAGAAATCTTTTTTTTGGGTGGATATATGTTTTTACTTCTTTTTGAAATAACTGAGAGTGAAATTGGTGGGTCACAGTGTAAGTATATATTTAATGTTGCATGAAACTGCCAAATCAATCATTTTCCAATGTGGTTGAACCATTTTATACTCTCTTCAACAATATATAAGAATTCCAGTTGTTCTTTACCCTCACATGCATCTGGTGTTGTCATTTTTTTCTTTCTCATTTTAATAATTCTAGTGCATGACAAATGAGATCTTGTGGTGGTATCAATTTGCATTTCCCTGATGCATAATGGCATTAAACACCTTTTCATATGTTATTTGTCATTTATCTTGTTTTGCCAAGAGTCTGTTTAAATCTTTTGCACTTTTTAAATTACATCGTTTATTTTTATTACCAATTTACGGGAGTTCTTAAAATATTCTGTACTTAAGTCATTTTTCAGGTTTTTTTTGTGTCACTACTATCTGTTAGTTTCTGGCTTGCCTTTTCATTTTATTAATTGTGTCTTTTGAAGAGAGAAATTCTTAATTTTTATGAAGTTTAACGTTTTATTTTCCTTTAAGATTTAATGCTTTTTTTGTATTGTTTATAATTTCAACTTTAATTTTAGATTCGGGGGTACATGTGCAGATTTGTTACACTGGTATATTGTGTGACACTGAGGTTTGGGGTACAAGTGATCCTGTTACCCAGTTAGCAAGCATAGTACCCAAAAGGTAGATTTTCAGCCCTTAGTCTTTACCCCTCTCCTCCTTCTAGTAGTCCCCAGTGTCTGTTATTCTTATCTTTATGTCCATATGTGCCCCATGTTTAGCTCCCACTTATAAGTGAGAACATGTATCACTCAGTTTTCTGTTCTTGCATTAATTCACTTGGGGTGATGGCTTCCAGCTGCATCCATGTTGCTGCAAAGGACATAATTTTATTTATTTTTTATGGCCACAGTTTATAAGGAATTTAAACAATTCATCAAGCAAAAACCAAATAACGCTTTTAAAAAATGGGCAAAGAACATGAATGGACACTTTGCAAAAGAAGATGTATTAGGTTGGTGCAAACATAATTGCTGTTTTGGACCATGAATTTTAAATCATGATAACAGGCTCAAACACATCTTTATTAATCAAAATAGGAAACATTATGATCAACATTTTTTTGCCAATAATTTTTTTTTTTTTTTTTTGAGATAGAGTCTCACTCTGTTGCCCAGGCTGGAGTACAGTGGTGCGATCTTGGCTCACTGCAACCTCTGCCTCCCAGGTTTAAGCAATTCTTCTGCCTCAGCTTCCTGAGTAGCTGGGATTACAGGCGTGTGCCACCATGCCCAGCTAAGTTTTGTATTTTTAGTAGAGATGGGGTTTCACCGTGTTGGTCAGGCTGGTCTCAAACTCCTGACTTTGTGATCCGCCTGCCCCAGCCTCCCAAAGTACTGGGATTACAGGTGTGAGCCACCATGCCCGGCTAAAAAAATGTTTGTTTATTCCTGTAGCATAAAACTTCATGCTTTGGGATTCAACAAACTCTTGGAAAGCATTTCCTGCATCCTGCTGGTGTGGAAACGTTTTCCCTGCAAAAAGTTGTTGAGATGCTTGAATAAGTGGTGTCAGTTGGTGAGAGGTCAGGTGAGTATGGTAGATGAAGCAAAACTTTGGAGTCCAATTTGTTCAACTTTTGAAGTGTTGGTTGTGCGATGTGCAGTTGGGTGTTGTCATGGAGAAGAATTGGATGCTTTTTGTTGACCAATGCCAGCTGCAGGTATTGCAGTCTTCTGTGCATCTCATTGATTTGCTGAGCATACTTCTCAGATGTAATGGTTTTGCCTGGATTCAGAAAGCTGTAGTGGATCAGACCAGCAGCAGACCACCAAACAGTGACCAGGAACATTTTTTGATGCAAGTTTGCATTTGGGAAGTGCTTTGGAGCTTCTTCTTGGTCCAGCCACTGAGCTGGTCATTGCAGGTTGTCATATAAAACCCACTTTTTGTCTCATGTCACAATCCGATCAAGAAATAGTTCATTGTTGTTGTGTAGAATAAGAGAAGATGACACTTCAAAATGGCGATCTTTTTTAAATTTTCACTCAGCTCATGAGGCACCCACTTATAGAGCTTTTTCACCTTTCATATTTGCTTCAAATGCTGAATGACTGTAGAATGGTTGACATTAAGTTCTTCGGCAACTTCTCGTGTAATTGTAAGAGGATCAGCTTACAATTGTTCTCAATTGGTCATTGTCAACTTCCAATGGCCGGCCACTATGCTTCTCATCTTCAAGGCTCTTGTCTCCTTTGCAAAACTTCTTGAATCACCACTACACTGTATGTTAGCAGTTCCTGGGCCAAATGTGTTGTTGATGTTGTGAGTTGTCTCTGCTGCTTTATGACTCATTTTGAACTTCAATAAGAAAATTGCTCAAATTTGCTTTTTGTCTAACATCATTTCCATAGTCTAAACTAAACATAAAATAAAAAGCAAGTAATAAGTCATTAGCCAAAAAAAGTGAGAAATGCCCATTAAAATGATGTATAACATAATCACGTTTATTTAAGAATGTATTCCAATATCAAACCACAAATTCCAACCACGCAAAAACTGCAGTTCCGTTTGCACCAGTGTAATACAAACAGCCAACAAACATATTAAAAATGCTCTACACTGCTAATCAGCAGAGGAACACAAATCAAAACCATGATGAGATGCCATTTCACACCAGTCAGAATGGCTATTATTAAAAAGTCAAAAAACACCAGATGCTGGTGAGTCTGTGGGGAAAGGGAACACTTATACACTGTTGGGAATGTAAATTAGTTCAGCCACTGTGGAAAGTAGTTTGCAGATATCTCAAAGGACTGAGAACAGAACTATCTGTATCTTTAGGAGATCCTTGTCTTCCACAAGCTAGTTAAGATTTTCTGTTATATTTTATTCCACATGCTTTTTAATTTTAGCTTTAACATGTAAGTCCATGATCCATCTCAAATTAATTTTGTGCAAGGCATGAGGCAGAAATCATTTCATTATTTTTCCTTTGTTTATCCAGGTGGTCCATCACTATTTGTTAAAAACCTTTCCTTTCTTCATTGAATTCCTATGGTGTCTTTGTCCAAAGTCAATATATGGTGTATGTATGGGTTTATTTCTGAACTCTCTTATTTCATTGATACATCATCTGTCTTTGTGACACTATTGCACTATCTTGACTACGATAGCTTTAAGTCCTGATATCAGGTAGTATGTCATCTAATCTTGCTTTTATTTTAAAAGATTGTTTTTAGAGAAATCCATTTCTGGAAATATGAAGTAGATGTAGTATTTTCTAATCTTTCCACTAGGTACAACTAAAAAGCCTGGATATTATATTAAAAACAAATATAAAGAGACCCTGAAGACAGGAAAGAGACCAACTGGCTAGGGATCTCAAACTCAAGGAGCAGTGTTGTGATGATTTCTGGGGGTTTATGTTTGCCTATCTATCTAACACTTGGAATTAAAGAAGCCAGAGACCCAGAAATGCCTATGGACGCAGACAAAAAGAGACTCAAAGGAAACTTATTCTCCAGCCAAAAGACCAGGAAAATGGCGGCTTTTGAAGACAGAACTTTTAAACAATAAATGAGCTTTATGCCAGCAAAACACCACAGAAAAATCTATGGTCCCCACCCCATCCACTTGAACAAAAGCCTAGTAGGGAGA
The DNA here is from genome assembly GCF_029281585.2 of Gorilla gorilla gorilla. Taxonomy (NCBI): domain Eukaryota; kingdom Metazoa; phylum Chordata; class Mammalia; order Primates; family Hominidae; genus Gorilla; species Gorilla gorilla. The sequence continues at coordinate 128,516,548 of NC_073229.2, read as the reverse complement.
ATCAACTTTCATCTTAATCAAAGGGTGCAGTGGTACATTCTAACCCATTTGCCACCCCGTCACTGTCAGTAAATCGCCTGTAAAGAGTTAGAAGTTTTTCCCCTTATGGTTGAAAGAAGCTGAACCCCACCCCACCTTCTCTTGCTGTGTCAGTGGAGACCATTTGAGGAGCTCCACCCAGTAGTAATGAGGTACCCCCTTCTCTTCATTGCTGGAGGATTGTCAGAGGAAACATACTGGCAGGTAAAGACTTTCACCACCTCCCAACATTAATGAGGCCACTCCTCTTTGTTGTCAGTGGAGGCCATGTTGGGGGCCAGTAATCTCATTCCTGCTCAGCAATAATGAGGAGTTTCATGGGTGTTGTTATAGCCCAGTGGGGCTTCTTGCCTGCCACACAGAAAAGCCAATACACTGTGACAGTGGTGTTGCATCAGAGAAAGAGTTTATCTCAAAGCGGCTGAGTGAGAGGACAGGAGATACTTCTCAAATCTGCCTCCCCAAGAGCTCAGAGGCTAGGGTTTTTGAGGATAATTTGGCAGGCTGGGTGCTAGGGAATTAGTGCTGCTGATTGGTTGGGGATGAAATCGTAGGAGTGTTGGAATTGTCCTCATGTACTGAGTCACATTCTGGGTGGAGGTCACAGGACCAGTTTAGTCAGTTCCTTCTTATAAGTCATGGGTCCAAGTGGCATAAGTCAGTTTGCCAGAGTGCAAAAGTTTAAAAATACTCAAAGACCAGTCTTAGGTTTACAATAGTGATGTTATCTGTAGGAGAAATTGGGGAAGTTACAAATCTTGGAACCTCCGGCTATATGACTCCTGAGCAGTAAGCAAGCTAGGGAACAATGGCTGATTGTTGCGTATGCATACATCTTAGTATAATTCAGTCCCTTCTCCGTAATTCTAACCTTGTGGGCTTTCATAGTTTTACAAAGGCAGTTTTAGTTCCTGAACAAGGAGGGGGCTATTATCATCTTTGCTTTAAGGTTTAATTATAAACTAAATTCCTCCTCTGGTTAGCTTGGCCTATGCCCAAGAATGAGCAAGGGCATTTAGCTGGTGAGGTTAGAAGCAAGATGGAGTCAGCTGTGTTAGATTTCTCTCATGGTTATAATTTTTCAAAGGTGGTTTCAGTGTCAAGAGATGTCAAGTGGGAAAACTGGACTTCTATCCCTACCTAGCATTAATGAGGTGGCGAATCTCAGTTTCAGCCTGAATGGTATGGGAAGCCAACTCAAATGAAGGTTTAAATAAAATTCAGGTTCTTATAAGATAATACTCATAATGTCAGATTTTAGTAGAAAACCACTCATCATACAAAGAACCAATCTCAAACTGAGCAAGAAATGATATCAAACAGATATCAACACTCATATCGATATGTTGGAATTATATGACAAGGATGTAAAAATAGCCATCATGAAAATGCTTCAGTGAAAAATTATGAAAATGTTTAAAATAAGTGAACAAATAAAATAAATTCTCAATAAAGAAATAGATGACACACATAAATAGGAGCCAAATAGAAAGTTTTAGAATTGAAAAATGCAATAACACGTATAACACTCAGTGGAAGGGCTAAACAATGGAATGGATGAACAGGGTCAATGGTTGGGCTAAGCAGTGGAATTGAGGGAACAGAGGAAAACGATCAGAGAATGGGGAAATAGAACAGTGGAAATTATCTAGTCTTAACAACAGGGATTAGAAGAACTATTATAGATGGCAGAATTTTCTTCTTTTTAAAGACTGAATAGTATTTCCATTATATACATATTGGATTATATATTATTAAATATATTATATATTATATAATGTGGGTGTGTGTGTGTGTGTATACACACACACAAATATATTCATCCTTCACCCATTGATTTATACTTAGGTTGGTTCCATATCTTGACTATTGTGAATAATGCTGCAGTGAACATGGGAGTGCAGATATCTCTTTAACATATTGATTTCAATTCCTTTGTATATATACGTAGTAGTGGGCTTGTTGAATCATATGGTAACTCAATTTTTAACTTTTAAAGAAACTTCCATCCTGTTTTCCATAATGGCTGTCATAATTTACATTCCCACCAACAAAGTGCAAGGATTCCTGTTTCTTTATATTCTCTCCAACACTTGTTATCTTTCATCTTTTTGATAATAGCTGTCCTAACATGTATCAGGTGATATCTCATTGTGGGTTTAAATAGCATTTCTCTGATGATTAGTGATTTTCAGCACTTCTTTCATTTACCCTTTTGTCATTTGTGTCTTCTTTTGAGAAATGTCTATTCAGATTCTTTGCCCATTTTTAAAATCAGGTTACTTGTTTTCTTACTATTGAGTTGTTTGAGGTTTTTTTTTTTTTTTTTTTTTTTTTTTTTTTTTTTATGGAGTCTTGCTCTGTCACCCAGGCTGGAGTTCAATGGTGTAAGCTTGGCTCACTGCAACCTCCACCTCCTGGGTTCAAGCCATTCTCCTGCCTCAGCCTTCCAAGTAACTGGGACTGCAGGCATACGCCACAATGCCCAGCTAATTTTTGTATTTTTAGTAGAGACGGGGCTTCCCTATGTTGGTCAGCTGGTCTTGAACCCCTGACCTCAAGTGATCCACCCGTCTCAGCCTCCCAAAGTGCTTGGATTACAGGCGTGAGCCACTGTGCCTGGCCAGTTGTTTGAGTTTTTATATACAGATGAACTTTAGAATTATTTTGTAACATTAAAGAAAAATCTCATGCATATATTCAGCGTATATTGTTTAATTTTTAAGTTAATATGGAGAAAATTATTCTTATATAATTTCATGTACAGAATAAATCTGAGAGAAAAAAATTCTGACTGACTTCTGAGTAATTTTGCTTGGCCTACAAAGGGGATCTCTATACTAAAGCTATTTCCATCCACCATTACAGAGAGATCTACTGGGTTTTTTTTTTTGTTTGTTTTGTTTTTTTTGAGGGGACAACAATGACTGGGAAAAAATTTTAAGCAGGCAGTGATATAACAAACCAGTTCATTTCCAAAATGCCTGAATATATAGGTATTAAGTTTTATGCTACATTATTTTTTTACTTAGTCACAAAAGACTTACTTATCTGTAATGTTTAATTTTATATGTTAACTCGACTGGGTCACAGAATGCCCAGATATTTGGTTAAACATTTTTTTGGGTGGGTCTTTGAGGGTTTTTCTGGATGAGATTAACATTTGAATGAGTAAAGAAGATTGCTCTCCTTGATGTGAGTGGAACTCATTAAATACATTGGAGAAAAGAAAAAACAAAGGACCAAAGAAGAGAGAATTCCCTCTCTTTGCCTAACAGTCTTTGAGCTGGAACATTGATCTTTTTAGACCTCTGGACTCAGACTGGAACTTTCACCATCAGCTCTCCTGGTTCTCAGGCCTTTGGAGTATGAATTTTGGGATTTTTCAGCCTCCATAATAACATGAGCCAATTCCTTATACATTTCTCTCTTTGTCCTCTCTCTTTCTTTCTGTTTTTCTCAGTCTCTGTCTTCCTCTGTCTCTGTATCTTTCTCTGTGTTTCTGTCTCTCTCTTTGCCATTCTCTCAATTTCAGTCTCCCTCTCTCTGTATGTATGTGTATATATATGACTAATTACAACAGAGTGGGCCTCCTGTGGTAATTATTGTTGTAGAGTTTGAGTTTATTGAAAGATTTAATAGGTATGTATTTAAATTAATTCTTCACTGGAGCAAACCCTCATAGAGTATTTATAGTATTGGAAACTCTAGTTGACGCCATGGAAATATTCCTACATTGACATCATAAAGCTTTTTCAACTTATTTTTTTGTACTTTTAAGTGGAAAAGTCAACTTGGATGATTATGATCTCCATTTAAACATATGCCATTGAAGACTAACATGAATTTATAGTGTTGAAATCCTAATAAAACCTTCAGCTTGAATTGAAATATTTTTCAGAGTCATGATTGATAGAATATTTATTTCCCCTTCCATGTTTTGAAGATTTAGTGTACTCTCTACAGAACTGCTAAATATACATGTCCTTTAGTTCAATTCAGAGAGAACATGCTTTCCTTTTTTGTATGTTTGTGTACGTGCTACAGCTCATAATGACCATATTGCGGTTTGAAAATATTCATCTTTTTTAGTTTTACCAGGAAATACAAAGCTCTGCTGCTTTTAGCACTGAGTTAAAACTCCATCTAGAAAATGTCAAGCCCTCAGAGAAGTTATTCTGATGAAATGAGAGAGGAGACTTGGCTTCCTAAATTATTTTGCCTTTTGCATACTTTTTCTTTCTTTACTCATTATTTGTTGGGTGTGGGTGACAATAAGCTAAAAGAAAGCATCTGGTTAGCATGTGACTTGCACCACCAAATCTCTAAAACTAAAGGATATGTGATTCATTATTGTCTTCTTTTCTTTGAAGCAAACATTCTACATTTCTTTACTGGAAAAAGGTGCAATGCTATACTTTATGAAAATTAGAAAAAATGGGAGAGGATCTTGGGGTTTGACTGAACATAATAACCATCTAGACATAAGGAAAATACATATATCAATTATCAGAAAATAGATAAAACACTGTTACACAATTGTGAAGGCAGGGATGAAAATGAGGAGAATTAGATGATCTGTAACAAAAATAAAACAGTAATAGTAATAATACTAATCATTTATTGAACACTCATTATATGCTAGACACTGTGCTAGGCTAAACATGAATTTTCTCATATATAATTTTCAGGGAAACCCTGTCATCCAGATACTATTATTATTATTATCATTTTTGAGTCTCAGAGAATGACTTACTCAAAGATAAAAGTTTATTTGTAAAGTAACATTGGAATTAACAAAGCTGTAGAATATTAGAAGGAGGATAGATCTGATAAGAAATTTAGTCAAGTCCTAAAATAATGCCAACAATCTCAGTAGTTATAATCGCTAATATTTATTAGCAATTATAATTGCTAATAGTTATTCACTAATACTATTTATTGTGTGCTTATTATATGTCTTTCACTTACTTTGTAGGTATTGTCTCATTTATGGTCATAGTGAGTCTATGAGCTAGGCACTATGTTCATTCTTATTTTACAGACAAGAAAATTAAGGCACTGAAAGATTATGTAAGTCTCTTAAGAATCAAAATCTTAGAGAATGTCCTTCAAAACATCATGACTTCTCCTTTCCCAAATTCTGAACCAGCTGAGAAAGAAACTGAGATAGTCATCTAAGGGGCAAATCAAAATATCACTTTATGAGCGACATATTAGAATGTGGCTTATTTCTGTGGGCAACTGGACCTCCAAAGAACGAACCTTAGGAATGGTTCTGCTTGCCTGGGCAGGCCTATCTAAATGGGGCTGTGAACTTGCAGGAAGAAGGACATGGCGGAGCTGAAGGTGACAAGCTCTCTTTTTGGTGGGCCCATTCCTGAGTGATAAAAAGGGTGGGCATTTGTCCTTGAGTGATCACTTTCTCCTACTAAATTCACTAGCCAGATATGCCATCCACTCTCAGGGTTAAGTGAGGTGATGGAAAGAGGCCTGGAGGATGAAGCCAATGAAATATCTCCATGTAGAAGGGAACAGCAAGAGTAGAGAACAAATGTTTTCCTCAACAAGCTGCTTAGTGGTGAAGCAGATCCACTAACAGATGTACACTGGCATTCTTTCTAGTATGTCAGTAAGATAATGTGTATAAAGCACCTCGTACATTGTGGCACTTGGAAGCACACAATAAATGGTAGTTGTTGATATTATTATGAATATTGAGCTGTTGCCCTAGTGTTGGAGTCAGGCTTTTCTGACTTCTGATCTCACATGTTGAACCCTGTATTGTTTCTCAAAGCATGTCCATGGGAGGAAGTGTTTTTTCGTCGTATCGGCTAATGATCTTTCAACAGAGTAGCTTTCTCTTGTAATCAAATGTCTAAGACTGGACAGTGAGGCGCAGAAATATATAGTGTGAATCGATATCTTTCAGTGGCTGCACAGGGAGCCTCTGGACGTCACTCAGTGGGAAGGAGTCCATTCTGTAGTGGCCCAGCAGCAGTTTTGGAAACTCAGGCTTTGTTCTTTCCAAATCAGGCTTAACCAGGTCTTGGGTAAAACAAAAATAATGTTTTTTCTTTTTTTCTTTTTTTTTTTTTTTAAAGCAAACTACTGCTTTGTCCATGAACACCTTGTCAACTTCAAAGATTCACTTCTGTTGGAAATAAACAGCATGAGCAGAAGGCTGCCAAGTTACAGAAAATTTGAAGATTCTTGAAGATTCTTTGATGACAACAAGTACTTTTTCATTAATTTGAAAGGATATTTTATGAATAGCCCACAGTTCTAAGAAAAAAAATGAAGCCAAAGATACTCATTGAACAGTTCTAAGAAAAAAAATGAAGTCAAAGAAAAAAAAGCTCATTTTTTTCCATGTGAATTTCTGAGGTGATGGACTTTAACTAGGCCATTAAGATTTTTAGGTGTTCATGTGTGGGTGTGTGCGTGAGAGAGACAGAGAGCGAGCAAATGCATGACAGCAGCTGGTATGGACGTCTGTATGCCTGATTTGCTTCTTCCACTGCTCTCATTTATAAGGAGCCCACTATGTGCTAGGCACTGTACTATTTACCTGAATTATTTCATTTAAGATTTGTGACTTCTGCTACTGTCATTTTTAATGAGCTTACTGTGTGCTAGGCACTGTGCTATTTACCTGAATTATTTCATTTAAGACCTTGTCTATCTTTCTCACTCCCGTATCCCCAGTGTTTGGCACCGTGTCTTATGCATAGATACTTGGTAAATATTTGTTAGTTGTTCAATAAATGAAATAATAAGAATGGAAACCATTAGTCAATATGGAGGTATTAAACCAGTGATGTACAAGGTTTCTGATATTCTATAGTTTTCAATTCCTGCTCCTAGTTAAACAATGGACATTTATTGAGCACCTGCTATGTGGCTGGAGATGTATAAAACTCTGAGGACATAGCTAAACAATTCACAATCTCCAGACTTAATGAATTCAACTTATTGCCCAGCATATGCCAATATTAACTGGTGAGTCTTGAATGTAATTAAAATCTCACAATTTATTTGATGCTTTCTCTATTAAACAGACTTGGCAGGGTGGCTTCTTGATGTTGAAGTGCTGAAAATGCTGATTTTTAATGGTTTTCAATTGAAGATGTGGTGATGACAACATCCCAAACATAACTTTGTTCTTCCAAGAGGTAAGAAAAGCGACATTCGTCTGTCTAATTTTACGTTTTACCAACTAAGTCAAGCAATCAGAAATGGGCTTTACTTGTGTGGAACAAAAAGTATCTCAGAAGAAGGAGGAGAAGGAGGACAGCAGCAGCAGCAGCAGCAGCAGCAGAAGGAGGAGGAGGAACTATCCTTTATTATTTTTTAAGGATCCACCTTGGTTCCAGGCATTATGCTGGCCACTTGACATGTTATCTTTAATTCCTAAAACATCCTGCAAGGTATGAATTATTTTTCCAGTTTTGCAGATGAGGAAAACCAGTATTGGAAAGGATACTTGCCTTGTTCTTGCCACACAGCTGTAAGTGGTAGGAGCAGAGAACTCACACCAAGGTCTGGCTTCAAAAGCTTTGTCTTTCATCAGGCAGGGCTGCCCTAACTCTTGATCGATCAGCATGTGATCAAGGACATTTTACATAATCTAAACTCCTTTTTATTTCATTCATTTCTCATAGGTCTCAAGACTATTTATTAAATTCCTAACCTTCTTTGTTAGAAAGATTGTAGCTAGACCGAAGAATCAGAAAAAAATTTAGATTATATCAAAGATGTATCCAATTTTGACTACATTCTGAGTAGCTAAAAGTGTAGACGTTGAATTAATATTTTATAATATATTACCAAGTATATAATGCATAATAAAACACATACATATTCCAAGCAGAGAATAGATGGGTACCTTTCCTTATATTTTAGCTCACCATATTCAGCTCACATATTTTTAAATAATTTATCTCCAACTTCTAAAAATATGGCCTTTATTCCTTGATCTTAATCCTGTTTTTCATTCATAGGAAAGTGCTATTTTTATGGGCCAGTGAAGCTTATATACCATTGAGTGACATTTAGATACTACAGTTATTTCTGTGTGAGGAGAATTAATCTCTTCAAGAAGGAAACTCAGAGTCCTTCCCTCTGTTGCCAGGCCCATCGCAGAATATCTCCAGTTATGTTTTCTGTTGAGAGAGCACAGCCTTCAATAGTGTTTTAAAATTTAAATGTGAAAAAGTTTTAAGAGCCAATGTAATATTGTTTGTTGAACCACTTTTGTATCATATTTTGTGACAGTTAATTAACAAATATATATAAATGTTTTTATGTATAAATTTTTATTAGAAATTAATGGTACTTGTGTCAGGATTGTGAAAGTATTGAGTGTGAAAGTATGTGAGCAAGTGAGTAAAAATTTCTGCAGTTGGAAATGAATGAAAAATATGCTGGAATATGTTTATGAAAAGGGAATTATAGCTTTTACACTGATTTAAAATTTTAAGGATCAAGTAACTGAGTTTGATTCTTTTTAAACATTGATTTGATTTTTACAATTTAGTTTTATTTTCAGTCCTGTCTCCAGTAATCATTTCGTTTTCTTTCTTTCTTTTTTTAAGGAGAGCTCTCTGACTTTTTTCTTTCTTCAGGCAGTGGAACACAGGCTGGGTAAATGTACAATTTTTCTTCCTTTATCTGCCATTCTCTTTTCTTCCCTCCTGCCCTTCTTGAAGCTTTATTCCTTGGTTCCTCTGCAACAATACATCCATTACTGATGGCTAAACAGACCAAGTATAAACAACACCGAGAACGTTCTCAGTTTGGCTTTTTTTTTTCCTTTGGTCTTTTTTTAGTCTGGCCTTTGGCAAAGGTTCATGACAGTAAATTGCTGTATGAAAAATGTTAGTTTGGTCACTGGTTGGTAATTGGGAGTGGACTTCAACGCATGGTCTTGGTTCAGATTTCCATAGTGAGGAGAGGTCACTGTCCCAGTTGGAAAGAAATTAGCCTTGAGCTCCCGAGTCCTCTGCTGTCAGGACCCCCTGGGATTGCTTTGTCTGCGTATTTACCTTTTGGTATCAATTTTTATACATGTGATCACTAAGCTTTGTTTGAAAATGTGATATAACTGAGGTGGTAAGATTAACAAAATGGAAGGCAGAATGAGAAAAACGAGAAAGATCAGTTTTGGTAGTGAAAACCCCAAAGAAAGCTTAAATCCAGCACGAACCAGATTTTCTTGTTGGTATTCAGCTTTTAGGTAAATGACAGAAGTAGGATGTTTGAAGCAAAGAGTGGAAGGAGATGATGGAAACAATCCTAATCATTAAAGCAAGTGACAAAAACAGCAGAATAGGTGAGTGGGCCTCTGTGTCAGGAGCAGGTGAGGCTAATAAATCAGTTCCTGACAGTTGGATACATCAGGTTGCACAAATTACAGGCTTTTACCGAGTGAATTTTGGAGCAAGATTAAGGTTTTAATATGAATTCCTTCTGGTGACAATTATCAGTTAGAAGGAACTGTGTTACACATTGTGAAAAGAGGGCACAGATCTCAGGTCACTGAATGCTCAGCCTTTTAGTTGTGCTTGGATCATCTTGTGTAGCAAAATGCACGGCTGATTTAAACGACAAAATGGAGGCAGACATTTTTAGAGAAAGAAAGGGGAGGTGTGCACGAGCTCTTTAGACTTTACTTTTGCGTAGGTATCATGGGAAAACAGATAGCTAGGCCAAAGAAACATACACAAACAACACATTCTATTTACATCTGTGTCCTTTAAAAACACAATTACTTTATAATCAGTTATTCTTTTAGCAGGAGAATTTTTACACTGCCAGCTCCCCACCTCTCCAGATGACAAAAATAATCAGCTTCTTTCCTCAGTTTCAGTGATTAAGCATATGTGGAATTTTTCGATATGTTAAATTTTAATTTCTTTGTTGTGATTGTTTTATGACTTTGAAGGTTACTTTAAAGCATTTTGTATTTGATTTCCTAATAGTTTAATAGAGTATCTGTACCTTACAAGGAGACTAATCAAGTGAAAGATGTTGTTGTATGAGAAATAGGAGAGGGCATGAAATGGGGTAACCCATAGCTGATTTTCCTTATCATTGGAAGAACAAAAGGAATGACTTTAATGAAAAAGAAAAAAAATAATGAAATAAATACCAGGCACGCTTAGAAATGGTGTTATGGGAATGTAGCCGTGTGTGTGTGTACGTATGTGTAGCCGTGTGTGTGCGTGGGTGTGTGTGTATGTGTGAGAGAGACAGAGAGAGAGATTGAGGGAGGGAGGTATTTTATGAGGATATCATTGGCTTAAACATACATGGTTTCAAGGATCCCAGGATTCCATTCTTTCTACCTTGAGACTTTGTTCTAAAGTTTTCCTTTGTGTTCTTTTTGTTTAGTTGACTTATTTTCTTTTCTAGTTGGTTTCTTTTAAGCCCTTCACAGTTTTTTAGTATTTTTCTGCACGTGTACAGTAAGTAGGATATGTTCAGTGTGTTTTTAGTTTTTTAAATGTTGAATTTAAGGTGGGCCAGGGAGCTTCCAGTCCTTGCTAATGAAGCTTAAGCTACATTTCCCACAGGGTTTCAGACATTGCGTTCTGGCATATGAGTCTCTAGGAATCAACTTGCATTGGGAAAAAGCTACTTCCCAATAAAGAGTCAGTGCTTCAAATGTGCTCTAAAAACAACGTTCAGTGCTCAGTGGTGAGGGTTAATGTAATGTCAGTCAGCTTTGTGACTTTCCGTACTACTTTCTTGCAAGTAAAATATTAGAAACATGAAACAGCTCTGTTTTGGTATGGATATAACACAGCACCACACATAGGGGAAGTGGATATTTTTGTATCTTTGGACAGAACCCAGCATGGTTTGGTGTATCCAGGCATTCCAGAAAACAGCACAGCTGTGGCATATTCATGGTTCAGCCTCCCAGAAAGGACACAGTTCCCATGTGGACAAGACTAGGTTAGGGTAGCAGCCAGCTTCCAGGCCCAGCAGAACAAGTATTGGAGGCACTACCATCTGTGAGAGATGTGCTTGGTACCTTTGGGAGTTCCATAAAACATCACTCTTGGCATAGAAGTCAGAGCTCTGATTGTCAAGAGATTACATGATGCAGCAGCAGTTGACATAAGCCTTGGGGCAAATCAGCTCATACGAGATTCAGTCCAATTGTTGGCCTAGCACCTTATAAGGCTTTGGTGCTGCACAGTGTCTTCTGTGCCAGGGATGTCAGGCACCAGCCTGGGCCACATAGACCATAGACACAGATGCCACCAAAGAGAGTGGGGGCAGGGGAGGAGGAAAAGACAGATACCCGTGGTGGTCATGAAGGCTCAATTCTAAACCTATGCAACTTTTCCTGGGGACTGCTCAAAATAATTGGGGGTGAGCATGGGGTGGGGTGGTGATTAGGATGCTACATGTCAGGCAGTAATGGGTGAGCCCTAGGGTAAAAAATACTCTTTTTTAAGTGTAATTTTACCACCATCTACCTCATTTTTTGTCTTCTCACTTCTACTTCTACTGCTTATCAGCCTGGAAAGAAAGGCCCAGTGAAATAGGTCACGTGCAACATTGATCACTTGGCATTACTTATATTTTTGGGCGGAAACAGGCACAAAATCCCTTGCAGCTGGGCTACAATATCAGGAACACTGAAAAAAAGTTACTGCTTTGAAGTTTTTAATTTCTTATATAGGACTCACTTTCTGCCTTTGATACTACACTTGAGTCTAAACAAATATTTACTTAAATAACCAGTTAATAGATTTTTGGAAATATTTAAAAACATATTGCTCTGCAGTTTTAGTCAAATTTAAGCACAGTAGGGTGGAGAAAATACCTTATTCACTATTTTTTCTTCCAAAGACTGGCATAATACTCAATGTTAGGTGTTGAGAGACCTTCAACTTTAGGCGATATTTATTAATTTGATCCATATAAAACATAAAGGCAACTTCTTATCTTTTTTTCAGGAATTATAGTTTTGTTAGACTTAGAAATATTACTGAAATATTCTCCTTTAAATCGAAGAAGTCCTGTAAGATAAATTATTACTTAGAGAGTAATAACTTTGTCATAAAGATAGGATAAGAATTAACTAAGTATCCTCTCTTTTCTGAAGACCGTTTCTCATGGCAGGGGAAGATCAAATATTAGATAGACAGTTGGACTGTTTGCCTTTTTGGCTGGAGAACAAGTGCTAATGTCTCGCAGGAGGCTGAGCAATGTTCACAAGCCATCCATGGTATAGTTTATGACTTACTGACATATGTTATGGGCAGTGGAATGGGATGTCTTCTTTTTTCCCTGTGGCTTGTTAAGTATTTAAATGAGCAGACAAAACCATGCATCTCCTTTTTCCAGGAGCCCTGTGGGTCGTGCTTTTTCATCTTTCTCCTTATTGAAATAGACAAGAATGGAAATGTTTGCAAATGGGGCTTACTTCCTAATTTAGCAAGCTTGAAAAAAGTGCTAACTTCTTTCCAAATATTTTCACAAAATACTCCTTACCCAGATTCATTTTCTCACTTCAGACTTTACAGGGCTACAGGCCCTATAAGAAGTTTGGTGATTTCCACTTCCACTACCTACAGTTACATGCTGTCATTCTCCTCTCTGATCCAAGTTATAAGTTGCTGACTTTCCTGTTCTAGAACTTAAGAATTAGGAAGAAAAAATTATAAAACCACTGCGAAAAAAATGTCCCCAAGTGAGTCAGTGTCAATTAAAGGGACTACCTGATGCAAATAGCACATCAGCACCAATTTTGTCATTTAAGAATTTTAAGATCAGAAGCAATTACATTCAATAGCACCTTGTTTTTATGTGTCTACCCTTCATAGCCTTGGCTAGTAAGCCTGCCCGCACCATAATTTACACTGACATCTAATTTCAGTGGCTCTGCAAGCAATCTAACAGAAGATGGAGATACTGAGAGGAGAGGAGTCCAACTTTATCGCTGCAGACATAAAGATTCATTATTTTTGCCAATTTCAAAACCTTATAAATATGCTTTTTTCCTCTGTTTTGCATATCTCATTACTTGAATTAATTTATTTTTAGGCAAATGATTTCTGCTTACAACTAGACGATTAAACATTTTAGCTGGTTACAAAAAGCACCTAAGTATGGTAACTATGACAGTTAGAGGTTTTTCTGTTTTAGAGAATTCGCTACAAGAAAAGCAAGCACTAATATTTATTTATTTATTCATTTATTATTATTATTATTATTTAGACGTAGTCTTGCTCTGTCACCAGGCTGGAGTGGAGTGGTGCAATCTCAGCTCACTGCAATCTCTGCTTCCCAGGTTCAAGCCATTCTCCTGCCTCAGCCTCCCAAGTAGCTGGCATTACAGGCGCATGCCACCACACCCAGCTAATTTTTGTATTTTTAGTAGAGACGGGGTTTTACCATGTTGGTCAGGATGGTCTTGATCTCCTGACCTCTTGATCCACCCACCTCAGCCTCCCAAAGTGCTGGGATTACAGGCGTGAGCCCCTGCACCCAGCCCACACTAAGTCTTTTTTAAAAACGTGTAGTCACCGAGGAAGTTCTTTTTTGTGGTACACACTATTTGGAATTTCCACCCAGCTCATTGCAGTATCCCCTTTTTGGGGAATGGCATTCGTACAAGGAAGGGACTCACTACAGGCCACCCGGGGCCCTGTGCCCACTGCCTTTATCGCTCTACTTGGTGATTAACTCAAGAAAGCAATTGGATTCCTTCCTGGGGAATTTTAAAATTGAAAGTAGAGGGAAAATTTCAGGCTTTTTCTGATGGTGAGGTTATCAGATGAGTGCCTTTGAAACTGAAGATTTCATGTTACTGAATATATGGAAGGAATAGGTATGGAGTAGATCAGAGATTCTCAACAGTGGTGCTATGAATACTTGGGGGCTAGAAAATGGCTTGTTGGCATGGGGTTAGGAGTGGGGGCTTATCTTGTGCATCATAGAATGTTTAGCAGCATCCAAGGCCTCTACCCATTAGATTCCAGTAGCATTCCCCAGCAGTGACAACCAAAAATGTCTCCAGACATTGCCAAATGTCCCTTGGAGGGTACTGTCTCCCAACTGAGATCCACCAAAGTAGAGGAAAACAAAGCTAAATGCATGGAGAGAAGAAGAAACTGGAAATGACAGGAGCTTCTTACAGATATTGTCCTAAATACATTTGTCCTTCTGTTGTTTCTAAGCCTCAGATCTCTTCCTATCCTTTTTATAGTTACATGAATTATACCAACCTTCTTCCAGTTGGCAGTTTTTCCCCCATTTTTCTCCCTAAAAAATTCAGCTATGATTCTGCCATTGGTAAACAGAATATTTCTGAGTGATATGATTTTAGATTATGGTAGATTAAGTTTATTTTAAAAGGCCATTTTTTTTCAGTAGGAAAAGATATAGATACTAGAGGTATATTCTTATTCATCAACTTTATTCCCAGTTGAGGAATACTTAGAAGTTTTAAATAAATAAATTAATTAAAAAGGTAAATGTGGGTGGGAGGGAATGGAGAGCAATTGTTTAATGGGAACAGAGTTTTAGTTTTGCAAGGTGAAAAGAATTCTGTGGATAGATGGTGGTAATGATAGCACAACAATGTGGATGTACTTAATGCCATGTGACTTTACACTGCAAACCACCATGGCACATGTATACCTATGTAACAAAACTGCATGTTCTGCACATGTACCCCAGAACTTAAAGTATAATAGAAAAATAGTTAAGATGGTAAATTTTATGTTATAGGCATATTATCAGGATAACAAAAACAAACCAAAACAAAACAAAAAAAAAAAAACAAAGGTAGGTGAAGGCAAGAGTAAAGGAAAGAAGAGGAAGATTGGGTTGGGCCAGGTTTGGGTTATGCATTCCTAATGAGCTTAATGGTTAGCAATTCATCTTGTAGCAGAGACACCACCCACAGTTTACAAAGCGGACAGCATTTTGCTTCTGCTTGAGATGTTATTATTCCTTCAGCAGTCACTTTTGAAGAAGATATATTGAGGCACAGATGAAAACCTTTTGAATGATTTTTTGTCAGTTCTTTTGTGTTTTTAAGCTGCTTCAGGCTACCTTCAGACCTCTAGACCTGGTGCTAAATACAGGAAAGCTCTCTTGTCCGTGTATGGATTTAACCCATATAGGATCCTACATCTTGAAATTCACACTTTGAGGATAATTTTGTTTTTGTTTTTGATTTTCCTTTTTCTTCTCCAAAATGGTTTGTTTTCTCAATCCTAGGGATTGATCAGTTACAGCTAGAGGCACTTAAGGCTTTGTCTTTAGAACCCCCAAAACGGACACTTGTTCATCAGGGGTCCCTAGTGTAGAGAGTGAGTTGATTCTGACCATGAAGGGAAAAAGGATATCTACAGGCACAGATTAGTAAAAATGACCATTTCACATAGGCAATGGGGCCAAGAAGCAAAGAGAATCTTGTAGAAATCCCATGCTGGAGGCAAGGTGCATGTCTCTTTTATTCTGAATTCTTCCTAAGATTCCTTTCTCTGTTAATGTAACTTGAAAGTGAATTTATAATATCATCAGATACATATTTTACAGATAAAACATAATACACAGATTCCTTGTTTTGAGTAGCTAATTAGAAACTATTTCTATTTAATAGAAATGAAAAAAAGTCCCTAAATAAAGCTTTTATTTTTTCCAGGGCGGGATGAAAAGGCAGATTTATAAAGCCATACAGAGTCCCTTAACTCCTTAATCATTTAGACAGGTAGTCAGTTTTCTCAACAGAGGTCATCTTTTGCCCTTATATTTGTAGATGGGGTGGGGGATCAGGCAGTAAGGCCATAATCAAACTCTTTGCTCTTAGAGACAATGGATACAACACAAAATTTTTATAAAACCAGAAAGTGAAGACAAGAAAAACAAAAAGAAATGCCCATTGGATATCCCAATCAAGTTAATCTTCCATAATATTTAACTGTATTACAAATAAAGGAACGGTTTGTGGACAACTGAAGAATTTTCCATGTGTACTTTAAACCATAGTTATAAAATATTCTGTATTTTTCTTGTCATCCATATTAAATATTCAAGGCTTGAAAAAATGATTGAGGCCTTATTATTACAAATATCTTCTAAACTGAGAATTCCCTAGTGCACGTTTTTCTAAGACATTTTAGGATATACTAGATGCTCTGTTATCTCATTGAACAGATGGGACACAGTATCACATCTCAGATAGTGTGGCCAAATTCTCAGTGCTGCATATTTGTTTCATATCCACTGCCTTTTCTTATGATTTGAGGTGGTGTGAAATTTTGGTTAGATGGTAAATTGGTTGCTTTTGAGGGTCAGGATGTACTTCTTGGAGTTTTGTCTTAGTTGTAAAAGTCCTTCAAATATGTTTACAAGGGAGAAGATGTATATTTTATGAAAAAATAAATCTGTTTGTATAAGTTCAAATACATTCCTGCATAAAAGCTTGATGAGGTCAGAAGAATTTAAACTTTTGTTGGACAATGGACACCTTTGAGAATCTAGGAAAATTATGTAATTTGTCTTACAAACCTGGACACTTTGAGAGGGTAAGTGGGGTCCGGTGAATAATTACGCTGAGAGAACAGACACAAACAAGATTTATCTTGGGAAAACTGGGGGATATTGTCATTTTAAGAATTGGGAACAATGTGCTGATGTCTGCACACTACTTATATTTTATACATCACTTTGCGGAGTTCACATCTTCATATTAAGAAAGCTTGGATTAGATGCATTCATCCAACATTTATTTGTTTTCTGTCTACTTTGTCCCAGGCACTATTTTTAGGTGCTGGAGATATAGCACTGCACAAAACTGAAATATTTCCACCCTCATGGGATTTATATTCTACTGTGGTAGTCTTACAACATGGGAGTTAGTTTGACAATGCAGAATTCTAAAAATGGTACCCAAGATTCCTATCTCTTGGCTATTCAATCAGACACGAATCTATGTACTGCTGTGAAGGGACTTTGCCGATGTAGTTAAGCTTAAGAACTTCAAAATAAGAGGGAGGGGCCTGAATTACCCAGGTGGGCCCAATCTAACCACTTGAGCCCTGAGAATCAGAGAAACTTCTTCAGCTGGAGTCAAAGAGATGCAGCAGAAGAGGAAAGCAGGAGAGATGAGGCAAAAGGGGAAGTCAAAGAGATTCAAAGCCTGAGAAAGGCTAGACTTTCCCTTGATGGCTTTGAAGGCGGCCGTGACCAAGGAATATAGGCAGCCTTTAGAAGCTGAGAAAGACTTTGACTGACAAGCAAAAAGGAGATGGAGGCCTCAGTCTTATAATCACATGGAACTGAATTTGGCCAACAACTGAAATGAGTTTGGACGTGGATTCTTCCTAGAGACTCTTGATAAAAGCCCTGCAGCCTGACACTTTGCTTTCAGCCTTCTGAGAATTGGAGCAAAAGAAGCAACAAAGACCGCTGAACTTCTGACCTACAGAACTGTGAGTTGATAGATTTGTGTTGTTTTCAGCAGCTAAGTTTGTGGTAATTTGTTATGGTAGCAATAAAAAACTGTAAGAACAATAAACAGGAAAAAGAAGCAAAACATTTGCTAGTAGAATATAAATGCTAAGGAGTAAAAATACAGCAAACAAGGTATTAAACGAGAGAAGAAATGGTATTTTAGGTAGGATTTCCAGGAAGACCTTACTGAGAAGATTACTTTTGAGAAAGAACCTGAAGGCCATGCAGGAGCAAGTCATGAGGATATTGTGGGAAAGGCTTTTCCATGCAGAGAGAGCAGTAAGAGCAAAGGCCCTGAGGCCGGAGCAGGTTTGTTTGATGTGTGAGAGGAGCAGCAGGGAGGCCAGTATGGTGAGGGCAGAGTGACTTTGGGAAAGAGTGTAGGAGATGAGGTAGAGAGAGAATGGGAGTCAATTTTCTGAAGGCCTTATCAGTCATAGCAAAGGCTGTTGCATTTATTCTGAGTGACAGGAGCTGTGGGAGGGTTTTAAGCAAGGGAGGGAGTAATAGGATTTGCGTTGTGCCTCAGCAGGGTCACTCCAGCTTGTGTGTTGAGAATAGACTGCAGGAGGCATGAGTAGAACCAGGGACATCAGCTAGAAGGCTACTGCAAAAATCCAAACAGGAGATGGTGTTGGCTTGAACTTCGATCTGGGTAGTCAGAGTGGTGAGAAATGGTCATAGTTGACTCATTTTGAAAGTAGAGCTGATAGGATTTGCTGAATGACCAGCAAATCTACCTCTACCAGTGGTAGAGGATGTGGGTTAGGGAGAAAGAGCATCTTTCACAACTCTTTCCTAAAATGCAAAGTCAAGATTACAGAATGGAGTGATCAAAAAAAAGGGAAGTTGCCCAATGTTTTGGAATTTTAAAAATTATTTCAGTATATATTTGTTTGGTGAACTTATTCGGTAGATTTAATTGCATGTGTGTAATTCTGGGATGTCCATGTCGTGATTTGGTTCCCTTGGCAACTGCCCAGAGGTGCTGGAGTGTAAGGTGTAAGGGCTCCCCACAGGACTCTCTGCATGCCTTCAGGGATGTCGAAGCTGCCAAACCCTCAGACCCAGTACTGCCCCCCCAGAAGGTCTCAGGGGTGTTCCCCAAATAACACAGAAATGAGTCAAATGCCTCACAAAGTGGAGTAGACAGAGTTGTGACCAAAAAAATAAAACACAGGCAGAGCAAGTTTTAAACAGTTTGGAAACTCAAGAGCTGGAACATAGTAGTAAGGTGGAAATGTCAGATAATATGAAACTTTTTAACCTGGAGAAGTAAAGTCACCGGCATGGTTTGATAACTTGACTGAGTATGCAAAGCATTACAGCTCAATAAATGGTGGCAGCTCTCCCCTTATCTACAGGAGATAACCCGAGGGATTTAGGTCAGCTATAAGGCAGAGCTTATTTGCAGCAAAGATTATTAAATAATGGAAGGAGTGCCTGAAGAATCTCCAGAGGCGTTTTTCAATACCTCAGGGACATATTTTGACACAGTAGTGCTGGATCTCTCCACAAGATGGCAATCACGGGTTGACTCCAATTTTTGTTTTGATAAAAATATCTATAAAGTTTACTTTGGCAGGAAAAAGTAAAGAACCGTGACTTATGCTTCGCTGTCATATTTTGTATTATATTATCTATGGATGAGTTATATTTTTCCAACCCACCATCTCCACTTATGGAGTTTTAAAACATATTATTTTGTAAGGCTGGGGGAGGCATGTTGCAATATTGGAGTGGCAAATCTCTCTCTCTGTTCTCATGTCCCAACATCAGGATATTGATCTTCTTTTTGGAAACATTGCAAAACAAAGTTTCACATGCCTTAGAAGTCTAAAATGAGGTATGTCCTAAAACCTGGTAAATAGAAGAAAGTTGGTTAGAAACCTAGATGTCTCCTCAAACAAGAAATTATGATTTTGGTTAAGGGATATGGAAATAGTGCATTTTGCAAAATGATCTTAAAGGATTATTGCTGCTTTAAGAAGCAAGAATTTTTATTCTTTATATTTGAAATGGAATATCTTTAATTTAAAATTCAGAGGACAAATGCCCTCTTTTTTTCTAAAAAGAAATTAACTACTACTACTCATCTTGTGTAGACGTTATAAAGCTTCAGGTCATGTACTCAAAGGTACCTGCTGAAACTTTATTCATTTATAACTGTATTCTCTATTTTGTACCTCTATTTTGCCTGATGGCCAAAAAGAAACATGTTCATTACCCGCATATTAGTTCAGAATTTCGTTTCCCCTCTTTCTCCCTGGAATTAGTTCTGGATGTAGAAACAGCCTCTGGATGGCAGGGAGGATATCTGGTTTTGGTATTTGTGCATGTGGTGTCTCTGACATGGACATTCATATATTTGGGCCGGGAGCATGGCCAGTCCTCCGTGCTGTCATCCACTGAAAATCATGCGGTTCTCACTGCTTTCGTTGTCGCATAAACCGTTATCTGCCTCCTAGTATGGCATCCCCTCACTACAACCACAAAGCCAATGTCCATGATCTTTCATTGGCATAGGACGATATTCCATGCTACTCAGAGACCTGCTGAGAGCCGCTGGTCTGGTGCAGTGTGCTCTACTGGGCTGCCTCTCACTGCAGTGTCTCCTATGACACTGCTGTTTTCCAGCCTGCACAGTTGGGTTGCTGTATGTGTTGCAGCTGACAGGCATTTGGATCCTGCCTTTATAACCTCCACCTGAGGACTTGAGGTTTGTGATGTCAGGAATACAGATCTCTCTGATGCTTTTTTTGTTTTCCCCACCTCTCTCTACTTCTGTCCTTCATTGCATAATACAGATATCTACACTGTAAGATCTGTATGTCAGTTTCAGCTACTGGCTCATCAGTTAGAAAATCCAGAAGACGGTGTATGTATAGGCAGGGTGTTTGATTTGTCTGTCTTAATGTATCTGAAGAATAGTTGGCAAACCTGTGTTGATGCAGCACACTTTGGGGTGGCAGGGGGAGGGTGAGAAAAAGCATAAGTTACGGACGATAGCTAAGATACACTAGGATAGATCCAGGATCCTCCAGCTACTAGCTGTGTGAGACCTTGAATAAGTCACTTAACCCAACTGAGATTAGGTTTCCTGATCTATGGTCTAGAAAGCATCATATGAGATTCGAAAGATGTATTTGATATCAATTTGTGAAAAGTAAATGTATATTGTATCTTTTTCCTGTTTAATTTAAAACTATGTAGGTAAGAGCTAAATTAGGACAGAAGTATTTAAAACCTTGATTTCTTTTTTCTAAACTCTGAGGTTTAGGGGTATATGAGCAGGTTTGTTATATAGATAAACTGTGTCACAGGGGTTTGGTGTACAAATTATTTCATCACCTGGGTACTAAGCTTAGTATTCAATAGTTATTTTTTCTGATCCTCTCCCTCCTCCCATTCTTTACCCTCAAGTATACCCTGGTGTGTGTTGTTCTCCTTTTTGTGTCCGTGTGTTCTCACCATTTAGCTCCCACTTATCAATGAGAACATTCAGTATTTGTTTTTCTGTTCCTATGTTAGTTTGCTAAGGATAATGGCCTCCAGCTCCATCCATGTTCCTGCAAAGGACATGATCTCCTTGTTTTTATGTAAAGCCTTGATTTCAATAACTTAATTTTATAAGGGAGTTTATGTACAGTTGATACATGGTTTGAAAGAAGTATATAAAATTTGCTCATTTTCAGTGGCCTGAATATAAAAATTATGTGTATAAATAAATTCAAGGATGTCCCATATTATTCTACATATAAAATTAATGTCATAAAACTACCATGTTGGAAAAAAATATACTTTTTACTTTGGCTAGGCGTACTATCAAATCCCTCTTCATTAATAAGGGTTTTAAAAGAGAGAATAAAGAAGAGGGAAAGGGAAACATAGATAAATTTAGGCAGAATGAATGAACAAATATTATGGGAAACACTGAAAAAATTATTTCAGATGGCATTGTAGATGTCAGAGGGTTTTCAATACAAGTATTTTAAGTTGACATGAATTGCAGATGGCTAATAATACATCAGAATAATTAAATTATAGATTGCAAATAACACTTATGTGGGTAACTTCCCAGTTGTTCTTTACACAGTATTTGGTGCAAAACTCTCCTCCTCTGGGCTTGAAAATGTCAACTTAGGTTTCATAAAATATGCCAAAGGAGAATTTCATGTGTGCTTTGCAATATGCTGGTTTCTACCGCAGTTCCCTTCCCACTGTGGTTATGCATCACATGTGTACTTCCCTCCATGAGTGCATTGGAGCTGCAGTGGTGAGGGAGAGAGTTGCCTGCCCAGCTTGATATAAGTGACAGCTCAACGGGGTTTCACTGGATCATTTATAAAGTTTTAGATGGTGGTCACTGCCAGCTCAGAAGATAATTATAATAAGTGAATTTTGTCTGGAAGCCAGAGAAAGAAAATGTATCTGGCGTTGTGATAAAAGAAGACGACTTTATTGTTTTACCAGCCCCTGTACTTGCAGTTGGAGTCTGTGGCAATGGGTTGGTTGGGTATGGAACTCAGGCTCTCCCTCTCGTGCCTTTCTGAACCCAGAACAAAGCAATTACATTTTTAGACAAAACCATTTAGAGGACAACCAATTTCACTGCAAGCATCCTGGAATCCAACAGCTTAATATGGCTCTGGTTGGAATGACATCTCTAAAATTGTATCTTTGCTGCTGTGTGACTCCTAGTGTTTCCTATAATTTGGTAGCAGAAACCATATGTCTTTGTGCCTACTGTGTGCAGTCCCCTGTGGCAGGCTGCTGCCATCCTAGCTATGTGACTGCCCTGTGATAGGAAGTAAGCCTCAAAGCACGCTCCTCTAGGAGGCAGGGAGAGGATGAGTGAGACATTTCTTACTAGGTAGACAAGTAGCTGAGCTCATTATATGGCTTTGTCCACTGTATCTCTTTTGAAAGGAGATTGCTCATTCTTTTAAGCAAAAGAACAATTTTACTAGTAAACGAGATTTTCTCTGCAAAGCTGGTCTCAAGAAATGACATATAAGTAGCCCTGTAATAAATTCTGATAACTTAATTAAAGCTAATGCAATATGCAATTCCAGTGCATTGTCAATCTTGGTCAAATGTGTGCTTCATTCTAACTGGCAGTGCAAATCACTTGTGAGGGTACAGGAATAACATGCAATCCAAAAGAATCCACATAGCAGCAGCTTTTTATTGATTTGAAGGGAAGTACAGCATATTATGGTGGGGCTATATACAAAACCCTCATTTTAAGGGTAATGAGACTCAGATATTACCATAGATAAGCAGCATCAGATATTCATGCGTCTGAAAATTGTCTGTTGTTTCAATTCATATAAAGTAAATCTTTTCCACATCAATTTGTTTTATGATCTTGGGTTATTGCTTGAGTGCTCAGTCTTAAGATAAGTTTACTGGTTTAAGAATTTAATAAAATTCACTATTAAAAATGGAAAATGTACAAATATATTGTCTATATTTTTTCCCATGGCTCTTGTTATGACAAAATCCAAACATAAGAAAAGAGGAAAATATTTGTGAGAAATGAAAGAAATATTATTGGATTCACAGACCCTTCACAATACCCAGGAAAGCACACTGTTAGAATTGCATTTACTTCACCTCCTGTTGTGTCACATACGATGTCAAGAAGATATTTTTATGAAGTAAGTCATATCATTTTCACCATATTACTAGAGTTTTCCTGAACTGCTCAATGGGAATGTTTTAATTCTCACGTATACTTTCTAAGTCCGTCTTTGAAAGTGGAAGTAGGCTAGTAAAAGTGCCAAGAAACAACACCTGCTCACAAACATGAGAGCCAACCTGCTCCTCCCTGCCCATGCCCAAATTCAGAGCATGATCTAACAGTTTGAGTGTTATCACATTAGAAGCAGACAAGCAGTTTACATAGACCAAACTAGGCAGTAGGTAGGATAAGAGCAATTGGTCATTGGTCACTCATGGACAGATTTCAAAAGCAAAAAGTTAAGAGATGTATCACAACAGGTGATTCTGTTTCAATAGAGCCCATTCTTGCTGAATGAGACAAAGAACTTTCTCAATAAAAATTAAGGGCCTCATAGGATAGGCAAAGAGGCCTGCAAACCACCGCTCCAAGGAGTGACCGTCCAACCACACCTAGGAGCTTCTCTAGCCAAGTCCCTGCTGCTGTCTGGGCCGGATCTATACACAGAGATTAGGTTCAAAAGGCTGTGACCCTGAAAAGCAAATAGCTCTGCTGTCATCCTCAGCAAAAGTGAAACATGCAGGGTTCCTGCTTCCTATCCACTGTCTTTCACATTAAAGTGAATCTTGTGGTTAACTTGGAGGCAACAAAGTCTAACAGAAACCTGGGCCACCACAGGCACATGCCTACTTTGACCTTGCCAAAACTCTACAGTCCTATTTCCTTTCCTTTCTCCTTTCCTTCCTTTGACGGAGTCTTGCTCTGTCGCCTGGGTTGGAGTACACTGACAATCTCAGCTCACAGCAACCTCCGCCTCCCAGGTTCAAGTGATTTTCCTGCATCAGCCTCCCGAGTAGCTGGTATTACAGGCACGTGCCACCATGCCCAGCTAGTTTTTGTGTTTTTAGTAGAGACAGGGTTTCACCATGTTGGCCAGGCTGGTCTCGAACTCCTGACCTCAGGTAATCCGCCCTCCTTGGCCTCCGAAAGTGCTGGGATTACAGGCGTGAGCCACCATGCCCAGCATGTACAGTCCTCTTTCAAATGCACTGTCAGCCACACAAACACAACATGGGCCTTTGCCAGTGAAACAGGCACTTCCTCTTCAAGACTAGCATCGTAAGCAATAAGAGGACTCAGAGAGCAAAAGTCATTGATTGTTACCTTTCAGCCGCGAGTGGCTGAGTAGAATGACATGTGTTTTCTACATTGTGCATGAACAACTTTTTAAGGGAACTTCTGTTCTTATGTCACTGGTATGCCAAAATGGGGGAAAATGCTTGTGGTACTTGTTGTGTAGTTTGCAGTTTATTTATGTATAAGATTGAAGTGCAGTTAAAATAAAGATTAATTAGTTTTTATGTGTGACTGTTACAATTGGTGTATACCCTTAATATTGTCTAAAACATTAAAACTTTTTTTCTTTTTTTGACATGGAGTCTTGCCCTGTCACCACGCTGGAGTGCAGTGGTGTGATCTTGGCTCACTGCAACCTCTGCCTCCAGGGTTCAAGCAATTCCCCTGTCTCAGCCTCCCGAGTAGCTGGGAATACAGGCGCGTGCCACCATGCCCAGCTAATTTTTGTATTTTTTAATAGAGACAGGGTTTCACTATGTTGGCCAGGATGGTCTCGATCTCCTGACCACATGATCCACCTGCCTCGGCCTCCCAAAGTGCTGGGATTACAGGCGTGAGCCACCGTGCCCAGCCTATTTCTTGTTTCCTTAAAAGGTTTTATTATTATTATTTTTTCAGTGTGGAACTTTAATAACACTTTAGTATTTAATAGTATGTAAAAGTTCTTCATGTACTATAAGAAAATTCAGTTTTTATATATGTATTTTTTGGAAGTCTTTTCATTTATATGTTATTTATGTTAGAAACAAGTTAAATGGACATCTTAAATAATTTTAAAATGACCTCTTGTGTAAATGTTTAAAATATAACTATAGATAGTTTTAAATACAGTGAAGACCTGTTATATAGAATTAGTAATTATGGTGTTAAGAAAATCAGTATAAATTCTGTAGGTTTATGTTCATATCAAAATCTTCTGAATACTAAAACTCATTGACCAGGCACAGTGGCTCATGACCATAATCTCAGCACTCTGGGAGGCCCAGATGGGAAGATCACTTGAGCCCAGGAGCTTGAAGCTGTAGTGAGCTTTGACAGTACCACTGCACTCCAGCCTGGGTAACAAAGGAAGACCCTCTCTCAAAAAAACCTCCCAAAATAAAAAATAAAACAGAAAAACATAGCTCATTTGCTGTGGTATACCTTCATCCTATATAAAATTTACTGATATTCAGTGTGAAATACTCACACTGGAGTCCCTGTCTTTATTAGTGAATTTGGAGGGATGTTTGATGCAAAGAAGTTTCAAGGTTCCATGATTTGCCATGACTAAGGGAGAGAAGATGGAAAACTCTACATAACCCTCTTCCAAAAAGCACAGAAAAAAAGTATGAGGCAGCAAATAGTGTCTGCAGCAGAAAACACACATGTAGCACAGTGAGCACTGTGAACCACAAGAGCACAATGGGACTAAACCAAGGATATGAGTTCCTTGTGGTTAGCCAGCAGAGCAGGAAGTCAGATAATTTTAGGGCATATTGATGCATTCATAGAACCCAATTTATTTCTGTATTTAGAGTAAATGTAAACATTTGCAGATGAAAAAGCCAATGAGTTTGTACAAACAGAAATGAGTTCCTAAATGGACTAAACAATCAAAGAGGAGTAGAGGATAAGAATATTGTGGGATGTTGGATTATAAATAAGAGATCTTGACTATATAAGCAAGTTCTTAATAGAACAAATTGGATGAATGCTTTTTCCAATTTCTAATGACAAACTGGAAGTTCATCTTGGGAGCCAGAGTATGGTACTCTTTAATGTACTTATTTATTTAAAAATACTTACTAAGCACATCTTTGCAAGGTGAGCGAAGCAGATAATGTATTGAGGAAGACAAATATTAAGTAAATGAACCTATCACGTGTGATAAGAATGCTGAGAAAGAAAACAGGCTAATATGTATAGAATGGGTATGTGCCAAGGACAAGTGATCATAATTGATCAAAAGAAGACACCGGGAGGCTGAGGCAGGCAGATCATGAGGTCAAGAAATTGAGACCATCCTGGCTAACACAGTGAAACCCCGTCTCTACTAAAAATACAAACAATTAGCTGGGCATGGTGGCATGTGCCTGTAGTCCCAGCTACTCGGGAGGCTGAGTCAGGAGAATGGTGTGAACCCGGGAGGTGGAGCTTGCAGTGAGCCGAGATCGTGCCACTGCACTCCAGCCTGGGTGGCAGAGCGAGACTCTGTGTCAAAAAAAAAAAAAAAAAAAGGATAAAATATTTAATAAATGAACATATCACATGTGATAAGAATGCTGAGAAAGTAAACAGGGTATATGTTTAGAATGGTTATGTACCAAGGACAACTGATCATAACTGGGCAGACAGTAATCTGGAGGAGAGGAGGGAAGGCCCCTGGACCCCATTGCACTAATTTTGCCAGTGTTGTAAAAACAGACTTTTACACCCTAGATCTTTCTCCTTCTCTTCATACACATCTCAAAAAAGTTGTGGCAGACAGGGCATAGAGAGCTTCGTATATTTGCCATGATCTCCCTTCTCCCTTTGCTTATCTCCTGAGTACCTTGTTTAATTAGGGATGTCTGGTGACCATGCTGTCCTGGAGAGAAAAAGAATTAGTAAAAAGAGTGCTTCTTTTTCCAGTATTGACCTATGTGCTAAGGGGATATTCAAAGTCCTTCCAATAGAGCCAATTTTATTTACTTTTACTTCCCATCTCCACTCCCACCTTAATACTGATGCATGTGAAGAAGCAGAAATGGGAGGAAAACACAGATAAGGACAAAACTAGAATGGAAGCAATGTGTAGATGCTTGGTGCACTAGGAAGATTGTGAGGAGTCTAGTGTGAGCAAAAGATGAATTTGGTTTTTTAAAAAATCACCTTATTTGACTATAAAACATTTGAATTTTTTATTTGGATGTTAAGATTTTCCTGGATCTTTCATATTTGGGTGACCTCATCTTATTGATAATTTATACTCTAAACATCTTTAGAGGTATTATAACAAATCCTTGAATTTACTCATAGTAACCTTAACAAAAGTTATACAGTACTTTACCTCTTTAAGTTTATTCATTCATAAAACATGGTAAGTAGCAGATACTGTGCTAGACCCTCACAAAAGTGAGTATGACAAAAATGACTTTTTCCAATTTCTTTAGCTCAGAGTTCCCTAAAACAAAATAAAGCACCCCAAAAATCAAACAAGTAAAATAATGGAGCAATTGTATATAGACTTTACTTGAATGTTATTCTGGAGTAGGGAATATCTACTTCTTTTTATTTATTTATTTTTTTATTTTATTATTATTATACTTTAAGTTTTAGGGTACATGTGCACAACATGCAGGTTTGTTACAAAGAGATTGACCCAGAAATCTCTTGATTTTATTAGCCCAAGAGATGAGAACAAGAAGACAGAGGCTATGGAAAATTTTAGCGTGGTATCCATGCTGGTTATTTTCTCAAATTCTTCTCTCAGTTTCTACTTGTGGGCTTTATATTGCTGTGGGAGGACTTGGTCAGGCTGTGTTTCCTTGTCTCCTAAGTTACCTGATTTCCGGCTGGCTCTGGCCATTGGGAGACATTGGAGAGAGATTTGAGGCAGTGAGGACAAGCCAGGGTATTTCCCCCAACCTCATTCTACCTCAAGTGGTACCTCCAGAAGCAGCTGCATCTCTTCTGTGGCTCCAACTCCTACAAGTCAGCCCCCTTTTCCACGATTTAGGCTTTCCTGGGTAAACTACATTACAGTTCTAGCCCTTGCTGGCTGGATTTGACTTCTGTAGTCCAGCTGTACCACCTCTGCTATTGCGTCTCTAGAGAGCTGTAGAGATGACAGTCTGCTTGCTGTTGCTAATCTTTGGGTTGCCTGTTCATCCTCTGTTTGGCTTCCCAACTCTTTAATTACTGGGAAGCCAAATCCCTGTGTTAAGTGTCTCCTGTTTGAAATGCCTCAAGTGATGACTAAGAGTATCCAATGCTGTCTCAAAGCACTATGCCTTTCCCATGAGTAGAGACAATATTCTAGGGCTGAGAAAATGGACCTTCAAAAGAAGCTCTGCCTCTGGCAGAACACTTTGAGCAATGTTATTTCTGTACTGTTTGAACAGTCTTCTTGATTTTTTCCTTTTGTATCTTCATCAACCCCTGCTGCCTTGTCCTCAAAATGCACTTAGACTATGCTTCTTTTACTTACCTTTTCTAAAATATTACTTTCCAATTGCTTCTCCTACTGACCTCAGCCTCATATTTATTTTAGCCAGCTGAGACTTAGATGACCTGTCTCCACTGTTCCTGGGATCTCACCATAGTCTCCTTTCGCCTTTGGCATTCTCAGTGATAGTATTAGTATTTGGCTGAATGCTTTCCTGCCTCTCTACAGATCATAAGTGTTGACACAATAAAGACAAAAGACTACTTGATTAGCTCATGAGTAACTCAGTGCAAACCTGCCTACTTCTTATAAGTTTGCAGCCATTTTAGTGACGTTATCGTAATGTATATAGTAGAAGGAACCCAAAGCAAGCTGTGGGGAGACTTATTTCCTGGCTCTGTCTTTGAACATATCTGATATGTACAGAAAAAAAAGAACCTTAGTACCAGCTCCCCCACCTGACTGAATTGTTCAGAAGGCCAAATAAGAGATTAAAAGTATAATAAAGTTAATAGTCAGCTGCTTGATTTAAACATGTGTTACTTTATTCCAGTGATTCCGTGAGGTGGTTATAATTCCAGCTGAGAAAACTTAGGCTAAGGCCAAGTGACTTGTCCAAGGTCATATATAGAATAAGTGGCATATCCAGAGTTCTAACCCTGTTTGCTTACCTTCAATGCCCATGTTCTTTCCACTCTACCTGCCTCTGGATGTGAAAAGATTATTAATCAAATTGCTTTAGGAAAACAAGTGTTATATGTAGTACAAATTCTGCAGCATAGCAGGAGACATTATCCTTTTTTGAATCAAGGCTGTCACATACCAGAGAAAATAACCATCAGATTAATTGTTCTTTCTACACAGCTGATGTACTTCACAACCATCTGAGCTATTTCCTTTCTGAGTGAAAGCATTTGATTTTTTAAAATAATCTATGTTCATATCTCTGTCTTTGGCTATATAGCCTTTCTTCTTAGACCTTTAGCTATAGACCCTGGTGGGAGCAGGAGTGCATTTGATCTCTTGAGCCTGCATAAAGACCCACAGTGCTGCGAACAAAAAGTGATGCATGCAATAAACAGTGTTAGCTGGCAGTTCTCTGCAAATCAAGGTAATCTAGCTGTTGGCTGTTTGCTTTAAAAGTTCAATGAAATGCATTGGCTTAAGTTTTGCTTTTGTTGTATCACAAACAGGACTCTAAGAACTTTCAAAGACATGCTGAAACAATCATTCAAATATTTTCCCCATATTTTTACTGTACACTGAGTGTTCTGACAATGTGTTATGCTGCATTTTGCCACATTTTGACTGTCATTCTGCTTGCTCCATGTTATGTTTATTGCTGCTCATTCAGATTACAGATTCAAACTGAAGTTCACCATGCTGATATCATGTGTAGACATTAAAAGAAGGAATATTTTTCTTCCCTGGATTTCTGACATTGTTGAAAAGATTCTAATTCTGTATATCTATCTTTTTTTGTTTGAACATGCAGAGAAATGAATAAAGATGACCTTTTAGGTCAAAAATATTTTTTGGATATTTGGAGTTTATCAATGACTATGCACTGTCAAAAAACACCTGCCTATTTTGTGGCAATAAGGAGCAGCCTATCTGTCAGCCTCAGCTTGATAAGAGCACTCTACTTGCTTCTTCATTTTCCAGGGAGGGAAAATAGCTGTAGATTCAAGGGCTCTGTAATAAAACATTGATCTCATTGGGACATTTATTAGCACATTCAGCTACCGATGATAAAATTGCCAAGTCTCTTGAACACATACTTATTTTCTTTTTGTCTTTTTTTGGGACAGGGTTAAACACAATTATTACCATTTTCCAGTCTTATGTATCGTTAGGAGTTTCACCAAAAACTTTGTTTTTATGCAGTAAGGTTCTGAAGCAGGATGAAGGGGGCCACAGAAGGGAGCTGTGTGGGCATGAAGCATAGACAACTTATTTTCAAATTCTGTTGAATAGTCCTGGAAGTGTCACTGCTCCACCTAGACATGCCGAGTGCATTTTGATTTATCTCCACAGGTGACCAAAGCAATCATAGGATGTAAAGTGTCCATTTGGCCACTCCAGGCTGACAAGATGGCAAGTTGCCTCTGGAGCAGTACCTCTCCAGCTGCTGCACTGGAAATAAAAGAAAAAGGCAATGGTAACCTAGAAAGGCAGAAGGAAACTAGTAAGAAACTGCAAGGCATTTCTAGAGTGATTGTTGAGGGAATAACAAAGAAGCCACCCTCTAGAAGCAGATAGTAGGTTAGCACAGGGGTTGGCAAACCATTTCTGTCAAGGGCCAGATAGTAAAAGTTTTAGGCTTTGTAATCGTACTTTCTCTGTTGCAACTGTTCAACTTCATTATCATAGCCTAAAAGCAGCCATAGACAATACATTATCTTTGACAATTAGCAGACTTTAGGTTTATTTTTTTGGTAAACATTTTCTGTACACTTATATTAGGCTATTTGAGGAGGTAGAAACAAGGGAGAATAGTGCCTGACTAATATAGTCATGTACCACATAATCACATTTTGGTCAATGATAGACTGTTTATACAGTGTCGGTCGCATAATACTAGAATTGAGCTGAAAAATTGCTATTGCTGAGTGACATAGTAGCCACCATAATGTCATAGCACAATACTATTCACGTGTTTGCAGTGATGCTGTTGTATACAAACCTGCACTGCTGGTCCTATAAAAGTCTAGCACATAAAATTATGTACAGTACATAATAGTTGATAATAAGTGATTGTTATTTAAGTATTTATTACATTTAAATTATTATTTTAGAGTGTATTCCCTCTACTTATTTCTTAAAAAGTTAACTGTAAAGCAGCCTTAGGCAGGTCCTTCAGGAGGTATTCCAGAAGATGACATTGTTATCAGAGAAGATGACAGCTCTATGCATGCTATTGCCCCTGAAGATCTTCCAGTGCGACAAGAATATGGTGGTAGAACACAACAATATTGATCACTCCGACCCTGTGTAGGCCTAGGCAAATTGTGTTGTCTTAGTTTTTAGCAAAAAAATGTAAAGTTAAAGAAATTTAAAAATAGAATAAAGCTTATAAAATAAGGATATGAAGAAA
Source organism: Gorilla gorilla gorilla (assembly GCF_029281585.2). NCBI lineage: Eukaryota > Metazoa > Chordata > Mammalia > Primates > Hominidae > Gorilla > Gorilla gorilla. The sequence continues at coordinate 128,484,973 of NC_073229.2, read as the reverse complement.
AATAGTTTTGTACAGCTGTGCAATATGTATTTTAAGCTAAGCATTATTAAAAAAGAGTCAGAAGTTAAAGTTTATAAAGTAAAAAAGTTACAGTAAGCTAAGGTTAATTTATTATTGGAGAAAGAAATTAAAAATGAGTGTAGCCTAAGTGTACAGTGTTGAGAAAGTCTATAGCAGTGTATAGTAACGTCCTAGGCCTTAATATTACTCATCACTCACTCACTGACTCACTCAGAGCAACTTCTAGTCCTGCAAACTTCACTCCTAGTAAGTGCCCTATACAGGTATGCTATTTTTATTGTACCTTTTCTATGTTTAGGTGTTGGTAGATACTCAAATACCATTGCGTTACAATTGCCTACAATATTCATACGGTAACATGTTGTACGAACTTTTATCCTAGGAGCGATAGGCTATACCATATAGCTTAGGTGTGCGGCAGGTTACACTATCTAGGTTTGTGTAAGTGCATTCTATGATGTCTGCACAAAAATGAAATCACCCAAAGACATATTTTTCGGAACTGTCCCTATCATTAAGCAACACATGACTGCATGATAGTTGCCCTAGCTATTTTGAGTGGAGGTTTGGCAGTAATCCTACCACATCCTAAATCATGAGTGACCTGGGTCCTTGTAGTAGAGTGACATGAAAGTTACAGTGGTTTATTGTTAGAGTATCCTGTTTATAACACATTCATTAATATGCAATTTATCCTTAAATGATTTTTTCCTGTTTTGTGCCGTTGTCTTCCGGATGTCTCGTATTCTGTTTCCAGAGTTTGAGAACTTCTCCTACTATATCACTTCTCTGCTTTAACCTTTAGTATATCTTTATTGCTTAAAGAATAAAATATAATGTCCTCAGCCTGTCATTCAAAAACTTTCCTAATTTGACTGTTTTCCTAGTTTTATCTCTACCTCTCCCCTGCGTCTTACATTCTTGCCATATCTTATTTTTGCCACTGCCCTGAGCATAGCCTGACTTCTCCATCTCTGGGCTGTTATCACACTGATCCCCCTGTGCCTTCTGCTTTATCTCCCTTTGAGAAGTCTACCTGTGTCTCTTAGTCTTCAAAGAAGGTAATGATGCCATAATGCCACATATAATTACAAGTAATTATTAAAAATATTAGGAAAATTATCTTTTCTTTGCAAATATATAAAATTTTAGGCTTACATTTAATAATAAAACCAGAGAGCTTCAAATTATAGCAATTTAGAGTGTCAAATTTGGCCCAATTGAGCTCAGAGGGTGTAATAAAGATATCATGCCAATTTCAGCAAATTGCACAGTTTATATCTATTAACACCTTCCCAGTGTGAAACTACCTCCTTGTGAGGACTATTAGCTCTCTCCATAAATGATTCAGACTGTGGAAGATGCAATATTACTGGTATTTGCAGTTTAAATAATGGTAATAATAATATCTAAAATATAGCTATATTGAGCAACAACACAAAAAACCAGAAACATGCAGACCTGTGACCATATACCACCTTATTTCTGCAGAACAAATTTGGGCTGATGATAGATCCCTCTTTCTCCTCTCTTCCATTTCTAAAGAGCCTAAACATACAAACAAAGGAATCCCAAAGAACAAAATGTTAGCATTGAACTCTAATATCTCTTATAACATGCAACATCCGTTCCCATGTAGCTAATGTAATTTTGATTTGTAATCTACACATGACTCACTAAAGTCATGATTGAAATATTTATTATACTAGGGATGGATTGTCCTGCCAATTTGAAACTAAAGTTTAGTCCATGGGACAGGTAGCAGAAATCAGGCCTCGTGTCATATCTCAGTTTCTCCTTTGCTTTAGATGTTCCTAGTAAGAGCAATATTTATTTTACTATATTGTTTTTGTATAAAATATGATAATTTATGTAATTTGGAGTAATATATGAATACCATCTAGGATTTATCCAAGATAATGTACTAAGAAGTATTTTAACAAAATATAGTGGCTGTAATAAAAGAATAAAATATGGTCCCTCCTATTTCCACATTAATTCCAATCAGGACAGCAGCTATCAAAAAGCTAACTTTACTTTAGCATTTTAAGACTCAGTGCCTTAGCCTAAGCATCATCCTTCCTAGAAGACCCTGGAAGCTTTCGTCAAAGGAAGCATGTGACTTTGACTCTCAGAGCCTTGGAAGTGTTAAGATCTGCTACTTCCCCTCTGCAGTTCACCAGTACAGATGAAAGCCTAGGAAGCTGAGACTCTCTGAAATTGGTAATTGAATAAACCTGCCTATATCATTTTTGCTGGCAGGATTTGATTTAGAGGTGAGCAAATTTGTTTAAAACAAAATAACATTTTTGTTTAGACAAACCAAAGAAGGTATATTATATAATCATATTTTTCCAATCTGCCAAACAGGGAATACCAAGGGCATAGTTTGAAGGAGACAGTTAACATAAAGAGATGGCTAAACTGCCCAGCATAATATGTAATAAACATGTGATCATTGGGGCGACAGGTTGAGAGAGGAGACGGAAAGACAGGGAGGCTTGAACAACAGAGTGGGACCTGATGGGAGGTACAGATGCATGGTGGGATGGCTAGTGAAGCTTAAATGTCTGTATATTCTTTCTACTGATAGATCTTTTTTGTTCTCTGCATGGAAGGGTAGAATATCAGCAGCCTGGGCTACTATTCCCATGACACAGGCCTAGTAAGAATTAATGTTTACCTCTGGCCAATCAACTGTAGCTAGGATGGAGGGTAAAATAATATGGGTAATATTGTCACAGACCCACCCTTCATGCAATGGTGGCAATTTTGGAGAAAGGGGGTTGTTCTGATCTGGGTATATACCTCAAAGCATTTCTACAACAATTCTGCACCCAAGATAATGACTAGCACATAAAAAATTCCCCTCATTTTAGAAATGATTGTTACTTAAAATATTAGAATGAAACTGATAGTTATTGTAACATTCTTCCTGTAGCTTTCAATGTAGCCTATTACACACAGCTTGCTATAGAGCAATCAGTGGTTTCTGGATCTAAAGGATAAGAAAGCTATGGAAGCCTCCTTCCGGAAATGGTATGAAACAAATTCATGTGTAACTACAAACAATGGCTATAATGGCAAGAATTATAGGGAAAAAGGGCATGTTATAGAAGTTTAGCAGAGGAAAAATATTAAATCTATTTGGGATCAATTGGAAAAGGCTTCATGAATATGGTACCATTTAAACTGCACCATGAAAGATGGCTTATATGCAAAAACAAACAAAAAGCTAAGACACAAATTGGGAGAGAGCATTCTAGGTCGAAGAAACTGCATGGATAAGGATGTGAATACAAAAAGCTGTGAAATATGAGCATAATTTAATAAATGATATAGATATACTAGATCATTGACTATGTAATAAAATGTTTGAAAAGGATATTTGTTTGCAAAGTTTGGTAAGTAAATTAGGCAGAGCCTTAGATAACAGGTTTTGAAATCTAAGTATGATCTTAAATTTTATATGTGTCTGCTTGTCTTTATTTTGATCTAAATATAAGGAAAAGATGACACTTCATGGAGAGAACAGTTCCCGAATATGTCAAAGAAAACCTGCTCCTGCTAGGTTTTTTCAGGCCCAGCTGAGTGCTCAGGCATTCAACAAGGACAGAAGATAATAAATGTCAATAATACTTGACAGACAGAACACATGATATTATTGATAAATAGTAACTATTGGCTGGGTGCTGTGGCTCACACCTGTAATCCCAGCACTTTGGGAGGCCGAGACAGGTGGATCACCAGGTCAAGAGATCGAGACCATCCTGGCCAACATGGTAAAACCCCGTCTCTACTAAAAATACAAAAATTAGCTAGGCGTGGTGGCTTGTGCCTGTAGTCCCAGCTACTCGGGAGGCTGAGGTAGGAGAATCGCTTGAACCCGGGAGGTGGAGGTTGCAGTGAGCCAAGATCTTGCCACTGCACTCCAGCCTGGTGACAGAGCGAGACTCGGCCTCAAAAAACAAAACAAAACAAAACAAAACAAAAAAACAGATAGCAGGGTCCCCATAAAGTGTTGTTTCCAAGAAACTCCAAATAGCATATTTCCACCTAAGCTTCTCAGAAGGAAAGTTTTGTCATGTTTTGTTGTAATATAATTTTATACCAATTAAATAGAATATAGAAAATAAAAATACCTCAAAGTGCTCTTTAGGAGAAATATGAAAGGAAAGGTGGAAGAAGCATTTGAATCTCACAACATTAGGAGGTAAACTCTTTCTCAGAAGGGGTGAAGGCTGCCCTCAACCTCTAAGAGAAAACCTGCCTAGGTCAACATCCCAGAGAATATCCTGAGTCCAACTCAGGCATAGTAAAACAAACCAGGTTTGATGAAAAAGACTCTTTCCAGACATCATAATACCATATAATTGTTCTTTGGTTTAATGCAAATGCCTCAGATTTATTGAGAACGAAGATGGTACAGAATCAAACACAAAGGGCCATGTAAACAATAGAGCAACATCATAAATGTGTTTGGATCAAGATTGTCATGATTACTGTGAACTTTGATCTCTGACTCCACAGATATATTGTTTACACTGCTTTTTGAGAAAAAAGCTTGGTATTAGCATTGTTATAGTCAGTACCTAAGTGATAGATACAGTTTCTCACAGATTAACTGTGCAACATTAAACCATTGCATTTGGGTCTCAGCATCACACCACCAAAGAATTTATGTTAGTTTGTGAATACACATTTTTAAATGTTTGAAGTTGCTTTTATGGGGGCATTTCAAAGGTTGCTGAACCCACAAATTTACCTGTCAGGAAGGGGCCATAGCATTGATGCCATTGCTTTATTTTGATTAGGATGTAGGTGATATTATGCCGTAGAGTAAATGATGAAGGGTAGGGATAGTAGCTGGAGGAATGAAGACAGATGTGAGTGAGGCAACACTAAAATTAAAACGTTTTTAGGAATGTAGGCAAGCTACATGAATTAATAGTGACATATAATGCTATTAAAGTTATTATAAATGAGGAAACCTTTAGCATACTGACATTCAGGTGAAGCTCAACTTTGGGTATACTATGGGAAAAGCAGAAGGTTAAAGAGTGATGATTTAGTAGACAAAAAGTTTTCCTTATATGTGAAAGAAATAGGCTGATATTGACCCTCATCAAGAAAAAGGAAGAGAACATTTAGAGGGAAATAAACTATACGTACTGTCATAAATGTCAGAAACTTTCTTAAAAATCTATTGATAACTAACGTACAATAAAAAATACTTCTAGATCATGGGTCTGATTCACTAATCTACAAATGAGAGAAGGGAGAGAGGCATTTCTAAGGCTTAATTTATAGAAGAATTTTTAACTTATATCTAGGAAGAGTGCAGGGTTGGTATTGTTGGTTTCGTTCCCACTTTAAGAGGGGAGAAACGCCATTGGAATGCCACATAATTCTGAAATTGTGACGTTAGCTCCAGTGCTAGCAGGACCTTGAAAATTCCACATCCCCTTCTCAGTGACTGATCACAGCCTGAGTTTAACCATATTTTATTTCATTTTAAAATTTTTATTAAAATTGACAGATTTTACTTGTAACATATTTATGAAGCACAAAGTGATGTTATGATTTATGAATACAATGTGGAATAATTAAATCAAGCTAATTGACCTATCTGTCACCTCAAATACTCATCATCTTTTTTTGGTGGTGAGAACATTTGAAATTTAGAGATTTTGAAATGTACAATGCACTATTATTAACTATACTCATCACACTGTAAATAGACCTCAAAAAAAACCCCTTAATTCTTTTGAGGCTTTCTACCCTTTGACCTTCTCCCCATTCTTCCATTCTCCAGCCTCTGGTAAGCACCATTCTGCTCTGTGCTATTTACCATATTTTAGGATATGGGATGCTGTCAGTGATGAGGCATTCCAGGATTCAGCCTCCAGATAACCTTATTATAAGTGTGGTTCTTAAACTGAAGTCTAATTCTAACAACAGGATTTCCATATTGTTCCTGTGACCACATATATACTAGTATTTATTCTGGTAACTGGAGTCCTCTGTTGTGCCCCTTTGCCCCACTCTTTAACTCAATAATCAGCTCAGTCCTTCATTCTAACAGTTGCCCACAGTGTTTACCTTGCTCTTGCAGGAGTTTTTAACCCATTTATGCCTGAGGTTGCAATTTTTTTTGTACTTTTGCAATTAGACCTTGACAATGACCTTGAGCAGTAGGATATAAATAACTCCCACATGCTTAGCGTTCTAATAATGGAACACTAGGCATAAATGGGTTTAATAACCACTATGTTATGCAGGTAAACCTCAGATGCAGAAACCTTGAATCAGGTGTAAGTATTAGAGCTAGAGAAAGATGGCAGATGAGTAATGCAAAATCTAAACGCACTCTGCAAAGAGCTGGCTTGTTCATCATCATACATACTGATGCAGATATCATTGAATCTGAGCTTGCCTGGCTTTCCCAGGACACAATTCCTTTCCCTCTGTTGCTACTGCCTTCTCCAGAGTCATCTGATCATGTAGGCTCTGACCAAACCAGAAGCTGGCAGAGCTGATTATTGTCATTCTTAGTTTGGGGTCCTTTGAAAGCAAAGCATGAGACAAGGACTTGGGTACATGTAATTTATTGGGAGGTAACCACAGGTCACACTTGTGGGGAGAGCATGACAGGGAAGATTGATGCATTTCAGATGTTGCTGCTGTAGCCAAGATGAGCTCTGCTTAACCAGAGCTCAGCAAAGAAAAGAGCATGCTTTTGGAAAATGTGTGCGTGAAAACAGGAATCTGAGCATTAACCTGCAGTTACCATCTCCATAGGCTAAGATGTTTCCATTCTCCACACAACTTTCTCTGTCTTTCCAGGCTGCCCTTAGTGACTTTGGAATAGTTTTGGTTTCTGCCTGTTATTTTTGTTGGTAGCAATCCCTCCACCTCAACTGTTTGAGTCATAAAAGAATCATTCAACAGGTCAATGGCCATGTTTTAAGTGCCAGGGACTCTGCTGATATCTTTGACTAGTTTTTACATTCACTTTAACCTGTTCATTTTAATTTATATATTTTCAGGGTCTTTCAGGAAGAAAAAGATACAACGGGATCCTTTAGGTCTTTGCATTCTTAAAGATTTCTCTTTAAGACTTCCATGGCAACAAATACCAGCCAATTCCAAGGTCTTTATGGCTATACTTTTGTTCCATATTGTTCAGGTGCTAGGATGACTGTCTAACTGAATGCTTTTTCCTCCACTGTGATCAGGGACTTGGTCATTGTGATGCTACAGTCCCCATTATGGTTGCCACCACCAGCATTTAATAGATGTTCTTGTCTATCTGGTGAGTGATCTAGGTCCAGAATCCCATCCTGAGGCGTTGCTCTCTGGATATTCTGGGAATCAACTGTCTTAGTTTGAGTTCCTTGGAGAGTAGAACCTGAAACAAGGACTTGTGTGCAGGCAGTTATTTTCGAAGGAGTCATTTCAGGAAACAGGAGTGACCAACTGGAGACAAAGAGGCAGGAAATATTATCATATGGCTGTGTTATTCAGGACTCTGCTATTGGCAACAAAGTCTCAGTTCTGCAGGTACCATGAGTTCAAAAAATGCCTACAAAGCATTTGAGTTGGCTAATTGCTGCTAAATTGTATTGAAAACCTAGATAATGATAATAAGAGAAAAGAACAGTGAGACGCTGAGAGCTGTTAATAATCAAGCTAAGCCGTAAGAACCAGAGAACTTCCAAGGTTGCCTAGAAAGATGTCCTTATTACTTGTAGTGGAAAGACAGACACTGCAGGCTGGAGACCTAATTGGTAGGATTTCGGAGTTCCAACACTGGAATGCTCAGAGCAGGCAGGTATCTCATGGAACCAGTGCCGTACCAGGGGAATTCTGAGAACCTGAATCATAGAGGACATCTGGATGAATACCTCTGAAGATTGTTATGCTAAAACATCCTCAACATTTTCTGGGCATGCAGAAGTAGTCCAGATAATTCCGGGGCAAGGGCTAGCACTTCTGCTGTGCTGGTAGGTGGTGCCAATCCTGATCATGCCCTACATTGAGTAGAAGTCTAGGCTGTTTCCCCAGAACCTTCGCTGGGGTAAAACATGCATAGCAGTCTCATGGCTCTCCCAATCTTACTTGGATCCTTTTTTGACATAGTAATTTTCCCCAATAGAATATTTGCACATTTAATCCTGTCTTGGTGTTTCTTTTGTTTTTTTTTTTTCCTTGGAGGACTGGCCCTACTACACAAAAAGTGTAAGAAAAGAGAGACAATTGAGAAAGAGCAAAATCTCATTAAAGCAAGATAAAACAAAAACGTAAATAAACTAGAGCAAATTGTTTCACTCACTATCCTTTGGTAGGCATCAAAAGAAGAAAACAGTTACAGGTAGAGAGGAAGAATTGAAAGACAACAACAACAACAACAAAAAAACTAAAATGATAAGGAAAATGATCATGAACCCAAATCAGGAGGATATTAAACAATTTAAATGGAATATCAATACAGAGAAACAGGGACATGACAGGAAAAAACAAAGAAAAGGAGCATAAAAAAGCTGGTGCCCCTAAAACAAAGTCATGTTTTATGGAGTAGGGAACTGGTGATTCAATAGAAGGATACAAAGGGCATGCAGCAGACAGGGATATGAATGACCAATTATTCATCTACAAAAATAGAATTGTATACCTGTAACAGTTTAGTCCTTTGTGTGATTTCTCAGTGCTGTATTCAACTCAAACCAGAAGGATATACTTCTGAGCTATGTATAATTATATCTGAAATTGATATTTTTTGTTTACATCCAAAGTGGCACATGGGTAAGTGTTAGGATTAAACTTGATTGAATCATTAAGCAGTTTCGTTTTTCTGGGAATGCTTATTCAGAAAGTTGAAAAACTGTATACATCTATAGCGTGTGCATTGTTTGTTTTATCTCTTTAGCTAAATTTGCTTACATATTTCTACAATTTAATTCATCATAATTATAGAGCAATATAGGGGATAATATTGGTTGCATATACATAGTGGAATTTCTAGAATTTCATTCATTTTAATTATAGAACAACATAGGGGATTATATTGGTTGCATGTATGTAGTGGCAGGGATATCCTGGATTTTATTACATTTTTAAATATATAATCTACTTACGTTCTTGTTTGTTGATATGAAAAACTAACATTCTTAGAATGCAGGGAAGCTTTAGAAGACATAACTCTTTAGCCATGTGGCTAAATTTTGTGTAGTTTTCATACAGCTTTGAAAGGTTAAATGAAAAAGTCTCTGGCAGTAACAGCATATTTTTGATGCTATTGTTAATTAGTTTTCATCAACACTACCAATGAAAGCTATCTGAACACCCAGGTTCCATCTTTAAAATGAAGTTACAACTGGACCTGATTTTTAAATTTGGACTTTCCTTAATTTGGTTTAAGAATGGTATTGAAAACGAAAGGATAATGCATTTTAACTTTACCTTTGCCTGCTTTTAAATACAAGACAAATCTTGACAATGAACTCTTAGTTGATCTCAAGTTGCATCAAACTAATAAATGTGAGTCAATGATAAAATTGAAAAAAGCATTTTGACTGCACTTTTACACGTAAGCCACATGCACAAGGAATGACTGAAGTTTCTTTTTCTCTTCTGTATGCACTTGTCCGTTGGTATCCATGAAGGATTGATTTCCAAGATCCCCCACCCCCGCCAGATACAAAAATTCATGGATGCTCTAGTCTCGTGTATAAAATGGAGTATAGTTGACCTTCTGTATCTGTCGACCCTGACTATATTCATTTGTGACAGGAGAGCCCAATGTTTGGTCCATCAAGTCCAGCAAGTGTTCACATCTAGAACATCTTGTAACTTCATTTCAGAGCTAACTATTACAGGGCTCAATAATATACCATTGAGGCACATCCCTAAGATCCTTTTGTCCTGTTATATCAGCTTTCTCCTACCTCTTTCTTTTAGGCTAGAGCCCAGATGTCCATCACAGTTGAAAATAAATCTTGCCTCCAAGTAACATATTTTCATAAAGTAACTCTTTGGAGGAAAATGTCCTGACCCAGTAGTGTTTGTTTGGGGTGGAAGGGAAAGGTAAGGGGTGCCTATACCTGAAAGGAGATGATTTTAGGATTGATCCAAAAATAGAGTGCTTCTACTCCTTTAATTTTTTTTACATGGGAAGTAAAACAATTATGTAATCAATTACAAAGTACACTAAATAATTTATTCTGTGTATGAAATTTGAGTACATGAGCAATTATATCTAAATCATCAGAAGAATAATATAAATTCCTATTCTACCAGCAACAGTGATACTTTGGCCAGTCCTTCTTGTGTTAGCAAAGGAAGTGAATAGAATTACATGTTGCTTTTGACAACATGTAAACTAGCAGCAATTTCAGAGAGCAAATAACTTTGTTCTTTTTTTTCTATGTGTGACTGAACAAATATGCAAAATGAGACACTAGACATGTCAAGAGAAGTTTATGAGAAAAAGCCATGTCAATAGATTTTCCATTCTTAAAAAAAAAAGTGCCTGAAAATGTTGGAACCATTCATGCGTTTACAGTATAATCATGGAATCTTTAAGAATATCAGACATTTGGTGCATTCAAATAAGCAATTAACTATCAGAAGGAGGGCTAAAATTTTTAATTTAGACAAAGGTATGTAGGCATTCTTAAAAGTAAAACTCAGAAATGAGGCAAGTTCTGAAAAGTTGTACTTGTATTTTCTACTAAAGAACGGGCAGAGAAGCCTTCCCATTAGGTATATGGGAAGGTGTATAGATGTATGCCGTCTTCCCTGAACCAAGACGTGGAAACATGATATATTAAAACAGAAATCAATGGTAAAACATGTCCTATCTAGGATGGTGTAGAAAGAAATTATCAGAATTGGAGTGGAACGTACACTATCCCTGCCCTAAGAAAAAGATTACACCAAAGAATTGCCTCTGAGTACAATGTGGACTTGTTTCTTTGATATCGATGGCTTCGCTCATAAAAAATTCAGCCCACGAGGTTAACCTGTCCATCAGGCTTATCATATAGAATTCTTACGGTGTCTGAGTGCTCTGTGGGTGTGACAGCCTGCACACACCAGAGAGCGTGGGCTCACTTGCCGCGCCCTTTCTGAGAACACCACAGAGCGACAATGAGAGAACTGAACTTCATCAGCCATGCGGGGCTCTCCGCCTCAGACTGTCTTTGAATTAGCCCACCCTCAGTGATGTAGACTTGTTGCTCTGAGAATGTGCTACTGGCTCTGAAAGTAAATCTCACAGAGCAGTTCCAAGACAATTTTTGAGTAATTACAATGTCATTAGAATAAGTTTATTTTCTCCCAGAGCAGTTATTTTGAAGGGGACAATACTCATTTAGAGGGATAGTTTCTGATACACTTGCAGAAAGAAAACCCTCCAAAATCTCACTCGAATGCACTCATGGAAATTAAATGAATATACAAATTACCCAGGCTTAAATATGGTTTGAGTGAGGTGAATCTGTGTTTATTTTACTTAGCATCTGCATTTTTGAATTTATAAAGCATCTTTGTGTTGCCTGTTACTTTTTCATTTGAATTCCTTAGTCAAGCTCCAGTCATCATTTGAACGACAAATGTAGCAGTAATATAATGGTTTTTAAAAGACTGTTATTATGCTGTCTTTGAACTCCAGCCACATGTGCCTGTTGTGTGATTATTTTCTTTTTTCTGCATAATTTGGAAAAGCTTCAGATGTGAGTTTTTTTTCCCTAAAAGCACAGTGTTTTCTCAGTTCCCATTTTAACTGAACTCTGTGCAATGTCAAGAGCTTATCCTGAATTCCTCTTTCTTCCTCATTGCCCACGTCAACAAGCCCTGCTGTGCCTATATCCTAAACATCTCCCCCAAATCTACTGCTCTTCACCTCTATCTCCACTGCCTTTGTTCAAACCATTACCGTCTTTCAACTGGTTTGGGATCTTGCATGGCCTCCTCAGTGCTCTTCCTGCTTCCCCCTTGTCCTCTAAAACCCTCTCTGCACAGGTGACCTGCTGCGTGATGCTCTTGAAAAGTAATTCAGGTCATGTTACCCTCCCACATAAAACACTCCTGTTTCTTTTAATTGCACTTGGAAATAACGTTTTTCTCTGAGGATGCTGCTCTCTATCTCTCCCTCCAGTCTCATCTCAAGCCATTTCTCCAATGAGTTGCTCACGATGAAACCAACTACACTCCTCTGTCTCTATACTTGGCCTGGTTTGTTCTAGTTGGGATACTCTTCCCACTGAATTTTTATGGCTAGCTACTTCTTATCTTTCAGATACCAGCTCAAATGACACCTCTTCAGAGAGCTAATTCCTGGCCATTTAATCTAAACTAGCCACCAATTTACTTCATTATACTATCAGATTTGAATTCTCTATAATACTTATTACTCTCTGATATTTTTCTTCTGCATATATGCATTTCTTGTTTATTGCACATAAGATCCGTAAAAGCGGAGATAATGACACTTTTACCTCTGACTCCCCACTGGCTACAATGGTGCTTGCCCATGGTCAACATTCAATAAACATTTGTTTAATAAATGAACAAATATCAAAGTCAAACCTATCTTTAAAAATCTTGCAATTTTCCCGTCTCTGATCTCTCAGATTGTTTACTTTGTTGGTCCTATTCTGTGTCATGTCCTTTCTAAGCCTCCTGGGGCCACCACTGTTATGTGCTGCATCTTTATATGCTACATCCTTTAAGAATGGTTAAGAGCATGGGGTATTATGAATCCAACCACTTAGGTTTAAAATATGGCTACTCCTGTGTGTCACTTTGGGAAGGCAAATTGACACTTTTGTATTTTCTTTTCCAATGTATAGAGTAGGACTTGTTTCCAGTATTAAATGAATTAATAATTATAAAATGTTTAGAATCATGCCTGACATATAGTAAGAAGATAGTACATGCTACCTATGTATCTTTTATTTTCAGTTTTTCTGTGATAGTAATTTTCTCTAATCTGTTTATCCAATAGGTGCTATAGGTTCTAGTATATTTATATAATACCACCATCAACTGGAAGTGTAGCAGATTTGGTAAACTGGAGACTCGGGTTAGCATTAATTAGCTGAGAGATTTTGGGAAAGTCACTATATCTTTCTGGGATATAGTCCTGTGTATAATGAATGATCAAATTATACTCATTATAAAATTATAAATGTTTTATAAAATTATAAAAAAATTAGCAGGTGAATCATTCTGTAAGCTTACATTGAATTCCATTTTTAACAACGGCTAAAGTAGAGATTCTCTAGTTGAAAGAGTTCAGTCACAGCCGGGATCTGCCTGGTTTCTCCTTTCCTTTCCTTCCCTTCCCTGTTACCTCCTGGCAGCCCCTGAGCACAACCCCAGGAGTTGTGCTTTTCTCTTTATCTTGTGAACATTTTTGATGGATATTACTTTAGCATTTTATTTTTAATGACTAGCCAGGACAATTTAATTTTTAATCTATTTCTATTGTTTATAAACTGCCATTTCAATTTCTAAAGTTCAAAGCTGTAGGCTTCATAGCTGGTATAACTCTCTATTCTGTATATGTGTAAAGTTGATTTTTACCCATGGAGTCACTCAGTTTTCTGTGGTTAACTTTGCTTTGGTCCTATTTGTTGGAATATCTGATGATAATGGCGGTTACCAAGAGTGTGGTTTCCAGTAACTGCTCTTACAATGGAGAAATGTTATATGTATCTCATTTGGTACATACTTATTAAAATAAATGTTTGATAATATTCACTTCTCCATATTCTGTGAATATCTACAATATCTATAACCTGCAAAAATTGAGAAAATACATTTCTTTATACATATTTTGTTATATGAAACAAATGTGTATAAATGATTCTGGCGTGTGTTCAATGCTTTTCCAAATCCTTATATTAAATGTCTCATGTCTAGAAAAATCCTTGGCTTGGCAAGTTTTCCTCTATTTGGGATAGACGCCCATTGAAAATTCTGTATTTAAAATAATCCTAAACTGACTCTTCTAGAGCAATAAATCCTTTTATTTTGAGCATTAAAAAATCACTCCCTAAGTTATCTGTTTTGTGGGGTTGAGTTTTTGTGTATTGTATTCAGTTTTCTCAAAGCAGGTATACCTGAATATAAGTATTGCTTATCTCTTTCTTTTGCTTCTGACCTTAATTCTTTTCTTATGATTGGTAGAAGCTGTGACTAATGTGTTGCCATCACAGCACTATTATTTTTAATGTAGTTCTGAATTCTAATTATGTTTTACTTTGTAACTTTTTACCCTCCAGTTCTATATAGTTTTAAACTTTCTTTCATGTGCATAGGCAAAAGTAGAAGCTACACATTTCAGCTAGAAGATTTATTGCTCTTAGTTTCTCTTTATTTCTGCTTATAAATGTTTGTGTTCTGTATAAGCACCTATGTTTTTCCTTATTATTAAAGTATACACATCTTTATGGAACACTATGTTCTAGAATGATGGATCTAGGAATCTCTGGTTGGTCTCACAACATCCCAACTCCTCTAGCCCACCCACAACATTCCCAGTTTCACAACTACCACCTGTCCTACACCATCAAGACCATCCTCATGGCACTCTCTCCCCTGTGTAAGTCAGTGGCCCCAGGTGTCACTTAGACTCTAAACCAGGCACGATTCCGTCAGAGTGAGTCACATTTCCTACCCCTTGCTCTCTGCCACTAGGATTCATTCTGACCCTTTTCTGATATTTTTCATAGTATACATTTACTCTTATATATTTTACTTACACATTATCACCCTGTCTCCCTTTTCTCTATTAGAATAAAAGTTCCACACGGATAGATATGTTGCTGTTTTGTTCACTTCCCTATCTCTACTTAATAGAATATCAACAAACACATGGCAGGAACTTAATCTTTGTTGAAGGAATGAATGAATTAATAAATAAGTCCCCAGTTGTCTATTGCTCCCCCTTTTAAATCTCCCTTTCCCTGAAGCTCTCTAAGTAATTCTTTAAAGAGAGACTGTATATTAGTTAAGGTAACATTAGCTGCTACAACAGATTAAACCCCCTAATCTCAGTGATTTGGCAGGTCATATTACTATAATTTGTTTCTATAAGAATTCCATAAAGAGTCTAAAATGAGTGTTCATGGTCATCTGACACTTCCTTCCAAGCAGTGATTTGGCAACCCAGGCCCCTTCTGTCGTTGAACTCTGCCTTTAACACAGGGCTTCCCAGGTTACTGTGCTCATCTGTGTCAAGCTAGCAGAAGAAGGAAGGCCACTGTTAATGGCATGTGGCATACATGGCCTCTGCTCAGATTACATTGTCCAGAACCCAGTGACAACCCTCCTCCACAGGGAGGTTAAGAAATGTAGACCCTCTGTAGGCCCCAGGAGGAGAAGAAACAAGTTTGATAATTAGCTAGCCAATCTCTTTCAAAAATGGGCACACCCCATTTGTAGAGCTTGGAGAATTAAGTAAGACCTGCCTAAACCACCTCAGTACTATTCTAATAAGACTCTATTCCAAAGAGCTTAGGGGAAGAGATGCCAAAGGGCCAGCCTTATTGGTGAGCCTAAACAAACTCCTGCTCATGACAGTGTCTCCAGTAATGCTTCATAGGTTCCTCTCTTCCCCTTTCATCTCCTCCTTCTTCTTATTTTTTTTTTAAAGAACTATGAATCCTAGGATGTCATAATTTCAGAATCCAAATTGCAAAAATATTTTGCCTCTTCTATGTCTAACCTGGGCACATTTTGACTTTTCTGATTTCACTTAATATGTGGCTAAGTAGTGCCAAGCACTTAATTTTGATTTTTGGGGGGGGGGGGGGGTTGGGGGGACAGGGTCTTGCTCTGTTGCCCAGGCTGAAGTGTGGTGGTGTGATTTGGGCTCACTGCAACCTCTGCCTCCTGGGTTCAAGTGATTCTCCTATATCAGCCTCCTGAGTAGCTTGGATTACAGGCGCGAACCATCACACTCAGCTAATTTTTGTAGTTTTTAGTAGAGATAGGGTTTTGCCACATTGGGCAGGCTGGTCTTGAACTCCTGAGCTCAACAATGCTCCTGCCTTGGCCTCCTAAAGTGCTGGGATTACAGGTGTGAACCGCGGTGTCAGGCCTTAATTTTGAATTTTGGAAGGCAAGAGTATGTGGTGCTAAATTAAACTCCAGTCTTCCCACAAAGTGAATCCTGCTCAGTAACAGTCACCAGGGTTGGGAATAGATGCTGGAGTTTTAAGTTGTCATCCAATATCATGCCAAAACAGAGTTAGATAATTACTACTTATTTCAAAATGCTAAATGGGTAGGCCAGATGTTTGCACACGGGAGAAAGTATTTTTAAATGACAGCTTTTCAGTGACTATTAAACCACGTGGGAGTAAAATGTTACAAGGCTATTTATTCAAACAAATAGTAAAAAAAAATTTTGGGACATATTAATCAGTGAAAAAGAGAGGACAGACCTTAAATGAAAGTAAAAATAAAGCATTAGTTAACATATTCAATGATCTAAAAATAGCAGTCACCATCAATGACACAGGGCAGTCCTGAAAAAGACCAGGCTTTCCTGGAACAGGAGATTTCCAATTCAGAGACACCTCAGTGAGCTTTAATTTTACATGAAAAGGATATTAAAGCTAACCTTGTCTTCTCATTAGGGATATAGAGTGGTGCTGGAATCTGAGATGCAGAAATATAGATGCAGGCAGCTTTTATGGTGCTTCACACATCTTTCGATATTCACACGTAACACACCTTACTTATTTGACAATGTGGAGACTAGAGTGAAGCACCACTCCTTATTACTTACCCTCAAATTTGTCATTCAACAACATTTATAGACCCTGAGGATCCAGAGATGAATAAGATAAGGTCTCCCCTATGGAAGCTTGTGCCCTAATAGGAGGTACACACATCTATGAGCAGTTATAACATGAGACAGAGGTCCAGATAAGAGCTGGACTCAGAGGAGGTGACTATCTGGGTGGTGGAGTGTGATGAGACACCCACCAGGTTGTGTAGGGGTGAATGTTTGCTGCTTAAACTCTGAAGGCTAGTTGGTGAGCCAAGACCATGGTGACCAGCTGAGGAGCATGAGTCCCTGAGAACCCAAACCATCCCAGAAGGTATCTGGGAACATACCAAGGAAAAGAGTCTTATTGCTTACAGTAGGCAAAGAGCCAGAAAATTAGCTTAAAAGCAGCTTAGAGTTGGGAGGGGGCACCAATCTCTGGAATTGTCCTGCTGTCACCCAGGAATGCCCTGTATGTAAGTCGTAATAAAATCTACACACCAAGCTGGACTTGTCTGAGTCACTCTTTGGCCTCTTGGCTCCTTCCCAGTTTGAAGGGACATTATAGTCCCAGTTTTTTCCCATAACAGGTGGCCTCACTGGAAGGCTGTCTCTCCTGGACTCTGGGCTCCAGGAAGGCAGAGACAGAGTCATTCTCATTTTTGCATCCCGGGTGCTTAGGAAAGGGCATCAGGAGTAAGAGATGTCTGCCTCCAGGGTTCGAAACATCGTTTTACTTCTCCTAATAGTTTCAAATAAAATGGACTGTTGAAAGGGGGCAGCTATAATGAGAGGGGATGCTGTCATGCCCAGATTTTCCAGCATTGGTATGAATCTTCAGTTTAAAACAGGACTTCTCAACCATAGGACTATTGGCATTTTGGACTAGATAATTTTTTTGTTGCAAGATGTTCTGTGCATTATTTAGTAGCATCCCTCACCTTTAGGTACTAAATGCCAGTGAAAGCTTCCCATTCCCTAGTTAAGACAAAAAAATCTCCATATATTGCCAAATGTCCCTTGTGGTACAACATCATTCCTGTTTGAGAATTCCTTGACTAGAAGATATCTTTTCTTTCTAGACTCTGCCTCCTACTTTCTGCATATTGATTATATATATATATATATATATATATATATATATGTATTTCTTTTTTTATTATACTTTAAGTTCTAGGGTACATGTGCACAACGTGCAGGTTTGTTACTGGATTAAGAAAATGTGGCACATATACACCATTGATTATATTTTTACTTGCTGTAGGATATTTTTATTTTATACTTTCATATAAATACTTAAGCTTTCTCATGTTAAATATTATCTCAAATAATATGTAATATAGAAGCAGGGACCATATTTGCTTTGTGCATGCAAACACGTGCAAGTATGTGTTGTTTATTGTACTCATGATGCCTCATACCTTCTGTGGGGATCACAGAAAGAATTTGGTAATGAAGCAGTGAAGTTTGGTAATGAATGAATGAATTTGGTAATGAAGAACAATTGCATGTTCTTTGTTTCCCTGTATCTACATCCAAGCAATGTGACTTCACATCTGTTCCATAAAGAGGTGATCTGTTTCCTCACCCCTTGGATCTGGCCTAGCCTTATGATTTGACTAATGGAGAAATAGAAAATGGAATGTAAGATGAGACTTGAGAAGTTCCCTCACATTGAGGCTAATTTTGCTTTTTGGAACTCCTGGGGCTAGCCTGCTGGAGGCTGAGAGATCACATGGGGAGAGGTCTTATCATTCCTAGATGTCCCAGCTGATACCATCATAGCCCAGCCAGCTGACCTTTAAGGTTTGAAAGAATCCAAATAAACTCAGTGGAGCCCATCCAGACTAGAACTGACTAGGAGAACCCAGCTCAATTTTCTCATCTGCAGAATCATGAGCTAAGGAAATGGTTGTTGTTTTGAACCACTCATTTTGGAGGTTGTTTCTTATGTATCAAAAGCAAATTAATGAACACTTAACATCTTAGTTCATTGGAGCTCAGGACTGTTTTGTGGAGAATGGGTAAGAGTGATGTATAAGTGTTTCAGGGCTGTAACAAAGCCCCACAAACTGGGGGGCTTAAATAAAAGAAGTCATCTCACAGTTCTGGAGGCTAAAAATCTGAAGTCAAGATGTTGGCAGGGTTGGTTCCTTCTGACAGCTGTGAGGGAAGAAATGGTTTCAGGCCTCTCTCCTTGGCTTGTAGGTGACTGTTTGCATCTTCATGTGGCCTCTGTGTGTGTCTGTGTCCAAATTTCTCCTTTTTGTAAAGACATCAATCATAGTGGATTAGAGCCTACTCCAAAGGCTCATCTTAACTACATGTGCAATGAACTCATTCCCAGTAAGGTCACATTCTGAGGTAGAGGAGCAGGGGATTAGTACTTCAACATGTGAATTTTGGGGGTATACAATTCAACCCAAAATAAATAGGAAGTTGGCAGAAATTGAACTGGTAATAATGCCAAAATACTTGTTGCTATACTTCCCTGTCTTCCTGAGGAATTAAATTTTATTGCTATTTATGTTGAAAATAAAGGGCCTCTAAAAATCTTTATAGAAGTACTATTATCCTATTATAATATCTATATTACAGAAAAGAAGAATAGCATGAAGATTGTGGTGGTAAGTGGTCCAGGAAGGAAGCTATTAAAGGAATTTCTCTATTGTAAAGACATCGGCTCACTCTGTGAGGATGGAGAAGAGATAAGAGACATGAGCTGTTTCGGAGGCATTATTGCTATAAATATGCTGTGGCTGTCAGTGGACACCTGAAAGTTGCATTCAGTTCTGGACATCACCCTTTAATGGTGTGATAGACAAGGTGGGGCACACACAAGTGAGAGTGGTCAGGAGGGAAGGATTATGATAACATGTCATACCGCTTAAGCTAGAGAGAGGGAAAATGCAGTGAGAATGATAACTGCTTTCAGCTGTTTGAAAGGTTGTCATGTGGGAGGAGGATTAAACTTGGTCTTGAGTGGCCCAACACATCTAGAACCAATGAGTTAAAGCTTCTGGCAGACAGCTTTTGGCTGTAATATGTGGGTTGAAATTCTTTAGTCAGAGTAATCCTAAGAGGGAACAGTCAGGGATGTTTCTTCTAGTCCTGTGATTTCAAATTTGACTGTAGCCAGTGCAAAAAGGAACTATTGTGTCAAGATCTTTGTGGCACCTGTGATATTGTATGACATTTATGGCAGTGAATCAGCTTTCTGTCACTTGATTGGTGAATGGATTAAAAAGACACACACTGCAAAACTCCTAAATGGTAGAGCAATATTCTAATTGTTACATAATCAAATGACATCAACATCTTCTTCATGAATTAACTGAAGCAAAAGAAAACAACCCCTCCCCAAATCTACAAGATGTCTAAAACCAGCTATATGTTTAAAGAGTAACTTTGATCTCTTCTTTTCTATTTTGAACTTACAGTTTGCCCTTATCATATGTTGCCTTGTTTTCTAGTTATCGTTGTGTCAGAATTTATAAATATAGCCTATAACTATATAATGCCACAAAACATGAAGCTTTCTTTTCCTCTAATTGTTCTCACTTTAGTCCTTGTCTTCCTAGCTAGATTTTAAGTTGCTTTTGAACAAGGACCAAAGGCTTCATGCTTTTTGTTAAAATGGCTTATGAAAGAGCTTTCAAGCTATTTTCTCTGGTCTGATAAGCATCATAATATGACACAACTGGGATATGTTTTTCCTTCATTCTAGAATTGCTTCATAAACAGAGGCAAACAATACATAGATACATTTATTAAACTAACACAGTGGTAAACTCATCAATAATGTTTATAAAGGGTCCACTTTGACCAACAGAGTGTTAGTACCATGGGGACTAGAAAGTATCCTAGGATCCACTTATTCAGAGTCTAGCTTTGCTGGAGAACTAACATACCGGATACATTAAGTTCTCAATGGCTTGGCAATATGAAGAGAAATGAATGCAGTAGTACTTAGGGGTATTTTAAAAACCAAGTCAGCTATGAAGGATGGGAGGAAAAATACAGAAGGCAGATGAGAGGGAGAGAATTTCAAGAATGTGTAGCTGTTTGAACAAAAGCCTAATTTTTGTGTTAAATCGTGTCCCCAAAATATAAGTTCAAGTCCTAACCCCCATTGCCTGTGAATGTGACCTTATTTGGAAATAGCATCTTTGCAAATGTAACCCAGCTAAGATGAGGTCATACTGCATTAGAGTGGGTCCTAATCAAATGATTAGTGTCCTTATAAGATGAGGGAAATTTGGACACGGACATGGAAGAGAATGCCATGTGATGAGAGAGGCAGAGATTGAAATAGTTTGTCAAGGAGCCGGGAAACACCAAGGATTGCACCAGAAAAGAGGCATGGAGTAGATTCTCCCTTAGGTCCTTCAGAAGGGATCAACATTACTGATACCTTGATTTTGGACTTTAGAATTGTGAGACAATACATTTCCGTTGTTATAATTCATCCAATTTGTAGTATAGGTTGAACATCCTTAATTGAAAAATCCAAAATCCAAAGTCAAACGTTTTGAGCATTGACATGTTGCCACAATTGGAAAATTTCACCCCTGCAGCCAAATGCACTTGAAACTGTTTCATACACAAAATTATTTAAAATATTGTATAAATTACCTTCAGGCCATGTGTATAAGGTTTATATGAAACATAAATAAATCTTATGTGTAGTCTTGGATCCCATCACCAAGATGACTCATTATGTATGTACAAATATTCCTGAATCTGAAATCCAAAACACCTCTGGTCCCAAGCATTTTGGATGAGGAATACTTCATCTGTGCTTTTAAAGGCAGCCCCGGGAAACTATTACACCTAGAGACAGAAAAGTAAGTGGGTGTGGAGGCAGACAGGAGACCTGCTTAGATGAAACAAAGGTTAAAAGATGGGGAAGAAGGAGCAAGGCATGAGTTGAATTATGTAAGAACTTTCCAGAAATAACACTAAATGCAGCTAATAATTTTCTATAGCGCATACTATCTGCCAAACATCATTATAAATGCTTTATGTATATCTCATTTAATTCTCACAACAACCCTTAGAGGTAGGTACTAATGTTATCCTTACTTTACAGATTAAAAAAAAAAAAACTGAGGCAAGATGATTAGGTAACTTGCCCAAATATATGTAGCTAGTAAGTAATGTGATAAAGTCAGGATTAGAACTTAGAAAACATGGTCTCTTGATCATACCTACATTTGAAATGGGCTGAAATGCAGAAATAGTGTCATCTTATGGGTATGACAAGAACAGTTAAGCCCGTTATGTTTCCTTCATCAACAGTCTTCTGTTATGTAAAACACTTTTTTTTTCCTCTGATTAGGATGTTAAAACCTCTTTTTTGGATGGTATAGCAATTTGTCTTGTAACTGTTTATAAATCAGAACTATTCCTCTCACCACATTACATTTCATTTTCAGACCAATGTCTAATAGTAAGTTAATTCCTCTCTGTTGGGTCACCCAGTCACCATAATTTTGCTGATTTCTTTACTCTTCTTGTCCAAAGAGTGTGTTAATTGCTTCAGGAGTTCTGTTTTCCTCAGCATGGTTATAATTAATCTAGAAGATAAGGCCTGGATAACAAAAGCAAAATTACTTCTTGTTGTCCATAGTAATTCTCCCCTACAGATTTTCCCAGAGTGTTTCTTATTAGAGGAAAATGAGCAAACACATTAGATACACCCAAATCTGATGGCCAAACATTTCTTTAAAATGACTTAGATTGAGTTTTAATTTATAAAACAATTTAATAGAGATTTTAAACATACGGAGATATATGGCAATAGTTTTGTATGCTATCTTATGAATTGAAAAAGAAAAAATATGAATGTTATGGTTAATTTAAATATGATAGGGCAGAAACTGATTTTTCATAATGTTTAATGAAAATATAACACAAATATATATTATAAAAATGTAGTTAGAAGAATTGTTTACGTAAAGCTGGTGGGAAAATCCATACAACTTAAAGGATAATAGAGCAAAGAAATGAACAATGGAAAGGAAGACAATAAGATATTTAGAAAGGAAAAGACAAGAACATTATTAAA
The DNA here is from genome assembly GCF_029281585.2 of Gorilla gorilla gorilla. Lineage (NCBI taxonomy): Eukaryota > Metazoa > Chordata > Mammalia > Primates > Hominidae > Gorilla > Gorilla gorilla. Next base: position 128,462,096 of record NC_073229.2, on the reverse strand, counting down.
AAAAGTTGTCTTTAATTTTAAAATTATCCGTATGCTACATATTAGGATTAATTAGAAAATAAAAATAGGAACTTTCTGATATGTTTACTTCATGATTTAGTGCAGTATTGAGAAGCAGATATGTAAGTATAATTTCTAACATCTTAATTTTGATTGCTCATAGACTGCCAAGATTGGGAAGGTAATATCAATAAGTCACTGGTACAAAAAGTCTCTTGATTGTTAGCCAATTGGCTTTCCTTTAAGATGAGAGGAAAGCCTTTGGATGTCTAGCCAAAGATAAATATTCTATACTAGTTGACATAAAAGAGTTTTGGTTGTTACACCAACTATGGACCCACCTTGTCAGTCACCCTTATGAGGAATTATTTGCAGTTGGACTGTAGATGAACGAAATGTACATTACCACGAGGTCAAATTTTCTGGCATCTATTTATGAAAATGATAAAGATGATAGTAACTTATCTTTTTGTAAGCTTCAAATAAGGGGTTCTGAATTATCATTTGTCAATTTTAATTTTCTTTTTTTTTTTTGAGATGGAGTCTCCCTCTGTAGCCCAGGCTAGAGTCAACTTTAAATTTATAGGAGAAAATAATCTATTGTTAATCACTCATTTTTAAGGAATGCCAGTATGCATTATTTGCTCATGGATTAGTTGTGGCTGCCAGTAAACTGTAATTACAGCAAGGATGGGCACTGAACTGGGAGATACATTCTTAATTTTTGAAAGATATAAAACATAAACCCCTGAGACAGAAGGAAATTACCCTTTCCTAAGTCATGTACTGAGTGGTCCACCTGAGAATGGAATCACACCCATGAGAGCTTGGATACTGGGACAAGGGCATAAATGTGGTGGGTGATGGAAAATGTATTAAAAAGAACGAGAAAAATCTGAGTTTTATTTCTAACTCTCTTGTATGCTAACTAAAATGTGGCCAAATCATTCTTTCTCATACAGTTATTAAGTGTTTGTTCAAGGTGTGTTAAAGGTTTTTTAATTTTGGGGGACTTCAGTTTTCTATATTTATCAATTTAGAAGAAAATAAGAGGATTAAGCTCTCAAGTACCTCTCAGAGCTAAGATTTTTTGACTTTGTAAACATCTAGTTAACACTTTAGCCTGTGGAAGATGCTTTGTCTGAATGTGTTTTCTTCTAATCCTTTCAATATGTTTTAATAAAATGTCACCACCTTTATAAAGTTGGACCTGAAGCATCACCTCAGAGTCCAGGGTCTTGAACTTAAGGCTAGTCTCAATGCTAAGACATAGGAGTGCAGCCCTAGTGCTCTGTGGCTAAAGCCTTCACAGAAGACACACTAAGATAAAGGACACTGGAGTGGACTGCAGTCAAGAAAATTACTGTGCAAACCATATTTTTCATTGTATCAAAACTGATCATTTCCTACAACAAACCTTATGGCATCATCTACTTCAATAAAAGGCAGAAGTGCCTTCAGGTCTGAGCAAGAAACATTGCCTTTTTGAGTCACATGCCTTTCATTCCTCGGCCTTTCTTATTCCCCTTCACTAATGCAGTGAAGTACCACTCCTTGGACTGTCTACCCCACTCTTTGGTGTGTCCTTCTGTAGTTAAAAGAAGTATAGTTTTTTTGCTACACACGTTTCAGAATTTCTACTAAGAAGAATATGGACTCTTCACATTGTCTATTTACCCCAAGCTGAGAATATTAATGTTAGAAGAGAGAAAATGTAGAAAACTTGCTGAATTCTGATAAAATTCTGGTGTAATCTTAATCATAATCATGTCTGGGATTCAAGCTCATGCCAAAGTAGTATATTTATTTGTGCTTGGGCTAGATACAAATGTTTAGACAGTAAATGCAATATTTTATTCCAAGTTTCATTGTATCTACTTGTGTAAAGCCATCATTGGTGAACTGGGAGAAGAGAATATGAAACTACCCAAGCCTTACATTAGGTTTTGAATATTAAGATATTAGAATAAAAACTATTTCAATGCCTCACAGAAATTGTATTCTGAAAATCCTTGGCAATGCAAGTCCGTCATTGTCAAATTAACTGAAAGTGAGCTATTAATACATCTCTATTTTATTTATATAAAATATAAACCTCATAAAGTTTATCTTTCTGATAAATATTTGTAATAATACAAAATAAGTAATTTATCTTAAAAAAGTATAGTTTATATTTTCCAAATAGTTCACCAGCAGAAGAAGAATTCTATTCTGTATGAATAGTATAATTGCATCTATACTGGCATCACGTGGACTCATTCTCATGATTAAGAGCTCTATGGGCATATAGGCTTATGTTGCCAAAATTTCCAGCTCTGTGGAGTTCTGAAACTCATGAACAACATTTCTAAGTTATTTTAAAAGGTGGTTCTTTATATAGAGGAATCCAATACATGGAATTTTCCTCTTCTAACTCCTTCTCACCAGAGAAAAGTGATTCTAACTCCAAGGTGCATTCCATACCCATCCATGACTTCCTTAACTTCCGAACCCATCAAGAATTGCCCAGACATCAGAATAGCAGCCAAGCAAAATGAGGTGGTTAGTGCTCTTGGCATCCATATTGGAACTGACTTCTTCCCAGAATAATTTACTTTCCATTTCATACTATTCACAATAGGTCAACATGTGTGTTTAAAATTTTTGCTCTAAAAGTTAACACTACAGCTATTTCATATATTGAAGTTTTCCATTCTCTTGATAAAAACAAGACTAGATTTATGTAACTGAATTATATTTAACTTTTAGTTTTTAAAAAATCTAGATTCTACAAGTTAAAAATAAAAGACGTGAATGAAGAGATGTGATAAAATTTATTTTCCCAATGACACTATCACTGTTTTTGTTTTCTCTTATTGTTATAATAAGTTATTGGTAATTTGGTTATGTTTAATTATGTTCCAGGCTAGGTCACAATTGCCTCACTGCCTTTCCTACCCCTACTTGTTTAAACTCTCTGGATGATGGTCTCCCTTCTTTAAACTCAAGCTGCTCTAAAGTAGAAAGAAACATCCTGATATCATCACAAAAGAAGATTCAACTTACCACTTTCCTGAGAAATGCTATTTTAAAACCTCTTCTTATTCTTCAGACTACCCTCTTTGATTTATCCTGTTTTTCACCTTCAAAGTTTCTGTGTCTTTTTCCTCATCTGCCTCTGTGTCAGCACAGCACTGTCACTAGAATCTGTATCATCATTCTCTTTTCCAACCCATGTGTCTGGGTCTGACCTCTGCTTCCCTCATGTCTTGGTCTTTATTAAGCATTTCAGGATCAAATTAAATTTTATGACAGCACCCTTCTGGTATTTTTTAAAAAAGACTATCTGGTTAGGAGGTACATAGTTTTTAGCAACATTTCAACTTGACAGCAATCTGTATATGATTTATGTAGCTTGTTATTTCCCTGTGAAGAAAAGAAAATCTCTTTATAATCACTAAATAATTTACCCCCACAAGAGACCCCTAGAGAGAAATAACAGAAGAATCACCGTGTTGAGAGGACTCATCAAAGCCCACCTACCTCCTGTCCTTTGGGTGGGACTCTTGTCCTTTGGGAAGAGTCTCATTCTTAAACATTTCTGGGGAAGGGAGATTCCACAATTCTGCCTGTCAGCATGTTTCAGTGTATCATGTGATTTTGGACTTCAGCAGTAGAGGACACATTCTGTCTGTCATTTTGTACTAAATATGAATTTAGGAAATGAATAATAGTGTCTTACAAATGGAACTTTGTACCATGGGAGATGATTGGTTGCCAAAATAATTGTGATTGTGAAACAGACCTTCCCTATAATTAGCTGTGTTCCTATGATCACACAGTTCTCAAGAAAACAGATTGGGGAAGATGTATGTTCAAGGCTTCTATCTTAGGTAAAGTAGAAAGAAAATAAAAATGCCTTGAAGGACGGACAGTGGTTCAATACCAGAAAAAAACGGTTGTGTTTACCACTTACCACCATCATTATTTCTGTATGATTTTCTTCCCAACGTCCTTGCTTCTTCGATGCCATCACCATCTATGCTCCTCATCTCTTGTATTTCTCCAGCAAAGCTCCACATTGCTATTGAAATTCACCAGAAAGATTCTTTGTGATTCTTTCTTTGCCTGGAATGGTTTTTACCCAACATGTACCTATAGTTGGCTTTCTCACCTCTCTTGGGTTTTTATTCCATGATCACTTTCTCTTCGATCCAAAATTGCATTTGTGCCTGCCACACAAATACATATTCCCTACCCGACTACTAGGTTAATAGCTCTTTGTAGTGCTTATTCACATCTAACATACTGGATAATACCCATGTTTATCATGTTTATTGATAAACATGTTTATTGTCTCTCAATTACCTCTAGAATATCAGCTCCACCATTGCAGGGATCTCTGACTACCAGGCGATTACTACCCTTGTAATGTTAGTAATCTGTTCCAGAAAATCATACGTTCTGTGTGAAAATGTTAACCAGGAATCCATTTCCTATTATTAGTAGTAGATAGAAAATAATGTATTACATATAAACCCAAAACCACAACCAATTTCCCAACATGTATATAAAACAGTAAAACATTTATAAGTAAAAAACTATCATCAAGCAAAAAGGTAAAATGCATGAAAAAAATATTTTTTGGTACTTCTAACAATCTACTTATTAACAAGCAGTTGTCTTATTTATAGGAACACACCTCTTCTTAAAACCAGAGGCACCCCAGACACACATTTTCTGTGCTGATACCACAATTTTCAAAATATCTGCATGTGATTTTGCTGTTTCACAATTTCTTTCATGATAGAACTCGAGACATTTCATGTATAATGTTTAGTTAAAACTCATATTTGAGTTTTAGGAAAATATGTTTTTTTCTAATACATTTTTTTCTCTAAATTTGATTCTAAAAATATTTTATTGAAAGATAATAGGTATTTTCTATGACGTGTTCATATTAAAAGCCTAGTGGTGTTCTACCCAGAAAACATCAGCAGGGAAACAGTTGGCAGGGTATGCCAGGATTTTGTTCACTGTTCCTCCACAGATCTTAAAACCATACTTGGCACATATTTAAGTGCACAATAAATATTTGATGATGGAAGTAAGAACATTTAGTGCTTACTAGGCTCGGGTCTCTGGGTCAAGTGGCATGATACAGATATCAACTGTGTATTGCTATAAAAGCTTGAGAGACAAAGTTGTCCCAGTAAGTAAGTAGACTTTTCTAACCACAGCTTTGTTAATGAGATGTGACCCATGGCAAGTGACAGGCTTCTGGAATCCAGTTTCTCCTACTGAATAAAAGGAGAGAGTAGGACTTCAAAATCCTTAAGATACATTTTAATTTGAACATGTTACCATGTGTAAAATAGAAACTAAAATTTTGCTTCTTGATAGAATTTTTGATTGGATTAAATGAGGATTGCCTTTAAATCACATAGCACATGGTTAGCGCTCAGTGAATGATAGCTATTATTATTTTCATTGTTTGATCTATACCTAAAGATGCGTCTGTTCACTTAATTTCCAATTTAGCTTTAGCTACTGTTAAGCCTAGAATGCAGTCAAGGGGTAACTTTATAAATAGTTTTGGAGAAGACTTCTGCCAATTGTCTACAAATTGAATAAGTGCATAGCCACCCATTTTATTGTGGTGAGATCATTAAATTAATTATTTGTCTTCAGTTAAATTAAAGAAGACATCAACTCTCAGACTTGGAAGCTCCTATTGGACCTTCAGTAGAATTATAAATCGTTTTAGTTTATTCATTTTTGTATGTCTCCTGCCCTCCATTAGCATGAATAATTAAGCATGAACTGTACAAAATTTTCAAACAAGGAAATTCTTTGATCTTGGGGCATTTCTTGATTCCATCCCTATTTCTTTTTATATTACATTTAAAGAGAGTTGCATTTTTTCCCTTCTACCTCTCACTTTCCAAATTGAGATTTCAGTTATCTTATGTTGGGAAAAGAATATTTCTAGGTAGGACTGGTAATAGGTGTGCTTTAACCTTTTCATACTTTATTATAGTGAGAGGTGTGACAGTAGCAAAGAATAACTACATAAGACAGCATCCCAAAGTTTCTTTAAAGCAGTATCTTGGAAGTATCCAAAAAGACTTGAGGATGAAGGGGGAGAGGCTTAAAAGTATAAATACCAATAAGCATGTGTTACTTTGATAGTCAGGAGGAGTTTTTAAAATGTAAAAACACGATGAAAAAAACGTAAACTTTTTCATTTATGAAAAATCACAGGGAAAATTTAAAAGGTTCAGTTGTTAAGAGTATTTTTTTCCATTTGCATGATCACTAGATTTAATCAGCTCATCAACTGATTTCAGACCATGGCAATTTCTTTTGAATGCTGGGCTCTTTTTACGAAAGTACCAACAACAGGTGAACATGTGTAAAATAAAATTCTCTTTTATTTCCAGGAAAATATGACTGCTGCTGTGATAATATAGATTCATACTGTGATAACATTCTTTTTTAACTTTAAAAGTATTTTATTTTTAAATTACATGTAATAATTGTGCATATCTATGGGGAACATTGTGATGTTTCAATACATACAATGTATAGTAATAATAGGGTAATTAGCATATCCATCATCTCAAACATTTATCGTTCTTTGTGTTGGGAACATCCGATATCCTTCTATATATTTGAAACTGTATAATATATTACTGTTAACTATAGTTATTCTATAGTGCTATAGAACACTAGAACTTGTCTCTCCTATCTAGTTGTAATTTTGTATGGTTTGAAAATGCTCTATCACTCCCTCCCAGCCTGTAGTATCTTCTGTTCTACTTTTTACTTTTATGAGATCAACATTTTTTAGCTTTTACATGAGTGAGAAGAAGCAGTGTTTAACTTTCAGTTCCTAGCTTCTTTCTTTTTTTAATTTTTTTTTACTTCAGTTTTTTTGGATACATAATAGATGTACATATTTTGGGGGTACATAAGATTATTAACTACATTCATATAATTTGTAAAGATAAATATCAGTGTAGTTGGGATGTCTGTCACCTTAAATATTTGTCTTTTCTTTATGCTAGGAATATCCCAATTACTCTTTTCCAACTATTTTGTAATATGCAATAGATTATTGTAAACTATAGTCACCTTACTGATTTATCAACACTGTCTTATTTCTTCTATAAAACTATATTTATACTCATTAATCAACCTCTCTGTATCCCCCCCACCCGCCCTTCCCAGCCTCTAATAATCACCAGTCTACTGTCTTTATGAGAACCACATTTTTAGCTCCCACATGTGAGTGAGAACATGCAACATTTGTCTTTCTGTGCTTGGCTTATTTTATTGAACATAACAAGCTCTAGTTGCTTGTAATAGCATTATTGAGATTATCCCAGGGGCAATGAGAGGGGAAGAATAACTTAATAAATCATAGAAAAACCTGAGAGTTGGAAAGAGCTAGTAACCTGGGAAGAAGGCAATTGTTGATTGTGCACTCGTATGTTTGTGTAAATATTGATACTGGCATTTTGTAAGTTACTGTACGACATTTTGAAATAAAGGTCAAAGAATCATGCAAAAGTGATGTGGACATTACTCTTACACTGCATCTCCTGTTGATAAAAAATATGAGGCAAAAATATATGTACATTGGGGAGGGCCTTATGTATCAAGGGCTTGGCCACTCGTTCCGTGGAGGAGTTGTCATTGCTCTCTGGTCTGCAAATGAATGAGGGAGCTAGAGAGATCCTTTGCACTGGAAACTATAAGTTACTCTGTTGTCTAAAGCAGAAGTTGGCAACCTATGGGCTGTGCACCCAATTTGGACTGCCACCTGTTTTTGTATGGCCTATGAGCTAAGAATAATGTTTACCTTTTTAAATGATTGGAGAAAAAAATTCACAAGGAGAAAATGTTATGACATGGGATAATTTTATGAAATTCAAATTTCAGCATCCATAAATAAATTTCAGTTCCAATAATTGTATTGGCACATAGACATGCCCTTTTGCTTATGTATTGTCTGCAAGTGCTTTCATAGCACAGTGGCAGGGCTGAGTAGTTGCCACAGGGATGGTATGACCCACAAACCCTAAAATATTTACTAACTGGTACTTTATGTTTGCTCACCCCTGGTTTAAAGGAATTCAAAACCTTTGAAATAGCATTTCAAAGATTAGGGCTTTGCTTTGCTTGAATCTTCCCATTTATTAATAGAATTCCTGAGGCACTGGGATTGGTTTTATTCTTAGGAAGAATTTAAGGATCTATAACTAAGTAAGAAGTCAACCTTGCTATTCATGTTATAGATCTTTGACCATGATTACGGTAAAAGGGCTCTTACCTGCCTTGGTTTATGTGATCAGGTCTCCTCTTTTTACTGCAGTTTAAGTACCTGTGAGTCTGTTTTTATTGCTGTGTGCTTGAAACCTTACCATGAAACCCTGCCATCATTCCTGACCTCCAGAGGCCAGCGTGTATCTCAGTTTTACTAGTTCTTCTTAAAACCATAATACTTCCCTTGTATCTTCATTTCAGTGATTGACTCCATTGCCACCTACTGTCAGGCTACCCTAATACTGCCTGCTTTCCTGCTTGAGTTTTAGATTATTGCCTGAGGCCAGTTTCCTTTATCATTAACTTCCTGACTTTCCTCTATCCCCAGTGGAGGGGCTTTCTCTGATGGCTCTTCCTAGTTCTGTGAATCCAGTGTTTTTGCAGTGGCTCAATCTCCCGCTCACTGCAAGCTCTGCCTCCCGGGTTCATGCCATTCTCCTGCCTCAGCCTCCTGAGTAGCTGGGACTACAGGCACCTACCACCATGACCGGCTAATTTTTTTTTTTTTTTAATATTTTTAGTAAACCATCCTGGCTAACATGGTGAATTTAGTTCTTTCACATGACAATTTTGGCCATTAGAAAGAGCAGATAAGTTATTGTGAGCCTTTTGGGAAGGATGGCCTTGTTGACCTTATCATCAAGGCCGCATGAGCTGCTAGTGAGTCTAACTCCCCAAGCTTGAGAACAGCAGGTAGAGATGCAGAGGGGAAAATACCAAGAGTCTGCACTCAGTGAAAGAACTGATCACAGATGTACTGAGAGATGGAGAATCTTTCCAGATTCAGCTTGGGCCAATCAAAATCTTTGAGACTAGAGTTTGAGTAATGTTGATAATTTGCTGATATCCACACAGACAGAATTAAGCATTGAAAAGAAATCAGAGGGCCGGGCATGGTGGCTTGTGCCTGTAATCCCAGCACTTTGGGAGGCCGAGGCAGGCGGATCATGAGGTCAAGAGATCAAGACCATCCTGGCTAATACAGTGAAATCCCATCTCTACTAAAAATACAAAAAATTAGCCGGGCGTGGTGGTGGGCGCCTGTAGTTCCAGCTACTCAGGAGGCTGAGGCAGGAGAATGGCATGAACCCGGGAGGCGGAGCTTGCAGTGAGCCGAGATCACTCCACTGCACTCTAGCCTGGGGGACAGAGCAAGACTCCATCTCTTAAAAAATAAAAAAATCAGAGCAGATTAGGCTGTTCTAACCATGTCAGGTTATTGCCAGGTCTTAATTAATTTATGATAAAAATATATGTTTCATTCATCTTGACCATTTCTAGAATTTTGCAAGTGTGGCTTTATGCTATAGTTCTCAAGGATGAAGAGTTATAGGTTCCCAAATATGTATTCTGGCTCTGCCAATGTGAGCTTAGGTAACTGCTTTCACTCTCTGTCAATTTTCTCATTGGCAGAATAGGGCAGTACTTGATTTATTATGAACACTAATATTAAATATAAAGTGACTAACATATTGCTGTTGTATACAGGTAGGCAGGGAAGGCTTCATGGTAAAATAATGTCTGATCAGAGACCCGAGGGAAATGAAAGAATGAGCCATGGACGTTTCTGGGGAAAAGTATTCTAAAGAGGGATAGCAAACACAACGTGGTGTGTTTGAGAAACCACAGGGAGCCTGCAGAGAAGGGCGAGGAAAAGTGGAGGACATTAGGGAATTAACAGGTTGTGGAGGCCCAGATCATTTACACCTTTGTAGCTCATTGAAATAAATTTGGATTCTTACTCTAAGTAAAATGAGAAGTCATTGGAGGATTTCAAATACTGGAGTAACATAATTTGGATTATGTTTTAGAAAGATTGCTGTGGCTACAGTGTCTCTACACTGTAGGAGAACAAAACCAGGAGGAAAACCAATAAGGAGACTATGACAGAAAACCAAGGGAGAGAGGTCAGTGGCTTCAAAGAGTGTGGCAGTCATGGTGGTCAGTTCAGATGACGGATATATTTGTAAAATATCATCGCCAAGATTTGTGGAAGAATTAAATGTGAGATGTGAGGGGAAAAGGGGAGTTACATTTACAAATTTTACAAATTTTTCTGTTTCCATGTATGTCAGGGTAAGATCCTACCAGATAAGCTTCCTGTAAGAAACAACTATGAAAGCTAAAAATAATGCAAAAAGCAACTCTGGAAGGTTACTCACAGTGAACCGAAGTATCCTACTTTAGTGAGGAGAGCATGTTATTTTTGGAGGAGGGGAGATGATCAACTATGCCACTAAGTTCCCTCTTCATGTCCTTCAGCCTAGCGCTAAGTGTCCACTGAGTGACACAGGATACACTTATATTGACAGAGTACCATGGGCAGTGGCAGCAGGAGCACATGTAGAAAATCTCTTGTTTTTCTGGCCTTGGGAACAACAAAAGTGAAGCTGGTAATCCATGAATGCCGAAGAGTGTGGAGAACTCCAGAAGGTAAAGAGCTAGAGAAAGTATCAGTCTCCTTACGCCTCTGACTTTCCCCTGAATGTTACACAGGCGTACTTCATTTTATCTTGCTGTACTTTATTAGGCTTCACAGACATTGCATTTTTTTAAAAAATTTTTACAATTGAAGGTTTGTGGCAACCCTGTGCTGAGCAAGTTTATTAGCACCATTCTTTTTTTTTTTAAACAGAATATGCTCACTTCCTGTCTGTGTGTCACATTTAGGTAACTCTAGCGATGTTTCATATTTTTTAAATTTTATCTGTTATGGTGATCTGTGATCGGTGATCTTTGATGTTACTATTGTAATAGTTTTGAGGTTCAACAAACTACACCCAAATTAGATGGTAAACATTGTGTGTTTTCTGACTGCTCCACTGACTGGCCATCCCCCCATGTCTGTTCATCTCCTCTGGCCTCCCTCTTCACTGAGAGACAACAATACTGAAATTAAGCCAAATAATAACTGTATAATGGATTTTACATGTTCAAGTTAAAGGATGAGTCATACATCTCCTACTTTAAATCAACAGCTACAAATGACTAAGCTTAGTGAGGAAGGCATATTGAAAGCCAAGATAAGCCAATAAGCTAGGCCACCTGTGCCAAACAGTTACATTGTGAATGCAAAGGAAATGCTCTTGAAGGAAATGGAAAGTGCTATTTCAGTGAACACATGAATGACAAGAAAGTGAAACAGTTTTACTGCTGATATGGAGGACGTTTTAATAGTCTGGATAAAAGATCAAACCATTCCCTTAAGCCAAAATCTAATCCAGAGAAAGGCCCTAACTCTAATTCTGTGAAGGCTGAGGGAGGTGAGGAAGCTGCAGAAGAAAAGACTGAAGTTAGCAGAGGTTGATTCATGAGGTTTAAGGAAAGAAGTCTTCTTCATAATATAAAAGTGCAAGGTGAAGCAACAGCGCTGATATAGAAGCTGCAGCAATTTATCCAGAAGATCTAGCTAAGATCATTGATGAATGTGGCTACGCTAAACAACAGATTTTCAATGTAGACAAAGCAGACTTTTATTAGAAGAAGATGCCATCTAGGACTTTCATAGCTAGAGAGGAGAAGTCAATGTCTGGCTTCAAAGGACAGGTTGACAGAGGCTAATGTAGCTGGTGACTTTAAGTAGGAGCCAGTGCTCCGTTACCATTTCAACAATCCTAGGGCCCTTCAGAACTATGCTAAATCTACTCTGCCTGTGCTCTATACGTGGAGCAACAAAGGCTGGATGATAGCACATCTGTTTATAGCCTAGATTACTGAATTTTTTAAGGCCACTGTTGAGACTAATAGCTCAGAAAAAAAAATTCCTCTGAAAATATTACTGCTCATTGACAAGGCTCCTAGGTACCCTAGCGCTCTGATGGAGATATAATAGAAGATTGTTTTCATGCATGTTTTCACACAACACCCATTCTGAAGCCCATGAATTAAGGAGTGATTTTAACTTTCAAGTTTTGTTATTTAAAAAATACATTTTAAGTAATGTAGATAAATTTATGAATTAGACATCCTAAAATCAGTAAAACCTCAGTCATTTGGCACATTGGAAAACTAATCTTTCCAGATTTAATTTTCTGGGATATTTTAAATGTCAAAGGTTAAACTAATTTTTTTTTTTTTTTTTTTTTTTTTTTGAGACGGAGTCTCGCTCTGTCGCCCAGGCTGGAGTGCAGTGGCGCGATCTCGGCTCACTGCAAGCTCCGCCTCCTGGGTTCACGCCATTCTCCTGCCTCAGCCTCCCGAGTAGCTGGGACTACAGGCGCCCGCCACCACGCCCGGCTAATTTTTAGTATTTTTAGTAGAGACGGGGTTTCACCGTGTTAGCCAGGATGGTCTCGATCTCCTGACCTCGTGATCCACCCGCCTCGGCCTCCCAAAGTGCTGGGATTACAGGCGTGAGCCACCGCGCCCGGCCTAAACTAATTTTTAAAATAGAAATATTTTGAATGTATCTTAAATACATTTTAGCTGTCTTTTTTTTTTAAAATCAACTTTTAAGTGTCAGGGTACATGTGCAGGATGTGCAGGTTTGTTATATAGGTAAACGTGTGCCATGGGTGGTTTGCTGCATAGATCAACCCATCACCTAGGTATTAAGCCCAGCATCCATTAGCTATTCTTCTGATGCTCTCCCTACCTTCACCCCATAACAGGTCCCAGAGTGTGTTGATCCCCCTGATGTGCCCATGTGTTCTCATCATTCAGCTCCCACTTATAAGTGAAAACATGCAGTGTTTGATTTTCTGTTCCTGTGTTAGTTTACTGAGGATAACGGCTTCCAGCTCCATCCATGTCCCTGCGAAGGACATGATCTTGTTCCTTTTTATGGCTGCATAGTATTCCATGGTGTACCACATTTTCTTTATTTAATCTATCATTGATGGGCATTTGGGTTGATTCCTTGTATTTGCTATTGTGAATAGTGCTGCAATGAACATACGTGTGCATGTATCTTTTATAATAGAATGATTTATATTCCTTGTGGTATATACCCAGTAATGGGATTGCTGGGTTAAATGATATTTCTGCTGCTAGATATTTGGGGAACTGCCACGCTGTTTTCCACAATGGTTGAACTAATTTGCATTCCCACCAATGGTGTAAAAGCATTACTTTTTCTCTGCAACCTCACCAGCATCTGTTGTTTCTTGATTTTTTAATAATTGCCATTCTGACTGGTGTGAGATGGTATCTTAGTGTGTTTTTGATTTGCATTTCTTTAATGATCAGTGATGTTGAGTTTTTTTTTCATATGTTTGTTGGCTACATGTATGTCTTCTTTTGAGAAGTGTACTTTTTATATACTTTGCACACTTTTTAATGGGGTTATTTTTCTTGTAAATTTAAGTTCCTTGAAGACTCTGGATGTTAGGCCATTGTCAGATGGATAGATTGCAAAATTTTTCTCCCATCCTGTAGGTTGTCTGTTTACTCTGATGCTAGTTTCTTTTGTTGTGCAGAAACTCTTTAGTTTGACTAAATCCCATTTATCAATTTTTTCTTTTGTTGCAATTACTTTTGGTGTTTTTGTCATGAAATCTTTGCCTGTGCCTATGCCCTGAATGGTATTGACAAGATTTTCTTCTAGGGTTTTTATTGTTTTGGGTTTCATATTTAAGTCTTTAATCCATCTTGAGTTAATTTTTGTATAAGGTATAAGGAAGGGATCCAATTTCAATTTTTTGCATATGGCTAGCCAGTTCTCCCAGCACCATTTATTAAATAGGGAATCCTTTCTTATTGCTTGTTTTTGCCAGGTTTGTCAAAGATCAGATGTGTGTGTGGTATGTGATTTTATTTGAGTTCTCTTTTCTGTTCCATTGGGCTATGTGTCTGTTTTTGTACCAGTACCATGCTGTTTTAGTTACTGTAGCCTTGTAGTATAGTTTGAAGTTAGGTAGCCTGATGCCTCCAGCTTTGTTCTTTTTGCTTAGGATTGTCTTGGCTATTTGGGCCCTTTTTTGGTTCCATATGAATTTATCATAGCTTTTTCCAATTCTGTGAATAATGTCAATGGTAGTTTAATGGGAATAGCATTGAATCTATAAATTACTTTGGGCAGTATGGCCATTTTCATAATATTGATTCTTCCTATCCATGAGCATGGAATATTTTTCCATTTGTTTGTGTCCTTTCTGATTTCTGTGTGCAGTTGTTTGTAGTTCTCCTTTATCTCCATTACTCACTAGTTGAACTAAATAACAAGCAAGTAAAATATATGATGTCTTTGTCAAAACAAAAATATCTTAAAATTTTACTTAGGGCTAGATATTTTTATATCTAATGAGAAATTTTAAACCTCAATTTTTTCTTCCTCACTATATCCCAATTAATGTTGATGTATGCATATTAAAAAGGAAACATTTTATACAAAATTAGCAAGGCATGGTGGTGCATGCCTGTAATCCCAGCTACTCGGGAGGCTGAGGCAAGAGAATTGCTTGGGCCCGGGAGGCGGAGGTTGCGGTGAGCCAAGATCATGCCATTGCACTCCAGCCTGGGCAACAAGAGCAAAACTGTCTCAAAAAAATAAAATAAAATAAAATAAATCACACCAATAATACTTTCAAATGTATAAACCTTTAAGGTATGAAGTAAAACAAACCTTACCTTAGATACAGGGTCTTATTCCTTTGTGGAAGCTTATTTTTCTCATCTGGAAAACAAGATGAGTATTGAATATTTTATACATATGATGATAAAATATGAAACAGTACTTTTTCATATTTTATCATATTTTTAAGATGTAGATTGAAACTAATGTACATTTTATACTATAATAGTGAATTGACCTCCGTAAATGTTTTAAGATAAAAATTAAATGTATGAGAATACACAGTAGATTGAATAAATGTGCTAAATAAATTTAAAAAAGAAATAGGCCGGGCGCGGTGGCTCAAGCCTGTAATCCCAGCACTTTGGGAGGCCGAGGCAGGCAGATCATGAGGTCAGGAGATCGAGACCATGGTGAAACCCTGTCACTACTAAAAATACAAAAAATTAGTTGGGCGCGGTGGCGGGTGCCTGTAGTCCCAGCTACTAAGGAGGCTGAGGCAGGAGAATGGCATGAACCTGGGAGGCAGAGCTTGCAGTGAGCTGAGATTGCACCACTGTACTTCCAGCCTGGGCCACAGAGCGAGACTCTGTCTCAAAAAAAAAAAAAAAAAAAAAAAGAAATAAATTGTGTATGGCTATAGCTGCCATAGATAGTGATTACTCTGATCTGGGAAAAGTTAGTTGAAAACCTTTCAGAAAGGATTCATTATTCTAGATGCCACTAAGAACAATTATGATTCAAGGGAGGAGGTAAAACTATCAACATTAACTGGAGTTTGGAAGAAGCTGATTCCAACTGTCAGTCATCAGGGGTGACTTTGGGGGGTCCAAGACTTCCGTGGAGGAAGTACCTGCAGATGTGGCAGAAATAGCAAAATAACTAGAACTAGAAGTAGAAGTAGAGCCTAAAGAAGGGAGTGAATTGCAATCTTATGATGAAACTTTAATAGATGAGGAGTTGCTTCTTACAGGTGAGCAAAGGATGTGCTTTGAGATGCAGTCTATTCCTGGTGAAGATGCTGTGCACATTGTTAAAATGAAAAAGGGTTTAGAATTTTCTATAAACTTAGTTGATGAATCATCGGGATTTGAGATGATTGATTCCAAGACTGGTAGAAGTTGTACTGTGGGTAAAATGCTATCAAATAGCATTATATGCCGCAGAAATTTTTCGTGTGTGTGAAAAGAGGAGTCAATGTATGTGACAGACTTCATTGTTGTCCTGTTTTAAGAAATTCTCAGTCACTCCAACCTTCAGCAACCACCACCCTGATAAGTCAGCAGCCATCAACATCAAGGGAAAATCCCCCACCAGCAAAAAGATTACAGCTCACTGAAGGCTCAGATTATTGTTAGCAATATTTACCAATAAAGCATTTTAAAATTAAGGTATGTACATTTTTAAAGACATAATGCCATTGCACACTTAATAGACTACAGTATAGTGTAAACATAGCTTTTATACGTGCTGGGAACCAAAAAATTCATGTGACTCACTGTCTTGTGATATTCACTTTATCACAGTGGTCTGGATCCGAACTTGCAGTATCTTGAGGTATGCCTGTATGTGCAGACTACACTTGGAACAGCTTAGATAAAAATTAGACTGAAGTGAGACTGGAGCTGTTGCCCAAGGAATAGGGGTTGTAGTACAAGTCTAGCTGGAAATATTACCTGCCTGAACAAAGGAAACAATACTAATGGAGAATAATAGCAGAATTCAGAATCTTCACAAATTAACATACATGACATTAAAGATGAAACCTAAAAGTACTTAGCATACAAAACCAACAAAATGGAACTCATTCTCAAGAGAATATAAACTCTACTAAGTCTAACTCAAGGATCAATAAGATGTTAGAAATAATAGACAAAGATTTAAAAGTCACGGAAATACTTATCCTCTATGAAGTAAAAGAAAGCATGTTTTCAATGAAGAAAATTTGAGCAGAGTAATAGATACAGGAAGAAAATTAGATGTAAATTGTAGCATCAAATAATGTAATTTCTAAAATAAAAGTATTAACAGGATAGATTTAACAGCCGAATGAAAATGACAGAGGAAAGAATAAGTAAAGATAGATCAATAAAATTATCTAAGGTGAAGAAAGGAGAGAAAATTGAAAAAATGAGCAGAATGTTGGTGAGCTGTGAGACAACATTGAGCAGTCCAGCATATGCAGAACTGGAAACCTAGAAAGAAAAAAGAGAAACAGGGGCAAAAAAATATTTTAGGAAATACCAAAAATTTCCCCAAGATACATGAAAGACAGAAAGTCTGTAAATACAAGATGTTAAACTAACA
Organism: Gorilla gorilla gorilla; assembly: GCF_029281585.2. Taxonomy (NCBI): domain Eukaryota; kingdom Metazoa; phylum Chordata; class Mammalia; order Primates; family Hominidae; genus Gorilla; species Gorilla gorilla. The sequence continues at coordinate 128,444,968 of NC_073229.2, read as the reverse complement.
CCAAGCAGAATGAACACAAATAAGCCTGTTTAGAAACATATTACAGTCAAACTGTTGAAAGCCAAAGATAAAGAACAAATCTTGAAAGAGAAAACTGACATATTACATATAGGGAAACCAGAATCTAATAGCTGCCTTCTTATAAGAAACTATGAAGTCCAGAAAGAATAAAACATCTTTAAAGTAATAAAAAGAAAACAAAATCACAAAAACCTGTCGACTTAGAAGTCTATTTCACTGAAGATATCCTTCAAAAATAAAGATGAAATAAAGACATCTTCAGATAAAATAAACTAAGACAATTTGTTGCCACCAGACCAGCATTATAAGAAATGCTAAAGGACATTCTTTACTTTTAAATATCTTTTTGTTTGAATTTTATTTTATTGTGATAAAGAACACAAGATCTATTTCTTAACAGTTTTTTAAAGTATATGATACATTGTTGTTCGATACATCTCTAGAGCTCATTCATCTTGCTTAACTGAAACTTTATGCCTATTGATTAGTCATGTTCTTTAGAATAAAGAAAAATGGTAGAAGTTTAGGTTCTCAGGAAAGAATGAACAGCATCAGAAATGGTTAACATCCGTATAAAAGCAAATGAAAATTTTTGTTTTGCTTTTTACCTCATACCTTTAAAAACTATGTAAGCATTTAAAGCACAAAATATAACTTCCTATTGAGGGGATTATAATGTATGTAGGTATCATAGAGATAAAACCATTATAACAAAGGATGAGAGAATATGAACCTGTAACTGTGCTAGATTTCTATGTTTTATGTGAACTAGTAGTATTAACTCTACTGTCTGTGAAGAGTCAGAGATATACATTGCAATCCCTTCAGTCAACAGTTGAAAAGATTGCAAAGAAGAGTAGCTAAAATATCAACAAAAAATTGAAAGAAAATTCCAAATACATTTAAATACCACCCCCAAAAAGGTAGGAAAAGAGGAATAGAGGACAGTCTCATGTAGAAGACAAAAATTAAAATGGTAAACTCATACTTAATCATATCAACATGACATTACATTAAATGTTAATGGACTAAACACTCCAAATCGAAGTTGATATTGTTAGAATGTATTCAGACAAACAAACAAAATGTATTTTGTATAAAAGTGATGCATATTAAATGTAAATACACAGCTAGGATAAAAAAAGATATCTATATATGTAGTAAACATAGGAGGGCTGACTTTGCCATATTAACATTAGATAAAATAGATTTAAATACAAAATAGTATTAAGAGAGATGGTTCATAATGATAAAAGGTTCAATTCTTCAGGAAGTCATAATATTCATGAAGGTGTATGGGCCCAATAACAAAGATTCAAAAGACAGGAGGCTAAAGTTGACAGAATTAAATGGAGAAACAGGCAAGTATACAATCATATTTGTGTATTTTAATAGCCCCTCTCAAGAACTGAATGAACAATTAGACAAAAAACAAAAGACCATCAAAGCCATAGACAATCTGAACAACACTATCAATCTCTTTGACTTAATTGATATTCATACATCGATACAGCCCCAGACAACAAAACACTTCCTTTTAAAGTGCACATAGAACTATACCAGAATAGATAATAATCTGGCAATAGAACGTGTCTCAATAACTTTAAACATATTGGAATTATACTGTTCTTGACAACAATGAAATTAAAGAGTCAATAATAGTGAGATAACCAGAAACACCCCCACCAAACCCTGTGCCAAGAACATACAGCAATTAAATGAAAGACATCTAAGTGATCGTTTGGTCCAAGAAAAAATCACAAGAGAAATTGGAATCTGTTGGAACAGAATGATAACAAGCATACAACATCAAGTTTGTGGGATGCAGCTAGTGATGGAGGTGGCCTTACAGGTCTCCAGAAGTATTGAGTAATTGATTATCCACAGATGAGGTAGGAAGAAGGATTTTATGCTCCTGAACAGCTCATTTTCATAGTCCTTTCTGCTCTGCACCTTGGTCCTGTTCAGGAAAGATTTTTCTTCTGTCTTAAACTTTGAATTCTTTCCGAGTTTTAAAGTTACTATTCTGCCTTTTCTCTTTCCTTATCTCAGGCCATCCTAACTCAGTTCCCAGAGGGAAAATATTAGCCTGGCAAATAGGCCTCAGAGAAGGGAATTATTGCTTTGCAATTAAGTCAGCAATTCCTTTGAATGTATTTCTGTACTTTGGTGTGGGCTGGGGGAAGGAAAATGGCCCTTGGGGTGAAAGAGAAAGTATGAAGTGGTGGGGCAGGAAGTTAATGGAGCCAAGTCTTGAAGAGGAAGAAGCAGCCAATAAGAGCACATTGAAAGATTCACTATTGAAATGGGAGGGAGTAAAAGATAGAGACTTATCTTCCTTATACCTTTGGGAGAATGGAGAGGCTGGGAGAAATCTTTACTAAGAGATTTCAAATGATTCTCTCTGGTCTTCTCTCTGACAGGTACAGGGGCTATACCTTCATCCTACCACCACCACTCTAGGTGTCCAAGGCCCCATTCACCAACCATAGAGCTTTCCATTAGTTTTGGCAAACCGAACTGGGGTTGTCCACATAGTGTGCTTCATATAGCTGCTGGCTGTTTTGGGGGCATGTGGAGCAAACATCCCCCCAAAAGGGAGCACAGAGGTGCAGCATCTTCTGCTGGATAGTCAGTGGATGACTTGCTGGCTTGGTTTAATGGTCTTTACCGAGTGGCTAGAGAGGAAGAAGTATGGGCTTGTTTCTGTGATGCAGGACTTTCTACCTAATTTGCTCCTGTTGCTGTTTTCTCTTGGATTTTCTTTTCTCTAAACTGTAAAGTCCTTCATCTTCATTTGGAGTGCCTCAAAAATGCATTTGATTCAGTTTCTTACATTAAATTGATTGTGTTTTTACTTCTACAGTGGCCCAGTTCTGATAGCCATGGGAAAGTGAATCATTTCTAACTGAAAGTAAGCCTGAACTTGAATCTTGGCCCTTTGAGGGTGCAGCACGCCAACATGGCACATGTATACATATGTAACTAACCTGCACATTGTGCACATGTACCCTAAAACTTAAAGTATAATAATAAAAAAAGTCAAACATGACAGGAGATGAGGAAAGGAAATTGGGAAGCACACCACTTAGAAATGTAAAGTATCATCCAGCAAGGAAAACAAAGTCTAACTAAAGATAGAAAAATGGAGGTAAAGGGAAAGGAAGTTGGGGCTATTTAGGCAAGGTGATTGTTTTCAGTGATAAACTAACCAGGGTCATCTGTTGAGTTTAAGAGAGCAAATGAGTTATAATAGTTTCCCTTTTGCAGTGTTATGCATATGAAATCTAAAAAATATTCATTTTTTGTGAGGCTATCTAATGAAAGAATGAGATAAACACTTTCCAATGGAAGATAAACTCATCTATAACATCTGCAAAATAAAAAACATCAATGGAGAATTACAATAAAAAAGGGTAGTTTACTTTCAGAGTTTAATAGCATTAAAAGTGCTTTTAAAAATGAATTTTAGATTCTTTAGAGGAAGAAAAAAATAAACCACGAAGTCAAGCAATTTAATGTGAACTCAGATTATAAAAATACATGATGTTTGGCCATCAAATTCAGTTAAAGAAATGCTGATCTGAGGTTGTTTCTCACATTGTGACCAACAATACCTCTTCTCCTTTCTCACTTAACGCCACACTGCTCCATTTGTGGAGCTCCATTTGCTCCATTTGCCTTTAGGATGCCAGAATTCAGCAGCAAGGTATTATTTAACTTGAGAAGAAAAATTGCTTGGCTTTATAGCTTTCAAAGGACCATGTGTCATGATGTTATGCATGAAAAGAGTTTTCCTGTAGGGGAACTAGTTTTATAAGCAACGAATGACCATGGGGAATACACCGTAGTTATTTTAAACAGCATTTGAAGAATCTAACAAATTAACATTTTATACTTCATAATATACCTCCTTCCTAAAATTTGCCAAGAAAGCCTCAACCACTGATTTTTACAGTCATCAAATGTAGAGAGTATCCTTGGCTAACACCCAGCTACACTTGGTGGCTGATTTTATTCCCCTTACTCTGTTGTTCTGCTGGGTGAGGGGCTTCGTAGAAAGCAGGTTTCAAGAGAAGAAAAAACAGATCCATTCTTTTCCTTTTTTTCCTGACCCTTATATGTATTTTATTTTTTACAAAATGCTTTATCTGATACTTGCATTATTAGAAATATCTTTTATTAATAATACATTCTGGATATATTTTTAGCTTCAGAAAATACATCCTTTATTCAGCCTTCTTCAAAAGGTGGGTATAACACAGAAGTATCTCCAAGATCCTTTTTAGCTCTAAGAAAAGGTGTTTGAATTGGGATACCCACCAAGTAAGTTTGCTTTTGTGTGTCTGCTTCCCAGATTGCAGAAAGAGTGCCAGCAGAATTGTTCAAAAGTTAAGTTGGCTATTTGTCATAATGCTCTGGAGATCAGTCATATTTAGGGAATTGATTAACACTCATCATAGTTGCTTGTTGAAAGGCTACTAGGAGAGATAGATGAGTAAGAAGGCATTGATTAAGATAGTTTTCTGTTTTATCTCACTGAATTGACTGCCAAGAAAAGTTGGCCATTTTCAGTTAAAGCCATCTCTACATCCTGGAGCCACTAGACACTGAAGATAATTTATATATAATTCAATTAGTCATTAAGAAGTTTACAGATAATTGAATGTTTGCTGTCATGCAGATAAAAATGGTAATTAAAGTGTTTAGTTCCCATTAGCATACTAGATATCACAGATACATAATCATAAACCAGGTTCAGCAGTCTTTGCAACAACAAAAATTGAGCACTATTTTCTATCCAAAATCTTTTATTCCTTGCCTACAACTCACTCATTTTTGCTTTAAAGTGTGTGTGAATAAGGTTATGATGCTTTATATCATCTTCAGGTTTTTCTCCTTCAGTTGAATGTACATGGTGTGGACTCTTGATGCTTGAGCAGCTTAAATTTTTTCAGTATTTAATTCAAAGTTATAATGATTTTTAAGATTTTTATTTAAAAATTGATGTAATAACATGTATCCAGCAAAATTAATATAATTATGTATGACTTAATCTTTAGTTTCAAAATCTACAATAGTTAATATAACTATGTTTAAGATATTTTTAATTATTTTATATACATTATCCAAGTCTTATGTCTACATGAAGTATAAATTGATTATTGAATACTGTAATTAGAGAAAAATATTTGTGATAGTGTATCCTTTGAAAATTCATTACATTTGTCTTTAAACATGTATTATAATAATCTTAAAACAATGTTTCAGAAAAATATTGTACTTTTGTTCATATAAAATATATATTCTAGTTTATTCTACTGTGAAACAATACTAAATTATATTCTACTTTGGAACACTAATGTTTTAAAACAAATATCTAAGTTCAGATTGATAAATGTGATATGGTTTGCCATGAAACTGCTTTGAAAAAAGCTAAGACTTCAGATACCTTTTCAAAATAAAAAATGGCAAGAATCTCATTTGAAAAGACTGCTTAAAATTTTCAGATGAGAATTTTTTGCATTAATTACATTTTTTAAAACTGCCTTTAAAAAGCTGGTAGTATTTTAAAAGCATATTTATTCTTTGTTACCTTTTTGAAGAACAAAATGCTTAACAACTTTTATCGAACCTCTTTCATAATTTGAATGTAGTCAAAAAAGAGAAAATAATTCCATGATTTTCTGCACTATTTCATGAAGACCTTATTCGAACTTCAATTCTGAATCATAATTCATTTGTAAATCCATTGTGAACTCTGTATTAATTAAGAGTGAGTTATTCCCTATGGGAAAATTAGAGAAATAAAACCTTAACTTTCAACATGAAAGGGGCTCGTGTCAATATTTTTTTTGAAATGAGAATATTACGTCTTTTGGTAACACTAAAACTATTTTTTTATTTAATATTTATTTTTTAGAATCGCTTACCAAGATCACATTTCTTCTACACTTAAAAATCTTGTGTTATGTGAAAACTCTTTGAGGGAAAAGGAATGTTGAAGGCTGTTAGCTTTAACTTTGCCCAGGTTTTTATCTGTGGCTCTCTGGACACTGTCTCTAGAACATAAACTTAGGAAATAACTTAGATAACTAATATTGTCTCATTCTCTGCCAAAGATATTGATTGAGATCATTCTTAAACATAATTATATCACTACTTATGGAATTAATCTTGAGATTTTAAAAAATCATTTTTGTTTGGCCTCTTTAAATAAATTTCACCTATGAGTCCCATTTGAGTTTATTAGTTGACTCATAATTACTTCATACATTTTCTGTGGTGTTAGTGCTCTCTTAACTTAGATATTTGAGTATAAGTATACAATTTTCCCCCTCTTTCATATCCCTTCAGAACAAGTAGCATAGAATAAACTATAACTATTGTTCAATGAACAGGTACGTAAATGATGTGTGGATTTCTGTGGTGTGTTCAATGGCAATCAAATCATACAAAGCATGCTTCAAGACTGATAACATTTTGAGTGTTTGATATTTGGAAAGAAGTGTTACACAACTGACAGAGATAAAGTAGATAATTTTTCAAAGTTAGTCAATAGTACCTTAGTAGACTGTAATAGATTTGTTAACCTGTTAATAAAATGAAATCCAACAGGATTTTTAAATGACTCAAAAGACAAGAGGGAAAGTTATAGTCTGGCAGTGACAGTTGGCAAACTTGCCTTACATGCTTTTAAGAACAAAATTGATAACATCCATGATTGGCTGCAGTTCAGGGTGCCCAATTCCAATGTGCTGTCAACCGTATATTTTTACTATTGATTAACACTCTAGCTACATTCTCTTCAGAATTTTGATGTTGAACAGTTATTTTAGGAGCAGCAGCCATATGTTTTTCTCTCAGACCTGTGATGAAATATATGAAAAAGAATCAATTAGTATGTTCTTATGGATAAAGTTAATGTTTCCATTAATCATATTTTATAAATCTAAGGAAACTGTTTTAAAGTCAAAGAAAAATCAATTTTAGTAAAAATATTTGAAAAGAATGCGCACACTGCTAGGCTCAGTACCAAATGAATATATTCAAATAATGTGACTTTCCAAGTAGTATCCACACACTTGGATCACATATACAATATCAGATGAATTCAGCATAAACGTTAATGTCCATTCCATAGAACTGCCTAATCCTCAAATTTCACACATATATATAAAATAAATCTAAACAAGTTAAACAACCCTGTTCTCTAATGTGTATAGAAATTTGTCTCACTTATAAAAGTGTTCATAAATTTTTTTCACTTGACAAATATTTATTGAATGTCTCGTATATGCTGTATATTGTTCTAGGGATATGGTAGATAATGGAACAGACAAAAGCCTCATTTTTATGAGTTTATGTTCTATGGAAGATGACAAAGCAGATAAGACAGAAAATTCATAGTCAAATAATAAGTACTTTGGAAAAAAATGAAGAAGGGAGCGGGGATAGGACAGGTAAACAATGTCAAGGAAGGCTTTCGTGAGAAGTTATCTGAATAAAGACCTAAAGAGGTGAGGTAGTAGGTCATGGAGGTCAAGGGGAGGAGCATTTTAGCTGAAGAACACATCTTTTTGAGATGAGAGCCTGATGAGAGATTTTGAGGGCTAGTGAAGATGCCAGTGTGGTTGGGCAAAGTCAGCCAAGGGTGTCTGGTGGGAATAGGATGTCAAAGGGATAATGGGGTTGGAGGGCAAACTGTTTAGAGCCTTCTAGGCTACTGTAGGGATACTTGGCTTTTACTGTGGGTGAGATTGGGAAACTCCTGGAAGGTTTAGGCAGAAGAGTGTCATATTCTGATTTGTAATGAAAGAATCACTCTACTATTCTGAGATTAGGCTGTAGGAATCAGGGATTGAAACAGGGTAACAATTAGTTGGATGATCGAGTGGTGTTGAGACTGGTGTATTTGATTCCAAGGCTACTTGAAATATGTGCAGGGACATAAGTCTTTAAAGTAATAAATGTCCAGATCTACGAACTGTCAAACATTTAGCTGCCTGGTAATGAATCTGGGGTCAAGGTATTGTACCTCACTCTTCCCATCTTCCACTTGACATCATCTTTCGCTTTCGAAAGAAAGCCTTATTTCTCTTCTATTCTAGATTTTACTGTGATGCATTTTCCCACGGTGTAAAAACTTCGAGTGAAAAATGAAGGGACAATTTCAAATATTTTTATTTGACATTCTCACTTCTTTCACCTACCTTCTGTCACTAGAAAAACTATCATTCCTGTGGGAGATACCTTTGAGAGCAAAACAAACTGAGGTTTTATCATGTCACAGATTTACAACAAGGCTGTCTGTTTTATTCATTCACTTATTTATCTGTTCACCTACATATCTATCTGAGAATTTAGATTTTTGAAGATTGTTTCCACAAGAAACTTTATTAAAACAATTATTTAAGTGGAAAAAAATCAAGTTAGACTATTCTAATTGTGTACAGCTGGTTTGATAAGAACTGATTTTCCCATTTCCATTCACATTTTTCTTAAATTGGATTAAGAAAGTCTGCAGCTCTATAGCTTTAAGCAAAAATAAATTCAAAGCCTGTGATAAAACATATTTTATTTTATAATTTGTTTTGTAAAACATTTAGAAAATAATTATATTTTGATTTTTCCTTGTTGTTTCTAATTGTATCTTGTGAAATAGTTGTCTGTAAGTGAAGGAGTAGTAGGTATACCGAATAGCAGTTTAGTAAATATCAGTAATTTTTTTTGGTATATATTTCATAAATTGAAAAATTGAATAACTTTAAATGACTAGACAAATAAAGGTAAAGATTAATAGTATTTTCTACTCGACAAAATTAAGTATTTAAGTTAGTAGTTGATTATCAAAATAATTTTTATGAGAGACTACTATGGATTTTTGTTATAAAACTTGGATAGAGTTCAATTAATTTGTAATATTAAAAAGTCTAACTTATTTATGTAAAGTGTCTCAGTACTTATATCTATACAGGAAAATAAGTGTAAAATGAATTGCTGTTAAAATGTATACAATGAATAAGTTTTCATCTATGAATAGGTCAACTAATTGGAGGAAAAAGTCCCCATCTATCTTATTAGAGTGTGCCAGTCCAATAAGATGGTATGTTTCTTATTTTTTCCTTTAGTAATTACAAAGTATTCCAAAATTTGATGTCATTTTCATCAATTATATTTCACTAATAATGGAAAAGATAACTTAATTCAAAATATATTTTAAAATTTTAGGATTTATGGGCCTAGGAAATTGAAAAGTATCAAATTCTAGACATTTTTATTGCAGAGAAGTTTGTTAGGTGATCAATAGAAGAACCAGCACTATCCAATACAAATGTAATTTTAATAGAATTGCATATAGAAACCACATATATAATTTTAAATATATACTGATAATAAAAAGAAATAGGTGAGATTCATTTTAAAACATAATTTTATTTTATCCAATGTACCAAAATATTATTTCATTGTCATGCCATCAATATAACATTAATGAGATAGTTTATAAAATAGAAAATATTATATTTTCATATTGTGAAAATCTGAAATCTAGTGTGCATTTTACTTTATAGCACATCTCAATTTGGACTAGTTACATTTCAAGTGCTTAGTAGCCACACATGGCTACTGGCTAATGACTATTGGGTAATACTCTGTACAGAACAACTCTAAATTTCAAATAGATATGTACATACATACATATATTACAAGTTTAATTAGAAAAAGAATTACTTTAACATTTCCACTTGTTAAAAAAATGCTTATTTATGTATATATTTTTAAGTGGAAAATGGTGGGGTTAAAACAATGTGGCATTTAGATTAAATGGGATTATGTAAAATAAAATTTATTATTTGCAACAACTTAAACTCATAATGCAATTTTCAGTTCTTGATTTAAAAATGTTTAGAGGAGGATGTGGGCAAACATGTTTGAAGACTGCTAGGCTATTTCAATAATACTGGCAAGAGATGATGATAACTTGGGCCAGATACTGAAACTCAGTTGAATTCTGGATATATTTTTAAGCTTCAGGTCACTATCCAAATTTTTTAAGACAAAAAAGGTAGAAATGGTTGCTTTTAAACCTGGAAAATATTGCTAGTGAAAGGATCCTTTAGGTTCTCATCAGGAATATATAAGGTTTAGAAACCACAGTACATTACAGAGATTCGTTTTTAAAAAATAGAACCTCATCCTGTGCCATGTTACCCTAGGCGGACTTCCCGTAATTGTTATGTCTCAATGCCATTGGGACCACTAATAGTGTTTGAAGCATGATAGCAAATTGTCTGTGGTGGTTTGGCAGGACTTCAATCTGTAATTGTAAACATTTTCTCAACATCTTTAGGATTGCCTCCATTATATTTGGGACTCTTTCTAAATTACAGTTTGGTACTCAGCCTGTCTGGTGTGTATTTTTCAAACACTCAATCCCTACCACAGAAAATTGGAGACGATACACACATCAGATAGTTCTATCTGATTCAACTTTGGATTTCTATGGATGGATGACAATTTAAACGATTTAAAATTGGATTGTCATCCAATTTTTTCAGGTTGAGGGCTTGTAAGTCAGTTCCTTCTCACCAAAGCCTCTGAGGAAAGATTAGAGAAATCCCTTTCTCAAGATTTCTGCTGTTCTTTTATCTACCTGTGGAATTTGTGGTCTTGGAAGAAAGACATCTTTAGGTGGTGAAGCTCTTTTTTATCTTGGTGTAACTGAACTCAGATTTTTTTCCACTGCCCTTATGTGACACTTCCTTGGAAGGAGCATATAGTTTCACTGTATCTATGATTCTATTCTCTTGCTTCAAGATTCTAGAGTCTTATATTCTGTTAAAGGGAGTCTTTGGGCTTTTTGTAATCATGAATTACAGCCATTTTAAAATTCCCTTTAATATTCATATTATTTCTACCAGAATAGGCCTTTTGCTTTGAGTGAACAGAAACTCCTTGAGAAAATTTCATTATATTGCTATTAACACCTTCCTTTCAAAATATAGAGTCATGTAGTGTCTATATTCGTTGAATCTTTTCATATATATGTGTGTATATATATATAAAGTCTATTAGACTACTTATAAAATAGAAGCTTTCATGCATCTTTTCTTAAAGCAATTTGTCAGGGTGGAATGAATCAAATTTGGTATTTTTACCCTTGGAGATGAGACATTTATTGACATGTGGTATGTAGATACTGTTAAAGCCACTCAGGTGTGACAGGCAGTCCTCTCCATGCAGTGTGCAAATAAAAGATGGGATTAGACATGAAGATTTGACTAGAGATTTTGGGCCCTAAAGTTTTGCATATTTTAAACTTTTTATTAGATAACTGATGTGTTTTCCTCAATTGCAACATTTCCAATAGGAGCAAAATCTACTGATTTAGGGATAACACATTCTTAGGAATTTAAATTTCAGTTTGTTCTGGGGAGGTTTTCTTTCTACTTTATTTCCTTCTTAACTCTCTTCATATGATTTGATTGTTTACTTCATATTTATATATAGTATAAACTATCAACATATTGTAAGACAAATAGATGGTCTAAACTATATAAATCCTCTGTATATAAATTATATGTCTATTGTATACATATTACTCAATATATGTTTCTGCATATAAATTAGGTATTGTGTTTTTATACCTATTAAGTATCAGAAAAATTTAAGTTAATGTATAGTTTAAAATATCTTATTAGCTGCAGTTCTTGAGAATTCAACAGTACTCTGAAAAATGATAGCATTGTACAAGAGTGCAGAATGTGTTATGTGTGTATTTGGTGGGGGTGAAGTATATTCGTCTTCACAACCATGTGAAGATTTGAGTTTTCTGGTCAGATAATCTATTTTTATTTTGACATCACAGTTTATCTGAGAGACTGGATAAATATTTGAATGTGTTTTTATTTTTCATCTTTTAGAATATTTGGCTAGAATAATTTCTAGATGAGAAGTTTTTGTTATTCATTATATTTCAGCTATTCGACAAATACAGGATTTCTTATAGAAATCATATGGATAAAGGTTATCTTTAGGTCAGAATAGTATAGAATTTTGGTACATTCATACATAATATAGTCCACTGTATTATTGTGGATTCTGCAAAATTATTTATTTTTTCAGTTGTCCACCTATTCAATCCACATTTATTTAGTACCAACTATTTGCTAGGAACTTTGGTAGAAACTAGAGATATGAATTTAACCATTTTCAAAATGAACAAACTTGGTTTAGAGGAAAATATTGTCATATAAGCTGATTACTATATTTACTATCAATTGTTTTCTGTAATATAAGGTGCAAGGTATACATCATGTCTTCATATGCATAATAAGTCATATTATGTTTATTCCAATATTGGTATAAATTTTTGAAATTGAGAATGGCCTTGAAATTGGTTTGTAAGCATTGTCAGAAAATGAGTATCTTTGTAATTATGGTTTTTTAAATAGTCTAATTTTGTTCAAAAATATCTCTCATGATTACATATATAATTCACCAGATTTGGATCTGAGTGGCTCTTGCTATTTTAAAAATCAAATTTCTTCAGAAAGGGAAAAATGATTTTGCTTCAGTTAAGATGATTAAGAGGTAACTTAGAAAAGAATCTTCCAAAATATTTTAAGCAACATGCCAAATAAAATCTCAACACCATTTCTAAAAATACAATCTAAGAATGAGCCTCCAGACATCCATATACACATGTGCCTGCATGTGCAGTCATATCTCCTGCAATAATCATTCGGCATCATCTAAATCCCAAGTAGTATGGCCAAATCTGAGCATCATAAAACTAGAATTACTTTCAGTAGTACTTTCCATGGACTGCCATTACTAGGAAAGGGAATCATTTTCACAATTATTTTAGAGAGACCAAGAAACATGCTGAAATCCATACTTACGTATCTATCTATCTATCTATCTATCTATCTATCTATCTATCTATCTATCTAATTATAGCTCATTATGTAAACCAATATGTGACACTGCTGGAACATGTTTCCACTTAGAAGGATTCTGAGCCATTTTATTGATTTCTATATAGATACCTTTAATCTCGCATGAGGTAGAGATCTGACAGCTGCCCTAACTCAGTGATTTTATTGTCTATTCTTTCTATATTTTATGTAAAACCAAGTTTTCAAAAAGTTATACATTATTTCTTTCAGTTTTCTTGATTCATTACAATTGATTGAATTACCTTTTGCTACAGTCATTATGATCAAATGTTATGTATGCTTTGCAATGTTATGATTTTACTTAAAAAAGACATTAACAGCCAATCACTATTAAATTGGTTTTAATGAATTTAAAACTTCAGTAGGTATTTTAGAACTCACAGATAGAACACATGTAAACCACCCTAAATGACATTATTCAAGGGGAATGATATTTGGAACTCTGTTTCAGTTTGTTTATAAAATGTTCAGTTCTAGCCGTTCATGGTAACACTTAATATTACTAATGTGTGGCTGCTATTTATGGGCCTCAATGAAGAGATGGTTTCAAAAGCATGCATTGAGATGGTTGTAAGCCAGCCTTAGACAATGATGACATACAAAGGCTATATGAATTTAATAAAATGCATACAATAGTGAAGTCAAAGTCACAGGTCACATGTTTCTCTGTAAACACTTTTATGAAGGTTCTTTTTGTCGTCTTTAGTGTTGTGATTTAAATTTGCAGATGGGAATTTTCATAAATATAGAATCCAACTGAAATCACTGATATTAGTTTCCTTCTTCTGAGATACTCGTTTTCTATCCAGTAAAAAATATGAAAGGCAAATTTCTAGAGTGTCAAAAATGTTTGTTTAGTATTTACAAGGCAGAATATCCCAGGTGTCTACATTGGTCCACTTCTTCATTCTTTGTATGGAGATTAGATTTTTCTAAATTTTATAGAAAATACATTCTTTCAGATAAACTCTCTAATCCCTCCTCCTATACAGAGATGCTGGTGCTATTACTGATAAGACATAAGGACAGTGACTTCTTCACCCCATGCATTAAAAAAAAAAAAAATGTTGTGCCTCTCTAGGGTTTCTCTACTACCTATTGAAAAGGTGTTTTGTCTAAATGATCATCGTGATGTATCATTGCTCTGAATTAAGAAAAACAATGGTCTCCAATTTTTTGGTTATACTCTGAAACAGTGCTTCTAAAAGTTTTTTGTGCCTTTAGATCACCTAAGCTTCTTGTTAAAGTACAGATTCCAACTCAGTAGGTCTGGAGTGAGGCCTGAGATTCTGCATTTCTAACAAGCCCCAGGGATACCCAGGCTGCTTATAGAGGGACCACATTTTGAGGAGCAAGATGCTAAAGCTGCTCAAGGTATTTGTGGAGCAGCAGATAAAGCAGACATGCAAAGAATGATTTGCTAAGATCCAAGAATAATTCCCTAGCAAGATGGTTTGCTGCCTTTCTACTGTTTCTTTACTGCTATCTGCTCATGAAATCATTTTTAGTAGCTGATCTGTACTCTTTAATTCAACCTGCTCTATTGAGAAGAGAAATAATAAACAACATGATGTCAGATCACAACTTCATAAATTTTGGACATTTTAAATCTAACAGCCATTAAGTGTCTATTATAAATAATTCCAAATGAGCTCCTTTGCTTTTAAAAATGTACATTTTCCCTTTTAACTTGGAAATGGTTTGCTTGTGTGCTCAAGCTAATAGTCATGGGAAATTGTTGAATTGCATTTTTTTGGTGATACATGGACTGTATTTCTTATTGTCTTTGCTATTATGAAAATGCAACTTTTAATGGATAACTTTAAACATTATTAAAAGGATTTGGTCTGCATTATGACCAAAATCTTGTAGCACTGGAACTTTTTCTCATTGAAAACAAGTTTGCATTCTAGAATTCTGCTGAAATAGGAAAAATACAGAATGTACTTTGGGCCAAGTATTTTAAAGACGTCAGATGGTAGAGAAGATCTTTATAGCTCAATGGACATAAATATGTGTTATTAGATTAGTTTTCTCCTTTGCCTTCAGAGGGTTCTTTTATTCTGAGTTAATTTGGGGTTAGAGTTGCTTTATTTAGCTATAATGAGATATGATTTATGGAAACAAGTTATTTGGCAAGGTGGAGGAGAAGGTGTTATTTGTGGTTGTGCAGCATGGTGCAGTCATGTATGTGATGTAAAGTAGGTTGAGAAAGACAGAGAAAAGATGTTTTCTTCCCAGCAAGGGCTTAAATTTTCACAGCTAGCTGGTTATGTTCTGGTAGACATGTGTACCTGGCTTGTAGCCATTTACCTATCCTTTATCAAATGAATTCATTTCTGATACAAATGGGCAAAGAATAACAGATGTGTCCATATTTACAAATTTAAGACATTTTTTGAATTTAGGCAGTCTTGAGAATTCCATTGCTGTAAATATAAATTCCTTTCAAATGTGAGAATGTTGGAGTTCTTTTGTCTGATCCCTAGGAGTCAGGCACCTTAGTAGTAATGATAGTAGTCATATTTTTCTGGAGCAACTTTCTGGGAGATACCTGATAAGTATGCATGAATCAGAAAGATGAGTGGATGAATACTCTCTAACTCATGTTTATCAAGAACAATAATTACTACATTTTACATATCCATTTTAGGATAATATATGCATGCATAAAAATAAACACATTTTCAGTTCAATGAATTCTTGTCAGAAGAATAATTTTGAGACTGTAAGCCAAGCTTTTGTCTATTATTAACCAAACGAGTTCATTAGGTGTCAGGGAAGAAGGCATTGAAGGTACATTTTGTAGAGATGATTTTATTACAATAAGTAGTTTTTCACAGTTGTTCAATGAGAACAGGAAAATAGCTTTGCATTATACCTGCAAGTATCTGTTTAGAAAAGTATAAAAAAGCTTATATGTGCAAAAGTTTCTGTTAAGAAGAACCAAAGTGATTGAAATTGGATTCTTTTTTGTATGGCACTGTGAACATCATATCATCCCTAGTAAAATGATAAACTTTGCAAGAGTAAGCTTTTTATTTTCCTTATAACGATCTTGAGACTGAAATCACATCTCGAACTTCACATGCATATCAAACTTTCTCTTTGAAACAGTTAGTGAGGCTTTTTGTCCTATTCTTGGGAATGATTAATGCAGTTCAGCTCTCTCTCCCTAAATTTGCCACAGTGTTTTTACATGGTGGAATAAAAAAATTGCAATAACATGGAATAATAAAACTAAGTTACATTTTTACTAATCATTTATCATGAAAAATGTTTTCTTTTGTCATATACATTAGATAAACATTCTACTAAATAAGTAAACCTATTCTCCCTTACCTAAAGTGAGATATTGCTATTTGTTTAGGATGATATGATTGCTCTTAATCAACTCCTAAGCATATGTGTATACATATAACTCCTCATATCATAGTGTTTCTTCAGATTTATTTTCTTCGATGTTTCTCTTTTAATTTTTAAGCATTTGCAGTATGTCTAAATCACTGTTTATTTAGAAGTTCTTTAGGGATATAAATCTATAGAGAACTTAGATCAGAACTCTAATTCATGTAGTAGAACACCTTTATTTTTATAATCTAAATGATACCCCCAGGCATGTTTATGAATAATAAGTTGATAATTTGCCATCAGCATCTCTAGCTCTTCAGCTGTCTTCCTGAGTGGTCTGATCCCTTCCCTATTCCTACTCCTGTGTTGCGTATTCCAAATCTCATGAATGTAGGAATGTTGGCAGAAGATGGCATAGCAGATTGGGCAGGTTGCCAGTACAGCTATAAATGGAGATGACCAAAGTGAAGGAGGAGTAGAAGTAGGTGAGTGGCAATTGAACAATATTGTGTCGATCCTAAAGTGTAGAGGGCAGGTGAGGAGGAGGGTATGGATTTGAAATGCAAAGAACCCTTCAGTTGGCTTCATAAACTCTAAAAACCAGTTTGTCAGAAAATGTATACTTGTTCTGGCAGAAAACTGCTTTCCAAGTGCAAGCTTTACAAAACCGTTCATCAGACGGTAGAGTTCAATGAATGGAAGGAGGGGCAGAGCAGTGGCAGAAAGTGTCAGGCCACAAAGGCTGACCTGAAAAGTCCTTTGATATACCTACTGCTAGTGGTGTTGCAGAAGCAGGTGATGGCAAGGCACTGGAAGTTGAAGTCAGAGAAATTTATTTTATTTATTGTGGTAAGAACACTTAACATGAGATCTACCCTTTTAAATTTTTAAGTGTACCATACAAACAGGAACCCTTGCATGCCGGTACAGCCACTATGGAAAACAGTTTAAAGATCCTTAAAAAATAAAAATATAACTATGTGATTTAGCGATTCCACTTCTGAACATTTATCTAAAAGAATTAAAATCAAGATTTCAAAGAAATATTGGCACTCCTATTTTCATTACAGCACTATTCCAAATAGTCAGGATGTAGTAGTCAAAGGAATTTTTAAATGGAAGTGTGATTGGGAGTGTGGCGCCCACTTATAGGAGAGTTTTAAGTAAGCACAGCATGGTACCAGCTGAGTAGCATGCTGGGAGGGAAGGGGCTGAGTTGAGGTTTGAGGGGATTTCAACAGGAAAGAAGGCAGTGATGAGAACTGGAATGTCAGTTCAAGAAGTACAGTAAATATTACACGTTAAGTTTGGATGGAAGTGTGACAAATGCAAACTAGTCTCAAACTAAAGGAGAAATTCAAGGCTGCAGGTCATAATCTGGGAGAACAGGTGCTAGGTAAGGTGTAGGGGTACAGGGAAGACCTACTGGAAGCATCAAGCACATTAAGGCATCTTGGGGAAAATTAGGCAGAGAATAATGAAAAAGTGTCTAGCCCATGTGAACAAGATTGATGAGAATGAAGTGGGGGAAATGACTAGGGCATAGGGCACGTCACCTGTAGCTTGAGTTGTGTAGGCAGTGAATGGCTCTACTGCTTCTTAGAGCCTTTGGGGCACTTGAAAATTTATCTCTGGTATCTGGAGCTTCTAAGATCCTTTCCCAGACAAAGCCCAATAGTAGTTTTGCTCATTAGTTGCAGGGTTGGCTGAAGTGTGTACAGATATTTAGTGTTCAAGGCAAATAACTGAGATGGACATGGCTTAGATTAAAAGACTATATCCTGCACAGGCAACATTACTGCTCTTAAATACTTAGGTAAACACAGCTTAGTGAACTACTCTCAAGTGAACATTTTAGAGTTGACCCTGCTGTTTTCCTTTTGTAATCCGAATTTGTGCTAGTACAGGTATTATGAAGTCACAAAATTATAAAACTAAAACATTTACTGAGAAAATATACTACCATGTGATAATTTGTGGCTAAGGAGCAAACAGCCTGGGTTTTCTCTGTTTGATTCAATCAGTACTGTCCAAGGCCTCTCAATGTCCAGGCAATTATTCAGAGCAGCAACACCATAACTCTTGTTCCACCTGAGGCACATAAGATTGAAGGTAACAATATTTTGTATTGGGGAAACGTCAAACCAAAAATGACACAAAACTATTACTATTGAAACAAAAATTTACTTAAATACCATGAATAAACAAAATCTTCTAAATTCTAGTTGTCCCCATGGTATATGTCAATATTTATATGGATAAAATAGAGAATACTAGCAAAGGAATTATTCTTCTTCACATTTCTGTATACTAGTGAATGGAGTTGTCATTAGTGTCACAGAAAAACATGTGATTCTCTGTTGATTGTGCTCTGAAGAAGAGGAAAGGAAGGCCATGATGGAAACCAGAATACCAGTACTTGGAAAAATACTTCTTCTGATTAGACAGAGCTTTTCCTTTTCTGCATGGATGATTGTTCATTCTTTCTGGCTGCCCCAGAATTAACTACGAAGTTCAGTGGATACTTCTGGATGTTATTGCCTTAAATTTCTCAGGATCACTGTTTGCCCCTTTTCCTAAAAGACGACATTGACTCTCACAATTTCTTTTCTGGAAGAGTGAACTCATTTCACTGTGTGTAATTTATAGCCAGAGAATAGGTTAGCCATTGGAACTAAACACTCCCCTGTCTGGTGGACTCTGGCAGGAGCAGTTAAATTGTTTGGCTGTGCCCCCACCCAAATCTTACCTTGAATTGTAGTTCCCATAATCCCCATATGTCCTGGAAGGGACCTGGTGGGAGGTAATTGAATCATGGGGGCATTACCTGCATGTTGTTCTCGCGATAGCAAGTGAGTTCTCACGAGATCTGATGGTTTTATAAGGAGCTTCGCCCTTTGCTAGGCACTGATTCTCTCTCTTGCCACCGTATGAAGAGGTACCTTCCACGATGGTTGTAGCCTTCCCAGTCACGTGGAACTGTGAGTCAATTAAACCTCTTTTCTTGATAAATTATCCAGTCTTGGTTATTTCTTCATTGTAGCGTGAGAATAAACATATACAAGCAGTTAACCTGGATTCAACAGACACTTCTCATTAATGCAGATCATCAGACCCCAGCATGCTGAAAGAAGGGCAAATGCCAAATGGGCCTTTTTAATTGATGGGCATGACTAAGTGCATCTTTAAGTAATTGCTTTTTGTTTACTTTGGTATTCCAGATGCAGTCTGTTTTTTACCCAGTGGTTTCTCTTAGCTCCTTATTTTTAATCTGCAGCAAATATATTCTTTGCTGATTGCTTTTGTTAAATATCCAAATTCTCACACATTTAACTTGTTAGGAACTTCACTTTTATGTCTCTGTTCTACTCCATGGCAAAGTCGATTCCCATGTGCTAACATTTTAAATCTGTGAAATATTAAATCTATCAGAATTTTGGAGATTTAATGTTTACTTACCGATGATATTTTAGTTGTATTATGTAAGTATATCCATCAATATTATTGTGATTGTATATACTACGTAGGTGTCAAAGAGTACAGAAACAAAAGATAATATGTATTTTTTTAATTTGAGGGACAGTTTTTTGCAAAATGAGAATCATTTGTGAACCAAAGAAGAGAAGAGTATAATTTGATGGTAGAACCTTACACAAAGTTACCCCTAAGATCAGAAAGAGGAATTGTAAAGGCTGATTTCCACGGACCATGCCTGTTCAGTGATGTTGAAAAGATAACCAGAGTCTGTACATTAGATATTGCAAATATTCCACAAGTTCAGATATTTGAAAGGACTCTCCAGACTCAACAGGGCATACTCACGTAAGGGTTTTGTTTTTGTTTTTGTTTTGTTTTAATAGGAAAATAGTGCAGTGGGAGAAAGCGTGCAGACAGGCACTGGGAGTCTGGAGTCTGATGGATAACTAGCTCTAAGCTTTGCAGCGTTCTTATTTGCCCAAAGACACATTTTGTCTCTGAATTAAACTACCAAGTCTGTGTGAGGAGTCAGGGCATAAGTTCCCAGAGGGGGTGTTTATGACCCTCTGGTCATGTAGTCAAGCCAGGCTAACAAGTTACACCAGGTAAAAACTACCAGTAAACAAACTAGCCCTGGAGCGTCTCTAGGGTCATTTCGGACATTAAACTGCACATCATAAATCTCACTGCATTCATCTTGGGCCAGCGGTCAAACTTGACATTCAGAGTCCCCAGAGATAAAGGTAGACTTTTCCCAGTTTAATTGTAAATTAACTGTGTCCTATACAGTTACTTAGCTGTTTTATGTTCCCCAAGAAGATACACTTGAATATATATTTAATTCAATTAAGGCTGAATTATCACAGGGAAGAAAAGATAAATGTCCACAAAGTCCTATAGCTATAACTGAGCCAGAACTAGAACTTACATCTGCTGGATTTAATTTTAATATTTTCCCCACTAATCTCAACTGTTAACTCCTCATAGTTTAGGACTCCTTTTAAGCATAAAACTGGTTATTTGTCAGGCATGCTGTCTGAGTCTGTTTTGTGTTGCCAAAACAGAATACCACACACTTGGTAATTTAGAAAGAAAAGACACTTATTTCTCCCAGTTCTAGAGGCTGGAAGTCCAATATCAAGGTGGCCAACATATGGTGAGGGCCTTTGTGCTGCATCATCCTATGGCAGAAGGCAGAAGTGCAAGAGAGAACAAGCTCAAGAGAGGGCCAGACTCTTTTATGAGGAGCCCACTCCCTTGATAACTGACTCCTGAGATAATGGGATTAATCTCTTATGCTAATCACCTTGTTGCATTGGGGATAATTTTGAACACATGAACTTTGGGGGATACATTCAAACCATAGCATTTGGGACCTTGGCTCCCAAAGTTATGTCATTCTCACATGCAAAATATCTTCATTCCATCTCAATAGCCCCAAACTCTTAACATATTCCAGCACCAGTTCCAAAGTTCAAAGTCTAGATTCTCATCTGAGTCAGATATGAGTGAGACTGAAGGCACAATTTATCCTGAGGCAAATTCCTTTGCAGTTATGGGCTTGTGAAATTAACAAGTGATATGCTTCCAAAATACTATGGTGAGATGGGTTTAAGATAGATATTCCTATTCTAAAAGGGAGAAACAGGCAAAACAAACAAACAAAAGGTATCTGGTCCCAAATCTAAAACCCAATGGGGAAAACAACATTATCTCTTAACACTGGAGAATAATCTCCTTTGACTCCATGTGCTGCATACTGGGCACACTGGGGTGGGAGTTAGGCCCCTAAGGCCTTGGATAGACCTGCCCTATTGCTTTGCTGGGCTCAGTCCACCCAGCAGCTCTCATGAGTTGGAGTCTCATGCCTGCAGCTTTCTCAGGCTGGAGTTACAGGCTGGTAGATCTACAGTTTTGAGGTCTCTGAGGTAGCCTTGCTCCCTCTGTTACAGTAGACATTGCCCTAGTAGGGGCTCTCTATGGTGTCTCAACCCCTGTGACAAGTGGGTACGTGGGTCCCTAGGTTGTCACAACATCAAATCTAGGTGGAGGCCGCCATAGCCCTAAAGCTTGTGCACTCTTCGCTTCTGCAGTCAGCACATGTGGATCCTGCCCAAGGCCCACAGCTTGCTCCCTTGGGAACTGTGGCACAGGCCACAACTGGGCCCACTTGAATCCCAGATGGAACATCTTAGGAGCTCTGCCCTGGGATGTGGGGAGCCGAGCCCTGAGGTGGCCCTGGGTAGCAAATGCTGAGGTCACAATGGGTGCCTCTCTGAAAACCTTGTCCTCAAGGCCTTGCTCTGTGCCTGTGATGGAAAAGCAGCCTCAAGGATCTCTAAAATATCTATGGGGTCTTTCATAATCTCCTTAGCAAATGGTTTCTTGGCTAAACCCTTGGTTTGTTCTCCTAAACATGTTTGTTTTATTCTTTTATATGGCCAGGCTGTGAATTTTTCAAATCTTTCCATTCTGCTTCTCTTTTAATTGTAAATTCCACCTGCATCTTCCTATATGCAGTTAAATGTAGCCATAAGTCTCCTTCAATATTTTACTTAAAAATTCGCTTCACCAGATATCCTAGTTATGGCCCTTAAATTCCACCTTCCATAAAGCCCTTGGGCATGGACACAATTCAGCCAAATTCTTTTCGACTTTATGGCAAGGATGGCCTTCCATCCAGTTTTCAAAACCTCATTTTCATCAGAGACCTCATCAGAATACACATTACTGTCCATTTTACCAGTAAATACTCTGATCACAATCACTTAAGTAATCCCTAAGAAGATTTAGGCTCTCCTTATAGCTCTTGTTTTCTTCTGAGCCTTCACCAGTATTGCCGTGAACACTCCCTTCACAACAATACAGTCTTTTCCCAGCCTGCTCCTCCAAACTCTTCCAGTCTCTATCCATGACCTGGTTTCAAAGCCACTTCCACACTTTGAAGTATTTGTTGTAACAACAGCCCTGCTTCTTGGTACCAATTTTCTGTCTTACTCGTTTCTGTGTTGCTATAACTGAACACCACAGACTGTGGGTAATTCATAAAGAAAAGAAATTTATTTTTTAGAATTCTGGAGGGTGGGAAGTCCAAGGTTGAGGGGCCTGCATCTGGCAAGGGTCTTATTGCTGCATCATCCATGGCGGAAGGTGCAAGAGTAAGAGAGCAGGCTCCAGAGAGAGAGAAAAGGCCAAATTCTGTTCTTCAGAACCTCGTACCAGAGATAATTAACCCTCTCCCTCAATAAAGGCATTAATCCATTCATGATGGCTGAGCCCTCATGACCTAATCACTTCTTAAAGGACCCCCTCTCAACAATACTTCTCTGGAGATTAAGTTTTGAACACATAAACTTTAGCGAATACATTTAAGCCATAGCACATATCTATGTTGTGGAAACCAGGAAACCTTCAACCACTACTATACTCAAGGATATAAAATGTCATTTACAGAACAAAACATATATTACTTTAAAAAATAAATAGTACCATATTCGTATTAGTAAAATGCAGTATCTTATTAGTAATTTTTATTAGTAAAAATTTTGTCATTAAAGTAACTCCGAAAATTCAAGAGGTAATAACTATTTTCCTCAACAAATAATGATCAATATAGCTTTTATTTAGATTTTCCAAAACTTAACATTTAGCCCTATCAAAATTACAAAAAGATATGCATTTTAAAAGAAACATAATAGAAGGAGATAATAGAGTAATACAATTATATTTTGTACCACACACTGTAAGAAAGCAAATGTCTTCTATTCTTGATATATTCTATATATACATAAATATAGATCTATTCTCTCTGTGTGTGTATATATATATAAGTATACATATTTATATGCCTGATTTGGAGATGGAGTTCTTTGAGCATTTTAGTTTTCTCTAGAACCTGAGAAGTAAACTCTTAGAAGTGTCATGCTATGAGAAATAAGACCTTGCACAAATCTGAAATATTTCTGAAAGACAAAATGGTTTATTTTTAGTAAGGAGAGGTTTTTTGTTGAGATATAACCTTGAAGACAAGGAGGGAGAGCAAAATAAACTGCCTAGAATAGTTATCATCAACACGTGTATTTGAGATAATCACATAAGCATTTTTACTTCTGATTATGTTGCTTTTCCATCTCCTGCTCAGCTTTTTCTGGACAAGCAAATAAATGATCAATTTAGAATCACATTACATTCAAAATGGACAAGATTGTGAGATCATGTTTGAACCCGCAGTCCAGTGGAGAGGATTCAAACTTCCACTGAGAGCCTATTGAAAATATAATAACCATTTCTACAAAGGCATATGTTTCTTGGATTGATCTGGAGAGCAAATCAATAACTCAGAGAAAAGGCACATGGTAAGAGAAGACAAGGGGACAAAATGATTGTCTGAAATTTATAGATAATACCTGACAACTCCAAAATGGTTGAGTGCATTTTCACAATGCTGGTCAGGCCAGATCTTCAGCCAAGTCATAATTCTGGAACCGTCCATCTTGGTGATGAGAGAGGGCTGGATTACTGAAGATGATTCAGCTCTTCTAAGAGCCTAGTCACTTGTATATTTGTGTCTTGGGCTAAAGAAACATAGCCTATATAATTTGCATTTGTGTGAAAGTAAAGGTTGCTATTCTGTGGAATGAAATAATAAACCCTCTTGTCCTGCTAAGTTATTCAAACTACTCTAATGATGTTGTCGGCTTTAATGTTATTTGCTGCTGCTCGTGAACTCTTTTCTAACTGTATTACCTGAAAGAAAATCGCTGCTAAGATGATTTTGCCTAATGATCCTAGATCTTTGTGGTACTTTTCTATTGAAATTAGGTTTATATTTTTCTTCTTTTGTTCATGTTTTATACTATGAATTAAACACATAGATTCATGAATTCTCATATGTTAGACATGAGAGATTCTGAACTGGTAGACAAGCATAGAATCATTTTTTTTTTAACTTTTATTTTCAGTTCAGGAGTACATGTGCAGGTTTGCTATATAAATATATGGGGGTTTGGTATACAAACTATTTTGTCACCCAGGTAATAAGCATAGTACCTGATAGGTATTATTTCTGATCCTCTAGCATCAGGCAAAGGTCTTATTGCTGCATCATCCATGGTGGAAAGTGGAAGAGTAAGAGAGCCTCTCACCCTCCACACTCAAGTAGACTCTGATATGTATTGTTCCCCTCTTTGTGTCCGCGTGTTCTCATTGTTTAGTTCCCACTTATAAGTGAGAAGATGCAGTATTTTGTTTTCTGTTTCTGCATTAGTTTGCTTGGGATAATGGTCCTCAGGCTCCATCTATGTTGTGGCAGAGGACATCATCTCGTTTGTGTTTATGGCTGCATGGGATTCCATGGTGTATATGTGCCATATTTTCCTTCTCTAGTCTACTGTTTATGGGCATTTAGGCTGATTCCGTGTCTTTGCTGTTGTGAATAGTGCTGTGATGAACATGCATATGCATATGTCTTTATGATAGAACAATTGATATTCCTTTGGATATATGCCCAATAAGGAGATTACTGGGTCAAATGGTAATTCTTTTTTAAGTTCTTTGAGGAATTGTCACACCGCTTTCCACAATGGCTGAACTAATTTACACTCCCACCGGCAGTGTATAAGTACTCTTTTTTTGCTGCAATCTCACCAGCATCTGTTATTTTTTGACTTTATTATAATAGTCATTCTGACTGATATAAGGTATCTCATTGTGGTTTTGATTTGCGTTTCTCTGATTAATGATGTTCAGCATTTTTTCATATGCTTGTTGGATGCATGTAAATCTTCTTTTGAAAGTTGTTCATGTCCTTTGCCCACTTCGTGATGGGGTTGTTTGTTTTTTTGCTTGTAAATGTGTTTAAGTTCTACATATATTCTGGATATTAGACCTTTGTTGGATGAATAGTTAGCAAATATTTCCCCCCAATCTGTAGGTTGTTTACTCTATTGATAGTTTATTTTGCTGTGGAGAAGCTCTTTAGTATAATTAGGTCCCATTTGTCAATTTTTGTTTTTGTTGCAATTGCTTCTCCCATTTTCGTCATGAAATCTTTGCCAGGTCCTATGTCCAGAATGATGTTTCCTAAGTTATCTTCCAGAGATTTTATAATTTTAGGTTTTACCTTTAAGTCTTTAATCCATCTTGAGTTGGTTTTTGTAAATGGTGTAAGGAAGTGGTCCAGTTTCAATCTTCTGCAAATGGCTAGCCAGTTATTCCAGCTCCATTTACTAAATAGGGGGTTCTTTTCCCATTTCTTGTTTTTGTCAGCTTTGTCAAAGATCACATGGCTGTAGGTGTGCAGCATTATATCTGGACTCTCTATTCTGTTCTATTGGTCTATATGTCTGTTTTTGTACCAGACCCATGCTGTTTTGGTTACTGTAGCCTTGCAGTATAGTTTGTAGTTGGGTAACGTGATGCCTCCAGCTTTACTCTTTTTGCTTAGGATTGCCTTGACTATTCAGGCTGTTTTTTAGTTCCATATGAATTTTAAAATAGTTTTTCCTAATTCTGTGAAGAATGTCATTGGTATTTTGATATAGCATTAAATATCATTGAATCTGTAAATTGTTTTGGATAGTATGGCCATTTTAACAATATAGATTCTTCTTATCCACAAGCATGGGATGTTTTCCATTTGTTTGTGTCATCTCTGATTTCTTTTTTTTTATTATTATACTTTAAGTTCTAGGGTATATGTGCACAACGTGCAGGTTTGTTACATATGTATACATGTGCCATGTTGGTTTGCTGTACCCATTAACTTGTCGTTTACATTAGGCATTTCTTCTAATCCTATCCCTCTCCCATGCCTCCACCCCACAACAGGCCCTGGTGTGTGATGTTCCCCACCCTGTGTCCAAGTGTTCTCATTGTTCAATTCCCACCTATGAGTGAGGTGTTTGCTTTTCTGTCCTTGCAATAGTTTGCTCAGAATGATAGTTTCTAGCTTCATCCATGTCCCTACAAAGGACATGAACTCATCCTTTTTTATGGCTACATAGTATTCCATGGTGTATATGTGCCACATTTTCTTAATCCAGTCTATCATTGAACATTTGGGTTGGTTCCAAGTCTTTGCTATTGTGAATAGTGCCACAATAAACATACGTGTGCATGTGTCTTTATAGTAGCATGATTTATAATCCTTTGGGTATATACCCAGTAATGGGATGGCTGGGTCAAATGGTGTTTCTCGTTCTAGATCATTGATGAATTGCCACACTGACTTCCACAATAGTTGAGCTAGTTTACACTCCCACCAACAGTGTAAAAGCATTCCTATTTCTCCACATCCTCTCCAGCACCTGTTGTTTCCTGAGACTTTTTAATGATTGCCATTCTAACTGGTGTGAGATGGCATCTCATCGTGGTTTGATTTGCATTTCTCTGATGGCCAGTGATGATGAGCATTTTTTCATGTGTCTTTTGGCTGTATAAATGTCTTCTTTTGAGAAGTGTCTGTTCATCTCCTTCACCCACTTGTTGATGGGGTTGTTTGTTTTTTCTTGTAAATTTGTTTGAGTTCATTGTAGATTCTGGATAGTAGCCCTTTTTCAGATGAGTAGATTGCAAAAATTTTCTCCCGTTCTGTACGTTGCCTGTTCACTCTGATGGTAGTTTCTTTTGCTGTGCAGAAGCTCTTTAGTTTAATTAGATCCCATTTGTCAATTTTGGCTTTTGTTGCCATTGCTTTTGGTGTTTTAGACATGAAGTCCTTGCCCATGCCTATGTCCTGAATGGTATTGCCTAGGTTTTCTTCTAGGGTTTTTATGGTTTTAGGTCTAACATTTAAGTCTTTAATCCATCTTGAATTAATTTATGTATAAGGTGTAAGGAAGGGATCCAGTTTCAGCTTTCTCCATATGGCTAGCCAGTTTTCCCAGCACCATTTGTTAAATAGGGAATCCTTTCCCCATTTCTTGTTCTTGTCAGGTTTGTCAAAGATCAAATGGTTGTAGGTATGTGGTGTTATTTCCGAGGGCTCTGTTCTGTTCCATTGGTCTGTATCTCTGTTTTGGTACCAGTACCATGCTGTTTTGGTTACTCTACACTAGTAGTATAGTTTGAAGTCAGGTAGCATGATGCCTCCAGCTTTGTTCTTTTTGCTTAGCATTGTCTTGGCAATTCAGGCTCTTTTTTGGTTCCATATGAACTTTACAGTTTTTTCCAATTCTGTGAAGAAAGTCATTGGTAGCTTAATGGGGATGGCATTGAATCTATAAATTACCTTGGGCAGTATGGCCATTTTCATGATATTGATTCTTCCTATCCATGAGCATGGAATGTTCTTCCATTTGTTTGTTTCTTTGAGCAATGTTTTGTAGTTCTCATTGTAGAGATCGTTCACCTCCCTGGTTAGCTGTATTCCTAGGTGCTTTATTCTTTTTGTTTCTATTTTGAGTGAGATTGCATTCCTGATTTGACTCTCAGCTTGGATATTTTTGGTGTATAAACATGCTATAGATTTTGTACATTTACTTTGTATCATGAAACTTTGCTGAATATGTTTATCAGATCAATGAGCTTTTGGGCAGAGACTATGGTATTTTTCTCAATACGTAGTCATGTCATCTGCAAACAGTGATGGCTTGACTTCCTGTCATCCCATTTAGAGGCCTTTTATTTTTTTCTTTTGTCTGATTGCACTGGCCAGGACTTCCAGTACTATGTTGAATAGGAGTGACGAGAGAGGATATCTTTGTCTTGTTCCGGTGTTCAAGGGGAATGCTTCTAGCTTTTGCTCATTCAGCATGATGTTGGCTGTGGGTTTATCATAGATGGCTCTTATTATTTTGAAGTATGTTTCTTCAATGCCTAGTTTATTAAGAGCTATTAACATGAAGGGATGTCGAATTTTATCAAAAGCTTTTTCTGCATCTAATGAGATGGTCATGGGTGGTTTTTTTGTTTTAGTTTTGTTTATGTGATCAATCACATTTATTTATTTGTGTATGTGCAACTAACCTTGCATCGTAGGGAAAAGGATAAGGCCTACTTGGTCAAGGTGGATTAGCTTTTTGATGTGCTGCTAGATTCGATTTGCTAGTATTCTGTTGAGGATTTTTACATCAATATTCATCAAGAATATTGGCCTGAAGTTTTCTTTCTTTTTTTTTTTCTTGTGTCTCTGCCAGATTTTGGTATGAAGCTGATGCTGGCCTCATAGAATGAATTATAGATGAATCCCCCCTCCTTAAGGTTTTGGAATAGTTTCAATAGGAATGGAAGCAGCTTTTTTTTTTTTCATGTATCTGGTAGAATTCAGCTGTGAATCTGAGTGGTTTTACTTCTTGGAAGGCTTTCTACTACTGATTAAATTTCAGAAATCATTATTGGTCTGTTCAGGGATTCGGTTTCTTCCTGGTTCAGTCTTGGGAGGTTGTGTGTGTCGAAGAATTTATCTATTTCTTCTATATTTTCTAGTTTGTATGCACAGAGGTGTTCATAGTAGTCTCTGAAGGTTTTTAGTATTTCTGTAGGGTCAGTGATAATGTACCCTTTGTCATTTCTAACTGGGTTTACTTGGATCTTCTGTCTTTTTTTTCTTTAGTAAGTTAGACTGCAAACTAGACTAACAATTTTTTTCAAATAACCTATTTCTAGATTCATTGATCTTTTGTACAACTTTCTGCACCTCCGTTTCCTTCAATTCTGCTCTGATTTTGGTTATTTCTCATCTTCTGCTAGCTTTGGGGTTGGTTTTTCTTATTCGTCTAGTTGTTATGTTAGGTTGTTAATTTGAGATCATTCTAACTTTCTGATGTGGACACATAGTACTACAAACTTCCCTCTTAACACTGACTTAATTGTGTCTTAGAGGTTCTGGCATTTTGTATCTTTATTCTCTTTAGTTTCAAGGCATTTCTTGATTTCTGCCTTAATTACATTACTTATGCGAAAGTCACTCAGGAATAGGTTAATTTCCAGGTAATTGTATGGGTTTGAGCTATTTTCTTTGTATTGATTTCTATTTTTATTGTGCTGTGGTCCAAGAGTGTGGTTGGTACGATTTTGATTTTGTTGAATTTGCTGAGGACTGTTGTATGTCCAACAGCGTGGTTGATTTTAGAGTATGTGCCATGTGGCAATGAGAAGATTGTATTGTTTTTGGGTGGAGAGTTCTATAGGTGTCTATTAGGTTCATTTGGTCTAATGTTGAGTTCAGGTCCTAAATATCTTTAATTTTCTGCCTCAATTATCTGCCTAATACTGTCACTGTAATGTTGAAATCTCCCATTATTATTGTGTGGTTATCTAAGTCTCTTCCTAGGTCTCTGAGAACTCACTTTATGAAGTTGAGTGCTCATGTGTTGGGTGCATATACATTTAGGAGAGTTAGGTCTTCTTGTTGAGTTGAACCTTTTACCATTTTCTAAGGCCCTTCTTTGTCTTTTTTGATCTTTGTTGGTTTAAAGTCTATTTTGTCTGAAATTAGAATAGCAATTGTTCTTTGCTTGGTAGATTTTTCTCCCACCTTGTACATTGAGCCTATGGGTGTTATTACATATGAGATGAATCTCTTGAAGACAACATGCCATTGGATCTTGCTTCTTTCTCCAGTCTGGCACTCTGTGTGTTTTAATTGGGGCATTTAGCCCATTTACATTCAAGGTTAGTATTCATATGTGTTAATTTGATCCTGTTATCCTGTTGTAAGCCGGTTATTTTGCAGGCTTGTTTGTGGGGTTGCTTTATAATGTCAATGGTCTATGTCCTTAAGTGTGTTTTTGCAGTGACCAATAATTGTCTTTTCTTTCCATATTTAGCACTCCCTTCAGGACCTCCTGTGAGGCAGGTCTGATGGTGACAAATTCCCTAAGCATTTGTTTGTCTGAAAAGGGTCTTATTTCTCCTTCACTTGTGAAGCTTAGTTTGGCTGAATATAAAATTCTTGGCTGGATATTCTTTCCTTTAAGAATACTGAATATAGTCCCCAATCTCTTTTGGGTTATAGGGTTTCTGCTGAAAGGTCTCCTGTTAGCCTGATGGGGTTCCCTTTGTAGATGTCCTAACTCTTCTCTCTAGCTTCCTGTAACATTTTTTCTTTCATGTTGACCTTGGAAAATCTGATGATTGTATATTTTGGGGATGATTTTCTTGTGTAGTGTCTCACAGGGGTTCTCAGCATTTCCTGAATTTGAATGTTGGCCTCACTAGTGAGGCTGGAGAAGCTTTCATGGATGATATCCTGAAATATGTCGTTTAAGTTGCTTGCTTTTTCCCTGTCTCTTTCAGGGATGTCAGTGAGTTGTAGATTTGATCTCTTTATATAATCCTATATTTCTCAGAGGTTTTGTTTGTTCTTTTAAAATTTTTTTCTTTACTTTTGTCTGATTTATTTCTAGAATAGTTTTTTTTGGCCACTTGAAAAATTCTTTCAGTTTGTTGCCAAGATTTAAACATTGGAAGACTTAAGAATATGCTCATCTTTTAAAAAAATATAATTCCAACTTTTATTTTAGATTGAGGGGGTACATGTGCAAGTTTGTTACCTGGGTATATAGTGGGATGCTGAGATTTGGGGTATGATTGATCCTGTCACCTAGGAACTGAGCATAGTTCCTAATAGTTTTTCAATTCTTATCTTCCTCATTTTCTGACTCCTCCTGAAGATTCAAGCATCCTGGTAGCAACAGTGTCATATTTCTGCATGGTCACTCTCAGCCATTGTTGTATAGCTATTTTCTCCTATAGACTTGGCTGTCGTACTTCACTTTGTCTCAGATCCTTCCTGACAAACTCCAATATGCATAGCATACTCCTGATCTCTGTGGACACTAGTACAGATAATCAGAAGCAGCTCAGGTATTTTAGAACACCTTAATGACATTAAGTTTTCTTTTCTTTTTTTTTTTTTTTCAGGTGGAGTCTCGCTCTGTCATCCAGGCTGGAGTGCGGTGGCTCAATCTCGGCTCACTGCAACCTCCACCTCCCGGGGCCAAGTGATTCTCCTGCGTCAGCCTCCCAAGTAGCTGGGACTACAGATGTATGCCACCACACCCGGCTAATTTTTTGTATTTTTAGTAGAGACAGGGGTTCACCTTGTTAGCCAGGATGGTCTCAATTGCCTGACCTCATAAAATGCCTGCCTTGAACTCCCAAAGTACGGGGATTATAGGTGTGAGCCACTGTGCCCGGCTGGGATTAAGTTATTCTATAAAATTTAGTTCTTTTATATAAACTAAAACAGATTTACCAGCAAAACCCACATAAAGGTTATTTTAAAAAGTTACAGATAGTTAGGCATTCATACTGAGTTTACATTCTTTCCATTCTAAATGCCCAAGTTCTGTCCTAGTCACTGCAGCATCTCTCTAATGAAGGAGTAGTCCATGAATTGCAGTATCTGTATTCCATTCCAACCTGAATATTTATTTTCTGAGCTACTATGTAAAATTTGAAGAGTATGTTACAAACTTTCTACTACCTCATGTATGTATGATAAGTGTGTCGGGGTCCTCAAGACCGTCCTGAGGTCTGGTGATTTATTAGGATGGCTCACAGGACTTAGCATATAGTTATACTCAATGGTTAAGATTTATTATGGCAAAAAGAGACAGAACTGCAAAGGAAAAAGACTACATGGGGCAAAGTCCAGACAAAACCAGTGTAAGCATCCAAGAATCCTCACCCCATGGAGTCACACAGGACATGCTTAATTCTTCTAGCATCAGATTATCACAATACACGTGAAATGTTGTTTATTAGGAAAGCTCATTAGACATTCAAGCCTCAGGATTTTTACTTCCCAGTGGTCACATAGGGACCCTCTACCTGGCACATGCCAAACTTCTAGAATCCCAGAAGAAAAGCAAGCATTCAACATAAACCTCATTGTTTGCACACATAGTCCAGATACATTAAATATGCTTAGCAGTTAGGGAATAGTGAGAACACACCTGAAACTCAGCTTCCCAGATGCTAGTCAATGGCCAACCTCCTAAGCAGGCCCTTCTAAAGAGAGCTGTCAGGCCTGCTATGTTAACCTTTTTCTGGAAGAACAAAGACTAAGTTATTCTTTTCTTACTTATCTTTGGCCAAGTATTTTTTTTAACTGAATAATAGAGAACCTACCCAGTTAGGAATTCTGGTCTGTTTTCTTTGATAAAGAGCTAGCTGTGAACATAGTATTTGAGGTAAATCCTATCATTTATCTCTGAGAGCTCTAATAATCATTAAACAGAGAGACACATCTCAGGCTATACTGTTTGATGAATTTATTTACTTCATTCACTCAACTCATATTATGCATAAGGTCATTGAAATATAAGATCTCTGCTTTTATGGAAAGGATAGCTTACGATGAGGAGAGAAACATAAAGCCAAAGAATTAATATGTAAAATATATAGTATGTTAGAAGATAATAATGATAGGAAAAATAGAGCAGTTTAGGTGTGCATCTTTGCTATGTTTATTTATAGAAGTTATATTTATATTCTAGATACGAATCTGTGGTATGCAGGTTAAGGGCCTCCAAAAATACTCAGATTCAAATCCCTGGTACCTGTAAATATGTTACCTCACATGACAAAATAGACTTTGAGGACTGGATTAAGGTTAAGGACCTTGAGAATAGACTTTGAAGACTGGATTAAGGTTAAGGACCTTGAGAACAGACTTTGAAGATTGGATTAAGGTTAAGGGCCTTGAGATGGAGGTTATCTAGGGGCTCAATCTAATCACGAATCCTTCAGAGTAGAAGAAGAATGCAGAAGAGGGCCTCAGAGAGATGTGATGTGAGAAGTGCTTGACTCACCGTTGCTGGCTTTGAAGATAGAGGAAGGGTCCATGAGTCAAGAAATATGGCAGCATTTAGAAACTCGGAATGGTCTCAGTTGACAGCCAGCATAGTAATAGGGACTTTGATCCTACAACTGCAAACAACTGAATTTGCCAACCACCTGATGAGCAACAAAATGAATTCCACTGCACTTCGAGGCCCCAGAAAGAAATGCAGCCTTGCTAACACCTTGATTTTAGCACAGTGAGACTCATGAATGAATCTTGTCCTGACCTGCAGGGCTGTAAGATAATTAATGTCTGTTGTTAAACTGTTAAGTTTTTGGTGATTTATTTTGGTAGCAAAAGAAAGCTAATAATCCTTTGTCATATATGTTTATTGCAAACATCTCCCACTCTGTGCCTTGGTTGTTCACTCTTTTAATGCTATGATTTTAAGAGTTCTTAATTTTTAAGTAGTCTAATTATGGTTAGTGTTCTCTTGTCCTGTTTAAGAAATCTTTGTTGGGCCAGGCATGGCAGCTCATGCCTGGAATCCTTGTGCTTTGGGAGGCTAAAGATGGAGGATTTCTGGAGGCCAGGTTTGAGCAACATAGTGAGACCCCCCATCTCCACAAAATTTTTTTTAAAAATCAGCTAGGTGTGGCTGGGCGTGGTGGCTGAAGCCTGTAATCCCAGCACTTTGGGAGGCCAAGGTGGGTGGATCATGAGGTCAGGAGATCGAGACCATCCTGGCTAGCACGGTGAAACCCCGTCTCTACTAAAAATACAAAAAATTAGCCAGGCGTGGTGGCGGGCGCCTGTAGTCCCAGCTGCTCAGGAGGCTGAGGCAGGAGAATGACGTGAACCCAGGAGGCAGAGCTTGCAGTGAGCTGAGATCGTGCTGCTGCACTCCAGCCTGGGTGACAGAGCAAGACTCTGTATCAAAAAGGAAATAAAAAATCAGCTAGGTGTGATGGTATGTGCCTGTCATCCTAGCTACTCAGGAGGCTGAGGTGAGAGAATAGCTTGAGACTGGGAGTTTGAGGCTGCAGTGAGCCACTGTCCTTCAGCCTGGGTGACAGAGCGAGACCTTGTCTCTAAAACTCTAAAAAAAAAAAAAAACAGAAATAAATGTTTGCCTACCTCAAGGTCATAAAAATATTATGTTTTCTTCTAATATATGTATTGTTTTAACTGTTGTATTTAGTTAACAGTCTATCTGGAATTGAATTTTTGCTTCTGGACTGAAGTAAGGGTCAAGGTTCATCGTTTTCTTTGATGGATATCTAACTGAGAGAGGGGAGAGTTGCTGGAGTATGTTCTTGTGTTGGTAAGATGGCGTGGGATCTAGCAAACCTTTCTCTTTTCTCCTACATGCAACACCATTTATTAAAAATGTTATTTTTTCCAAACAGTACTGTTTTGTCACATTTGTCATGAACCAGATGATATGTTTAGGTCTGTTTCTAGGTTCTCTATTCTGGTCCACTGGTCCATTATTTTATACCTACACAAATACCTCATTTTTTCAGTTTACAATGAATACTTTCCTGGTTGTTTAAGCGTCTGGCTTCCCTCTCTTTCCTAAAGATCTTCCAGGCTATTCTTTGCTCTTTGCATTTCTATATAAATTTCCACAGAAAAATTGCTTGCATTTTGATTGAAATTAAGTTGAACCTGAAGACTGATTTGGGAAAAATTGGTATCTTTACAGTGTCCGTGAGCATGATATATGCTTGCATTTTTTTAGGTCATCTTTAATTTCTCTCAAATTCTTTAGCTTTTATTGTATAAAGCTTACAATGTTTCATTAATTCATTCCTAGGTATGTGATGATTTTGAGACATATAAAGAATTTTTATAAAACATTATCTATCTTTGTTAGATAAAAGAGCGTTTTTCATAATGACTTTTTATGAAGTGTCTTTGCAAAGTTTACTTACTATTTCTACTAGTTTGTTTATAGACATAATCATGTTGTATGTGAATAATGATATGGTTGCCTCTACCTTTCCAGTCCTTTACAACTTTATCTTGACTAATAGCATTGGCAGGAGCATTCACACAAAATAGAAAGTATAGCTAAAGTTTTTAGATTTTTGAAATTATGTTTATGAGAGACATTAGCTTATAATTTTTGTAATGTCTTTTTAAGAAAGGTTTTTGATAGATTTTCAATTTCTTCCTCTTAGCTTTGATCAGATGTTTTTCAAGGAATTATTTTACTTAGTTGCTCAATTAATTTAATTTTGACATAAAGTCATACATAATATCTTATTTTAATGTCTGAAGATGTGTACCAATTCACTCCTAAGGATGGTAATTTGGGTCTTCTCTTTTATCATCTAGTTTTCCTAAGGCTTTAACATTTTTATCATTCTTTTCAAAATTAGTTTTAGTTTTTGGCAGTTTTTTTTCTGATTGCTTGCTTATTTTCTGGCTATATTTTCAAGATAGAACAATACCACCAAAGACAACAACTTTCCTGACAGATTGGCTGTGGGCTGTGGGAAGATGACTATAAGGCTTCTGGCCTGGGCATCTTAATGGTTGGCATTGCCATAAACTGTGATAGGCATGGTGGCGGGGAGGGGGAAGCAGGTGATAGGTAGACATGTAAAAGTTCAGTTTTGGATATATTTGGTTTGAGAAGTCAGTCAGACTTTTAAGAGGATATGTTGAGTAGACAGCTGGATATATGACAGTGGAATATGGAGAAGTGTCTGGACCAGAGATACAAAGGTGAGAGTTATCCTCATAGAGATAGTGTTTAAGACCAGGGGAATAAGTGACCTCTCTAATGGAGTGAGTATAAAATGAGAAGAAAAGACCAAAATCTAGGTCCTGCAGTATTCCAAAATTATGAGGTTTGTGGGGATGAAATAAAACAAGTGAAGGAAACTGGTGAGGATCAATGTGGGAGACGTTTTTTAACCCAAGTTAAGAAAGTGTATAAAGAAGGAAGAGATCACATTTATCAAATTTGTTGATGTGTGGAGTAACATGAGAACTGAGAACTGACTATTAGAGTTAGCAATATGGAGATCGTTGAATAACTTTACAAAGAGCAGTTTTAGTGGAGAGGTAGATGGCAAAAGCCAGGTTGAAGAATGGAAAAAGGAAACAAATGGAACTGGAGACATTGAGTGCCGACAGTTTTTGAGGTGTTTTGCTCCATGGAGAGACTAAGAAATGGGGGAGTGCTACTGGTGGTAGTTGGGTTAAGAGAAATATTTTTAAGATAGGAGAAATGACAGTGTATGTACAAGGGAATGATCAAGTAGAAAGAAAAAATGTTTGATGCAGTGGAGAGAAGAGGAGGAAACTTGCTGGAATATGTTAATTGTGTTGGTAATAGCATGGGATCTAGCCCTTCTCCCCCTTCTTTCCTGCATTCATTCATAGTGTGCAGTAAAAGTCCTTATAACTGTGTCTATAACATAGATTTGCTTGCACAATGCCTTTATAAAATGATTAATAATAGTGTATACTGAAGATCTTGTAATATACTTTTTTAATAAAAATACTTTAAAATCCTACCTTTTTTCATCAGTAACATTAAAATTTAGAGTATGGAATAAACCAAGGGATAAATGAAATAAATACCTGAGCAGCAAATGTATAATACTAAGTTCAAGTATTTAAAAATACCTTAATGCCATGACCCAAGTTATTTTGTATAAACTAAGGAAATAGATTTATCAGCAAAACACAATGTCGGTAGGGAAAAACAGTAGATATCAACAGAGGAACTAGACACAACAAATTTTGGAAAATCAGACAAGTTCTTCTATTTAGACTCACGATACATAATTTAAATAAGAGACGTTACCATATTAATTTGGGCTAATACAGTATAGCAGCAAATATCTATATATACCTCGAGGACTTCTGAAGGTGTTATACTTTGCCACAGTTCAATAATTGTTCCCAATGAGATCAAGTCCTTTTTTCAATATATGATAGTGTTCAATGGAAAATTTTCAATTAAAGATTTGTAGAAAACCTTAAAAACATATTTGTGCCTAACTGACTTAAGAGTAGTGATCCGGAAACATGCTTAAGAATTTAGTTGACAAACTTTATTTTCTGTCATTTCTGATAAATGGAGCATTAATGCCTGCATACAGATGAAGATATCAAGTGCTGACCATCTCTAACATAACTAGACAAGCATATCCCAAGATGTGTTCTTTAAAAACATTGAAAGACAAGCATATTGATCATAGAGTAGTAGAGAGTCAGAAAACACCCTGGACTTTAATCAGTGTTGTATCTGCTTAAATGTGCAGAGCTCATAATGTATGGTAATGGATATATTTATCCTTATTCTTCTAAATTTTCATCTGTATTTCTCATTGCTTAATCAGATAAACTGTATTTTTCTTTAT
Source organism: Gorilla gorilla gorilla (assembly GCF_029281585.2). Taxonomy (NCBI): domain Eukaryota; kingdom Metazoa; phylum Chordata; class Mammalia; order Primates; family Hominidae; genus Gorilla; species Gorilla gorilla. Next base: position 128,407,040 of record NC_073229.2, on the reverse strand, counting down.
ATGTTTATATTAACCATGAATAAGATAATATTACCAGACTACCAATTACACATAATTAAGATGAAATTAAGTTCTGAAGTAAAATGTTGTCCTATAATTTTGATATTATAGTAACTGGAAAAAGAAACTCAAATTGAATAAAACTTAATGTATAAAAAATGTTGGAAATTAACATCTATTCAAGCCACTATGAATAACACTTTTTGTTTGGAATACATGTGTAGGGAGATGAAAGAGAACTAAACATATTTTACAGACAAATGAAATCAACTTTAACTGAAACCCAGAGAAAAAAGGGAAAAATGAAACTTCTTAATGTGGGGCAAGTGTTAGTAGACTCCTTTAAGAGAGATTCTGGTAGACAGGTCACTTTCATAGCAGAAAGTGGTTGCGCAAATATGTAAAATTCTTGGTATATTAAGATGAAAAATCTAAATAGGTTACCTGTGAAAAGATTCAAATGGAAATATACTAACATAGAATTGATAAATTATAGGGTTGTAAGCAGATACAATTCTTATGAGAAATGTACATGCGATGTGTATGCAAAGGCTTATACTTTGGAAGTCCATGTTAAAATATTAATAGTGATTCTTTGTGAGTGGTGAGAATGTTATTTTTTTTTATAACTTTCTATATTGTCTGAATTTTTTGCCATGTGTATTTTATTTTCAGTTAGAAAAATATGTAATATCCTCTATTAAATATGCTAATATATTTTCATTGTAAAAGCTTCTACTCATGAGATAAATACTCATACTATTTTGGGGTGTAGGCTTACTTTGTGTATTTACATATGCTTACAGGTGTAGTTACACATAAATATATTCTTTTATCATAAATGAGATCATCTTACATATGCTACTGTTTATTCATTTATTAATAATCCTACAGAATTTTTCATATTGGTACTTTTAGATCCAGGTCAGTGATTTTAATAAATGCTTTATTTATTTATTTATTTATTTTTGAGACAGAGTCTTGCTCTGTCGCCAGGCTGGAGCGCAGTGGCGCAATCTCGGCTCACTGCAACCTCTGTGTCCCAGGTTCAAGCGATTCTTCTGCCTCAGCCTCCCAGGTAGCTGGGACTATAGGTGCACACCAACATGCCCAGCTGATTTTTGTATTTTTAGTAGAGACGGGGCTTCACCATGTTGGCCAGGATGGTCTCAGTCTCCTTACCTTGTGATCTGCCCGCCTCGGCCTCCCAAAGTGCTGGGATTATAGGCGTGAACCACCGTGTCCGGCCTATATTTTATTACTATTAAAATTTAACAAGTTGGCAAACTTTTTACTATTTGATTTATTTTCATCCTGTACAACCATTTAAGCAGTACTTTATAGCCATTAACAAGGACTTTGTGGGACAGTTTCAAAAAACTTGGGGAAATTATTTTTGTATAACATCAAACTAAAAGCAAAGCAAAGCAAAAAAATGCAATAGAGCAAGACTGAAAGACACTACGTTAAAATATTAGTAGAGGGATCAGAGGTGGCTTTTTTCTGTGTCAAAATATTAGTGGTGAAATTAGAGTGATTTTTTTTCACCTTATGCCTTTTTGTATTGACAAATTTTCTATAATAGTTAAGGAATTATTTTGAAAATATAAAAAATATAAAATATTTATTTGATGGAAGCCTGCATTCAACTTAGTGTTGTTATACAAATTTGATCTTAAAGTCTTTCAAACTTTAATTACTAAGGGCCTAAGGCTCTGATGAAAAGCAAGACATCACCTCTGGAGAGATGGATCACATGCTTTTCTGAGGCTCTACAAATATGATCTTTATTTATTGTTCTAAACCTGATAATACAAAGTAAAAGTTTCTTTAGTGCTGCACTATTGCTGTACATTTTGTTTCTAGCTAAAGTAGTTTATGTTAGAGTGAATGCAATTTTAAGATACATTCACTAAAATAATACTAAAAAAACTTTGTGGTCATGTTTCTGACAAAGAACTCAATTCACAAATTATTTAAGGATCATGGACACAATATTTAACCAACTATAATATGTTATATCCTTATATAAAATAAGAATAGAATAGTTCAGTATGTATAAAAAGAGATTTCACCAAGAAACACTGTAACTAGACAAAACTAGCATGAAATTATGGTTCATAACTTCATGTTTCTTTCTTTACTTCTCCTAGAGACAGTGAAGTATGAGCCCACTTTAACTAGAGTCAGAGGATTTATAATAAAAAGGCCTCTTTTGGGGAGACACCCTGGGGTACCTAAGGCCACCAGATAACTTTTTGAGCAAATGTATCCATAGATGTCTCTTTGTGTTGTCCTTTTTTTCTTTTGCAAATTTTCCTGAGGTGAGCAGAGTCATTCAACATAAAATTGTTCCAACCTTCAGAAAGAAAGTCTTTCTTGAGCTGTGTCTCCTTAGCTCCAGTGCCTTCCCCTTGCATACTGATGCTGTGCAGGGCAATCCTGCCTTTAAAATGCAGGAAACTTGTTTGTGCTATATTTTTTATCCTTTGATCCTTACCAGACGGTTGTTTCACAGTTTGAGTCTCAAAGCTGTGGCTTAAATGATGGCCAAACTCAAGAGTACACAATCTGTAGCTTGATACTGAGTATATAATATCTGGTCTTTCCAACTCAGGCACAAGTCTTACCCTTTGCCTTAAAATCATGGCTAGCAGTTTGAAATTTAGTGTTCTTTTTTTTTCCCATTTTGTTAGTCATTTTTAAGGAATGAACATCTAGTGAGACTGAGTTTTCAGCAATATATCAGAACTTTTGTATCCTAGCAAGTATTAATTCCTTCAACAGTTCCCTTGGGAAAATATATTGTTTTGCCAACAAAGTTGCTGTTGCTTAGTGCTCTTCAGAGGCAATTTTCTAGCTACACATGAAAAAATTTATTATTACTTTGATAGAAAATGTCCTCTTTTCTCCCCACTATTTTGTCTTACCTACCTCTTTCTTTTGCTGAATTTTCCCCTTCACTCCTTTTCATTTAGTTAATTAATTGGCTGGTGCATTAATTCATTCAATCATTCATTCAACAAATAGTTATTAAGTGCCATTCCTGCTCAGGCCAACTTAATTTTGGGCTTTCTTTTGCCTTTCTGTTTTTTTTCTTTCTTTATTATTATTATTTTTTTTGGAGGCAACATAATTGTGCAGCCAGACATATACTAGAAGCTGGAAGTAACCTTTCCTAGGGTACACTTGGAAATTGATTAAAATCCGATATGCTTGATGTTAGACTTCTTGAAATGTCCTTATTAGGGAGGAGTTTATTTGAAGAAACATTGCAAATTCATATGAATAACAATCTAGGACTACTTGTAAAATATCCCAAATAATTCAGTATAACTTTAGCATGTATATATGGTCCTTCACAGTCTAGCTTCAATCTCCCCCTCACTCGGTGTCAGCTAGTCCCTGCCCATATTGGATACTTTAATTAGCATCATATAGAACAGTTGTTCTCAATCCTGAACAAGGGACCATTTTGCCTTCTACCCCATGAGATACTTAGTAAACATGTGGAGACATTTTTGATAGTCATAACTCTGTGTGTGTGTGTGTGTGTGTGTGTGTGTGTTTGTGTGTGTGTGTGTGTATTTATATGTATTACTGGCACCTAGTGGGCAGTGGCCAGAGGTGCTGCTAAACATCCTACAATGCACGAGACAGCCCACAAAACAGTGTTATCCAGCCCCAGGTGCCAATAGTGATGAGATGGAGAAAGACTGCTGTGAGCCTGTCACAGGTCATGCCTAGGCACCAGCTCTTTCTTTGGTTCATAAACCTCTAATCTTAAAAGTCATCTCAGAGGACACTTCCTCTTTAAAATGTTTTCTCAACTTGATTTGCCCTCCTAATATGCTTAAAGAGTGTTTTCTTATTGCTTCAGTTTTTTCTTCTTATGCGTTAAGTTATGTAACTGAATTCTCTGCATTTCTGTCCCTTGCACTAGGCTGTAAATTGCTCAAGGACATGGAAAGTATGTCTTGTTAACCTTTGTTACTCGAATGCTTACTGCATGGCAGGTGCTTAATATATGTTTATAAAAAGAATGAAAAGAAATAGGTGACTAATATCCAAAATGCCAGCCATGAGTTGCGTCAAAGGTCAATTGTCTTTCCTTCGGTAAACGATAGCTCCTGGTACTCCTCTGCTAACATCTGAAGCATCAATAGAGTTTTGAAAAGAGAAAAATTGAAAGCAGAGTTCCAAGAGAACCTGCATATCTGTTAGTTCTAACTTGTAGTACCTTGCTACTTTGGCATTTTAGAAATTCTAACTGGTCAAACATATGCTGATGTTGAGGAGAAAACAAATATTTTGTCGTATTATGCTCAGATGTTTTCTAGCAAAACAGCACTTAACCACAACAAGCCAGAGTGCCAAGCTGTGAGACTATGACACCATTAGAGATGCTAAAGGGGTAGGCCTCCTGCACCTTGTCAGAGCCAAAGGCAGAAGGCCTACCTCTTGCAAGAGCTAAGGGACACATGTTAACTGCAGTGATTCCCATCACAGGCAGCACTTCCAGATGGGGACTTTCTAATCTGGCTACCAAGGCTATGCTAAAAATTTACCTGGGTATTAGTCAGGGTTCTGCAGAGAAACAGAATAAATAAGAGATACGTAGGAAGACAGGTAGGTAGGTAGATAGATTTATTATGAGGAATGGCTCATATGATTATGGGGGCTGAGGAGTTCTACAATCTGTCATCTGTAAGCTGGAGATCTAGGACAGTTAGTGGTGAAATTCCAGTCTAAGTCCAAAGGCCTGAGAATTAGGGGAGTCTATGGTATAAGCCCCAGTCTAAGGGCAGGAGAAGACTGACTTCCCATCTCAAGCAGGCAGGCAAGAAGGAAAAAGAAGACCAAAATCCTCCACCTTTTGTTCTCTTCTCACTGAATTGGACAATGCACTACCACACTGGAAAGGACAGTCTACTTCACTGAGTCCACTGACTCAAATGCTGATTTCATCCAGAAACACCCTCACAGACACACTCAGAAATCATGTTTAACCAGACATCTGGTCATACCCTGGTCCAGTCAAGTTGACACATAAAATTAACCTAAATGACATGCGTTTCAGAAATAAGTTGGTATGGGGGTAGTAGGGTAAGAGAGATTCTGAGAGAGTTTATATAGAGTTCGTGCTTCAGAGGAGGGTCACGTATCTGCCTGGCTCCTTATGGAATAAGACACCAGCAGGTATTCTTGTCTTGACACATGAAAGCTGCTTGAAATACAGCATTACTCTTCATTTTGTACCTTTTGGGTATGTTTTGAAAGTTCTGTGTGAGAATTTTTTTAATATTTACTTTTGGAAGGAAACCTGAAGAAGGCTTATGGGACCAGGAAGCAGTAATTACAACAGCATGCTCATACAGAGCATGAGAAAATACAGAGAAAAAGAAGGAATTCTAATTAGGACTGAAAACCCAGAAAATAACCTGCAACTTGCTAAGCAAGCCCTGGGAAAATTTTTGCAATTATTTTATTTTATTATTTTATTATTATTATTTTTGAGGCAAGGTCTTGCTCTGTCACCCAGGTTGGAATGCAGTGGCACAGTCACAGCTCACTGCAGCCTTGGCTTCCCAGACTCAAGTGATCCTTCTGCCTCAGCCTTTGAGGTAGCCGTGAATATAGACACATGCCACCATACCCAGCTATTTTTTATTTTTATTTTTGTACAGATGCGGTCTTACTGTGCTGCCCAGGTTGGTCTAAAACCCCTGGACTCAAGTGATTCTCTTGCCTCAGCCTTCCAAAGTATTGAGATTACAGGTGTGAACCACTGTACCCAGCCTGCATTTTTATATTAATAAGATAATATGGCTTTGCCACTTTAGGAATTGTTTTATCTGAGATATAGACATGAACCTGAATAAGTTTTTCTAAACTTACAAAGATTTAAGGCTATACCTAATTAAATAAGATAGAAGAAATAGCTTAAAATATACATAAATTCACAAGAAAAGAATATTTAAAATAAGTGAGGGATCATAGGCAACAATATATATAAACAAGTAAGGTGGATCAAAATGTGAGGAAAATACAAAAGATGCATATAAATATACACTCAGCACTTCTGGATTTCCAAGTAAAAATGTGAAGAGAGCAATGAGTTTTTGTACATACTCCAGGATTCATAAAACAAAAACACATTTGTTCCCAATACGAAGATACCAGGAATATGTTACTTGTATGTTTGCTTGAGATAGCGAACAAGGTCCTCAACAACACCTTCGCAGTGACTATCTTGAGGGTGCTTCTCTTAAAGATTTTCCTGGCATCAACCATGACTTGTTGCTCAGGGTGGTCACTGCTGATGTTAGCAAGTAGGCAGCCATTTACCTAATTAAACACTATAGTTTAGAGTTTCTATAGAAATGTATGTCCTGAATATCTATCGTGGACTTGAATGTTCTGTCATCCTAATTCCCACTCCCCCATACATGTTTTGGTTGCTTTACCTTTCCCATGATTCACATAATAGCGAACTCATAGAAGCAATTTTGCAAAGCATAGTCCTGACCTCTTTGTTGGATCAGGGATGGGAATCTGATCCAAGGTAAACTAAGCTGGTGTTTACTCTAGATCCCGTTCCTTGCCCATAATTTATTAGTTCAGCAAGAAACAAATTAGCCACCTCTTAAGCAGTCATAGTCCATTTCCCTGGTATTACGGAATTGAGAATGAGAGAGAGAGAGGTGATAACCTCTTTTTTGGAGGTTGAACTTATAAAGGAAGGTCATGTATAGTCAAGACTATGCATCTTTAGCCCCCCTATGAACCAAAGTAGCGGAAGCTGGTCTGCAGATAGAGGGAGCCATGAATCAGGTATGCAGAGAAAAATACAGATAAGCCACAGATTTGAGCCCATTTATGAGGCCTGATTGTTGTATTAGTCTGTTCTCATGCTGCTAATAAAGGCATACCTGAGACTGGGTAATTTATAAAAGTAAGAGGTTTAATGGACTCTCAGTTCCACATGCCTGGGGAGGCCTCACAATCATGGCAAAAGGCAAAGGAGAAGCAAAGGCACATCTTAAATGGCAGCAGGCAAAAGAGCTTGTGCAGGGGAATGCCCGTTTATAAAACCATCAGATCTCATGAGACTTATTCACTATCATGAGAACAGCACAGGAAAGACCCACCCCATGATTCAATTACCTCCCACCAGCTCCCTCCCATGACACATGGGAATTACAGAAGCTACAATTCAAGATGAGGTTTGGGTCAGAACACAGCAAAACCATATCAATTGTATTTCTGGTCTTGGTTTCCATGGCTCAACTCTATTTCCTATAAGGAATGGAAGGGGAGAGGGCCCTATTACTTAGAATTATGAGTTTAATGCACATTCCCCAAGATATTCTTTTTATTTATCTCCACCAAGTTTTACTTGGTTTTGCTGCAGTGGGCCAGTGTTATATTCACTGACAAGTGCCTGGACAGCATCTGTTCTGTGTCAGTTAATCAGTGACAAAAAGTGTGCTATAACAACCAGCTGAATTGAAGAGAACAATGACAGCCTTTTATGAAAATGTCCTCTAAAGAGGACATACACAAATAGAATGCAGCCTCAAATCTGTTCTAAGTATGCGTAACTAATTTGGAATATTATTTTGTCATTTTAACTTAAAATCATATTTTTAATATTCCCACTGGAGAATTTTAGGATCAGAAGATGAAAGACTCTCTTAGGTGAAGTTCAAATATTCCATCAACTTTGGTGAAAAGCGGGTTTCACTTTCTCTTGTGTCCATTTTCTTATAGCTATTTGTGGAAATGTGTCTTTTAGGTTATAATCTTCTTGAAAGCCAGGACCCTGTGTTATCTCTCCTTTCATCCCCCATGGGTGTTTGTAGAATGTCTGTCACAAAAGGGATGCTCAGTAACAATCTCTAATGGTCCTTTTGTCAAGAAGAGGAACTTTCCAGAAGAGCTTGAATTGACAGTGGTTGCTCTGTGAAAAGAAGCATGAGAGGTCTTGATCCTTCATATGTAAAATCATCAAGTATCTTTCTTAGCTGAAATAGCTCAGTTCTTCCATTCAATTACATCAAACTCACTGTTACATAGGCAGCACTAGAACATCGTGTGCCTTTCTGCTGGGAGTGAAGTGGGGAAGGTCATTCTCCAGCACACACAGGCGGGGACATATATGCCTGTATCAGAGAGGCTTAAAGAGAGGCAGGAAGGGGAAGCAGAAGCCATAGACCTGCTTTAAGCAGAGGCTTCCCTTTTACATGCCTTGGAGAAGGAAAGCTGAGCTTCCTTCAAAGTGGGTAGGGTTGAAACTCTCACCCTCAGAGTTCATCTGTTAACTGGTGGTCAAGGGATGACCTCTTTCCCCATGAAGCTGTTTATTAGGTACACTTTGGACAAAATGCATACTTTCCCCTCCAAAAGAACACAGCCTGTAAAAGAGCTTATTTTTCTGAGTATGTAAAGTTGTACAAAATCAGAGCAGAATTGTCTGCTAAAACCTGTACTCTTCTGTACTCACATGAATTGAGAGTCTGAAAGCTTTGTTAGGCTTTTCAAAATTAGCTTGGGCTCTTAGGCTGCAGGGCTCTGGGCAGATTGCCTAGGCAGCCTTCAAACAGGCAAATAATAGGCAAAAGTAGTGCGTCCTTTTGACCTACTCTCTACAGTTCAAACTGATTGAAGATTATTTAATAATGATAATATTTTCCATGGTAAAATGTATCCATAGAGTTTTCAATCTCCAATGGCATTCTCATGCAAAACTAACTTTAATCTGAAATACCAATGACATATATTTAGACAAGTTTCCCCTGCTATGAGGCAAAACTCATTATGATGCAATCACTTTAAATGAGAGTACATATGGGTTATTAAGTATCAAACTGTGTGTGTTTATTACTCATTACTATATTTAGAGATTTAAATAGCTTTACTGCTTTGAGAGGTAGTTATAAGCTTTCAAATATTTAAAACCTAAACGACTAAACTGTTCGTTTATTCCAAGTTCATGATTTTGTTTAGACAGGAGTGAAATGTTTTTCATGTGCAACTTTCCATCAATGAAGTGAATTTCAGGCACGGAATATAGAGAAGACAGTTCCTAAATTAGAGTGTCAGTGCGTGGAGAGGCAATATGAAGTTAAAATGTTGAAACTTTTATCTGGACTATTCAGGCCAAAACTGCTTTGAGGAAAATAAAGGGTAAGTTTGGATTTACTATGAAAGGTCATTTCTGTGGTTGTAACTATATAATGCCAGAAATTTGGAACTATCAAGATGAAATATCTGAGGCTACTTTCTTTTTCAGAGCTTGGTATCTAATACCACAAGGGAACCTAAATATTAGTCACAATCACTTAATAATTGGTCTGTTTGCTCAGGCTACCTCAGATTTAAAGGAGATTAAAAATATGAGAGTGACAGGCTTCCAAAAATAGATTATAATTGAACTTAATTATAGCCTTTGGGAAATAGATGAAAATATGATAAAAGCTCAATATCAAGCCAAAACTACTGCTAAGAACCCTTCTCTGTTTTCTTTTTAAAGATGATTAGGGAACTTTAGTTTAACAATTTATTTTCTACAATAAAACAGTAGCATTAATAACAAAAACTACATTACAATTAAAAACATTGCTTTTAAGACGTTGGAAGACATTTGCAGTCATAATTTTGAAGTTTCTAAGACAAGATTCTTACATGGAAACAATAATAATAATAATATAATAATAATAATAATTGATATGTTTCTTATTTGTGGTGATATTCCTGGACAAGCTATTTATAGGTACTTTCTTTTGGAATGAGTCTTAAACAAAAAGAGCTTTTTTGGGGGAAATGAAAACAATGATGTATAATTTTATAATTTTATATTATCTTTAATTAGGCTTCTCCTAATCCCCCGCGTCTAGTCGCCTCCTTTTGTTTTTCTTTTCATTTTTTTTCCTGTGTGTTTTTTATATTTATTTATTTATTTTATTTTTAGAGACAAAGTCTCTCTGTGTTGGTCAGGTTGGAGTGTACTGGCATGATCATGGCTCACTGCAGCCTCAAGCTCCTGCTCTCAAGTGATCCTCCTCCTGTCTCAGCCTCCCAAGTAGCTGGGACTACAGGAGCATACCATCATAACTGGCTCATTTTTTTTTTTCCATAGACAGGGTCTTGCTTTGTTTTCCAGGCTGGTCTTGAACTCCTGACCTTAAGCGATCTTCCTGCCTTGCTCCTCTAAGGTATTTAAAGGGCTTAGGTATCCATAATAATTCTGCTCTGTGCTCTAAGGAAAAAGCTCAGCTCATCATCCTTCAAGGACTGTTGAGTTGCTGTAAGGCTGAGAACATACCCGAGAGAAAACTGCTGCCTTCTCAAGCAATCTTTGCAGTGTGGTAGCTTTGTAGTGAACAGGTTGGGTTTAGTGAGAATTCTGCCTTAGCAGGTAGTTCTGAATATTAAATCTTAATCTTCCCAAATGATGCACATTAAGGACAGATAACTCAAGAGAGAATTCTAAGAGACAATAACTTACCTGCTTGAACAATCCCCTCAACTACTGGTACGAAAAATATTATTTAAAAGTGTCACCAGCTGGATGCTTTTATTCTTTACTGTGTGAAACCTGGCTGTGGTTTATTAAATTTTATTTCTACATGTATCACTTTATTACAGTGAAAAGCTATATAAAATGTATTTTTAGCTGCTGGGACCAGTTCCACCTTCCCTAACCTTCTCCCTCCCCTCCAAAACAAGGCTCAAATATATAAACTGTATAGGAAAAGTTGTGTTAAGTCCCACAGAAACCCTGATGCTCAGTTATTTGATAATATTAATGATTTGTTTAATGATGGCTGCCTGGTTAAGTGTTACCTAGGCAATTCTTTACATTTTTGATACAAATTCTCGTTGCATATTTTGAGCATTGTTTATTTAGAAACAGCAGTTCACCTGTGATCTAGTACCTAGGGCAAAGGATATTGAAGGTCTAGTGCTGACCTTGTTTATTCATTCGTTTAATGAATATTTACTGAGCTCTTCTGATGTGGAATACGTTGTTTTCGAATTACTGAGAGACACAAATTTGGTCTCCAATAGGTTGACAATATATTAAGGAAGATAAAGTATGTGCAAGTTATTGTACTATAAGTAAGATAATAGCCACATATTCAGTCAGGGGGAAGGGATGAATTATTCAAAAATAGGGAAAGAAAGAATTACTGAAAAAACTGTAAACTGGTACTAACTTTATGAAGACCAATTTGTTAATAGCTGAGCTGTCTGTAGGCCCCGAAATTCTACTTTGGTCCAGAAATTCTACTTTTAGGGATTTGTCTTACAGATATACTCATGCATGTGAGACACTATTTATTTATGACAGTGTTTATTGCCACATCTTTCTTAGTATTTATAAAAAGAAAAAACACAAATTTCAGTGCCCATCCGTGGACTTTCATGTAATGTAACATTTGCAGTTGTTAAAAAGAATGAGCTACCCCTTGATATAATCCACTGAGGAGAGCACAATATCACTTCTTTATTACACTTGTCAACGTTGCATAAACTCAACTTGAGCATAAAAAATCATTAGATAAACCCAAATCAAAGGACAATGTAGAAACTACCTGACCAGTGCTACTCCAAGTGTCAGCATCATGAAGGACGAAGGAAGACGGAGTCAGTATCTCAGATTGTAGGACATTAAGGAGATAGAAAACTAAATGAGACATGAGGGACTGGGCTAGATCCTGAAACAGAAAAAGTGCAATAGGAAAACAGATGAAATTCAAATAACATCTATGGTTTAGTTAATAGAATTGTAATAATGTTTATTTATTAGTTTTTATAATTGTGCAATTGTTATGCAGTCTGTTGACATTAGGGGAAGCTGGGTGAAGAGTGTATGGGAAATCTCTGCTGATTTGCAACTCTTTCATATGTATGAGGAAATACATATATGTTAAAATATGCACAGACTATCTGTATAGTTAGGGCCTATAAAGTGGTTGAGAACTCAGGACCTGGATTTAGTAAGAAGCTGCCTGGCTACTTACTAGCTCTGTTACCCAGAACTTTGTCGTTTTATTTCTAGCCTTCTGCAGCATGAAAATGAGGATAAGAGTTATGAGGGTTGTTGTGAGGACTAAATCAAACGAAGCATATAAGACACTTGGCATTGTGCCTGGAACAAATAAGCATTTGAAATGGTAGCAAATATCTAGAAGTAGGAATTAATAGCAGAATCAGTAGACGATGTAGTATCAGTAGAAGTTGGAGTAACAATAATAGTGATACATTTAGTGTTCACTGAATACCATTGGAGAAATAATATAATATTAGCCCCCTAGGAACTTAGAGGCTCGTTGGATAGCGAAGATAAAAACATGAAGTAATTGTAACTGTAAGTCATGTCACTGTGTATGAGCATGTAGGTTATATACTGTGCAAACTACACGATCATATGTGACAGCTATAAATATAAGAAAATTCATAATAGTATGTAATAGTGTAGTATGTAATGTGCAAGGTCTAAAATATTCATAGAAAGTTTTATTTTGGAGGGAATTTAACTTGCTTTGATGACTACTATAAAGGACTATAGACTTTATTCCAGAAAAGGAAGACAATGGGTGTGGAAATTAAAGAAATATACTTGTCGGATGTTGAAGAGTAGTTAAAGCAGTGACTTCCTGTTGGGTAATAAAATGAAAATGCACTTGAGTGGGGCTAACAGCATGTTGGAGACAGAACAGGAGTCACTGGACTTGAAGACAAATCAATATAAATTACATATTGTGAAAAAGAGAAATAAATTTTTTTTAAAAAGAACTTCATATAACTGTGAGGCAGTATTGAGTGTTCTAAGATATATTTAATTGGTGTCCTCAAAGGAAAGAGGAAAGAGAATTGAGCAGAAATAAAATCTGAAGTACTAATGACCAAACAAATCCCTAAAGTTGATTTTAAAAAACACATTATCTTATAGACATAGAAGCTCTGTAACACCGAAGTAGGATGACAGAAAGAAAATGACACTTAGAAAGCTCATGTTCAAACTGTTGGAAACCAAAAATAAGTGGAAAAATTTTGAAAGCAAAATGAAAAATAACATATTTTATGCTGGACCCCTTCCTTATGCATGATGGTTGACCTCTCATCAGAAATAATGGAGGCCAAGAAGATAATGGAATGACATCTCCTAAATACTGAAAGAATTTAAAAAAGACAAAGACACATCTGCTAATTCATATGTCTATATCCAGAAAAAAAGGTCCTTCAAAAATGATAACATAAGCCATTATCAGATCAACATGTATTGAGAGAATTTGTGGTCAGCAGATTGTACTACAATAATTGTTAAAGGAAGTACTTTGGTTTGAGTGAAATGACACTAGATAGACACTTGGATTTTAGAGAGAAAGAGAAAGACATAGAAATTGTAAATGTATCTGTTAAAATGAAACACTATACACTTTCTTTTACATTTTTCTCTAAAAATTTTAATTTTTATAAATATGGATTATATGCATATTTACACTTTGTGCATTGTTAATGTGTTTATATTAATATATGTGTATATGTGTATATATATATGCATTTTAAATAAAATAGCATCCTACTAAATAAGTAGACATTTTAAAATTTAAAAATCTTAATCCTAAGAAGTCACTAAAAGTTAATATAAAGAGGTAATGACACACACACACACACCCCCCAGGAGAAGGAATAAAATGTTTGGCCAAAAAAAGTTAGAAAAAGTAGGGACTGTGGGGCAAAAACAGATGAGACAAAGAAACGAGGAAAATGCTATGTGTCATACACATATTTACAGAACATTACAACTGAATAATAAACAATCCAATAAAATTGGCAAAAAGATTTAAACAGATTCTTTTCAAAGAAAAATGTATGAATGACCAATAAACACATGAAATGATATTCACCAACTCTAATCATCAAACAAATGCAAATTAATGCTACTAAAAGACAATCACCTCTCACCAATTAGAATGGATAAGTTAAAAAAGACTGAGATCATTAAGTGTTGGCAAGGATGTGGAACAGTTGGAATTCTTATCCACTGCTGGTGGGAATAGAAAATGATATCACTGCTTTGGAAAACTATATGGCAATTTCTTATCAACTTAAAAATATATTTACCTTATGACCCAGCAGTCTCATTCCTAGGTATTTATGAAACACAAATGAAAACACATGCTACATAAAGACTTGTATGCGAATGTTTATAACAATATTATTCACAATACCCAAAACACTTGGAAGTAAGCCAATGACTATCAAACAGTAAATGGATAAATTGTGATATATTCATACAATGAAATAATAATGCTCAGCAATTGAAAAGGAGCAACATATTAATAGATATAAAAATAGAAAAGTTATTGTGCCATGTAAATAAACACAAAAGATTATTCTGTATTATTCCATACATCTAAAATCTAGAAAGGGTAAAACTAGAGTGGCAAAGAGCAGATCAGAGGTTGCCAATGGCTGGGAGTCAAAAGAGGGTATTAATTGCAAAATGAGAAGTGAGGGAACCTTTTAAAATCCTGGAACTGTAGTATATTTCAGTTGTAATAGTGGTTACATGACTATAATTACCAAAGCTTCTCAAATTATGTATTTTAAATGGGTAAGTTTTATTTAAATACATTCAATAAAGACTTTGAGACTAACATTTTAAGCCTAAGTGGGAAATGCCATTGTCTATATTTCTGGACCTATACCGTATCCATAATCTTCATCTTTATCTCTTTAAATGTCTCAGATTTGCTGCTCTTGGAACAATTAAAACTGATAAACTTCCACATTAAGTGGTAGAATGTTCCTCTCTTTAGGCTTTTAAAAGACTGTTAGGTGGTACCCATGTCTGTCTCTTCTCCACTTTTGTGATACAAAGTTGGGTTGGTTCTTCTCTGATTTTAAACTAATTGTGGACTTAAGGCAGCTTTCGTTAGAAATATAACCTAGAATATGACAAAATAATTATATTTTCTTGCTGTTATTTTACATTTATATATTTCTTTTTCTTTAATTTTATTTGTTAAATGCCTCAATTTCCATGGGATTTGTGTTATCATATAGAAAATTTTACATTGTGATAGAGAAAATCATTTTTTATATCTACCCTTTCAATGACAATCAATTCAACAACTTAGCACAATACCTAAGTATTAGAATAAAAATAAGAAACATAGGGCAAGTACATAAATCCGAAATTTATAATCTACTTGAAATTAGCTACAACTGAAGATGGCTTTTTGCATGGTTTGTCTAATAACAATTCTAATTTTCTTTTAGAAACATTATCTTGTTTTTAAGAACTGAGCTCTCTTAAATTCTTTGTGCTTAGTTCATGTCATCATTAACAATCTCCCTTCCAGGCAAGTATTAAGGTGCTTCTCTTTGTATATCATGACCATCTAACCTAGTTTTTCCTCATTCTCTTGTTCTCTTGCCCTGGGATACATATTAGTAAGACAAATCTGAGGGACATGGAAGATGCTATTGTCTGATATGTAACAGTCACATTATATATTTGGTATGAATAAGGGAGAGTGTTCAGATTGTATGAAGATAGGTCAGTATGCCAGGGATTACAGGCATTGTCTTTTCTAGGGAGACCCTGTCTCTGATAGTGCTTTTTTCAGGGAAGTACACCTTGGATCAGAAGTAGCTTCATTCAGGGTTAGAGATTCCTCTGCAATTGTTTTGCTGGAAACAGCCTCACAACCTTGTACCTATCCCATGAATTTAGGTAGTCTTTAGCCTGAAAATGTGTGTTATTTGGCTAGAACAATGTTGGTCATCACAAGTTGACTGCCAATATTTAGAAATTTAGAGATTTTACAAAAGCCTGGATTTCCAGCTTCTTTTGCACAACTGTCTGCTACTGCTTGGTAGCAGCTTCCCTCTTTGGATGGAGCAGGTACTCTCCCTTTGTCACCTACTTAAACATTCCCTAATGTCTTTCTGACTCTGAGACCCATTACCACTTTCCATTTATCATCATGTTTGAACTATGCTTTTTCTCTAGTAGAGTTAAGAGGGAATAAAAGATATCTCTTTTCATTATGAAGGAAAATCTTGGTGTTGTAGACTTTCAGAATGTCTGAGTGCCTATGGAAACCCATCTCCTAGATCCCCTCTAACTTTTGCTGTGTGATGCTTGTACAAATAAATATCTGCCTTAGTGGAAAAAGGATATGATACCTTTCAAGGTTACTTCACCCTCAGCTTATTCTTTTCTACACAGTATCCAGAAAAAAAGAATTTTCCTGCAGAAGTCCTTTTATTTTTAAATTTTTGTTATTATTTTTCGGTTTCTTTTTATTATTATTATACTTTAAGTTCTAAGGTACATGTGCACAACGTGCATGTTTGGTACATAGGTATACATGCACCATGTTGGTTTGCTGCACCCATCAACTTGTCATGTACATTAGGTATTTCTCCTAATGCTATCCCTCCCTCAGCCCTCCACCCCCTGACAGGCCCCGGTGTGTGATGTTCCCTGCCCTGTGTCCAAGTGATCTCATTGTTCAGTTCCCACCTATGAGTGAGAACATGTGGTGTTTGGTTTTCTGTCCTTGTGATAGTTTCCTGAGAATGATGGTTTCCAATCCTTTATATTATTTTGTTTTTCATAATGTCATTTAATTCATCTAAGACAATAAGCAACCATCATAGAGTGAACTCATTATTTTGTATTATACTGACAAAAATTCATATGTAAGCATTTGGGGAAAACAAGACAAGCAACAAAGCAATGAATTTTTTTAAAAAGGAAAATAAAATCCCCTAAGGAAAAGAAAATAAGAAGATGGGTGATTGTCTGCCATTCCGTTTAGTAGTACACGCCCTGAAGTGAGAAATGAATTCACTATTCCTTCTAGCAGCTTCAGTTCCCCAGTTCTTCTCATTGTTATCTTTGGGAGCCTCTGAATGGCATTCTTGTCTTCATAAAAACATTTTTTGTAATAACATGACCCATTGGAAGAAACAGACTTGCACCCAAGTATTATAAGACTCCACTAACTGTTTCTTTCAATTTTGATATGACTGTTATAAACTTTTACTGGAAATTTCCCAATAACCATGCTAATATTATGGATTTACCTTATTATAACCTACCTGTAGCCTTCCTTATAAACAAAGCCAGCCATATCTTCACTGTGTGGAGTTTAGTTTGGCTAGTTCTTATGACCTTCTTTACAGAAAAGAAACTATCAGAGTAAACAGGCAACCTACAGAATGGGAGAAAATATTTGCAAACTATGCATCAGACAAAGGTCTAACATTTAGAATCCATAAGGAACTTACACAATTCAACAAACAGAAAACAACGCCATTAAAATATGAGCAAAGCACATGAACGGACTGTTCTCAAAAGAAGACATAAAGGCAGCCAAGAAACATGAAAAAATGCTCCACATCACTAATCGTCAGAGAAATGCAAATCAAAACCACAACGAGATTACATCTCATACCAGTCAGAATGACTGTTATTAAAATGTCAAAAAATAACAGATGCTGGCAAGGCTGCAGAGAAAAGGGAACATTTATATACTGTTGGTGGGAATATAAATTACTTCAGCCACTGTGAAAAGCAGTTTGGAGATTTCTCAAAGAACTAAAAACAGAATTACCATCCGACCAAGCAATCCCATTACTGGGTATATACCCAAAGGAAAATAAATTGTCCTAGCAGAAAGACATGTGTACTCTATGTTTGTTGGAGCAGTATCACAATAGCAAAGTCATGAAATCAAACTAGGTGACCATCACTGGTGAACTGGAAAAAAAATGTGGAACATATACACCACGGAATATGACACAGCCATTAAAAAAGAATGAAATTATGTCTTTCACAGAGACATGGATGCAACTGGAGGCCATTATCCTAAGCAAATAAATGCAGGAACAGAAAACTGAATATTGCATGTCCTCACTTATAAGTAGGAGCTAAGCATTGACTACTTGTGGACATAAAGATGGGAACAACAGACCTTGGGGACTATTAGAGGGAGGAGAGAGGGAGTGGAGTAAGGGCTGCAAAACTACTTATTGGATACTATGCTCACTACCTGGGTGATGGGATCATTCATACCCCAAACCTCAGCATCATGCAATATATCTATGTGACATACCTGCACATGTACCCTCTGAATCTAAAATAAAATCTGAAATTGTAAAAATTCAAATAGGTAAAATTTGTTTTCCTGATCCTCTTTAAAACAACAACAACAACAACAAAAAACCCTCTGGATCTCATGGGGGCTTTTCCAGCCAAATTTTGTATTTACTTTTTAATTTTTTTTCTGAGTATTTTTCTCCTACTGTCTTGTCATGTAGCAGCTCCATTATTCACCATCTTTTCCTTCTCTTTCAATTGCCTCGAAAGCCTCTTGAAACAAAGAGGTTATGAAAAGTCTCACGGCTTTAAACTTTTTAACTAAGAACTTAGAAATATGAAAAATTAGGGACAAATGTCAACATTTTACAAGTCTATCTTTTTCAGTGCGCCTTCGTATCTTGTTACTATGCCTTTGAATGTGTAAATAAATGTGTAAATAAAACATTTGCTTTGGATAATGTCATTTAGAATCAAAGATTATAAATTACCTTCTGGTCATAAATATCAAATCCATAATCAGTAATAAAGCTGTATTCCTTAATTACTTTGTTTTTACCATCTGCCAAGGAATACATTAAAGAATGTAGTAAACAAAAGGAGTGAGCTGTAAACGCTGACTGAAATTCTAGTGAAACACCCGTAGGAATTTTTTCTTGCGATAAATGACATATTACTTCAGTGTAAGATTTGAGGTAAGAGGAAGGAAAAGTAGCTGTCAAGAAAGATTGAAAGGCAGATGTGTGATGGGTATAAGGCAAACTTCAACAACTGCTTTTAAGTTTTCTTAAATGTTAACTCTTGGTGGGACTATAGCACAACATTTATACCCTACCTTTCTGTACATAATTATATATGTATAAGAGAGGCATTTGCCCAGTAATGTTAAATTTTGGAATTGAAGTGCCCTTACTCAAGTAGTAAGATGTAAAATCCTGGGCAAAGTTTTTACGGCAATAACTGTTAGGCTTAAAGTCTTGGAATATGCATTTGAGTTTGAAAATTGTTTTCTATGCTTGGGCAGTGTGCTGTTTCTCATCAATTTGAGGCACAGGGAATGTTCAAGTTAGAAGGATTTTGTACTGGGTGCTGTGGCTTTCACCTGTAATCCCAGCACTTTGGGAGGCCGAGGTGGGTGGATCACCTGAGGTCAGGAGTTTGAGACCAGCCTGGCCAACATGGTGAAATCCGTCTCTACTAAAAATTCAAAAATTAGCCAAGTGTGGTGGTGGGCACCTGTAACCCCAGCTACTCCGGAGGCTGAGGTAGGAGAATTGCTTGACTCAGGTGGTGGAGGTTGCAGTGAGCCGAGATCGCGGCAGTGCACTCCAACCTGGGTGACAAGAACGAAACTCCATTTCAAAAAAGGGGGGGGTGGGAAGGATTTTGGAAATCACATAAGCCAAGGATTCATTTTGTAGATAAGTCAGCCAAAATAAAAATAATGAAATGTATGAAGATGAATTTAGGGCACTTTAGGGTATTTGTTTGAAGATTCTGTTGTTTTGCATTGCTGCGGCTATTAGAGGAAAAGACCAAGCCCACAATACATACTGACATAAAAAGATAGTAATTTGAGTTAAAGAGAGAAAACAACGAAGGCTGCATTCATTTGAATGAAAATTGTGTTGTTCATGGTAGAGGTTACTGTAATGACTTAAACACTTGCCAAATATTATGGAGGAGGTTGGCAGCAACTTCTAAAAAAATAAATTTCTTTTCATGTTGAATCAGTAATCATAATGATTTCTGAAGGGCAATTTTAATTGTATTAGATGGTGTGGTTATTAGCACTAAGCATATTAATTTTATTAACCAGAATTTATATGATAACCTTTTGAAATTTTGGGGTCGATCATGAATCATTTTATCTGCATATTAAGAATTTTTAATTTTAAGAACAACAAACTTCTAATATGATCAATTTTAAAAATTTTATTAAATGTACATTTGTTTTTAGAATAAATGGTGTTAGGATAATTGTAATCACAAATTTCAATTATCATCTTTTTATTGGTGGAGCTTTAAATTCAAGAATTCCCCTTTGTGTGGAATTCCAACATTGCTTCTTGTTTGATAAAACTATGTGGGTAAATTATAAAATGTAAAGTCTTAGATTATAACACTGCCAAGCTAGAAATAATGAATGAGATACTTCTTGATAACTCTTAATGTGACTCCTGAACAAATGTATTGTACATGCTTATACTTAAGAGAAATAAAGATGTAATGGAGATTCTAATATGTCTATATACATTTTACAAACATGAGCCAAAAAACTTCCCACAATAATATAGTCTGAGACACTAGTCTGAGAAGTAAGAAAGCCCTGTATAAATCAGAAAGACAATGTTCAACATGTTTATCAAATTGCCTAATATCTACTATGTTCAGAGATTAAAAAAGAAAAAAAAGGAGGAAAACATGAAGTATTTAAATCTTTTTAGAATATAAGAATTAATACAAACAAATGACCAAACGGCTCACAGTTCTGAGTCAAACAAGATTTCAGTACTTGGAATTCCACAAAAGCAGCAATGTGCCTGGGGAGCAGAGCAAAAAAAAGGACTTCGAGCATTATCTAGTTTCAAATCCTAGCTCAGCTACATTTTAGCTGTGTAGCAATGGATATACTACTTAAAGTGTCGTAGTTTCAGTTTTAGATCTTTATCTTAATGGGATTTGCAATTATGTATATAAAATGCCTAGCATGTGATAGGAATCAACATAAGTTATTTTCTTTCCTCTATAAGCCCTGGGTATAAGGGGAACTACTTAACACCCTTTCCCTAGGAACCTAGGATTCACACTTTATTAGGTTAAAAAAATTAAATATAGTTAGAAATTTTCACCAAAAATGTTAGACAAAGTAAAGTTAGGAGAGTGGAGAAGGGCTGTTGTGAAACCCATTAGTCAAAGCCAGTGCATTAGTTAATTTATCAAGGTTAGAGACCAAAGGAAAAGCAATTTATAATAAGGGTTAGAGGGAAGAAAAGTTAGGATCAGGAAGATGGGTTTTTGCTAAGTGAAGAAGGGAAAATAAAAAGCTACACAGGAGAGTGAGAAAACATTTTAAAATAGTCAGGCTGGTGTTATAAGCAGGAGTGCTCACACTTGGGAATTTGTGCCAGCTAGCCCCACTTTACGATGCCTCTAATGGGGACCTAATCCTGTCTATGCTAGACAGGAGATTGTATTTTAATGGTAAAGGAGATAGGAAATTATTTGACTATGACCAAATTGTTTCACAAACTTGTGACTGTTATGTGAGGAACACAGAATAAATTTGGGGTTCATTTCCTATGAGGCATAGTATTTGTGAGTAATATTGATAATGTCCCCCTTTGGATTTTTATGAATTTGTAGGTTATTTTGTTTCTGCTTGTATGTAATGAGGAAAGAAGCAAGATGTAAATACCTGAGTAAAACAAATAAACAGGTAAACTATTGCTTGACAATTACACTTGAATACACCAGGAAGCATAGCAGTGGTTAGGCATATAGGCCAGAGTTAGACACAGCTGAATTTCATCTCAGTCCTCCCTTTTTTGGGATTTTGATCAAGTTATTAATAGTTTCATGCATCAGTTTTCTTGTTGGTAAAATGAGGTTATAAATACAACACACTTCACGTGGTATGTATGTAAATGACTTAGCACAGATCTCAACATAAACCCAGTATTTGGGTTATCTCTTATCTAAGTTATGGCTGACTAAATACCAGCAAGGAAGGAATGAATGGATAGGTAGAGGATGAAAAAGAGTGAGGAGAGGAGGAGGAAAAAGAGGTAGAAGAAAAAAGGAAAGTAGGAAGTAAGTAGGAAGAGGGGAATGGTCAATTTATTAGAACAAAGTTACTTTTTCTTTGTGTTTTAACTTGGAATCTCTGAAGACAAATTATATATTACATAAATAGATGGCATATGCACTTAGTTTTCTTATCCTTAAATGTAATTCCTGTAAGGCACAACAAATGAATATTGAGAGATTTCAGATGCATGCCTAAAATTTGGAGTGAATCTAGAAGTTGGCCACTGTCATATTCTGTCCATCAGCTTCTTTTAAGAGGCTTTTAAATCAAATTCACTTGTAAAAGAATTCAAGTAATTTATAATAGCCAGCTGAAATGTCAACTAGAGACTGAAATTAAGATTTATTTCTGTACTAGTGCCAAAGCAATTGAAATATGGTGTCCTTAGAAAGTGTCATTTGGGATCTTAATGTTCTTAATGGTAGATCAGGAATGCATGAAACAGATGTGAGGTAAAGCTGCCAATTCATCTCTATTTGAAACAGAATTTAAGATATTTTATTTTTCTCTATTAAATATATGTTTGTGCATTTCAGTGTTTTTTTGCTTTGAGACTTTAATATTTCAGGCAGAAAGTCTAGAACATAAATGCTTTATTTATATTGTTTAAGGACTATTGCCTAAAGAAATCCCCTATTTTGACACAAATCCAAGCCACAAAAGTTTACATAACCATAAAATATTTCTGCTTTAAAATTTACCATAAACAAAGACACTGGATGAACAACCATCTGGGGAAAATATTTGCAACTCACATCACATAAAAGGTGCTAAGTTTCTTAATGTATAAAAAACTCATCCGAATCAGTGAGAAAAATTTAAAATGTATAATAGAAAAATGAGCCAAACATAAGAAAGTTAACAGAAAAAAATACATAAATGTTTCTTTTGTGAATAAAAAGATACTCAGCCTCATTAATTAGTGTCTGTTGAAATTGTGACATCATTTTTTCGCTTTTAAGATTAGTGAAGATCAGTATTTTTTAGTAAGCCAGGTTGTTGGCAATTTCTAAGGGAAACAGACATTTTTGTAAAATGGTAGAGGTAAAATTGTCTATAGATATCAAAATAAAAAAATACATCACCTTTGACTTGGTAATGTTACTCTTTGTGTGTGTGTGTGTGTGTCTGTGTGTGTGTGCGTATGTGTTTTCCAAACAGATGGACCTACTCACACAAAGGAGAAGTAAACCCTTTACAAAGATACTCACTGCAGAGTTTTTGTAATAGTGAAGAAATGGATGTACCCCAATGTCCATAAATAAAGGACTAACTGAATAAGTTATGGTATATTCATTATAATAAAATACTACTTAGCTGCTAAGATGGATGATGTGGGCCTATAGGTACCAATAAGAAAAATGTCCAAAACATACTACCTAAAAAGTTAAGATTCAGAAAATTATATGGAGTATGCTACCATTGTGTAAAAATACGGCACACATATTCTTGTGTATTGGGGGGTGGTTCTACCAGCCATTCTACCTTCAGTAATTTGCTACAAAGACTCACACGACCCAGCATGTGGTCATATCCATGGCTATGATTGATTGCAACAAAAGATACAAAGCAAATTAAGGAAAAGGAAAAGGCACATAGGACAAGGTATGGAGGAAACCAGGCACAGGCTTCCAGAGTCTTGTCTTTTTGGGATTATGCAAGATGTACTACTACTTCCAGCTTCAAATTGTGATAACACTTATGAAGAGTTATAAACTAGAGAAGCTCATTAGAGACTCAGTGCTCAGGGGTTTTATGGCCGCTGTTAACTTAGGCACCCTCTGTCTAGTATGTGTCATGCTAGACTCCTAGAAGGAGTCCATTCAGCAGAAATCACGTTGCTGGCACAGTCTAGGCACAGTAAGCTGCTCTTATTAGTGAGGGTATGGTGGCAATGTACCTAAAATCCAAGTTTTCAAACCCTAGCTGATGACCTACCTTGCAAGTTGGTCTAAGTATAGTAGTCTCAGGCCTGCCATGTTAACTCTTTTCTGCACAGTTATATACAGCATATCTTGGGAACAATAAAATAAAAAAAAATCAGTGACTGTGGTTTCTTCAGAAAAAGTAATTGAGTGACTAAAGAACAGGAGATTTGATTGGAGAAGTTCTCTTCAACATTTATTCTTTTCTATCCTTTTTTTTTGTCATGTGTTACTTATTTGAAAAATAAAAACAGATGATAAAAAATCACTGTTTATTTTGTTAAAGTACATTTTTATCTCCTTTTATATTTTACTATATTTTTCTCTTTGTATATTTTATTAGCATTTTTATTTTTATTTTTCTATTTAAATATTAGGCTTAATAGGGAACAGGAATTTCAAGGGCAGGCAGTTGACCCTGTAGATCAGACAAGATGGCTGTGTAGGGCAAATCAGTGCTTTTTAACCTTTCTCATGTGGTGGAACATCTACAAAATGATACTATGTCTACTGGCACTGGGATATACATGTATGGCTTCTCATGAATAAGACAACCAGCCTATGGGCCAGCTGTCTCAGTCTATCCTTGGGAATATAGACATAACTTATAACTCATTTTCTTTTTGAGACAAGTACTTGCTCTCTCACCCAGGCTGGAGCGCAGTGTTGTGAACATGGCTCATTGCAGTCTCAACCTATCAGTCTCAAGTGATCCTGACTTTCCCGTCTCAAGTGATCCTCCTGCCTCAACCTCCAGAGTAGCTGGGACCACAAGCAGCTGCCACCATGCCTGGCTATTTAAAAAAAATTTTTTTTTTGTAGAGATGGGCTCTTTCCATGTTTCCCAGGTTGAACTTGAACTCCTAGGCTCTAGCAATCCTGCTGCCTCGACATCTCAAAGTGCTGGGGTTACAGGCATGAGCCACTGTGCCCAACCCCATAACTCATTTACGAAACCTGTTCACCCTATCCTTAGAATGAAGAAGCTCTGCTTACTTCTCTAGTAAATTTCTGCTTTTATCTTAGATACTCCTCTTGACTTTAAATATTGCCTTCTGGTAAAGATAAACTGTCTATCCAAATAGAATGTTCCAAGGTTCCTTATGATTTCGCCTTGTTCCTCATTCATCTGAAAATAGGATTCCTTGACTTAATTACGTGTCAACTTGATTGGGTTAATGAATGACCAGATAGCTGGGAAATCATTTCTGGATGTGTATGTGAAGGTGTTTCCAGAAGAGATGAGCATCTGAGTTAGTAGACTGAGGAAAGAAGATAGCTATCACCAATATGTGTGGACATCATCGAAACTGTTGAGGACTCAAATTGAATAAAACGGTGGAGGAAGAAGAAATTTGTTTTCTTTGCATGAGCTGGGACATCCATCTTCTCTTGCCCTTGAACATCACTTATCCTGCTTCTTGAGCCTTCAGATTTGGACTAAGACATATACCATTGGCTCTGATGGTCCTCAGGCCTTTCAGCTTAGGCTGGAACTAGATTACTGGCTTTCTTGGTTCTTCAGCTTGCACACAGCAGATGCTGGGACTTATTGCCTTACATAATTTGAGAAGTAACCACTCAAATATCTTTCTATATATCTATAAAAAACTTGTTCATCGTTTCTCTAGAGAAACCTAATACGTTGCTTTTTCTCTAATCTCTCCTACATTTTCCTACCCGCAGTCCTTTGTTTAGGCTCTTATTTCCAGGAAAGTTTGTCTCTTTTATAATCCATCTGATAAATTTATACCTGTTTTTCAATGTCCAAATTAAATTATCTCTCCTCCATAGATTCTTCGCTAAGCCATTTAGAATTAATTTCTTTGATATCCAACTGCACATGTTATTACTCCTAATTATAGTACTTTTCTTCTTGGGCATTAGCAAATCACTTCCCTATTGTGGTTTCCAGGGGTTCTTCTCTCTGTGGACATTACAATAGCCAGTGAACTTCCTAGCAACTCATGCCAGATGAAAGGACTCAGCCTTCCTGAGGCTGTGGTTCAGGTGATCATGTGAGGTAGGGCCCGGGCTTCCTCTAGGGATTCTAATATGGACCTAAGACTGAGCACTCCTCACAACTTTTCTAATTTTCAAGCAAACTGCCTGTGTTATTTTCATTACTTATTTGGAGACTTTAATCATTTAATTCAGTTTATGAAATCATTTAGGTCTGATCACTTAAACTTTGGAGAAGTTTAGACAAACTCACTATTCTGCAAAAGTGATGTTAAGTCCTGCTTTCTAAAAATGACAGAACTACATACATTATACACAATTTCTAGCTTATATTATCAGGGAGAAGAAAGGTTCTTGTTGAACTATTTGCTTTGGCAGGTAGGCTTGAATTTATTTCAACTAATTTCTATGAAAGTTTATATTTAAGCTTTTATTTATGGTAGAAAAAAGGCAACCAGAGCTTCAAATAATTAGATTGGAATTTCAGTTGTCAGATGACTTTTTTTCTTATCCTTTGCAATTTATCAATACCATGACGATAAAAATGTGAAAAAGCCTAATTTTTATATTTAGGTTGCAAACATTAGAATAGCTGAAGAAGATTTCTACTGCATGGTAAAGATTAAGAGATTTTTCAATTTTTGTTTTGAAAATTTTTATAGCTACAGAACAAAAATTTTGGTGACTTATAATGTGCCAACTTCTCAGAATCCCTGTCTCTATATGACTTCTGGTTATCCCTGACCACAAAAGACATTTGTACATGATTTTTGGAAAGCAGTTATGAAGCGCAAACTCTAATTTTTGTGCACTAAAGTTTCCACAGGATGCTAGGCACAGGTTGTTACTGAATTGGAAAGCTTGCTTTGTGGGAAAGGCAGCTCCTGGACCTGCCTCTTCCCCCATCCTGCTGGCTTTCTTTCCTGTTTTGTCTTCTCCATCTCTGGGCGAGTATGTATACAGCTCTGAGGTGAATTCAGCCAGTTTCCTGCAGGTCAGCCATGGTAATGAACCTGAAGATGCTAAGAGACAGATGGACTACTAGTTCATCCTCATAGCTTCCAGTTTGCTGTTATTCTTTTTCATAACTAGCTTTTCTTCTCAACTGCCAGTCTGGCTGATGCATAACAACTTCAGTCAATACTAGAGGAAGCAGCAGCAGTGCACATAAACTGCTCCCTCAGGTCCAACAAGGGCAAAGTTTGAACCTCTGGATCCCTTATTCTACATCACACATGGTGGGTCCATAAGTCTGATCCAACCCTGATGAATATAATATTAGGTTGATGCAAAAGTAATTTTGCCATTTAATGGCAAAAACTGCAATTACACTTGCACCAACTTAATAACACATGTCTTCACCATCTGTAGTCAATAATTACTAATGTTTTATTATGTTTGTCTTTTCTATTTGCCTACCTTGTTTTGGAGGGAAGAGGCTGGGCTGTTTGTAAATAAGCTATAGAAATCATGATACTTTATGCCTAAGTACTTTAGCATGCATTTTCTACTTATGATATTATCCTTGTAACTACAATATCATTATCACACAAAATTATTGCAAATCTCCTAAATCATCTAGTCCTTAGACCATATTCCAATTTTCTTATCTACAATGTATATTTTTTAGCTGCTTTCTCTAATTAGTCAAGTTTCTGATTGAAGTTCACATATGCATTTGGTTATGCTGCCTTAGTCTCTTTTAATCTAGAACAGTCTCTAAATTTTTATTCCCCCAGTGGCATTGGAATTCCACCTTCTGAATTTGTGTATTATTTCCTCATGGGGTTCTTCTATTCTCTGTACTTTCTATATATTGAAAATTAAGTCTAAGGCTTAATTCAATGCAGTTTAAATCTTTTCAATGAGAATACTCTAAAGGCAAAATTGTGTTTTTCCTTTTGTACTACATCAGAAGACACCTATCACGTGATCCCCCTAATTATTAGTGATGCAATGATTAACCAGTTGGTGAAGGTAGTGATCTCCAGATTACTCCTTTGGGGGTAGATTTTCTTCTCTGTAATTAGCAAGTTATCTGTGGAATGATGCTTTTGTACCATGTGAATATCCTGTATATATATTTACCTAATAGTTTTATAATGCATTGATGATGCAACACTTGCCTGGTTCAGTTTTCTCACTGACTGTTTGTAAGATAGTGATTTTCTAACTGTATCATTTTCCCAATATTTACTAGTTTGTATTCTGTTAAAAAAAAGCTTATCCTTATTAAGAGATTTATGATCACTATCAAAAAAGTGTTTTTCTGTTGTTAGAAATTTGCCTAATAGCAAATAATGGTGATTGGTTGTTCAAAAATTATGTCTTTAATCTTGTTATATACGATATTAGATGGGACCAGGTGTAAAATATGTGAAGGAAGCAGGAGTAAATTTTTAGTGATACCCAGGTAGATGAGTATTCAAGCTAAGCTTTAGGGAAAGATTTATTGGACGGTTTTGGGTGGTAAAAATATTATTGTATAAAATTTCAATGAGATTCTGAACTATGGTTTTCCTTGGATATTTAAAGTCTATCTGGTATAATGGCTCTGGAGAGACATACTTATAAGGCTTCTGTGCTCTTTCTTGATTGATTTCTAGGTTTCTAAAGACATCTTTTGAGATAGATGGTACCTAGCATATGCAGAGTGGTCATAGAATATTTATGCTGAGGGATTCTTAAGTTCTAGTGAGGCCTCTTTATCAGGAGAAATCTGTCAATATTAGTATCATGAAACCTCTGGTGGAAATTAGTCCAACATCAAGCAACAGACTGGGTTTTCCTGATGAGGAAATTGGACAAAACAGCACAATGAGGATCACTTTTGAAATTTTAACTTGATGAAATCTTAAGTAAATGAGATTTTTCTTTTCTTTGAGGCAGGCTACTTTGAAAAATATTCGAATATAATAGTTTTTAAATTAACATATGTAAATTATATAAATTATAATCACTGTCCCTAATTATATCTCTTGGCAAAATATTCAAGATTCAATAAATATTTATTGAATCTTGTAGAAAACTTTAGGGCTATATGGTTATTTTGAAAAATTAAACCCAACGAGCAATTTTTTTTTTTTGAGACAGAGTCTTGCTCTGTCGCCCAGGCTGGAGTGCAGTGGCACAATCTCGGCTCACTGCAAGCTCCACCTCCCGGGCTCACACCATTCTCCTGCCTCAGCCTCCGGAGTAGCTGAGACTACAGGTGCCCACCACCATCCCTGGCTAATTTTTTGTATTTTTAGTAGAGGTGGGGCTTCACTGTGTTAGCCAGGATGGTCTCGATCTCCTGACCTCGTGATCCGGCCGCCTCGGCCTCCCAAAGTGCTGGGATTACAGGTGTGAGCCCCTGTGCCCGGCCTCAATGAGGAATTTTTTAAAAGCAGCCAGAATAATGATATTTAAGGAGAATTATAGTCAGAAATACACACACACACACACACACACACACACACACACACACATTTTTGATACATAACACAAATATATGGACACATTAAACCTAAGCTTTCTTATCTATGAGCCCAGATTTTTTTTTAACTGGGGGACTGCACTGATGCAAAAATGAAAATTTTGGTAGAAAAGTGGAGGATATAGAGAATGGGGTGACAGAAGAGATAACATTGCTAGCACTAGTGCCCTAGGAGCCAAAAAAGTATGGCTCTTGATCTTTGCCTGTTCCTGCTGCTATAACAAAATACCTGAGACCAGGTGATTTTAAGAACAGAAGTTTATTCCTTAAAATTATAGAGGCTAGAAAGTCCAAAATCAACGCACCAGTTGATTTGGTGTCTGATGAGGGCTGTTCTCTGCTTCTGAGATGTTGTGTTAATGCTGCATCCTCACAGGGCAGAAGGGGCAAATGTGTGTCTTCACATAGTGGAAGGCAGAAGTGGCAAAAGGGGATGAATGCTGTGTTCTCACATGGATGAAGAGACAGAAGGGCCAGGCAGCTCTCTGAAGCCTGTTTTATTGAGAGCATTAATCTTATTCATGAGGATGTAGCCTTCATTATATAATGACCTCTCAAAGGCCCCACCTTTTAA
The DNA here is from genome assembly GCF_029281585.2 of Gorilla gorilla gorilla. Lineage (NCBI taxonomy): Eukaryota > Metazoa > Chordata > Mammalia > Primates > Hominidae > Gorilla > Gorilla gorilla. The sequence goes on along the minus strand of NC_073229.2, from coordinate 128,377,160 downwards.
TACCATCACCTGGATGTTTAAGTTCCAGCATAAGAGTTTTAGAGGAATACATACATTCAAACCATCACACCCTCTTAAGGTTAACGCATTAAAGTAGGCCATCTGTTTCCAATATGAGTTGTAAGACATCAGTTGTGATATATTGGAACCTCTAAATCTCAAAACTATGTGGGTTTGGGCCTTAAATTTTTACAATCCTTAGACTTAAGAAACAAAAAGATAAAATAATAAAATAAAAATGGCATCTCTAAAGACCTCTAGTGAAGGTTACAAACATATCACCCTATATTGAAGTCTAAATTACTTATGGCAGGACCATGTCTGTGCTTGGCATACACAGAGATATTTTATTTTGAAAATGGGGCTCAGAGACAAAAAGCCTCATCTAGAACATAAGAAAATTTAATACCATGAAAAAGAATCAGGAAATAAGAGGAAAAAATTATAACCTAGGAATTGACTAATGCGGAGAAATCACAATGAGTATGTTTATGTTATTAGATAATAGAGTTCATATAACAATAAGCTTATGAAAGTAAACAAGGAGAAGTAAAAGTAGCCAAACAGTATTTCTAGAAATGAAAAATCAGTGATACCAAACTCAGTGATAGGTTAAATGGTAGACTGGATATACTCAAAGAAAAAATAGTAAATTTGAACGTATATTTGAGGAAATCACTCAAAATTCACCACAGAAATATGGAGATGGAAAATATAAAAAAGAAATTAAGACACAGAAATATGTCTACTGGAAACCTAAGAACTAGAGAAGAAAGAGACTAGGGAGAAGAAGATATTCAAAACTATTAAGGCTCATCATTTTCCAAGACTAATGTCAATGCTAGTTGAGGAAATCAGAAAGGACACAATGAAAAACGTGAATATTCTCATTCAGATTGTGTATGACCACCCAGAATATCTGGTCATTTAATTTTTCTGCTTAACACCTGTGACATAATAAGAAAAACATATGTGGTCTCCTGGCACACAGTTTCTGAAACACTTGTATCTTCTTAAGTTATAGGGGTAAAAGGAGCATTATTTGTTTTTCATAAGCCCCTTTCAGTCATACCTGAGTTCATGCTAATGTGATCACTCTTGGTTGGGGTGTGGCTGGGGGATGTGTCCTAGAAAGCTTCCAGAGGAGCCAACCATGTGTTTAGAAGGTTGGAACTTTCCACCTCATCCCCTGACTTTTTGGAAGGAGGGAGGGGCTGGAGCTTGAGTTCAGTCAGTAATGGCCAATGATTTATTCAATCATGCTGACATAGAGCCTCCATAAAAAATCCTAAACAATGAAATTCAGAGAGCTTCTGGGTTAGCAAATGCATCTCTGTAGGGAAGGCACTCCAACTCCATGGGAAGAGAAGCTCCTATGCTAGAGACTCTTTCAGACCTCGCCCTAGGTACCTCTTCATCTGATTGTTCATTTGTGTATCTTATGTTCTGGAGTACATGTGCAGGATATACAGGTTTGTTACATAGGTAAATGTGTGCCATGGTGGTTTGCTGCACTTGTCAACCCATCACCTAGGTACCAAGTCCAGCTTGCATTAGCTATTTTTCCTGATGTTCTCACCCTTCCTGCCCTCCCCCAACAGGCCCCAGTTTGTGGTGTTCCCCTCCCTGTGTCCATGTGTTCTCACTGTTTAGCTTCCACTTATAAGTAAGAACATGTGGTGTTTGGTTTTCTGTTCCTGCATTAGTTTGCTGAGGATAACGGCTTCCAGCTTTATCCAGTTCCTTGCAAGAGACATGATCTCATTCCTTTTTATGGCTGCACAGTATTACATGGTTGTGTATGCACCACATTTTCTTTATCCAGTCTATCATTGATGGGCATTTGGGTTGATTCCATGTCTTTGTTGTGAATAGTGCTGCAATGAACATACATGTGCATATATCTTTATAATAGAATGATTCCTTTGGGTATATACCCAGTAATAAGATTGCTGGGTCAAATGGTATTTCTGGTTCTAAATCTTTGAGGAATCACCACACCATCTTCCACAATGGTTGAACTAATTTAGCTTACCACCAACAGTATAAAAGCATTTCAATTTCTCTACAACCTTGTCAGCATCTGTTTCTTAACATTTTAATAATTGCCATTCTGACTGGCATGAGATGGTGTCTCATTGTGGTTTTGATTTGCATTTCTGTCAGTGATGTTGAGCTTTTCCTTCATATGGTTGGCCACATGCATGTCTTCTTTTGAGAAGTGCCTGTTCGTATCCTTTGCCCACTTTTTAATGGGGTTGTTTTATTCTCATAAATTTGCTTAAGTTCCTTGTAGATTCTGGATATTAGACCCTTTTCAGGTGAATAGAGTGTAAAATTTTTCTCCAATTCTGTAGGTTGTCTGTTCCCCCTGATGATAGTTTCTTTTGCTGTGCAGAAGCTCTTTAGTTTAGTTAGATCCCATTTGTCAATTTTTGCTTTTGTTGCAATTGCTTTTGGCAATTTCAACATAAAGTCTTTGTGCATGCCTATGTCCTGAATGGTGTTGCCTAGATTTTCTTCTATGGTTTTTATAGTTTGGAGTTTTACATTTAAATCTGTAATCAATCTTGAGTTAATTTTGTATAAGGTGTAAGGAAGGGGTCCAGTTTCAATTTCTGCATACGATTAGCCAGTTCTCCCAGCACCATTTGTTAAATAGGGAAACCTTTCACCATTGTTTGTTTTGTCAGGTTTGTCAAAGATCAGATGGTTGTAGACTTGTGGTTTTATTTCTGAGTTCTCTATTCTGTTCCATTGGTCTATGTGTCATGTACCAGTACCATGTACCAGTACTATGCTGTTTTGGTTACTGTAGCCTTGTAGTATAGTTTGTAGTTGGGTAGTGTGAAGCCTCCAGCTTTGTTCTTTTTGCTTAGGATTGTTCCTGGCCATATGAGCTCTTTTTTGGTTCCATATAGATTTTAAAATAGTTTTTTCTAGTTCTATGAAGAATGTCAATGCTAGTTAAGGAAATCAGAGAGGACACAAACAGATGGAGAAACATTCCATGCTCATAGACAGGAACAATCAATATTGTGAAAATGGTTATACTGCCCAAAGCAATTTATAGATTCAATGCTGTTCATTTGTATTTTTATATCCTTTATAATAAACTGGTATTAGTAAAGTGTTTCCCTGAGTTCCATGAGGCTTTATGACAAATTATTGAGCCTGAGCTCAATAAGCTTGTGGGAAGCTTTGAATTTTGTCCAAGTCAGACAAAATGTAGGTAACCTGGTGTATTCATTTTCATGCTGCTGATAAAGACATAGCCGGGACTGGGTAATTCACAAAAGAAAGAGTTTTAATTTGACTCATAGTTCCCCGTGGCTGGGGAGGCCTCACAATCATGGTGGAAGGCAAAAGGCATGACTTACATCAAAGTGGGCAAGAGAGAGAATGAGAATCATGTAAAACAGGTTTCCCCTTATCAAACCATCAGATCTCGTGAGACTTCTTCACCACCCTGAGAACAGTATGGGAGAAACCACTCCCATGATTCAGTTATCTCCCACCAGGTCCTTCCCACAATACATGGGAATAATGGGAATACAATTTGAGATTTGAGTGGGGACACAGAGCCAAAGCATATTATTCTGCCCCTGGCCTCTGCCGAATCTCGTGTCCTCACATCTCAAAACCAATCATGGCTTCCCAACAGTCCCCCAAAGTTTTAACTCATTTCAGCATTAACTCAAAAGTCCACAGTCCAAAGTCTTATCTGAAACAAGACAAGTCCCTTCCACCTATGAGCTTAGAAAATCAAGAGCAACTTAGTTACTTCCTAGATACAGTGGGGGTACAGGCATTGGGTAAATACAGCCATTTTAAAAGGGAGAAATTGGCCAAAACAAAGGAGCTACTGGCCGTCTGCAAGTTCAGAATTTAGCAGGGCAGTCGAATCTTAAAGCTCCAAAATGATCTCCTTTGACACCATGTCTCGCATCTGGGTCACACTGATGCAAGAGGTGGGTTCCCATGGTCTTGAGCAGCTCCACCCTTGTGGCTTTGCAGGGTACAGCATCCCTCCCAGCTACTTTCACAAGCTGGCATTAAGTGTCTAGGGCTTTACCAGGCTCACAGTGCAAGCTGTTGGTGAATCTACCATTCTGGAGTCTGGAGGATGGTGGCCTTCTTCTCACAGCTCCACTAGGTGGTGCGCTAGTAGAGACTCTGTGCGGGGGCTCAGACCTCACATTTCCCTTCCACACTGCCATAGTAGAGGTTCTCCATGCCGCAAACTTCTGCCTGGACAGCCAGGTGTTTCCATACGTATTCTGAAATCTAGGCAGAGGTTCCCAAACCCCAATTCTTGATGTCTGTGTACTCTCAGGCTCAATACCACATGAAGGCTGCCAAGGCTTGAGGCTTCCACCCTCTGAAGCCATAGCCTGACCTCTGTGTTGGCTCCTTTCAGTCATGGCTGGAGTGACTGGGACACAGGGCACCAAGTCCCTTGGCTGCACACAGCACTCAGACCATGGGCCCGGCCCACAGATCCACTTTTTCCTCCTAGGCCTCCAGGCCTGTGATGGGAGGGGCTGCTGTGAAGACCTCTGACATGCCCTGGAGACATTTTCCCATGGTCTTGGGGATTAACATTGGGCTTCTCATTACTTATGCAAATTTCTGTGGCCAGCTTGAATTTCTTCTCAGAAAATGGGATTTTTTTTTCTATTGCATTGTCAGGCTGCCTATTTTCTGAACTTTTATGCTCTGCTTCCCTTATAAAACTGAATGCCTTTAACAGCACCCAAGTCACATCTTGAATGCGTTGTTGCTTAGAAATTTCTTCTGCTAGATACACTAAATCATCACTCTCAAGTTCAAAATTCCACAAATCTCTAGGGCAGGAGCAAAATGCTGCCAGTTCTCTTTGCTAAAACATAACATCACCTTTGCTCCAGTTCCCAACAAGTTCCTCATTTCCATTTGAGACCACCTCAGCCTGGACTTTATTGTTCATATCACTATCACCATTTTGAGCGAAAGCATTCAACAAGTCTCTAGGAAGTTTCAAACTTTACCACATTTTCCTGTCTTCTTCTGAGCCCTCCAAACTGTTCCATCCTCTGCCTGTTAGCCTGTTCCAAATTTGCTTCCACATTTTGGGGTATCTTTTCAGCAGCACACCACTCTACTGGTACAAATTTGCTGTATTAGTTCATTTTCACACTGCTGATAAAAGCATACCCAAGACTTGGGTAATATACAAAAGAAAGATGTTTAATTGAACTCACAGTTCCACTTGTCTGGGGAGGCCTCACAATCATGGAAGAAGGCAAAAGGCACATCTTACATCTCAGCAGGGAAGAGAGAGAATGAGAATCAAGTGAAATGGGTTTCTGCTTATTAAACCATCAGATCTTGTGAGACATGTATACTACCATGAGAACAGTATGGAAGAAACTGCCCCCCCATGATTCAATTATCTCCTACTGGGTCCCTCCCACAACACGTGGGAATTATGGGAGGACAATTCAAGATGAGATTTGGGTGGGGACACAGAGTTAAACCATATCACCTAGGAACTCACTACTTGCAATGGAAGTGGGCAGCAGTTTTGTAGGATTGAACCCTTAGCCTGTGAGGTCTGTGTTAACTCCTGGTAGTTAGTCTCAGAATTTAACTAATTATAGGACAACCAGTTGGTTTCCTCTGAGAACTGAAGAATTGTTTGGCATGGAAATCCCATACATATGATGCCAGAAATGGCTTCTGAGTGTAGAAGCAGTTTTTTTTTTCTGTTTAACACCTTTCAATAGCTCTTTGCGGTCCATAAATAAGATCAAAATTCCTTAGCACAACATGTGATCAGATCCCTACTCTGTCTCCTTTGATCTTCATCTCTTATCACTCCCAGCCTCCCCAAACATCTTATGGTTAATCCATTACCAATCTCTTTTTCATCTCCTTCCCGTTATTCATGATGTCTGCATTGAGTAGAATTCCCTCTTCCTCACTTACTGTCATCTCTCATCTCATCCCACCTTTCCCAGTACCTGCTAGGCAAGGCCTTAGCTACTTTTCGTTTAATGCTAATTTTAGAGATCATCTTCTACAGATTAACTATCCCTGCACTCAATGTTCAGGTTTTGAGGCCTTCTTACGGGATGACTTAACCAGAATGTGGAGAATCTCACTGAACTTTAAGAGACCAAGGAACTGCTAAGTTATTGAGTAAATTATGCACATAGGACATTAAATTACCTAGAATTTTTAAAAATTCAATAGCTTTAGGGGTACAAGTGGTTTTGGTTGCATTTAGGAATTGTATAGTGTTAAAGTCTGAAGTATTAGTGCACCTGTCATTTGATTAATTTACATTGTACCAAATAGGTAGTGTTTTATCCCTCACTTCCCCACCCTACCCCCTCCTGAGTTTCCAATGCCCATCATACCCCTCTGTATGCCTTTGTGAACCCATATCTTAGTTCCCATTTATAAGCAAGAACATATGGTATTTGAATTTCCATTCCTGAGTTACTTCACTTAGAATGACAGCCTCCAGTTTCATTCAAGTTACTGCAAAACACATCATTTCATTCTTTTTTATGGCTGAGTGGTATTCCAGGGTGTATATATACCATATTTTCTGTATCTACTCATCAGTTGATGGGTACTTAAGTTAGTGCCATGTCTTTGCAATTGTAAATCGTGCTGTGATAAACATACATGTGCAGGTGTCTTTTTGATATAGTAATTTCTTTTCTTTTGGGTGGATAGTCAGTAGTGGGATTTCTGGATCAAATGGTAGATCTACTTTTAGTTCTTTGAGAAATCTACATACTATTTTCCATAGAGGTTATAGTAATTTACATTCCCACCAGCAGTGTATAATTATTCCCTTTGCACCACATCTATGTCAACATTTATTGTTTTTCAACTTTTTATAGTGGCCATTCTGGCTAAAGTAAGGTGGTATCTCATAGTGGTTTTAATTTGCATTTCTCTAATTATTGATGATGTGGAGATTTTTTTCATATGTTTATTGGCCATTTGTATCCCATTTTAAAATTTTTTTATTTTAGATTTAGGAGAACATGTGCAGGTTTTTTATATAGGTAAATTACATGTCACAGGGGTTTAGTGTACAGATTATTCCATTGCCCAGGGAATAAGCATAGAACCTGACAGGTAGTTTTTCAGTCCTCACCCTCCTTCCACCCTCCATCCTCAAGTTGGCCTTGGTGTCTGCTTCATTTTTTGTGTCTGTACATACTCAATGTTTAGTTCCCACTTATAAGTGAGAACGTGCAGTATTTGGCTTTCTGTTCCTGTGATAGTTCATTTGGGATAATGGCCTCCAGCTACATCCATATTGCTGCAAAGGAAATAATCACATTTTTATGACTGCATGGTATTCCATGGTGTATATGTACCAATTTTTAAAAATCCAGTCTACCATTGATGAGCATTTAGGTTGATTCCATGTCTTGCTTATTGTGAACAGTGCTGCAATAAACATATGCGAGCAGGTATCTTTATGGTAGAATAATTTGTATTCCTTTGGGTATATACACAATGATGGCATTGCTGGGTTAAATGGTAATTCTGTTTTGAATTCTTTGAGAAATCACCAAACTGCTTTCCCCAATGGATGAACTAATTTACATTCCCACCAGCAGTGTATAAGCATTTCTTTTTCTCAGCAACTTTGCCAGCATCTGTTATTTTTTGACTTTTTAGTAATAATCATTCTGAGTAGTGTGAGATGCTATCTAATATTGGGTTTGCTTTGCATTTCTCTAGTGATCAGTGATGTTCAGCATCTTTTTATATCTTTGTTGGCTGCATGTAAATCTTCTGAAAAGCATTCCTGTTCTTTGCCCATTTTTTAATGAAGTTGTTTTGTGCTTGTTAAATTAAGTTCCTTATAGATTCTGGCTATTAGACCTTTGATGGATGCATAGTTTGCAAAATTTTTTCCTATTCTGTAGGTTGTCTATTTACTCTGGCAGGTAATTTTGTTGTGTAGAAGCTTTTAGTTTAATTAGGTCCTGTTTGTCAATTTTTGTTTTTGTAGCAATTGCCTGTGGCACTTTCATCATGAAATATTCGTCAGGTCCTATGTCCAGAATGGTATTTCCTAGGTTATCTTCCAGAGTTTTTATAGTTTTAGGTATTACATTTAAGTCTTTAATTCATCTTGTGTTTATTTTTGTATATATGGTGTGAGGAAGGGGTCCAATTTTAATCCTTTAGCCTGTTATCACAGCACCATTTATTGAGTGGCAAGTCTTTGCCCCATTGCTTGTTTTCATTGATGTCATCAAAGATCAGATGGTTGTAGGTTTGTGGCATTATTTCTGGGGTCTCTATTCTTCTCCATTGGTCTATGTGTCTGTTTTTCTACCAGTACCATACTCTTTTGTTTACTGTACCCTTTTAGTGTAGTTTGAAATTGGGTAGCATGATGTCTCCAGGTTGGTTCTTTTTGCTTAGGATTGCCTTAGCTATTTGGGCTTTATTTTTGGTTCCATATGAATTTTAAAATAGCTTTTTTCTAATTCTCTGAAAAATATCATTGGTAAATTGATAGGAATAACATTGAATCTGTAAATTTCTTTGAGCAGTGTGAACATTTTAACAATGTTGATCCCTCCTATCCATGAATATGAAATGCTTTCCATTTGTGTCATCTCTGATTTCTTTGAATAGTGTTTTGTAATTTTCATCATAGAGATCTTTCACCTCCCTCATTAGCTGTATTCCTAGGTGTTTTATTCTTTTTGTGACTATTGTAAATGGGATTGAATTTTTGATTTGGCTTTCAGCTTGGATGTCGTTGGTGTATAGGAATGCTACTAATTTTTGTATATTGAGTTTGTATCCTGAAACTTTGCTGAAGGTGTTAATTAGATCAAAGAGCTATGGGAAGAAATCATGGGGTTTTCTAGGTATAGAATAATATAGTCTGCAAACAGGGATAGTTTCACTTCCTATTTGGATGACTTTTATTTCTTTTCTTGCTTGATTGTTGTAACCAGGGTGTCTAGTACTATGTGGCATAGAAGTGGTGAGAATGAGCATCCTTGTCTTCTTTCAGTTTTTATGGGAAATGCTTCCAGCTTTTGCCTCTTTAGTATGATGTTGGCTGTGGCTTTACCATAAATGGTTCTTATTATTTTGAGGTATGTTCCTTCAATGCCTTGTTTCTTGAGGGTCTTTTTTTTTATAACATGAAGATGTTGAATTTTATCAAAAGGCTTTTCTGCACCTATTAATTACGTGGTATTTGTTTTCAGTTCTGTTTATGTTATGAATCACATTTATTGATTTGGATATGTTGAACCAACCTTGCATATCAAGGATAAAGCCTACTTGATCATTGTGGATTAGGTTTTAGATGTGCTGCTGAAGTCAGTTTGCAGTATTTTGGTGAGGATTTTTGTGTCTATGTTCATTAAGAATACTGAAGTTTTCTTTTTTGTTGGTGAGAGCATGTAGTTGTTATAATTTTAGTTTTTAAAAAATTTGCTGAAGATTGTTTCATGACTAATTGTGTGGTTGACTTCGAGTATGCCATGTGTAGATGAGAAGAATTTATATTCTGTTGTTTTGGGGTGGAGAGTTCTGTAGATGTCTATTAGGTCCATTTGGTCAAGTGTCAACTTTAGGTCTTGAATATCTTTGTTAGCTTTCTGCCTCAATGATCTGTCTGATATTGTTAGTGAGGTATTAAAATCTCCCACTATTATTGTATGGTTGTCTAAGTGTCTTCAAAGGTCTGTGAGCACTTGCTTGCTTTATGAGTGCTCATATGTTGGGTGTGTATTTATTTGGAATAGTTGGGTCCTCTTGTGGAGGTGAATGCTTTACTATGATGTTATATCCTTCTTTGTTTTTTAATTTTGCTGGTTTAAAGTCTGTTTTGTCTGAAATTAGAACAGCAATTTATGTTTGCTTGGTAGATATGTTTTCCTCCTTGTACCTTGAGCCTATGGGTGTCATTGCATGTGAGATGAGTCTCTTGATGACAGCATACAATTGGATCTTGCTTCTTTATCCAACTTTCTACTCCATGCATTTTACTTGAGGGCATTTAGCCTATTTAAATTCAAGGTTAATATTGATATGTGTGAATTTTATCCTGTCATTATGTTGTGGTCATTTAGAGGTATAAAAACTCTGTGTGTTTTTGAGTTGCCAGAGTTCTTGTGCTTCTTTCTCATCTGTGTTGGCTGATGTTCCTTCAATCTTTGAAGTTGCTGTCCTTTGGGTGTTTTGTTGTTGTTGTTGTTTTTCTTTTTTGCTTTTATTTACTTTGATGCCCCCTGGTGACTTGATTTTGGTATAATGTGAATTCAGTCAACTGACTTCATATCTGGAAAATTTTCATGGGCCAAGGCTCAGCTCAGCACTACTGGGCTGCGTGCTCTAACTCTGTGTGGCTGGTATTGAGTCCCCGGCTTAGTCCTCTGGCCCCTTGAGGTTAGAAACCTACTGTGTTGAATGGGCCAAGGCATTCCCATGCCACTGGCCATAGCACTCTTAGGGGTGGTGCCAGCCAAAGCACTTTCTCAGTCTTGTGACAGCAGGATTTGTGCTCATTTGCACATGCCAGTGGAAGGGTGCACACTCATCAGCTAGGGTGGGGCACTAGTGGGCACAGGGCTGTAAGTCTCTGTGCATATGTGTACACCAGTTATACCATGGAGTGGGGGGAGGGGCAACTCTTTATATCTTCCTATGAGAAATGCTTATTCATGTCATTTGCCCACTTTTTGATAGGATTATATTTTTTTCTCACTGATTTGAGTTTCTTTTAGATTCTAAATATTAGTACTTTGTCAAATATAGTTTGCAAACAGTTTTCTATGCTGTGCGTTGTCTGTTTACTCTGATAATTACTGAAAATTTTAGTTTATTTAGGTCTTATTTATTTATTATTGTTTTTGTTACATTGCTTTTGGGGTCTTAGTAATAAATTCTGTGCCTAGGCCAAAGTCCAGAAGTTTTTCCTAGGTTTTCTTCTAGAATTTTTATGCTTTAACATCTTAGATTTTAAATCTTCAATGCATCTTGAGTTGATTTTTGTATATAGTGAGAGATAGGGGCCCAGTTTTATTCTTCATGTGGCTATCCAGTTTTTCCAGCATTGTTTTTTGAATAGGGTGTCCTTTCCTCAACTTATGTTATTGTATGCCTTAAGATCAGTTGGTTGTAAGTATTTGACTTTAATTCTGTGTTTCATATTCTGTTCCATTGGTCTAGGTATATGCTTTTATGACAATACTGTACTTTTTTTTTTTTTTTTTTTTTTTACTATAGCCTTGTAGTATAATTTGAAGTCAGGTAAATATGGTGCCTCCAGATTTCTTCTTTCTGCTTAGAATTGCTTTGGCTACACAGGCTGTTTTATTGTTCCATGTAAATCTTAGCATTGTTTTTTCTCATTCTGTTATAAATGGTGTTAGTATTTTGATAGAAGTCACATTGAATCTGTAGATTGCTTTGGACAGTACGTTCATTGTCATTATATTGATTCTTCTAATCGATGAGCATGGGGTGTATTTCTATTTGTTTGTGTCATCTATTATTTCTTTCATCAGTATTTTGTAGTTCTCCTTGCAGAGATGTTTCACCTCCTTGGGTAAGTATATTCCTAGGCATATTTTAGCTATTGTAATAGTGATTGAGTTCTTGATGTGATTCTCATGAACAAATCATGTGATTCATTCATTGTTGGCTAATAGCAGTGCTACTGATTTGTGTACAATGATTCTGTAACCTAAGAATTTACTGAATTCATTTATCAAATCTAGGAGCCTTTTGGAGGAGTCTTCAGGGTTTTCTAGATAAACAATTATATCATTGGAAAATAGTGGTAGTTTGACTTCCTCTTTTCCAACTTAGATGCCCGTTATTTCTTTTTCTTCCCTGATTGCTCTGGCTAGGACATCTACCAGTATATTGAATATAAGTGGTGAAAGTGAGCAGGTTTGTCTTGTTCCAGCTCTTAGGGGGAATGCTTTAAACTTTTCCCCATTCAGTGGGATGTTGGCTGTAGGTTTGTCATATATGGCTTTCATTATTTTGAGGTATGTTCCTTCAATGCCTAGTTTGTTGAATGTTTTCACTGTAAAGCAAATCTAGATTTTATTGACTTTTTTTGTATCTATTGAGATGATATGGCTTTGTTTTTAATTCTGTTTATGTGACAAATCACATTTATTGATTTTTGAATATTGAACAATCTCAGCATCCCTGGGATGAAACCCCCTTGATCATGGTATATATATTTTTTTTATGTGCTGTTGGATTTGGGTTGCTAGTATTTTGTTGAGGATTTTTACATCTATGTTAATCAAGGGATATTGGTGTGTAGTTTCCTTTTTGTTCTCTTCTTTCCTGGCTTTGGTATCAGGGTGGTACTGGCTTCATAGAATGAGTTAGGGAGGATTCCCTCTTTCTCAATATTTTGAAATCATTTAAGCAGGATTGGTACCAATTATTCTTTGAATGTGTGGTAGAATCTGGCTGTGAATCCATATGGCCCTGGGCATTTTTTTGTTGGCATTTTTTGTCTAAATTACTGATTCATTCTCACTGCTTGTTATTGTTCATTCAGGATTTCTATTTCTTCCTGATTCAAGCTAGGAGGGTTGTATGTTTCCAGGAATTTATCCGTTTTCTCTACATTTTCTAATTTGTGTTATAGATGTGTTCATTGTAGCCTCAAATGATCTTTTGTATTTCTGTGGTGTTTGTTGTAATGTCGCCATTTTCATGTCTAACTGAGGTTATTTGAATCTTCTCTCTTCTTTTCTTGGTTAATGTAGCTAATGGTCTGTTAATTTTGTTTATATTTTCAAAGAATCAATTTGTTGTTTCATTTATCTTCTGTATTGTCTTTCTTGATTAAAGTTTCTTTAGTTCTGCTCTGATCTTTGTTATTTCTATTCTGCTAGCTCTTGGTTTGGTTTGTTCTCATCGCTCTAGGTCCATGAGGTGTGGTGTTACGTTGTCAATTTGAGATCTTTCAGACAGTTCGATGCAGGCGTTTAGCTCTATAAACTTTCCTTTTGGCACTGTTTTTGCTGTTTCCCCTTGGTTTTTATCCCCTTGTTATTCATTTCAAAGAATTTTAAATTTTTATCTCAATTTCATTGTTAATGCCAAGATCATTCAGTAGCAGATTCAATTTTCATGTATTACATAGTTTTGAGGGCTCTTTTTGGAATTAATTTCTACTTTTATTTTTCTGTGGTTTGAGAAGATACTTGATATGATTTCGATTTTTAAAATTTATTGAGACTTGTTTTGATACTTATCATATGATCTATCTTGGAGAATGTTCCATGTGCTGAAGAGAAGAGTGTATATTTTATGTTTCTTGGGTAGACTGTTTTGTAAGTATCCATTTATTTTACAGTGTGATTAAGTTCAGTGTTTCTTTTTAACTTTCTGCCTCAATAATATATCTAGTGTTGATAGTGTAGTGCTGAAGTCCCCAAGTATTATTATGTTGCTCTCTATCTCTTTTCTTAGGTCTAGTCGTAATTGTTTTATGAATCTGGGATCTCTAGAGTTAAGTGCATATACATTTAGGATTGTTTTATCTTCTTGTTGGATTGACCCTTTTATGATTATATAATGACTTTTTTTGTCTATTTTTTTTTTACTACTGTTGCTTTAAAGACTGTTTTGTTTGATATAAGAAGAGGCATCCCTGCTCACTTTTGGTTTCAATTTGTGTGGAATATCTTTTCCTACTCCTGCACTTTTTGTCTGTAAGAATCCTTATGTTAGATGTGTCTCTTGAAAACAGCAGATATTTGGTTTATAACTTTTTATCCTTTCTGCCAATCTGTATCTTTTCAGTGGAGCATTCAGGCCATTTAAATTCAATGTTAATATTAAGATATGAGGTGTGCTTCCAGTCAGATAGTTAATTGTTACCTAGTTCATTTTCTTCATTGTGTTACTGTTTTTTAGGCCCTGTGAATTTTATGCTTTCAAGAGGTTCTATTCTGCTGCATATCAACCTATCAATCTTCTGTTTCAAGATTTAGAACTCCTTTTAGTACGTTTTATATGGCTGATCAGATAGTGACAAATTCCCTCAGTATTTTCTTGCCTAAAAATGGCTTTATTTCTTTTTCATTGATAAAATGTAGTTTTTGTTGTTGTTGTTGTTTTGAGATGGAGGCTTGCTCTGTTGCCCAGGCTGGAGTGCAGTGGCGTGATCTCAGCTTACTGCAAGCTCCGCCTCCTGGGTTCATGCCATTCTCCTTCTTCAGCCTCCTGATTAGCTGGGACTACAGATGCTTGCCACCATGCCCAGCTAATTTTTTGTATTTTTAGTAGAGGCAGGGTTTCACCATGTTAGCCAGGATGGTCTCGATCTCCTGACCTCATGATCCGCCTGCCTCGGCCTCCCAAAGTGCTGGGATTACAGGTGTGAGCCACCATGCCTGGCCAAAATGTAGTTTTGCTGAATAAAAAATTCTTGGCTGACACTAATTCTGTTTAAGGGGCTAAAGATAGCACCCCAGTCCCTTCTGGTTTGTAAAGTTTCTGCTGAGAAGTCTGATGTTAGTCTGATAGTTTTCCCCTTATAAGTTACCTGATACTTTTGTCTTGCTGCTCCTAGAATTCTTTCTTTCATGTTGCCTTTAGATAGCCTGATGACTATATGTTTTGGAAATGTCCTTTTTGCAATTAATCATCCAGGGGTTCTTTGAGCTTTTTGTATTTCTAGGAAGGCCAAGAAAGTTTTCCTTGATTACTCCCTCAAATAAGTTTTCAAAACTTTCCTGAACATATCAATCCTAACAATTTTAAATATATATGCACCTAACTCTAGAGCTCCCAGATTCATAAAACAATTACTACTAGACCTAAGCAAAAAGATAGATAGCAAGGTAATAGTAGTTGGGGACTTTAGTACTACAGTGACAACACTAGTTATATTATTGAGGCAAAACTTTTTGCTCTATTTGCTCCCTAAGTAACACTAATGAATCTTAGGCTTGCCTATGTTACATAATCCCATATTTCTTGGAGACTTTGTTCATCTCTTTTAATTCTTTTTTCTTTATTATTGTCTTACTGGATTAATTCAAAAGCCTTGTCTTTGAGCTCTGAAATTCTTACTTCTACTTGGTCTAGTCTATTTTTAAAACTTTCCACTGAATTTTGTAATTCCCTAAATGTGTCTTTTATTTCCAGAAGTTCTAATTGTTTTTTCATTAAATTATCTCTTTAGACCTTGGTGTGTGATGTTCCCCTTCCTGTGTCCAAGTGTTCTCATCATTCAATTCCCACCTATGAATGAGAACATGCGGTGTTTGGTTTTTTGTCCTTGCGATAGTTTGCTGAGAATGATGGTTTCCAGCTTCATCCATGTCCCTACAAAGGACATGAACTTACCCTTTTTTATGGCTGCATAGTATTCCGTAGTGTATATGTGCCACATTTTCTTAATCCAGTCTGTCATTGTTGGACATTTGGGTTGGTTCCAAGTCTCTGCTATTGTGAATAGTGCCGCAATAAACATACATGTGCATGTGTCTTTATAGCAGCATGATTTATAGTCCTTTGGGTATATACCCAGTAATGGGATTGCTGGGTCAAATGGTATTTCTAGTTCTAGATCCCTGAGGAATTGCCACACTGACTTCCACAATGGTTGAACTAGTTTACAGTCCCACCAACAGTGCAAAAGTGTTCCTATTTCTCCACATCCTCTCCAGCACCTGTTGTTTCCTGACTTTTTAATGATCACCATTCTAACTGGTGTGAGATGGTATCTCATTGTGGTTTTGATTTGCATTTCTCTGATGGCCAGTGATGATGAGCATTTTTTCATGTGTCTGTTGGCTGCATAAATGTCTTCTTTTGAGAAGTGTCTGTTCATATCCTTTGCCCACTTGTTGATGGGGTTGTTTGTTTTCTTCTTGCAAATTTGTTTGAGTTCATTGTAGATTCTGGATATTAGCCCTTTGTCAGATGAATAGATTGCAAAAATTTTCTCCCATTCTGTAGGTTGCCTGTTCACTCTGATGGTAGTTTCCTTTGCTGTGCAGAAGCTCCTTAGTTTAATTAGATCCCATTTATCTATTTTGGCTTTTGTTGCCATTGCTTTTGGTGTTTTAGACATGAAATCCTTGCCCATGCCTATGTCCTGAATGGTACGGGAGAGGGGAGGGATAGCATTAGGAGATATACCTAATGTAGATGACGAGTTAATGGGTGCAGCACACCAACATGGCACATGTATACATATGTAACAAACCTGCATGTTGTGCACATGTACCCTAAAACTTAAAGTATAATGAAAAAAAGAGGGAGAGAGATAGAAGACTATAGTTCAAATATTACCAATTTCCAAGACTCACAAAGTATGCATTTTGCACAAATGTCAAAATTTAGTAAGCAAATCAGAACAATTTGGGAGATGGGCAGCAGGAGTGATTTTAAAGCTGCATCTGACCATATACACATCCTGTGGCCATTCTGTAGGATTAGCCAAGTTTTACAAATGAGAAAATATGGAAACATAAACATGAAAATGTTTCCCAAGGTCATGGTGAAGGCGGTAGTGGAGAGGATTAGGGGCCGAATGCTGTTTCTCCTGGGCCTATTTCTGAGCTACTGGACAACACAGCTTCCTGAATGCAGATGTTAAACAGGTTTTTGCCTTTAAAATAAAGGTTTAAAAGGTTAAAAAAAAACTCTTTAGAAAATTTTTTATTTGTATTCCAAATTTTTAAAAAATTTCTTCACGTTGATTCTTACAATTCTCTTGTATATCCTTGAGTAACTTAATAATCAACCTATAGAATTTTTTATCTGGTATTTCAAAAATTTCATCTTGGTTTCAGTACATTGCTGGAGACTTAGGATGATATTCTGGGGATGTTATATAAACTCTGTTTTTTCATATTGCCAGAAATATTTTTCTGGTTCCTTCTCATTTGGGTAAACTATTTCTAATTATTTTTGAATTTATTTTTGATTTGACTGTGGTTTTTAAATTTCTTTCCCCTGTTGAGGATATGACAATAATGTTTATAGTTTATTGCAACCTAATTTGGCTCTGGGTGCATTCAGTGCTGAAGACTCTATGAGTTTGCTGGTTACAGAGAGTCTTGTATGATGGTTTTTTTCAGTTGCTGGTTGTAGTAGTGATGTGTTTGGTATGTGAGTAGGTTCACTGTCTCCTGTGGAGTCAGAAGTGCAGAGGTCTCATGAAGCTTATGTTGTTCCCCAGTGATGTGCACTCACTCACTTACTTATTTATATTTTTCCCCAATATTTTATTCACTAGATTGAACAGTTTAGGCTTCAGGCCAGTTAAGTGTTGTCCATGGTAAATAAAGCAGGCTAAAGCAGGTTGGTACATGCGATACCCAATGGCGGGCAGATGTCTCAGCCATAACAAAGGTGGCCAGGGGAGCTCAAAGTACAATGCATTGAGATCTTTTCAAGGGGAAGGGAGGGTGCCATCCCAGTTCTCCTACCAGTCTCCCGACTCCTACCAGGTCAGCAGGAAAGAGATCCTCTTCCTACTTCCACTCCCGATGCAGTGTTCCGGCTATTGAGATCAGACAGATGTCTGCTTTCATCTGCAGGAATGATGTCGTTCCACGTGGTGAGGGATTGTGACTTTCCCTCTCATACAAGCCTGAACCTGGAGGGCATTCCTTCTGTGGGGTTTCAGTCACCATGAAGTGTTCCAGAAAGGTTGTCTGCAGTTGCCCCCACACTGAGCTCCCATGGGAGAAACTCCAGCTGTGTTTGCAGTGGTGGATAAGGGGGAGAAGAAGTCTCCTTCTCCAAGACCCTTCATGAGGATCAAGGCTGCTTGTCTATTGGGGTAGAGCTGTAGACTTTCCCAGTGAGCCCAGCAATGCCCCTGTCTCTCTGCTGAGAGAAACTTCCCACAAGAGAGAAGTTCTGGGACTGAGGGCCTGCATCTGGATTCTCTTGTCACACAGGGTGCTCCCTTGTGGTGCACTTCCCTTTCCCCCAGGATGAGAAATCCCTGAGGGCCAGATTTCTGTGAATGCTGCTGTTGCTCTGGGTCTAGCCACCCAGTGGGGCTGCCACATTCCAGGCTGGTGATGAGGAATGTCTGCAAGGGATTCAGTGATGTGACCTATCTTCAAATCTCCTAGCAGCAGGTACCAGCACTAGCTCTGATGGGGGGAGCAGGGGAGTGACATAGACTCTGTGAGATTCCTTGCTTATAAATAGCCTTAGTGTGTTGGCTTTCTCAAATGCCAGTTGCAGAAGTAACAAACTGGCCATATGGAGAGACTCAAGACCTCCTGGTTAGCCAGAGTGATGCAGACAATGGTGATAGCTGAGATCACGAAAAAGCTTTGTCCTTTATGGGCACTGTGTTATTCTGCCTGGAGATGTTGTAATGGACTGTCTAAATTGGGCTCCAGCCACAGGGCTGCACTTGCAAAGGAGCACCCGCTCCAGTGGTAGCAGTGGGATTTGTGCTTGCCTTATGTTTCCCTGAGGAGGTACTCTGGTGTCTCAGTCAATGGTAAAGGCCATGGAGCTCCCCAAAATTTCTGTCTGTTGTGTTAAGTTACCAAGGTAGGTGGAGGGGCAAAGCCAGGTCAGGGCTGGGCCAGGTAACTCCATGCCCTGGTTCCCTTCATGCAGGCACAAGCAGCTGTCTCAATGGGGATCAGAGTGCAGTTCTCTGACCCCTGGGGTAATGTTCCAGGGAGGAGTGCAGCTACCTCCATTGTACAAAAGAATTTTGGGGGGTAGTGGGGAGTAGCAGGTGGCACTATGCTCTATCCGGCTCCCTTGTAGCTGGCAAGGCAGGTCTGACAGCCATAACATTCCACTAGCAGCAGCTAGATGGATTCCAAGCAGTCTGTGCTCAGAACTCAAAACTGCCCGAGGTGGAAACCGTGGCTTTCAGGCCACACCCCTCCTGGTCTGCCCATGAAGCAGGGGCATCCACCTCCTGTGCCTGTGGCTGTAGCATACTTCCCTCTTGCCCATTGGATCTGGCCAAGGGGGTTCATCTTCACTCAAGATTATATTGGGAATCCTAATTAGGAACTTCTCTCAACCTGTGACTGCTGCCTGGGTTAGCTGGCTGGCTTCTGTAGTTCCCTGTAAGGTAGGATCAGGATGGGCTTCCCTCTGTTCCACTGGAGTCTGAGAGCACATACAAAGAATGTGCTGATGCCACTCTGAAGCAGGATATTTCCCTGACCCCTTCACAGGACTTGTGAAGGGGGTGCCCCCTTTACAGGACTTGTGAAGGGGGTGCCCCCTTTACAAATACTCTCAACTCTTCACATGAGGAAGCATGTGAGTGAATGAGGTGGGAACTGGAGTACATAACTGCTGGAGTGAGCTGGCCACTCCAGCACCAGCAGAGGTGAACTCCACTTACTCGGAACCGCTGTGCTCCACCACTTGTGGGAGGAAGTATGCAGGTGAGTGGGTGCAAGAGTTCAGGTGCCGGCTGGATACACCTCCATACTGGCCCTGTGGCAGCATCTGGGAGGAGATGACCCCTGAAGCCCCAGAGGTCGTGTTACAGTGCTCTTGTAGCTTGGCTGCCTGCAGACAGCTTAAGTGTTAACAGCTCAGTGGACCCTCTACATTTTCACGTGAGGCAGCTGCCTTCCACCAGCAAGGGCAAAGGATCAGTGTGACAGCCTTTTGCATCTGCACTCATGGTTCCCGAATTCTTGTCTGGCATCCAGGAGAAATGAGGTTGCACAAACAAATCGAAGGATGGTAAATGTGGGAGACTTTTTTGCTGATAGAGGTGGCTCTCAGTGGGAAGAGGAGCTTAAACGGAGATATGTTGGGAAGATAATCTTCCCCTGAGGTCTGGCTGTCCCTGGCCGGATTCTTCTCTGAAGTTATGCCTCTAACCTGTCTCTCTGAAGTTAAGCCACTTTTCTCCAACGTCCAGCCGTAGTCTGTGATGTCCAGCTGCTTCTCCTCTCTGCTGGCTGAGCCTGGGTTTTTTATGGGCACTGCATGAGGGTGCAGGGCCGGCAATGGGTGGTTTTGGAAAAGGCAACATTTGAGCAGGACAACAGGAATGTAAGGTCTCACTTTGGGAGGTGGTTTCAGGCTTTTTGGCTTGAGGGTGGGGCCCTCACCAGGGACCTTTTCTGTCCAGAATTTCCCTGTCTCCTGTCCCTGTCAACTCCTTCTCATATAGTCCCCACCACTCACTAAATCAGCTCCTGCACAGGGTAGGGTTAAAGCATTCTCCTGAAGGCCTGGATGGTCAGTTTTCCCAGTGGGAGTGTATATCCCACAGGCAGTCTCTCCCCTCTCACACTCTTGGGACATAGAGTTTTCTGCCTGGCTCACAGTGTAAGCTGGAGCCTTCTACTTCTTTCAAAGGGTCTGTGGTTTCTTTCAGTTTTCCTGTTAAGTGCCTGTGTTGCGTCTTGGAAAAAATGTTCACAACATGAGTCGGTATACATTATTTTGTCTTTCCAAGTGGGAGAGGCAGGCTAACGATGCCTTCAATCTACCATCTTGAGAAAAAAAAATCCTATCACCTAGAATTATGGCAGGAGAAAATACCTCTGATTCAGTGTCCAAGTTTTTGATAAAGGCGAGATAGTTATCAGTCAAGTAGAAGCTGGTACGTGTAGATGGAATCATCAAAAATATGTATTCCATTTTACAATATTCCACTTTATGGAAGTGAAAAAGCAATGGTGTGAAAGTGATAATCCTGAGAAAATAGATGGTTGATTTTTCCATCCTACCAAAGCCTAAATGTGTTATTTGTGCTGTAGCAAAATGGGCAGGTCTGCTCTAAAGTTAACTGCAAGTGAAATGGTATCATCAAGGGAGAGCCATGTATAAGTAAGAAAATATAGGAGATACCTGTAAAAAAGGTGACAATAGCAAATGTGTTTGTTAATCAGTTGACTTTATTTATTTTTTTTGACACAGAGTCTTACTCTGTCACCCAGGCTAGAGTACAGTGATGTAATCTTGGCTCACTGCAACATCTGCCTCCCGGGTTCAAGTGATTCTCGTGCCTCAGCCTCCTGAGTATCTGGGGTTACAGGAATGCACCACTGCACCTGGCTAATTTTTGTATTCTTAGTAGAGATTGGGTTTCACCATGTTGGTCAGGCTGGTCTCGAACTCCTGACCTCAGGTGATACACCCACCTCGGGCTCCCAAAGTGCTGGTATTACAGGCGTGGGCCCTCTGCCCAGCTGTTAATCAGTTGACATTAATCAGAATGTAGTACTCTACTCCCATAAATGTTATAATAGATACTATTATAATAAGCCCAGTTATCTCCCAATTATTGGGTTGACATGAGTTTTGTGATATCCAACAGATTCTCTGGGACCTGAAAAATTGTAAGTCCTGATGGAAAACTGCTGACAAGTTTTACCTCAGGATATAGCAAGTGGATTTCTTAGTTTTGTGAATCCAGGATCGCTTTCTTATTTGTGAAATTATAAGTGAGGCTAAATCAATGGACCTCTGGCCAGTCCTTCTTTTAAGAATAACTTAAACAGACTTAGTCTTATGAAAAAATAGCTTAAAACTTTGACCATTTTTCATTCTATATCTGAGCAGAGATGGTGAGAGACAGACACTTATATCAGGTAGCTTGGAAGGAAGATATTCATAATATTCAGATGGGATCAGTTCCAGTGGTGGGTGTCAGTGAACCTGCCAGCCTGCTGAGTGTGAAGTAATTGCTGCTTGTCTAAGGCTTTCCTGGTTCTTTGGATGATAGATATTGACAGGTAGAAAGAGGCTTGTAAAGGATTTTCTTCCTGATTTATAGAGATCCCACATGATGCCTATGTGTTTCTATGTGTGTTTCATGGGGGTGATGTATTTCCACTTTACAGCCTGCTTACTTTGTGTTCACAATTGTGTCACCCTCTCCCCAAAGATCAATGTATCTGAGGCAATGAGAGAGGACTGATGCTTTGCTGTGAGTAGGCTGCTTATAAATGATTGCTTAGAGTCAAGTAGAACACAAATGAGTGCTTCCAAGAGCCAGGGATGAGCAATGTCTGCGGGGACACAGTTCCTTCAAATCTACTTTAACTCATGCCAGAGGAGAACTGAACTGGAGACTAACACCGAGTAGTCTTCTTTGACCAAACATAGTTTTCCCTATTTAGTTACTGACACAATTTAGGTAAAACACAGATTCCTTTTCTAAATGTTCAGCAGAAAATCCAATTTGTTGTATCTGTGAATATTTTAATGAAACCCAAATAATCTCATATTTAAAGGTGATATACTAATAAGATTTAAAAAAAACCAACTGTATATACTGTTGTATTTTTGATGAGTCAGGCCAGGATTTTAAAATTAGAAGAGGAAAGGTATAAGGGATGGAAGAAAAGACCCAGTAGTGCATCTAGGGTCTGGTTACTGGAACGAATAGGTTTTAAAAACTCTTAACAATCAATTATAGGATATTGAATGGAAAATATTCAGTTATTATTTTGATAAGGTTATTGAACTGTTTAAAATACTAGGATTATAAGGAATAAAAATGCAATCTAGATACACAGGGAATTCAGTCTATTTGATGATACAGACATGTCTAAACAGTGTCATCTGCATCATTTTGGGAAAATATAATCACATGTTATTTTTTTTCCAGTTTATTGTGCAAGCCCTCATGAGCTTGTATTCTTTCTGATTTTTCAAGCATCTTGAAGTTTATATAGGCAAAAGATGTATGTCTGAATTATGAAATCTGATTGTGTTTTTTGGTTGCTAAAATGTGATGTCACCATTAAACACTGTTTCTTCGGAGTCGGATGAATACTTTTCCATACCTTTGTGATGCCTCACTGAAACAGACTTCTGAACAGGCTGTGGCAATGCACCCATCCTTGGAATTCAAGATGAGAGAACTTTGTTCATCTTCAAGCTTAGCCACTATTTTCTAGCTGACTGGGTCAACTTCATGTGCTCAGGGAACTGGCCTTCTTCCATGAAATGCTTGGCTGTTGTGCTGAGCCTTGGTTGGTAGCATAGACTCCTCGTTCCCTCATGGTCATTGCCCAATGAGAATTTTGAATCAGAAATTAGTTGGAGTCACTTTGTCCAACTAAATTTCCATAATTGTGACTCTTCTGGAAAAGTAATTGAGTTCTCTGGTACTTCCTTCTCAATAGGCACCTTTATTTCCTTGCATAAACTTTCTTACCCACTTTCCAATAAATTATGCCAATGTCACAGTGAAGGGCAGCATTCAATATTTATGGGTGTTTCCTACCTGCCTTATATTTGTGCTGAAGTAGAATGGTAATATAATAATGAAATGTACTTTTTTTTTTTTTTGGAAAGAGTGATTAAGAAACTTTATTACAGAAAATGAATGCATCCAACGTCCCCATATACACTTGTGACAAGAACAGACACACACAGGAGACACAGACAATAGTCACCACATCACAGCCTTGTTCTTTCCGAAGGATAAAACGTCATTCAAGAATGGGATGAGGTGGTTAGAGGGAGTAGGTACTATTCTTTTAAATGGAAAAAAAAATTAAAAACAAAACCAACAGGTTGGCATCTTAAGAACACACAGTGGGCCCAGAAATCAAGCTAAGCCTAAGCCTTAGGTAACATCATGCCACTTACATCATCTCAGAGAAACTAGGGCATTATTCTACTAGAGGAGCAATCTTGTGACAGTGTGAAAACATTGAGTAGTGATCTTACTGCGCCAGCTAATGGACCAAGTGGCCTCAACTTGACAGCCTCTTTAAAACTCAATGTTTGCCTAATCAAAGATCTGTCAGGTCCTGGATGAGTACAAGTTAAGGTCACAGTCACAGCCTGATCTCTATGTACTCATAGCCATTCCCTCTCCCATCAGAACTGTTTGTCCTGAATGTGTTCTCTAGTTCTAGAAAATGACCACTAATTTAAAAACCTTGGTTATGAGGTTTGCCCAGAGGCACTTGTTCCAGAATTGCCCCTCCTGCTTTAGCCATGTCCTTGTCACTTGGCATTCTAAGCTAAAGCTTTAGCTTCCCAATTTGTGATGTGCTAGGCCAAGATTCGGGAGCTGTTGCCAGCCTCATCAAATACGGAAGAGAAACAACCTGTAGTCAAAAGGGAGTGATTTGTTAAGTGGTGCCCGTCTATCTCGTAACTAGATGTACCAACCAGGGAAGGGCAAAGGATGGAAAGGGGTAACTTTTGTGCTTCCAAAGTAGCTAAGCAGAAGTGGGGAAGCAGTTTAGCCAAATGAAATGTACTTCTAAGTGATTTTTTTCTTTTTGGTCTCTATTGTGTATCTAGAATTAGCTGACTTAAAAAAAGTCACTTTTATTTAGCACTGGGTAGCAAGGATAATTTCTCGAGATGTTAATTTTTACTTTGTTCTTACTGCTTTATAGTTTCTCACACATCTCAAGAAGGTGTCATGGCTCTTTTGTAGTATTTGCTCCCTATTGGTTTTGATTTGGCTAATTACAATGTATTTGAATATCCTAGACAGAGGAAAAGATAGACGTGAGTATTAGATTTTAGGGCTAGATCTGAGTAAAAGTGAAATACCTGAGAAATCTCTGAGACTAAGTATAAGGATGAGGATGGCAGAAACTATGGGCTTTTTGTTGAGGATCCACTCAGGGCAGACAATTTGGCTCCCTTTACATGTAGGTTATGAGATGAAGAATTTCTCCCCATGTTGGAGACATGGAATACTAACCATCCTCGAATTGGAAGTGTGAGTCTCAGCAAAACTGGGGAGTTCTGGAGCTGGACTCCCTTTCCGGAGAAATCCAGCTTAGGCAATAAGCATGTTGGCAGAGATAAGTATGGTCTAATGACTACAGAACTCTTCCACAAATGATCTCTTGCTAAAATGCCAAGACCCTCATTTATAATCCTGAGAAAACCTCAACAATGATTGAGAAGGAATGTGCTACCACCCTTGTACTGTGCTATTTATGGGTCCCTCAATATTCATCTGTTGGAAACTTAATCGCCAGTGCAACAGTATAGAGAGGTGTAACTTTTAAGAGGTGATTAGGCAGAGTCCCTTATGAATAGATTAATGCCACTATTACAGAAGTGGGTTTCTGTGGGAGTGGGCTCTTAATAAGAGAAAGAGATTGGCCCTCTATTGCCCTCTCTTGCATACTCTTGCTCTCCCATCTTCTGCCACGGGATGATGCAGCAAGAAAGCCCTCATAAGATGTTAGCACCTTGGTATTGGACTTCCCAGCCTGTAGAACTGTGAGAAATTAATTTTTCTTTTTAAAAACTACCCAGTCTGTTGTAATCTGTTGTAGCAACACAAAACTAAGACACCTGGCCAAAGGTGGACTTGAAGCAAATTGAACATCATTTAAAACATAATTGATTTTTTGGCATCTATTAATAGGTACTATGCAATTAAGACCATATTTGTTCCTCATTGAAGATAAACTTTTGCCAGGGAAGTTTTACAAAGGAATGATAGTTTAGGCAAATCTATTTTTTTTTTTTTTTGGGAGATAGAGTCTCGCTCTGTTGCCCAGGCTGGAGTGCAGTGGCACGATCTGGGCTCACTACAAGCTCTGCCTCCTGGGTTCATGCCATTCTCCTGCCTCAGCCTCCCCAGTAGCTGGGACTACAGGCACTCGCCACCACATTTGGCTAATTATTTTTGTATTTTTAGTAGAGACGGGGTTTCACTGTAGCCAGGATGGTCTCGATCTCCTGCCCTTGTGATCCGCCTGCCTTGGCCTCCCAAAGTGCTGGGATTACAGGCATGAGCCACCGCACCCTGCCAGGTAAATCTTGATGGATGAGTAGAATTTCATTAAGTAGAGAAGCAGATATAGAGGTTTCTAGGAAGAGGAGTTATTTTAAGGAAAGGTTTAGAGACACAGCATCTCAAAGCATATTAAGAAAGAGCAAGCAATCTAGAGTAACCCTGCAGGTTGCAAAGTAAGAAGCCTGTGTAAAAATACTAGAAGGTAGGTTGAGCTTCCTTGTGAGAGACCTAGAATGTCTTTGTCTAAAGACAATAGGGTTTTCCAGTAGGTAAGTCATAAGCCCCATTCAAATATTCATTACTTATTTATTCATTTAAAATTTATTGAGTACTATGCACTCTTCTGGGTGCTTGGAATTTGATAGTAGAGAAACAAAGCTCCTGCTAACATTCCAAAGAGGACAGAAAGCTATGAAAACATTATCAAATGGATAATATAATGTTAGAGAGTGATAATGTGCTAGAAGCCAAAGTGAAGTGGGGCAAGGGCATGGGGAATTATGAGGAATGTTTTATTACAGGGATCCCTAACCCATCTCTGGCCTGTTAGGAACCGGGTGGCACAGTAGAAGGTGAGTGGTGGGTGAGTGAGCATTACCACCTGAACTCTGCCTTCTGCCAGATCAGCAGTGGCATTAGATTCTCACAGTAGCATGAACTCTATTGTGAACTGCACTGGGAGTGCAGGTTGCATGCTCCTTATGAGAATTTAATTAATGCCTGATAATCAGAGTGGATCAGTTCCATCCCAAAACCATGCCCTCCACCCTCTACCCCGGGAAAAATTGTCTTCCACCAAACCGGTTTCACTGTTTCTGTTTTTTACAGAAAATTAGGGACTGCTCTTTCAGTGGATAGGAGAGCTAAGGGAAATCTCTCTGGAGACAAATGAGGGATACAAATACTTGATGTAAGAAGAGTTTAGACAGAGGGAGCAGCAAATGCAAAGGTACTGAAGTAGGAGTGTGGTTGGTATTCCCCAGCAATGGCAAGGAGCAGGTGGTAGAGGATGATGTCAGAGAGATCCAAGCTTGTAAGACCATTGAAAACATTTTGAATTCTATTTTAAATGTGCTGGGAAATATCTCAGGGCTTTGAGCAAGGCTGTGGCCTTATGAGCTTCATGCCTTTAAAGGTTAACCCCATTTACCGTGAAGAGAACTGATTGTAGGAGGGGCAAGAGTGGAAGCAAGGAGAGGGATTAGGATGCCATTGTAGCAGTCCGGGCCAAAGAGGAGGTAGCAGTGTAGAAAGTAGAGTAGAGAAAAGGCCCATAGGTAGGTTTGGGACCAGAAGGTAAAGAGCCTTTTTAGTAATATTGACAAGTAGAGTTTATTCTGCAATCTGCAATTAAGTTAAAGTGCTGCTGGTTCTTTACTATCAGAATTTTCACTCAACCTTCATCCCTATAACCTGAGGAGTCCTACCTGGAGATGTGGTCAGAGGTATACTCAGTGTTCAGTTGTAAGGAACGCATAATAACATCTTTTCTCCTAGGTTGCCCCACTGTATAGCTACGTTAACGTGATAACCCTCTCAAATCTTCTTAGAAGTAGATGGGTTAAAAACATAAAAAAGAGAGCAGAGTTATAAAGGCATTTTTTTGTAGGATACAGATGATGTGCTTTTAGCTTCAGAAAATAAAATAAAACAATTTTTTTTTTTTGAGATGGAGTTTTGCTCTTGTTGCCCAGGCTTGAGTGCAATGTCACAATCTCGGCACACAGCAACCTCCACCTCCCAGGTTCAAGCAATTCTTCTGACTCAGCCTCCTGAGTAGCTAGGATTACAGGCATGCACTACCATGCCCAGCTAATTTTTTTTTTGTATTTTTATTAGAGACGGGGTTTCTCCATGTTGGTCAGGCTGGTCTCAAACTCCTGGCTTCAGGTGATCTGCCCACCTCAGCCTCCCAAAGTGCTGAGATTACAGGTGTGAGCCATGGCATTGGAACAGAAAACAATTTTAAAAAGGCAAGTATACCTGTAAATCTGTTTACTAAAGCTAAATTCCCAAGTATATTAGCTAATACAATTAAACTAAATAGATGGAATTATATAGTTCAATGCGAAATAATTTTCATGAATAATGCCACATTTCTTACTATTCCTGATAATGTTGCCTGTTAGAGATTTAAAAGACAACAGTAGACTTAGACAGCAATTAGTGAAGGTGTTCAAAAGGTATCATGTAACATGGTGGATATCGGGTTGGAGAAGAGTGATGAACACAGAGAGACTATAGGAGGCTTTTAGAAATTCAGACAGACTGGATTGAGAGCTTGGAGGGAAACAGATTTTGAGGAATACTTCAGAGCGTGACTGGAGTGTAGGTCATAGTCTCTCTGGTCAAGGTGTTGGGTTTGAATCCTGGCTTTAACTGTTTCTAGCTATGGGACTTGGTAAATTAGTTAAGGTTGCCATGCCTCAGTTTCCTCATCAGGGATAAGAGTGCTTATCTCATAGGATCTTTACCAGGATTGAATTAGATTTTTGTACATACGGTTCTTAATGCAGAGAGTGACACATAAGTATTTAATATGGTTTACCTATATTATTGAACTGAGTGGAATTTAGAGACTAGATGCAAAGTGTAAAGATATGGAAGGAATAAAAAAAATAGCCTCCATTGTCTTATTTGATTCTCTTGGTAGATGTTTCATCACATCTGATTCTATCAGTAATACATCTTAAAAAATTAAAAATGGAGTTTGTTTCTAACATGTTTATCTTTAGACACAGTACTTGTTACATACATCTAGAGTTCAGTTATTTTTACTGTTGTATTGCATTTTATGGGTAAATCACAATATATGTATCAATCAGGATGGATAGACATTTGGGTTATTTCATTATGAACAATGTTGCTATACACATTGTTGTACATGTAGTTTGGTGCATGTATACATTAAGTTTGGTCGTGTATATACCTAGGAGTTTTTATCAAGAGTTCCCCATGCAGCCCCTGTAAATATCATCCCACACTTCTGGTCCTCTGGCTTTGCCTCCTCTTCCACTTTTGAACTTTAATGTGAGTGCTTTATACTGGCAAATTCTATACTAGAACCATAGGGGAAAGGGGATTCTCAAAAATGTAGTCCTTGACTTCTGTTTTTGTGATGCAGAAGAGAACTTAAAAGTGAGTACAGATAATGTTTAATTGACAACAGACTATAAAATAAACTTTTTGTATGTGTCTAATGGTCATGTGGATATTGCATTTTGTGTTGTATCTATTAAATTATCTTTCCCATTTTTCTATTGGTTTGTAAACCTTATTTATCTTAAGTTTTAAATATTCAAGATATGAGCATTTTATCAGTGATAAGTTTTGCAAATAACTTTCACTGCTCTGGTTTGCCTTTCCTCTCTTAAAGATTTCTTTTGGTGAACAGAAGTTCTTAATTTTAATATAATGCATTTTATTAATTCTTTCCATTATTGTTAGTATTCATCACGTGCTGTTTAACAAATCATCCTGTACCACTTGTCCAAGCTTTTATTTTCAACTTTTTAGAAAATTCTTTTAGGTATGTCTCTTATAAGTAGTATTTTGTTATTCTACATTTTCCCCTGCTCTCAGTTAGTTACTTATTTTTTATGCTGTTTTACAACTATTATTGTGGTTGCTCCAGGACAAAATACCTCCTTGACTTACCAATGACTATTCTAAATTGTACTCTTACCCCTTATTTGAGAGTGCAAAAGTTCTGAAATGTTTTAGCATCATTACCCCTCTGTTCAAGTTATGGGCTATAAACATCAAGTATTAAAATTCTCTGTAAATTAAAAAAAAAAAAACCCATAAAACATAATTACTATTATTTAATTCCATAAATATTATTGGTATTTATTTTATTCCCCCTTTTCCTTGTCCTTCATTTCCACCTGCATCTTATTTCAACTAACATTATTTTTCTTCTGCCTGAAGAATTGCCTTTAATATTTCATTTATTGTGGCCTACTGATAATGAATGCTGTCAGCGTTTCTTTATCAGAAAATGTCTCTGTTTTAATTTTCATTTTTGAAAGGTATTTTTCTTGGTATAGAATTAATATCTGTATTTATTTCCTTCTAGCAACTTGAAGTTATTTTATTATGTTCTGGCATCCACTGTTTTTTGTTGAGAAGCTAGGTGTAAGTCTGATTGACTCTCCTTTAAAGGTAATATATCTTTTTTGTAGCTGCTTTTAAAATTTTTGGTTTTTGCTTTTCAGTCACTACCACAGTGTGCCTAGGAGTCTTTGCTTGTATTTATACTTCTTGGTGAGGATGGCACATCTTGAAATTTATAGATTGAACTCCAATATATTGTGATTCTAACCCTATGAGTTTGTAGAAATTTTAGCTTAGAGTCAGTTGAAAGTTCCGTTCAACTGCTTAGCCTCTCACCTTCCTCTTCTGAAATGGTCAGGTACCTCCAGGCGAAAAGTAGCACCAAAGTTGATCTCGCTGAATTTCCTTCTACTTCCATGTCTTTCCCTGTAGTTCTTGACTGCCTTGTTATCTTTCTGAAAGGAATAAGAAATCTAATCAATATAGTTTGTTAAAAATGCAGTATGGTGTTTTGAAATGAATTGTATTTGCTCTTTTAGAAAGGAGAATGTAAATAAATAATAAGCTATTTTCCTTTCAACTGGATGCATGGTATAAGATATAATATCTTTGTTTCAAATTATAGCTTTAAATGTATGAATAGGTTATAACTGAGAAAAATTATCCCAAACACGAATAATTATCTCATTCTGAATTTCTGTCCACATTCTTTCTATGTAAGCTTAAGTATATCACAGACCTGCTAAAGAGTCCCAGGACAACCTTTCAGTGTAAGTATTTTCCCTAGTAGCTTACAGAAATAATGTCCACTCTTACTTTGATATTTAACTCAGATTTTTAGTTAAATCAAACTTGGTATATTAAAAGAAAGTAATTTAAATAATTATTTTAAAAACATCTTTTGTAAATTGTATTCTTTTTTGAATCTTTGGAAGTCTACTTCTCACATGCAGTTTATGTTCATTAGCCATGAATAACCTTCATTTTTATATTTTGTTTTAAAATGAATAAAGTTATATTTCTAAATATATCATCAGAGGACTTCTGTACCTCTCCCTCCAATGAAGTGTGGTTATATAGGGCTGTATCTGCCATTTGGTGCTTCTGTTTCAGTATTAACATTTGAGAATAATTTCAGTTCCATTGTGCCTTACTAATAAAATAGAATAAAATCATTCATGGTAAAACAGGAGTCAAATATAATCTAAGGATTAATGGCATGTATCCCTGTATTAAAATGGCCTACAAAAATATTGTATCTGGCTAAACTTGACATTGTGAGAAAAGATTCCATTGTTGACATTTATTCCTACTGGAGAGTCACTTCATATAAGTCCACAAAATATTAAGTGCTTAATATTTTCTTAACTTGTTTTTCCTTCAAAGTAAGTAAAACATTTGGCAGGTTTATTGAACTGTTGATGCAGCATGATGCCTCAGGGAAGCTAAAACATTTTCAGTGAAATGCTTAAAATAATGACAGTTCATATCCTTAGTCAGGCCTGGGAATGCATATCAGGTGAGAATGATGAAAAAAAGCCATGAGAATGGTGCAGACTAAAGGACTGAAAAATAGAAAACAAGATTAGACAACCACAGGAATAAAACATTGATCTTTAACTGTTTACCATCTGAGTAAAACTATTTTTCCTCGTGTACTTTTTTCTATTTTGCAAACAAAAGGAACTAAATAATTAATGTTTTATTTGTTATATTTTATACTCAGACTCCTTGTGAAAAGTCCTAAGCAGAGTTAATAAAATGATTTTGGAGTTTGTATAGTTTTTAAGTTAGATTGCAAAATTCACTTTCATGTATGATATTGTGGTATATTTAGAGAAATAGTATCTGACTCATGAGTTACTGTTTCAAAAAACTTGTTTATAAATGAACTGTTTGGAGTTTGGAACTGATTTCAGGTAGAGTTAAGTTCTATATATCTTGCATGTGTCTCTTTAGTATTGGAATTTCCTAGTTTAAATATCAGCTTTTTTCCCTGGAAAATGAGCAAGTTAAGGGCACTACTCATGTTCTTGTTCATTCATTAAAAAGGCTGTACATAGCAATCAGTTGGTGCTCAATACACAATGTATACATTAACTACAAAATAAGTTGTGTTTGTAGGCCAGGCCATAATAATCTATGATAGCACTCTAAACACCAATGGCATTGATCACTTGGTCCAGAAAGCACAGAACTCTTCAAAGAGGACAAAGAGGAAAAATTAGTGTAGAGGAACTTTGTCCTGCTTCCCTGGGGACAGGGCCAGTATGAAAGGTTATCTCGAAATATCTGATGCAAATCTTTGCAATCACCAGCACCTCCTCTATGTTCCTCCCTTGTACCTGGGTAGCATATTTGTATTTCCAGTTAAAATGTACTTGATATAGCTTTCTGAGACCTTCAAGTTGTGTCAAACTTAAGGCAAGATTGCAAAGCATCAGGTATGCAAATACTTACATTTTGGACTTCAAAGTTGTGTAGTCTTAACGTTTATGTGAGAGAATCAACAGCATAATAAAATTTATTGTCAGTTATGTTTAAAACAAATTATTAATCTACAAATGCAAATATGAGTTCGAGCTGTATAAACAACTTTAGATGACAATATATAGGCAATAAATTACAGAGTGAAATTTATTTCTTAAAAATGCAAATGAACCCATCTGGAAAATATGATAAAATGCTAGTAATTCAGTAAGAGAAAGGAATCTGGAAAGCAGTAATGACGGAGAGTCTTCTAGATGAATAATCGTTGCTACTGGATAAAAAATTAAAAATAAGCATTTGACTTTGGGGGTTGGTAAAGTACATCTTTTGAGTTGCCTATAACAGTACAAATCTGTTAAAGCCCACAGGTACAGATCATTCTCTTATGATTACAGGGGTATAATTTCAATTTTGGCCACTTGTACTGAGAAAGTTTCAGCCAGTGGAAGGGAATGTTGATGAACTCGAAGGAGGTAACAGGAATAATTATGTCTCTAGAAAAACCCACTTTGGAGGAAATGTTCAGATAATAATACAGTTTAAATTGCATAAGTCAGATCAATGAGAAATTATGGCCCTCATATGAAGATAGTCTATAAACAATAGCAGCAGTGGCAACAGCAATAATAAAAAAGTTTAAGTGTCTTTAAGAGTCATGAAAATAGAAGCAGGAGTTACCTAACAGTTAGAAATATAGTACTTGACATCATTAAGAAATATAATAAAGCAGTTTACTGGTAAAATTGTGCACTTGCCTGGGGGCACTGTAGAATTTTTTTACTGAAATATATAAGTAAAAGTTGATTTAGAATAACAATGTGAAACTCTTCTCCAAAAACGTCTTAACATACTTGTAACTTTTTACTTTATCTTGTGTTAAAGTATCTTGATCATCAGTAATTTGTGCTAGTAATGGATCAATTCAATTTTTATACTTTTTCTTGGAATGCCTTTCTTTACAATTAGCTAATCATCCTTTAAATAAGCTGACTTTATTTTAGCAAAATCCATTAAGGAAGGTTGTTATTTACATCATTAATTTCTCTCCAGAACTTCTAATTTTATTACTGGAGGCATAGATGGAAACTGTAATTAGAAAAAACATCATTCAAATTGGCAGTGCCATTTCTTCTTTTTAATCCAGG
The DNA here is from genome assembly GCF_029281585.2 of Gorilla gorilla gorilla. Lineage (NCBI taxonomy): Eukaryota > Metazoa > Chordata > Mammalia > Primates > Hominidae > Gorilla > Gorilla gorilla. The sequence goes on along the minus strand of NC_073229.2, from coordinate 128,343,731 downwards.
TATGCTAAAACCATATTAATAAGTACCCTTCCAAAGAGAATACTTATAAAACCATTTCAAATCATCAAAGTATTAACTAGATCAATCAACCTTAATATTTATACATTTAATACTCATTATTTTTCTATATAATATTAAGTATACAGAATAAACATATTAGTAACATAAATTTTTCTCTCAGTCCTTAGATAGTGTTATTAGAAAGTAAATAAAGTGTTAAAAGCTCTTAGAAAATTGCAGTGGATTCGCTTCAAAAGGGCAAAGTTTGATAAATTATTCCCCCTTATTGTGTATTTGGATTCATATATTTATTTTCAAATGCCCCAGCTAGTCATCATTTCTCTTACTCAAATGAATGATTAAATGTACTAATGTTTTCCATCTTTCATAGCCTGACAAATTTTAAGTAGAGCTTAAATGATATGATTATTTTGAGATATTTCTAAGTTAATCCCTTAATTTTCTAAGTTTATTGTGAAAAATACGTATCAAGGTTAATGTCTCTTTTTACATCTCAGTGTTTTTCTTCTCTCATCCTGTAATATAAGTAGTATTATTCAAGCAAAAAGGATTAATAGATTACCAAAAAAGGTTGACATTTTACAGTGTGTAACGTGATAACTCATAACTATGATAAAAAAGCATTCATTCTAGTTCTATATGTAATGTAGTTCTGTAAGTGCAGTTGCTTTTATCATAGTTATGAATTATCATGTTGCACTCCACAAAGCGACAACCTTTCTTTGCTAATCTATTAACTCTTCCTGCTTGAATAATAAGATTTCTTATATCAGGCATCTTAGTTCTTAGACAAGAAAGTCATTTCTTTATAAGAAGAGAGCATAGTGGGTTTCTCTACGTAATAGTTTTGTAAAGAGTCTCCAGTTTGAGTTCTGAAGGTTACCTTTTATTCTATACTTACTATAATTATCAGAAATTATCTATTCAATGTATGTGAAAGGTGCTTATTTTCAAATAGTTGCATTTTTTAAATGAATGAAGAAATACATTCATAATGAAAATATTAGAAACCTTTAATTTTTAAAATGAGTTCATCTTCTGTTCATTTCAGTTATAAAGGGGGAAACTCTAATTCTAACAGAAAAGCAGAATTACTGAAATCGTATTTAAACACACAATGACTTAGTTATAAATGTCTTAAGGGGATACGACAATTAAAAATCAAACTTAATTTTGGGATGTTATGCCACAATGTCATTTAACAAAAGAGAAATTCCTGGTTTGAAGATCTGAGAGATGATAATTTGAGGCTAGTTAAAACACCTGGCCATCAGAAGTGTCAAATATTTGAACTATCAGTGTATTATTAGAGCCTGGTTCTGCATGTATGTGAGTGGATTTCAATATCATGGATTAGGTTCTCATATGTCAGATTTTACTTGTTATTTTTCCACTTATGTTATAAACACCTTGAGGGCAGTGGTCAGATTATAGAATTTTTTCCCACCCACAGCTCACAGTTCTTTGCACATAGTAGGGGAGGAATAACTGATGTATTCACAAACATGAATGTTCTTAATAAAAACAAAGAATGATAAAGTACCTTCTCAAAGAAATGTCAGCTACACAGCACTATTTTGAGAAAACATACTGAGGAAAAAAGGAAAAAAGAAAGAGGAGAAGATTTAATGAGATATCTCCTGTCAGGATCTCTGCTTATAGAAAACACAGTAACAAAGATCAAAGAGCCTGCCATAATCATACTGTTCATCACTGACAGAAATAGAGTGAAAATATGTCCATTATAGTGATGATTTTTCAAAGTCTTAGAGTGTTTTGGAACTGATTGGGTGTCTTTTCATACTTGGAACTTAAGTTGGAAACGATTCCAGAGGATGTTTAAAAAATAGTCTAGCAACCCATCAGGATTTTCCTAGACTCGTTGAAAGATAAGAATTTTGAACTTGGATTCACATACTGTGAATATTGGCATTCATTTCATATGACATTCTTGGTTAGCTTTTTAAAAAACTGTGTTTCTGGGGATTAGGCTTGGCTGTGTTTACAGAGAGAGGGATAATAGCACATAAAGAATTAAACATAGAATTATAAAACACATTTCTCCAGAGCTCATTTCAATGATATGAATGTGATAAAACCATCTTTCAGGAACCCAGCCTTTTTTTCATAATGTAAGAGAAACTAACCAGGTAGGGCCCATTTTATTGTCTTCCAGTGGCAAAATGAAGCAGCGAGAAGTGGCAATTATTCAGGTCATTTAATAGGATATTTCTGTCACTTTTATATTGGCTTTGTAAGGTCAGACCTTCGGAGGCTGAATTTGCCACTTTCCCCAAGGGAATACCCATCTTAGAAAGTGATATTTTTTTCTGTGAAATACAATTCGGTATTGTTATGGGAGAACCTTTTTACCCCTTTCTCCTTTCAAAGAGTCTTCATTATTATTCACTTTTGGCTTCTGTTTGCCCAACTTCCCTTGGTATTAGGAAGAGGGAGGTGTGTCTGCATATATAGCTAGCTTGCCCCTCTCTCTTTCTACCCTCTGGCATCTAGCTGCCTTCAGGGAGCACAAGGTCTGATTTGTTCTTGGCCATGTAGCAAATGTGGTAGCCATAGCCCTGAACTTTTAAGAGAATCCTACTATTTACAGTTTTGCTGTGATTAGTTTTGTAAATATGCCTAATTTGGTGGTTATTAGGAAGCCTGTAGTTTCCCTAACTAAGCTTTCTTTACAAAGATCTATCAGGCTGTCAGACGACAAGGCTGCCATTTTTGATGACCTGACTCCTTTGTCTCAGTTATTTCAGGTCCTGGGTAGAAAAGCAGAAGTCTTATATATTGGTCCTCTAAAAATCCTAAGAGGTATGAAATTTTTAACCTTTACTAATATAGACGAGCTTTAAAGAAGACATAAAAAACAGCCCAATGTGTTAGGATTCTCCAGGAAAACAGAACCAAAAGGAGATATACATGATCTGCCTTCTGCAAGCTGGAGACCCAGGAAGGCTGGTGATATAGTTTGAAGGCCCGAGAGCCAGAGAGCCAGTGGTGTAGATTCCAATCCAAGTCTGAAGGTCGGAGAACCAGGAGCTCTGCAGGTAGAAAAGGATGAATGTCCATGCTGAAGCAGTCAGGCAGAGAGAATGAATCTTCCTTTCCTCCACCTTTTTGTTTTTCTCAGGCCCTCAATGAATTGGACGACGTCCATCCACATTGGTGAGCATCCTTTACTCAGTCTAAAGCAGGTGGTACATTTCACTCAGTATATTAGGGTTCTCCAGAGAACCAGTAGGAGATACACACACACACACACACCCACACACACACACACACACACACGTATGTATGTATGTGTCGTGAGAACTTTATGGAGGCTGAAGTCTTACCATATGCCAGCCACAAGTTGAGGGAGCCAGGAGAGCTGGTGGTGTAATTCAGTTCAAGTCCAAAGGCCTGAGAACCAGAGGAGCTGATGCTGTAGATCCAAATCCTAGGGATGGGGAAAATGAGATGAGATATCCCAGCACACGCAGGCAAGGAGGAAACAAAAGGGATGAATTCCTGCTTTCTCGACCTTTTGTTCTGTTCAAGCCCTCAGTGGATTTGACAATGTCCACTCACTTTAGGCAGGGCAATGTGCTTTACTGAGTCTGAAGTTTCAAATGCTTATCCCATCCTGAAACATCTCCACAGACACACCCAGAAACAATGTTTAACCAAATATCTTGGCATCCCATGATCCAGTCAAGTTGACATATAAAGCTAACTATCACAACCATAATTATGAAAAAGTTTGCAAACTTAATAAGGTTTAGCTCCTACTAATCACTGTTTATGTAATGAAGTGATCACACCTCTTTTCTTAGATTCCCTTCTTCAGCTACATGCTTCTCTCAGACTTCAGCTTTCTCATTAAAAATTCAGTGCTATTCCAACCTATCATCACCAGCATGCCAGATCTTTTACTTCGTGCTTCCTGACTAGAAAAATATTAACTGGTCCCTGGAATCCGTATTTCACCCAACACTACTAACAGTAAAGTTAGATATGGTAGTTATGTTTCCCATAGTTCATTTTTATACTTTGAGATTTATTAATATTACTGTTGTATCTTTTTCAGAATGTTCACTGTTGACATATAGAAATACTACTGATTTTCATATGTTGATTTTGTATCCTGAAGCTTAACTGAATTTGTTTTTAAGTTTTAAGAGCTCTTTGGTGGAGTCTTCAAGTTTTTCCAAATATAAGATCACATCATCTGCAAACAAGAATAATTTGACTTCCTCCTTTCTAGTTTGGATGCCCTTTATTTCTTTCTCTTGTGATTGCTCTAGCTAGGACTTCCAGTACTATGTTGAATAACAGTGGTGACAATGGGCATCCTTATCTTGCTCCAGATCTTTGCAGAACGGCTTTCAGTTTTTCCTTATTCACTATGATACTAATTGTGGATCTGTCATGTATAGCTTATATTGTTTTGAGGTATGTTCCGCTATCAACAGTTTTTTGAAGGTTTTTTATCATGAAGGGATATGAAATTTTATCAAATGCTTTTTTAGCATCATTTGAAATGTTCATATGGTGTTTATCCTTCATTCTGTTGATATGATGTATCACATTGATTTGTGTATGCTGAAACATCCTTGTGTCCCAGGGATAAATCTGACTTTGTCATAATGAATGATCTTTCTAGTGTATTGTTGAATTTGGTTTGCTAGTATTTTGTTGAGGATTTTTGCATCAGTATTCATCAGAGATAGTTTTCTTTTTTTTAATGTGTCTTTGTCTGGTTTTGGTATTGGGGTAATACTGGTCTTGCAGAATGAGTTTGGAAGTATTCCCTCCTCCTTTTTTATTTTTTGGAATAGTTTGAGTAGTACTGGTATTAATTCTTCTTAAATGTTTGGTAGAATTCAGCATTGCATCCATCAGGTCCCAGGCTTTTCTTTACTTGGAGACTTTATTAAGGCTTTTATCTCATTACTTGTCATTGATCTGTTCAGGTTTTGGATTTCTTCCTGGTTCAATCTTGATAGGTTGTATGTATCTAGGAATTTGTCTATTTCTTTTAGATTTTCCAATTTATTGGCATATAGTTGCTCATAGTAGCCACTAATGACCCTTTGAATTTCTGCAGTATCACTTGTAATGTCTCCTTTTTTATTTCTGATTTTATTTATTTGGATCTTCTCTCTTATTTTTAGTCTGGCTAAAGGTTTGTCAAATTTGTTTAATGTTTCAAAAAACCAACTTTTTGTTTCACTGATGTATTGTTTATTCATTTCAATTTCATTTATTTCTGCTCTGATCTTTATTATTTCTTCTAATTTTGGGTTTGGTTTGCTTTACTTTTCTGGTTCTTTAAGGTGCATTATTAGATTGTTCATTGGAAGTTTTTTCCTCCTTTTTGATGTAGACACTTATTGTTACAAACTTTCCTCTTAGTACTGCTTTTGCTGTATCCCATAGGTGTTGGTATGTTGTGTTTCCATTATCATTTGTTTCAAAAATTGTTTCAATTTCCTTTTTAATTTCTTCACTGACCCACTGGTCATTCAAGAGCATATTGTTTAATTTCCATGTATTTGTATAGTTTCCAAAATTCATCTTATTATTTTCTATTTTTATTCCATTATGGTCAGATAAGATGCTTAATATTGTTATACATTTTTGGATGTTTTAAGACTTTGAATGTTTGTGACCTAACATATAATTTATCCTTGAGAATAATCTATGAACTGAGGAAAATAATGTGTATTCTGCAGCTCTTGGTTGAAAGGTTCTGTAAATATCTATCAGTTTCATTTGGTCTGTGGTGCAGACTAAGTCTGATGTTTCATTGTTGATTTCTATCTGGAAGGTCTGTCCAATGCTGAAAGTGGGGTGTTGAAGTCTCCAGCTATTATTGTACTGGGGCCTATCTCTCTCTTTAGCTCTAATAAGGTTGTGTTCTGTATCTGGGTGCTCCAGTGTTAGGTGGATATATATTTAAAATTGTTATATTCTCTTGTTGAATTGACCCCTTTATCATTATATAGTGACCGTCTTTGTCTCTTCTTATAGTTCATGTCTTGAAATCTATTTTCTCTGATAAAAGTATAGTGACTCCTTCTTTTTTTTTTTGGTTTGCATTGACATGAAATATCCTTTTCCATTCCTTTATTTTCAGTCTATGTGTGTCTTTGTAGGTGAAGTGTGTTTCTTGTAGGCAACAGATCAATGGGTCCTGTTTTTTCATCCATTCATCCAGCCTATGTCTTTTGATTGGAGGATTTAGTCCATTTACATTCATTGTTATTATCCATTAGTAAGGCCTTCTGCCGTTTTGTTATTTGTTTTTTTTGTGTGTGGTTTTATGGTGTTGTCTTCCTTATTTCTTTCCTTCCTGTCTTTCTCTAGCAAAGGTGATTTTCTCTGATAATATGCTTTAGTTTCTTGCTTTTTATTTTTTGTTTCTCCATTGTATGTCTTTTGGTTCAAGGTTACCATGAGGCTTGCAAATACTGTCTTATAACCCATTGTTTTAACCTGATACCAACTTAACACTATTTTCATAAACAAACAAACCAGTAAGAAGAAAACTAATAAAAAGTCTACACCTTAACTTTGTACCCTACTTTTTTTTTTTTCATTTCTGAGATGGAGTCTCGCTCTGTCACCCAGGCTGGAGTGCAGTGGCACGATCTCGGCTCACTGCAACCTTTGCCTCCCGGGTTCATGCCATTCTCCTGCCTCAGCCTCCCTAGTAGCTGGGACTACAGGCGCCTGCCACCACACCCAGCTGATTTTTTGTAGTTTTAGTAGAGATGGAGTTTCACCGTGCTAGCCAGGATGGTCTTGATCTCCTGACCTCATGATCCACCCTCCTTGGCTTCCCAAAGTGCTGGGATTACAGGTGTGAGTCACCGCACCTGGCCCCTGTACCCTACTTTTTAACTGTTTTTGTTTCTACTTATATCTTATTGTACTATGTCTTGAAAAGTTGTAGTTTTGCTCCATAGCCACCATAGTGGGTAATGTGCTGAGTCTCACCTGAAGTCAGCAAGTCTCAGAGGCTCACCCAAGGCTCTTGATGTAGTACCTGGGCAATGCTGCTGATTATTCAGGGCCCAAGGGCTCTTAAGTTAGTAGGTGATGAATACTGCCAGCACTGGGTCCTTTCCTTCAAGGTAGCAGGTTCTCTTCTGGCCATGGGTATGTCTAGAAATGTCATCTGAGAGCTAGGGCCTAGAATGGCAGCCTTAGAACTCTGACCAGTGCCCTATCCTGTTGTGGCTGAGTTGGTATCCTAGATGCAAGACAAAGTCCTCCCCTCTCTTCCCTCTCCTCTCCTCAAGCAGAAGGAAGGGGTCTCTTTTGGAGCCTCAAGCTGTGGAGCCTGAGGTTAGCAGAGAGGTGATGCTAGCACTCCCTTGGTTGCCCCAGCTGTTGTTGCAGTATGTCTTGTGCTCCCCTAGTCCAATGTCTCTGGGCCTAGCTCAGCACTAGGATTCACCTAAGAGTTGTATTTCTTATGGCCTAGACTGCCTTTCATGTTTACTTGAAGACATAGAGTGTTGTAACCCTTGGTGGCGAGGTTCGTAGGCACTCAGTTTTGGACCACTGAGCTTGCTGATTCCCCCACTGGATAGGGCTGGTTTATATGCTGAGGTGGGTGAATATCAGCTGAGTTTGGTCTGGTTTTTCTTTCTGTTCTAACAGGAAAGCACTGAGTTAAATGCCTCATAATTGCTGTGTTTTTCCTTCCCCAGAGCCCAGAGATGCTATTGGCACCACACTGCAGCATGTGATGGTGGGGGAGGTGTGGTATCAGTGATTCTGGACTGTTTTTTCTATTTCTTCAGTGATTCTTTCAATAATATAAAGTTAAAACCAGGTACTATGAGTGCTCACCTGATTTTTCCTTCTTATGAAACAATTAGTGGAGCTTTCTATTCTGTCATCTTGCTCTCAAATATGAGGTTTCTCTATTTGGGAGTTTGATTAAATGTCTTGAGGTAGTCTTATTTAGATTAAATCTGCTTGGTGTTCTGTAACCTTCTTGTACTTGGAAATTTATATCTTTCTCTAGATTTAGGAAGTTCTTTTATTATCCCCTTAAATAATCTATCCCTATGTCTTTCTCTAACTCCTCTTTAAGGCCAATAAGTCTTAGATTTGCCCTTTTGACTGTATTTTCTAGATTTTATTGGCATACCTCATTCTATTTTAGTCTTTTTTCTTTTGTGTGTATTTTCAAATAACCTGTCTTCAAGTTCATGCATTCTTTCTTCTTTATCACTTTCACTATTGGGAGATTCCGATGCATTCTTTACAATGCCAATTGAGTTTTTCAGCTTCAAAATTTGTGCATATTTTTTCAAAATTATTCCAATCTCTTTGTTAAGTTTATCTGATAGGATTCTGAATTTCTTCTCACTGTTAAACTGAATTTTGTTGAGCTTTCTCAAAACAGCTGTTTTGAATTCTCTGTCAGAAAGGTCATGCATCTCTCTCATTGACTGATTACCAGCACTGTATTTTGCTTGTTTTGTGAGGTCATGTTTTCCTGGATAGTCTTATCCAGGATAGTTCATCATTGTCTAGGCAATGAAGAATTAGTTAGTTATTGTAGTCTTCACATTCTGGATTTGTTGTACCTGTTCTTCTTGGGAAGGCTTTCCAAGTAGTCAAAGGGAATTGAGTGTGGTGGTCTAAGTCTTTGGTCACTACAGTCATACGTGCATTTAGGAGGCACTCCAAGCCCAGTAACACTGACTTTTGCAGATACATACGGGTACCGCCTTGGTGATCTTGGGTAAGATCCAAGAGATTTCACTGTGTTACCAGGCAGAGATTGTTGTTCTCTTCCCTTACTTTCCCCCAAACAGACCGTCTCTCTGTGCTGAGCTGGTTGGACCTGTGGGAGGGGTGACACAAACTCCCTTGTGTCCCCACCACTGGGACTGTGCTGAATCAGACCTGAAAGTCAGCATAATACTGGATCTCACCCAAGTCTTGTGGCAACCAGGCTGGCTACCACCAATGTTCTCTTAAGGACCAAGGGCTCTTTAGACAGCAGGTGGCTAATCTAGCCACGTTTATATCCTTCCCTTCAGTATGGTGAGTTCCTCTCTGACCCAGGGCAGATCCAAAAACACTGTCCAGAAGCCAAGGCCTGAAGTCAGAAACCTCAAGAACCTTCTTGATGCTCTGTTCTACTGTGGCTGAGCTGGCACTCAAGCCATGAGAAAGTCCTTCTCACTCTTCTCTTCTCTCTACTTTACTCAAGTAGGAGTCTCTGCCTGTGGCCACCAATGCCCCAGGCCCATGGCAAGTACTGCCTGGCTACTGCTGACGTTTACTGAAGGCCCAAGGGTTCTTCAGTCAGGTTGTGGTAAACGCTGCCATGCTTGAGTAGCACTGGGCTCCCTTCAGGGCAGTGGGCTCCCCTTTGGCCCAGGGCAGGTCCAGAAATTCGAAGCAGGAGAGAAGGCCTGAAACGCCCCACCTGAAGCTCTACCCCACTATGGCTGAGCTGGTATTGAAGCTGCCAGACAAAGACCCCTTTACTCTCCCCTCTCCTTTTCTCAAGCAGAAGAAATCTCTCCCTATGGCCACCACAGTTAGGAATGTGCTGAGTCACATCTGAAGCCAGCATAGCATTGGGCTCACATAAGGCCCATGGCAAGTACTGTCTGTCTATCATTGAAGTTTATTCAAGGCCTGAGGGTTTTTTAGAAGGTAGGTGATGGATCCTGCCAGAACTGGGTCCTTCCTTTCAAGGGAGCAGGTTCCCCTCTGTCCCTATGTGTATCTAGAAATTTTGTCTGGGGATGGAATGGAATGGAATGGAATGTGGCCTCAGGACTCTGCCTCTACTGTGGTTAAGCTGATATCCAAATTGCAAGGCAAATCCCTGTTTACTCTCTTTTCTCCGCTCCTCAAGCAGAAGGAAGGAGTCTCTCCCAAAGCTGCAAGATGCGCTGCCTGGGGTTAGGGTAGGGATGATGCAAGCACTCCTTTGGCCACCTCAGCCGGTGTCTCACTAGGTCACATGCACACCAAGCCCACTGGCTCTGAGCCCAGCACAGCACCAGGACTTGCCCAAGAATTGCATTTCTTTTGGCTTAGACTTTCTTTCAAGTTTACTTAGAATCCCAGGGTACTTTAGCCTGCAGTGGTCAGACTAGACAGAACTCAGTCCTACCCACTGAGATTTACGATTTTCCTCTAGCTAAGGCTGATCTAAATTATCTCTCTGTGGGCACCAGGTGTATACTGCCTTTTGTTCCTTTCTGCTGTGACAGGGCAGCACTGTGTTCCAGTGCAAATTCCCATGGTCACTGCGTTCTCCCTCCCCCAAGCACACAGATTCTTTCTCTGTGCCACAAGGCTGTTGCCGGGCAATTGGGAACGAGTGATGTCACCAGTTCAAGAATGTCTTTTCTACCCTCTTCAGTTCCTGTTTCCTTGATATAATGTTAAATCCAGGTACTGTGATCACTCACCTGATTTTTTATTCTTATGATGGTGTTTTCTTGTGTGGATAGTTGTTCAATTTGGTGTTCCTTTTGAGGGGGTGATCACTGGAGAATTCTGTTTGGCCATCTTGCTCCACCAGAATCCAGATATTATTATTACTAGATATTTCTTTTTTTTTTTCTTTTTTTTTTTTTTTTGAGACGGAGTCTTGCTCTGTCACCCAGGCTGGAGTGCAGTGGCGCAATCTCCGCTCTCTGCAAGCTCCGCCTCTTGGGTTCACGCCATTCTCCTGCCTCAGCCTCCCGAGTAGCTGGGACTATAGGTGCCCACCACCACGGCCAACTAATTAAAGTTCTATATAGTCATGCACTGCATAAAGACATTTCAGTAACAGACTGCATATACAGTGGTGGTCCCATAAGATAATGAAGCTGAAAATTTCATATTGCCTAGTGATGTCCCAGTCATTGTTACATTATGTTGTGTTGTCCTAGTGTGACTCATTCATCCCATTGTTGTGGTTATACTGATGTAAACAAACCTATTGTACTGCTAGTCTTCAAAAAAAATAGCAATATAATTATGTACAGTACATAATGCTTGATAATAAATGACTATATTACTGGTTTATGTATTTACCACACTATATGTTTGTTATTTTACGGCATACTTCTAGTTATAAAAAAAAAAGTTTACTGTAAAACAGCCTCAGGCAGACCCTTCTCAAGGTATTCCAGAAGAAGGCATTGTTATAGGAAATGACAGCTCCATGTGTGTAACTGCCTCTGAAGACTTACCAGTGGGACATGATGTGGAGGTGAAAGAGTAATATTGATGATCCTGACCCTCAATAGGCCTACACTGACGTGTGTGTTTGTGTCTTAGTTTATAAAAAAGTTTAAAAGGTAAAATATTAAAAAATAGGAGAAAGCTTATAGAATAAGGATATAAAGAAAGAAAATAGTTTTCTATAGCTGTACAATGTGTGTTACAAGCTAAGTGTTTTTACAAAAATGTCAAAAAGTTAAAAGTTTATAAAGTAAAAAATAACAGGAAGCTAAGATTAACTTATTATTGAAGAAATGAAATATATAAATTTAGTTAAATATACGTTGTTTTTAAAGTCTATGGTAGTAGACAATAACGTCCTACTCCTTCACATTCACTCACCACTCACTCACTAAGAGCAACTTCTAGTCCTGCAAGCTCCATTCATGGTAAGTGCTCTATACAGGTGTATCATTTTTTATATTTTATCCTGTATTTTTATTGGACCTTTTCTATGTTTAGATATGTTTAGATATAAAAATACTTGCCGTTGTGTTATAATTGCCTTACAGTATTCAGTATGGTTACACGTGTACTGTATAGGTTTGTAGCCTAGTAGCAACAGGCTATATCATATAGCCTAACTCTAGCAGACTATGCCATCTAGATTTGTTTGTACAGATAGATACAGTCCTCTCTCTACAACTGGAGTGGTTCCACAGAAAAACTAACTAATTTACTCAAGGTCACCCAACAGAGTAAGGCCTAGAGATCTGCCTTCTAATTCAATGTATCATTCCCAGTAAATTACCTTATGTGGCAGAAGAAAGACCACCATGACAGATAGAAAAACTTGTATTTTAATGATAGCTATATGCATGACTTTAGCATGGTCTTTAACATTGTCTTAGTTTAATTAAAAATTGGGAATACAATTAACAACTTTACAGAAGAGTTATGGGGGTTAAACATGATGTACATAAGCCATTTGGCACATTTTAAATCATCCAACAAATTTATTGGACACCTACAATATGTCAGTCATTGTTCTAAAAACTGAGGGCCCAGCAATCAAAAATATAGACAAAATCTCTGTCTACTTGAGCTTATGTTCTCATACACAATTAAAGAGCTGTAGCTCTTTTTATTGACACCATTATTGTACTACTTCCATGAATCTTTTTCTTTCTCCACAATTAGTCATCAAATTCCATCCTTTGTTTCCTTCCCTCTGCCACCTGTGTTTCTAGATCTGCAATATTGTAATTTCTTCTGTTTATCTCTGTTCCTGTTATCCCTAATCCCACACAGTGTGCCCGGGTACTTAACAGACACTGTGCTTGCCTCTATAAATAGTCCAATAGTTGGTTTCTAGTAGATTTTTAGCCTCCTTAAGCACTATGTCTTCAAGACATCTCTTTTTAGCCCAATGTCTTATACATAATACACCCTCAATAAGCCTTAATGATAATAAATGAAGACTGTTGTGTAGAAAACCTGCTTTTTCTATAACTCAGTGATAGATGCTGACTCTGTATTATGTTTTAATTATCGCATATTAAGTTCTTTTCAATTTGGGTAAAAAAACCATTGCTGATCTTAATATTGGTTCCTTTTTACATAATATTCAAACAATTGATTAGCAATTTATTAAAAATAAAAATAGGTATAAATTAAATTTCAAGCTACTTTTGTCTTTTGTGGCGAAGCACCTTCTCAAATTTTTCTATTGCTTATATGTGTAAAAAAAAATACACAAATAGAAAAGAAAAGCCAGTTTATTATTCATGTTTCCTAATAGGGACAGCTTTTTTTGTCTCTCCCTGGGGCTGCTTGAGAGATTGAAACCTTCTGTTTTAAAAGTTAAAAAAGTTCTATCATGTGACTCTCTGTTGATTAAGTCCAGGAGTAAATTGGTAAAAATGAAAAATGAAACAAAACAAAACAAAAATAAAACAAAGAAAAAGCCCATTAATGGCTCTAGCACTTAGTCTGGAAGCTGGACAGGCTTTGAGTTCCCCTCTACCCTCCCTACCCAAAGATGGATACTCATTCCTGCTGTGTTTCCTCCATGAGGCACACTACAGGGTGGACCTGCTGTGCATCGATGGTCACTGAGGGCTGCTCATCTACCTAGTTTTTTATTTCAGTTCATTCAACTTTTCTCACCACTAGTGGGGTTCCTTTTCTTATATTTTTAAAATCCATACTTGTTTGCTTATTTAGACAGAGCTTAATTTCAGTCATGTAATGTCACTATACTCTGAATTGTTGTCAGTTGTATCTTTATTCAAAAATACCATACAGAATATAGCATAACAAGCTGGAAATAAAATTTTATCATTCAGTAGCATTAAAAATGTAGAGTGCCATTGAAACAAATAATAGATCTGCTCCTTTTAATTAAACCATACACACTTTTTGTGTAGTAAATGCACCATATAATTACTATAGTTTTATATTCACAAGGCAGAAAATATGTTTTATGTAATAGTTTTCCTTTAGTAAATATTGTATGAGATGATTAAAAGAATTAATTTTGTTGCAGCCTGGGTAGCTCCATAAAAACTAGAAACACCACTGTAAAATAGACTCTGAAGCAGTGGGAATGCAATGTTGATTAATTTTTTTCCTGCATTACTTAAATTGTTATACTTAACAATAGTATCGTTGGTAAAATAAATGACTTGTGATTTGAGATCAAGACTATTGGTAAAACTACCATTTCAAAGGAAAGATAATTGCAAAATAGTTTTCTGTAAAAAGAAAACTATTTTTTTTGCTTTAAAATGGGGGTACATTTAAAAGCAAAATAGCTATTTTTTGCTTTAAAATGGGGGTACATTTCATCTTGTGCTTAAATGATAAGGATAGCGTATCATTCTTACAAGTTCTTGTTTTATCTGCTCTGGTTTTATTTTAGATGCATAATAAAACCAATTCTTTTCAAATAAATATGATTATGAAAGTTCTCAGACAAGCATGAAACTGCAGTGTGTGAAAGCAGGAAGCACAAAACTAATGTAGTGGAATGCATGGTCTGTTTTCTTACTTCTTGACTGATATTCTTATGAAGGAAATTTTATTCAAAGAATTTATTATAACTATAGCCAAGAGCACATACACTTAGATCACAGCTGTGTGGTGTGATTTAAGAAGAGAATTTGCATCGTAGACTGAACTTTTTGAAAACCTTCCCTTCGGTGTGAAGTATCCTTATAACAACCACTTCTTAAAATAGTTGTTTGTGTAACATTGCAGTTTTATAATAAGACATATTTTTAGAAGAAGAAAAAAATAGTTTCCATCAAATTTTACATTTACATTTATCCCTGCAATTCTACAAAACAAACATATTTGTCTTGATTTGGTAGAGGGGCTCAGTGGTTCTTGGGTGTTAGGGAAACACTGTTTTACAGACAAGACAGCCCATCCCTACCTTAAATTAGTCCCCTTTGGACCATCAATGTCTCCTCCAATTTAATTCCTCAGTACAATACAAATAGAAAAACAAATGGCCCTTAAAATGTCTGTCATATTACAGACTGGTAGCATCCATAACTAGTGCCATGTGATAATTTGATGATTAAAATGATTACAGAACAGGTGGCATTCAGCATTACCAAAGAGACCAGACCTCAGTCATTCAAGAACAGGAGTTAGTTAAACTTGTCTATTAAAACATGGAACTGTCTGCAGTCTCGAGTTCCTTCTAAAATATACTTTAAAGGCCACATATTCTCTCTGAAATGTCCTCTTTTTTTTTTTTTTTGACAGTCTCACTCTGTCACTCAGGCTGGTGTGCAGTGATGTGATCTTGGCTCACTGCAACCTCCGCCTCCTGGGTTCAAGTGACTCTCATGCCCCAGCATCCTGGGAGTAGCTGGATTACAGGCACACACCACCAAGCCTGGCTAATTTTTGTGTTTTTAATACAGACGGGTTTTCACCATTTTGGCCAGGCTGATCTCCAACTCCTGGCCTCAAGTATTCCGCCTGCCTTGACCTCCCAAATTGCTGGGATTACAGGCGTGAGCCACAGTTCCTGGCCATCAAATGTCCCTTTTATTCTATGCACACAAAGTAACAATTAACATCAGTCCAGCCGTCAAGCTCTGGAAGTCAACACAATGTAGATAAACAGAGGACAGTGATCAGGTTAAATTTAATCAGAGTTTAACATCCTTTTCTGCAGTTTTCTGAACAGTGAATGATATATTTCACTGAGTTTTCTCATTCAGTGAGATTTCTGATTAGTTTGCTGGCCTTTTGAAATAACCTGTACATAATCACTTTTAATATTTTTGGAGAGTTTTGGATGTATTTATTAGCTACCTTGTAATAATGTTGGGGCTCTGGCTCTGCCACTGCGCTTTTTCTGGATATACAGTTCCATCTGCTGCTTGGGAAAAATATTCCACTGTATGTGTCACAACTCAGAATTCACATTCCCGATTCAATCCTATGTTCCCCTCTGACCTTCTCTTATTTTCTTTTGGCCTTTAGCTCATTCAGGCTCAAAACTTTGGGGTCAGCTTTGATTGATTAATTGACTGAAACATTTTCTTTGGGTAAAATTTCAAACCCAAATGTCCAACAATGATAGACTGGATTAAGAAAATGTGGCACATATACATCATGGAATACTATGCAGCCATAAAACATGATGAGTTCATGTCCTTTGTAGGGACATGGATGAAGCTGGAAACCATCATTCTCGGCAAGCTATTGCAAGGACAAAAGATCAAACACCGCGTGTTCTCACTCAAAGGTGGGAATTGAACAATGCGAACACATGGATACAGGAAGGGGAACATCACACACTGGGACCTGTTGTGGGGTGGGGGGAGGGGGAGGGATAGCATTAGGAGATATACCTAATGTTAAATGAGGAGTTAATGGGTGCAGCACACCAACATGGCACGTGTATACATATGTAACAAAGCTGCACATTGTGCACATGTACCCTAAAACTTAAAGTATAATAAAAAAAAAGATACAGCATCAACAACAACAACAAAAAATTTCAAATTTTTACGAAAAGTTTTGTGAAAGAACCACCTATATACTACCTATACACTGGTTACCCAGATTCTTAAGTTGCTTACATTTGTCTTGTTTCTTTATGTCATTCTTTTTCTCTCTCCATATATATATTATATTATTTCTCTCTCCATATATATATAACTTTTGAGGCATCTGAGAGTAAATTGGACCATGGCATCCCTTTTCTCCAGAATACTTCACTATATATTTTCTAAAAACAGGGACATTATTTTACATCACCATAGATAATTACGTTTGATATAATTATATTCGATATAATTATTTGATGTAATTATCAAAATAAAAAACTAATATTGATAAAATACTATATCCATTATTTTTTTGCTGGTTCAGGATACAATTTGGGATCACATATTGCATTTGGTTTACATCCCTCTTTAGTCTCTAATCTGTTGTCATTCCTAGTGTTTGGGAGGCTATGGAAGAACTACTTGAATGGTCTTTAGAGGAAGCAGTTTCCTCAGGGAAATGTCATATTTCCATTAGACCAAGAAGAGGAAAGAAACATTGGTGATGCAGTTAAAGTTTCAATTAAGTTGAAGCATTAAAATAAAATTTTAGGGAGTTTTGCTAATGATTACCTGTGAATTCCAGATGATCCAATAGAAAGACTTTAGGAATTGGGAAGAAATGGTAGATTGAGAAGGGTATGTGAAGAACAGGGTGAGAGATGAGGTCTGAAGAAGGCAGCTTGAGTTTCTTGTGGAGGTTTGACACTAACAGGGAAAAAAGTAAGTATGATGAGTATTGAGAAGCAGAAGTTGTATCTTGCCAAGAGCATGCAGACTCTAGAACTTCCACAAAGCTCCAGCAAGAAGGCCAGAGTCGAGACAGACTTACTCCAAGTATATGATCTCCTTGTTGATCTCTCAAGATAGAGGCAGAAATGTTAGATGTATGCACCATTTGTCCTAGCAATTTTACTTAATGATTCAAAAATGAATAATCCTAGCACTTTTGGAGGCCAAGGCGGGTGGATCACTTGGGGTCAGGAGTTCGAGACCAGCCTGGCCAACATGGTGAAACCCCACCTCTCCAAAAAAAAAAAAAAACAACAAAATTAATCAGGCGTGGAGATGTATGCCTGTAATCCCAGCTACTCGGAAGCCTGAGGCAGGAGAATCGTTTTAACCTGGGAGGTGGAGGCCGCAGTGCGCCCAGATCATGCCATTGCACTCCAGCCTGGACAACAGAGCGAGACTCTGCTCAAAAAAAACAAACAAGTGAACTTCAAATTTTTTAATTAGAAACCTATTTCTCTGTTTCATTTCAAAGAGTAGTATTTAGAAATCAAGAAGCATTCACAGATATCAATTAGCCATTGCTGATAATATGGCTAGGAAGGATCTATGTCACCTTGAGAACTAAAATTAATCTCTTTAAACATATTGGTTGATGAACTTCACTATTCTTTCTGCTTAAATAGAAAAGCTTTTCCTAACTGAATATAAGAGCTACTCTAGGTAAAGGAAAGAGTTTAACATATTTCAAAGAAAAGGCTGGTATTTTTTTCAGAAGGAGCTTAATATAACTTACTGCATGGTATAATATATAAAAAGTATATTTAGACTATAAAGTCATAATAAATATTTTCATCTAGCAACATAGGATTGATGCAGAAAAGAACTAAGAGCTAAAATAGGACACACATTAATCATAGTATATTAAATTTATATGATTAAAAGTTTTATCTAGATTTTGGGGAAATTAGTGGTTCTACTTACCTAGGCATAACACCTAAAATTATAATATTATGCCAAATATGCATTATTAGTAGGAAATAAATACCAGGAAACAATGAAAATTACTTTTATAATATATATATTTTTTCCTTTGCATTTTTTAACCACATGTATATATTACCTACTCAAAAAAGAAACAAAATTAACTAAAACTTTGTTTAGCAATGTATAAACAACTCATCTTGGTTTTCAAAATTATTCAGTACTAAATATTTATATGCCTCATTTTAGGTAATTCTTATAACTCTGTAAACATTAGCTGTTATCTCTATATTTATCCTTATTTTATAGGCAATAAAATTGACGTTTAGATAAACAATGTACTCAAGATCACATAGCTAGGAATGAAGAAACAAGGCTCTGAATATTGTTTTAGAAGGGATTGTATGGAGCTCAGCTAAGCTGGGAGAGAGAGCTGAGTGTCAGGTGTCAGAATACCTGATTCAAACAAGCCAAAAATGAAAGTTAAGCCTTTGATTTCTATGATGGTACAGGCCAGAGGCTAAAACACGAGAAGGCACAAATTCCCCTTGTTCCATTTCCTCCATGGAATGGTGCTCCTGTTCAGGATCAAGTGGATTAGCACAGATGTGGGAGTCATCTCACTGTTGAGGGCTCCAGTTTTATGGCAGCTTTATGAGGGCCAGAGGGATGGGAAAGGGAAAGGGCTAAGAGACGGAAAAATCTGGGTTCTGAGAGTAGAGAAAAATATTTCCAAGACCTCTGTCCAAGGCCTCAAATAGAGATTTAGGAATGAAAGCTCTAGGACTAGGAATATAAATACACCAATAACATGACTAGCCAGGGAGGCCTGAGTCCTTGACTCTAACTTCCTTCAGAGACTGCAATGCACTGGCTGTGCACCAAGTCTGGTGTAGGGAGGATACACCAGGTACCATACAGGTAAAGCCTTTGTAATTGCCTATGGTCAGATATGAAAAATCACACATAGGTTTTTAACCAGGAGTCAAACTCCTCAGGAACCTCATATCCTTTTGCATAGAACACAGAACATCCAGATATGATTAGCCAACTTCCTTTGCTGTATTATTACATTGTGCATATTCTTCCTCCCATTAAAACAGAGCTGGTCCTTCTACCTGTTCTGTGGTCTTTGGTCCCATTTACTTTCCTTAACTTATGACCTATTAAAACAAATTCTAAACATTGACAATTAAACACTGTTAAGTATCTTTTATCTTAAAAACAACAACAACAGCACAGCAGTCATCTATCCACTATTGGCACTGCTAATGCAATTTACCAGCTGACTGATGAAATGAAGTATGAGACTCTTGCTTGTGGCATCAGGGTCATTAGATCATTTTTTAATGTTCCTGGTAGTTTCCAAGTTCGCAGGTTGACTGGCAGGGAAATCATAAAGAAGAGAGCTCTTGTAGATAAGAATAGTATTTAAATTAAATTTAAAGAGAATATGTAGAATCTTTTATACATTTTGGTTATAAAAATGTGAACATAGTAAAAATTATGATTAATTTACTTTTCATAAATATTCCGGGATATTAGTTCATGATTCATTAATTCAGGATACAAAATCAATGTACACAAATCAGTAGCACCACTATACACCAACAACAAACAAGCAGAGGATCAAATCAAGACTCAACCCCTTTTACAACAGCTGAAGAAAAAATATAAAACTCAGGAATATACTTAACCAAGGAGGTAAAAGATCTCTACAAGAAGAACTCCAAAACCCTACTGAAAGATCATTGATATGGTTTGGTTTTGTCACCATCCAAATCGCAACTTGAATTGTATCTCCCAGAATTCCCACATGTTGTGGGAGGGATGCAAGGGGAAGTAATTGAATCATGGGGGCTGGTCTTTCCTGTGCTATTCTTGTGATAGTGAATAATAAGTCTCATGAAATCTGATGGGTTTATTGGTGGTTTCTGCTTTTGCTTCTCCTCATTTTCTCTTGCTGCCACCGTGTAAGAAGTGCCTTTCACTCTGATGGTAGTTTCTTTTGCTGTGCAGAAGCTCTTTAGTTTAATTAGATCCCATTTGTCAATTTTGTCTTTTGTTGCCATTGCTGTTGGTGTTTTGGACATGAAGTCCTTGCCCATGCCTATGTCCTGAATGGTGATGCCTAGGTTTTCTTCTATGGTTTTTATGGTTTTAGGTCTAACGTTTAAGTCTTTAATCCATCTTGAATTGATTTTTGTATAAGGTGTAAGGAAGGGATCCAGTTTCAGCTTTCTCCATATGGCTAGCCAGTTTTCCCAGCACCATTGATTAAATAGGGAATCCTTTCCCCATTGCTTGTTTTTCTCAGGTTTGTCAAAGATCAGATAGTTGTAGATATGTGGCGTTATTTCTGAGGGCTCTGTTCTGTTCCATTGATCTATATCTCTGTTTTGGTACCAGTACCAGGCTGTTTTGCTTACTGTAGCCTTGTAGTATAGTTTGAAGTCAGGTAGTGTGATGCCTCCAGCTTTGTTCTTTTGGCTTAGGATTGCCTTGGCAATGCGGGCTCTTTTTTGGTTCCATATGAACTTTAAAGTAGTTTTTTCCAATTCTGTGAAGAAAGTCATTGGTAGCTTGATGGGGATGGCATTGAATCTGTAAATTACCTTGGGCAGTATGGCCATTTTCACGATATTGATTCTTCCTACTCATGAGCATGGAATGTTCTTCCATTTGTTTGTATCCTCTTTTATTTCGTTGAGCAGTGGTTTGTAGTTCTCCTTGAAGAGGTCCTTCACATCCCTTGTAAGTTGGATTCCTAAGTATTTTATTCTCTTTGAAGCAATTGTGAATGGGAGTTCACTCATGATTTGGCTCTCTGTTTGTCTGTTATTGGTGTATAAGAATGCTTGTGATTTTTGTACATTGATTTTGTATCCTGAGACTTTGCTGAAGTTGCTTATCAGCTTAAGGAGATTTTGGGCTGAGACGATGGGGTTTTCTAAATATACAATCATGTCATCTGCAAACAGGGACAATTTGACTTCCTCTTTTCCTAATTGAATACCCTTTATTTCCTTCTCCTGCCTGATTGCCCTGGCCAGAACTTCCAACAGTATGTTGAATAGGAGTGGTGAGAGAGGGCATCCCTGTCTTGTGCCAGTTTTCAAAGGGAATGCTTCCAGTTTTTGCCCATTCAGTATGATATTGGCTGTGGGTTTGTCATAGATAGCTCTTATTATTTTGAAATACATCCCATCAATACCTAATTTATTGAGAGTTTTTAGCATGAAGGGTTGTTGAATTTTGTCAAAGGCTTTTTCTACATCTATTGAGATAATCATGTGGTTTTTGTCTTTGGTTCTGTTTATATGCTGGATTACATTTATTGATTTGCGTATATTGAACCAGCCTTACAAAATGGGAGAAAATTTTCGCAACTTACTCATCTGACAAAGGGCTAATATCCAGAATCTACAATGAACTCCAACAAATTTACAAGAAAAAAACAAACAACCCCATCAAAAAGTGGGCGAAGGACATGAACAGACACTTCTCAAAAGAAGACATTGATGCAGCCAAAAAACACATGAAAAAATGCTCATTATCACTGGCTATCAGAGAAATGCAAATCAAAACCACAATGAGATACCATCTCACACCAGTTAGAATGGCAATCATTAAAAAGTCAGGAAACAACAGGTGCTGGAGAGGATGTGGAGAAATAGGAACACTTTTACACTGTTGGTTGGACGGTAAACTAGTTCAACCATCGTGGAAGTCAGTGTGGCGATTCCTCAGGGAACTAGAACTAGAAATACCATTTGACCCAGCCATCCCATTACTGGATATATACCCAAAGGACTATAAATCTTGCTGCTATAAAGACACATGCACACGTATGTTTATTGCGGCATTATTCACAATAGCAAAGACTTGGAACCAACCCAAATGTCCAACAATGAGAGACTGGATTAAGAAAATGTGGCACATATACACCATGGAATACTATGCAGCCATAAAAAATGATGAGTTCATGTCCTTTGTAGGGACATGGATGAAATTGGAAATCATCATTCTCAGTAAACTATTGCAAGAACAAAAAACCAAACACCGCATATTCTCACTCATAGGTGGGAATTGAACAATGAGATCACATGGACACAAGAAGGGGAATATCACACTCTGGGGACTGTGGTGGGGTGGGGGGAGGGGGGGGATAGCATTGGGAGATATACCTAATGCTAGATGACGAGTTAGTGGGTGCCACCAGCATGGCACATGTATACATATGTAACTAACCTGCACATTGTGCACATGTACCCTAAAACTTAAAGTATAATTAAAAAAAAAAACTGGAAAAAAAAAAAGAAGTGCCTTTCACCTCCCGCCATGATTCTGAAGCCTCCACAGCCATGTGGAACAGTAAGTCTAATTAAACCTCTTTTTGTTACCAGTTTCAGGTATGTCTTTATCAGCAGTGTGAAAACAAGCTAATACAGTAAATTGGTACCAGTAGAGTGGAGCATTGCTGAAAAGATACCCAGAAGTGTGGAAGTGACTTTGGAACTGGGTAACAGGCAGAGGTTGGAACAGTTCAGAGAGCTTGGAAGAAGAGAGAAAAATGTGGAAAAGTTTGGAACTTCCTAGAGACTTGTTGAATGGCTTTGCCCAAAATGCTACAGTGATATGGGACAGTGAAATCCAGGCTGAGGTGGTCTCAGATGGAGATGAAGAACTTGTTGGAAACTGGAGGAAAGGTGACTCTTGTTGTGTTTTAGCAAAGAGATTGGCAGCATTTTGCCCCTGCCCTAGAGATTCGTGGAACTTTGAACTTGAGAGAGAAGATTTAGGGTATCTGGTGGAAGAAACTTCTAAGCAGCAAAGCATTCAAGAAGTGACTTAGGTGCTGTTAAAGACACTCAATTTTATAAGGGAAGCAGAGCATAAAAATCTGGAAAATTTGCAGGGTATATGATAGAAAAAAAAAACCATTTTTTGGGGAGAAATTCAAGATCAGCTATAGAAATTTGCATAAGTAGCAAGGATCCAAATGTTAATCCCCGTGACCATGGGGATAATATTTCCAGGGCATATCAGAGATCTTCATGGCAGCCCCTCTCATCACAGGCCTTGAGGCCTAGGAGGAAAACGTGGTTTTGTGGGCTGGGCCCAGGGTCCCCGTGCTGTGTGCAGCCTAGGGACTTGATGCCCTGTGTCCCAGCAGCTCCAGCCATGGCTGAAAGGGTCCAATGAACAGCTTGGACTTCGGCTTCAGAGGGTGGAAGCCCCAAGCCTTGGCAGCTTCCATGTGGTGTTAAGCCTGCAGGTGCACAGAAGTCAGGAACTGAGGTTTGGAAAACTCCACCTAGATTTCAGAAGATGTATGGAAATTCCGGATGCCCAGAAAAAAGTTTGCTGCAGGGGCAGAGCCCTCATGGAGAACCTCTGATAGGGCAGTGTGGAAGGGAAATGTGGGTTTGGAGCCCCAACACAGAGTCCCTACTGGGCCACTGCCTAGTGGAGCTGTGAGAAGAAGGCCACCGTCCTCTAGACCTCAGAACGGTAGATCCACCAACAGCTTGCCCCCCTGCACTTGGAAAAGCCAGAACACTCAATGCCAGCCTGAGAAAGCAGCCGGGAGGGAGGCTGTACCTTGCAAAGCCACAGGGTTGGAGCTGCCCAAGACCATGGGAACTCACCTTTTGCATCAGCCTGACCTGGATGTGAGACACGGAGTCAAAGGAGATCATTTTGGAACGTTACGATTTGACTGCCCTGCTGGATTTTGGACTTGCATGGGGCCTATAGCCCCTTAGTTTTGGCCAATTTCTCCCATTTGGAATGGCTGTATTTACCAAATGCCTATTCTCCCATTGTATCTAGGAAGTAACTAACTTGCTTTTGATTTCACAGGCTCATAGGCAGAAGAGACTTGCCTTGCTTCAGATGGGACTTTGGATTTAGACTTTTGGGTTAATGCTGAAATGAGTTAAGACTTTGCGGGACTGTTGGGAAGGCATAACTTGTTTTGAAATGTGAGGACATGAGATTTGGGATGGGGCCAGGGTGGATTTGGCTGTGTCCCCAGCAAAATCTCAACTTGAATTGTATCTCCCAGAATTCCTACATGTTGTGGGAGGGACCCAGGGAGACATAATTGAATCATGGGGGCCAGTCTTTCCCATGCTATTCTCCTGATAGTGAATAAGTCTTTCGAGATCTGATGTGTTTATCAGGGGTTTCTGCTTTTGTGTCTCCTCATTTTCTCTTGCTACAACTATGTAAGAAGTGCCTTTCACTTCCCGCCATGATTCTGATGACTCCCCACCCATGTGAAACTGTAAGTCCAATTATACCTCTTTTTGTTGTCAGTTTTGGGTATGTCTTCATGAGCAGCATGAAAACAAACTAATACAATCATAGATAACACAAATGGAAACACATCCCATACTCATGGATGGGTAGAATCAATATTGTGAAAATGATCATATGGTCTAAAGCAATCTACAGATTCAATGCAATTTCCATCAAAATGCCATCTTTTTCTCCACAGAAATAGAGAAAAAAAATCCCAAAATTAATATGGAACCAAAAAAAGAGCTCGCATATCCAAAGCAATACCGGGCAAAAAGAACAAATCTGGAGGGATCACATTATTTGACTTCAAATTATATTGCAAGGCTATAGTTACCAAAACAGCATAGTATTTGTGTAAAAATAGGCAAGTAGACCAATAAAAAAGAACAGAGAACCCAGAAATAAAACCAAATACTTACAGCCAACTGATCTTTGATGAAGCATACAAAAAGCATAAATTAGGGAAAGGACACCCTATTCAACAAATGGTGCTGGAAAAACTGAATAGTCACATGTGGAAAAATGAAACTGGATTCTCATCTCTCACCTTATACAAAAATAAACTCAAGATGGAGCAAAGACTTAAGTCTTGAAATAATAAAAATTCTAGAAGACAACATTGGAAAACTCTTCTAGATATTTGCCTTAGGCAAATAATTCATGACTAAGACCCCAAAAGTAAATGTAACAAGAACAAAGATAAAATAGGTGGGACTTAATTAAACTAAAAGACTTCTGCACAGCAAAATAAGTAGCCAACAGCGTGAGAGAAAATATTCACAAATTACGTATCTTACAAAGGACTAATATCCAGAAGATACAAGGAACTCAAATCAGCAACAACAACAAAAAAAATCCCATCAAAAAGTGGGTAAAGGACATGGATAGGCAATTCTCAAAAAAGGATATACAAACAGCCAACAAACATGAAAAAATGCTCAACGTCACTAATTATCAGAGAAATGCAAATGAAAAACACAATGCGATGCCATCTTACTCCTGCAAGAATGACCGTAATTAAAAAGTCAAGAAATAATAGATGTTGGTGTGGATGTGGTGAAAAGGGAACACTTTTACACTGCTGGTGGGACTGTAAATTAGTAAAACTACTATGAAAATAGTGGTTTTTACTATGGAGATTCCTTAAAGAACTAAAAGTAGAACTACCATTTGATTCAGCAATCCCACTACTGGATATCTACCTGAAGGAAAACAAAAGTCATTATATGAAAAAGATACATGCACACATATGTTTATAACAGTGCAATTCATAACTGCAAACACATGGAACCAACCTAAATGCCCATCAACCAACAAGTGGATAAAGAAAATGGGGTATATATACACCATGGAATACTACTTAGCCATAAAAAGTACTAAAATTATGTCTTTTGCAGCCACTTGGATGGAGCTAGAAGCCATTATTCTAAGTGAGTTAACTCAGGAATGGAAAACCAAATATCGTATGTTCTCATAAGTGGGAGCTAATCTATGAGGATGAAAAGGCATAAGAATGATAAAATAGACTTTGGAGACTTGCAGGGAAGGACTCCACCCTCCAAGGAGGTGGGTGAGGAATAAAAGAGTACATATTGGATACAGTGTACACTTCTTGGGTGATGGGTGCACCAAAATCACAGAAATCATCACGAAAGAACTTATCCATGTAATCAAAAACCACTTTTACCCCCCAAACTATTGAAATAAAGAAGTATAAATATTGGAAAGAGGGAGATGAAATTGCTATTGTTTTACAGATAATATGATACATATCTATAAAAACCCAAAAGAATCAACCTAAAAACTATATGACAAACAATAAGAAAATTCAGAAAGATAAATGGATACACAATTGAAGTACAGAAATGAATAGAACTCAAAAATACAAGCGTTAGAAGATATAATAAAAGTGTAGCAGTAGAAAGCTAAAATGCCTAGGAGTACAATCTTTAATACCCAAGAACAAAGAATCATATACAATCTTTGATGAAAGCTTAAAAATGCTCCAGAAGACCATAATTTGTTCTACAAATTTGTTTATAAGCATGCAAGATGATGAAAATGCAAGGTTATATATTACAGTAGTATTTGACATAGCAAAATATTGCAAACCACTGGTCTGACAGTAGAGTACTGGTTAAACTATTGTCTATGCATCCAATAGATTATTAAGCATCTCTTAAGAATGAGGAAGCCTTTTGTGTGTTGATATGAAATATGTTTCAAGATGTATTGTTAATTAAACACACATGTACAAAATGTGAAACATTTACAGTCTTCTACCATTTGTCTGAAAAAGGTAGAAAGAGGGAGTGTATAAAAATATATACAGATAGGCACTTGCTAAAATGTTTGTGAAAGGATACCACTGATAACATTGTTTGTTTCCAGAAAGGGGAAATAGGTGGTTGGGGACAAAGTGGAGAAAGACTGTATACCAAATACTCATTCTGTGTTTTGATTCTTGAAACATGTGAGCACATTATCTATTAAAAAATTAAGCACTATTTTAAAAATATTGTTTATGCACTAAAGCCAAGTTTTTTTAAAAAAATGATCTATTACTAGGGTTACTAGGTGTTCATTGAAATGATAAGTTCAAACCAGAAGAATGGTTACCAGTGAGTGCTATGTCTGTAGTTAACCAAGCCATGTTATTTTTGCTTGAACAAATCTGTTAACAGTAAAATATCACAGTGTGATTAAACTTATAGAAATGGAAACAGGTTCATTGAAACTAGAGAGCTGGAGTCACATAAATTCAAGGGCTTTTATTCTTCAACTGTATTCTTGAAAGTTGGTGTAAAGTGCTCTTCCAATGGATTGTTCCCTTGCTTCACCTCATAAAACCAATCTATCCTCAGATTTACATGCTACTATTTGTACCCTGAGGATGGAGCTGTTAATATTCTCCCTGCTCAGCTCCTTAACTACTTCAGGGCAAACTCCTGAACAACAGATTTTATTTAGTAATTGGCCCCTTGGGGATATAAATAAAAATTAAGATGATAAACTACAAAAGAATTTAAAACTCTATTCTTGTATTTTTTTCTAAAATATAGGACTTCCTGAGAGATACAGCCTTGTTGAGTGCTCTCTCTTGTATCCTTGACTCAAAAATCATGACTTCATGATTTAAAGAATGACACTATTTTATATTGGCTCTACAGTGGTTTCCCTTGTGAGGTAGTTAGCTGGCTTAAAATGAAGTCCTTCTCCTTATCATCCTGAGAAACTGCCTTATATGTTAAATATAACCTAGAATATGGAATGCTCATCATCAAGAGTAAGCATATAAACAGTAAGTTGCTCATTCCGGATTGCATTTTCTGATGCTCAGCTAGGTGAACCTATTCATTTTCCTGTTATTTTGATAGTTTATTTAAAACTTGTATTTAAATAATTTCTTCATCAGAATATGTTTCTGAATTAAGAAAACATTCACATCTTCCTCTTGTCACATTAGTTGATGCACAGAGCAATTATATTCACAATGTCAAAATGTAGCTGATAAATTATTAGTACTAGGTTTGCATAAATCGTTTTGGCCACTCTTGTTTCTTATCACAAGTAGTTGACTAAACTTTAGGTATTTTCATTTTGAAGTAAACAATCTCAGATTTCCGACTGCTCTTTTATTCTGAAATAGTGCTCGTT
Organism: Gorilla gorilla gorilla; assembly: GCF_029281585.2. Lineage (NCBI taxonomy): Eukaryota > Metazoa > Chordata > Mammalia > Primates > Hominidae > Gorilla > Gorilla gorilla. The sequence continues at coordinate 128,315,757 of NC_073229.2, read as the reverse complement.
TACATAGGAAGAATTAGTGTTTTTTCAGTTTAAATACAGTGAAAGTATAATTTATCCTAGAAAGTATGATTATCACTGGAAATATTGTATTTACATAATAATTAAGCCAGACACAGTGTCTGTATTGATTTTAACCAGTATATTCTTACATGAATATATTTATAAGTAATATTAAAAATATGTATGAGTAAACTTAAAAGCCAGAAAATGATATCTGTATTTTCCTCTGTATTTTCTTTTAGTATATTCCTTTAAATGAGTATGTTTGTGGAACAAAGATAAACTACTACTTTGAAGTTGTCAGTATGTTTTTACTGTTGCTAATGATGAAGTATTGATTTCTCACACATGTTGTGTTCTGTATAGTGGAAACTAAAGTTTGGGTTAGGCCCTGTCTTTGCTCTGAAAGAAACATTTCTGTGGGGTACTTTTAGTCAGGACTATATAATTCAGGTTTTCCTTAATTAGTCCTCCCTTTTTCCAGTGAATGTTGTAAGCACGTTAAATAGTCCAAATGAAAGGCTTGAGACTGTGCTGTTATTTGCTTAGTCTTACATGTTGGATTAATATATTTTAGCAGATTATTTGTAGAATTTTTTTCTAAATGCGATTAATAGTGACTGTCTAAGAAATACTGCTTGTTTTTAGGAAGGGTGTGCTCAAAGCATGTTGTAAGCCTGGCCTATCAGGAAAGACAGAACAACCTATATTCCCCTTACCTTGACAAGGTTAGAGACTACCAACAGGACAACAACCAGCTTGGGTATAGAGCTACAACCACTGGACAGCGTCCCCTGAATGGCACATCTAACCAACTGAATAGCCAAGAGTTTGGAAAGTTCACTGTTGACTCCCTGTCTCATCCTGGCTATATTCTTTTAAAAAGTTAAATAGTGTGCCATGTTGTTCAGGACATGGGACAAGAGAAAAGGAAATGAATCTTGAATTGGAAGAGAAGAGGAATGCTTCTAGGGAGGGCCAAGTAGTATGCTAGTTCCTAGTGAAGTGGCTATGTTGTCTGGGGTATGTACCTAGGGTTAGTCATCTGGTGCCAGGAAAATTTAGGACACGGACACACATGAGGAGCTTAGGAGTGGAGGTTTAATAGGCAGAAGAAGAGAAAGAAAAACAGCTCTCTGTTGAGAGAGGGGATTTCCAAGTGGAAAGACCAGCCGGCAGTGGATGCGCCGGATTTTGTAGTCCGGCTTGAGGAGGTGGTGTCTGATTTACATAGGGCTCACAGATTGGTTCCATCAGATGTGTTGTTTAGGTAGCATTTGGGGAAGGCTGGTCCCCCCGACCCTAATCTTATGCAAACAAATTCTACCCTTGGCTAGGGCCATCTTGTCTGCTCCTTACTATACACGTGGAGGGCAGAGAAGGGAAGATGGAGCCCCCATCTTGAACATGCCTAGTCCCTAGTTCCTGCCGGCATTCACTGTGCAAGCTTCCAGCTTGCTTATGTCTGCAGCTCGACTTTACAGGCTACTCTTTGTTAGAAAATGATTTGGGGCTGCTTTTCATTAAAAAGAAAAGCCTTACCAAGGACTCCCATACCCCTACTATCTGCCTAAGTGATTTCTTCTTAACTCCTATAGCACTAGAAGAACGAAGACAGGACTAAAGAGACTCCTTTCTGAGAAATAAGAGGACCCCTTGGACATGTTTGCAGGCCAAGTTCAGGAGCAAGATGACCTGTGAGATGTTATGTCTGGGATGCCCTGAATAGGTACATGGCCAATAGCTTGAGGAAGAGAGGCATCTGACAACCTCAGGGTTTTGTTTTTTGCTTTGCAGCATATTTACATTATCTAGTCTTTTATACAATTTAGTCAGACTCTATGGCCTAGGTTAACTGAGCTTTCAAGGAATGCAAGAAGGAGGCTGTGTTTGCATCTGTGGCTCATTACGTTTGAAGGCAGCTTTAATTGTGCACCCAAAAAATGGTTACCAGATACGAAGAAGCTAAGATCAGAAGTCTAGAGCAAGAGGTAGCAAAGGACAATGAAAGTAGACTTGGAAGCCTTCCCTGGTGATTTCCAGAAATACTGAGTGATAAGAATAAGATAAAAGACTGCCTGCAGGAACACAGAATGGGGTGCTGTCTACAATACCTGATTATTAAAGTGAACATAGGAGACCGTATTGCCTTTAATATTACCTTTAGAGACACATATAATTAGTTATGGGTTCTTAACCTGGAATCTCTAGGGACCCTGTGGACAATCTACTTTATATTCAATCTTCTGTGTATGCCTATGTTTTCTTGGGGAAAAGATGTATAACTTTTATTAGATTCTAAAAATAGCCAATAAGTCTCTCTCTCTATATACACACACATATATATATATACACATATATATATTTGATTGTAGCATCTTAATTTTATGTATTTTAGGAAGTTTGTTTCTTCTTTTCAATTTAACATTATATTTTGAGTACATTCTCCAGGTAATAATTATTGTTTGAAGGCATCAGCTTTTATGGCTTTCTAATATCCTAAAATATAGATACATCATGGTTTGAGTATTCCAGTGTTATGAACCAACTTGTTTTCTAAATTTTACTAATAAAAATAATGCACTATGTCAAGCAGAACTCTAAGTGGCCCCCCAAGTCTCCTTGACCAAAATTGTTGGAACCTGTGAAGATGATGTGATACCATTTGCAGGAATTTGTTATGTATATGGCACAGCTGACTTTAAGATAAGATTATCCAGGTGGGCCTATTCTAATCACATGAGCCCCTTTAGGTGTAGAGTTTACTTTGGCTGGTGGCAGAAGGGGAAATCACAGAGATTAAAAGCCCATAAAGGTTTCTGTGCACTCATGCAAGCTTCGAAGATGGACAGGGCCTCTAGAAGCTGCCTGGTTCTGGGGGCAGCCAGCAAGGTAAAGGGACTGCTCTCTAACTGCAAGGAATTGCATTGTACCAGCAACATGACTGAGCTTGGAAGTGGATTTGTTCACAGGGCTTCCAGAAAAGCGTGCAGCCTTGAGAACACCTTGATTTCAACCTTGGGCAGAGGATCCGGGCACATCATGCCAGGACTCTGACCTACAAGAACTGTGAGCTATTGAACAGGTGTTACAAAGCTGCTAAATTTGTGGTAATTTGTTATGCAGCAAAATATGGTAAAACAGCTACTGTAAATAGCATACAATTGTGTCTGAATGTATAATTTACTTAGTGGATTAGAAATGCAAGTACTAGTTCTCAGCACATAAATATATAAATGAATGCTATCCAGTCATTTCTCCCCAAAATATCTGGCAATAAAAGCCTTCTATCAGTGTATAAGAGGACAAATGCTACATTAGGCTTTCCAATATTAAATAATAGTACTTAAGTAAAGCTTTGTTAATTTTGATGAATAAAATATCATAGTTTATCATATCAATTTGCTTCTCTTTTATTATTGAGACCAAAATATTTAATATTTATCAAACATTTAAGTTACTTCTATAAATTTTCTTTTCGTGCCTATTGCCACTTATTATTTTGGGGATTTTGTGGTTATCATTTGTATGAGCTCTTCACATAATAAGAACAGTAAACTTTGTCTACCATATTTGGGCAAATGATGTTTCAAAGTTTCTTACTTGAAGAGGTAAAAAAAGATTAAAAATATTATATAACCATATCTATTGAATTTTTCCTTGTGCTTTCTTTCATACCTTTATGCTTAGAAAGTCTATTTACACTCTTATATTAGATATTCAACTATAATGTATTTTAATTTTTTGTGAAGTTTGAATTTAATGACAATCTAGGATATAATTTGGAGCATGACATGAAGCAAGATATTCTTTTCCTTAAATAATAACTTTATATTGCTATCACCATATAATAAATAATTTTTCTTTCTTGCTTAGATATTTGTTTTCTCTTTTGTTTAATATTTATGCTGCTAAATATGTGGAAATGTTGTATTTTGTGGGGAGGGAGGAAGAAGTTATAGTTCAATCCCAGTACAAAGACAATATTTTATCATTTATTCATAGTGTATTTTTATATCTAGAATGTCAATGACTGTCTCATTTTTAATCGTCTTTTCACATTTTCTTTTTAACATCAGTCTTGATTTCCTCCAAATGAAATTTAGGATCACCCTGTTAAATTTCAAATACATTTTGGACTGAAGATTATTAATTCTATGAATTAATATAGGAAAAATTGAATGATCAAAATAATCTGCATGTATAGGATTGTGATATGCTATCTCATGTTATTTAAGAATTGATAGGCCCCACACATTTTTTCAAAGATTATTTGTGGGTATTTTATAGTTTATATTGATATGTTGACTGGAATGTTTTTCCACAATATTTTGTACTTTGTTAGGATTATAAAGGGAAATTATTAATAGTTCATTTGCATCATATATACAGGAGTGCTTTGTTAATGCTAAAATATTTTTTCACTTGATTTTCTTGGGATTTCTAGATATATATAATTAATGTTCTAAATACATATACTTGTTTTATATAAATAATGAAAATAGTTTATGCTTTTTGAGATCCATACATTTTATTTCATCTTCTTGTTTTACTGAACTGCCAAAGGATTTCGGAGCCATTTAAAATATGATAATAGCAAGTTCCTAATGTTAATGAGAATGTTTCTATTGTTTTATTACTGAGTATAATGTTAGTTTTGGTTTAAAGTACACAGTTCTTATTTATGTTATTAAAGTTTTCTTCTTAAATCCTATGCAGTGGAATAAGTAGAATTATGCTCGGGATATCAGGTTTATTCTAATGACATCTCTGCTTCTCATCTATCTCCTTTTTTTCTTTCTATGACAAATAATGAAAATACTACTACTTTAGGAGAGTGCAGTGGCTCATGCCTATAATCCCAGCACTTTGGGAAGCTAATGCAGAAGGATGACTTGAGGCCAGAAGTTCAAGATCAGCCTGAACAACATAGCAAGACCCTGTCTCTACAAAAAAATATTTAAAAATTAGCTGGGCATGGTGGCACACATCTGTAGTCCCATTTATTCAGGAGACTGAGGCAGGAGAATCACATGAGCTCGGGAGGTCAGAGGCTTCAGTGAGCCATCATCACATCACTGTACTCCACACAGGGTGACAGAGTAAGACTGTCTCAAAAAAAAAAAAAAAAAACTACAGAGTTTTCAAAACTTTTATTTTTTTAAATAGCAATATCTAGTTAACAAAAAGAGCCCAAATAGCCAAGTTAATCCTAGACAAAAAGAACAAAGCCAGAGGCATAATATTGCCCTATAGTATAGTTTGAAGTCAGGTTACAGAAACCAAAACAGTGTGGTACTGGTACAAAAACAGACAGATAGACCAGTGGAACACTCTATAGAACCCAGAAATTAGACCACACACCTACAACTATCTGATCTTTGACAAACCTGACAAAAAGAAGCAGTGGGGAAAGGGTCCCTATTCAATGAATGGTACTGGGATAACTGACTAGCTATATGCAGAAAATTAAAACTGGACTCCTTCCTTACACCATATACAAAAATTAAGATGGATAATATGGTTTGGATTTGTACTCCCACCCAAATCTCATGTCAAATTGGAAGAAGGGCCTTGTGGGAGGTGATTAGATCATGGGGACAGATTTCCCCCTTGCTGTTCTCATGATAGTGAATTCTCATGAGATCTGATGGTTTAAAAGTGTGTGACATCTCCCACTCTGCTCTTCCTCTCCTCTGCCATGGTGAGACATGCTTGCTGGCCCCTCACCTTCTGCCATGATTGTAAGATTCCTGAGGTCTCCCAGTCATACTTCTTGTTAAGCCTGCAAAACTGCGAGTCAATAAAACCTCTTTTCTTTATAAATTACCCAGTCTCAAGGTAGTTGTTTATAGCAGTGTAAGAACAAACTAATATAGAAAATTGGTCCTGAGAATGGGGCACTGCTATAAAGATACCGGAAAATGTGGAAATGACTTTGGAACTGAGTTATGGGCAGAGGTTGGAACATTTTGAAAGGCTCTGAAAAAGAGGAAGATGTGGGAAAGTTTGGAACTTCCTAGAGACTTTTTGAATGGTTTTGACCAAAATGTTCAAAGTGATTTGGACAGTGAAGTCCAAGTTGAGGTGATCTCAGATGGAGAGGAGAAACTTATTGGGAACTACGGTAAAGGTCACTTGTGCTATGCTTTTGCAAAGAGACTGGTGGCAGTTGCTAAAGCATAGCACAAGTGACCTTTACTCCAGTTCCCACCAGATCTCTGATGGCCCTAGAGATCTGTGGAACTTTGAACTTCAGAGAGATGGTTTAAGGTATCTGGCAGAAGAAATTTCTAAGCAGAAAAGCACTCAAGATTTGACCTGGATGTTTGTAAAAGTGTACACTCGTGTGAAGAAAGAGATGGTCTGAAATTAGAACTTATATTTAAAAGGGAGGCAGAGCATAAATGTTAGGAGAATTTGTAGCCTGACCATGAGGTAGAAAAGAAAACCCATTTCCTGAGGATAAATTCAAGCCAGCTGCTGAAATTTACATAAGCAAAGAGGACCCAAATATTAATAGCGAAGACAATGGGGAAAAAAATCTGCAAGACACTTCAGAAATCTTCATAGCAGCCCCTCCCATCACAGGCCTGGAGGCATAGGAGGGAAAAATGGTTTCCTGGGCTGGACTCAGAGCCCCACTGCTCTGTGCAGCCTTGGTACATGGCACCTTGCACCCCAGCTGCTCCAGCTCCAGACAGGTCTAAAAGGGACCAAGTTACAGATCAGGCCATTGTTTCAGAGGGTGCAAGCCCTACCTTGGCAGCTTTCAAGTGGTGTTGGGCCTGCGGGTCCACAGAAGGCAAGAGCTGAGGTTTGGGAGCCTCTGCCTAGATATCAGAGGATATATGGAAATGGAAATTTCCATGTGGTGTTGGGCCTGCAGGTGCACAGAAGGCAAGAGCTGAGGTTTGGGAGCTTCTGCCTAGATTTTAGAGGATATATGGAAATGGCTGGAAGTCTAGGCAGAAGACTGCTGCAGGGATGGAACTTTCATGGAGAACCTCTACTAGGGCAGTTCAGAGGGGAAATATAGGGTTGGTTGGAACCCCCACAGAGAGTCCCCACTGGGGCATGGCCTAGTGGAGCTATGAGAAGAGGGCCACCATCCCCCAGACTCCAGAATGCTGTATCCATTGACTGCTTACACTGTGTGTCTGGAAAAACTGCAGACATTCAATACCAGCTCCTGAAAGCAGCCAATGGTGGTGTACCCTGCAAAGCCACAGGGTTAGAGCTGCCCAAGGCCTTGGGAGCATGCACCTTGCATCACTGTTGACTGGATGTGAGACAGGAAGTCAGAGTAGATTTTGGAGCTTTAAGACTTAATGGCTGCCCTGATGGGCTTCAGATCTGCAAGGGGCCTGTAGCCCCTTTGTTTTGGCCAATTTCTCCCATTTGGAATGCAAGCATGCAATGCCTGAACCCTTGTAAACTCAAAATCTGAGACAGGTCTCAGTTAATTTAGAAAGTATATTTTACCAAGATTGAGGACACGCATCCATGACACAGCATCAGGAAGTCCTGACAACATGTGCAAGGTGGTTGGTGCACAGCTTGGTTGTAGACATTTTAGGGAGACATGAGACATCAATCTCATCTATATGTAAGAAGTACATTGGTTCTGTCCAGAAAGACGGGGACAACTCGAAGCAGGGAGGGGGTTTCCAGTCACAGGTCACAGATAGGTGAGAGACAAATGGTTGCATTATTTTGAGTTTCTGATAAGCCTTTCCAATGGAGGCAATTAGAATATGCATCTATCATAGTGAGCAGGGGATGACTTCGAATAGAATAGGAGGCAGGTTTGCCCCGAGGAATTTCCAGTTTGAATTTTACTTTTAGCTTAGTGATTTGGGGTGCCCAAGATATTTTCCTTTTACACCCCCATTGTATCTTGGAAATAACTACCTTGTTTTTTATTTTACCAGCTCATAGATGGAAGGGCTTGTTTTGTCTCAGATGAGACTTTGGAATTTTTGAGTTAATGCTGGAATGAGTTAAGACCTTGGTGACTGTTGGGAAGGCATGACTGGTTTTGAAATGGAAAAGGACATGAGATTTTGGAGAGGCCAGGGGCAGAATGATATGGTTTGAATTTGTGTCCCCACCCAAATCTTATGGCAAATTGGAGGAGGGGCCTGGTAGGAGGTGACTGAATCATGGAGGTGGATTTTCCCCCTGCTGTTCTTGTGATGTTAAATGAGTTCTCACAAGATTTAATCATTTAAAAATGTATAGAATCTCCCCCTTTTCTCTCTTTCCTGCTCCACCGTAGTAAGACATGCTTGCTCCTCTTTCGCCTTCCACCATGATTATAAGTTTTCTGAGGCGTCCCAGTCATACTTCCTGTAAAGCCTGCAGAACGTTGAGTAAATTAAACCTTTTTTCTTCATAAATTACCCAGTGTCAGGTAGTTATTTAGAGCAGTGTGATATGATTTGGCTGTGTCTCCACTCAAATCTCATCTTAAATTATAGCTCCCACAATTCCCATGTTCATGGGAGGGACCCAGTGGGAGGTAATTGAATCATGGGGGCAGAACTTTCCTGTGCTGTTCTTGTGATAGTGAATAAGTCTCATAAGATCTGATGATTTTATAAAAGGGAGTTTCTCTGCACAAACTCTCTCTTGTCTGCCACCATGTAAGATGTTCCTTTTGCCTTCTACCATGATTGTGAGGCTTCCCCAGCCATATGGAGCTGTGAGTCCATTAAAACTCTTTGTATTTATAAATTACTCAGTATCAGGTGTGTCCTTATAAGCAGCATGAAAACAGACTAATACACAGTGTGAGAACACAGTAATACAATGGATTAAAGACTTAAATGTAAAACCCAAACTAAGAAAACCTTGGAAGACAACCTAGGCAATGCCATTCAGGACATGGCATGGGCAAAGATTTCATGATGAAGAAGCAAAAAGCAATTGCAACAAAAGCAAACATTGACAAATGGTATCTAATTAAAATGAAGAGCTTTTGCACAGCAAAAGAACTATCAACAGAGTCAACATACAACCTACAGAATGTGAGAAAATTTTTGCAAACTATGCATCTGACAAAAGTCAAATATTCAGCATCTATAGGGAACTTATACAAATTTACAAGAAAAAAACCCATAAAAAGTGGGCAAAGGACATGAAAAGACACTTTTCAAAGTAAGAAATAATGTGACCAACAATCATATGAAAAAAAGCTCATCACTGATCATTAGAGAAATACAAATCAAAACCACAATGAGATACCATCTCACACCATTCAGAATGTCTATTACTAAAAAGTCAAAACATAACAGAGTCTGGCAAGATTGTGGAGAAAAAGAAATGCTTACACACTGTTGTGGGAGTGTAAATTAGTTCAACCATTGTGAAAGACAGTGTGGCGATTCCTCAAGGCCTAAAGACTGAAATACGATTCGACCCAGAAATCCTACTACTGGATATATACCCAAAGGAATATAAGTCATTCTATTACAAAGACACATGCACATGTGTGTTCATCGCAACACTACTCACAATAGCAAAGACATGGAATCAACCTACATGCCCGTCATTTAGGCTGGATAAATAAAATGTGATACATATATATACCATGGAATACAAGGCATCCGTAAAAAAGAATGAGATCATGTCCTTTGCAGGGACATGGATGGAGCTGTAAGCTATTATCTTTAGAAAACTAACATAGGAACAGAAAACTAAATACCACATGTTTTCACTTATAAGTGGGAGCTAAATGGTAAGAACACATGAATACATAATTGGGGAACAACACACACTGGGGCCTATTGGAAGGTGGAGGGTGAAACAGGGAGAGGATCAGGAAAAATAATTAATGGGTACTAGGCTTAATACCTGAGAGATAAACTAATCTGTACAACAAACCCTCAAGACACAAGTTTACCTGTGTAACAAACCTGCACATATATTCCTGTACTTAAAAGTTAAAGAAATATCTGGTTAATGTTTGATTTATTGCCTACTTGTTGGCTTTTTCATGAACAAATTTTGGGTATTATTAATTTGGCTATTGTTTTGTGAGAATAAATTTCATTAAAAATTTCAAGTATATAGAGTATTAGTTCATCTTATTTAATTGGAGAACTTACAGCTATATCTTATTTTTCCAATTATATTTGCATATAAGTTTTTAACTATATTTTGCAAAAATTTAATATTCATATATTTTGCAATTAGCTTTTGCATTTATTTATCAATTCTTTGATATGCATTTATGTCAAGACTTTTATCAGTGCTTTTTATCTATTCATGAATAATTTCCACTTTTAATTTTAGTATGTGTGGGCTATTTTTGCAGCACCATATCCCCAGTGTCTACAATAAGTCTTCACCTAGTAGATGTCAATGTATATTGATTATATAAATAAATTGCATTTCTTAGATTTTGAGAAAATACATTTGAATTAAATATTTCATTGAATAATGAAATCATGCCAAGTGCTTAAAATTACTTTGGGTCTCAACGCTTGCTTGGCTATACATGTAATATGCTGATTAGTTGTGTGGTAGATTTCATCTTCTAAATATGTTATGCTTTTGATTATACATTTTACCCAAATGTATAATGTATAGTTTTTAAGAGTGTTTCAAATTCCTAAACCGTTTTTGTTTCAACTTTCATTAGTAATTTAAAATTACAGAACATTTGGGTTTGAGAATTAATAGTATTAAATATGTGGCCTAATATATGATTCATTTTTATAAATATTTCATATATGCTTACAGTAAATTGCTCTAAGAAATAGGGTTTTCTCATTATAATGATTTAGTATTATTTGAAAATGACTTATATTAGTAAAAAATGTATATCATAAACAAGGGAAACCAATAAAATAATTTTGATGAATTATTATTGATGCTCTGTGAGATGAGATGAAATAAAATCATAGAAAATGCTCAATTAAGCCAGGCACAGTGGCTCACACCTGTAATCCTAGCACTTTGGGAGGCTGAGGTGGTGGATCACTTGAGACCAGGAGTTTGAGATCAGCCTGGCCAACATGGTGATACCCTGTCTCTACAAAAAATACAAAAATTAGCCAGGTGTGGTGACACATGCCTGTAATTCCGGCTACTTAGGAGGCTGAGGCAGGAGAATTGCTTGAACCTGGGAGGTGGAGGTTGCAGTGAACCAAGATTATGTCACTTTACTCCAACCTGGGTGACAGAATGAGACCCTGTCTCAAAAAAGAAATAAAATAAAATAAAATAAAATGCTCAATTAAAATCTCAGAAGACAGAACAACAAGGAAGAAAAATAAAGAACAAATGAAATAAAGCAGTTATAAACATGGTAGATATTCATTCAGTTATATCAATATAAACATTAAATATGAATGGTCTAAACATTAATTAAAAGAGTTTGTGATAGTGGATTAAAAATTTAAGACCCAACTATATATTGTCTATAAAAATTTCACTTTACATATAAATCCCAGATACATTAAAAAAAAGGGATGGAGAGAGGTATAATATGCTAACACTAGTCAAAGAAAGCTGGAACAGGTTATTAAATTTAGACAGAGCTGATTTCAGAACAAGAACGTGTTTTAGTTACCTTCTATCACCCTGTTGGTGAGAGGGGGGATTACCAACCTGGAGTTATGTGAATGGCATCCAACACTGGACAGATAAACATTACAGCAGTTTATTAGTCAAATGTATTCACAGCCTGGGGGAGGAGGACACGCATACCATACCAGACAACGTGGGGTTTACACAGAGAAGCAGAGTGAAAAACCAGAGGCTGTTGGATGCAGGCTCTGTAGTATGAAAAGAATGGATGTCACCTAGTTCCCATAGGAGGTTGTGTTGAGCTTGTTTGAGTAATTCTGTTAGCTGGCAGGAAACTAATACTCGCTGCTCAGGGATAAGCAGGAACTGTGCTTATTCCCCAAGATAAGGGTTGTTTGGCTGTAAGGACCTTATCTGTGGAAGCATAATAGGGAGGTGAACTTGTGGTTAGGCCTTTTTGTGGCCCTTCTGATTTTACCAGATGTTAAGACAGCACATAATGTTGGCCCTTAACTTCTGGCCTTACCCCATAGAAAGTATCTGGGTCAAAGAGAGTGTTAACATAATGACAAAGAGGTCAATTTCTGTAAGAACACCCAACAATCTTAAATATGTAGGAACCTAACAAACAGAGCATCAAAATACTTGAAGCAAAATCTGATGGAACTGTGAAAGGAGAAATAGATAAATCCCCTCTTACAGTTGAAGTCTTCAACATCCGTCTGTCAGTGATGGATTAAATCAAGCAGGCAGGAAAACAGTAAGGCTATATGTGACCTGAATAGCAATATCATACACTTTGATCTAATTGACATTTATAGAATACTTCATGCATTTACAGGCATACCTCAAAGATATTGTGGGTTCAGTTTCAGATCGCCACAATAAAATAAATATTACAATAAAATAAGTCACACAAATGCATGGTTTCCCTGTGCATATAAAATTTATGTGTACGCTATGCTGTGGTCTACATCATTGCCAAAAATGCTAACAATCACCTGACACTTCAGCAAGTTGTAATAGTTTTTCTGGTGGAGGGTCTTACCTCCATATTGATGGCTGCTTACTGACATGGATGGTGGTTGCCGAAGGTTCCAGTGGCTATGGCCATTTCTTAAAGCAACAATGAAATTTGCTTCATCAATTGACTTTCTTTCATGAAAGATTCCTCTGTAGCATGGACAGCTGTTTGATAGCATTTTACCCACAGGAGAACTTCTTTCAATTTTGAAGTCAATTTTCTCAAACCCTGCTGCTACTTTTTCAACTCAGTTTATGTACTATTCAAATTCCTTTGTTGTCATTTCAGGAATTTCTACAGCATCTTCACCGGCAGTAGATGCTATCTCAAGAAACCGCTTTCTTTGCTGATTCATTAGAAACAGCTCGTCATTCATTCAAGGGTGATCATGAGATTGCAACAATTTAGTCACGTCTTCAGGCTCCATTTCAAATTTAGATATCTTGCTGTTTCTACTATACCTGCAGGTACTTCCTCCACTGAATTCTTAAATATCTCAAAGTCATCCATGAGGGCTGGCATCAACTTCTTTCAAACTCCTGTTTATATTGATATTTTGACCTCCTCCAATGAATCACAATTATTCTTAATAGCATCTGAAATGCTAAATTCTTTCCAGAAGGTTTTCAATTAACTTTACTCAGATCCATCTAGAGGAATCACTATGGTAGCTATAGCCTTGCAAAATATATTTCTTAAATAATAAGACTTGAAGGTAGAAATTATTTATTCATTCATAGAGTACAGATGTTATATGATGTTGTATCAATGGGTGTTGTATTAGCAGGCATGTGAACAACACTCATCTCCTTGTATGTTTCCATCAGAGCTCTTGGGTGACTAGGTGCTTTGTTAATAAGCAGTAATATTTTGAGAGTATTTTTTTTTCTGAGCAGTAGGTCTCAACAGTGGGCTTAAAATATACATATACAGTAAGCTATTCTGTAAACAGATGTGCTGTCATGCAGGTATTATTGTTCCGTTTATAGAGCATAGATTTAGCATAAGTTTTAAGGGGCCCTAGAATTTTTAGAATGGTAGATGTGCATTGGCTTCAACTTAAAGTCACCAGCTGCATTAACCCCTAACAAAAGAGCCTTTTGAGTAATTTTGATACCAGGCATTGACTTCTCTCTAGCTATGTAAAGTCCTAGATGACACCGTCTTCCAATATAAGGATGTTTTGTCTACATTGAAAATCCATTGTTTAGTGCAGCTACCCTCATCAATTATCTTAGATCTTCTAGATAATTTGCTGCAGCTTTTAGATCATCATTTGCTGTTTTATCTTGCACTTTCATGGAGATGCCTTCTTTCCTTAAACCTCATGAACCAGCCTCTGCTAGTTTTAAACTTCCCCTCTGCAGCCCCTTCACCTCTCTCAGCCTTCACGGAATCAAAGAGAGTTAGGGCCTGTGCTAGATTAGGCTTCAGCTTAAGGGAATTTTGTGGTTGGTTTGATCTTTTATCCAGACCACTCAAGCTTTCTCCATATCAGCAAGAAGACTGTGTCAATTTTTTACCATGCATTTGTTCACTGCAATAATATTTTTAATTCTCTTCAAGTTTTCGTTTGCATTTACAATCTGGATAATTCTTTGGCAGAAGAGGCCTGGCTTTCAGCCTATCTCAGCTTTCAACACATCTTCTTCACTATGCCTAATAATTTCTAGTTTTGGTTTAAAGTGAGAGATGTGAGACTCTTCTTTCACTTGAATAGTTAGAGGCCATTTTCGTTTCTTAATTGGTCTAATTTAAATATTGTTGTGTCTCAGCAAATAGGGAGACTGAGGAGAAGATGAGATATCAGAAATTGATGAAGCAGTTGGAACACATACAACATTTATCAATTGAGTTTGGCCATATGATATGGGTGCAGTTCTTGGTGCCCAAAGCCGATCATAATAGTGACATTTAAAAGCACTGATCACAGATCACAATAATAGATATAATATTAATGAGTCCAGGCATGGTGGCTCATGCCTGTAATCCCAGCACTTTGGGAGGCTGAGGTGGATGGATTACCTGAGGTCAGGAGTTTGAGACCAGCCTGACCAATAAGATGAAACTCCGTGTCTACTAAAAATACAAAAATTAGCTGGGCGTGGTGGTGGTGCCTATAGTCCCGGCTGCTCAAGAGGCTGAGACAGGAGAATCGCTTGAACCAGGGAGGCAGAGGTTGCAGTGAGCTGAGATTGCGCCAATGCACTCCAGCCTGGGCGACAGAGTGAGACTCCGTCTCAATAACATAACAGTAATAATAATGAGAAAGTCCAAATAATTGTGAGAATTCTCAAAATGCACATAAAGACATTAAATGAGAAAATGCTTTTGGTAAAATTGTGCCTATAGACTTATTCAATGCAGGGTTGCCACAAACCTTCAATTTGTAAAAAATGCGATATATTCAAAGAACAATAAAGTGAAGTACAATAAGATAAGTTATGCCTTTATATAACTTATGGAAAAGGCAAAATTCTAAAGATAGTACATCATTATTTGTTCAGGGATTCAGTGATGAAGAGAGAAAATTTAGAGCACTGAAACTATTCTGTAAGCCATATTAATGGTGGATACATGACACTTCATTTGTCTAACCCACATAATTTTACAAAACAAAGAATAAAGCTTGATGTATGAAATTTAAAAAATCGTCTAGGATGATGTGGCACTCAATGGAACGCACAGTGTGTCAAAGGAATCTAACTATATTACAAATGTATGAAATAAACTCACCAAAGAGGATATGTGAACAAAGTGTTGACATAAGAAATGAGTGCAGTCTGTTAGGATAAAGGCAAAGGTATTGTATATAAGCACATTCCCCAGTTGACAAAATTGCTTCCCATGAGGGTATGGGATAGCATTTCAGAAACCACTGTACGTACTTATTTTCCGGAATTCAACAATAGTCACTGGTAGATAGTGGGAGCCATGTTTCTCATTGTTGGGATGGAGGATTATAGACAAGCAAGGAGAAGAGGCTGGAGCTGGAGACATTGGAATGACATCATGTTCATTTTTATATAGACACAAATAGTTACATATGAAAATATTTACAGATATGTATATATACATGGGTTGGTATGCACACATAAATTTCTCACAGCTGAGGTCAAAGAAACAATTATGTCCCAGTAGCAATTAGCACACTCATAACTCAGATCTTGGTTTCTAATAGTCTTCTCCAGTAAAACGAATCAGGGTCTTTAGGACAATGGCTGATTCTAGGACTGGCACAGGAAATATACAAGATGTGTGCAGATCATCCTGAATGTCTCAAAAGTATGGAGTACTAAAATAAAAAAATAGGCAAAGATGCAGGTATGTCGAAGTGAAATTGAAGCCAAATAATAGGGCTTCCAATGGCCAAATACAAATAATTCTGAGCGACAAAACACATAAACATCACTGTATTATAGCTCACATTATAAAATATTCACAAATCTATAATGATATAAACGATTGTATAAATAAATTAATTGTGAGAACAAACACATAGCCCAGGCAGAATTCCAAATAGTTTATACAGCTATTCTGCTCTCAGGAGATTGAGCATAACCTTCTATTTTTTAAGGACAGGCTGTGCTTAGTGACTTTGTTCTGAAGAATATAGCATGGGAAGGTGAAAAAGTAACTTTATTGTGGAGGCGTCTACAAACACTACCTCAGCCAGGTGATGAAAATTAACATCCATAAAGATAAGTCATATTGGTAGTTTGTATCCTTGATATGATGTGGTAAGAATGGCACTTAATCTTTGAGGTGCTCCTTCCAAAAATCTAAAACCCTAGTCTAATAAAAATTAACAGAAAGACCCAATTAATGGATATTCTATAAAATAGCTGACCAGTACTCCTTAAAACTGTCAAGTCTTAAGAGAAATTCTGACAAACTGTCACAGCTAAGAGGTGCCTAAAGAGGCATGATGACTAAACATGATGTGCTGTGTTGGATGGAATCATGGAAGAGAAAAAGGACATTCATTAAAAAATCTGAGTAAAGTACTGACTTAATTAATAAAGTATCAATATTGATTCATTAATCGTGACACATGGACCATGCTAATATAAGATATTAATAATGGAGAGACATGGGTTTTGGGTATAAGGGAACTCTCTGTACTATCTTTGTAATTTTTCTATAAAACTAAATATATTCTTAAAAATATTAAAGATAATCCTGTTCTTAAGGGTGACTGTTAAATGACACTCTTATTTCCCACTAATGATAAGAAAAATATAAAACAAAGGTGTGGCAGGTGAAGGCCATGTTATGATTTTAATTTCCAATAACAGCTATTTTCAGGGATATAAATTAGTGTGAGAAGATAGAGGTCCTGCCTTTAGAAACCTAAGAAGAGCTGATTTTCTCACCTTGCTCTAGTTTATAGCTTGAGGCACTGCTGGTGAGAGTCTGATGCTAATTGGGTTTCTTCCTTTTGAGGGCAAGGGTAGCAGTGACAGGGATCCTGGCAATTTCAACTGGACACATCAGGTTTTTCTGTTTTTCTTAGAACGAAGGAATATTCCATCCTGTAAGCTTATAACATTAATCTATCTGAGGCCTCATTAAAATATTATTATGTAGAACCAAATATTTATTCAGGTTAAAGTAAGTTCCCTTTTTATTTTTTTAAAATAAACACCTCTTTTGCATTTGGTCCTTTTTTCTTTCTTCAACTCCTATTCTGAAGCTGTTTCCTGGCTCTGTAGTTTAAGTCTTTCATTGCATATCATGCCTATCTCTTTTGTCTATATTTTGAGATATGCTTTCCATTTAATCTTCTAGTCAATCTCTTTCTTTCCTAACATGTTCTGCTTCCTTTGGAAAAATCTAGGTCCTTTCCTGGGCCTCCTCACCCAGTCTCCTGAAAGTTGCTTAGCAGACTAACGAACAAACTCTCATGCTGTTCTCTCCTGTAGAGATCACAGAAAAGCCTGGACCCTCAGATGTGTCCTCAAGCTCAGCAAACCTACATCGGCAGCTGCTCTTATACTCAAAGAAGCTAGATAGGAAAGCAAGAAGGCAAAAGGACTAGAGGAGAATTTTTTTTTCACATTTGCCCACAGGAGTAAGAGTTAGATAAATTTCAAAAGACCAAAACTAGACACCCGAGAATGTCAGAATATAAGATTCTGTGGTATGTAACATGAGTATGTTTTAAATATTTTAAAGTAATACAGAATATAAGCAAAATTGGAATGGAAAAATAAGATACCATGAAAAATGACCAGGCATGTTTAAGAACCAAGTAATGCTTTTACAAATGAAAAGAATAATTATGTAAATAAAATGTTAATGAAAGTTTTCAACAAGCAGTGCTAGACCAACTGAATAATTGTCTTGAAAAAACTCCATCATAGAAGATCTTAATTTGAGGCTTATAGGCCCAAATGTAAATGCTAACACAATAAAGTTTATAGAAGAAAATGTTGAACAGTATTTTCTCAGTCTTCTAGGCAAAAATTCTTTAGATATAACATAAAAATGACCAACTATAAAATAATATATGGGATTTAATCAAAATTAAACTCTGGTCATTAAAAAATATCTTTAATATATTTCAAATGGACAGACTGAGATAGAGTATTTGCAATACACACATCTGATGAAAAACTTGCATCCAGAATGTATAAAGAAAGCTTACAGATGAATAATAAGACAAATGACTCGATTTAAAATGGGCAAAATATGTGAACACTTTACAAATGTGTACACATACCCCCTTCACCTGCCTCACCCCTCAGTGCCCACCTTATCACCAAGTACAAGATAAGGTGCTCAAAATCAATAATCATAAGAGAATTGCAAATAACATTGCTATGATCTGAATGTGTCCTTCAGAATTCATATGTTGAAACTTAATGGGCAATGTGATAGTATTATGAAGGTGGGGCCTTTAGGAGATAATTAAGTCATGAGGGTAGAGCCTTCCTGAATGGGATTGTGACCATGTAAAAGAAGTCGAAGAGAGTGCCCTAGCCACCCCTTCCCTTCCTTTCCTTCTGTCATGTGAAGACACAGCATTTGTTCCTGTCAGAGGACATAGCAACAAGGCACCATCTTGACAGGAGTGAGACTCCACCAGACACTGAATTTTCCAGGGCCTTGATCTTAGACTTTTCTGCTTCCAGAACTGTGAGAAATAAATATCTCTTCTTCATAAGTTATCCAGTCTCAGGTATTTGGTTATAGCAGGACAAATGAACGAAGACAAAAACCATAAAGGAATATGACTATATTCTCTAAAATCATTAAAAAGACTGACAACACCAGTGTTAGCATATGTGGCAACTGAGATAGCCATACACTGTTGGTAGGAATATAAAATTTTAAAGCATTTTGAAGATCAATTTGGCAGTTTCTTATAAAAGGAAGCATATACTAACAATTTTACTCCTAGGTATTTACCTAAAAGTAATGAAAGCATATGACCCAAAAGGAATCATACAAAACCTTTTATAGTAGTTCCATTGACAATAGCCAAAACATATTTGCAACCTAAATGTCCATCAAAGCAATGGATTCAAAATTTGGATATGGTCATACATACTACTCAGCTAGGAAAAATCATATAAATTAATGTGTCAAAAATCACAGTAGATACAAATGTACTAAACTTGCTGTGTATATATAAATATTTTCATGTTGAATGAAAAATTGCCCAGTGTTACATTGCTTATAACATGTTACTCATTAGGATTAGGTTTAGCTGTCAGTAACAATAGCAACAACAAAATAATAATGTAGAAGACTATTTTCTCATCGTAAAGGAGTTCAGCGATGATATGTCCAGTCAGTCCAGGAAAGGATACTCACTTCACCATCATCACAGAGCAAGGTACTTTCATTTTGCTCATCTATTATATTAATTGTCCCACAGCATTTGCAAACATGGCTGCTCCAGCTACAGACATTAGGTCTACATTCCAGCCAACAAGAAAGAAGATTTGAAGAAGGCAATATACCATCTCTTTAAGAACTGATTGAGGGAGCAAGATGGCCAAATATAAGCCTCCACTGATCATCCTTCCCACAGGAATACTAAATGGAACAAATATCCACATTAAAAAAACACCTTCAATCTGGGCATGGTGGCTCACACCTGTAATCCCTGCACTTTGGGAGGCTGAGGTGGGAGGATCACCTGAGGTCAATAGTTCCAGACCAGCCTGGCCAACATGGCGAAACCCTGTCTCTACTAAAAATACAAAAAAAAAAAAAAAAAAAAAATCAAACAAAACAAAATACCAATTAGCCAGGCGTGCTGGCGGGCACCTGTAATCTTGGCTACTCGGGAGGCAGGAGAATCGCTTGAACCAGGAGGCGGAGGTTGCAGTGAGCTGAGATAGCACCACTGCACTCCAGCCTGGGTGACAGAGCGAAACTCTGTCTCAAAAAACAAACAAAAAAACAAACAACACCTTCATAAAAACCCCAGGTCAGGTGAGTAATCACATACTTGGTTTTAACTTCATAACACTGAAAGAGTCACTGAAGAGAATAGGGAAGACACTCTTTAATTGTTGCCACTACCACCCTCCCCCCATCCCCTGGGAGAAGCTGTGTGGTGCATAGAATTTCTGTGCTTTGGAGAGACAGAGTGCAGTGATTGTGGAATCTTGCATTGGAATCCAATGCTGCCTGTCACAGTGCTAAGCAACACAGGGCAGAACTCAGCTGCTGCCCATGGAGAAAGCATTTAGACCAGCCCTAGTCAGAGGAAAATTGCCCATTCCAGTGGTTGGAACCTGAGTTCTGGCAAGTCTTGCCACCATGTGCTAAGGTGTTCTGGGATCCTAAATAAACATGAAAATCAGTTTAGGCCACAAGGACTGCAATTCCTGGGAAAGTCCTGATCCTGTTGTGCTGGGATTGGAGCTAGTGGACTTGGGAGGAATGTGGCCTACTGAGACACCAGCCAGAGTGGCTAAGGGAGTGCTTGTGCCACCTCTCCCACCACTCCAGACAGCATAGCTCACAGCTCTGGGAGAGACTACTTCCCTCTGCATGAGGAAAGGAGAGGGAAGAGTAAAGAGGACTTTGTCTTACGATGTAGAAACTAGCTCAGTCACAGTAGGTTAGGACACCAGGCAGAGTCCTGTGGCCCCCTTTCCAAGCCCTAGCTCCTCGACAGCATTTCTGGACACACTCTGGGCCAGAAGAGAACTTGATGCCTCCAAGGGAAGGGCCCAGTCCTGGTGGGATTCATTACATGCTGACTAAAGAACTGTTTGGCTTTGAATAATCAGCAACAGTACCCAGGCAGTACTCACCATGGGCCTTGGGTAAGACTCACAGGCATGCTGGCTTCAGGTGTGACCCAGAACATTCCTAGCTGTGGTGGCAATCGGGAGGGAATCCTTCTGCTCGTGAAAAGGAGAGGGAAGAATAAAGGGGATTTTGTCTTGCAGCTTAGGTACTAGCTCAGCCACAGTGGGGTAGAACACCAAGTGGGCTCTTGCAGTCCCTGATTACAGGCCTTGGCTCTTAGCATTTCTGGACCTGCCCTGGGACAGAGGGAAGCCCACTACTCTGAAGGGAGAGTCGCAGACCTTGTAGCATTCACCATAAGCTGACTGAAGAGCCCTCAGGCCTTGAATGAACATCTGTGGTAGCCAGATAGTACTCACCGTGGTACTGGGGTAGTAGTGGCCATGGAAGGATACTCATCTGCTTGCGGAATGAGGAGGCAAGAGTGGGAAAGACTTTGTCTTTTGTCTTGGGTGCCAGCTTAACTGCAGTAGAACAGAGCATTAGGTAGATTTTTATCTAACTCCAAGTCCTGGCTTCTGGATGATATCTCTGAGCCCACTTGGGACTGGGGTTGGTGGGGGACTCACTGTCCTGAAAGGATGGACATAAGCCTGTGTGGCTTTACCACCTGCTGATTATAGAGTATAATGCACATATGGTTGCAATGACTAAAACTTAGATCATAACATGCAAGTCTTCTTGAATACCTGGAAACTCTTTCCAAGAAGGATGGGTACAAACAAGTGCAGACTATGAAGTCTACAATAAATACTTAACTTTGCAATGTATAGACACGAATGAACATCCACAATCATCAAGACCATCCAGAAAACTTGACCTCACCAAATGAGCTAACTAGGCACCAATGATCAAACTTGGAAGGACAGAGATATGTGACCCTTCAGACAGAGAATTCAATATAGCTGTTTCAGGAAGCTCAACTAAACTTAAGATAACACAGAGAAGGAATTCAAAATTCTATCAGATAAATTTAGCAAGGAGGTTAACTTAAAAGAATCAAGCAGAAATTTAGTAGCTGAAAAATGAAATTGAAACACTGAAAATGCACCTGAGGCTCTTAACAACATAATTAATCAAACAGAAATAATTAGTGAGATTGAAGATTATTTGAAAATACACCGAGGAGACAGAAAAATAATAATAAAGCATGAAACATACCTAAAAAGTCTGAAAATAGCTTCAAAACGGTAAATCTGAGAATGATTGGTCTTAAAGAGAATGTAAAGAAAGAGATAGGGGTAGAAAGTTTATTCAAATGGATAAAAACAGACATCCTCCCAAACCTAGAAAAGATATTAATATCTATGTACAAGAAGGATATAGAACACCAAGCAGATTTAACACAAAAAAGACTACTTCAAGACATTTAATAATCAAACTTCCAACTATCAAGGACAAAAAAGGATCCTAAAGTCAGCAAAATAAAAGAAACAACATACAGTGGAACTCTGATACACCTGGCAGCAAACTTCTCAGTGGAAACCCTACAGACCAGGAGAGAGTGGCATGGCATACTTAACGTGCTGAAGGAAAAAAAAAATGTTTATCCCAGCATAGTATATTCAGTGAAAATATCCTTCAGACATGAAGGAGAAATATTATCTCAGACAAGCAAAAATTGAGGAAATTCATCAAGACCAGACTTGTCCTATAAGAAATGCTAACGGGAGATTTTCAAAGTGAAAGAAAAGGACATTAATGAACAATAAAAAACCATCTGAAGGTATAAAACTTACTGGCAACAGTAAGTATACAGAAAAACACAGAATCTTATAAAACTTATGGTGGTAAACTCATATTGAGTAGAAAGACTGAAAGATAAAATGATCAAAAATAATAACTACAACAACATCTCAAGACATAGTACACTAAGATATAAATAGAAACAAGAAGTGGGTGTATGAAGTTAAACAAGGTAGATATTTCCAAGATCCAATGGGGATTCAGGCATTGGGTAAATTCTCCCATTCCAATTAGCCAAAAAAAGGGGCTACAGGCCCTTTGCAAGTCTGAAACCCAGCAGGGTAGTCATTAAATCTTAAAGCTCCCAAATAACCTTCTTTGACTCCGTATCTCAAAGCAAGGACATACTGATGCAAGGGGTGGGCACTTATTGCCTTGGGCCACTCTGTCGTTGTGGCTCTGCAGGGTACAGCCCCCACAGCTGCCTTCAAGGGCTGACATTGAAGGCCTGTGGCTTTTCCAGGTGCATGATGAACCTGGAATGGTGGATCTGGAATGCACCAGAATGGTGGATCTACCATTCTGGGATCTGAAAAGCAGTGGCCCTCTTCTCACAACTCCACTAGGCAGTTCCCCAGTGAGGGCTCTGCGGGGGGCGGGGGCTCTAACCCCACATTTCCCCTCTGTACTGCCCTAGGAGAGGTTCTCCATGAAATCTCCATCCCTGCAGCAGCCTTCTGCCTTGACATCCACGCATTTTCATACATCCCCTGAAATCTAGATGGAGGCTCCCAAATCTCAGCTGTTGCCTTCGGTGCATCTGTAGGCCCAACATCACATGGAAGCTGCCAAGACTTGGGGCTTGCACCCTCTGAGGCAATGGCCTGAGCTGTACCTTGTCTCCTGTTAACCACAGCTGGAGCTGGAGTGGCTGGGACTGGGGGCACCATGTCCCAAGGCTGCACAGAGTAACAGGGCTCTGGGCCCAGCCCAGGAAACCATTTTTCCCTTATAGTTCTCCAGGTCTGTGATGGGAGGGGCTGCTGTGAAGACCTCTGAAATGTCCTGGAGACTTTCCCAATTGTCTTGGCTATTAACATTTGGCTTCTCTTTACTTATGCAAATTTCTGCAGCCAGCTTGAATTTCTCCTCAGGAAATGGGCTTTCTTTTCTACCACATGGTGAAGCCGCAAATTTTCCAAATTTTTGTGCTTTCCTTCCTTTTTAAAGATAAGTTCCAATTTCAGGCCAAATCTTTCTTCATGCATATGAGCATACATTTTACAAACAGCCAGGTCACATCTAGAGTGCTTTGCTGCTTAGAAATTTCCTCCACCAGATACCCTAAATCATCTCTCTTAAATTCAAAGTTCCAGAGATGTCTAGGGCAGGGGCAAAATGCCACCAATTTCTTTGCTAAAGCATAACAAGGGTGACCTTTACTCCAGTTGCCAATCAGTTCCTCATCTCCATCTGAGACTACTTCAGCCTGGACTTCACTGTCCATATCACTATCCGCATTTTGGTTAAAACAATTCATCAAGCCTCTAGAAAGTTTCAAACTTTCCCATATCTTCCTGTCTTCTTTTGAGCCCTCCAAACTCTTCCAACCACTGTCTATTACTCAGTTCCAAAGTTGCTTCCACATTTTCAGGTATCTTTATAGTAGTGCTCCACTCGTGGTATCAACTTTTTGTATTAGTCCATTCTCACATTGCTATAAAGAACTAACTGAGACTGGGTAACTTATGAAGAAAAGAGGTTCAGTTGACTCAGTTCTGCAGGCCTAACAGGAAACATGAGTGGGAGGCCTCAGGAAACTTACAACTATGGTGGAAGGCAAGGGAGAAGCAAGCGTATCTTACTATGGCGGAGGAGTGGGGAGAGGGAGAGAGAGATAGAAGAGGAAGTGCCACACACATTTAAGCCATCAGATCTCATGAGAACTCTCTCACTATCACAAGAACAGCAAGACAGAACTTCGCCCCCATGATTCAGTCACCTCCCACTAGGCTCCCCTTTCAACATGTGGGGATTACAGTTTAAGATGAGATTTGGGTGGGGACACAGAGCCAAACCATGTCACTAGTAAATCAAATTCAATGACACGTTGAAAAAATCATAATCACCAAGTGGGATTTATCCAGGCATGCAAGTATAGTTCAACATATGCAAATCAATAAATTTGATATATCAACCAAATGAAAGACAAAAACCATAAAACCATTTCAATTGGTGCTGAAAAAGCGTTTGATAAAATTAAGATCCCTTCATGTTAAAAATCCTCAAAGAACTAGGTATAGAAAGAACATACATCAGCACAATATAAGCCATATATGACAGACCCACAGTTAGTATCATTCTGAATAGGGAAAATCTAAAATCCTTCCCCCTAAGATCTGGAATGAGACAAGGATACCCACATTCACCACTGTTATTTAACATAGTACTGGAAATTCTAGCTAGAGAAACAAGATGAAGAAATCAAGGACATCCAAATTGGAAAAGAAGAAGTTAAATTATCCTTATTTGCAGATGATATAATCTTATATTTGGAAAAAGCTAAAGACTCCACCAAAAAGCTATTAGTAGTGGTAGACAAATTCAGTATGGCTGCAGGATACAAAATCAACATACAAAAATCAGTAGCATTTCTATATGCCAATAGTGAACAATCTAAAAATTTGAGAAAGTAATTCCATTTATGATAGCCACAAATAAGAACTAAACCAAAGATGTGAAAGATCTCTGTACTGAAAACTATAAAACATTGATACAATAAATTGAAGAGGGCACAAAAAATGAAAAGATACTTTATTGTTCATGGGTTGGAAGAATCAATATTGTTAAAATGTCCATACTACTCAAAGCAATCTGCAGATTGAATGCAATCCCTATGAAAGTACCAGTGACATTCTCCACAGAGATAGAAAAAATAATCCTAAAATGTATATGAAACTACAAAAGACCTAGAATAGTGAAAGCTATCCTGAATAAAAAGAACCAAACTAGAGGTATCACGTTACCTGACTTCAAATTATACTACAGAGCAATAGTAACCAAAGCAGTACTGTATTGGCATAAACATAGACACATAGATCAATGGAATAGAGCAGAGAACCCAAAAACAAATCCATACATCTATAGTGAACTATTTTTTGAGAAAGGTGCCAAGAACATCCATGGGAGAAAGGATTGTCTCTCAATAAATGGTTCTGGGAAAACTGGATATCCATATGCAAAAGAATGAAAGTAAACCCCTATCTCTCACCATATGCAAAAATAAAATCAAAATGAATTAAAGAATTAAATCTAGGACCTCAAACTATGCAACTATTAAACGAATACTTTGGGGAAACTCTCCATAACTTTGGATTGGGCAAAGATTGCTTGAGTAATACCCCACAAGCCCTGGCAACGAAATGAAAGTGGATAAATTATATCACATCAAGTTAAAAAGCTTTTGCACAGCAATCAACAATGTGAAGAGACAACCCATGGAATGGGAGGAGCTATTTCCAAATTATCCATCTGACAAGGGATTAATAGCCAGAATATATAAAGAGCTCAAACATCTGTATAGGAAAAAAATCTGGTAATTCCATTTAAAATGGGCAAAAAATCGGAGTAGGCATTTCTTAAAAGAGGACATACAAATGGAAAATGAGTATATTAAAAGGTGCTCAACATCACTGATCATCAGAGAAATGGAAATTTAAACTACAATGAGATGTCATCTCCTGTTAAAATGGTGTTTATCCAAAAGTCAGGCGATAACAAATGCTGGCAAGGATGTGGAGAAAAGGGAAACCTACTTGTTTGCTGCTGGTGGGAATGTAAGTTTAACCACTATGGAGAATAGTTTAACGTTTTCTGAAAAAACTAAAAATAGAACTACCATATGTTTTGCAATCCTACTGCTAGGTAAATACCTAAAAGAAAGGAAATTGGTGTATCAAAGAAATATCTGCACACCCATGTTTGTTTCAGCACTGTTCACAATAGCCAAGATTTGAAAGCAACTCAAATGTCCACCAACAGACAAATTAAGAAAATGTGGCACATACACACAATGGAATACTATTCAGCCATAAAAAAAATTAGATCTTGTCACTTGTAACAACATGGATGGGACTGGAGGTCATTATGTTAAGTGAAATAAGCCAGTCACAGAAAGAGAAAATTTGCGTGTTCTCATTTATTTGGGGAACTAAATTTTAAAAAATTGAACTCATCGAGATAGTAGAATGATGGTTACCAGAGGCTGGAAGGGTATTGGGGATGTGTGTGTGGAGGGGAAATGTGTGTATGGTTAACGAATGTGAAATTATAATTAGATAGAATGAACAAGTTATTCTATTTCATGGTAGAACAGGATGACTACAGTTGACAATGATTTATTGTACATTTCAAAATAACTAAGTATATTTGGATTGTTTGTAACACAAAGAAAGGATAAATACTTGAGATGATAGATACTCCATTTATCCTGATGTGATTATTATGCATTGTATGCCTGTATCAAAATATCTCATGTACCTCATCAATATGTATACTTACTATGTACTCCCCAAAATTAAAAATTAAAATGACTGCTTCTGGAAATTGTACATACCATTTATAGTTATAACCCATTGGTCAAAAATTTAGTCACATGGTCACACCTAACTACAAGAGGCAGGGATACACATTTTTATGCTTGATAAGAATATACTGAACTAAAATCTAAAGATTCTGTTTTTTTATTAAGGAAAGAAAATGTACAGATATTGGAAACAACCTACAGTTATTGCCACAAAGAAACATACCTGCAATATATGTACACAGAAATGTTGATAGTACAAGAATGAATGTGACTAAAAAATTGAAGTAACTAGAAGTAACTATAGTAATACAGAACAAAAAGAAATAAAACTTTTGAGAATTAAGGTGACACTATATAATTATATATGGTTTATCATATTAGGAAATATAAATTTTTTTCAACTCATTTGTATTTAACAATATAGCCTAAAATATATATATATATATAAACCTATCAAAAATATAAAATTAGTCTAATCATTAGGAACAATTTTATAAATCAAAAGTAAGGATTATCTTGCAAACATATAGCAATGGCTCTTCAAAATATCAGGGTCATGAAAGACAAAATTTTCTGGGAACTCTTCCAGATTAAAGAAGACTAAAGAGACAGTGGCAACTAGTGTCATTCATGACCCTTTATTGTTTTCTGAATGAAAAAAAAAACTATAAAATCTTAAAAACTATAAAGCCCATTACCAGTTTAATTGCGGAAATTCTAATGTGGACTGTATGCTAGATAAATGATTTGTATTTAAATGTTAAATTTCCTAATAACTGTATTATGGTTATGTGGGCTAATTTGTTTGTTTTTAGAACTCAAGCGCAGAAGTATTTAGTGATAAAGCCTCATGACATCTGCCTATCTCTATCACTATCTCTTTCTACACACATACATGCACACACACACATACACACACAATCTATGACATATTAAGCAAAGCAGTACATATGATCAGTTTACTCATGTAGCTAATGGGCAATTAGCATGCTTTAGTTTTTAACCTCTTTTCCACTGCCAGATTATGGGTGATTTTGCTGAAGCAATTAACTTGCCTGTGTTCTCTTCTTTCTTAAGTATGCTAGTGATTTCTTAAAGGTTTTCCAACAAATATGTCAATGAAAAAGATCATCCTAGAAAGAGAAAGTCAGGTTTTCTGCCTTAGAAATTGCTATAATCTTCTGGCATTTCTTTTGATTCTGTCTTCTCTAATATATAATGGTAAGCTCCTAATTTGGTCGTTTTTAAATGAGAATTTTCAGTACTTACTAATTTACTTAGCAAATGTACCAAATTATAGGAAAACACAGAGGTTAAATTCAGACACTATGTTCTTCTTATAGACATAGTTGTCAAAATACTCACATACTTTTGCTATGATTCGTAATAGCTGCTGACTCAAGTTCCTGCAGTCCCAGGCCTCCTCTCACGCCACTAAAATGCTTCCTGTGTGACCCTAGGACAACTATGTGATCCATCAGCTAAAGGATTGGGTGTAGGTATAACAGGGTCCTCCCAGGGTCCTGCTCAGCCTAAAGTCAGCATCCATGCTGATTGGCCAGTGCTCATGCAGTACCGAGTTTTAGATACTTTGAAGAATGCCTGAAGAAACAATCTTTTAAGGCCTGATATGAAGAAATCTCTTGAAATAAAAAAAGACAAAGTATTAGACCATCTGTTTCACTGTTTTAGTGAAAACAGTATTCACTGTATATGCACCTGCATACACATATCTCATATGGATATTAGGATATTGGTGATTTCTAAATGAAATTGTTAATCATGAATTATGTGTCATTTTTGTTTCCTTTATACTTTTATGTATTTTAAAAATTCAACTAGGGCATCTATTTAAAAGTTTAGGTGGTTTTGTCTTTTTTGTTTGTTTTTCTGAAGTCAAATTGCATTTTCCATTGTGGCAAACACTTGTGAAGTTCTATTTTTTTCTATGATAGCAGAATATATCAACATAACATTGGACAAATTAATATCTCCTTAACATTTTAAATTATCTGAAATTTAAAAGACATTGTGAGAGCTGTCTCCCAAGTCTTGTGCCAATAGTCTTTGACTGAGAATACTATATATATTAGTATTACTGTGTTTTATATATATTAAGATATAGTTATGAACTATATATGCATACATAAGCTAATGTGTGCATATATAGACATACACATGTTGTTATAAACTATATGTGAGTATCTGAATGGCAACAACATGGAAAACATGTTTTGAATAATATTGTCTTTTCACCCACACTCAAGCCTCTCTAGCATTCATACTCACATATCCCAACTTTATATTATTTAATATTTTAAAATTCTTTAATTTTAATTTTATAATTTGATGATGGTATCTCAGTTTTTATTATAAAGTATAATTCTATGTGACTGTAAATCTTGGAAGGATTCTTAACTTTTCACAGGTGAAATTTGAGGCCCAAGTACTGGTAATTCTATCAAAATCTCAAAAGAAACATTTTGATCCATGAGAATTTCTCTTACTAGCAGAAAAGGCAAATACATGAGGTGATAGCAGAATAGTAATGTTGAGGAAAATGCAATTATTTCTGAATAAATAAATATAAAGATGATTTAGCTCTGGACAGCTGAACTCCCAGTGAGAGATTTTGTGTAGATTAAAGCAATCATATCAATGATGTGAACAAATGAGAAGAATATGGCAGGGCAGATAGTGGAGTGGGGATGGGAAGAGAGGAGAGCCCAGTCAAACTATCCCAAAGGATCTTAGAAAGGCACCTTAAAACACATGTTGGTTATTGTTTAAAAAGGTCTTAAAATGCAGTAAAATATTCTCTATTTCAAGAAAATACCAAAACATATTTTCTTACAGTACCTCAATGACAAAAGATTCAATAACTCAATGATAAAAGATTCATAGGACAGCAACATCAATTTTACTTAAAATGTAGGTATCTCTTTTCTTCAAAAAATGTATTATTCAAGTAATTTGAATCAAAGGACACTAATAAGCCAAAAGATTACTTTCTCCTTATGGAAAGTCAGGGCCTTTTTTCATTTCTCTTTTTCCTCTTCCTTTTGACAGCATTTTAAGCTCTCCATCTCTGTCTCATTCACATGTTCTCCTTTTTGCCTCTTACAATAATACACTCCTCTGATTCTCCTACCTCTTTGGTCATTCTTCCTCTCCCTCTAACCAACTTAATAGCCCTGATTTCCTGTTCAAATTATGTTTCATAATCCATATGCTATAATAATTTTAGTTATTATTTATCTGATATTTATTTCTAAATTTCTACTTGTGTCGCTGGTACTTTACTTGTGCTTAAGTTCTTTATTTCCAACTCTCTGTAATTGTTCCTTCATATGCAATATGTTTAAAACAAAATTCACAGCACACACCCCCTAAATAACCCCCAAAAGATCCTCAACTTTTCCCTTTTGAGGATGGTGTCTGAAGTGAAATAAAACTGGGTTCAAACTCAGTTTTGCATCTTATTAACTGTGGGATTATAGGGAATGTTTCTCTTTCCCTTTTGGTCTATTTTTGGGGATAAATGAGATTGGATATGTGAGATTATGTGTCTCTCACAGGGTGCATTATTTTGTTTTCACACTGCTAATAAAGACATACCTGAGAGAAAAGAGGTTTAGTGGACTAACAGTTCCACAGGCTGGGGAGGTTTCACAATCATGGAAGAAGGCAAAGGAGGAACAAAGGTATATCTTACATGGTGACAGGCAACAGAACTTGTGTAGGAGAACTCCCCTTTATAAAGCCATCAGAACTTGTGAGACATATTCACTGTCACAAGAACAGCATGAGGAAGACCTGCCACCATGATTCCATCACCTCCCACTGCGTCCCTCCCATGACACATGGGAATTATGGGAGCTACAGTTCAAGATGAGATTTGAGTGGGGACACAACCAAGCCATATTACGGGGTAAGAGCTCAATAATATTAATTGTATTCTCTTGTTCATCTCTTGATAGAGTAGGAAGAATAATGGACACCCAAAGATGCCCATATCCTAATCCCTGGAATCTGTGAATATGTTCTTGCATGGCAAAGGGAACTTTTTAGATGTGACTAACTTAAGGATCTTGATATGGAGATATTACCCTGAATTATTTGAGTGAGTCTAGTATAATCACAAGGGTCCTTATAAAGGAGAAGATAAATTTGTGTTGTTTTAGCTACTAATCCTGTGATATTTGTTACAGCAGTAGTTGGAAAGTAATATGCATGCACTTGGAAATGCCATTCATCAAGTGGAATGCAACTTCCTATGATAAGTTCTTCATTCTCATTTTACTTTGTGTACTATGTTTAAAAAAGTAAAAATATCTGTTATTTCATCCTTTAAGATGTGTGATTTATCTGTTCTGCAGTGCTTCATGTATCCAGGTTATTATAAAGATGCCCTATCTGTTGTTCCTGTTTCTTGATTATCTGAGAGTCAGGCAATTTTAAAATTACCAAAATACCAGTTTGATCTTTTCACTTCTAGGTTCAAAATACAATAATGGCTCTATTTTCTTCCACATCAATTTCGTCTCTGTCTTGCTTTCCCTAATGTGACTTACTAAACAGCCTTTCTCTCTATCCATCTCCCACATTAAACTTTATAGTTATTAAACATGTCTTATTGCACTGTGCACACACATTTCTCTCTCTCTGTCTTTGCTTATGCTTTTTCTATCTTCTGGGCCCCTCTATCCCTTGCTTTCTGCCCTTTCAAATCCATATCTCTCTTTATAGCCAGGCAAGGCTTACTAGCCCTGACTCATTTCATCAAGGATTGCAGAAGTTAGAAAAGCTTCACTCCTGAGGATGCTCTCTTACTTCCTTGCAGTTTAGCTCTTAAAAGTTTACTCTTTTCTCCACAACTAAAGTACAAACTTTGTTTAGGGTTGGTGACGTCTTATACTTTTTAATATAATCACACATATATATATGTGTGTGTCTATACTTATAAAATGATATGACATTTTATAAATAATCACATATTCAAAATAATTGCTGAATAAATTATTTGCATATAGAATAATATCTATATTTAATTTACCCTGTTTGGAAAATTTTAAAATGTAACATCTCATTTATTCATTTACCAAATTTGCAACGACTAATGTGACTTGAAAGAAAAATTATGATCATATGATGATTTTCTTATTTACATAATTAGTAACCGTAATTTAGTGAATCACAGGTTTCCAACATTTTCCAGATTTAATTACCTAAATTAATGATATGCTAAGTTCCCATTTTTTTAATGCATACACTTATTTCTCAGTAACCACTTTTTGTTCACTTGATAGTAGTTTCTATATATGTGCTAAGTCTGTTTTGAATATCTGCCACTCCACTATAATGATGATTTAGTTCAAATTAAGAATCAAAGACTAGAAAAGTTAAGAATTTGTTCTTGTTCAACATTGAACTAAGACTTAGCTCGAACTAAAATATTCCAGGTGTTCTAACTTGTGCCAGTGAGATCTGGAATACTCAAAAGAGTAGAGGGAAGTATCTCTCTTGAGAAGGGGATTTTATTTACCTGGAATTTGTAAAGAATGTCATCTCATAATTTTTTTTATCAAGTTTCTTTTGTGTTAAAATCACCTCGTGACTTGTTCTAAATATGCAGGGTCTCTGGGCCAATCTGAGATTTTCTGATTCAGAAAACCTGAATGGGAATGGAAACTCAGAATGATGAGGGGTTGAGAGGGGTGTGGATGATGATAAATTACTTAATGGGAACAATGTATGTTATTGAAATGATGAATACTCTAAAAGCCCTGACTTCACCACTCTGCAATGTGATCATATGATGATTTTCTTATTTACATTACATAATTAGTTACATAATTAGTAACAGTAATTTAGTGAATCACAGGTTTCCAACATTTTCCAGATTTAATTACCTAAATTAATGATATGCTAAGTTCCCATTTTCTAATGCATACACTTATTTCTCAGTATCTACTTTTTGTTCACTTGATAGTAGTTTCTATATATGTGCTAAGTCTGTTTTGAATATGTGCCATGTAACAAAATTACACCTGCACCCCATACATTTATTTATTTTTTTAAAGACCTGGATAGTTTCCTGGAATAAGCATTTTTAGCAAGCTCCACAGGTGACACTTATATAAGTTGTTCATGTTACAGATCTTGAGGAACACTAGCAAATAACAGCCACTTAGGTGTGTGTAGCCTATGTGCTGTTACATATGTGATTATTAAAGAGATGTCACAATAGGGGACAGGAAGCATTATTGCACTCTTACTTCTTCCAGATGGAATATCAGTTTTCAGTTCAAGGCCATCAGAAAATTATTCACCTCAAGAAAAGAAAATGAGTATAATCCACCCAACGTTTGCTGAAAAAATAAAATGGGGAACAACAATAGTTAATCATAAAAAGTAGAGACCAAAAGTAAGATAAACAGACATCTAACATTTTAAAATTATTTTTAAATTTTTATTTTAATGTTATTTAATTGATGTACATAATAATTACATATATTATGGGGTACATTGTGATATTTTCTTACATATACACATTGTGGAATAATCAAATCAGGCTCGTTACTATGTTCATTATCTCAAATATTTATCATTTCTTTGTGGTGAGAACATTTAAAATCCTTTTTTAGCTTTTGGAAATATACAATACATTAATGTTGACTGTAGTCATCAGGCTGTGCAACAGAACTTATTCTTTCTGTCTAACTGAAACTTTGTACCCTTTGACAAAAGCCACCTCTTTCCCCATCTACTACTCCCTCCCCCAGCCTCTGGTGACCACCATTCTACTTGCTGCTTCTGTAATTTCAACTTTTTTAGGTTCCACGTATAAGCTCATACAGTATCTATCTCTTTGTACCTTGAATATTTCATACAACGTAAAGTTCTGTAGGTTCATATATGTTGTCACAAATGACAAAATTTATTTTTTTAAAGCTGAGGAGTATTCTGTTGTGGATATGTACCACATTTTAAACATCTATTTGTTGATGGGCACTTCAAATGTTTCCATATCTTGGACATTGTTGGACATTGTGAATAATGCTGCAATGAACATGAGAATGCAAACATCTTTAATTCATCTCAAGTTAATTTTTCTATATGGTGAAAGGATAGGATCCACATTCATTCTCTGCATATGGCTAGCCAGCTATCCCAGTACCACTTATTAAATAGGGAATCCTTTTCCCATAGCTCATTTTCGTCAACTTTGTCAATAACCAGATGGCTGTAGATGTGTGGCTTTATTTCTGGGTTCCCTAACCTGTTCCATTGGTCTATGTGTCTATTTTTTTACCAGTACCATACTGTTCTGGTTACTGTAGCTTTATAGTGTGGTTTGAAATTGGGTAATGTGATGCCTTCAGCTTTGTTCTTTTTGCTTAAGATGGCTTTGCTTTGCAAAGTTTTAATAGGGTTATTTTATTTTTTGTTACTGAGAAGTTTGAGTTCCTTGTACATTTTGAATATTCATCATTTTTCCTTTGCAAATATTCTCTCCCAATCTGTGAATTGTCTCTTCACACTGTTACATGTTCCCTTTGCTGTGCAGACACTTTTTAGTTTGATGCAATCCCATTCGTCTATTTTTTGCTTTAATTCCCTGTGGTTTTTGGGGTCTTATCCAAGAAGTTACTGCTCAAACCAAAGTCTTCGGGCTCCTCCCTTATGTTTTCTTCTCATGGTTTTACAGCTTCAGGTCGTACACTTAAGCCTTTAATCTATTTTGAGTTGATTGTCATTTAAGGGATAAGATAAGTGTCCATTTTCCTTCTTTGGCATGTGGATATTCAGTTTTCCTCAACACCATTTATTGGAGAACCTGTCCTTTCACATTGTGTGTTCTTGTCACCTTTGTTAAAACCAATTGACTGTAAATGTGTCAGTATTTCTAGGCTGTCTTATCTCTATCCCATTCCATTGGTCAGACATCCTGCATATCTGTAAATGTTCAGGGGAAAACTAACCTCCATGAAAATCGTTTGATCCGAACCATACATAAAGGCTGAGTAAAGTCAGAGGTGAATACTGACAATAATTAAACCATAATTTGGTTAAAACTGTCTGGGAAGAGAACAGCTATGCACCAAGATCATCAATATCCCAGAACAGAAAAGCAAAATGAAACAAAAGGAACAAAAAGAACAGCTTGGCCGAATAAGAGATATCTTATCTTGGCTAATGATTTGAGCATTTTTATAAGGAGTATGTGAAAACGTATATAAATGTGCCAGCATATTAATGAAACAAAAGGAACAAAAAGAACAGCTTGGCCGAATAAGAGATATCTTATCTTGGCTAATGATTTGAGCATTTTTATAAGGAGTATGTGAAAACGTATATAAATGTGCCAGCATATTATTTCTTATTTTATGTAAATATACCTAAATTGGTTATATGAGAAAAGAGACATGATTCTCTATGCTGAGGGTTCAGTCATTATCTCTTAAATCTCTTGTTATATATACTTCATCTGTTGAGTCTTAAACTTGGGACATCTCATCTTGCCCTAAATAGATAGTATTTAAAATTTCCTGGTTGAGACCAGGGATTTGCTCAGTACCAAATCTCCTTAACATTCATATTGATGCTATGTCCTTGTCTTCAACTTTTAAAATCTCCTTGATCCTGACCACTTAAGTTAAAGATCACTACCTTGGTGATCCTGAGAACAGGATTGTGCCAGATTTTTTTCTCTATTGCTAACTCTGAGCCTGCTTTTTACAGCATAGACATGTTCTACTAGTTTTCCAGCTATGTTTCCAAAAGCCTCAGCTTCTCGTTTACCGGTAGCCAATTGAATAAAGCTCTGATATTATATTCCTCTTAAATAATTTACTGTGTTGAAAGATGTGTGAACAGATGACAAATATTGCATCATGAACAATTTGATGCAGACTCGTTAGAACCCAGAAATGACTTCCAGGAATGATGATTAACCCAGCTATATCTTTTAAAACTATTTTGTTCTCAAGGCATAAAAATCATGTTCTTGTCCTAAACACTAGAAGTATCTTCAATGATGGTGCATTTTGGTCAAGATGAGTGATCAGAAAGAAAGACATAATTTCTTTTAGCCTAGCTCACCTTTTTCTCTGTTTCATAACTTGGTATCCAAATCCACCAAGAGAATCTTTTGGAACCACAAAATAGCTAGCTTCCACTGTATGTTTTTGCAGCAAATATGTAAAACTAGGCAGTCTCCTCAATGGGAAAATCAGTCATGTAGAAGGGATTTATATTTTAATGTACACTATATCTCAAAAATACTTTAACTCTTGGGAAGTTGGTTACCTTATTTATTAGTTTAATGATACCAAGCTATCTCATAGGATTATTCTGAGTATAAAATAAGATATAGTATATTTGCCAGACTCTCATATGCCAAAGGCTGTGTGTGCCTTTGTATTGCCCACAGTTCAATGCTCCTTCATATGTTTATAAACTGTATTTTGATGTAGTCTTCAAATTGGGCAGCAAGTGACACTTCCCAATAATGAAAACTGATATGCATATTGCATTCACTCACACATCACAGGCATTGGATCCTGAAATAGCAGCTCTGCCCACTTTTACATACTGTACAGGTGGGTCCCCATTGTTCCCTATAGAAAATCCTCACGGTTGAAGCTGACTACACACACAATTTTTGATCCAATAATTGCTTAGCAGTTTTTACAGAATATAGTGCATTTTGAACAGAAAAGAATAGCATGCCTTGACAGAGTTCCGTCTGTTAAAAAAGGAAGAGTAATCTTAATTAAAATGCTATTTCTGCATTAAAAAAAGTCTTATTCTGGTTAAGTGATTTCCAATTCTATTCTTTAGGGCATTCAGTTAAAACAGTTGGAAATTGTTTATGTGTTATAAACATTTCTGAAACAACTAACAGTTTTGAATAGACTGTGCTCAAAGCCAGTATAAAAATATAGGATATTGAACAAAATTCCATGCTTATGATTTAATTATATACATGGGACTAGAAAGTGAGTATATAAACGATTGGCATTTGCCAATGATATCTGAGTTCATCATGGCTAAGTCATGTAGTGATGAAGTCTATTACTTAGCTATTCTTTACTTTCTCTAGAGACTCTATAATATGTTCGGTTTGAAATAAGAACTCTGAATCCATACAGTATGCTATATAGTGATAATTTCATAAATGTGAGAATATGTATATCAAGTGACCAAATAAGTATGTCTCTGTGTAAGACATGCTACACTGATAGAAACATACCAAAAATGAAAAAAATCAATTAATGTTCCTTTGCTATCATATAATAAAAATGGAAACGTTGTATCATGAGTTCTATCTACCTCAGAAAGGCAATTTTAAATGAAATAAAGGAAAGGGAGCTTATTTTCCCCAATTATTCTAGCTGCTTTGACTCTTTAAAAATCACTAGATAACAATTACTTTTAACATCATTTAGGGAAAGGTTTAGTGATGAATCAGTGAAATAAAGAAAATTCTTGAACAGATCAGCAAGAAAATAGAAAATACATTGGCTTAGTTCACTGGTAGTTACCTTTTATTTAATTCCCTTTATTGAACATTATCATTTAAGCATAATTTGTTTTTATAGATTTTAGTTGACAACAGACTTAAGTAAAATGAATGTAACAGTTACTTATCAAATAAATTTCTCAATCAAAAATTTGGTCTTCTGGTAAATGAGGAGTTTATCTTCTATGAATGGAGAATATTATCAGAATAAACTTTGGGAAGTAGTCCAAAAATTTACAGGTGTAGTATTTTTGGATAAAATACTGAAACATATAGGTAAACTCATTAAGTAATTTGTTCATTTAATCAACTATCCTTTGAAGATCTAAAAATGTAAAATGACATCCAATAACAATAAAGTCAAGCTACAAAACACATTTTCTACACACAGGCTTGTGGGGTCAAGCAAGGTTTATTTTGTTGTCTGAGTTCTCCTCAGCTCAGAACAGACTAGTACGATATATGAGCACATAGATGATAAATTTGACTTGTTAGTGTATCCTTTGAGTCTTTCAACCTTGGTTTAAAAAATCTTCAAATATTGAATAAGACATACACCTTGTCACTCCTAAAATATTTTTAGTATGTTTTACATTACCCATTTTATGACAATTGTCACAAAGCCAGAATTCATATTTAAAAATTACTAACATCCATTTATGTAAGCAGAGCTCATTCATATAGGATACCATGATAGCAGTTGCAAATAAAAAAGAATGGAATGCCCCAGGAGTGAGTTGCTTGTTTGACATCAGTATACATTTTGTTAGTAACTGTATTTGGAATGTGATCATAACAGATAGAGTGGAGGCTAAAGCTCCTGTCTCCTTTAAATTGACTTTGGCAATTCCATCCCTGGTATATACTGTTTATCTCTCCTCTATCCAGTATAAAAATCACATCTGTCAGGAAATACGGACTTTTTATGCAATCATTTGTTGATTCATGACCGTAGGAAAGCCATAGAAATAAAAAATCAGAGAATAAAACATGGTTACATAGTAAAGTGTGAGCACCATGCAGAGATAAAGAGAAAATTTATATTAGCATTGAAGTGCAGAGGAAATATCTTTGTACTTCACATTAAAGTTATTAAGGATTTGACTAAGGATGGAATATGGTAATAATTAAAAATTTAAATATATTACAAATTTAAAAGTCTGTGTATAATATGCATGTTCAGTTGAAAATACATTAGTAAAAATTAATGATTTCAGGTTTTTAAAAAAATTTAATCATATTTGAAAAGTTATCTCCTGTTTATCTAATTATGTGTTTTTCCATAGTTGTTATTTATGTCCCTGGAGGTATTTTAGTTGAACTTTATGAGGTGGGAATATATGGACTGTGTGTTTCCTATTTATCTTTATAGACCTATTTATTGTCTAATTTTATCCTGGCACATGGCAAGGATTTCATTTTAAATTTTCAGAAAAATTCAATTATTTTGTATTAGTAAATGAATGAGAGAAAATACTCAATTTTGAGAAAAGATTTTTAAAATGTCAGTTGTCATAAATAAGCTGAATATGCCATTTGCAGTTGCTCTTAGTAAGTAGACTAAATTACTAGCTTAAACTTCAGGCTCCCTCTGTTTGGCCCTTTGACTAATTTCATGAACAAATTCAGTTTTTTTTTAGTTTAATTTTATTTATTTAAAAAATCTTAAAACACATCTTAAATGTTCAGTCTTAGTGTCAGGGGAACCTTCAGACTGATCTAAAAGAAAGAAGAGGCTTTTCCAAACAATGCTCAAACACCCGCCTGGAGAAATATTAACCAGCTTTCACCAAAATTCTATCTGAAGCCATGAACTTTTATCAAAGCGTCTTTTTGCTTAAGAGGTAGTATATAGTCAAACGTAGTATATACTTCCTCACACTGTATCATAAAATTCCTTTCCATTCTGTCACTTAAACTCCCAATCCTGTTTTCATCCGGCATAGAAAATGTGTAACCTCTCCACAATTGACAAAACATAATATATCATTGTATCTGATATCAGTTACACAAATCCTAAAACATAGGTTGAAGACATTTTTGTATTTCAATTTATAGAAACTAAAAACTAAGGTATTTATTTTCCATGAATTAATCATGATCATTTCAAATAATGCTCTTTCAATCTTGATTTCTTTGCTGTGATTTTTGGGTGAGGGTAATATTAAGGTATGACTCCTTATTTATGCCTCCTTTTCACTCATCTTCCCCAAAGGTTTCATTTAAAGCCTCAAGGACAGTTAATTTCAAGTTTACCATTCAATGCTGGTCTTCATCCCAAATGATGGTCTTTTGTTACCCAGCCTTTCTCAGATTCTTATTCCTTGACCATCCTATTTATGCATTTATGCTCTCAAGGCTCATTCTTTCTTAGATCTACTCCCTCCATAATGTTCTCATGGTGCTCCAGGAATCTTTCTATTGCCACAAGCTCCCAAGCATCATTACCTAAACTTCCATACCCTACGGAAGAACAGTACATCCTAGTTTCATTCCTTTCCCTGTAGATTGCTCAGGTGGAGGCTGATCAAAGATCTGGGAGATGACACTGACATTCCCTTGGGTCTCCAAGGCTACTTTCAAGTGATCACTCTTCTTCTCTAGCACAAAGTCCCTTATTTCTGTGAGGTTTATGCCATACGGATACTTTTTCATCCTTTTTTGTCTTTCTTTACCAAGCTCTAGGCAAATTCTTCATTTTGCTGAGGACTATGACAACTAGTTCAAATTTTAATTATGACTCAGACTCAAATCATTCAAAATTTTAAGCCTCTAGTTTTTAAATTTTATTTTTATTACTTTTACATACAACCTCAATTTGCAAGCTATAATCAGATATTTTCATGATTGCTTTCAATTTTGCTACTTTTTGTTACACTCCTATATTCAATGCTTTGATATTTTTACTGTTCTTTCTATTATTCTTTCATGACTTTGTTCTCATGGTAATCTTTTAAAATTCATCATAGAGATGTTTGATAGTAGACTTGCCGTTATCAATGTATAAATTCATCCTCATTTTAAAAAATGACAGATAAAATGGATGTATTTACCTTTTGACATATGCATACATTGTAGAATGACTAACTCTAGGTAATTAACATATGCATTACCTCAGATAGCTATCATTTTTGTGGTGTGAGCACTTTATATCTACTCTCTTGGTACTTTCAAGAATACAATAGAATTATTAACTATAGTCACCATGTTGTATAATAGACCTCTTGAACTTATTCCTAAAAAGAATCTGCACAGCAAAGGAGACAATCAACAGTGAAGAGACAACCTACCTACAAAATGAAAAAAATACCCCTGAAAACTATACATTTGATAACGGGTTAATATCCAAAATATATAAGGAACTCAAACAACTCAATAACAACAGAACAACTCAATTTTAAAAATGGGCAAAAGACCTTAATAGACATTTATTAAAAGGAGACATACAAATGCCCAACATCCTCATTATTTAGAGGGAATCCTTAGAAAAAAGTAATACTTTTGTAAAGGGCATAATTAAGCAAACAACCACTTAAATTTGTCTTTGATTTAATAAAAAAAAAAAAAAGCACACGCATTCTAGCAGACACCATCAGTGCTGTGTCCAAATGCCCTCGGATTTTTTGTTTTTTTTGAAGGAATCAATATTTATTAGGTTTATACTGTAAAGGAGACACTTGGCATAATGGTCTCCTTATTCTTCACAATAATCCTTTAAGTACTCTATCTCTATTTTTTAATTATTATACCTTAAGTTATGGGATATGTATGCAGAACGTGCAGTTTTGTTACATAGGTATACACGTTCTATGGTGGTTTGCTGCACCCATCAACCTGTCATCTACATTAGGTATTTCTCCTAATGCTATCCCTCCCCTAGCCCCCACCCCCAGTAGGCCTTGGTGTGGGATGTTTCCCTCCCTGTGTCAATATGTTCTCATTGTTCAACTCCCACTTATGAGTGAGAACATGCAGTGTTTTGTTTTCCGTTCCTCTGTTAGTTTGCTGAGAAGGATGGTTTCCAGCTTCATCCTTTTTATAGCTGTATCATATTCCATGGTATATATGTGCCACGTTTTCTTTATCCAGTCTATCATTGATGGGCATTTGGATTGGTTCCAAGTCTTTGCTATTGTTAACAGTGCTGCAGTAAACATACCTGTGCATGTGTCTTTATAGTAGAATGATTTATAATCCTTGGGTATATACCCAGTAATGGGATCGCTGGGTCAAATGATATTTCTGGTTCCAGATCCTTGAGGAATTGCCACACTGTCTTCCACAATGGTTGAACTAATTTACACTCCCACCAACAGTGTAAAAGTGTTCCTATTTCTCCACATCCTCTCCAGCATCTGTTGTTTCCTGACTTTAATGATTGCCTTTCTAACTGACGTGAGATGGTATCTCATTGTGGTTTTGATTTGCATTTCTTTAATGACCAGTGATGATGAACTTTTTTTCATATGTTTGTTGACTGCATAAATGTCTTCTTTTGAGAAGTGTCTGTTCATATCCTTCACCCACTTTTTGATGGAGTTGTTTTTTTCTTGTAAATTTGCTTAAGTTCCTTGTAGATTCTGGATATTATCCTTTTGTCAGATGGATAGATTGCAAAAATTTTCCCCTGTTCTGTAGGTTACTTGTTCACTCTGATGATAGTTTCTTTTGCTGTGCAGAAGCTCTTTGGTTTAATTAGATCTCATTGCCCAAAATCTCTTTAAGCTGATAAGCAACTTCAGCAAACTCTCAGGATACAAAATCAGTGTGCAAAAATCACAAGCATTCCTATAACCAATAACAGACAGAGAGCCAAATCATGATTGAACTCCTATTCACAATTGCTACAAAGAGAATAAAATACCTATGAATACAACTTACAAAGGATTCTATTCTTATATGTGTCAAAATATTTGGTAGAGAAAAACATATTCAGAGAAAGATCTTGTGCCCACAACCTTTGGTGTGCCAGCAAATAGAACGTCTCCACATTATGACAATTACTAGCATCTTATAATTTTAGATAAATACACAACTTCAGAATTAAGTTGTACTCTAAATGTTACATGTTATGTAGCAAACATTAGTTCATAGTATTTAATACTGCAACCTATAGAAAAACAAGAATGATTTTTGCAAAAGAACCATCATTTTCAGTTTGAAAGGAACTTCAGGCCAGCTTCTATGCGCCTGTCTCTCCTGTTCAACGAGTGCACAGCAGCCTAAGCTTTCCATGGTTATGAAGTTGTTGAATTATCATGAAGCAAAGAAACAAAAGGAGGTGATGCTAGATTAAAATCCTTTTGTTA
Source organism: Gorilla gorilla gorilla (assembly GCF_029281585.2). NCBI lineage: Eukaryota > Metazoa > Chordata > Mammalia > Primates > Hominidae > Gorilla > Gorilla gorilla. The sequence continues at coordinate 128,272,810 of NC_073229.2, read as the reverse complement.
CTTATTTAAATATGTATTTCAATAAAATACTTAAACAATTCAATCTTTACATATACATTAACAAAAGCCTTTACATTTAGTGTATATTTTTCTCTATTGAAATACAGTATACATGAGGTAAATTAAGTGTTTCATTAATACTCGGTTCAATAGATTTTTATATACCATACACAATCAAATAACAGCACTTACATCAAGAAACAGAACACTGGCAGCAGCCTAAGCTCTCTTCAGCCTCCTCTCACTCACTACTCTACTGGGATTGGTTTGTTTTTGTGCATAATAAATATGGAATAATAAAGTCTGAGCTCTTTTTGTGTCTGGCCTGTTTTGCTTAAAGTTATATATATGAGACTCCTTCACACTCTTGCACACAGTTGAAGTCTATCCTCATTGCTATGGAGTATTCTATTATGTGAACATATCACTAGTGATTTATACTACTATTGGACACTTGGGTTGTGTGCATATTTTGACTATTAAAATGATGCTATTATGGCCATGATAGTTCATGTTTTTTGGAGTCAAAGGGCAGGTATAATTTGGCTTTAGGAGACCTGCCAAATGGTTTTCCAAAGTGGTTGAATGATACAACGTTCTTTTGCAAGTAACATTCTTGCAAAAGTTTCTTACTATTTTTCTTCTTAATCTTTTGATATATTTCATTATAAATTAACTTTATTTTCAAGATGACTCATGAATTTGAATATTTTTACGTATTTATTGCTTATTTAAATTAAAATTTCATACATATGAAGCAAAAATAATTTGGTATAAATACGCATAATACACAGAGTTAAGATTCCTACTTTAAGACAATAATATTTTTCTGACTATCTTATTTTTTTTCTTTTAAATGCACTTTATTTTTTTTAGAGCAGTTTTAGGTTCACAGAAAGACTGAGCAGAAAGTACAGAGTTTCCACATATCGCCTACCCCCACACTCTCACAGCCTCCTTCACTATCAACATCCTGCCCCAGAGTGGTGCATTTGTTACAGCTGATGAACCTACAATGCCACGTCTTCACCCAAACTCCATAGTTTACATTAGGATTTACTTCCTGTGATTACCTTAGGGTTTACGTCCTGTGATGCACATTCCATTAGTTTTGACAATTGTGTAATGACTTATACATACGATTACAGTATCATACAGAATAGTTTCGCTGCCCTAAATGCCTCTATATTTTACCTATTCATCCCTCCCTCTCCTGGCAACCACTGATATCTCCCTCTCTCTCTCTCTCTCTATATATATGTATATATAGATATATATACATATATATAGATATAGATATATAGATACAGATAGATTTTTAATGTATTTACCCATATTTATGTATTTACCAAATTTATATATTTACCCATATATATAGAGAGATAGAATTTCAAATTTTTATGTATTTACCCATATTTAAATTTTTATCTATTTACCCATATTTATATATTTACCAAATTTATATATTTACCCATATATATAGAGAGAGAGAGAGAAAGAGAAATATGTATTTACCCATATTTAAATTTTTATGTATTTACCCATATTTATATATTTACCAAATTTATATATTTACCCATATATATAGAGAGGGAGAGAGAGAGAGAATTTTAAATTTTAGCTCCATTGTTGTTGTCCACACTTTATTCATGTTTTTTTAAATTTCAGAGTACATGTGCAGGATGTGCAGGTTTGTTACATAGGTAAATATGTGCCATGGTGGTTTGCTGCACTTATCAATCCATCACCTAGATATTAAGCCTGGCATGCATTAGCTATTTTTCCTGATGCTCTACCCCACCCTCTGCCCTCCCCTGAGAGGTCCCAATGTGTGTTGTTCCCCTCCCTGTGTTCATTATGTCCTCATTGTTCAGCTCTCACTTATAAATGAGAACATGTGGTGTCTGGTTTTCCGTTCCTGTGTTAGTTTGCCAAGGATAATGACTTCTGGCTTCATCCATGTTCCTGCAAAGTACATAATCTCCTTCCTTTTTACAGCTGCATAGTATCCCATGGTGTATATGTACCACATTTTCTTTATCCAGTCTATCATTGTTGGGCATTTGGGTTGATTCCATGTCTTTGCTATTTTGAATAGTGCTGCAACAAAGATACATGTGCATGTACCTTTTTAATGGAATGATTTATATTCCTTTGGGTATATACACAGTAATATGATTGCTGAGTCAAATCATATTTCTGGTTCTAAATCTTTGAGGAATTGCCAAACTGTCTTCCACAATGATTGAGCTAATTTACATTCTCGTCAATAGTGTAAAAGTGTTCCTGTTTCTCCACAACCTCGCCAGCATCTGTTATTTCTTGACTTTAATAATCACCATTTTGTCTGGCATGAGATGGTATCTCGCCGAGGTACCATATTTTGCATTTCTCTAATGATCAGTGATGTTGAGCTTTTTTTCATATGTTGCTTGGCTGCATGTATCTCTTCTTTTGAGAAGTGTCTGTTTATGTCCTTTGCCCACTTTTTAATGGGTTTATTTTTCTTGTAAATTTGCTTAAGTTCCTTGTAGATTCTGGATGTTAGATCTTTGTCAGGTGGATTGATTGCAAAAATATTCTCCCATTCTGTAGGTTGTCTGTTTGCTCCGATGATAGTTTCTTTTGCTGTGCGGAAGCTTTTTAGTTTAATTAGATCCCATTTGTCAATTTTTGCTTTTGTTGCAATTGCTTTTGGCGATTTCAACATAAAATCTTTGCCCATGCCTTTGTCCTGAAGGGTATTGCCTTGATATTCTTCTAGGATTTTCCTTTTCCAGAATGTCATACAGGTGAAATCCTATACTATGTAGTCTTCAGATTGGCTTCTTTCACTTAGTAATATGCATTGAAGATTTCCCCATTTTTTTATGACTTGACAGCTAATTTCTTTTTAGCACTGAATAATATCCTATACTCTGGATATATCATACTTTATTTAACCATTCCCCTACTGACTGAAGGATGTCTTGTTTGCTTCCAAGTTTTGGTGCATATGAATAAGGATGCTACAAACATTCATGCACAGGTTTTTGTGTGAATGTAAGTTTTCAACTCATTTGGGTAAATAGTAAGGAATGTGATTGCTGGATCATGTATAAAGAATATGTTTAGTTTTCTAAGAAATTGTCAAACTGTGTTCCAAAGTTTCTGTACTATTTTGCATTCCCACCAGCAATGAATAAGAATTTCTGTTGCTGTACACCCTTTCCAGTATTTGGTATTGTCGGTGTTCTGGATTTCGGTAATTCTAACAGGCATGTAGTAGATATCATTGTCTTAATTTGCATTTCAGTACTGTCATAGATGTTTAGCAACTTTTCATATGCTTATTGATTATTCATATATATTCTTTGGTGAGGTATCTATTCAAGCCTTTTGGGCTAATTTTTAATTGGACTATTTATTTACTTATTGTTGAGCTTTAATTGTTCTTTGTATATTTTGAATAAAAGTCCTTAACCTGATGTGTCTTTTATAAATATTTTTTTCCCGTCTGTGGCTTTTCTTCTTATTCCTTTGCCAGTGTCTTTTACAGAATACAAGTTTTTAATTTTAATGAAGTCCAGAGTATCAATTATTTATTTCATAGATCATGCCTTTGGTCCTAAAAGTCATTGCCATGTCCCAAATTATCTCTATTTTCTCCTATGTTACCTTCTAGGAATTATAGTTTTGCATTTTTTTTTTCTGAGATGGCGTCTCACTCTGTTGCCCAGGCTGGAGTGCAGTGGCGCAATCTCAGCTCACTGCAAGTTCTGCCTCCTGGGTTCAAGTGATTCTTCTGCCTCAGCATCGAGTAGCTGGGATTACAGGTGTGTGCCACCAGGCCAAACTATTTTTTTTTTTTTTGTATTTTAGTATTTTTGTATTTTCAGCATGTTGATCAAGCTGGTCTCAAACTCCTGACCTCAGGTGATCCACCTGCCTTGGCCTCCCAAAGTTCTGGGATTACAGGCATGAGCCACCATGTCCAGCCTAGTTTTACATTTTAAATTTAGGTCTGGATCCATTGTGAGTTAATTTTTATGAAAGGTATAAGGTCTATGTCTAGATTTATTGTTTTGCATGTGGATATCCAGTTCCAACTCTATTATTGAAAAGACTATATTTTCTCCATTAGATTGCTTTTGCTTCTTTTTCAAAGATCAGTTAACTATATTTATGTGGATCTATTTCTGGGCTTTCTGTTTTCCACTGACCAATTCCTTCTTTCACCAATACCACACTGTGCTGATTACTGTAGCTTTATAGTCTTGAAGTCTGTTAGTGTCAGTCCTCTCACTTTGTTCTTCTTCAATATTGTGTTGGCTATTCCGGGTCTTTTGCTTCTTCTGTGAATTTTAAAATCAGATTATTAATATCTACAAAATAGCTTGCTAGGATTTTGACTGAGATCACATTGAATTGATAGATAAAGTTAGGAAGAACTAACATCTCGAGAATATTCAGTATTTTTATTCATGAACATTTATTTATTTAGTTCTTCTTTTATTACTTTCATTTATTTTTAACAAGACATTTGATTAAAACTACTTCAATAATTAATATTATAAAGATGAAGTGAAATAAGCATTCCTCTGAGAAATGTTAAGTATAAACATAATGAATGTGCAAATATATATTTTTATTACATCAACTGTGACAGAACTGGTTAAAGTTGTATTTGACTATGTATAACAGAGTTTGTGATACTCAGGACTTGGTTTTCTCATAACCTTAATATTTCAGAGCCACATGGAATTGTGACAAATGACAATCACTGCATTTGCCACAAGACAATTTTAGCTCCATTGTTGTTTTCCATTGTTGACCATTCCATAAAGAATGGTCAAGCCATTGGGGCACTCTGGATCAAAAAAAAAAAAAAAATCAGATTTTCTGGAGGTTTCTATTGTGTTTTAAATAGTATCTTCCTAATTAATAGTGATTTTTAAAAAATTTTTCTTGCAAGCTTACAGCATACAATGATAAATCATGAATATCACATTAGAAAACACTTTCATTGTTTTGCCCAGTGTTCCTTTGTTTTATTCTTTTTAATCACATCAGAAATTATTGTATACAATAAAAAAAGATGAAACTATATAGAGATCTCTTCCATATGAGTTTAAACTTTTGTGACTCTGTTTAGAGATACAAAATTGAATTTATTCTTGACCAGAAGTAACATCTATCTATTTCTTCTTGTTTTTACATATATTTTATACATCTGATTATTATTCTCTCTTATAGATGAATAAATTGAAACTGAGAGAAGTTAAAAGCAAGCTGTCTTAACACAACTGGTAAACCTTAGAGCTAGGTTTGGAGTCCAAGCCTGCTAACTCCCAAGCCTAAGCCTTTAATTCTGCACTGCTTCCTGGACCAGAAACTTGAATTCTTTTAGTGAAATGGGAATGTGAGTGAATATCAGCTAGTAATGAAAGGCTACTTGCTTTGTTTATTCAATGAATATATTTAACATTAGGAAAAAACAAACAAACAAACAAAAAACAACAACCCAGATAGCAAAATTATTCCTGAAGTGATCAAAGTTTTTCTGTAACCCAGATTAAGAGCCATTTTTACATCTTTACAATATGATACAATATCACTCATAGCCTTTATTCTCCACTAGCAACACAGGTGTGGGAGTCAACATGGGTTCAAATCAGAGCTGTGGAATATTGGATAAATTATCTAACATCTCTGAAGTACCTTATCTAAGAAAATGTATGGAATAATAATATTTAATAGGATTGCGAAAATATAAATAAGATAAATATACAGTTTTTGGCACCCAAAAAACATTTGAATAATTTCGGTCTCCTATTCCCTGCAAAAGTAGTATGTATTATATTTTAAATACAATAAAATCAATTATTTGAGAAATTTAGATGGGCATCTGTAAACATTACGATTGGGAATCATTGGCCTGCAAAAACAATATATTTGACAGATTCAGTTAAAAAAGTGTTTTGGGCCAGGCACGGTGGCTCACGCCTGTAATCCCAGCACTTTGGGAAGCCGAGGTGGGCGGATCACAAGGTGAGGAGTTCAAGACCAGCCTGGCCAATATGGTGAAACCCCATCTCTACTAAAAATGTGAAAATTAGATGGATGTGGTGGCGTGGGCCTGTAGTCCCAGCTACTCGGGAGGCTGAGGCAGAAAAATCGCTTGAACCTGGGAGGCGGAGGTTGCAGTGAGCCGAGATTGTGCCACCGCGCTCTATACTGGGTGCCAGAGTGGGACTCCATCTCAAAAAAAAAAAAAAAGGTATTTTGATGTCAGTTGAATCAGGAAATTAACTAAATGGTTAGAATTTTACTTTCCATTTTTATCATTTAGAAACAACACTTAACCAAATACATTTTAGAAAATTTGATTCTGTCACACAGGGCAAAATCTTGATAGTATGCACAGGCAGATACTCTACCCAGTTATGTCACAAAACATTCTTGATACAATTTGAAAATTCTTTCTGAGTCAGCATGCTCATCAAGGTATTATATAACTTAAAAACTCACTAGGATTATGTGATAAGAGCCTTAGACATTGACTGTTTTTGTTACTTACTTCACTTTGGTTGAGCTACACAGATAATTTATTTTCTTCTCACTCAAAACTTGACCTAAATGTCTTTACACATGTTGATTGCAATGAAGAGATGTGAAGAACTTACTATATTTAATTAAGTCTACTGCTATACTGAAATAACAATGTAAATTAAATAATATTATAGGTATTTATTGAAGTTGGACGTATTAGTTTTTCTAAGAATAATTTTTAATGCTTCCTTTGATGTGAAGTAACATGTTTTTACATTTTGGTAGAAAACAGAACAGATGGTTATTCTTTCTCTGGTTGATTTTCCCTTTGGTACCTTGACTCTGTCCTTGAAAAGAGCTTGCATTTTTCCCCCTTGCCACCTCATAATAACAATTGCAAGTCCACAAAATCTGGAGAGAATATATTGATAGAAAACACGAGAAAAGGGATAAACTGAGTAAAATACATAAGACTTTAAAAATGACATTCAGATTATTTTCTGGTCAACATGACACCTGTATTTCCCAAGATATCTCTGATTATTTCTTTGAAATTCATATTATTAAACAAAAATTCAAAATCACATATAAAAGTTGTTCTGTTCAAAGTTAAATCAGAAATTGGATTTGCCATTTATTCCCTTTTATTAGATATCATTTTCTCCTAATAATTGAAAAATAGGCTTCTGATATACACTTATCCCTTTGCAATATTTTCTAAATACTGAGAGAAAAATAATTTTATATATGTCACTTAATATTTTCAAATGTCAGTATAAATAATTATTATATTTTCATGGGAAAAATGGGTTGCCCATTTTCACCTTAATTAGCCAGCCAGGACAATTTTACTTGACTTTTAATTTTAGCTGACTTAATAAGTCAAGATAGTAAAAAAACATCGATATATGTATTTATAATAAAAGTAGTATGATAACACTAACTTTTAAAACTTCATATCAAAAAATTTAAAGGTCTTGAAAATTGCAGATTTGGGTTCTTGATTAGATTAAATTTCAAAGAGCTCTAGAACCCAACTACATTAATTTAATTGCAGCTACCACCTCACCTTTTCAATGTACGTATGTCTCTGATGAAAGACCATTGTTCCATCAGGTACAGATCAGTGCTTCTTCTGTCTCAAACTTATTTAATCCTAAAATAAAACTCAGAAATGCAGATAGTGTGGCCAAATTGCCCTTAGCTTATTGACATTCCCAGTGGAACTCTACTGTTGAAATTATTTCTTAGCTAACTCTTGATATATTCTGCAAACCATGAAAATATGTTGAGAAGTGGTCTGTGCACAGCAGAGAAAGGGGAGATACAGCTTACTGGAATTACTTTAATGACAGGTGACTGCAGGGGCTTGGCACAGTGGAATTTTGATGTGCACAAAAATAGATCTGATGTGCACATTATTATTCCTAAATACTGCTTATTTATGAAAAATGATATCAGATCATGTTTCTAGGAATGTATATATATATATAAGTGAACAGAATAATGATTCCACACAGCTACAGGGAATTCTTGCAATATATGTCAGGAAATAACTGTTACAGAGCTTTAAGCAATTAAGAGATTTATTTTCTAAGGTAAGTGTTTTTCTTTTCTAGTCAGATCAGACATATTAAAAATGAGGTTGGCAGCATGTTCATTCATATGTACTTTATGTGTACTTGTTATGCATGGTCCCATAAAAATATGCATTGGGGAAAGACATTACAACCTCAATTCCTTGTAAAGACAGCAGGACTTAATGGTCCAGAAAGCAGGTGTGCAATCCAAGGAGAAATTGCTCTGTAACAGTGCAGTACCGCGGTTGGGCAGAATCGCGGTTTTGTTTTCCTTTCTGATATCATTGCAAGCCTATTTCGATGCTTTCTATAAAATTATACCTAATGATTCACATTTTGAGCTGTGTCAGAATATGTTATTAGCAATATATCAAGCCACTGCCCTAGCCAGTGAAGCTTTTTTGTAGTACTCAATGTAGGAAGGCAGGCACAATGTGTGTTTTATGGAGTAATTATAGCAGAACTAACTCTGTAGTGCTGTATGTGGTATGTTTTAAAAGGTATTATATTACTCTCAGTATATACCAATATTTAGAAATGTATTATGCGCTTGTAGAGCTTTTTTTTTTTTTTTGGAAATGCAGAAATCACCCGTCTTCTGCGTCACTCACGCTGGGAGCTACTGTAGACTGGAGCTATTCCTATTCGGCCATCTTGGCTCCACCCCCGCTTGTAGAGTTTCAAGTACAATTTAAGATATGTACATTGAAAATAATTTTTTATTACTTGGGAAAACTGTATTTTCAGAAATACAATGCCTTTCATATTTCTAGTGGTTGAAAAATTTAATTAAGATTGTTTTAAATAAAAAATATTTTATTATCATAATTCTGTATCCAATGTGTGAACATAAAAACATTATAATTAAGACCAGGTTTTAATAGTTACACGATGTTTATGAAAATAGTATGGCTATAATGTTATGGGAAAAATTTCCAGAAGTAACAGGTTAAACTCAGTAGCATTACTTTATTACTATACATTTTAATTTTGCTGGCCAAACTCCAGAAAACTCTAATAATCAGAACAATGCAAGTTTAAACAATAGAATGTCCTTTTAAACAAAAATTCTGGCAATTAAAACAATTCGTAATAAATAGTGTCAATGAAGATGTGCTGCTGAAATAAAAAATGTTAATTTTTGACATAGCTACTGGGAGAAAGATACCTCAGTATGGTTTTCTCTGGAGGGAAATTTGACAAATAAGCAAAATTTCTATAATATTATTACCTTTTACTAAATCAATAAACTTTTCAGAATTAACCTGAAAAAAATTAAAAATGCATGTGAAGATTTAATTTCAAAAATTCAAATCACCATGCTATTTATACATTTACAAATGGAAATAACTTAAGTGCCCAATAACTGGGGACTGGTGAAACAAATTATGGTATATTCATCTACTGGATATTCTACAATCATCAAACTTGCATTTTATAGCACATTAATATGATATTGGAAAATAGTTATTGTATATGCAATAGATGTATAAGCAAGTAAGAATCACTATATCACCACATTAATCTATATATGTATTAATGGATAAAAAGCGTATAGTAAATATTCAGATTAGTTACATTTAAGGATTAAAGTTAAGAATGTCATTTTATTGTGTTTATTATTTTTGAGTGTTCAAAATTCTACAGTGAATTTATATTGCTTTTACAATAAGAAAAATCTTACTTAAAAATTTAAAGACATGAAAGTAATGAATAGTCATAATAGTAGTAATTCTTTTTCTAAAACTTAAACCTACATTAACCTATCAAAATTTCATGATGAAGCTCAATCACCTTTATGAACATTCAAATAAGTTTACACAAATAGCATAAGGAAATGGTAATCTTCTATTAATACCTCCCACTCTTTTCATGAAGCCATCTTCGACCCCTTAACCCTTAATTAGTTGTCTCTTCTATGTCTTCTAACACTCTTTTGTGTACTCCTACCTTGGTGTTTGACACAGTCTACTGAAATTGAACCATTTCTAGTCAGCCTTTCCAACTAAACCATTAGCTTCTAAAGGGCAGGGGTCATGTAATGTATGCTGTTGATTTTTCAAAAAAATCTCAGTGCGTAGAGCATAGCATCTACTTAAAACCACATGCTGAGTAAATAATTATTGCAATTCACTAAATAATTTTTGAATTAGTTTTGCTAATAGGGATTTTGAATATCTCGTTTCATTGCCATTGTCTTGAAGAACACATATTTGGAAGTCCTGAGAAAGACAGAAGAAAAAAGGGCAGCAATCAAAGAGAACTACCAATGATCAAGGTTTCTTTTCTTTCTTTTTTTTTTTGCGTTTTATTTTATTATTATTATACTTTAAGTTTTAGGGTACATGTGCACAATGTGCAGGTTAGTTACATATGTATACATGTGCCATGCTGCTGTGCTGCACCCATTAACTCGTCATTTAGCATTAGGTATATCTCCTAATGCTATCCCTCCCCCCTCCCCCCATCCCACAACAGTCCCCAGAGTGTGATGTTCCCCTTCCTGTGTCCATGTGTTCTCATTGTTCAATTCCAATCTATGAGTGAGAACATGCTGTATTTGGTTTTTTGTCCTTGCAATAGTTTACTGAGAATGATGATTTCCAATTTCATCCATGTCCCTACAAAGGACATGAACTCATCATTTTTTATGGCTGCATAGTATTCCATGGTGTATATGTGCCACATTTTCTTAATCCAGTCTATCATTGTTGGACATTTGGGTTGGTTCCAAGTCTTTGCTATTGTGAATAGTGCTGCAATAAACATATGTGTGCATGTGTCTTTATAGCAGCATGATTTATAATCGTTTGGGTATATACCCAGTAATGGGATGGCTGGGTCAAATGGTATTTCTAGTTCTAGATCCCTGAGGAATCGCCACACTGACTTCCACAATGGTTGAACTACCTTACAGTCCCACCAACAGTGTAAAAGTGTTCCTATTTCTCCACATCCTCTCCAGCACCTGTTGTTTCCTGACTTTTTAATGATAGCCATTCTAACTGGTGTGAGATGGTATCTCATTGTGGTTTTGGTTTGCATTTCTCTGATGGCCAGTGATGATGAGCATTTTTTCATGTGTCTTTTGGCTGCATAAATGTCTTCTTTTGAGAAGTGTCTGTTCATATCCTTCACCCACTTTTTGATGGGGTTGTTTGTTTTTCTCTTGTAAGTTTGTTTGAGTTCATTGTAGATTCTGGATATTAGCCCTTTGTCAGATGAGTAGGTTGCGAAAATTTTCTCCCATTTTGTAGGTTGCCTGTTCACTCTGATGGTAGTCTCTTTTGCTGTGCAGAAGCTCTTTAGTTTAATTAGATCCCATTTGTCAATTTTGGCTTTTGTTACCATTGCTTTTGTTGTTTTAGACAGGAAGTCCTTGCCCATGCCTATGTCCTGAATGGTAATGCCTAGGTTTTCTTCTAGGGTTTTTATGGTTTTAGGTCTAACGTTTAAGTCTTTAATCCATCTTGAATTAATGTTTGTATAAGGCGTAAGGAAGGGATCCAGTTTCAGCTTTCTACATATGGCTAGCCAGTTTTCCCAGCACCATTGATTAAATAGGGAATCCTTTCCCCATTGCTTGTTTTTCTCAGGTTTGTCAAAGATCAGATAGTAGTAGATATGTGGCGTTATTTCTGAGGGCTCTGTTCTGTTCCATTGATCTATATCTGTGTTTTGGTACCAGTACCATGCTGTTTTGCTTACTGTAGCCTTGTAGTATAGTTTGAAGTCAGGTAGCGTGAGGCCTCCAGCTTTGTTCTTTTGGCTTAGGATTGACTTGGCTGATCAAGGTTTATTTTCTTTTTTTTTTTTTTTTTTTTTTTTTTTGAGACGGAGTCTCGCTCTGTCGCCCAGGCTGGAGTGCAGTGGTGCAATCTCGGCTCACTGCAAGCTCCGCCTCCCGGGTTCACGCCATTCTCCTGCCTCAGCCTCCCGAGTAGCTGGGACTACAGGCGCCCACCACTGCGCCCGGCTAATTTTTTGTATTTTTAGTAGAGATGGGGTTTCACCGTGGTCTCGATCTCCTGACCTCGTGATCCGCCCACCTCGGCCTCCCAAAGTGCTGGGATTACAGGCATGAGCCACCGCGCCCGGCCGGTTTATTTTCTAAATCTGTACATTATGTTTCAGCCACACTGACTCTATTTTAATCCTTAATATATTATCACTTATAATCTAAATAGAAGCAGAGAAAGCATGTGAAAAAATAAACATTAATTTATCATAAAAACCTTCATCAAATTAGGAAGAGAAGAGAAATTCCCCGATTTGACATAGTATATTTACAAAAAGCCTATAATTAACATCATACTTAACAGTGGAAGACTGAACAATATTGTCTTAAGATTAGAGACAAGGCAGGGATATCTAGTATTACCAAGCCTATTTATTGTATTGAGTATGTTATGTAATAAGACAAGGTAAAAAATCTAAGTATATAGAGATTGAAAAGAAGGAAAGAAAACAAATTCTATTTGTAGACGTCATAATTGATTACAAAGAAAGTCCTTAAGAATTTACAAAAAAGTTCCTTAGAATAATATCTTTACAACATCTTAGAACACAAAATTAGTATATAAAAATCAATTTTAAAACAGTACCATTTAGGAGTGTGACATCAGGAGGTGGTAGAATAGGAAGTTATAGCCTTGTTCCCCTAGAGAAAACAAATTTGACAACCATCCATGAATCACAGTATCTTCGTGAGCGCTCCAGAATCCAGGTAACAGATTATAAAATCCAGGTGGAGCATAGAGATAAAAGACTTATTAAAGAGGCTAGGAAAAACAGTTTCACTTTACCCAGTCACTCCTTCCCAAAACCCTTGCTATGGTTTGAATATTTGTCCCTTCTTTTTTTTTAATTTTATTATTATTATACTTTAAGTTTTAGGGTACATGTGCACAACGTGCAAGTTAGTTACATATGTATGCGTGTGCCATGTTGGTGTGCTGCACCCATTAACTCGTCATTTAGCATTAGGTATATCTCCTAATGCTATCCCTCCCCCCTCCCCCCACCGCACAACAGTCCCCGCTGTGTGACTTTCCCCTTCCTGTGCCCATGTGTTCTCATTGTTCAATTCCCACCTATGAGTGAGAACATGCGGTGTTTGGTTTTTTGTCCTTGCAATAGTTTGCTGAGAATGATGGTTTCCAGTTTCATCCATGTCCCTACAAAGGACATTAACTCATCATTTCTTATGACTGCATAGTATTCTATGGTGTATATGTGCCACATTTTCTTAATCCAGTCTATCGTTGCTGGACATTTGGGTGGGTTCCAAGTCTTTGCTATTGTGAATAGTGCTGCAATAAACATACATATGCATGTGTCTTTATAGCAGCATGATTTATAATCCTTTGGGTATATACCCAGTAATAGGATGGCTGGGTAAAATGGTATTTCTAGTTCTAGATCCCTGAGGAATCACCACACTGACTTCCACAATGGTTGAACTAGTTTACAGTCCCACCAACAGTGTAAAAGTGTTCCTATTTCTCCACATCCTCTCCAGCACCTGTTGTTTCCTGACTTTTTAATGATCGCCATTCTAACTGGTGTGAGATGGTATCTCATTGTGGTTTTGATTTGCATTTCTCTGATGGCCAGTGATGATGAGCATTTTTTCATGTGTCTTTTGGCTGCATAAATGTCTTCTTTTGAGAAGTGTCTGTTCATGTCCTTCACCCACTTTTTGATGGGGTTGTTTGTTTTTCTCTTGTAAATTTGTTTGAGTTCATTGTAGATTCTGGATATTAGCCCTTTGTCAGATGAGTAGTTTGCAAAAGTTTTCTCCCATTCTGTAGGTTGCCTGTTCACTTTGATGGTAGTTTCTTTTGCTGTGCAGAAGCTCTTTAGTTTAATTAGATCCCATTTGTCAATTTTGGCTTTTGTTACCATTGCTTTTGTTGTTTTAGACAGGAAGTCCTTGCCCATGCCTATGTCCTGAATGGTAATGCCTAGGTTTTCTTCTAGGGTTTTTATGGTTTTAGGTCTAATGTTTAAGTCTTTAATCCATCTTGAATTAATGTTTGTATAAGGTGTAAGGAAGGGATCCAGTTTCAGCTTTCTACATATGGCTAGCCAGTTTTCCCAGCACCATTGATTAAATAGGGAATCCTTTCCCCATTGCTTGTTTTTCTCAGGTTTGTCAAAGATCAGATAGTTGTAGATATGTGGCGTTATTTCTGAGGGCTCTTTTCTGTTCCATTGGTCTATATCTGTGTTTTGGTACCAGTACCATGCTGTTTTGGTTACTGTAGCCTTGTAGTATAGTTTGAAGTCAGGTAGCGTGATGCCTCCAGCTTCGTTCTTTTGGCTTATGATTGACTTGGTGATGCAGGCTCTTTTTTGGTTCCATATGAACGTTAAAGTAGTTTTTTCCAGTTCTGTGAAGAAAGTCATTTGTAGCTTGATGGGGATGGCATTGAATCTATAAATTACCTTGGGCAGTATGGCCATTTTCACAATATTGATTCTTCCTACCCATGAGCATGGAATGTTCTTCCATTTGTTTGTATCCTCTTTTATTGCATTGAGCAGTGGTTTGTATTTCTCCTTGAAGAGGTCCTTCATATCCCTTGTAAGTTGGATTCCTAGGTATTTTATTCTCTTTGAAGCAATTGTGAATGGGAGTTCACTCATGATTTGGCTCTCTGTTTGTCTGTTATTGGTGTATAAGAATGCTTGTGATTTTTGTACATTGATTTTGTATCCTGAGACATTGCTGAAGTTGCTTATCAGCTTAAGGAGATTTCGGGCTGAGATGATGGGGTTTTCTAGATATACAATCATGTCATCTGCAAACAGGGACAATTTGACTTCCTCTTTTCCTAATTGAATACCCTTTATTTCCTTCTCCTGCCTGATTGCCCTGGCCAGAACTTCCAACACTATGTTGAATAGGAGTGGTGAGAGAGGGCATCCCTGTTTTGTGCCAGTTTGCAAAGGGAATGCTTCCAGTTTTTCTCCATTGAGTATGATATTGGCTGTGGGTTTGTCATAGATGAGATACATCCCATCAATACCTAATTTATTGAGAGTTTTTAGCATGAAGGATTGTTGAATTTTGTCAAAGGCCTTTTCTGCATCTATTGAGATCATCATGTGGTTTTTGTGTTTGGTTCTGTTTATATGCTGGATTACCTTTATTGATTTTCATATGTTGAACCAGCCTTGCATTCCAGGGTTGAAGCCCACTTGATCATGCTGGATAAGCTTTTTGATGTGCTGCTGGATTTGGTTTGCCAGTGTTTTACTGAGGATTTTTGCATCAATGTTCATCAAGGATATTGGTCTAAAA
Organism: Gorilla gorilla gorilla; assembly: GCF_029281585.2. Taxonomy (NCBI): domain Eukaryota; kingdom Metazoa; phylum Chordata; class Mammalia; order Primates; family Hominidae; genus Gorilla; species Gorilla gorilla. Next base: position 128,257,390 of record NC_073229.2, on the reverse strand, counting down.
CTCTCTTTTTTTGTTGTGTCTCTGCCAGGCTTTGGTATCAGGATGATGCTGGCCTCATAAAATGAGTTAGGGAGGATTCCCTCTTTTTCTATTGATTGGAATAGTTTCAGAAGGAATGGTACCAGCTCCTCCTTGTACCTCTGGTAGAATTCGGCTGTGAATCCATCTGGTCCTGGACTTTTTTTGGTTGGTAAGCTATTGGTTATTGCCTCAATTTCAGCTCCTGTTATTGGTCTATTCAGAGATTCAACTTCTTCCTGGTTTAGTCTTGGGAGGATGTATGTGTTGAGGAATTTATCCATATCTTCTAGATTTTCTAGTTTATTTGCATAGAGGTGTTTATAGTATTCTCTGATGGTAGTTTGTATTTCTGTGGGATCGGTGGTGATATCCCCTTTATCATTTTTTATTGCATCTGTTTGATTCTTCTCTCTTTTCTTATTTATTAGTCTTGCTAGCAGTCTATCCGTTTTGTTGATCTTTTCAAAAAACCAGCTCCTGGATTCATTAATTTTTTGAAGGGTTTTTTGTGTCTCTATTTCCTTCACTTCTGCTCTCATCTTAGTTATATCTTGCCTTCTGCTGGCTTTTGAGTGTGTTTGCTTTTGCTTTTCTAGTTCTTTTAATTGTGATGTTAGAGTGTCAATTTTAGATCTTTCTTGCTTTCCCTTGTGGGCATTTAGTGCTATAAATTTCCCTCTACACACTGCTTTGAATGTGTCCCAGAGATTCTGGTATGTTGTGTCTTTGTTCTCATTGGTTTCAAAGAACATCTTTATTTCTGCCTTCATTTCGTTATGTACCCAGTAGTCATTCAGGAGCAGGTTATTCAGTTTCCATATAGTTGAGCGGTTTTGAGTGAGTTTCTTAATCCTGAGTTCTAGTTTGATTGCACTGTGATCTGAGAGACAGTTTATTATAATTTCTATTGTTTTACATTTGCTGAGGAGTGCTTTACTTCCAACTATGTGGTCAATTTTGGAATAGGTGTGGTGTGGTGCCCCTTCTGAAGCTCATGTTGAAATTTAATCCCCAGTGTCGCAGTATTAAGTGGTGGAGACTTAAAGATGTTATTGGGTCAAAGGACTCTGCCCCCATGAATGGATTCATTCATAGATTAATGAATTAATGGGTTGCTATGAGGATAGAACTGGTGACATTGGAAGAAGAGGAAGTGAAACCTGAGATAGCACACTCAGCTCCCTAGCCATATGATTCCCTGCATCACCTCAGGACTCTGCAAAGAGTACCCGCCAGTAGGAAGGCTGTCAATAGATATGGTCCCTTGACCTTGAATTTTCCAGTCTTCATAATTTTAAGAAGTAAATGTTATTCATTTATAAATCACCCAGTTTCAGATATTCTGTCATGAGCAACAGAAAATGAACTCAGATAAGTGTGCAGTATCAACAAAGATCCCTTCATCCTAGGAATTCTCCCATGGGGGAAAGAGTGAAGTGAGCATTTTATCTTGTCATGGACACTGGTTCCAGGCCCATCCTAGTAAATTGAAGTGCCAGGCCCATTTCCTTGTGCCAGACTTACCCCAGGGGATCCTGGCACCAGGCCCACCCCTGCAGATCCAAGCTCCAGGACCACCTCCATGGACTCAGGTTTCAAGGAACCCAAAAGGAACCAATGCCAGGCATTCACATTCATGGACCCCAGCAGGCCTGCCCTTGGACCCTGCCACTCAGCCTATGAAGAATCTGTGGCTGTGCTGACTGATGAGCGGCTTTGGCTGACAAAGCCAGTCAGTAATGAATGGAAGAGGTGACTGCTTTTTCAAATATACACACATCAAATCTACAAAAATAATGAAGAATCAGAAGCATGACACCACTCAAGGAATAAAAGAAACATCTAGTAATTAACCCTAAAAATTAAAAATCTATGAACTTCCTGACAAAAAACTCAAAATGATAGAAGTATACAGTTTTTGTATGCCATTGAAGTTGTCACCAGCTCAAACTATACTTTTATAACAAGAAGTAGTTTTGTTCATGTCTATAGGCAGTCACAAAAAACTGAAAATGGCTATGAAAATATAAAAGTAATCAAAATATATTACTACAAAAATAATCAAATCATAAGGAAGACAGTAAGAAAGGTAGAAATGAGAAAGGAACTACAAAACAGACAGAAAGCAACAAAATGAAGCAGTAAGTTCATACCTGACAATAATTACTTTAAAAGTAAATGGATTAAATGGCCAAATCAAAACATGGAGTGACTGAATGGATGAAAAATAGAGATCCAACTACATGCTGTCTACAAGAGACCCACATTAGCTTTAAACACACACATGGCTAAAAGTAAAGGGATGAAAAAGATATTCCATGCAAATTCTAAAGAGTAGAGGTGTCTATATCCATATCAGACAAAATAGACTTGAAGTCAAACACTATCATAAGAGACATAAGGTGAATACCTAATGATAAAGAATAAATTTCACACAAAGTTATAACAATAAAAATATATATTCACCTAACATCAGAGAACCAATTATACTAAGCAAACACTGACAGATCTGAAGGGAGAAATGGACAGCAATTCAATAATAGTAAAAGACTTCAATATCCCATTTACAATAATTGACAGTCATCCAGTTAGAAAATCAATAAGAAAACAGTAAACTTGACATTGTAGACCAAATGATGGACCTAACAAACCATACAAAACATTCAATTTAATAGAAAACAAATACATATTCTTTACAAGTGCACATAGAACATTCTTTAAGACAGAACACATGGTAGGTCTGCTAGGTGTAACAAAAATTGAATAAAATCATCCCAAGTATCTTTTCTGACAACAAAGGAATAAAACTAGAAATCAATAACGAGGAAAACAGAAAAATTCTCAAATACATGGAAATTAAATTACACATTCTTGAACATCTGTTGAGTCAAAGAAGAAATCAAAAGGGAAATTATAAAAAAAACTCAAGATAAATTATAAAAGCACAACATACCTAAAGTTATAGAATTTAGCAAAATAGTACTAAGAGAGTTCATAGCAATAAATGCCTATATTTTAAAAGGACTTCAAACAAACAAGCTAATTTCACACCTCAATGAACTAGAAAAAGAAATACAACAAATTTAGCAAGAAATAAAAGAAATGGAGAATAGAAAAATAGTAGAAGAAGTGGACAAAACTAAGAGTTGGTTCTTTAAAAAGATAAGTTGACAAACCCTTAGCTGGACTAGGAAAAAGAGAGAAGACAAAAACATATATAATCTGAAATGAAAGACAAAACATTAAAACAGATGCTATAGAAATAAAACAGATCATAAGGGACTATTATGAAGAATTGAAGCCCACAAAGTGGACAATCTATAAGAAAGAGATACATTTCTAGAAACATACAACCTGTCAAGATTGAATCAGGAAGACATAAGAAGCCTAAACAGACCAGTAACAAATACAGAGATGGAATCGATAGTCAGAAATCTCTCAACAAAGAAAAGCCCAGGACCAGATGGCTATACAGGTGAGTTCTACCAATCATTTAAAGAGGAATGAATAAAAATCCTTCTCAAATTTTTCCAAAAAACAGAAGAATGACTATTTCTTAACTCCTTGTGAGGGCAGCATCACCCTGACACTAACACCAGAAAAAGACACTGTATTAGTCAGGGTTCTCTTAGAGGGACAGAACTAATAGGAGATACACACACACACACACACACACACACACACACACACACACACACACACACACACAGAACTTGGAGTCTGATGTTCGAGGGCAAGAAGCAACCAGCACGGGAGAAAGATGTAGACCGGAGGCTAGGCCTGTCTCTCCTTTTCCTGCTTTTCTGCCTGCTTTCTATTTGCTGGTAGCTGATTAGATTGTGTCCACGAGACTAAGGGTAGATCTGCCTTCACCAACCCACTTCCTTAAATGTTAATCTCTTTTGGCAACACCCTCACAGACACATCCAGGATCAATACTTTGTATCCTTCAATCCAATCAAGTTGACACTGAGTATTAACCATCACAAGTCCACCCCTTGTCATCTTGAACCAATACACATCTCCTGAGATCATACATAATTTTCAAATAAAGACAATGTCATAATTATAACTAACATAATACAACTATCCTTTATACAACCAGAAATGCACCAATCCCCAACCCAAATACTCTTACATAAAGTTAACATACTTAAATGCTGATATGATCTCAATAAATCTTGTATCACATGATAAAGAAGAAAGGAAATAAAATGAAGACATTTTCTTAGTGCAAGAGTATACATTCCCAGACGTGTTTTTAACAGAAGAAGGAAGAAATACTCATGACAATTACAGTCCTTGTTTCTGCAGCTGATCATGTGGTCATAGGTGGTATTGATGACTACCTTCTACTACCCATTCTGTATTTCCTTTGGCTTCAGCAAGCACCTCAGCAGGTCATGTTTTTTTTTTTTTTTTTTTTTTTTTCCTGGTGGACTGACCAAAACCTTCATTCCTGAAGGGTCTGGGTCATTTGTAGTCCTTCCTGGATTGGGCTGTTCTAGTTTCCCTTTGACCTTAATCACAGGGCATGGTAATACTAAGGGACACCCTAATGGATCTCCTGTATTCCATGCATACTCTTCCTTACCTCCGTTGTGTAATAGTAAACTGATTTTATCTTGATTGTCTGGGTCAGTCACCCCAGTCAACACTGTAACTCCCTTCTTAGCCTGTTGATTTAAGGTAGGGGAAGCCCAAAGTGTTCAGATGGCAATCTTAACACCCAGTTTAATGGAATTGTTGTTGTGTCTCCTGGTGCCAGCATTCCTCCCTGTGGAAGTAAGACCTCTAGGCCAGCAGCACGTAATGTCTTGGGAACAGGAAACAAACATTTTGCTAGTGGATCACTAGGGGTGATGGTGAGTGGTGCCACTTCCACTTCTACCCTTTGATTCCTGGACCCATGAATCCTGGCTATGGGAGAAACAGTACCATATATTGGATACTGGTTCAGAGCATACACGGACTTCTGGAGAACTTTGCCCCAGCCCTGCAAAGTATTGTCACCTAGATGGCATTGTACTTGTGATTTCAAAAGGCCATTCCACCATTCTATCAATCTAGCTATTTCAGGATGATGGGGAACATGGTAAGACCAGTGAATTCCATTACCATGAGCCCATTGCCACACTTCTTTAGCGGTAAAGTGAGTGTCTTGTTCAGAGGCAATGCTGTGTGGAATAACATGAGGGTGGATAAGGCATTCTGTGCATCCATGGATGGTAGTCTTGGCAGAAGCATTGTGTGCAGGATAGGTAAACCCATGAGTAAGTGTCTCTTTCAGTGAGGACACATCTCTGCCCTTTCCCTGATGGAAGAAGTCCAATGTAGTCAACCTGCCACCAGGTAGCTGGCTGATCACCCCAAGGAATGATGCCATATTGAGGGCTCAGTGTTGGTCTCTGCTGTTGGCAAATTGGGCACTCAGCAGTGGCTATAGCCAGGTCAGCCTTCTTGAGTGGAAGTCCATGTTGCTAAGCCTGTGTGTAACCTCCATCCCTGCCACCATGGCCACATTTTCACGGGCTCATTGGGTGATGACAGGGAAAGAGGCTAAGTGGTGTCCAGAGAACAGGTCATTTTATCCACTCGATTATTAAAATCAAGCTAAACCATTGGCTATAGCCCATGAATCAGTATATAATCGCACATCTGGCCATTTCTTTTTCCACGCAAAGTGCACAACAAAATGCTCTGCTCAAAGTTCTTCCTACTGGGAAGATTCCCCTTTACCGCTGTTCTTTAGGGATGTCCTTGAAAGGGGCTGTAGTGCTGCAGCTGTCCACTTTCAGTGGTGCCTACATATCGTGAAGAACCATCTATAAATCAGGACCTAGTCTTCTCTTCCTCTGTCAACTGATCATAGGGAACTCCCAATACGGCCATTGTGCAGGCTAGGAGAGAGAAGGCAGGGTTGCAGAAGTGGAAACCATGGGCATTTGAGCCACTTTTTCATGTAACTTAGTTGTGCCTTCAGGACCTGCTCAAGCCTGATCACATATATGTCACTTCCATTTGATGATAAAATACTGCTGTGCATGACCCATTTTATGGCTAGATGGGTCAAAAAGCACCCAGTTCATGACAGGCAGTTCAGGTCACATGGTGACTTGATGACCCACAGTTGAAGGTTCAGTTTCTACCAAAGCCCAGTAACAGGCCAAGAACTGTTTCTCAAAGGGAGAGTAGTTATCTGCAGAAGATGGCCGGGCCTTGCTCCAAAATCCTAGAGACCTCTGCTGCGATTCACCTTTGGGAGCCTGCCAAAGGCTCCAAATAGCATCCCTATTTGCCACTGACACCTCAAGCACCATTGGATCTGCTGGGTCATATGGCCCAAGTGACAGAGCAGCTTGCACAGCAGCCTGGACCTGTTGCAGAGCCTTCTCCTGTTCTGGACCCCACTCAAAACTGGCAGGGTCCAGGGTCAGTTGATAAATGAGCTGGAGTAACACACCCAAATGAGGAATGTGTTGCCTCCAAAATCCAAATAGGCCCACTAGTTGTTGTGCCTCTTTATTGGTTGTAGGAGGGGCCAAATGCAGCAACTTATCCTTTACCTTAGAAGGAATATCTTAACAGGTCCCACACCACTGGACCCCTAGAAATTTTACTGAGGTAGAAGTTCCCTGAATTTTAGACAGATTTATTTCCCATCATCTGGCATGCAGATGTCTTACCAGTAAGTCCAGTGTGTTTGCTACTTCTTGCTCACTGGATCCAGTCAGCATAATGTCATCAATGTAATGGACCAGCATGATATCTTGTGAAAGTGAAAAACAATCAAGTTATCTCTGAATAAGATTATGACACAAAGGCAGAGAGTTGATACATCCCTGAGGTAGGACAGTAAAGGTATATTGCTGGCCTTGCCAGCTAAAGGCAGATTGCTCCTGGTGGGCCTTATAGACAAAGGAGAAAAAGGCATTTCCATGTCAATGGCTGCATACCAGGTACCAGGAGGTGTGTTAATTTTCTCAAGCAATGAAATCACATCTGTACAGCAGCTACAATTGGAGTCTCCACTTGGTTAAGCTTATGATAATCCGTCATCATTCCCCAAGATCCATCTGTTTTTTGCACAGGTCAAATGGAAGAATTGAACAGAGATGTGGTGGGAATCACCACCCCTGAGTCTTTCAAGTCCTTGATGGTGGCACTAATCTCTGCAATCCCTCCAGGGATGCAATATAGGTTTTGATTTACAATTTTTCTAGGTAGAGGCAACGCTAGTGGCTTCCATTTGGCCTTTCCCACCATAACAGCCTTCCCCCTACCAGTCAGGGAGCCAATATGGGGGTTATGCCAGCTGCTAAGTATGTCTGTGCCAATTATGCATTCTGGCACTCAGAAATGACCACAGGATGAGTTTGAGGACCCACTGGACCCACTGTAAGTTGGACCTGATCCAAAACTCCATTAATTACCTGACCTCCATAAGCCCTTACTTTAACTGGAGGACCACAATGACGTTTTGGGTCCCCTGGAATCAATGTCAGCTCAGAGCCAGCGTCCAGTAGTCCCCAAATGTCTGATCATTTCCCTTTCCTCGTTGCACAGTTACCCTGATAAAAGTCCAGGGGTCTCCCTGGGGAAGGATTCACTGCATAAATTGTTGGTAATGTAGTGAGGTCTTTCCTCAAGGGGACCCAGCCTCCCCTTCATTCAAGGGGTTCTGAGTCTGTAAACTGGCCCAAGTCTGAAAATTGATTGAGGGGCCATGATTCTCAGTTTTTATAATTCTAATTAGTCTTTTGTCCATTTGACCTAGAAGATTTCTGTTTGTATAAATTAAGTAGGAATGCAGCAGGATTCCTATCAGTTTCATTTCTAGGAACACCGTGATTAGTTAGCCACTGCCAAAGCTCTACACAAGTCAGACTATTCTGATTGCTGCTTTGCCTCTGTTGTCCATTACGGTAGCTATGCCCACCTTGCCTTTGATGGTTGAGTGCCAACACTTGGTCCTGTCCTGTTGGGATCCAATTATTCCAGTTGTATTTAAGTTTTGTAGCTGAGTGACTGTGGTTCCCATAATTAGATCTGACATACAGAGAAGAGCAGTTACAGGACTCTTCAAAGATTCAGGTGCTGCCCTCAAAAATCTATTTCACAAGACATCGATCAACGGTATATCTTCTGGACCCTCCCAGCTGGGATGAGTAGGTCTAAAGTGACTAATCCACTCCACCATCCCAATCTCCGTAAGCCTTTTGATCCCTTCCTCTACATTAAACCAAGGGAGATCAGGCATTTCCAGCTCACTCACAGTGAGCCATCTTTTAATCCATATTTCATCTAACCAAGCAAATAAACTATTAGAACCATTTTAACTCCCTAAGCTGCAACATTAAATGCAGAGTCTCTACTTAGTGTGCCCAAATCAATAAATTCAGCCTCATCCAACTCTGTGTTTCTTCCACCATTATCCCATACCCTTAACATTTATTCCCATGCCTGTTCTCCAGGTTGCTATTTATATAAATTAGAGAACTCAAACAATTATTTGAGTGTAGCATACTCCTCATGGGCCACACTCTCAATCTTACCTCTAGGGGCCCACCAGGACTTTAGTTACAGGTCTAGAAGCAAACAGAGGTATTGGGGGTGGCTTCTGAGGAGAATCAACATTATCTTGCCTGGCAACTGCCTCAGGGGAGGCCATCACTGTTGCCTTAGGCAGTGCAGGGTTTATCTCCTCAGACAAAGATGGAAAGGCTGATGGCAGCATGGGTTTGGCAGGGATGGGGAAGCTGTACCTTCTGGCAAAAAAGGTTCATCAGAGTTTACAAACTCAGCATCCCCAGCTTCATCAGGGTCCTTCCCACATGTTCCCATTCCAAGTTGCGGGGTCCCATTCTTTTCCAATCAATGCTCTCATTTTAACAGTAGACACCTGGCAAGGCTGTGCATGCACCTTTCATTGCAGGTCAGCCACTCACATGATAAGAGCTTGTGTCTGTTTTTCCACAATTTCAGCTCTTTCTCTACAGGAGATAAGACTCTCACTCAGGGCAATCTTAGCATATTTGAGGCTCAGTATCTGCTTCTGAAGCTGGGAGACAGAATCCCTGAGTTCATCATTTTCTTTCATCGCTTTGTCCACTGAACTTAGGAGCAACCAACCAGCTTCATTATGTTCCTTGGTTCTCCACATATGGTCAGAGACATTATGTATAGAGTCACTGAACTCCTTACCTCTCACAAGCAGTGAATCGGGAGTGTCAAATGCATTTATTTTGCATGACTGTCTAAACAGTTTATGCCAAGGACTATCAGTGTTCTCCATACTATTAGAAGTAGAGTCCTTAGCATTTTTGGGTCTAATCATATTAAGCAGCCACCTCCAGAAGCCCCCAAACCAACAAAAGAACTCCATCCTTAATATTCTGTTCCTCTAGAACCACTCCTGGTAAGAAAATCTGTATTAGTCAGGGTTCTCTTAGAGGGACAGAACTAATAGGAGATATACTTATATATGTGTATGTATATATATATATATATATATATATATATATATATATATATATATGGGAGTTTATTAAGTATTAACTTACACAATCACAAGGTCCTACAATAGGCCATCTGCAAGCTGAGGATCAAGGAGAGCCAGTCTGAGTCCCAATACTGAAGAATTTGGAGTCTGATGTTTGAGGGCAGGAAGCATCCAGCATGGGAGAAAGATGTAGACTGGGAGACTAGGCCTGTCTCTCTTTTTCACGTGTTTCTGCCTGCTTTATATATGCTGGAAGCTAATTAGATTGTGCCCACAATCTAATCCGATGGATCTGGGGATCTGTCTTCCCCAGCCCACTGATTCAAATGTTAATCTCTTTTGGCAACACCCTCACAGACACACCCAGGATCAATACTTTGTATCCTTCAATCCAATCAAGTTGACACTCAGTATTAACCATCACAGAAATAAAAAAAAAATAGGAAATAAAAAAATGTAAAAGAAAAACCTGTAGACCAATACCACTGATGAACATGGATGCAAAATTTCTCAACAAAAATACTAACAAACCAAATTCAAAAGCACATTAAAAGAATCATACAACAAGAAAAGTGTTATTTATTCCTGAGACGGATGGTTCAATATATTCAAATCAATCCACATGATACAACAGATTAACAGAAGACTATAAATCATGTAATTATTTGAATAAAGGCAAAAGCAGCACTTGAAAAAATTCAACATTCTTTCATGATAAACACCCTTGATGAATTAGATATGAAAAGAAGTTATCTAAACACAATAAAGGCCATATGTGAAAATTCCATATGTAACATTATATGCAAAGGTTAAAAACTGAAAGCTTTCCCCCTAAAATCTAGAACAAGGCCAAAGATGCCCACTCTAGCCATTTCAATTCAACATAGTACTGGAAGTACTACCACAATTAGGCAAGATAAAGAAATAAAAGGTATCCAAATCAGAAAGCAGGAAGAAAAATGTTCTCTGCTTGCAGATAACATGATTTTATATGTAGAAAACTCTAACGACTCTGCCAAAAAAAAGAACTATAAAAGAAATTCACTAAAATTACAAGACACAAAATTAACATTCCAAAATTAGTTACAAAGGCTGATGGCAATAACAAATTATCAGAACAGAAAATTAATAAAGTAATCCCATATATAATAGCACCCCCCAAAAATGAAATGCTTTCTGGGTATGGTGGCTCATGCCTGTACTCCCAGCACATAGGGAGGGTTAGGGTGGGTGAACTGCTTGAGCCCAAGAGTTTGAGACCAGTCTGGAAATATGATGAAACCCTGTCTCTAGAAAAACTACAAAAACTGGCTGGATTTGGTGGTACACACCTGTAGTCCCAGCTACTTGAGAGGACAAGGAGGGAGGATCACCTGAGCCTGGAGAGGTCGAGGCTGCAGTAAGCTGTGATTGATTGCATCACTGCACTATAGCCTGGGTGACAGAGTGAGACCCTGTGTCAAAAAAAAAAAAAAAAAAAAAGAAGAATGAAATAGTTAGGGATACACTAAAAACTGTAAAACAGTGGTAAACAAAATTAAAGCAGACACAAATAAATAAATGAAAGATATATTTATGGATTGGAAGAATTAATATTGTAAAAATATCCATGTCATCCAAAGCAGGCTACAGGTTCAATGAAATCCAATTCAAATCATAGTGAAATAGTTTCTAAACACTGGAATGGCAATGATTCTTTGTTATGATACTAAGAGCATAGGCAACAGAAGCAAAAATAAACAATTCGCATTTTGACAAACTAAAATACTTCTGCATAGTGAAGGATACAGTCAACAAAATGAAAAGGCAACCTGCAGAATGGGAGAAAATGTTTGCAAACTATGTATCTAATTATGAGTTAATATCTAAAATATATAAGAAACTTCTATCACTAAATAGCAAGGAAAAATAGCATGACTTTAACAATGGGCAAATAATCTAAATAGACATTGCATAAAAGAAGGCATGGCCAACAGGTATATGAAAAAAGTGCTCAACATCACTAATCATTATGGAAATGCAAATAAAAATCTTTATGATGTATCACTTCACATCTGTTGGCTATAATAACAAAAGATAAAAACTGGTTAGAATGTAAAGAAAAGGGAATCTTTGTACATGGTTAGTAGTTACATAAATTGATGTAGTCTCTTCAGAAAATACAATAGTATGGAGGTTCCTCAAAAAACTAAAAATAAAACTATTGTTTGATACAGCAATCCTACCTCTGGGTTTATATATCCAAAGAAATTGAAAGCATAAGCTCAAAGAAATATCTGCATTCCCATGTTCATTGTAGGCTTATTCACAATAGACAAAACATGGATGCAACTGAAATGATCGTTGACAGATAAATAGATAAGAAAATGTAGTATATATGTGCAATGAGATATTATTCAGCCTTAAAAAAAAGGGAATCTTGCCTTTGTAAAAACATGGATGAACCTGGAGGACACTATGCTAAATAAAATAAGCTATACACAGAAAGACAAATACTACATGATACCACTCAGATCATGGTCTAAAATAGTCAAACTTATTGAAAAAGAAAATAGAATCATGATTGCCAGGATCTAAAAGGAGGCAGAAATGGGGAGGTATTAGTCAAAGGGTATAAAGTTTCAGTTATACAAAATGGATAAGTCCTAGAGATCTACTATAAGGCATAGTGCCTGTAGATAACAGTAGTGTGTTGTATATTTTAAGATTTTTTTTTTTTTTGAGACGGAGTCTCGCTCTGTTGCCCAGGCTGGAGTGCAATGGTGTGATCTTGGCTCACTGCAAGCTCCGCCTCCTGGGTTCACACAATTCTCCTGCCTCAGCCTCCCGAGTAGCTGAGGTAGATCTTATTGTTAAGTAGTTATAAAGAGAAAAAGGTTTAACTGACTCACAATTCTGCAGGTCTGGGGAGGCCTCAGAAAACTTACAATCATGGTAGAAGGGGAGGCAAACATGTCCTTCTTCACATGGCACTGGGAAGGAGAAGAATGAGAGCCTAGAGAAGGTGGAAGCCCCTTATAAAACCATCAGACCTTGTGAGAACGTACTCACAATCACAAAAATAGCATGGGGAAAACTACCCCCATGATTCAATTACCGGGTTCCTCCCATGACACATGGGGATTATGGGAACTACAGTTCAAGATAAGATTTGGGTAAGGAAAAAGCCAAACCATGTCACCCCCTCCTCCCCAGCTACCCTTACAGCCTATTTCCAGCCTTGTTCTACTTTCTTTCTCCATGAGTTCAATTTAATTGTTTTAATTTTTACCTGCCAGAAATAAGTGAGAACATGTGAAGTTTGTCTTTCTGTCCCTGGCTCATTTTACTCAACATAATGACCTTCAGTTCCATTCATGTTGTTGCAAATGAGAGAATTTCATTCTTTTTTATGGCTGGATGCTAATATTCATGTGGAAAGGCAAATAATTTAGATTAGCCAATTCAGTTTAAGAAAAACAACAAAGTCAGATGACTTATAGTACCCAATTTCAAAACTAAATATGCAGCTACATTATTGAAGACCAGTTGAGCTTGTGAAAGGATAGGCATGGACATCAATGGAATAGAATAGAGATTCCAGAAATTGACTCACTTGCATGCATTTGACTGATATTTTTAAAAAGCACTCAAGCTATTCACAGGAAAGGGATAATGTTTTAAACAAATGGTCCTTAAAAATAAACTTCAATCTATGCCTGGCATCATATACAAGAATTAACTCAAAATGGATCAAAACCTAAATGTAATGCCTAAACTCTCATAACAGTGGCAAAAAAGTTTGCTGGACAGGATATATATATATATATATACACACACACACACATATATACACACACACACATATATATACACACACACATATATATACACACACACATATATATATATATACACACATATATATATATTCGTTTTAAATGTAGAACCAGAAATTTTGGCATTGTGCTATCTTAGTGACAAAGGTAGCTTTATGTTGTTGCATAACTAGAACTTTATTCACATTATTTGAATTTAGTTGTTTATATGTTTTAGGTTTTAACTCAGGTATGAGATAATGTGGCAGTGTGCTTCCCAGAAATCAAAATTCTATAAAGAGTTTCTCTTAAATAGAAACTCTTCTTAATTCTTTTTATGTCTAGAAGGGCAATATTAAAACAACCTTCTAGGTGCAAATTTGGAAACTCTCATTTTCTACTCCCTGCTAGAGTTTCCCCTTTGGCTCAGCTTAAATATATCTCTGTTAAATAAAATTTCTGTAGCCCACAGCCTAAAGTATTTACAGATGCTAATATTTGGTCATCTATTTTTACATTTTTTCAGAAAATTCATCAGAGACTACCAAGGGAAATTATTGTTGGTTTTTTTTCCATGGTCACCAGCTTTCTGTTAACAATTTTCTTCACTCGTACAAACAAATCTGTCAAAGCAGTATTCCTAGTCTCAGGGCCTCTTACAGTTTCTGCATGTCATGTAATCTGAAGTATATACCAGTACCAGGTCAAAAGCAGAGACACATAAATTATCAATCAAAGGAAAGTTATTACTTTGTCTATCTACCTTATATATTTATTTTCAGTCAACCCATTATATAATCTACATGAAGATGTGATTAATGTAATTCTAGAACAAAGAGTATAACAAGGTAGAGATCATGGGGGTGAACATGAAAAAACCTACAAATGTGAACCCAGGGATCAAGGTAAATGAAATGTTACAGCAAATGCAAGTAAATTAGACAAGAAATTAACGAAAGAGTCAGAGGTGTTGTGGTAAAGGGCAGATAGTGAATAAGCGGTATTCAATTGCCTAATGATAGAGAAACATAGGAGCCAACAGTCTAAATAGTCTAAGACAAAAAATTAAGAGTCAGTAGATATCTATATTTGTAGTCTGGAAAACGTTCTAAGTGTTCAGAAAATTGTGAGAAACTGTGGTCAGAGGAAAATCCAGTGATCAAGGATTCTATAAGCAGTTGCTAAAGGAATAAGAAAGTTCATAGGAATCTACTCCTGGGGAAAGACAGAAAACAAATTTACCTTCTAAGGAGCTGTAGAAAGGTGATGTAATTTGTCTGGAATTCTGAACATTGTCTAATTTTAAGACAGTGGACATTTGCATTGGGAGAATTTTCTAGCTAGGTCCTGCTTCTAGGCATACATGCTTAGCATGGCAGGAGCTACACGAGAGGTGACATATAGCCAAGTTACAAAGATATTTTTACACCATGGCTTAGGAAATATATTCATAGGTTAGAATGGAAACTCAGAATCATAATGCCTTATAGGTTTGGAAAATGTGTTTTTTATTTACATACTCTATTTTAATATGTTGGGGAAAAATCCAAAACTACAGTCTCTGACTGAAAGAATCATACTTGGGTAATTGTGAAGGATACCATCGAGAGGCTGCCCCTAGGGAGTCTATTTCGCAGTCTCATAGACTCAGCTCATTTAGATTTTCCTTGCATGCAATCAACACTTTCTTCTGTTTAATTTAACTTTAATGAAGACATTTCAACAAATGTTTACGTTGTATCCTATAGCTTTTCATCCCCGGGATTTCAGAAATTAAAGAACTTTTTAGAAGCATAGGTGCAGCAAAATTAACAAGTAGTATCTTTGATTGAAACTTGAACATAAGGAGACAATATGAAGAATGTGTTATAACAATTGCATTGTGATTACATTTTTTAACATCAGTGAAAACAGTTGACTGTCTCAATAAACTCAAACCTATATAGTTTTCTTTAATTTTATTTTATGTTAATCAGACTTGATAAAATATAAAAAGTAATAAATGATTATCAATATTTAGACTTGATCCATTTCTCTTTCTCCTAGACTATGGGACTTTGATTTGTCACTTATAGTTTCTAATGCCATATTATCACTTCCAGTTTCTAATGCCATATTATCACTTCCAAATAGCCTCTAGAAAGGACATCGGGTTCAAACTATGAGTAAATGAATTAGCAATTTCAGAGGATGCTCTGGTTAGCTGCATTAAAGGTCAGATAAAGACAAATGCTGTGGAGAAATTACTCATGAGCAAGAACCTGCAAGCAAGAATGCATTGCACATTTATGTCACTCTATTCCTAGAGCCTCCTCCTTCCTTCCATCTCTCTCTCTCTCTTTCTGTATCTCTGTCTCTCTGGACTACTCCTGCATCCAGTCAAACCACTTCTGGACATATTTGATTGGTTCTGGGGCAGACACTTGACCTATACAAAGCCACACAAAGGCCTTTATAGGATATTTCATACTAAAATTGAGAAGTAGAGAAATAGCACTTCTATGGTGGACAGAAAAATGGGATATTTTTTCATGCTACATGAAAAAAACAGGCTCCAGGGAAATACATTTGTCTTTTGGTATCCTTGGGGAATTGGTTCCAGGAAGCTCCCACAAATACCAAAATCCACTGATGCTCAAGTCCCTTACATAAATGGTGTAGTGTTTGCATATAACCTATCCATATCCTCCCATATACTTTAAATCATCTCTAGATTACTTATAATACCTATGGCAATGTAAACACTAGGTATTATAAGTAATCTAGAGATGATTTAAAGTCTATAGGAGGATGCACAGTATAGGGTAAATAGCATTTAGATTGTACTAGGTATTATAAATAATCTAGAGATGATTTAAAGTATATGGGAGGATGTGCATAGATTATATGCAAATGCTACACCATTTTATATAAGGGACTTGAGCATCAGTGGATTTAGGTGTCTATGGGAGGTTCCTTGAAGAACCAAAAGTAGAACTACCATTTGATCCAGCAATCCCACTACTGCGTATCTACCCAGAGGCAAAGAAATCATTATATGAAGAGACATATGCACATGCATGTGTATAAGCAGCACAATTCATAATTGCAAAAATATGGAACCAGCTTAAATGCCCATCAACCAACAAGTGGATAAAAAAAAATGCGGTATATATATACCATGAAATATTACTCAGCCATAAAAAGGAATGAAATAATGGCATTCACAGCAGCCTGGATGGAGTCGTAGACCATTATTTTAGGTGAAGTAACTCAGAAATGGAAAACCAAACATCGTCTGTTCTCACTTAAAAGTGGGAGATAAGCTATGAGTACACAAAAGCTTGTGATACAATGGACTCTGGGGACTCGGGGGGGAAGGATGAGAAAGTGGTGAGGGATAAAAGACTACATATTGGGTACCGTGTACACTCCTTGGGAGATAGGTACACCACTAAAGAACTTATCCATGCAACCAAACACCACCTGTTCCCAAAAACTATTGAAATAAAAATAAAAATACTAGTGCTTACACTGTTATATTGTATTGTTTAGGAAGTAATGACAAGAAAAGAAAATGTCCGTACATGTGTAGTACAGGAATGCTGTACTCTTGATGAGTCTACTCCCTTTCTTTCTACTCCTCCTGTGTTTTTATACAAGCTGGAGGAGGGATGGAGATAACTGGGATGATGGTTTATATGCAACCTGCTTGTGAGTGTGTGTGTGTGTGTAACATATATAATAAATACATAAATAAAATGGAAATATTGCACTGAAAATGTTAATAGTAGTTATCTGTAGTTTGAAGTTATAGAGGTTGTTAATTTCTGTCTTGTGTTTTTCTGATCTTTGCCAAATTTTATGTTGAAGTTGGTCATTTTTTTCTTAACACAAAATTAAAATTATAACTTTTTAAAAGTGTGACAATTTAGTCAGTCGTATCCATTAAAAGCCATGGCATTATATTATCTATAGACTATTAAATTGAACAATAAAGTAACTTACAGGATTAGGAAATTGCATCTTTAATGTCACAAACACACATTTCTGTCTTTATTAATCACTCAGATTTTGAATAGAGAACGTATTTCACTATCTTGCTCTTTTGTTTTACTAGATACTTGGGGAGACTTCCGGGATTTACTATACTCTCTTATAGTTAATGAGTTTTTTCTGTATATAACACATAATCTGGAAATTCATTATGTGATCAGCATCTCAGATACTTTACAAAGACCGGAACTTGCCTTGTGTAACTGTTAGCCTAACAGATAAGAGAATATGGAGTGTTGCTTATCATTAATAACATCAGATATACACAATCAGGAAGGTGGGAAAGATTATGCTTCTGCTAAAGATAAATGGAATTTTGGCTTATTTTGATTGACACTTAGACTAAGTGGATATAAGGAAAGTACAATCCAGAATACTAAGGTATTTTCTTCAAAATATTATTTGTGTGAACTCCATTTTAAACATTGATATGGTATTACATTGCCTGAACATTAGCTCAGTTTCTATATGGCCAGATATTCTATGTCTCAGTTTTTTAATTGCTAGAGTGAAGTAAAATATCTATTTCACAGAATTTTCAAGACACTTATGTGTAATTATGAATATATTTAAAAATAAAGAGCACTATACAAATCCAAGTATATTAGTCGGCTTGGGCTGTCAAAACAAAATACCATAGACAGGTTTGTTTATACAACAGAAGTGCCTTTCTCACAGTCTAGAAGCTAGAATTCTGAAATCAGAATGTCAGCATCATCAGTTCCTAACCAGGGCTCTCCCCTTTGTTGTAAATGGCTGTCTTCTTGCTGTGTGCTCACATGAATTTTTGTGTGCCTGGGCAGTGTGGCGGGGGAGAGAGAAAAAGAGAGGGAACCTGTGTGTGCACATGCTCTGATGTGTCTTCTTGTAAGGGTACTAATCTCATCATGAGGGTCCCAGCTTTATGACATCATCTAATCCTAATTACTTCCCCCAAACCATATATCCAAATACCTTCATATTGGAGGTTAGGGCTTCAACATATATGTTTTGGAGAGAACACTAACATTTTATCCATAACACCAAGTTGTTATTATTGGCAACATAATCATGGTAATTATATTAGTCATGGTTATCCAGAGAAACAAAATCAATATGATTTGTCTCTCTCTCTCTCTCTCTCTCTATATATATATATATATAAAATATAGATATAATATATAGAAATAATTCTCTATATAATATATATTATACATAATATATTAAATTATATATTATATATATAATTTAAAAAATGGCTCATGTGATATTATGGAGGTTGGCAAAGCTAAAGATCTACAGAGTGAATCTGTAAACTGGATACCAGAGAGAGTGGATGGTTTAGTTCTAGTCCAAGTCAGAAGACCTAAGAAACAGGAGAGCCAACAACGTGGTTCCAGTATGAAGCCTAGTAAGCTTGAGACCCAGGAAGAGCCTATGATTCCATTTGAATGTGAAGGAAAAAAAAAAAAGTGAAGGCAGTTAGGCAGGAAGAGCTCCACCTTACTAGGGAGAAGGTCAGTCTTCTTGTTTTACTCAGGCTTTTACTGAATGGATGAGGCCCATTCATACTGGGGAGGGCAGTCTGCTTTACTGGGTCTGTCCATTTAAATGTTAATCTCATTCAAAAAACACACCCAGAATAATGTTTGACCAAATATGTTGGCATCCAATGGCCCAGTCAACACAAATTTAACCAATGCAGTAATAACTGAACTGGTAGAAAAAGAACTGGCACCCAGACTTTTCCTGACTGTAGTAATTTCATAGGTAGCACTATGTTTCCATGCTGAAATGAGCTAACAGGTGTGAAGAACCCAGCACAGTGCTCAGGAGGTAATATATATGCAATAAATGTTCATATTCTTCCCTTTGCTTTACCCTTCCAGTAGCAACCAATTGCTCCATCAGCATCTTGAAAAGGAAACCTGGAGATTTTCTTGTTTGTTTTTGTAGGTGAACAGAGGGAACACATGGGTGTCCAAGGGAGAAAATACAGTCGTGGGTTCTTAGTTTCTGTTTCTGATTGGGCCAGTAAAGCCCTGCCTTCATTCCTCTTTTCCACTTATCACTAGAGACAGAAACTAGAAACCATGGCTTTAGGCTGCTAAAAGCCTAAAACACAACACAACACAACACAACACAACAGCAACAATAACGAAATAAGCCAGGACTTTAAGTCTGAAAGGCCCACTGTAAATATTTATTCTTGTAAGTTATATTTTTTCTTACCTGTCTCATTTCATTTTTTCTCTTTTTAGTTTTCGTAACTTTGTTATGATTTTCTTTTCTCTATCATTTACCTCTCATATTTAATTCCTAGAGAAGAATTGAAGTTTTGGAGCAGGCCAAACTCTTTAGAAATTACAGAAGATCAAGCAACTTGCTCAAAGTCACACTCTATTAGGAATGGCAGAACTGGACATAAGATAATTTTTTCTCCCTTCACATTCAATCATACTTCCACTAAAATAGTCTGCATTACAACCTTGGTATATATTTTAAATTATTATCACTGAAAGAGGAATATATCAAAGTGCCTATTCCCCTTAAAATGATCAGGCTAAAAAGAATATATTACTATTGGCCTAGAATTTGAATGCTTTGTAAAGAAAACAAAAACTAAAATATATGAGACATTAAAATTTACCATGAACTTGCTATTTATATAATTACATAAGTAAGATGAAACTAATCCTTATATAATTAACTGTATTTTATATTTGTATATAAAACCTGCTCATTACCAATTATAAATTATAAATCTAAGATAATCATATAATTTCTTATTAAACACCTAAACTAAAATAAAATAAGCAATTGAATTTTTAAGTTTATTTTTGTATTTAATGTTTTAACTAATCTGTATCACAGTACATAATAGACTTTTCTATATAATTCTTAATTTTTCTATTAGAAAAATGAAATATCAGTAAACATGTTTTTCATTAAAGAATATCTTAAACAGCTTTCATGCTATAGAATAAATTGCTCTTAATAATCTCTAAGAAGAAATTTAAGAAAAAGTTGGTATATCATAATCCATTTGAAAGGAGAATAGGGGAAGAAAGCAATTGGTGAGCATAATCAATTATCCTAAGGAAAATATAAACAAATGTTAGCTCTGCTTAAAATCTGTTTGGAGTTTTACTGTCTTGTTTACTTTTGATTTCAAAGGGTGACAATCAGATTCACTTTCCGTAGTTACTGGTACAAGCATAAAGTAACACAGAAAGTTTATATATACACAAAAGTAAGAACAGTGATTCCCTATCCTAAGGCTCTGGTTGGAGAATGGCAGAACTGGGCAGATGGGTAAGCAGATTGGAAGGAAACTTCTCATGTACACTTTTTTTTTTTATAGTTTCTTGTTTCAGAACTATGTAAATGCATACTTTATCAAACAATGACATTTAAAATTATTTTTTTTAAAAAACAAATGATTATTTCCATGTTTTATCTTGTCCGACTAGATCTGCTGACCCAGTTTGCTGAGCTCAATATTTGTGTTTTGCTTAATGGCAGAATATTTTTCTTGGGGTCCTATTATTTGTCTGACTGCCAGAGATCTTGGTGAATATTACCTGTCATCTCTTGTAGTCTAATTAGTGTATAATCTTACAAGCATAACACACCCAAATTTGATACAATAGTAATACCCAAAGGCTCAAAAGCAGTACTTAGGAACTTAATTTTCTATAGTGATGGCAGAAATAAATCTGTTATGAAATATTGCTGCCATGGATAATTCATTCCATGGAGGTCCTAAAAAGTGACATCCTAACTACTTTGATTCTATTATTTCTTCTAAAAAACAGCTCTAGACAAGAAGTAATCTCATGGAGATTAGGCAAATCTGTATGGCTCTAATTTCCATATGAATTGCAAGATTAAGGTTGAGGCTTTGTGCCTGGAGTCTCATAAAGTGGATAAAAAAAGAGCATCACATATGTCAGGAGAAGGCACCTTAATAAAACTCAGGCTTTAGGGAGAACTGAGGCAGATGTGGAGTATAAAAGTATTTTAATTTTTCTCCCCTGTCAAATGTGGAGCAGCAACTTTAAAAAGTGAATGATTTCTTTTATGGATGGACTTCAGTAGTAAATGAAGTGCATTAGTTCAATGTCAAAGAAAGGGAAGAATTCTGTGTGTTCTGTTATGTCATAGTCCTGTGGTGAGCCCTGAAGCGTAAATTGTAGACAAATCCCACAGCAATAGTAAGGCAGACAAATTGCCTTTATGTATTTTAAGGCATAAAAGTTAAGAGCAGATATAAGTAATAGCAAAAATTCATTTGAGCTGAGGGGCCGAGTTGTAGTTGGTATGGCAACTATTGCTTTGAATTTTCTGACCTTTGTGTAAAATAAAATCCCAGCTATATTCTTTCCATTAATGGAAACACATAATAAGATGCTTGGTAACGTATGAGACCTGAGTAGATGCCAGCTCCTGAGTCCAAGGGAATGAAATACTGGAAATGCAACGTGAAGCATATATATATATATAAAAGATTGTGTCCCTTGTGATAGCAAATATCAAATATAAACGAATACATTTTCAGATTTATTACATTTTCCTTTTAATTAAAATTTTCCTTAGCTATAACCATATATTCATTCAATTATTCATTTATATAACAAATATTTGTTAAGCAGCTATTATATACCTGGCACCATTTAAAGAACTTTGCATAAAACAGTGACCAAAAGGGAAAAATGTGTTAAAAATATGTTAGTTCTCATGGAGCTTTCACTCTATTGGGGTAGATGTGTTGAAAGCTAAATGAGTAAGTAAAACATAAACTACATTAGATTGTTAGAAATGAAATGGGGAACAATAAAGCAGATAAGAGGAATATGAAACATTGAGGGAGACAAATTTTAGATACGTGGTCAAGGAAGGCCTTTGAAGAAGTTGATTACCAAGCAAAGACCCAAAGGTTAATGAGGAACAGGCCATGGGCATATCTAGGGAGAGCACATGTCAGGAAACCCTGAATGAAAAGGCTGCCTGGTGGGTTTAAGTAGCCCTCAGGATCAGCCTAGTGAATACCGTAAAGTAGTAGAAGATGAAGTTATAAAAGAAATGAGGACAGAGGGGAAAGAAGACTTTCCTTAGGTTTTGTAGGTGTAGCAAGGAGTTCGGGCTTTACTCAGAGTGAGCTGGGAACTCATAAGAGGTTCTGAGTAGAGGAGTTATAATAAGCGCTAGCCCACGTGTCAATAGGGGCATTCTGGTTGTTGTGTTAAGAAAAAACTACAGTAGGGGCAGAGACGGATGCATTAAGAACAGGTAGGGCTATAGCAGTGATCTGCACAGTTATGGCCAAAGGGTAGCAGTAGAGCTGGTGAGAAGGTGAAGATGTCAGATCCTGGTTTATATTTTTATAGTTAAATGGAAATACTGATTAATGGGTGGGATATAGGATGTTAGAGAAAGTAAGAAGTCAAGATGAGGTCCAGTTGGTTTTTGCCTGAGTTACCAAAATCGCGGAGTTTACATTTACTTAGAAGGAAGACCAACAAGAACAGATTTAGGGAAACAGAATAATACCAGCATCTCAATTTTGGTTGTAATAAATTTGAGATGTCTATGAGTACGCTGAGTGGAGAGGTGTAGTTGAAGATAAAATGTGTAATCATCATTGTGTCGATGGTGTTTAAAGCCAGAAAACTGGATCTGCCCGAGTGGTAACTGTTTACGAGATCAAGATTTGAATGACTGAGAAGGTACAAGAAGTTATTGGATCACTGTACTAATTCATGCTTCCTGGTACTGATGCAGTTAGGAACATCCTATTGTCACACCGTGGGCTTGTATTTATAGTCCAGTGAATCTTCAAATGAATCAGAACAAAATTATTTGGCCCAAACACATCCAGCTGTCCTGGAAACAGGGACAATGCCTTGTGTGTCTCAAGTTCTTGGCTTCATCGCTGTTCAGCTACCCCCGGCATTGATTCTTACAGTGCCCATTGACCAAACACTTGAAAACATTCACCCTGGTTACACTCTGTCCTTCTGTGCTTTTTTTTTTTTTTAAATTAAACTTGTCATGTTCTGAAATTATTTATTTTCTGAAGCCCTCATTAGAGCTTAAGTTCCGTGGTACAGACTACATCTATCTTACTTGCTGCTGCAAACTCTGTGTTCAGAAAAATCCCTGTCATACAAGAATTGTCCAATATTTGCATCCAGATCACAGCATGGTCTAACGGAGTCCCTGCATCCTCATAAACAGAGGGAGCCGAAACCTTTGTGCATCTTCTCTCTGCCCAGAATGCCTATTGTTCTCCACACGCTCTTAAAGCTGTAAAAAATTAATTCACCTTTTTCCCACATGCAGGCAAATGGAAATTATTCTTGAACTACATTTAATTTTAATTCCAATCAGAAAAAATGGAAAGTAGGTAGGAACTTAAAAAAAAAAACCTGATACATATCTTTAAAACAGATGGAACAAAGGCTATAGTTAGACCCTTTACTTCATACGATAGATGTGTTATTCTTTATGTGTATGTGATAGAGGAATGATTTGTGAACTCTAAATCAGAACAACTAGCTTCAAATCCTGATTTTGGGACATATCGAATGTCACCATGGACATTGCCATTTTGGAGTTTGTTTTTTCATTGCCGATATGAGAAAAAGAACACTCATATCGGCACTGAGTCACTGCAGTTGACTCAGGCAAGAAGCTCACCCACTCGCTCTTCTCCATCAACACATCACTGTGTGCAGCGATTAAGGAATAAATGCCCCCAGCCAAGCCAGAGAGGAGGAGTGCAGTGTGCCTTTTTCTGCTTATCCCAGAGGCCAGCTCTTCCTTGCGACCAGCAATCGTAAGGCATCAAGTCTTCCTCTGAGGGGACTGTAGGCTTTGCTGTCTGTTTTCTGCATCAAAGTATCTCTAAATATTTGAGAGTGTGGAGAGCACCAACCAATAAATGGCTTCTATTAGAGTGATATCAGTAGTGCCACCGCTGAACCTACCTCAAGCAATAGGAGGTAAGATGGAATTCCTCACAAGTTGTGAGCATGGTAAAAGGCAAGTGCCTAAGGTGTCCTTGATAATAAAGTCTCAACTTCTTTCTTCACTCTGTCCTGTCTGCTGTCAACCTAAGATTTATACTACCAATGCATAGTTTGAATTATGATAGTCCCCGCCCTAAACTCTTCACCACCTCTCTCAAACCTAACAAGATGGATGCCTCTGCTGTTCACAATATTGCTTCATGTTTTAGTAGTTGAGTATTTGTGGAAAAGACCTCTTTGAGTCGGTTTCCTTATCTATACAATGTGAATAACTTTGGCATTTATCAGAGGGTTGTTGTGAGGATTAGATGAGTTAACACATTTAAGCATTGGAAAAATGTCACACAATGCTTGTTATTGAGAATAGCAATGTTATTGTTAATTGTTATTATATGATAGTGAGTTTCCTGAAGGAATAAAATAATAAATAATAAAAACAGCACAAGCCTTCGAAATCATTCAAGTGTGTGTTTATATTCTAGATCCAATATGTACCAAATTTGTTATGTTAGGCAATTTGCTTAGCTTTTTCACTAGAAAAGTGGAGTTAACAATTTCACTTCATCAAGTGATTTTAAAGGTCAGATTCAATTACAGTAAATATATAATTAATGTCTGCCCCATTAATAGATGTGCGTAAAGTGTAGTTATTATTTGATAGTTTAACATTTCATCACTCAAAACTCTGTTTTATTCCCAACGCAAATTGATATACTGTGACTATACAAATAGTATGTGCTTACTGTGAAAATGATTTATACATAAAATATATGAAGAAAATGGTAAAAATTATCCAGAATTCCACCTAAGACAATCATTAACTTCATAGACCTAGCTTTCATGATTTTTAAATGTTTCTATACTCACATGCACATATATATAATATTTTACACAAACCGTACTATACTTCTTTTATCATATATACTTTTACTCATTTTATTCATATATAATTGGCGTAAAATAAACTGCACATATTTAAAGTGAATGGTTTGAAAATTTTTGACATGTATATACACCCATGAAACCATCACCACAATCAAGATAATGACTACCTCCATTGCTCTGAAAAGTTTCCTTATATCCTTTTATAATCTCTCTCTCTTGCCCACCTTGTTTTCTGTCACTCTGGATTAGTTTGCATATCTTATAATTTTATATAAATGGAATCATACGGTGTATACTCTTTTCCTGTCTGACTTGTTTTACCCCACATAATTATTTTAAGATTCATTCATGTGTCACTCATCAATAATGTATTCCATTTATTGTCAAATAGTCTACAGTAGTAAAGCTATATTACAATATGTTTATCTAGTAACTTGTTGATGGACATTTGGGCTCTATTCCATTTTTGACTATTACAGATAAGTTGCAGTGAACATTTGAATACAAGTTTTTCTATGGATATACATTATCTTCCCCTTAAATACACAGGAGTGGAATGGCTTGGTCATATGGTTGGTGTATGTTTAATTTTTAAAGAAGATTTCCAAATGTTTTTTCCAAAATGGTTGTGCTATTTTACATTTTTTTTCTTTTTTTTATTATTATTATACTTTAAGTTTTAGGGTACATGTGCACAATCTGCAGGTTAGTGACATATGTATACATGTGCCATGCTGCTGTGCTGCACCCATTAACTCGTCATTTAGCATTAGGTATATCTCCTAATGCTATCCCTCCCCCCTCCCCCCACCCCACAATAGTGCCCAGAGTGTGATGTTCCCCTTCCTGTGTCCATGTGTTCTCGTTGTTCAATTCCCATCTATGAGTGAGAACATGCGGTGTTTGGTTTTTTGTCCTTGCGATAGTTTACTGAGAATGATGATTTCCAATTTCATCCATGTCCCTACAAAGGACATGAACTCATCATTTTTTATGGCTGCATAGTATTCCATGGTGTATATGTGCCACATTTTCTTAATCCAGTCTATCATTGTTGGACATTTGGGTGGGTTCCAAGTCTTTGCTATTGTGAATAGTGCCGCAATAAACATACGTGTGCATGTGTCTTTATAGCAGCATGATTTATAATCGTTTGGGTATATACCCAGTAATGGGATGGCTGGGTCAAATGGTATTTCTAGTTCTAGATCCCTGAGGAATCTCCACACTGACTTCCACAATGGTTGAACTAGTTTACAGTCCCACCAACAGTGTAAAAGTGTTCCTATTTCTCCACATCCTCTCCAGCACCTGTTGTTTCCTGACTTTTTAATGATCGCCATTCTAACTGGTGTGAGATGGCATCTCATTGTGGTTTTGATTTGCATTTCTCTGATGGCCAGTGATGATGAACATTTTTTCATGTGTCTTTTTTTTGGCTGCATAAATGTCTTCTTTTGAGAAGTGTCTGTTCATATCCTTTGCCCACTTTTTGATGGGGTTGTTTTTTTCTTGTAAATTTGTTTGAGTTCATTGTAGATTCTGGATATTAGCCCTTTGTCAGATGAGTAGGTTGTGAAAATTTTCTCCCATTTTGTAGGTTGCCTGTTCACTCTGATGGTAGTTTCTTTTGCTGTGCAGAAGCTCTTTAGTTTAATTAGTTCCCATTTGTCAATTTTGGCTTTTGTTGCCATTGCTTTTGGTGTTTTAGACATGAAGTCCTTGCCCATGCCTATGTCCTAAATAACAGGATCTGAAGTTGTGGCAATAATCAATAGCTTACCAACCAAAAAGAGTCCAGGACCAGGTGGATTCACAGCCAAATTCTACCAGAGGTACAAGGAGGAACTGGTACCATTCCTTCTGAAACTATTCCAATCAACAGAAAAAGAGGGAATCCTCCCTAACTCATTTTATGAGGCCAGCATCATCCTGATACCAAAGCCAGGCAGATACACAACCGAAAAAGAGAATTTTAGACCAATATCCTTGATGAACATTAACGCAAAAATCCTCAATAAAATACTGGCAAACCGAATCCAGCAGCACATCAAAAAGCTTATCCACCATGATCAAGTGGGCTTCATCCCTGGGAAGCAAGGCTGGTTCAATATACACAAATCAATAAATGTAATCCAGCATATAAACAGAACCAAAGACAAAAACCACATGATTATCTCAATAGATGCAGAAAAGGCCTTTGGCTATTTTACATTTTTATCAGCAGTTGTATGAGAGTTCCAATCCAGTTCCTCCATAGCCTCATAAACACTCTTTGATGGTCAGTCTTCTTATTAAAGACATTCTAATGGGTACATGCTATTTCATGATGGTTTTAATTTGTATTTTAGTAACTAGTGTTGGAGCCCAGAAAACCCTGCAAAATATGGTGTCTTAGCATGCTGAGTGCTTTGAATTAAAGAAAATTAAAAGGCCTCATAAATAAGCCTCAGGACCAACATCTTTCTCTGACCTTTCCCCAACCCCTTCTCTCTCTGATTCTCTTTCTTTTCTGAAGCACCTGGAGAAACTTACTCTGAAATTTTCTTATCTTACTAAGGAAATTTCTCTCCAGAAGACATGCAATTATCCTAAAACCCTCTCCTGTGAAATATCATCAAATAACTCAAAAAGATAAACCACTGGAGAAGAGACGAAAAGTTACCATGGCCAGAAGAGCTTTTCATCTATTCTTCTGAGGTCAGCTCCAAGAGATTGCCTGGGAGACTTAGCTACCTAAGACAACCTTTGTTCACAGTGAAGCCATCTCCTCTCCACCATCTCTTCTGGAGCTCCAAGAAACTTTGTCCTGGGTCTTTGTTATTTAGGCCCATTTATTTCTCCTAAAAATCATGTACTACCTCTCTAAAATTACCTACGGCCCCCTGAGTTCCCTCCCGCTTATGAAGAGGGTATTTCAGCCTTAACTATCTGGTTCTTCTTTGAGTCTCATTTTTACAGAACTTCTGTGTCCACATGCATGTTAATAAATTTGTAAACATTTTTCTACTAATTTGTCGATTGTCAATCATTTCAGCTAACCTTCAGAAGGGACAAAAGGGAAGCTTTCTCTCTGCTCCTACACCAGTGATTTTGAACATCTTTTTAAGTGCTTACTTCCCATCCATATATCTTCAGTGATATGTCTGGTTAAATTTTTTGTCCATTTTTTATTGTTTTCTTATTTTTCAGCTTTGAGATTTATATATTCTGGATATAAGCTGTTTACCGGTTATATGAGTTGCAACTATTTTCTTCCAATTTTTACTTGTATTTTCATTGTCTTAAGAGTTTTCTTCCCCCAAATAAAGAGGTTTTAATTTTGATGAGGTCAAATTAATTAATTTTTTATTTTATAGATCATTGTTTTGGTGGTATAGTTAATAATTATTTGCCTCACTCAAGGCCACAATGATTTTCTACTATGTTTTTTTCTACAAGTTTTGTAGTTTTAGGTCATATTTAGGTCTATGATCTATTTTAAGTTTTATTTTCCATTGTGGTAGAATCTATGACTTAAGTGCATATTTTCTTTGTATATGGATATGCAATTTTTCCAGCACCACTTGAAAAGACAACATGTATACATACTTTTTCCACTGAATTACCTTTGCATTTTTGTTGAATGTTAGTTGGCTATGATGTAGGTCTACTACTGAACTTTCCATTCTGTTCCATTGATCACTTTCTCTATTTTGATGCCAAACCACATTGTCTGAACTATTATATCTTTGCAATAGACTTTGCAGTTAGGTAGCTCTCCGACTCTGTTCTCATTCAAAATTGCACTGTATATTCTAAGTCTTTTGCATTTTCATGTGAATTTTGGAATTAGCATATTAATTTCCATGAAAAAACTGTGCTGTAGTTTGATATGGATCGTTTTGAATTTAGAGATCAGTTGGGAGTAATTGACATCTTAACATAGTGTTAAACCTGTTGTTAAATATACTCACATTTAAAATATCAGGTTATTTAAAATAATAGAATATTTTATACAAATTGATATTTTTATCTTTTGTGCTTTAATAAAATCATAGTTTTGTATGTTTTTTTTGCCTTTTTTCTGTCTTCTCTCTTTCCCTACCCGCTTTCAAAAAAAATAATGCAACCAATGATACAATCCTTATGTATTCAGTCATTATTATTTCCATGCTGAAAGAAATCATCTTAAAATGAAAATATGCCTCTTGGACCTCCAATAACAGGGAGCCTAATTGACCTGTGGCCCTTGCTGCTGAACTCTGAAATCCATCCACCTGTTGGCATGAAGGCCACACTTCCCATGAACCTAGCCAGTGATTGAAAGTGGAAAGACAACAATGGCAGGGTCATTTCTGCAAAATTGGAACTCTAGCAGGCAATTTTGGCTGGATGACTCTCTCTCAGCCTTGCCAAACTTTATTAGACCTGCAATGTAGTAAATGTCTCCTTCATCAAATCTTCCTTGTTCCCTCTCTCCTTCATAGAAGACTTTCCCAGACTCCCCCAGCACCCACCTCATTTGCCTTTCCAGAATTTTTTTTTATTATAAATTTACTTTCACATCTAGTTTCTGCTTTTTGGAGAACTTGTGCTCATAAAACATTTCTCAGCATTTCTTCCTTTTTTCTCTCTTAACAATGTGTCATGGCAATTCCTTCAAATCAACTGGTACAGGTCTAAACTGTTTTTGCTTTTGTTTTTGTTTTTGTTTTTGAGATGGAGTCTCACTCTGTCGCCCAGGCTGCAGTGCAGTGGCGAGATCTTGGCTCACTGCAACCTCTGCCTCCTGGGTTCAAGCGATTCTCCTGCCTCAACCTCTTGAGTAGCTGGGATTATAGGTGCCCACCACCACGCCCAGCTAATTTTTGTATTTTTAGTAGAGACGGGGTTTCACCATGTTGGCTGGGCTGGTCATTGATGTATAGTATTCCATAGATATTACGTTGCTGAATTTTTTCAATTTTTCTCCAAATATATATATTTTTTGCCACTTGAAACAAAGCTTTAATAAATGTTCTCTATGTGTGTGTTGAGTGTGTTTCCTTAGATTTGCAAGCTTGTTTCTATGGAATGGATGCTTCCATGTAGCATTACTGTATTTTGACAGTGAATAAATATTGCCAGTCTACTGTCTAAAATGACAATATACTATATTATTATCACCTGAAATCCCAGCAACAATTTGAATTAATACTTGTTAAGTATTAACAACTATCATTTTGTCTTTCTAGTAGGTATGAAGTGATATTATCTTAATTCACATTCCTATAAATACTAAGGCAATATAAAACCTACAGAAAATAATTTCTTAGAAAATATTAATTACCAATTTGAATTAATTAGAAAATAAAAACTTAAGTGAACATTAACATATTTATTTATTTATTTATTTGAGACAGGGTCTCATTCTGTCACCCAAGCTGGAGTGCAGTGGTATGATCATGGCTCACTGCAGTCTTGACCTTCTGGACTGAAGCCATCCTTCCACCTCAGCCTCCTGAATAGCTTGGACCTTAGGGCACACGCCACCATGCCCAGCTAGGTTGTGTGTGTGTGTGTCTATGTGTGTAGATGGGATTTTGCCACGTTGTCGAGGCTAGTATTGAACCCCTGGACTCAAGTGATACTCCCACCTCAGCTTCCTGAAGTGCTGCGATTACAGGTGTTAGCTACCGTGCCCAGCCAACATCAAAATTTTTAGAATATTGTTTATAATTTCTAATTTACAAAAGCAACAAATAGTTTTAAAGCTAATCTTGAAAGAACAAGTATTATTATCAGTTAATATTAATTTAAGGAGAAAATTACCAAAGAAGACAAAGATGAGTGCTATGTAACATTTGAAAGAAAACAATTTTTTTTATTATTATACTTCAAGTTCTGGGGTACATGTGCAGAACGTGCAGGTTTGTTACATAGGTATACACGTGTGATGGTGGTTTTATTGCACCCATCAACCTGTCATCTATGTTAGGTATTTCTCCTAATGCTATCCCTCCCCTAGCCCCCAACTGGGGCCTCCCCAGGCCCCAGCGTGTGATGTTCCCCTTTCTGTGTCCATGTGTTCTCATTATTCAACTCCCACTTATGAGTGAGAACGCGCGTGTTTGGTTTTCTGTTCTTGTTAGTTTGCTGAGAATGATGGTTTCCAGCTTCATCCATGTTCCTGCAAAGGACATAAACTCATCCTTTGCTATGGCTGCATTGTATTCCATGGTGTATATGTGCCACATTTTCTTTATCCAGTCTATCATTGATGGGCATTTGGGTTGGCTCCAAGTCTTTGCTATTGTGAACAGTGCAGCAATAAACATACGTATGCATGTGTCTTTATAGTAGAATGATTTATAATCCTTTAGGTATATACCTAGTAATGGGATTGCTGAGTCAAATGGTATTTCTGGTTCTAGATCCTTGAGGAATCTACACACTGTCTTCAACAATGGTTGAACTAATTTACACTCCCAACAACAGTGTAAAAGTGTTCCTATTTCTCCACATCCTCTCCAGCATCTGTTGTTTCCTGACTTTTTAATGATTGCCATTCTAAGTGGCATGAGATGGTATCTCATTGTGGTTTTTATTTGCATTTTTTTAATGACCAGTGATGATGAGCTGTTTTTCTTATGTTTGTTGGCTGCATAAATGTCTTCTTTTGAGAAGTATCTGTTCATATTCTTTGCCCACTTTTTGATGGGGTTTTTTTTTCTTATACATTTGTTTAAGTTCTTTGTAGATTCTGGATATTAGCCCTTTGTCAGATGGATAGATTGCAAAAATTTTCTCCCATTCTGTAGTTTGCCTGTTCACTCTGATGATAGTTTCTTTTGCTGTGCAGAAACTCTTTAGTTTAATTAGATCCCATTTGTTAATTTTAGCTTTTGTTGACATTGCTTTTGGTGTTTTAGTCATGAAGTCTTTGCCTATGTCCTGAATGGTATTGCCTAGATTTTCTTCTAGGGTTTTTATGGTTTTACCTTAGGTTTAAGTCTTTAATCCATCTTGGGTTAATTTTTGTATAAGGTGTAAGGAAGGTGTCCAGTTTCACTTTTCTGCATATGGCTAGCCAGTTTTCCAAACACCATTTATTAAATAGGGAATCCTTTCCCCATTGATTGTTTTTGTTAGGTTTGTAGACATCAGATAGTTGTAGATCTGTGGTATTATTTCTGAGGCCTCTGTTCTGTTCCATTGGTCTATATATCTGTTTTGGTACCAGTACTATGTTATTTTGGTTACTGTAGCCTTGTAATATAGTTTGAAGTTAGGTAGGGTGATGCCTCCAGCTTCCTTCTTTTTGCTTAGGATTGTCTTGGCTATGTGGGCTCTTTTTTGGTTCCATATGAACTTTAAAGTAGTTTTTTCTAATTCTGTGAAGAAGGTTAATGGTAGCTTGATGGGAATAGCATTGAATCTATAAATTACTTCAGGGACTATGGCCATTTTCATGATATTGATTCTATCCATGACCAGGGAATATTTTTCTATTTGTTTGTGTCCTCTCTTAATTCCTTGAGCAGTGGTTTGTAGTTCTCCTTGAAGAGGTCCTTCACATCCCTTGTAAGTTGTATTCCTAGGCATTTAATTCTCTTTGTAGCAATTGTGAATGGGAGTTCACTCATGATTTGGCTCTCTATTTGTGTATTATTGATGTATAGGAATGCTTGTGACTTTTGCACATTGATTTTGTATCTTGAGACTTTGCTGAAGTTCCTTATCAGCTTAAGGAGATTTTGAGCTGAGATGATGAGGTTTTCTAAATATACAATCATGTCATCTGCAAACAGAGATAATTTGACTTCTTCTCTTCCTATCTGAATTCCCTTTATTCCTTTCTCTTGCCTGATTGCCCTGGCCAGAACTTGAATCTCTGTGCACCAACAACATGGTAGCTAAATATGAGAAGCAAAGATTATCATAGGCAAAATGATCTTAAAATAAAGTATAATTAAAGAGTTTAAAACCACTTTCAGAAATAGATAACCATAGTAGAAAAGAAAGTGTGTACAAAGAAGAATAATATAATTAAAGTCAATTATACATAGTAATATAATTTGTCGGTTATACATTGGGAGATTCCTGAATTATTTAAATTATAGAAATAGATGATAAAAAGTTTCTTCAGAAATTTTAACATGATTTCTCTGAGCATTTTGTTTCAAGCTATGGACCGAAATATTTTTTCAACTAATAAGATTTTTCGCAATTTGTTACTCAATTCCTGCCCTTAATTTCTGTTCTTTACTTTACCTCCATTTTGAATTTTTAATATCTGCCTGTGTCTCTCCCAGTTTGTTCCTCCAGCTCTCTTACCTTCTGTCTTATAATTTCTACCTTTTATTTTTCTTTGTGTTGCAAGATTTTTACTTTTTGGGTCTTACAGGCAAATTGTTAGTTTCTCAAGAATATAATCATCTGTTATCAATTGGTAGATTTTTAAATTTGATAATAATTTCTCAGTCCCCCAAAAAATGTGTTCATAAATGTTTTTGTGGTTATTGTTTATAATAATCAAAGCTTTGTAAATTAACATTAGTGTTTTGTCCAAGTTACAAATTTCCTCCTTAGCAATTGTTTTCCACTAGTTGCAGCATGGTCTGGTCTGCTTCTCTTTCTTCTCTGGCTGATGCATTTCCTGAGGTGTTATTTTTCTTTGCCCATTCTTGGCTACCTTGCAGCTCAAGATCAGTTTTTGTTTGTTTTTTTTTTTCCCCAGCAGTGACGATCCTACCCTGGAAAGGGTAAAGGGTCAGTGGTGTCCACTTCTGAGAGCTAGCTGTGTGTAACTCCCTGAAGGAAGGAACTCTGCATTCTGGGCTTCTTAGCTGCAATGGCCAGCAGCTTTAGAGGTGAAGATTACTGAGCCTACTGTTCTTCTTCCTCCGTGGCTGTCTATGAAACCCCCGAGATTTCTAGGTGCTACCAGTTAGATTTCCAAAGCCTATTTGGCCCTTCCCCTTGAGAGTTTCTAGGGACTACTCTTGTTTCTAATTTTTGCCCCCAGACTCTTGGTGGCTAAGTTCTAGGTACTCTTCAAGATCAGAGAAAGAAAGTCTTGAGCCTGACCAGTTTTCACCAGGATTCCAATAGACTTCACAGCCTTGTTCCATCATCTGGATCATGTCTTCTGGCTTCAGCAATGTATCTGGCAAAGAATGAGGGTTGATGATAACATTGTATTGCAGCTGCGAGTAGAGAGCCAGGTAGGTATGTGAAAGTCATTCCCCAGATTTCTGCTATTCCCCAATGTACCCCATGTATAAACAGGAAAACTAATGTTTCTTAAAATTGAACAAATATTCTTGCATTGTTTCTTTGCTTACACCTGGAATACTTTACTCTTCATCACTCCCCCGGTTTATAAATATTACCTGTTCTTCTAAGTTCACTTTAAATAATATCTACTCTTTGGAACATTTCAACTTTTTTGGTTTTCTACTATTATTTACATATAAGTTTCATATACAGTATTTAACACAAAATGTCCCCAGTTTATACAGTTCGGCATAGAGCAAAAACAAGCATTAAATATTCTAAAATAATAATACCATGTGTACCGAAAACCTTAATTTTAAATGTGTACAAGATTCAGACAGTTTCCTCGATGCATGAAGTCGGCATGGGGATCCGGGCCCAGGTAATCTACAGAGCACAATACGCTGGCTCTCCCCAGCCTCCCATGAACTCCTTCTCTTGGTCGTGAGGACCACTCTATACAGATCTTCCCATTTATAAAGAAAATATATAAACAGAAATGTTTATATAAATATTGTTTTAAAAATATTGCATTATAATTTTTAAAATTTAAGAACACTGTGTTAGCCAAATAAGTCTTTCTGAAGGTGGTCAGTTGTGAATTCCTATGTAAAGCC
Organism: Gorilla gorilla gorilla; assembly: GCF_029281585.2. Taxonomy (NCBI): domain Eukaryota; kingdom Metazoa; phylum Chordata; class Mammalia; order Primates; family Hominidae; genus Gorilla; species Gorilla gorilla. The sequence goes on along the minus strand of NC_073229.2, from coordinate 128,222,280 downwards.
CGAACCATGAATCATTTTTCTCTGGTGTCTCACCTCCTATTGGGAGGTCAAACATTTATTGATCCTACCTTGTATGTGATCACTCCCCTCCACTGGCCGCCAAAAGCACTGAGTCTGTGTCCCGTAACACATGATGTGGTTTGGCTGTGTCCCCACCCAAATCTCATCTTGAATTGTAATTCCCAGAACCCCTACATGTCATGAGAGGGACCCATGGGAGGTAAATGAATCATGGGGGCGGTTACGGTTATGCTTTTCTCATGATAGTGAGTGAGTTCTCATGAGATCTCATGGTTTTATAATGGGCTTTTCCCCCTTTTTGCTGGGCACTTCTTGTTGTCACCATGTAAGACATGCCTTTGTTCCTTCTTTGTCTTCTGCCAAGATTGTGAGGCCTCCTTAGCCATATGGAACTGTGAGTTCATTAAACCTCTTTTGCTTTATAAATTACCCAGTCTTGGGTATTTCTTCACAACAGTATGAAAATGAACTAATATACACATTATATTTTCTTTGCAGTCTATATATTTTATACATGCTAAATTTCTCTATCTTTATTAAAGCATGTATTGCTTTATGGCAGTTGTATACTCATTCTATTATCCCTTGCACTGGCTAGCTAATGCATCCACTAGACAATTAGCGCAATAAAAATGTATGGCGTAACCCCTCTTCCTCCCTCATATTAAAATTAACATACATACAGATTCAGCTAAATGCCAACTAAAGAAAGCATGAGAAGAAAGTCAGTCAAAATGATGCAGGAAGGAATGATAAGCTTTACCCTTAGGAGAATTTGCATATGAAGAACCATCTTCTTAACTCCTAAACCTGTATATATGGTCAACATTGAATTAATGTGGGTCTATGTTACTTCTGTCATGGTTACCAATATTCCCTTAGAGAGATACAATGTTCATAATGGCCCTGCATGAGCTTCTCACTCTAGATTTCAAGCTTCTGAAGACAGAAACCACTTGGTATTTTCTCTAGGATTTGGGAAGGAAGCACAGGTACCAAATAGAAGGAATTTGTCCTTGTTCCTTCCTTCCTCCCCCTGCTCATCACTCTCCTCTTGAGAAGAGATTTTGGTGCCTACTCTCAAATTTGGGATGAAATATTTCATATGATTGCTTTTTAAATTGAACTTTTCATCTGTTTATTTGTTTAAACATACTTTAGAGGAAATTATGTTAATGAATCTTTTTGGATTTGATAGTCATATTCTCTTTAATTACGTGATTTCAAGTTCCTCAGTACTTTCAGTACTTTTTTGCATGTAACTCAGCTTTTAATCATACTTGAAGTGATTACCAGATTAGGGGAAAGTAAGAGGAAGGGTCACAGTTTGGAATAAGACTCTTATATATATGTAAAAGAAAAAAAGTCACAAATGTAAACAATGATGATGATAATAATCATAATTTATTGAATATTTACCATCTCCATAATTAAGTGATTATTTATTAATTCATCTAATCTTTCTAGCAACCCTTTGAAAAAGTGTTATCTCTATTTTACATATGAGAAAAGTAATGCTTAACTAGTCTAAGGATACAGAGTTAATAAATGCATAGTACAAGATTCAAACTCAAGCAGTCTAACTCCAGGGGCTTCCAGAACCCTTAACCATGCAATACACTGCCTTTCACCAAAGAGAAGAAAGTGTTTTCAATATTAGAATGAATATACTACATCAACTACATAACACTGTTATTAAGTCCAGCAAGTAATGAGGCTCTTGGGCAATTATTTAAGTACAACTATTAATAAGCTCATGCTGAGAATATCTAGCTCATCCTCCACAAGTCTGAAGGAGCTTCTGATCAAACAGTAAAACATAACATAAATCCCACAGCCTGCAATGTGACTAAGATATACTGCTCCAACAATACATTTTGTTCCAGGGAACTTAAAAAAAATCACATTTCTTTAGCAAATCCTTCTAGTTAGGTAAAATGGTATCTAACTAAGCATTATAGATCTCTATGGGACCCAAGGGTCACATTAGTAATCCAATTAAAACCATTTCCCTCTGTCCACTGGAGAAATCAGCATTGTTCTTCACAACAGAATCCTGTCTTAACTTAACAAAGGGCTCTGGTGCTCTCTTATTTTATTTAAATAGCCTCATGGGGCCCTATACTATAGTGATATTTATAGTGCTTAGAGGTTTTGGTTTGTAAAATATTGCACTTTTCTGGAAATAGAGGAGAGTGGGGACAGGTAGGGGAGGATGACAGGTATAGATGAGGGCAATAGTAAACATTTAGTCAGAAAATAAGTTCCAGAATATGGTATTGCTATTTTCTCTTTTTCTTTTTTTTTTTAACTAGAAGATTGGGATCTACAAATAAAACTATGAAAAATGTGAAATATGAGTTTTGCTCTTATTAAATTTTGAGTCTAGTTTTCTGTAACTCATAAAGAGACTCTGAAGTGGGTGCAATGGAGATCAACAATTATAATTTCAAGTAACACCCTTGAAGAAGTGCTCAGGGAGTGAGAAATTATTTAGTGTGAAACAGAGAAGATTGGGGCATAATTTAAACATTGTTCAAAGATATGAAGAAAAATTATTCATCTCCTTTCCATTGAGAACCTAACAGCAGGAAATGGGCTTTTGCTGCTATCTGAGGAATTCATGTTATTGTAGAAAATAGTTTCCTCTGGCAAAAGTTTTTAGGTATTTTTTCAGGGTTACATTGTTGAAAGTGGTTTGCAGATCTCTTTGTCTGATGGTCTTTAAACACAGAATGTTTCCTCATCAGTTTGTTGTTGTTTATATGTAATTCTACAAAACATGTAGGGATAAAAATGATGGCATTTCCTGAATTCTTATTGCCTTAGAAATAGGATCATTTTTTTCTATGAACTATTATAATATGAGAATAAATATAGTAAAATATATCATATTTTTAATACTTCATCTTTTGATGCAAATATTTTTTTGCAGACATTTGTGTACACAAAAATGTATATTTTATATATGCACATATAAAACTAAAATGATGAAATCATATAAATAAATACTACTTTAGGAAAACCTTGTAAAATGTTGTATACTATAACTTGACCTTGCAAACAGAGGAACTCACCCATAAATATAATGAAGGCACTTCCTTGTCAAAATAAACTAAGTAAACATTGATTTATGCTGTTCTGAAATGTTACGCTCAGGGATACTGCCTGCTTACCCCCTCTCCTCTCTCTGCACATGTACTCTGATTTGGGAATCACTGCTCAGGGGCATCCTTAGCAAAAGGCTCTGAGTGTTCTCTGAGCTAGTCTAGGTGTAGTCTGTGACTAGAGTTCTCTTCATTCAGGCTGCTGGACTAAAAACATGACTCGCAAATTAGGTGTCTCTGACAGCTTTTAAAAGCTATCATTTGGTTGTGTTGAGAATTTTTTCTTTTATTCCATAGATGAGGATAATACTTTTTAAAATTTTGTATACTTCCTTTTTGGTACCGTACACCACCCAGGATCAACCACTTTATTTTCCAATTTTAGGGACACTGAGATCTCATTAATTAGAACAGCTAATATAAATTTAAAGTTTATAATAATTTGGAAAAGGGGCTGATTGGAAATTATTTGTACTTAGCAAATCTTTCCCTCAAATTGTTCTAAATTGCAGCTTGAGCTAAATTGCAGGAGGAATGCTTAAAATACTTAAGTGAATGGGTGATTTTGAAGCACTTTTAGAAACGCCCACATGCTTACAATATACATGCTAACTTGAAAGCATTTCTATTTTTTTAGACTGAGTTCCTTAGCACCTCTACTAAGAGTTTCTTAGGCTAGTTTGGAATATCTTAGTAAAAACTAATATATTTATATTCATTTTTAAAATTATGCCATTATTTTACTTTCACTCAGCTCTGATTGATTTTTTTCCCTGTTTGGTCAACATTTGTAAAGTTTTTTATTTTTAGTTTTTGTATTTCAGTAGGTTTTTGGGGAACAGGTTGTGTTTGGCTACATGAATACATTCTTTAGTGGTAATTTCTGAGATTTTGGTGCACCCATCACCTGAGCAGTGTTCATCGTACCCAATGTGTAGTCTCTTATTCCTCCCCACCCCCTACCCTTTCCCCTGAGTCCCCAGAGTCCAATATATCATGGCAAGGTTTTATCATATTTTTGTGTTGCCATAAAATGATTGTCAAGTAGATTGTTAAATTTGACCAGTCTTCAAAGTGTTACAGAGGGAACGCTTTCATATACATTATTTCTTGAAAAATCAACCCCACTTAAATTCTACTCAAGAGACTTTTATTGATATATCTTTCTCTGATCACATGTATTGAGGACCTACTGTATGTCAGACATTGTGCTTAGTTATAAGAAGTAAGGGATTTAAGACAGACATACTTTCTGACCCCATTGAGCTTATTAGAGGATATAGCTAAGAGAAATGAGATAAAGTTAATCAAAAGTGTCATAGACGTAATAGGTGTGCAGATTCAAAGAAAGACTACTAAGAGGAAGGGATGTCCACAGAAAAACATTAGTGTAATTTAATAATCTGTGACAAATGAAATGAAGAGTCTACTAGGCAGGAGGTAATAGTCTATGTAGAAGTCCAGGGCCTTTGGACAATTGAAGGTAGATGTGTTTGTCTAGATTGTTGCATGGGAGGGGAAAGTGAATCATGTCCGCCTTTTAAAGAATATCATATTCATCCTGTGGGTAACTGGGGGTCCTTCAAGCATTTTAGAAAGGGTAAGCATGTTCAGATTTATTTATTTTTTAAGATTGTTATATTTGGTATGTGGGAAATGATTGGAGGGAATAAAACCAGATTCAAAACATGAAAATGGAGACTTGTTGAAATCATACAGGCAGTACTTGTATATCTAAATAATGACCTAGAGTAGTATCAGTATGTTGGCAAGAAGTAGAAAGGGAAGGAATGAGATGTATTAATTTGCAGAGTGTTGGATGGTAAGAGAGAATAGTAAGATAATTTCAGCTTTGAACATATTCGATTGCATGTATGAAAGGGATATTCAGTACACAGTTGAAAATGTGTATATGAATCTCTAGAGAAAAAAATGTACTGGTAACCCAAAACATGGAGTTATCAGCCTGGCAATGATCACTAAAGCTGGAGAGTAGAATATATTCACAGAGAAAGAAGAGCAATAGCGTAGTGTAGACCCATAAGAGATGTTTAAGTATAAGGGAGAAGGGACTGCTATGTTTTACACTTTAACATCCCTTGTATTAGTTGTTCCTTAACCCATGGTATCACACCTGTGGCTTGAGAAGTAAATCATTTATAAGAAAGTCGAAACTCTGAATGTAAACAGGTTTTTTTTCTTTTTTTCAAGAAATTTGATTATGAAGGAGTTGGAGGGGTTATGAAGTTAAAGAGTATTTTTTTTTAATGGGAGAGACTAGAACCACTTTTAATATTGATAAGAAAGTGGGATTATCCTCTCAGTAGTAAGGAGGAAAGATGGCTTTCATCTCAGTAGGAGGGATATAGGAAATAATAGGACAGATGCTAGTAATATCTCCTTCCTTAAATTCCCTCTCCTGTGGCATGTTTAGCATAACATAATTTAGCTTTTCTAAGGCATTCTCTTGTATTACTTTATTGTACGTGTTAGTCTTGTCTATTAATTGCTTCTAAGTGCCTTGAAAGCAGGAGATCACAGTTTGCACCATTTCCTGCAGTGAGGCTAGAGATGTTGCTCAGCATCATCCCCAAATGAGTCCTACAAAGCAGAAGACAAGATGTTTGTTTTTCTTTCTTATAGAAACTGTTCTAACAGATCATGAAAATGCAATGTGAACCAAAGTCCCTGTCTTTTATTTTTTTAAATACAGGTTTCATGGCTACTCTGAGGAAAAATCAGAAACGCTCTCTAATCTGTGATTGAAATAATCCTGCTCCTTTGTCTTTATATCTATATCTTATACGTATATCAGTATCTCTATATACCTATGTGTCTATAAAGCTCCAGAGAAAAAAAATAAACTGATGATCCAAATCCTGGAGTTATCAGCCTGGCAGTGGTCACTCAAGCTGGGAAGTAGAATATATTCACTGAGGATACATAGATACATAGAATCGATCGGTACATAGATACAAAGAAATATGTAGATATATAGATTAGAAAGAGATTGGTCCACCTTTCCTAAATAAATAAAAGCAAAATTTATTTCATCAGAATTTTATAATTTCTGACTAGCATGAGGGGAAAAAAAAGATCCCTATGTTCCTCTTCGTCATTGGTGCTTTCCCGTCTAGCCCACAAATACCCAATTGAACAGTTGTGGGACCCCTCCAATGCAAGCAAGGCCAGCCTGGGACTCAGGACATTTCTTATTAAGGGCAATTCTCACCTTAAGGGAGATGAATAAAGCAGGCTGGATATTATCTGGACAATACACTGAATAGTGAACAAAGGATTTGTGAAGCCCCTTGACCCTTGTCTGGCAGTGGTATCCTGATATTCTAATTTTGATACAGTTAAAAGAATCTGAGAACAGTCACGACCAAAGCAAGGAGACAGCCATAAGTTTGGCAGATACTGTTTTAGTGATGCTAATGCAGTGATGAACTTACAAATACTACATCATTTGTGGATTGGTTTCTAAAGTGTTTTAAGATGTGAGACATGTTTTCTGCTAATAGTTAAAAAATGTAGAATTTAGAATTGTACATCCAGAGCTAGAAAACACACCAGGTCCCACTGTTGAGATATGCCAGGGTTTTTTATTTATTTTTGACTTAAGGAACCAATGCAGACAAATGATAAACAGTAACAACGTTCAAAACCTTTTACAACAGAGCGTTTCAATTATTTTTGCTCCCCGCTGTCATTCTATGTAAGCGTCGTGGGCAACAGTATTCTGCATTTCACTTACGTCTCTGTGCTTTTGTTTTCTGCCTACTTTTCCAAAAATTTTATCTTTAAGTAAATGCTCCTGAAATGGAGTCCACAGTATTCACTTGCCATTGTCTTCCTTACTGAGCTTCTGCTCCCTCTCTTTCTCCTGACCACCAAAGGAACAAGTAGTTAACATTCACTGTTTCTCTGCTTCAGGTTCCCTCTTCCATAAATAATTGATTGATACTTGAGTTTTCTTTATGACATTTATGAAAAAGAAGAGAGAAGAAGAGAAAGGTAGCTTGAAAAAAATGTATTTTATTTAGGTGAAACAGATTTGGCTTCCCAAATCCCTTTTTCTACATTGAATTTTAGCTATTGGAAAATATTGTGCTGTGTGTGCACATGAATCAGCCTGCACACAGATACATGCTGCTCTGTATGTGGAATCTGGCTCCAAGGTGCTATTTGACAGCTTGTATTTGCTTACTAACCATCCCGCAGCAGGGAGATGTTTGGGCTTGGAATAAAAGTTGTTTATAGACGTGAAAGTTTTCCATTGGCACTGACTGTGTAAACATTTAGAATTGTGCAAGGTCTGGTTACAGGAGACATTATTCAGAAAATTTTTCACCGGAGCATAACTATTTATCTCATTAATCAACAAAGCTATTCTTCTTCTTCCTATTTTCTTCCACACCTAAATGTGGCGAAATTTAGAGTGAGCCCGAATCATAGAAGTATCCTCGTCTATTTGTAGGACTGTATTTCACTCTTCCCATATAATATGTTTTCTTTTTCCTTAAAATCTTCAAAGAAATTGATTGTACAACAAGTCTTATTATCCCATTCTTATGACTAGCACTTGATTTGTTCGTAGACATTGAGTGACAAATGCAGTGCTTAATTTAACAGAGAAATCTAACTATATATTTTCTTATAAAACTATCCCCTTTTGTCTGGTTCTTAGTGGAAATTGAACAATTGCTTGAGCCAGCCCTAAAATATGATTTTAAAAACTAATATGTTTGGGGAGAATTGAGTAATGAAGTGTCATATTTTGCTCTTGGTGTTTAAAACTGCTCTCATACATTGTGATGGTCTGTCCTGGTAAACGAGGCTCCTAGCATTCTTTCAGAACATACCTTCTTACTAAAGCCCTTGCAATAAATTCACTCTGTATTAATTACCTCCTCTCCTAGTGGCAGACATACTATTTCCTGAATGCTTTCATCAGAGTCTCTGGGTAATTCATTGCCCAGAAAATGCCTCTTACCTGTCTATTATAGACCTCATCACGTGTATTAAGAAGATTACAAATATTATATTTTCTATTATTACTAAAATCTTATTTTAAAAAAATTCTGTGAGGACCCATAAGATAATTTATATTTATCATGGTGACTCAATCTTCTAGTGACTCCTTTAAATACTACAACACATAGTATTTTTTAAAGTATCTTATTTCACTTTTAGACTTTTACCTATTTATTTTCAATATCGCTTTCTCTTTTTCCCTTGCAAAACTGGGTTTCATTCTTGTTAAAATAAAAGTCTTTGGGAATTGTGTCCTTGTGCCCTGATAAGGTACGTAGAATTTCAATTTCAGTCCTTTTGTTTAGGTGTTGAAAAGCTACTCAGAGAATGCATAAAACCCGAAATATTCCGATCATCTTTAAGGCACCAGGAAAAAATGGAAGTGAGCATTGTTGTTTGATTTCTAATTGGATAAATTCAGCTGTTCTATGTTTCAAATTCATCTTTTTGTTGAGTTGCCAGGTATATATCCAGGTAAGCGACAGGAGATCCCTGGAGCTGCTGTTCTCTCCAACTTCTATTGTGTCCCGCACATTTTCCTGCACACTTCAGTTTGGCTCCAGCTACTACTCTTTCACTAAACAGCTCTCCATTCTCTCCATTTGGCTAAACACATTTGTCAAATTTCAGATCTCATCTTGCTTGATCCTTAGCAGCTGTCTCCATTGCCTATGACTACTTTGAAATACACATGTTCCTTGAGTTCTCCTCATCCCTGTCTGATGCGTCCTTCCAAGGGTCCTTAACAGCTTCTTACTGAATTTTAAATCTTGGCTTTTTTTCAAGGTCCTGTCCTAAGCTTTTGCTCTCCTTTTCTATACTTTATCCTTTGGAAATCTGAGCTAGGGCTAATAGCTTTATTTATCATTTATGGTTGATAATTCTCAAATTGAAACCCCTATCCCAGAGCTTCTTAAAATCATCTGCAGCACATACATCCAACTGAATGTATTATACGTACTGAAGGTTCAACATGTCCGGAACTGAGCACATGATTCTCTCTGCCTATCCAGCCCCTACCAAAAAGATTATTCTTCTCCATCATAGTGAATGAACCCCAATTCAACCAGGAACCCAAGTCATTCTTAACTCTTTTCTCTTTATCTCCTTCTTAGCCAATCATCCATCACTATCTCCATTCTACCTCCAAAATAAATCAAATTCAATCTACCTCTCCTTATTTCCAGAGTCATTACTTTTTCCTGAGCCACCATTATTTCTCACTTGAAATAGTGCCATAGCTTTATAAATGATCTCTAATTTTATTCTTGATCCTCTTTAATTGGTTCTTTATACTGCTGTTAGAGAATTTCCTTTATAAAAGACGCATCTATGTAATCATGTTGCTCCTAGGCCTTAAAAGTTGCTCAGTGTCTACGCAGTTGTGAACTTGGCCTACAAGGGCCTGTAAATTCTGACTCTTACCTATGTTTCCAGCTTTGCCTGCCACTACTCTTTATCACATCATTCCTCCAACAATACTGCCCATGCTTTAATTCCTCCAATATGGTATGCTTCTCACTCCAGGGCCTTCTTATATGCTGTTTTCTCTGTCTATATGTTTTTCCCATTCTTGTTTTTTTTAATTAATTATTCTTTCAGAGATCAATTATTTCCTGCTCATAGATGCTTCCCTAATAATACAGATTAAATCAGGTGCCTTGTTAAATACTCTGATTAGATCTTGTTATGCAGTGAATGTCTGTATTCTGCTAAATTTATATGTTGAAGCTTAAACCCCTAGAGTGGCTATATTTGGAGATGGAACCTCTAAGGAAGTACTTAAGGTTAAATGAGGTCATAAGGTTGGAGCCCTAATTAAAAAAGATTAATATCCTATTAAGAAGAGATACCAGAGAACTTGTTCTCCTTCTTTTTCCTTGTACATTCACCAAGGAAAGGTCATAAGAAGTAATGGTGAGAAGGCAGATATCTGCAAGCTAGGAAGAGAGCTCCCACCAGAAGTCTACCCTGCCAGACCTCGATGTTAGACATCTAGCCTCCAGACCTTGACGTTAGACATCTAGCCTCCAGAACTATAAGAAAAAAGTACCTAGTGTATGGTGTTTTGTTATGGCAGCCCAAGATGACTAATACAGGACTTGTACTTTCTCTATGTAGCACTCATCATGACCCTAAATAACTAACTTTTTTTCTTATTTTTATAATTTCAACTTTTATTTTAGATACAGGTGGCACATGTGCAGGTTCATTACCCGGATATATTGCATGATGCCGAGATTTGGTGTATGATTGATCCCATCACCTAGGTAGTGAGCATAGTATCCAGTAGCTTGTTTTTTAACCATTGCTCCCCTCTCTCCTTCCCTCCTCTAATAGTCCCCAGTATCTAATGTTGCCAACTTGTCACTGAGTATCCAAAGTTTGGCTCCCACTTATAGGTGAGAACTTGTGGTATTTGTTTTTCTCTTTTTGCATTAATTCACTTAAGATAATGGCCTCCAACTGCATCCATGTTGCTACAGTGGACATGAGTTCATTCTTTTTTATGGCTGCATAGTATTCCATGGTGTATGTGTACCACAGTTTCTTTATCCAATGCACCATTGATGGGTGCCTAGGTTGATTCCATGTCTTTCTTTGGTGAATAGTGCTGCAGTGAATATACAAGGTTATGCGTCTTTTTTGGTAGAATAATTTATTTTATTTTGGAAGTGTGCCAAGTAATGGGATTGCTGGGTCAAATGGTAGTTCTGTTTTAAGTTCTTTGAGACATTCCAAATTGCTTTACACAGTGGCTGAATAAATTTACATTCCCACCAACCCTTCCCTTTTCTCCGCAGCCTCACCAGCATCTATTATTGTTTTGCTTTTTAATAGCCATACTGACTTGTGTGAGATGGTATCTCAGTGTGGTTATGATTTGTATTTTTCTGATATTTAGTGATGTTTGGCATTTTTTCATATGTTTGTTGGTCTCATGATGTCTTTATTTGAGAAATGTCATATGTGTCCTTTGCCCCTTTTTAAAGAGGTTGTTTTTTGCTTGTTGGATTAAGTTCCTTATATACTCTGGATATGAGGCCTTTGTTGAATGCATGGTTTGTTAATATTTTCTCCCATCCTACAGGTTATCTGTCTACTCTGTTTCTATTGTTGTGCACAAGCTCTTTTGTTGAATTAGGTCTGACTTGTCAAATTTTGTTTTTGTTGCAATTGCTTTTGAGCACTTAATGATAAATTCTTTCTCAAGGCCAATGTCCAGAATGGTGTTTCTTATGTTTTCTTCTAGGAGTTTTGCAGTTTGAGGTCTTACATTTAAATTTTTAATCTATCTTGAGTTAATCTTTGTATATGTTGAAAGAAAGAGGTCCAGTTTTATTATTCTGCATAGGGCTAGCTAGCTGTCCCAGCACTATTTATTGAATATGAAGTCCTTTTCTCATTGCTCATTTTTAATGAGTTTCTCAAAGATCAGATGGCTGTAGCTGTGCAGCTTTATTTCTGGGTCCTCTATTCTGTTCCATTGGTTTATGTATTTATTTTTGTACTAGTACCATGATGTTTTTGTTACTGTAGCCTTATAGTGTAGTTTGAAGGTGGGTAAAATGATGCCTTCATTTTGTTCCTTTTGGGTGGGATTGCTTTGGCCATTTGGGCCTTTTTTGGTTCCATATGAATTTGAGAATAGTTTTTTTCTAATTCTGTGAAAAAAGACATTGGCAGTTTGACAGAAATAGCATTGAATCTGTAGATTGCTTTGGGCAGTATGGCCATTTGAACTATATTGATTCTTCCAATACATAAGCATGGAATGTTTTTCCATTTGTTTGTATCATCTATGATTTCTTTCAGCAGTGTTTTGTAGTGCTCTGTGTAGGGATCTTTTGCCTTCTGGGTTAGATGTATTCCTAGGTATTTTATTGTTTCTGTGGCTGTTGTAGATGGGATCAAGTTCTTGATTTGGCTCTCAGCTTGAATGTTATTGGTGTATAGAAATGCTACTGATTTTTGCACATTGATTTTTGTATCCCAAAATTTTACTGAAGTTGTTTATCAGTTCCAGGAGCCCTTTGGGAGAATCTTTAGGTTTCTCTAGATATAGAAAATTCTGTTTTCCACCAAAATAGATAATTTGACTTCTTCTTTTTCTATTTGGGTGCCTTTTATTTATTTCATCTGCCTGATTGCTCTGGCTAGAATTTCTAGTACCATGTTGAACAGTTGTGGTGAGAGTGAGGATTCTTGTCTTATTCCAGTTCTCAGGGAGAATGCTTCCAGCTTTTGACCACTCAGTATGACGTTGGCTGGGGGTTTGTCATAGATAGCTCTTATTTTGAGATATGTTCTTGATATGGTTTGGCTCTGTATTCCCACTCAAATCTCATCTTAAATTGTAATCCCCGTGTGTTGAGGGAGAGACCTGGTGGGAGGTGATTGGAATATGGGGGTGGTTTTTAATGGTTTAGCACCATCCTCCTACTGCTGTCTCATGACAGAGTTCTCATGAGATCTAATGGTTTAAAGGTGTAGCACTTTTTGCCTTGCTCTCTCTCTCCTGCTACCATGTAAGACACGCCTTGGTTCCCCTTTGCCTTTTGCCATGATTGTAAGTTTTCTGAGGCCTCCTCAGCCATGTAGAACTATGAGTCACTTAGACCTCTTTTGTTTATAAATTACCCAGTCTCAGGTAGTTCTTTGTGGTAGTGTGAGAATGAACTAATACAGTTCCTTCAATGCCTAGTTTGTTGAGAGTTTTTATTATGAAGGGATTTTGGGCTTTATTAAACACTTTTTCTGCATCTATTGATATAATCATACAGTTTTCATTTTTGATTCTGTTTATGTGGTGAATCTTATTTATTGATTTGCATTTGTTGCACCAACCTTTTATCTCAGAAATGAGGCCTAATTGACAGTGTTGTACTAACTTTTTGATGTGCTGCTGGATTTGGTGTGCTTTTTTTTTTTTTTGAAGATTTTTGTGTCTATGTTCATCAGGCACAATGACCTGTGGTTTTCTTTTCTTTCTTTTTTTTTTTCTTTTTTTGCTCTTTTGCCAGGTTTGAGTATCAGGGTGATGCTGGCTTCACAGATTAGTTAGGCAGGAGTCTCTCCTCCTTGATTTTTTAGAATACTTTAAGTATAATTGGTACTAGCTCTATTTTGTATAACTGGTAGAATTTGGCTGTGAATCCATCTGGTCTGGGGCTTTTTTTTTTTTTTTTTGGTTGGTAGATTTTTTTTTTAAATTGCTGATTCAATTTTGGAACTCAATATTAGTCTGTTCAGGATTTCAATATCTTCCTGATTCAGTCTTGGGGGATCGTGTGTTTCTAGGAATTGGGATTGGTTGTAATGTCACCTTTATTGTTTTTGACTGTGCTTATTTGGATCTTCTCTCTCTTTGTTTCTGTCTCTCATTGTTTCAACGGAATCTTGCATTGTCGCTCAGGCTGGAGTAAAACTGTGAGATTTTGGCTCACTGCAACCTCCACCTCCTGGGTTCAAGCGATTCTCCTGCCTCAGCCTCCTGAGTAGCTGGGATTATAGGTGCTTGCCACCATGCCTGGCTAATTTTTTTTGTATTTTTAGCAGAGATGAGGTTTCACTATGTTGGCCAGGCTGGTCTCGAACTCCTGACCTTGTGATCCACTCACCTCAGCCTCCTAGGTGCTAGGATAACAGGCGTGAGCCACCATGCCTGTCCTTCTCTCTTTCTTTCTATGTTAAGGTAGCTGGTGGTCTATTGAGCTTATTTGTCTTTTCAAGAAACCAGCTTTTGGTTTCATTGATCGTTTGTATGAATTTTGGGTCTCAATTTTGTCATGACACTAACTAATTATTTAATCAGTCCTTTAATGGCTGCGTCTTCTTGATGGAAGATAGCCTGCATGCATGAGGGCTAGAACTGGGTTCATCTTGTTCAGCACTTGGCCTCCAGTGGCTGTGTCATGGGTCTTCAATAAGAAAGTATAGTTTTTGAGTGAATGTTCAGGAAGAAAGGGCATTCTGATGATTAACTCCTGGGAAATGATTAGTTAGAAAAACAGAACTTCCAAATCATAAGCAGAAATAAGGCACAGAAAGGATTGTAAAATAGCAGTCAGTAGGGCAATAAAATAAGTCCGTTGCAGGAGGACAGCCTGGAAATTCAAAAGCATTTCTATCCATTGTCAAAATAAATACATAAATACAGTTCAAAATTCAGCATAATTTCATCGTATTTCAACACCTTTTATCCATGCATTTATCCCCATAATTCTCCTACAAAACCTGTTATTTGGAAATAAATAGAAAATTATTGGCAGTGCCCAAATACAGCAACTTAAAATTAAAGCAACTTGAACATATTGCTTATTTACTTTATCCACCTGAAATAATCTCCTCCCTCCTCCCTTTTATCTAGTAGACAAACTCAACTTTTAAGTCAGAAGCTCCCAACTTTGAGACTTCTGGGTGAGTTCCAGAGAGTATGTGTGAACCCTCTCAAATTTTATACTCCTTTTGTATGAATGCATGAATATGTGTTTTTGTAAGAAAGGGGTACAGGAAGCTTGGAAGATGGCTTCAGTGATTTGGGAATCCAAAAAATTAACTGGGAAGAGGTAATTTGACTACTGGCAAATGACAATTGCAACCACCAAGGGGAAAGAATGGGGAACCCCCTTTTTCCCTAATGTGTCATGCTCAGAGAACAGTGCCTAGGAATGTTGTCTGGAATGGAAATTGTCACCTTCTGCCTTCTGCTCCCGTTTTCTATTCTATATTTATTGCCTCACCTCTTTTTCCCTTTACTTCCCTTTAGGTTTAAATTAGCCATTCGCTGCCTTGCGGTCTTCAGGGTAGTAAAAGTTCAGTATTAATCAACTAATTAAAATTTGAACTCTGAAACTAAAAGCTGAATGACAGTTATACTGCTAACCAGAAATTCTAGTCAGTGGTAAAATATTGAATGATTCAAGTGGAAAGATATATAACAAAACTATTATTAGAGCTATTAGGCTTAAAATATAGTTATTTGACATGAAAGATTATTCAAATGCATGCATAGCTGAAAAATTTACAATGATTTGACTTCTCTGGCTAAAATAGTTGCTCAAATTTATAAGATTTTTAAAATTTTCCATATTTTGCTGACTTAATAATTTTAGGTTATATAAAGTTGAACTAACACATATTAGTATAAAATATGGTTAATACATGTACAGATTTAAAATGAGTTAGCTGAACCAAATATATCTTGTCTAATATCCATTTGAAATACATAATCACTTAGGGTAATGTATGCCTAGAAACAGAAATATATTAGGCCTAGAGTAAAACCAAGCCACTCACATTATCTAAACAAAGACTTTTATTTCCTGTAGTACCTACCAGGTATCATTTACCTGTTTCCTTATTAAGAGAATGATAACATTAATGGTGTTAGGAGAGCACTTAACTAAAATAATACATTTTTCCTTTTTCCTGTAGGCAGTGGTGGCTAATTAGACATAAGTAGGAGTTATTGGGCAGACTTTTGAGAGTACTCTAAAAGGTGGCTAAGCCATCTGAGAGAATGCCCCCATTTTACTTTCATTTTTCTCTTCCTATTCAAAACATTAAAGTAATGACTGAACCATCAGCATCTTGTAACATGGAGGCAGTGTTGCGGATGGAACTACACAGTAGTGATAGATATGCAGATAAAAGTGACAAATCTTGGGTGCAATTGTGACAACAAGTAGTAGTCTTCAATAGCCTTGTTGTCACCATTTTACTGCCTACCTTCAGGTTTTTCCAAGGGCAAAAAATAAACTCCTATCTAATTTAAGCTATTAGTCTGGCTGGCAGCCAAATCAACTTCTAAGTAATACCTTCTCCAGTTAAGAATGTGGCTGAATTATTAAAAAAAAATTAACATTGGTAGCTAAAGTAATGGTGACTGCACAGATTTGAAAGTCTCCACTCATCTTACTGAAAACCATACAAATCAACAGGAAAAAAAGTTCATACAATTCCATGCCTCCATCATTACTAGAAAACAGAATTTTTTTAACCATAAATGTAAATAAACATCAATTTCCAAACAAGCTCTCTCTTGAGATCTTGCTGGAAGCCTTTGCATAGAAAAAAAAAAGAAAAAGTAAAGAAAGACAAAGCTAAAATCATCCCCATTAAGAAAAGTCCACCCCCAAAGTGAAAATTTGAAGAATTACATCCCATAGCTTAAAATAATATTAGAAAGGGACTTAAAACATGGAACTTGAGGAGGTGTTAAGGGACTGGATGAAGGCAGAGGTGGCATTAAGAGACTGAATGAGAAAAAGGAAAAGAAAAAAGGGAGAAAATTTAGGATTCTGAAAAACAAAAGAATCCAAAGTTTTCCCCTAGCAATCTCCCCCAAAAGCTATTTATTAAGGAAACTGCATTTAACTGCACTCATGTAAGAGGGGGCCCAAAACTAGGATTCCTTCCATCAACCCCCAAATTTTAACCCCATTCATGTAATGCATAGACACAAGCAACATTTATCTATTCAAAGCCACTATCAAAAGGAAACAGAAAATTAAAACTTTTTACCTGATGAAAAAATCTTCTCTAAAATCAAATATGAAAAAAAGGAGAAATCTCTAACCTAACACTCTGAACTTAATCAAATATATCAAACCCACATTTGGGGATATGTTAAAAAACAAAAACAAAACAAAAACAAACATGGAAAAATCATTAGTCTGAAATAAAAAGCCTGAGAATAGAAGTGGACAAAAAAAACAAAAAAAGAAACGAAAAGAAAGAAAATGAGAGTTGTTTGAATTCAAGAAAGACATAGATAACAAGCAAGAAGCTTTTGAGAAATGACAAACTTACAAAATGCTCAAAGTGAATACAGATTGAAATAAATATTTAGTAAGAGGCATTGAAAAAAAGCCAGAAAATAACCAACAGAATGGAAATGGGAGTTAGCCACAAAATGTAAAAGGAATCAGAGAGAAAGTAACTGAAATAGAAGACTAGCAAAAAATAGAGTCTTTGAAAAGGATAAACAAAGCAATGTATCCTAATTAACATTTAACACTATAAGAATACTTTCCAGGAAAAAACACTTGTATCTTTATATTGAAAGGGTCTTATGGCTATCTGGAAAAATTAGAAATTGATCTTGGACTATAAACTCAATTAGTTCCATCAATCTATTTATCCATCCCTGTATACATACCACAAACTCATATTTACTATTTTGATATAATATACATGGAAATCTGGTATTATGAGTACTTCAACTGTGTAGTTTTTCATTGTCTTTATTCCATTTGTATTTCCATAGAAGTTTTTAAATCAGCCTTTCATTTTCCCTAGTAAATTGTCCTCATTTCATTAGAATCTCATTGAATCTGTATATTAATTTGGTGAGAACAAATACATTTACAATAATTGTGTCTTCCATGAATATGGTACGTCCTTATAATTTCTCTTAATAGTGCTTTATAGTTTTCAATTACTAGTATTTATTTTAGTTTGTATGATTTAAAAATAAATATATAAAAGAATTTAAATACATTTCTTTTAAAAATTACTTGGTTGATAGACTCTGAGTACATATTGATAAATATGGTAGTGCACTCATTTAAAAAATTGTTTTTTTACTTTATCCCTTTCATCTCTCTATTGTAGTGCACTCATAATCTATTTCTCCCTTGAGTAAAAAATCCAAGAATTCTAAACATTAGCATCAAGAATGTAACTTTTTTTTGCCATTTTTGATGCCAAAACACAAAACTATTTCAACCTAAATTTTAATATACAATATGTATTTTGATATCTAATACAAAACATGATAAAATATCCAATGTAAAAATGTATTTATCAGCAAATACATACTTTGTTATATAACTAGTGTTTCTTTGAATCATTTGTACCAAAAAATTGCCAAATTTTGGCTTCTTATATGCTCATATTATAAATATTTTAAGAAGCATAATAGTTTAAAAAATTTGGTAGTGTTATGGAAATTTATTGTCTCTCAGTCCTGGAGCCTGAAAGTATGAAATCAAGGTATCAACAGGGTTGGTTTATTCTGAGGGCTGTAAAGGACAGTCTGTTCCATGCTTATCTCCTAGCCTCTGAAGGTTTCCTGGTAATCTCTGTCATTACTTGGCTTATAGACACATCACTCCAGTCTCTGCCTTCACGTTCATGTGTCATGCTCTCTGTGTGTCTATTTCCAAGTTCTCCCTTTTTATAAGAACACCATTCATATTTACTCCAGTATAATCTAATTTGTTTTGTTTTTCTTTTTTACTGTTTTATTGAGGTATAATTGACAACTAAAAATTGTATATATTTGAGGTTTGCAATGTGATATTTTGATATATGTCTACATTGTGAAATGATTACTATAGTCAAGATAATTAATATAAACATCACCTCACACAGTTACCTCCTTCTTTTGATGGTAAGAATATTTAAGATTTACGCTCTTAGCAAATTTCAAGTATATAATACATTACTATTAAGTATAGTTACCATGCTATATATTAAGTCTCCAGAGCTTATTCATCTTATAACTGCAAGTGTATACATTTGACCAAACCCCATTTTATCTCCCCACTTCCCCTTCCTTCTCCTCTCCTGGTAACCACCCTTCTACTATGTTTCTATGAGTTCAACCTTTTTAGATTTTAGATATATAAGTGAGATCACGAAGTATTCACTTTTCTCTGTCTGGCTTATTTCACTTAGCGTCATATCCTCCAGGACCACCCATGTCTTCACAAATGGTAGGATTTCTTTCTTGTTTATGCTGAGTAATATTCCATTGCATATTCGTATCACATTTTCTTTATTTATCTGTTGATAGACACTTAGGTTCATTTCATATCTTGGCTATTGTGAATAACGCTGCTAGTTACATCTTAAATGACTAAGGTCACATCCGGAGACACTGGGGACTAAGGATTCAATATGTGAATTTTGAAGCGGACACCATTAAACACATAAAAACAATTACTTCAGTATTGTAAATACTTGAAACATGCAAGTTTTAAATATTAGCTCAAATCCCTACTTTATCATAAGATATACAAAAATTAAGAATAAAACTATAAAATTTCCAGGGAGAAACCAGGAAATTTACACAACTCAATTAATGTTAAGAAATACTGCCTTGTTTGAAAGTGAAGTATCCTTTTTGCATTTGACTGAAAAGCTTATGGTCCCTCAAGGTAGAATATAAACTTACCTACTTTACTACATATCCTATTTTGTTTTACAATGATCCTGAGTAGGTCTATTTTCCTTATTATACTACAAATTTTGTAAGTTAATTATGTAAAATTTTGTTTTCAATTTAATACCAATGTGCTGTAGATAGTCGGAGTTTAATAATTATTTTTTCAAAGAATGAATGAAAAATGGTGATGATACTGAAAAAGAACTGATTATATAGAAATAATTATATAGAAATATACAAGGGAATGCTATCATTGTGTTTTTTAATACAGCATATATTTCATTTGAGTAAACATTCTTTGCATGGTGTCTTTTATTTCAAATGGTTGCACAAAGTTTGTTAAGTAGATATGTCTGGACTGCTGCACCTTCCACTATATTATACTCCAGGGCGAAACGTGGCCTCTGCTACAGAATGCACAACACAACACCAGAATGATTCTATTACCCAGGAGCAACATCAAGTCTGACTGAAAGCATAGTGGCTCAGATTTAGGGCAGTCAAAAACTATAATTACCCAAAGATAAATTTGACCAGAAAAGTAGAATTTCGCTATTATTTTGCTAAGAAATCCATTGACTCTTTTGGGACAACAGTAAAATAACCCTTAGGCATTTAAGTAGATTACGATCAAAGTTACATGCCACTTAATTACACAGAAAAATATTTTTGTAGCTGTAGATTTTATGAAAATATTGAAGTTGTGGATTTAATTTTTCAAATATACTGGAATTTTCTCCAGTCTTTTAAATTGCGATGAAAGAGAATTGGTAATAAATGCAATATAAATGCAATAAATGCAATAATAATAAATGCAATAATACAGATGCTGTAGATCCCACAGCCACAATAGGAATCAGCCAAGCATGATCATACTTTTGGTTTTTCAAATTTGAAGGTCACGGCTTTTAGTTTTTTAAGTTTAGGATAATTTTGCACTATATACCATAATAGAGAAAGGTTTCAATATCAAAATACAATATATTTTTCCCAATTTTTATTACAATTGTTGAACAGGAAGATGTACCTACTTATTTTGTAGATTCCAGTACTTTAGTGTGTTTTCCATATTTCAGTTTAAGGTAGCAGAATGAGCACAGTTTTAGTCACCTTGACTTTCCTATAAATGTCATATCAGACATATTCCAGAGCTTACAGGCAGAAGCTCTTTGCTCATTGAGGGAGTTCACAGGTAGATTCTCACCCAGAGATTTAATTATATTTCCATTCAAAACTTTTAGCAAGCACTTAGGATTTATCATCAATAAGCAAAACTGCATAGAAGCCAATTTGTCTTTTACAGATATCTTTCCTAGCTTGTTTTTTCCTTTCCATGTTGTTTATACAAGTATAGATGTTTTAAATTATTTTATGATTAAATCGTTAATTTTTTTCTTAAACAAAAGCCCTTCCTTGTTCAAGGATTAAACAAATATGTATTTTTATAAGTTAAATGGTATTATACATATAGTGAAGACTTTAAAGTATTTAACTATACCATACATACAATTCTTTTGTTTCCCAAAGATTGTAATCTTCACTTATTAATTTTATAAAAGTGAGCTAGTATCACTACGAAGAATAGTGTAAATCTGGGGATTAGGGTAATATAACAAATTCCTGGGCTGCTGGATTGCAATTGCTTGGTAAGAGAGCAATTGAAAAGACATAGTGCTGAGCTTCATCATTGATTATTCCAGGGTTTCAGTTAATATGTCAACATATTTCCCAAGATTCCACATAATGAGTGTTAAAAAGAATATTTGTGAGAGTGTTGACTTCTTGGATAATTGGCACAAAATCTCTATGGAACTGGATTCCAAAGCTTTTGTGCCTACTGCATTAAGGCCAATTCTTTCACCTCTCTTAAAAGGCCCTCTGAGCACCAGCCCTTATACACCTGCATAATTTCCCTTATACTCTCAGAAACTTCTATTCAAAACAGATCACTAAGTGCCCCCCACAAAAACTTTACATTTTTTCTCTTTCATTCCATTGGTCATATTGTTCCTTTGTCTGGTATTATTTCTAACCAGCATGCTAGCTCCTTTGCTAGCCTATCTACCTCTTTCCAACTCCACCTATCAAGAATGAAATCTTGTTCAAGGTGGAGTTCAGAATGTGACCGCCTTCACAAACCTTTTCTTGATTCTAGCAACAAAATATGGTCTTTGCCTCCCCTACACAAGTGTTTATAGCTGTCTTACGCAGCTACATTTTCACCTTAATTATAATTCTGTTTGTGTGTGTGCGTTTTTTCCTTTTCAGCATCTTAAGGATAGAGAAAATATTTGTTTTACACACATTTGGAATTCCAGTTTAAAGTGTTTGGATTAGATTCCATTTACATTAAATTCCAGAAAGCATGAATTAATCTACAGTGATGAAAAATAGATGAGTAGTTTCCTGGGGATGGGGATGGTGGAAAGAGAGGATTTGTGGGCAGAGAGATTGTTACAAAGGATATGAGGGAAATTTTAGAAAGATGAATATGTTCACTCTCTTATGTTTGGTGATGGCCTCATGGAAGTATACATAGGTCAAAACTTACTATTTAAATATGCGTTATTGTTTGCCAGTTATACTTCAATAAAACTGTTTACAAACCGGTGTTGGTGCGTTAAAGAAAATAGAGTGCTTTGCGAAAGAATATCAGGGCAGTGGGTGGAGACTCTTTTTGGAAATAGCAATGATGTTTACACCTAACGAATGAGAAGGAACTAAGTTCATGGAATGCCAGAAACAGATTTATCCAGACAGAGGGAACAGCTACAAAATAGTAAAGAACTTGGAGTAGTCCTGAAACTAAGAGGAACAAAGAAAGTCAGAAGTGAGACAAGGGATGGGATTAGAATGGTGTCAGGGGCACCTCAAGATCAAGAGTTTGGATTTTATTTGAAATAAAAAAGGAAATTATTAAAGGCTCTAAAGCAGCACTGTGTGTTTACCTAATCAGATTCATGTATTCGAAAGATTACTCTGTTATTTGAATAATGAATCCATGCGTCTGTGTGTTGGATGAGGATAAGGGTGTGAAACTAGAGATGGGGATTAAAGTAGAAGCTGGAAGATTAAGTATCCTGGCAAAATGAGAGTGATGAAAGTGGATTGGGTGTGATAGAAGTGCAGATGGAAAAGTGTGAACAGATTCTGGATGTATTTTAAAGATACCAGTCATGACACTTGTAAATGGCTTTAGTAAGTTTGATATCAAACAAAAAAGAATTAAGCATTATGATTAAGTTTATGGCTGTAAGGAACTAGTGAAAGGTTGCTGAGATGGAAAAGACTACAGGAAGAACTGGTTTCAAGTGGGAAAATCAGAATTCTGATTTGAATGTTGTGTTTCAAATGGCTTTGAAATGCTCAGGTGGAGATATTGAAATGTCTGGGAATTTGAAAGAAGGCCTAGGTTAAAAATAAATCATAGTTAGATTACAACACACACACACACACACACACACACACACACACACACACACACACACACACACACAACACTGGTTTAAATAGTTTGAAGAATTCTCCCCCTTTATCTTACTGAGAATATATGCCAGATAAGTGCAGGCCCATTGAGCTGGTTCCAATGGTTCTTCAATAGCCTCAGTCTCTACTGTCCTCTCATAGTGGCAAGTTTCTCATCTTGCTAGACTTTACCGTAACAAGTCAGCTTGTCTTTGTTATAACATAGATCTGAAATACAAGCCAGATATTTTACTTGGTTATCAACGAAACAGCAACCTTTGTCAGTGCTGGGGTAATAAAAGGTGGTAGGTTGTTCTCTAAGAAGGTGACTTTTCAAAAGATTCTCAAAGTAATTCTGATCAGCAATAATTTGAGTCTTACTCTTCGACTCTCAAAAAAAAGCTGAAAAGCATGTACATGGATTATTACTATATTGATGGTATTTAAGG
The DNA here is from genome assembly GCF_029281585.2 of Gorilla gorilla gorilla. NCBI lineage: Eukaryota > Metazoa > Chordata > Mammalia > Primates > Hominidae > Gorilla > Gorilla gorilla. Next base: position 128,199,025 of record NC_073229.2, on the reverse strand, counting down.
CCAGGAGAATGAATGGGATCACCTGGGAGAGAGAGAAGAGAATCCTTCAACTGAGGAAGTCATAGGAAATTCCAGCATTCAGAAATCTGGCACAGGGAGGGCTTAGCAACAATGACTGATTAGAAGTATACGAAGGGGTAGGAGAAAAATTAAGAATGCATAGTGTCAAAAAACCCAGGAGGAAGGATTTCTGAGAGTCGATCAACTACATTAAATGTTGTTGAAGTTTGATTAAGATGCAATATAGACTATATATCCAGGGCCCAGTACACAGCCTGGAACTCAGGAGGCATTCAATGTTTTCTTGCTTGATTGCTATAACATCTCATCATATACTCTCTTAGAAAATATGATGAACCTTGTTTTATTATTGTAGGAATTCTTATGTTGTCTGCCCAGCAAAAAGAAACAAAATCATATAGATATCTACAAAAGACTCTATCTGAAACTACTGTGCGGAAAATCACACAGGCTTGGGAAATTTGATTGCAGCATGAATACCAGTCCAAAATAATGCAATCGTTATAATGATCTGCTGAATTTTTATTAGGTTTTGACTAGTCCCTTTACTCTGAGATTTAGAAAGCGCTTTGAAGATACGCATTAAAAAAAGCAGGGCTGGAATTGAGGCAGAAGGGAACTTTTCAGTTCTCCAATCAGTTAGATGAGTGGTGAGGACTGACCTATTTGTTACCTAATTTCAGGGCGGCTGCAAGGACAAGGCAGATATTCCTCTATGCTCTAGAAATGTTATTTCAAAAAAATTGAAATTCCTGTCACTAAGATCTATTTGTAGAAATATTTCATTTTAAATAATCTGGTAGGATTTTAATGTATTTTAGTTATATTGGAAAAGGAAAAGCAACAGAAATATAGCTTTAGTTATTAAAAACAAAACCAAACAACAAAAAAAATACACACACACAGTAACAGAAAACAAAGCCCAAACTCCCCTTTCGTGGCTAGGATAATTTATCTTTCTATAAGGTAATTCCTTAAGGGTATCTTCCTTGAGTTTTTTTTCTCTTGATTTATGACTTCCTTTCTATTAAACCTTTTTCAAGCAGGGCCAATCTGACTGTTGAATGATTGACAGAGTTTAAACCTTTGCTAAGACATCAAGCTCAAAAGGTTCTGAAATTGTGATAGATCACAGAAAGAAGTTGTTACGAAGGAATTTAAAAATATAAGCCAATAAGCCATAGCTAAGTAAAATGTAGGTTCTATCCAGTTATAATTTTCTGGGTTCAAGGCAACATTTCTTCATTCTAATTTCAGAAACCTGGGCTTTAGTCTTCTAATATAAACGACTGTATTCCTGATTTGTATGAAAATGGAAGACATTGAATATTTAATGATATGCTTCATATAGATTGAAAACTAGATTTTAATTTTGTATATTCTTAATTATATTTGAGCTTTACGAAGTTATTCACTATTTTGATTAAGCATTTCCTACATTATGTATAGAGAAAGTGGTTGGCATAGAAGTGAGGGGATTAATTTTGGAAACGGCAATGTTAGATTAGTGAAGCAACTATTTAGTCATTAAACTACATTTAGTCAAACTGCATTAAACTATTTAGTCAGAACTACATTTCCAATTATTTCAATCTGATTATTAAACTATTAAGTATTACAAAAGAAAATATGATAACAATACTGGTATCGAAGAATACATTAATATATATTATACACGTCATATGTACACATAAATGTTTACTAAAGATAAATACCTTGGCCAATGTAGAAAATTTGTTGTTTTTAAAGTAACAATATATAGATAATGCAATTCTATGAAATATGTTTTTTATATCATTTTTATGGAATGTGTGTTATGAATCATTGAAACATAGTTCAGTTTTCATTATTCTTTAGAGATGTTGAATTACCAAGAAAATTTGAAAATTCAAAAATAGCTTTTGGAATTCTAAATGTAAGTGTTCTTGACAAGTACACACAAGCCTCGTTATCTATACCATATCAACGTTAAATCATTTAAATAGGAGTTTAAGTAAGAGAAGGAATATCTAAAATTATTTAGAACATTGAAAGGTTTCAGAATAAATTAGTTTTTGTTCACTAGTTTACCTGGGCATACCATAAAGACATTAAAAAATGTACATGGAGAAAAAGCTTTTCCAAGTATAAGGTCAACATATAGTTTTAGGAGAAGGTGGCAGGAATTCAGTAAGTAGGAAAGAAGGTATCAGTGCAGATATAATTGTCATAATTCACAAGGATTTAGGTGTAAAACATCTTGGATCTTCACCCGTAAACCCAGGGGACGGTAGAAATGTTTTAAGCTCAGTTTAGACCACTAAGTTTAGTGGTGGTCCCCAAGGACAGTGACTAGAAAGCCCAATTAAAATGTCTAAGGAGACCTAATGCACTTAGGCCCATTTAGGCTGTTGGCTTAAGCAAGGGGGAATAGTGTGTGGGCAGCAGAATGCCCTCGGCAATTGTTTTATTCTGATACTAAGTTTGGTTTATGCAGAGGTTGATATCCGGATTGAAGTGAAACACCAAGCAGTGGTTAGAGATGCCACTATAAGGTTAACTCCTTAGGATATGGGATTGAAAAGGTTTGGGGTGATTTTCCTGGTCCCAATGAAAGTAGGTGGGGTTAGGGAAATGGGACAAGAGTATAATCTTATTAAGTTAGTACAGGTAAAACGAGGGGAGTAGATGAGATATCACTCATTTTACAGGTGTGTTCAGCTTGACTAGACCCACTCAGGACTGGAAGTAGCAAAGGAATTCCAGATTCTGGCTGCTGATGATTTGGGGCCTCAAATATGCTAGACTGGATTAAAATAGCTTACACTTTGAACATCTGTTTTCGCAGCCAGCTAAGAGTGGGAAATGCAAGGACCATTTAACTATTAAGTACATCATATGTATGGATTGCAAAGGGATCTAAACCCACAAGAAGGAATGAAATGGCTCTACTTTCAAAGGATACAAATGTGAAATTTTAGTGAACAATGATTCATGTTCCAATTAGCAGACCCAAATCTTCTTTGAAAGAGATAGCATGGTGTTTCCCAGTTTAGAATAGGCAAGGCTGAGGAAAGTTATATTCACTATCTCCTTGCTCTGTGGATTTACAACTAGTTACCACACAAAGTAGAGAAATGGCAGTCCAGTGACTCAGGGTCAGGTTCTCTGACACAATGGTCAGAAATATTCTCCACTGGGTTTCCACTTAGGTCCTTCATTTTGCAAGGGAGGAAACTGAGGCTGCTTCTGACTCATGCAGTAAATCAGAAATGCCATCAAGGTTATATTCCTGTCCAGTAGACTTTCCACTGCATGATATTTTTAGAATTAATTACTATATACATGTCTTTTCTATATCACATGCATACCATCATCAAGATTACTTCTTCTGTTTCAGGGATATTCAGATAATGGCTCACTCTTTATTTTTAAAAAGGTTCCCTGCTTGAAGCTTTTACTGTGGATTGGACAATTTATAATATATGAGAAAGTAATGTGAAGTTAGGAAAGTAAATTTCAGGCATTGACAGACAATCCCTGTTAAAAGTTTTTTTTTCCTATATTTTGTGGTGTCTAATAGCACACCCTAATCACACCTAACCGTCTGCTTTAAAAGTTTCACTAAAGCCTACTTTGTAGCAAGTTGCACTAATGGCAAATCTCGTTGTTAGAACAAGTAATATGAAGGCATCGTAGGAGGTGATAATCCTTCCTTTTTATAGTTGATGAAGTTCCTGGGCACACACCCTTGCTTTCATATACTTACAACTTCCTAAGAAATTAGTCTTTGAATGAATATACTTTGTTTTTCCTTAACCAGAGGATTGTTTTTTCTGAAAGTTAAAAGAAACAATTTAAAGTATCTAACCCTGGTGTGATTCCATCCTATGTGGCTATTCTCTGGGGCAGTGGTCATTTACCTTCCCCTGCCTTATCTCCCACCTAAATGCATGCTACCAGTTCATGGAAGATTCAATGGACATGTACATGATCCCCTGAGCACCCAGAACTGTCTTTTTGGTTGTGAACTAAAGACTGACAGACTATAACTTTAACATGAATAGTGATGAAAATGAACACCAGTTATCTCTAAGAATGGTCAGTTTACATCTTGGCTAACACAGTGAAACCCCGTCTCTACTTAAAATACAAAAAATTAGCCGGGCGCGGTGGCAGGTGCCTGTAGTCCCAGCACTTTGGCAGGCCGAGGCGGGTGGATCATGAGGTCAGGAGATTGAGACCATCCTGGCTAACATGGTGAACCCAGTCTCCACTAAAAATACAGAAAAAATAGCCAGGCGTGGTGGCGGGCGCCTGCAGTCCCAGCTACTCAGGAGGCTGAGGCAAGAGAATGGCGTGAACCCGGGAGGCGGAGCTTGCAGTGAGCCCAGATCATGCCACTGCGCTGCAGCCTGGGCGACAGAGCGAGGGAGACTCCGTCTCAAAAAAAAAAAAAAAAAAGAATGGTCAGTTTAGAGACTGGTACAAGGAATGAATTTAATGTTATTGAAATAGGGATAATGAATTATGAAGGCAGCTCAATTAAAGCAACACTGGCAGTGTTAAAAAGTCTGTACAGCCAACTGTTTCCCTGAGAGATTTTAAATAGTACTATCCATGGTCTTAGAATTGCAGCGTAGTTCAGACCTTGTGCATATTAGTAGACATCACTTTTAGGCTGTGGAGGAAGATGTGGAGTCAGAAGATGAAGAGGAGGAGGATGTGAAACTATAAAGTGTATCTGAAAAGTGATCTGCCCCTGGGAGTGGTAGCAAGTTTCCACAGAGAAAAGTACAACATACTGCTGATGAAGAAGAAGATGGTGACAATAATTTTGATGATGAGGAAACTGAAGAAAACTCAAGTGAAGAAATCTATGTAAGGTACTCCAGCCAAAAATGCACAAAAATCAAACCAGAATGAAAAAGACATAAAATCATTAAACCAAGATCAAAAGGTAAAGAATCCTTCCAAAAAAAAAAAGAGGAAAATATTCTTACAATGCCAAAAAGACCTAGTCCTATAGAAGACCTTAAAGCAAAAATGTTAGCAATAATAGAAAAAGTAGTTCTCTTCCCAAAATGAAAACCACATTCATAAATTATATAAAGAATTGCTTCTGTATGACTGATCAGGAGGCTATTCAAGATCTCTGAATAAGGAAATCTCTTTAAGAAAATAGTTTAGGCTGGGCGCGGTAGCTCACGACTGTAATCCCAGCACTTTGAGAGGCTGAGGCAGGCGGATCACGAAGTCAGGAGATCGAGACCATCGTGGCTAACATGGTGAAACCCCATCTCTACTAAAAATACAAAAAAATCAGCCGGGTGTGGTGGCGGGCACCTGTAGTCCCAGCTACTCGGGAGGCTGAGGCAGGAGAATGACATGAACCCGGGAGGTGGAGCTTGCAGTGAGCCAAGATCGCGCCACTGCACTCCAGCCTGGGCGACAGAGTGAGACTCCGTCTCAAAAAAAAAAAAAAAAAAAAGAAAAGAAAAGAAAGAAAATAGTTTAAAGTTTGTTAAAATTTTCCATCTTCTTTTATTTTTCTAACAGTTGATATTTGGCTTTCCTTTTTATAATACAGAGTGGGAACTTTCCCTGCCATGTTGGATAAATATTGCCCATGTTGCATTGCCAAAAATATATTGTCCAAAGTGCCTGTTTAGTTGTTAAGGATGGAACTCTACCCTTTTCTTGGTTTTAAGTATGAATGAAATTAGGGAGGACATAGTCGAAGCAGTGGTCACACTTGGAAATGATGGGAAAACAAAAATATACATATGAAACTCAGTGTATGATTTTTAAAAATAAAATATTTGAATGGCAAGGAAAATTATTTATGAGCATAAAATATATATAGATATGTTTTAATATCCAAACTTGAGATGTTTATGAAAATCTGTATTTCAATTTGGGAAACAAAAAGGATAAGAATGAAATTTTAAAACGAATTCAGGATGAATAAAAAACAAAACAAAACAGACACACACATGGAAACCAAAGGTTAGTGGCCATTACTAGAGATAGTTAGCATAAAACATCTTTTTTATCAAAATTGCTGGATTTTCCTTTTCCTTACTCTTTACCTACAGTCACCATTTTCAATGTTTTTGAAAATCCTTTAAGGACCCCTTTAAGGACTCAGAAAGTAAAAGTGCCATTTTTATTTGGTATTTTAATTTTAGAACAATTATTTCAAATTAAAAACAATATGTACACATAAGAAATTCAAATGGAAGAAAATGGGCATACAATGCTAAGTTTCTCTAAACTATTCTGCAGAGGCAAAGGTCATTAAGAGTTTTTTGTTTAATCTTTCAGGAATTATGGCAACATAAGGCTTTATATATAAAAATTTCTTTGAATAAAACAAGTGTAGATCATAATTCTGATGCAAATATATATATAATTTATATATATACATATGCATGGCTATTGTATATACATCTACATATATATGTACATATCAACACTTTAAAAAATGTTTTATTGTTTTACTTGAAACCACTTGTAAAAGTTATCATCTCATAAGGAAATTAACCCCAACTATAATTTTGAATTATGTTGATTTATTCAAAATTTTACTAGGATGATGTGGCAAAGATCTGCTATTTTTTCCTAATATCTATTTTCTCTCCTCTAAACTAATTGCATCCTGATAACTTAGGTGGATTAAAAGACAACCAGAGTAAAGACTTCATTTCCCAGCTTACGAGATGTTTATGTATGGCCTTGTCACTAAGCCCAACTCCTGGCATATTAAAAGAATTGATGCTTAATGACGCCTAGGTCATTTCCTTAATGATTAGCAGCACAGATAGGGTAGAGAGCAATTTTTGAGGCCATGTTGGGGGTGCAGCGTGGTAGGCAGAAGTCTGGGGATGGTGGAGTAGGAAGATAGAAGGATCTCGACACTGTGAAGCCACCAGACCAAGGCTACACTGCTATGCCTGGACTGTTACCTGGTCTGCCCCTCATTAGGAAGAAACAAACCTGCATATAGTTTACAATATTCTGTTATTATTGATCATAATTTACCAGTTAAGTTATTTTTTAAAAAGGAAGCCAGATACAAAAACTTATTTTAACTCTTTAAGGACATTAAAAAACAAGGTGAATGGAAAACTGTGCATTTCTTCCTGTTTCCATTTAAAATCTGTGATCCCCTTAGAGAGGCTGTATAAAAGATGCTGCGAGCTTTTACAAAATATTATAGCTGAACAGTGTTATTAAAAGTCCTCTCAGGATAGTTTGTTTTCCCTGGGTGATCCTTTTACAGTAGATATTAAAACTCAAAGCCAAACCTTCACAATGACCCTCCTCAGTGTGGGGCTTGGGATCAAGGCCTATGTACAACCGTGAAAAAGCTTTATACTTTAATTTCAGCTTTTTAAAAAATCTCCCAAAGTATTGGATTTCACTAAATGATATATTTCTTTTCTTTTTTCTCTACTTATTGTAAATATCCACATTATGTTTAAGTTAGTCTGTAGATCTACATTAGAAGAGATACTATTAATCAAAAAAATGCCTAAGAAGTAATAAGCATGTGAATTTATTCCCAGTCTTACAGGATAGTGAAGGATTTTGAATTATATTAGATGACACAAATAATGTTTTAGGATGAGAAATTGCAAAACTAACTCATCTGAAAGTACATGTCAGTTTGGATGAATGTTTTTTCATTATAACAGTCTAACTATTTTTTGTGTATATTATTATTTGTTGCCAGTGTCCAAAATTAGCATTTCATAAAATGTGAATATTTCTATTTGCATTATTGCTAAGAAGAGATTTGTCCACAAGCTTTTATGATGCAAGTAGATTTAACCTAAATCCAAAATTTAATTACAAATAAGGTTGTGTTGACTCATCCTTATGCATTTCAATTAGATGGGAAACACACCAGCTGGGAGCTCTCCACTTATAGATTAAGAAACATTAATTTCAAGATATCCCAGCATACATAAAAAGGATCCAAATCATCATAGCCTCTCAGTACTTTTATTTTTATATACCTGTTTGGCATAATACATATTTTTCCATATTGTCTAATTGTAAAGATTTAGTGGCAGAAATAAAAGTACCACAATGTATTGGCTTAGAGCATCCCCAAGCAAGTTCATGTTATAAACTTATCATTTCAAAAGCATTGTAATTCATAATTCTTGAATTTTACTAAACTCATAGAAAGATTTTTGTATTATCTTGTGCTTTGTTTGTGTGTGTTAGTTATCAATACAAAAAAAGTTTATTTAAAAGACGTCAGATGATTATTTTGATCCTTGGAACTTTCAAGACATTATCCTTCTGCACTATTGGAACAAATTAGACATTCTGTGAGAGATGCAAATACAACTTCCAAAGCTACATTTAATTGCATAATTTGTAATAGAAGCTGGGTATGGGCACTGCCTGCAGGGTGATAAACAATCCAGAATAATCTAATCAGCATGATCATTGAATTTTTATTAGTCTTTGGTTAGTTATCCATTAATATGTGAAGGAACCCATCTTTGTGCCTTTATCTTTCACTACTGCACCTTTTTAAAGTTACTACAGAGAAATTTAGAGAAAACCAGAAAATGAATATCTCTAATTTACTTTAAAATCTAGCTCTACATACATCTTCTCTTGAAAATTTAACTCTGCATTGAGCAGTCCCCAGATTTTACTAATATGTTGCATTTGCTGTGCATACAGTGTGGGTTAACCTTAGCATGTACCTGATATTACTCAATTTTTATATTTGCCAATCACAAAAATTTAGGGAAAATGAAGGTGAGCAACACTTTCTCTTCCTTTTTCCATCTTTCATATCATCTGAAGGTGTCAGAACATCTTAGTCCTAATTCTTTCATTAATAGCTGAGTGCCAAATCACCTCACTTCTTTAGCTCTCAATTTTCTCATCTATAATATATAAAGTAGTATGACAACAAATTTTTCTAAGGCCCATTAGTACCTAAAGTGTAGGAACAAAATCAGGATCCCTACAAACTTAGTGGCTTAAAACAGCACAGTTCTTTGTCTTATGGTTTTTCATGTCAGAAATATAAAATGTCTCACAGGGCTAAAATCAAGGTGTTGGTGCGGTTGTGTGTTGTCTTGGCCCGTGGCTCCTTCCTCCATTTGCAAAGCCAGGATTATAACATCTTTAAATCTTCTTTCTCTCTCTCGTTCTCTCTGACGCATTAAAAAGACCCTTGTGATTACATTACTCTCACCCGTGTAATCCAGGATGATTTTTTACATCTGCAAAATTCCCATTCCTATATAAAGTAATATATTTTCAGTTTCAAGGGATTAGGATGGAGACCTCTTTGGGGAACTATCATTCTGCCTCCACACCAATGAACCCTGAATATCTTGCTTGCGTTTGCTTTATAAAACTACCATCACTAATTTAATATCTTGGCAAATTTTTCTCCTTTAATATTGACTGGTTTCCCCAATTTCCTGGTTTATTTCTCTTCCTAAGAATAAGCACAAGTGAACAGGTAAGACAAAATAAAAATGACAACCTTAAGAAAGTTCCTAAAATTTAGGAAATGTACGGTTTTCATTCATGGACTCTGGTCTAGATTTCGTGACTATCTGAGTTAGATGCTAGGTGATATTAGATGCCACTCCTCAGAGGTGGTCCTAAAATTACCTCTTAGAGCTCAGAGCTCCATGGAGACTTGGGGAGAGCAGCTCTGCATTTCAGTCCTTCAATGGCATTCTTACCCACATTTGTGGAATGAGGGGAGAGTATCTAGGCAATAGCTTCTTAGTTCTCCTTTAATGAAGACCACGACCACATTCTCTTTTCTGGCACAAGAATCCTTTCGTTGGTTCAAATGTCAGAGATAAAATCATTTTTCTTCTTCTATGGTTGCCTTCACTTGCTGGTGCTAAAAGTAGTCACTACAGGACTTGTTTACTTCGTCAGTATAATTTGTCTATTTTCTTTTTCTCTTTAATTATAAACGTATAAGTTGTACTTAAATTCAATGTCATATTTTTAACTCAAATAGAACCAATGATTTGATTATCTTGAGTACTAAGTGTCTGATGCTCTAATCTGAGTTTCTTTCTCAAACAGAGCAACTATCATCAATTGGTGCATAACTTCCAGACTATTTTTCTATGTATTTGCAGATGTATTTAATTATATATATATATATATATATATATATATATATATATGCATGTATGTATGTGTCAATGTATACTTCTCTTTTGTGGAGTTTTAAAATGAGTGATGTCATATCATATACTGTATATATAATCTCAAAACATTTTTGTACTTAGTAAAATATCTTGGTAGCCTTTCAATGTCCTCATCTATTGATTTGCTGTATTATTTTTTATTGATGTGTAGCATTCTTTAGTATAGATGTACTATTATCATTTCCCTGTAGGATCCACAAATGATTACCAGTATTAATCCTGTTGTAATCACTGGAGAAATTAGCATATTTTTATGTCTCTAGGGTGGAAGATCCTGATCAAAGAAATGAGATATAAAAAAATCAAGGTATATCCCATACTGTGGCTTTAAAAGATTGAATTAATTTTTAACTACTCAGCTGTCCATGTGAATATGTTCCTTAAATTTCAACAATACTTGCCCATTTCATAGATGAAACTGTCAAACATTAATGACTGTCTCCCCCACAAGACTACAGAGCTCTGTAAGACCAGGGCCATGTGTACTGTGCCCATCACTGTATTGTCTGTATCTAGCTCAGCACCTGGCATATAACAGTCCTTTAATATGTTTCTTTGAATGAATGAGGAAAACCCTAAATGAAATGCCATTGTACAGAAGTTTTCATTTCATTAATCCTTACTCTAAAATTTATACAGTTTTAATATGGGAACTTGGAACGTTTCTACATTTTTTAAAATCTGAAATTAATTACAAATAAAAGTGGTGCTTTAGGAAGGAGAAGCAAGTCAATAGAAGAGAAAGGGGACAAATATCCAAGGGTCTGAGAGAATATTTGCCCCCCAAGAGACTGGCCAGAAAGGATATATAAATGACATCAGGAGGAATTGCAGAAGGTTCAGCTGCACCTCAAGCAGCTGCCAGAACAGAACAGTGAACTCAAATCCCTTGGAGCCATGGCCTTGGAGCAGCACGAACGCTGGTGGCTCTGTCCAGAACATGCGACCCTCTGTAACCAAAGCCAGCAGGTTCAGCAGAATCTCTATCTTCACCCAAGGTGACTGCATTGGCAGCAGTAAATGTGGCAATGCAGGAAGGATCTCCAGGCCAGGTATGGCACTATATGCCCCAGAAGTGTGCAACCAGGTCACCTCATCCCAGTCTATCCCAAACCTTCTCCCTTGTTCAGCAGCAGCAGCAGCAGCAGCAGCAGCAGCAGCAGCAGCAGCAACTTTGTGCTCTCCCACCCATGCCTCAGCAACAGCCACCCTTGAATAATCACATGATCTCACAGACAGATGACCTCAGCAAGTCCTTTAGACAAATGAGCCCTAGCTGCCAAGGTTCTACTAAAGCAACTAACTGATCGGCAGCTCTGTTCCAGCCCCCACTCATCTCCCAGCACCGTCAGTGGACTAACTTCGTCATGGCTTCCATGGGTCAGTCCCTCCCCACCTCTAACTGTTCCACCTCTAGCCATGCACCACCTACTCAGCAAGTGCTGCTACCACGGGGCTACATGCAGCCTTCTCAACAGTTCCAGGTTTCTTTCTAATCCCCCTGGACAATATCCTAATTCCAACCAGCAATATTGACCTTTCTCTCGCCTGGTGGCCTACAGATCCTGATGTGGTCAATAGCTGGCTCAGCCATCCCAGCAGCCCAGTTTATAGCCCGTGATGCCTAACCAGCAGCAGGTGGCTTACCAAGGAATAACTGGGGTCCAGCAGCCACAGAACCAGGGCCTGCTCAGCAGTCAGAGAAGCAGCATGGAGGCCCAGATGCAAGGCCTGGTGGTTCAGTACACTTCACTGCCTTCTTACCAAGTCTCAGTGGGTAATTACTCACAAAATGTGGTCCAGCACCCTTTCTAGCAACTCTTGCTGGCCCCTGTGAGCCAGTTTGGGTAAGGAGGCCCCCCAACAGGGGGCATACCAGTGTACTACAGCATGATCCCACTGGCTCAGCAGAACTGTACAAGCCCTACTTTTGGGGTTTTGCAACCTCCTGGGTCTCAGCAGTACCAGATGCTTCAGTTTCCCTCTCCCTGCCGTCTACCACAGATGCTGCAGTAGCAGTCAGGAGTGTCACCTTCTGGACCAGGTGTGGTGGTCATGCAGCTGAATTTTGCTAATGCAGCCTGACCCCACTCAGAACCCATCAAGGGTCCAGTGGAGTCACTGTAAATACTACAACATGGACCACGAGGGGTAGAAGCCTGGAGACCTGTACAGTCCTGACATCAGCCCCCAGGCCAACACAAAAATGAGCAGCAGCCCTGACCCATCTCCTACCCAGGCTTTGCCACCTTCTCTTGTCACCAGCCTCAGTGGTGGCTGTCTGCACAGGACTCAGTCCCTTGCTTGTCCTCAGATGATTCCCCTGGCCTGGGGGTCCAGCACAGGGTGATGGGTGCTACTCCCTCTTAGGCCAGCCTTTAGAGTACAGTCTGTCCATCTGCCCTCCCTTGCTGCATGACCAGTCAACTTACACAGTACACCAGGGACAGAGTGGGCTGAAGCATGAAAACCAGGGCAAGAGACAAGCACTGAAATCTGCCTTCTCTGACATGGGGACAGCAGATGTTGTTTTGGGGCAGGGGCCAGAGGTGACAGATCTCCCTAAGGGCATCACCTGTACCGAGGTAGAGAAACTCTTTAAGTAGCTTGCCATGTCCAGTGCCAAGACCCAGCTCAGGGGCTGCCTGGTGGGGGTGGAGGGGACAATGGTGGGACTGCTGAGAATGGCAACTGCTTGGACCTTGCTGCCTTGTACACCATCATGGCTGTGTTCCCTAACCCGCTGGCTGCTCAAAATGCCTCCCTTCATCTCAACAACTCCCTGAATAGCTTCACACTTTGAATGGCCAAAAAGAACTATGACCTGAGGATCCTGGAGCGAGCCAGCACCCACTAAATGGAGAAGAGGAAGGGAGCAGCCCAGAAGGGGCGGGGGCAGGATAGAGTGTGTTGAAGGATCCTGATAGACTGTGGATGGAGACAGAAAGTAAGGAGACTGACGCTAAACTGGAGCCTAAGACAGTAGTGATGAAGACCGAAACAGAGGGACATCCACACTGGCATTGGATTCCTTCAGGCTCTCCTTCTTTGGGTCCCCTTTTTTCCCCTGGTTGGCCCCTCTGCTTCCTTCTTCTTCCCATCCACTTGTATCATTTTAATCTATTTTCTCTTCTATTTTTTGTTCAGGAATAAGTATTCTCCAATTTTTATTTTAAACATCTCAAGCTCCCTTTCCTTTTTTTTTTTTTTTTTTTTGAGATGGAGTCTCATTGTCACACATCCTGGAGTGCAGTTGCCTGATATCGGCTCACTGTGACCTTTGCCTCCCGGGCTCAGGTGATCCTCCTGCCTCAGCCTCCTGAGTAGCTGGTACCACAGGTGCATGCCACCAACCCTGACTAATTTTTTGTAATTTTTGGTAGAGATGGAGTTTCACCATATTGCTCAGGCTGGACTCAAACTCCTGACCTCAGGTGATCCACCCGCCCCAGCCTCCCAAAGTGCTGGGATTACAGGCATGAGCCACCACTCCTGGCCCTTTTTTGTTTTTATGAATGTATTTATATGGACAGAAATATGGACAGAATTATGATAAACAAAATTGATTTCCACATTCTCTCACTTCCTCATCTTGCCTTCCCAAACCCCACAGAGTTAACACTTGGAACTCCCCTCACCTCCAAGAACACTTGTATATTGTTTGTTTAATATCTGTGCCACAGTAACAGACAGTGTTTAACTGCACAAATAGATGTTTGCTGGGTATATTCACTGTAAATTTTATTTAATCTGTTTTTTTTTATTTGTGGGCTATTTGGGGGCAAAGTTGATTTTGTTTTTAAATATAAAAAAATGGTCACTGGAAAAAAATACAACTCAGCATTCCATTGGAAGAATACTCAGTAATCTTTTGCCCATTACAAATTCTTTTCACAATTTTTCTTTAAGCAACACTTTTATTTGCAATTAATTTCAGATTTTAAAAAATGTAGAAATGTTCTAAGTTCCCAAATTAAAATTGTATAAATTTTAGAGTGAACATTGATGAAATGAAAGCTTTTGCACAAATGTCATTTTATTTAGGGTTTTCTTCATTTATTCAACCAAACAAATTGAAGGACTGTTAAATGCCAGGTGTTGAGCTAGATATAGACAATACAGTGACAGGCATGGTGCACGTGCCCTGGCCTCACCGAGTTCTATAGTCTTGTGGAGGAGACTGTCATTAATGAAACTGTCATAGGTGCTAGCAAAGCACAGTATGCAACAGGGTAAGGTTGATGGAACATGAGGTGGCAGGGAAAATTTCTCTGAGGCGATATACTGTGAGCTTGGCCCTAAAGGAACAGTGAAATAGATGAAGAGTGTAGTGAGAGAGGGAGAAGAGAGAAAGCAGTTCATGAAGAAGGGCTATCTCATGCAAAGGCTCTGTGGATGAAGGGAATATGGTTGTATTGGAGAGCTAGGCAGAGTGCCTTGAGGTGGAATCAGAAAAAGACACGGCTAAAGCCTACAGTGCTGTGGTTATGGCCATAGCAGACATTTGAGGAGGGGAATAACATGGTTAGAGTTGCATTTTGAGAAGATCACCCTGCCTATCTTATGGAGACATGGCCGAGAAATGATGCTGAGAGACCAGCTGAGACCATTATATAGTTGTTAAGGACATCAGTATCACTAACATCAGGGTTACATATAAGCGATCATAAAAATATGGCTCAACGAGGGAGTCAAGGTGTTTTGAAGGTATCTTTAAGAACCAAGTGGTTAGTTTTGCTCAGTTTTGTTTGATACAAAGTTGTAATTTAATTCATGAATAGTAACAGCTCTGACATTTTACCAAAAGGGAACTTTACAAAACTATGCACCACACTGAATAAACGGAAACCTTTGGATCTGGCTGAATCTACTAGTTAGTAATGCTGTTCAGAAATTAATATATGATCTGTGGCACTTTTTTTGGAATGGCCATTTACTCGGAATTTTTAAACAGTATTTTATTATGGAATGTATTATATTTGTACTCTGAGGAGGCTTAAGATAGTTTGGTGATACATATAATTCTTTTGAATTTCAAATAACACATTTGGTTTATTTTTTCCTTCTTAAACTAGAACACATCTTCCTGGAAGAATTGGGTGGGCTTATGTTGTAAAATTGCTTCTGTTTCAACTAATTCTGTCCCTATTAGGAGCCAATACTTTACATAAGGATGAAAATATTTGAAAATAATACCTTATACTTTTATCAAAAAATTGTATATATTTCTTATTTTTAAACCTAAATTTTCTACTGTTACTGTCATTAGATTATGTATTTTAGTCACCATACATAAGTCATAGCCATTAAGTGATTATTCATCTTAAAGCTATAGCTCCAAATATTGTCTATCCTGTGTGTATTTTTTATACTTTGTACAATAGTTGTATTTTGAGAGTAAAAGTTTTAGGCATGAGCAAATCCTAAAACCATCTGCAGTAAACCAATCAAAATGTGATTTCCAAAAAAAATGCTAAGGGGCAAGACACCTCAGATCATTCTCATGTCATAGATTGGCAATGTGCAAGAAAATTCTGTTCCTCACTTCTTTGATTTTATCCCTTATTGTCAGTAGATTCAGAGGCATGAGTTTGTATTTCCTTAGCTTCCTTCTGCTGCTTTCTACCCCTTTATTCTTCCAGTCTTATGTAAGAAGACATTTTCTTCTGTGATTCTTCTCATGTAGCTGAGTTCTGACCTTGTATTAGGCCAGAGGAATCAATATTGTGATAAGATTCTTGCCAAACTTTTGCCCATGAGAAAAATCTTGGGGAGAATGAGGAAGTTAGCTAAGAATTATGATTTTCAGATTGTGAATAATCACGCACACCAAAAAAAAAAAAAACCCAAACTAAAATATCCCTGATGACTAACAGCTATATTGGGTTGAATGATGATGTAACCTACTTAATTTGCATGTAATTTTCATCTAATCAAATGTAGAAATGTGTCTATTTTTTCTTCACTTCTTTGATTTTATCCCTATTGTCAATAGATTCAGAGGGATGGGTTTGCATTCGCTTAGTTTCCTTCTGCTGCTTTCTACCCCTTTATTCAGCCAGTCTTATGTAAGAATACTTTTTCATCCCTGTGGTTCTTCTCATGTAGCTGCACTAATGTGTGACTTTTTAAATCAATCATCCTGTCAGCTATTCAGACTTTCTCATGTATAGACATTTGCTTCTTTTCCTTCATTCAAAGTCCTGCCATAATCTTAAAGGATTTGAATCCATTTAATAATTTAGTCTTTACATTTTTGGCTCTACTTAATCCAAGGACCTCTGTCTTTCCTGTTCTCTGTGTCCCATTTTGGATTGAATCTTCATTAGCAGCTTCTGTAATGTTAATTCCAGATCATAGTTCACTTTTTTGTAACCACCTATGTTTTCAGATTTCACAGATTCTCATTCCACTATACATATCATTCAAGCTGAAAGATCATGATCATGTTAAATCACCTCAAGCTCCCTCAATTTTCTTCCAGATAACCAGCAGCAGCTACTGTTCTAAATCCTTCCCCATCACACCCTCTTTTCCTCATTTTTCTTCTCTTTCACCCTGAATCCCCTTCTACTTCAATTCATTGGTTTTGTCTTGCACCTTGTTTTGAACACAACAATCTAGTCACAAATTCCAACTAATAGTTAAAAAAATCTGCATTTTTCTGTTCCTGTATCTGGGCAGCCGAAAAGTTACACATATTCATGGTCTCAATGTCAACACCACTGTTAGCACATTTGATTAATTCTTTTGTCTTTATTCATTTGTCTCTTTCCTCCTTAAAAGTCAGTCTAACTTTCTCTATTGTAGTTTTCAAACCTACATTTTACCCATGCACCTTTATTCTCAATTGTAGATCTTCCTGCCTGCTTTAAGGAGAAAACTAAGGTCAGCAGGTTATTTTCCTTAGCTTCCCTACTCATAACACCTTAAAATGTATCCAGTCTATGAGACACAGTGCCCTCTGCCTGTTCAGTACTAATCTCTTCCATACACACATTTTATGCCCTCTTAACCTGCCTCTTTCCTGTCTTGTTCTCATCATCAATCCTCTTTCTCTTGTAGCCTCAATATATGTTTTTCTATTGGTTTCTCCTAGATTATAAACATGCTTATGCCTCTCACATCTAATGAAACAATTCAAACTCAAAAGTCTCCCTCTAACACAACTTATTTTTGTCATATTCTTCTCATACCTTCTTTAGAAAGAGAAACCCAAATTCACAGTCTCCACTACCAGACTTCTCATACTCTTCATGATCAACTGCAATCAGGTTTCAGCTCCTTCTGATTTCCAAATCTAATGGAGATCTATCAGTTCTTATTTTATTTTATCTCCAAATGAAGCTAGCTATTCTCTTATTTCTAAAATGTCAATAAGGATTTTTGTTTGTTTGTTTGCAAGAAACATGTACCAATTCGTAAGGGAAAGATATCACAACAAGAATTGGAAGACATGGGAAGTAAACTCAGAAATTTGGGGCAGTCCAACATTTTTTCAGGCTACTGCTTATAGAATGAATAAGTATTGAATTAAAATTTTCTATTTTTGAATCATAGTGCTAAAATTCAAAGACTTGAGAGAGAAAATCCAACTGATCAATCCTTTGTCACAGGTTGTATCCTTCCCTGGTCAATGTTGGATGCCAAGAAACATTGATGGCCCTACAATTTCCATAACATTACATTCCCATGATTTACTTATCTCTCTCTCTGTCCTTTTATACACTTATTAGTTTCTTATTTGTCCACTATTTAAATATAAATGTTACCTCATGGCTTTGTTCTTTTCATCTTTTGATATCATCGTATGTAGTATCATTCCGCATCATGACTTCATCTAAATTGGCTACTTTTTATCAAGTTTTCTGTGTGGATGGGTATTGTACTAAGTGCTTTATATAGATAAAAACTTATACAATATTTTATGAGATATTAGATTATAATATTCATTTTACAAATGGAAAAAAAAAAAAACTTGGGCTCGGGGAGATTAAGTAATGTTTCCGGTTCCTACAGGTCTTTAGTGAAACTGGAGAATCAAGTCTCCAACAACCAAATGCTCTTACCATCTATGTACTGACAATTTTCCAAATATATTTCCAACCAAGCTTTGTCAATGGCTCATTTGACATCTCCTCTTAGTCTCAGCATTCAGAGGGCTTTATGTATTTAAAATGAAATTTATCATCTTTTATGGCTCCTGTTTGGTGACTCTCATGACTACTAAATATTAAAACTTAGTGTTGGTGATTGTAGTGGTGAAGAGAGGGAGTCTTCATCAACTTCACTTTCATATTCTATTAATAAATGTCGCTGTCCTCCATGTCCTTCACAATTGACCCTCATTATTTCATATTCTATTAATAAATGTCACTGTCCTCCATGTCTTTGACAATTGACCCTCATTATTTCAACAAGAATGTGTTAACAGCTTGTAAGCTGAATTCCTAACCAAATAACCATCTCATTCAAACTATCACCCATATAGATTCCTAAGTGTTTAAAAGCAGCTATGTTATTTCTGCATTTAAAGTTCTCAATTGGCTTCCTGTGTCCTGTAAGATAAAGTCCAAATTCCTTAGCATTGACATACAAGAGTATTTCTGATTTGGTCCTCTTTACTTCTCCAATTTCATCTCTTAGGTCCATCTGATCTAAATCCTGTGCTTCTGGAAAACTTGGCTGCATAAATACCTTGAAAGTACCATGACGCTGAAAAGACACTTTGGATTATTTATTCATGTATACTTCCTGTTTTTAAAATTTTTATTTTTCTCCCTTCCTATTTCCTGATCTGGACAACTCTTTTCCTCTTTGACTCATTACATCTTCAAAGAAAGCTATTGAGTTGTTTCCCTTCATGGATGTCACCATAATTATCAGTGAAGAACTCTGTTATTTACACATTGTCTACTTTCCATTCACCATTTTTAAGAAATCTAGAAATAGAGTGTTTCCATGGGGGAATAGGAGTGTGTTTCATAGAGCATAATTTAATAATGGATGGCGGGTGGGTTGGGGGGATTGCTGCTCTCAAGTTCTGCATAAGTAAATAGGGCAGAAAGAATTCTAAAAAATAGATAGCTCCAACTGTAGAAACACCCAGATAACAATAACTGGTAATTCAGAGAAACCTAGAAGTACATTAGACAGTCAGATTTAAGATGTTATATTCTGTTAATCATAGTCATACAGAGTACACTCCAGGTAAAGAGATATAAATTGATATGTTTGGGTGATTTCTAATTTGTTTTTGCAATATAATCATGTAATCTCAGGATTGCAAACAACTTTAAACATTATCTAGAAATCTCTTACAAGCTAGCTCATTGTGATTACCTGAGGACATCAATTATGAAGCAATAGATTAACCAGAATGTAAATGCAATGCAGTTTGCATTGTGATACAAAGCAGTTGTATTTAAATTTGTTTTACCTCAGTAAGTAGCTTGGTGATTAGATCATTGTGGGAAATTTCAAAATATACACAGCTTGATAAGGTCTTTCAGGAACTAGTAGTTAGGTCAAAATTCAATTTACAAATGAGTCCAACTACTGAGAAGAGCAAGTAGCTTTGTATTACTTTTCTATTGTTGCTATAATAACACAAATTTGGTAACTTAAAAAGCAATACAAATTTATTACCTTAAAGTCTGGAGGTCAGAAGTTTGAAATGAGTGTTACTGGGATAAAACCCAGAGTTCCCTCTAGAGATGCTATGATGAATCAATTACCCTGCTGTTTCCATCTTCTACAGGCTGCCTTTATTTCTTGGCTTATGGCCCCTTGCACTGCCTGCATTTCTTGGCTTGTGGTTCCTTGCACCACAAAGCCAGCTGTGTAGCATCTTTAAAGCTCTCTATCTCTGGTCTCTGATTAGGGCTTCACATCTTTTCTGACTTTGACTTTCTTGCCTTCCTTTTTTCCCCATAAGGACTATTATGATGACATTGGGTCCCCCCCGGATAATGTGGCTAATCATCCTATTTCAATATTCTTAGTTTAATTACATGCAGTATAGCTGGTTTTGCCATGTGGGGTCACATATGCACGGTTCTGGGGAATAGAATATGGCCATTTTTGAGGGCCATTTCTGCTAATTACAGACCCAGCAAAAATGTTCTGATATTGTTTTTTTTTTTTGTTGCTGCAAAAATGTGGAGCACTGGAAGTGTTGTGATATTTCATATGTAAAACAAGGATAGTGTTGAAACTCTACGGCCAAAAATGCAAAAGGTCAGTGTGGAACTTCCCTTAAAGGAAGAGGGAAGACCAAGGGAAAGGGTGTATCACAGGCAGTTGTGTGAGGCAAACCTGTGACAGAGGATTAGCAAAAACAAAAAAAGTAGCAAGAGGAGGAATAAAGAAAGATAATAAACTGAGATAAACTTCACTGTCAGTTAAATGGAAAATTCCATTATTCAGAACATTCCATTTTTAGGACCCACAATTCAACTGCGGTGGTACTGTATTTAGCAATTTCACAAAAGCTTTCCACTTAGAAAGCAGAAATATAGCAACAGAGAATGTCAGAACTGAAAAAGACCTTCAATATTTTCTAGTCTAACCTCACTTTACACGAAGTAAATTGAGGTCCACATTTTTTAAGAATTTAAGAAAAGTTGCAGTTATTCGGTGCCAAAGGCAAGACTTCAACCCAAATGTCCTGATTTAAAGTTCATTACTCTTGCCACATTCTCCTCTAAGAATTCTTTGTCTCCCAGTAGGAAATAATGTTTTCTTTCTTCAGGAAATATAAATTTTTTTTCCTTTCATAAAAAAATTTTCTGTCACTTTTCTCTCCAGGAGTGGTATGGAATAGTCATCTTTTTTCTTTTACGTAGAAGCTAGAGCTAGATTTAGCCTCAACTGCATAACATGATTTTCATGTTACATAATATCATTTTTTATTTGTCTAGTATTGTGTGGGTTTGAAGGTACTTTCCTATTTTACGTATTGTGAAGCCTTTAGATAGAGAAGGTAACTTTATCCCTGTTGTACAAAGATAAGCTCATTAGAGATGAAACCAGGACCAGAGCCTGGGGCTCCTGATTCTCTGCCATCCTATACTTGGGCTGCACTGGGTTTTATGATTTTAGTCAAGTTTCTCATCCTCTTCATGAATTTCTGTTCTTATTTTTAAAATAATGGAAATAATTTGTTTTACCACATAGGAAAATTATAAGAATAAGATGAGATATTAAATAGGAAAGCCATTTGAGAAAAGATTATATCCTTTATAGCAAATATAATGAACTCATAATTCAAGCACTTATAACATGAGGAGGGTTGGACAATCATTGCTAGGTTATTCTAGATGAATGAATTAGCCTAATTTACAACTGGGTTAAGTTGTTTTCCACATAAAATTTTTTGCCTTAAGATAAAATGCATAGATTCTTAAGTTATTTATTCTTCAAGTAAATGTAATGATAACAATAATAAACTGTAACTATTGTTTATTGAGTCTGTGCTTTGCTCCAGGCCCTGTGCTATAAAGCTATGATTGCTCTTGGTCACCTAGTACTAAGTGATGCATTCTAGCCTCCGAGGAAACGGGTCTGTGTGATGAAAAACCAATGTGTTAAATCCCTAACTCCCCTAAATCACTCAAAATATTGTGCAAAGATGAAAATGGCAGAGAAAGTGATTGGATGCATGGTATACTTTTTCTACCTTCACAGCCTGCAGCTGATTTTCTTTGCTTGCTCTCTGCTAAAGCTCATAGGAAGATAAACCAACTACTATTGGCTACATAAATATGGAGTTGTCTAAAGCACTGGCTTCTATTCCAAAATTTAGGTCTATTTTCCCAGACTGGCCTCTGAAAGACCTAACTTTTTTAGATCCTGAGAAGATGAAGGTCTGTTTGAGCACTCCTCTGTGCTAGACCCTGTGCTGTGGGTTTCAAAACATTACCTCCTAAAAACTTTACAACAACTCTTTGACCTAGGTACTATTATTATCCACATTTACTAGATATAGATAATGAAGCTTAGAAGGATTTAGGAACATACTGAGGGTCACACAGTCAGTAGGGGTTGAACCAAGACAGCCTGACTTTGCAGTCTTCTACATTCTTAGTCACTGAATACCTATCCTGGTGACACTTGCCCCTGAAATAATATATTAAGGGAAACAAATACCACTGAAATCACAATTAACTTATTGCCAACTGGGACAGCTATGTTTCAAGATTTGTTCTGGTTTTTAGATTTTGTAAGCCATTTCTTCGAATGTTATACTCAATGGGTTTCAACTTTATTTAAGGTCTATACAGTACAATAATAATATTTGTATAAACACCATTAGAGGTTTCAAATGAACAAAGCTAAGTTTTATACTTGACTCATGGAGCAGAACAAAATGCTACAATTGCAGCTACATTGAAGTAGAAAAAAATGATAGAAATATTGCTTTTCAAACTATTTTGACACATTGATTGTTCAGCTCCTTCTTTACCACCTTTAACTACATCTTAGTTCTTCCACATTGAGTTAAAACTTTCAAAAACTGATAAATATGGGAAATTAAGACAAATATTCTATAAGATGTAAATGAGGTATGATAATTTGAAAATTATAAAGTTGTTAGATAGCAATGCATGCATCCTATCAGAAAGCTTGTCAGTTATCTTCATACACAGCTTGAAATGTAAACGCAGATGATTAAACATCTTTCTCCTGTTAGAAAAATAATTTCCTTCTACTTTGGGGTTTTGAAACTTTGGTTTTTCAGGAATAACAATGAGATGAGAAATAAGAATGCAAAACTTATGGAAGATTTCAACTTAAAGAACCTAATATGGAAATGGGAAATTTTGCCCTTGAAATTTTAAATCTGAAAGTGTGTTATGATAGACTACTAACACCCTAATATGTTGCCAGACGTTAATAAACTGAGATTAGCTCAAGATTCAGGGCCTTAGGATGAAATCTCTGGGAAAACTAACTTTAAGCCAAGGTTCAATCATTCCTAATGGTAAAATTCTAAGGAACTTTAATTCATCAAACATTACTTATTGCATGAAGAAAAAGATGACAGGAGTAAGATTCAGGAAATAAAGTCTAGAAGCATCTCAGCAACAACTGCAGATTCTGAAATTGTAGTCATTAAATAGAAAATAAATATGTTCAAAATGTTTAAAGAAATGAAACAGTATATTAATAAGTAAAGGCTAAAAGACTATTTAAAAAGGTAGGCTTAAAGAAGTCCAATGTGAATTTTGAAAATTTATTAGAAATTCAATATACTGGATTAACTGTAATGAAATATGTGTATGAAGAGAATTTGTAAACTGGCAGGCACAATTATTAGAATTTAAATCATAGAGTTTTAAAAAAGTGGAAATTATGAAGGATGAGATGAAATGAGAATATTGAGTACATATCTAAGTTTAGAAGGAAGAGTTTTAGAAGGAATCATGTAAGAGGCCAGAATATATATATATGTATGTATGGATAGATATGAACATACACATACCTATGTATGTAGATACATATGTACATACACAAGTTAGATTTATCACAGAAATGCAAAAATATTTTCTCAATAGAAAACCTTTAAGGTAATTCACCATAGTAACAGATTAAAATAGAAAAAATAAAAAACCCATATGATTATAACAACAGATGCAGATAAATTGCTCTAATAATATTAAAAGAGTATATCACATCATTTGAAGTATACTTGGTTGCAAGTAACAACCAACAATGTCATTTAATGGCAGCTCAAACGAATAGGAATTACTGTGGTCATGTAAAGTGTAAAAGTTGAAGTTACTGGCTGTGGTTGGATTGTTCAAATATGTTGGGGTGAGCAGCTTTGCAAACTCTTGGACTTTCCCTTATGTTTGAAAGATACAGAGTAGAGAGAGGGACAATCAAAAGCTTAAAAAGTACCAGATCCTTTTGTCTAGGTGGCTGCAAGCTTCTTTTTTATATGAAGGCAAGCTGAAAGAGAGAAGAAACCTAGATTTTAAATCAAATTTGGACATTTGTAATCGTACATGACTATATCTTTTAAACTGAAGTGAGACTGTTTCTGTGTCTTAAAGTTCTCAGAGTACCCATTTAATCATAAGATCTTTAAGAATTTTTCTCTTTCTGGTCTTGGAAGTAATAAACCGCACAGAGGATTTCAAGTGACATTAAAAGACAAAGTGAAATGGCTTCATGTTTACTATCACTAGTCATGCATTTTCAGCATAATGGTTGAGCAGTGGAAGTCAGTAACTTACAATTACATGTGTCAACATAAACGAATCCTGTAAACATGGAAATGTCAGGTGAAAAAATAGGAAGAATAAAGAATTTGTATAGTACACAGTAGTAATATTTCTAAAATATTTTAAAATATTCCAAACTGTAACATATTTTGCTTTAGTGTTTTCTATACATGGAACAAGTGAGAAACAATAGATAGGAATAATGACCACTAAATTTTGGATAAAGGTTATATGGGTGGATGGGGGTATATTAGAGAAAGGAACATGAAGACTTCCACGTTTCATGTAATACTTTATTTCTTAAACTGAAGAGTGGGTGGGTACATGGGTATTCACAAAGTTATTCCTATTATCTTTTGTATATTTTATAAGTTTTTAGTAGAGCAAGGAACAAGTTTCCATACTGAAAAAAGCTGAGAGATTACTCGTTTTTTAATGAGTTGAAAAAAGATTTGCATTTAAGGAGGAAAATGAATGATAGATGAAAAAACTAGGCAATGGGGAAACTGAAGTAATTAAGAACCCCAGGAAGAACAAAACATCAGACAAGACAGGACATGTAATTCTAATACTTATCATGGCTCATCTCTGAGTTATGTTAAAATAGTAATAATAATTTAAACACTGAATGCTGATTTAATCAAAATTATACTTTGAAAGATGGATGGAGGAGAAGTGAGTGAGAACAGAAACATAGGAGAAGTACATCTCCATCTTCCATAATAGAAAGTCAATAGAAAATATAGGAAATGGAAACAAATCTTGATGTAGCAGAATAAACATGTTGCTTTAGAGTTATGGGGTAAATACTTGAATCCTGTACCTAGCTCACTAGCTAAGAGATGAAAACCTTTGCTGTTATGCAGTAGGGTGAGGAGCAAGGAAGAGGAGGCTGCTGGTTTTTATTAAAGCCTTATAGAATCATTAGATAGTTTAAATAACATATACATATAGCTGAAAAAAGCCCTAAAATTTTAATAGAATTAACCTTGCATATTTTGCTTAAATGAAACAGAAAATATCTCATTTCTCAACTCTTTACTATTGTATAAATATTCTAGGGTCCATTTAAATAATACCTCAGATATACTGTAAATGCCTTCTGGATATCTACCTTGTGAATAATTTACAATGCTGTTCCCTGGATCAAGAAACAGAATAATTTTATAGAATAAATATAGGCTGAGAACCAGTGGAATGTTTGATTCTATCCTCTCTGATTCTGCATTATATCATGCTGCCTCAATTCAAGCAGAACACTAAAGCTACAGTGGCAATTTTCAGGAAAATGTATCCACTTAGTACATTTACTGCCAGCTTTGCCAAAGACTGATTAAAATGACTGTAGAGTCTTTCTGCTAGTGATGGCTTCTGATTGCAGGAACTTGCCACCAGCTGTACCCAAGAGCATGAGACCCAGTGGCCATCTCAGCAGGAGCCCTGACCCCACTGATGAGTGCTCCACTACAATCTCAGCACCTCTTCTTTTCCTACCTCAGCATCTAGAAGTTCGCAGAATGGGATGTGATATCCAACTGTTAATATACACTACAGTGTAGCTTTTACTGAAAATGATTTAGTATCCTAGGGTCTAGGACTCCACTTTCACATCACATTTGAAGAAAAGAAAGAAAGAAAATTATTTTGTATTTTAACAATTGTGTGCCACATTTTACGATATTTAATTTTAGTTGAGAAACACCAGATGCCTGAAAACTACAAAGGAAATGTGGGAAATTAAGCAAACAGGTCAACAAATCACTCACCTTTAATAATTGACCAATTTCCACAAGGTAAGCAGGTAGAGTCCCAATAGGCGGGTAACCATTCAGGGTTTCTGAGAGTAACATAGCACCCAACCCCAGAATCCTTCTCCCCTCTTCCCAAAGAAGAAAAGAAACATAGAAATATAGGCCACCTGGTGGTGGCGTCATAAAGAGAGAGAGAGAGAAAGACTCTAGAATAGTAGCTGCCAGAAGGAACCAGGTAATGGCTTAATTTCAGAAATCGAATGATGATTTTTCAAAAGAAGTAATGAATCATTACATTATTTATGTCAATATCATGTCTTTGTACCACATATGCATATTCATGAAGGGGACCATACCGACCTATAGTTTGTTAAAATATAAACTAAGCCATACAAATAGGCAGCAGACTACTTTCCCTCCACCTTTTTGAAGGAATAGTTATTAAAGGATTAATGCAATATAATTTAGCATATCTCAGCATTATTTTAAATACATAGAAGGTCTAAACTTCATGATATTCTCCTAGGGAACTGAATAGTTGAATATTGAAGTATGATAAGACAAGACTATATTCAATCAAGTTTCTAAGAATGATCTTCTGAACTCCACATGATTTTGTTTACTGTAATGTATATGCCCCTTTGGTAAGCAGTAGCCTAGAGGAACTATCACTTATTTGGTTAAGTACCAGAAGTACCTGTCAAAATTTCCATTACAATAAATTGTACTAAAAGCTAATATTTAACATATGATTTTCCAACTTAAGAACACTACTTTTGCTTAAAACAGTGTATATAAATTTAAACACACTGCTTAAAAATACAGCCATGCATCACATAACAATTTATATATATATATATATAATACTTTAAGTTCTAGGGTACATGTGCACAATGTGCAGGTTTGTTACATATGTATACATGTGCCATGTTGGTGTGCTGCACCCATTAACTCATCATTTACATTAGGTATATCTCCCAGTGCTATCCCTCCCCCCTCCCCCCACCCCACAATAGGCCCAGGTGTGTGATGTTCCCCTTCCTGTGTCCAAGTGTTCTCATTGTTCAATTCCCACCTATGAGTGAGAACATGCGGTGTTTGGTTTTTTGTCCTTGCGATAGTTTGCTGAGAATGATGGTTTCCAGCTTCATCCATGTCCCTACAAAGGACATGAACTCATCCTTTTTTATGGCTGCATAGTATTCCATGGTGTATATGTGCCACATTTTCTTAAGCCAGTCTATCATTGTTGGACATTTGGATTGGTTCCAAGTCTTTGCTATTGTGAGTAGTGCTGCAATAGACATACGTGTGCATGTCTTTATAGCAGCATGATTTATAATCGTTTGGGTATATACCCAGTAATGGGATGGCTGGGTCAAATGGTATTTCTAGTTCTAGATCCCTGAGGAATCGCCACACTGACTTCCACATGGTTGAACTAGTTTACAGTCCCACCAACAGTGTAAAAGTGTTCCTATTTCTCTACATCCTGTCCAGCACCTGTTGTTTCCTGACTTTTTAATGATCGCCATTCTAACTGGTGTGAGATGGTATCTCATTGTGGTTTTGATTTGCATTTCTCTGATGGCCAGTGATGATGAGCATTTTTTCATGTGTCTGTTGGCTGCATAAATGTCTTCTTTTGAGAAGTGTCTGTTCATATCCTTCACCCACTTGTTGATGGGGTTGTTTGCTTTTTTCTTGTAAATTTGTCTGAGTTCTTTGTAGATTCTGGATGTACAGAATCTTTGTACATCCTCCCTTTGTCAGATGAGTAGATTGCAAAAATTTTCTCCCATTTTGTAGGTTGCCTGTTCACTCTGATGGTAGTTTCTTTTGCTGTGCAGAAGCTCTTTAGTTTAATTAGATCCCATTTGTCAATTTTGGCTTTCGTTGCCATTGCTCGTGGTGTTTTAGACATGAAGTCCCTGCCCATGCCTATGTCCTGAATGGTATTGCCTAGGTTTTCTTCTCGGGTTTTTATGGTTTTAGGTCTAAAATTTAAGTCTTTAATCCATCTCGAATTAATTTTTGTATGAGGTGTCAGGAAGGGATCCAGTTTCAGCTTTCTCCATATGGCTAGCCAGTTTTCCCAGCACCATTTGTTAAATAGGGAATCCTTTCCCCATTTCTTGTTTTTGTCAGGTTTGTCAAAGATCAGATGGTTGTAGATGCGTGGTATTATTTCTGAGGGCTCTGTTCTGTTCCATTGGTCTATATCTCTGTTTTGGTACCAGTACCATGCTGTTTTGGTTACTGTAACCTGGCAGTATAGTTTGAAGTCAGGTAGTGTTATGCCTCCAGCTTTGTTCTTTTGGCTTAGGATTGACTTGGCAATGCGGGCTCTTTTTTGGTTCCACATGAACTTTAAAGTAGTTTTATCCAATTCTGTGAAGAAAGTCATTGGTAGCTTGATGGGGATGGCATTGAATCTATTAATTACCTTGGGCAGTATGGCCATTTTCATGATATTGATTCTTCCTATCCATGAGCTTGGAATGTTCTTCCACCAACAAGACTAATAAAGAAGAAAAGAGAGAAGAATCAAATAGACGCAATAAAAAATGATAAAGGGGATATCACCACCGATCCCACAGAAATACAAGCTACCATCAGAGAATACTGTAAACACTTCTACGCAAATAAACTAGAAAATCTGGAAGAAATGGATAAATTCCTTGACACATACACCCTCCCAAGACTAAACCAGGAAGAAGTTGAATCTCTGAATAGACCAATAACAGGCTCTGAAATTGAGGCAATAATTAATAGCTTACCAACCAAAAAAATTCCGGGACCAGACAGATTCACAGCTGAATTCTACCAGAGGTACAAAGAGGAGCTGATACCATTCCTTCTGAAACTATTCCAATCAATAGAAAAAGAGGGAATCCTCCCTAACTAATTTTATGAGGCCAGCATCATCCTGACACAAAAGCCTGACAGAGGCACAACAAAAAAAGAGAATTTTAGACCAATATCCTTGATGAACATTGATGCAAAAATCCTCAATAAAATACTGGCAAACAGAATCCAGCAGCACATCAAAAAGCTTATCCACCATGATCAAGTGGGCTTCATCCCTGGGATGCAAGGCTGGTTCAATATATGCAAATCAATAAATGTAATCCAGCATGTAAACAGAGCCAAAGACAAAAACCACATGATTATCTCAATAGATGCAGAAAAAGCCTTTGACAAAATTCAACAACCCTTCATGCTAAAAACTCTCAATAAATTAGGTATTGATAGGACATATCTGAAAATAATAAGAGCTGTTTATGACAAACCCACAGCCAATATCATACTGAATGGGCAAAAACTGGAAGCATTCCCATTGAAAACTGGCACAAGACAGGGATGCCCTCTCTCACCACTCCTATTCAACATAGTGTTGGAAGTTCTGGCCAGGGCAATCAGGCAGGAGAAAGAAGTAAAGGGTATTCAATTAGGAAAAGAGGAAGTCAAATTGTTCCTGTTTGCAGATGACATGATTGTATATCTAGAAAACCCCATCGTCTCAGCCCCAAATCTCCTTAAGCTGATAAGCAACTTCAGCAAAGTCTCAGGATACAAAATCAATGTGCAAAAACCACAAGCATTCTTATATATCAATAACAGACAGAGCCAAATCATGAGTGAACTCCCATTCACAATTGCTTCAAAGAGAATAAAATACCTAGGAATCCAACTTACAAGGGACGCGAAGGACCTCTTCAAGGAGAACTACAAACCACTGCTCAACGAAGTAAAAGAGGACACAAACAAATGGAAGAACATTCCATGTTCATGGATAGGAAGAATAACAATGTTAAACGGTTACATGAGATAATTATAACATTATTTTTACTATACCTTTTGTATGTTTAGATACACAAATACTTACCATTGTGCTACAATTGCCTGTTGTATTTATTACAATGACATGCTCTTCATGTTTGTAGCCTAGGAGCAATAGGCTATATATACCATCTAGCCTGGGTGTGTAGTAGGCTACACCTTCTAGCTTTGTGTCAGTGCACTCTGATGCTATATTGTCCGCACAGTGACAAAATCACCTAAGGATATTCCTCAGACAGTATTCCTGTTAAGTGACATATGACTGTATATTCAAATTCCCTAACAAAATTTAATTTCTAAATATTTGTTTATTTTCACTAAAATTCAGTGTGCTACATTGGTTTAAAAATTATAACATTATCCAAAGAGAAAGTTACCTAATAGAATACTTATTTCAGTTAGTACACTGTCAATATTTTCCTATTTGAATCTTTATTGTAGCCAATTTTGATATAACCTCATTGTGAGACAGCTGCCTAAATCTCCATTCAGCTTTCATCCTAAGATTGGAACTTTTTTTATATTAAAAAAGTAACAGCCAAGTCAACTTATTTTTGTAGATTTGCTACTATGTGTAGATGTATAGGGGTGTACATGACATGAGTTGAGTCATAAGACTATCTCCACTGATAACATTCCAATTAAGTAAAAGTAACTATCATTTGATAAACTATTTTACTTATACACAGGTTTTTAATATAACAGGATAATTTATAGTAAAGCAGACTTGTAAGATCCTGCATGGACTCTTTAATTAAATACAATTCTCATTAACAGTTTAACATAATGAAATGTCCTCATGTCTTTCTAGTTAGCTACACACACACACACATGCAGGAACACATACACGCACAGAGAGAAATTCCTTAATACCCAATTTAGTTAAACATTTGGCAGTTCACTGCAACCTCGTACTATGTGGAAGAAATCCATGCATACATTCATTCACTCATTCATCTATTCAGAGACTGTTTACTGAACACTAACACTGTCAGTGCTTTTGCTAGGTGACATAGTATATAAAGATAAATAAATCATAGATTGTGCTTTTATGAGGTACAAGGTCTAATAGGAATAGGCATTTTAGCATATTTAGTCTAACAGGGATCCCTAGATGTCTCATGAGAAGGACCCACTCACAAGTATGCCTCACTGTTGATATGATATTTATTTGAATGGCTGAAGGCTGTTGCTAGGAAATTCCATGTCATGGTGTAAGGAAGGGGTCAGGTTTTAATTTTCTACATATGGCTACCCAGTATCCCTGCACCATTTGTTGAATAGGGAATCCTTTCCCCATTGCTTGTTTTTGTCAGGTTTGTCAAAGATTACGTAGTTGTAGGTGTGCTGTCTTATTTCTGGGTTCTCTATTCTGTTCTATTGGTTTATGTACCACATGTTCTCACTTGTAAGTGGGAGCTAAATAATGAGAACACATGGACACATAGAGGGGAACAACACACACTAGGGCCTATCAGAGGGTGGAGGGCAGAAGGAGGGAGAGGATCTGAAAAATAACTAATGGGTACTAGGCTTAATACCTGGGTGATGAAATAATCTGTGCAACAGACCCCCATCGCACAAGTTTACCTATGTAACAAACCTCACACTTAACCCTGAACTTAAAATAAAAATTAAAAAAAAAAGGAAAGCCCATGTCCTGGAGATGTTCGATGATGGCTTTGAACTAAAGTCTCGTTTACGGAGAAAGTCAGATTATTGCTGCTATTCAGCAACCAAATAATTCAAATTCTATTGCAATACAATAGAACAATTTTATACTATTTAAAAATCATTTTCGTTTGTACTTTTTGTAGTTGTTTTTTAAGTTCTTCACACAGAGTACTTAAAATTATAGTAGTCTTCCTACAGTGTTATTTTTGTGTCTTTTCTCTCCCACTAAATGATGTCCTTCTAACACACAGAAGCCATGCTTTGTTCATATGTGTAGCTCAGACATATTGCGTGGTACTCAGCACATGTTATGTGTTACCTTGTTATTTTCACATGCACTGGATCTGATTTGGTCACAGGATCTTGATGCATGAACTGGTGTACGTTTTCATATCTATAGGATTATTCAAAGCCTTTTTAAAATGCATCCAAGTCAGAGCTTGATACTGACTTTTGACAGAGACCTAAGTCCTATACCAAAAACTTTTTTTCCCCCGTCACAACCTGGACAGTGAAAGAAGTATCCTCTTGCTAGGCAACTGCCTCCATCCTTTCCTAAGAGCACTCTGGACTTGACAGTGCTATAGCAGCACTTTGTTCCATTGACTGTAGGCCTTAATGTCTACTTCTCCTGAAATAGAGCTAAACTGGCCAAGCTGGCCTTCTAAAGTCAGGTAAGGTCCTCACTTGGCAGTGTGCCTGGAGTTCAGGCTGACAGCCCCCAGTAATGTCAAGATAGGTCATCAGCAAAGCTGTTTCATCAAAATGAATTCTGGAAAGACTTATGCATTCTGTAAGACTCTTTTTATTAGAATAAAGATTTTACTTAAAACAGCTTAATTATACCTGAGCTATAGAAAATGTTTATTTAGAGTTAGCCAACTTTTGGAAATTGCACCAAAATATAGACATGAAATACACATGATAAAGATTATTTGCAATAGGAAAATAACAAATGCTACTAAATGAAAATAAAGATAGGTACATAATGAGAAAACAACACTATACAATAGTATGTTGTAATTCATATTATGAACACAATGTAAAAACATGAGAAATCCTTAGTATAGCACTAAATGAATAAAGCCACCAGGATGTCATCTAATAGAACTACACCTCACGTTGTTTCTTAATGCCTCTTCACTTAGGGACTTTCTGAATATCTGATTATGGCCTAGACGCTCTGTCCTGAATAAAACATTTGGTATTTTTCAAGGGTATGTTTTTAGGGGCTTCTGGGAGAGAGGGGCTGTAAATTTGAGTTTAAGAACCCATTCTTTAAGATGTGTGTAGAGCTTAATTTTATCTACTTATGGATATTTGCATTTTAGAAGTAGATGGCTAGAGTGTAATTACTGTAAATGTCTGGATCATGAGCATAGGCTTCAGATATTAAAATATGAACAGAATAGAGAATATGACATATCAAATTCTTTTTCAGACAATAAAGATGGTAGCAAATCCCTGGAGAATCACAGAGGGGATTTTTTTCGATAACTAACACAGAAAATAGTAGAATTGCTTCTACTTAATCCTGAGAATTCTGATCACACCTTTAGATTGTTCATATATCCCTGAAAAGTGAATTGAGCTCAATTTTGGATGAAATTATTATTTTAAAAATTTTACATAATATTTATTTAACTCATGGCAGCATCTCTCAGAAGGGTCTCACTAAACAAAAGTGATTAATAAAACCTCGATCCTAACAGGAATCACATGTGGGTAAGCTTTCACTCTGGCAACACTAATTAGTATCAAAACAATCTTTACCTCTGTTGGTATTTGAGCTCTATTTCTTACCAACATATCACATTTGATTTGCAATATATAGATGCCAAAATGCAAATAACAATCTTTTTCTCAACTATCAATCTTAATAAATTAAATTTTGAAGATATAATGATTCCTCAAGTTGAGTGTGACAAAACATAGTATCCTAAATTCTACTGATAAATGCTAACTGCGGTTGAAAAGGGGCATTCACTCCCAGATCTTTCTAGAATCACAGAACCTCTGGGATAAGATGGGACTATCTCATTAGTTTCCTGCCTCCAGAAAGTTAATTTATTACATTTCAGATAAAGAATATTTGTCTGACTGTAAGGATTAACAGGTAGGAGATTCTCAACTGTGGCTCAATATTAATCCATTTGAGGACTTCAGGTCATTCTTTTTCATTTGTTCCCTGTTTTAAGGCAATTCATGCTCTTATAAGTCATTTTTACCACTTGAAAAGTTTTATAATAGATAGTATCATATATCATCATGCATAGTTGCCCTTTTAAAGTAAAAATAAAGACCATATAATGCAATTCATGGAGAAAGGTTAGTATTTTCTACTCATGTGCTGAAACAACTAAATATTCCCATGTAAAACAATGAACTTGCATCAGTATCTTGTGCTGCATCCAGTAATTTACCAAAAACTGGATCATAGACCTAAATGTGTCACCTAAAACAAACATTTCTAGACTAAAACATAGGAGAGAATCTGTGTCCTTTGGTTAAGCAAAGATTTCTTAGAAACAACATTGAAAGCATGATGCATAAAATAAAATATTGAAATTGGTTTCAGAAAAAGTAAGAACCTCTGTACTTCAAGACACTACTAAGAGGATGAAAAGTCAGGCCACATTTGCAAGTTACATATTTGATAAAAAGACTTGCATATAGAATATATGAAGAACAGACAGCCAAATTAAATATAGGCAAAAATATTTTACAGACACTTCAGAAAGAAGATATGCAGACGGCAGATAAACACATGATAAAACTACTCAACATCATTATTTATTGGGAAACTACAAATTAAACCCACAGTGAAATATCAGTTAGAGTGTTAAAAATTTTAAAAGACTGACCATACTAACTATTGGCAAGGATGTAAACCAACTAGAATTCTCATATACTTATGTTCATAATACAAATGGTATACCTTTATGACAAGAGTTCGACAGTATTTTTTTAAGGGATAAACAAACCTCTACAAAATGAATCAGCCATTTCACTCCTCTAAGTATTTACCCAGGAGAAATGAAAGCATATGTTTATATAAAGACTTCTTAAGGAATGTTCATAACAGCTTTGTTTGTAATTAACAACAACTGGAAATTACCCAAATAAATTCAGGTGAAGGGATAGACAAATTGTGGTATATTGATACAATGAAATACTACTCAGCAGTAAAAAATTATTGAAGCACCTAACAATATGGATGAAACTCAGTATAAGTTTTGCTTAAAGGCAAACAGAAATGAGCATATATTGCATGATTCCATTTTTATAAATTTCTGGCAAGTAAAAACAACTTTATAATGGCAGGAAGTATATCACATATTGCTTAGGGACAGAGGGTAGAGGGCATGTGTGTAGGGAAGATCAGAAATAGGAATTTCAAAGAGCATGAAGAAATTTTGAGGGCAATATATATGTTCCTTATCTTAATTGTGGTAATAATTTCATGGTGTATACGTTTGTCAAAACTCATCAAGTTGTCCATTTGGGAATATGTGATGTTTATTCTATATCAGGTGCACCTCAATAAAGCTGTTTAGAAAATCATGTCAGCTTACATATCTGGTATATTTAGTAACTAAGCCCTTTGTGTGGCCTTCTTCCCTGCTAACCATCCCTTGGCTTATTTCTGTGTAATTTGGAAGTGTTAATGATTTAATGAAAATTCAGTATCTTGGGATGCACAGACCCTGAAGCTGGCATAACTGCTGATAATGTCAACGATTTCAACAATAACTAACATCAAAGCTGAAACTGGTGACAGTAGAAGAGGAAAGTGTTCACATATTTTAAGTATAAATTTTTATACCAAAAATGTCATTTAATTCTATTATTTCAACTATGAAATAAGCACAGATTTATGCACAAATATATACATATATTGTGACACTCACAGTCAGTTATCTGCCAAACTTTTTCACCTAAATGCTATGGGTAAACTCAGCATTCACAACCCCTTTCCTTCCCCTAAAAATTTTTCCTTCCTCTTGTTTTACTTAGCTGAGTAAATGGTAGCACAATTTACCTCGTTGCCCATCTCTATAACTTGACCACCTTTCTTAATTTTTTCGTAAACTTATTGTTTCCATAGATAGGATCAGCCACCATGACACATTGATTCCATCTCCTGCTTATTTCTAGAATCCCTCTGCAAATGACCATTCCCATGTTATTGGTGTTATGCAGAAGCTCAGTTTTCTATTCTGGATTACAGAAATGGCTTTTCATATTCTTTGTTGAACAAACTAACACATCATTGTTTCAGGAAAAGAAATATGAATGGAAATTATGGTGCATAATTTTTCTTTCATAATTCTACCACCCAATTCCTTTCCTTTACTCCATATGTTTTGTTGAAGTAACATGGAAGTGAACAATGTAATACTATATAAACTAGTAGGTAGAAAATTCCTCTTAAACCACTACCAAGTCCACACTGCTGATGTAGGTACTGTATAGTGAACACTCAGACCTTCTCCTTTCCTTTCCTTTCTTTGCCTTTGCCCTTACCCTTCTTTTCCCTCCTTTTCTCTTGGGTGATATTAATTTTCTTTCAAGCAGACTGCTATGAATAGTTTTGCACATTTATCTCATAAGTGCTTTCCAGTGTAGTTCAATAGAATTATCAAAAGTACAATTCCAATGTGCTGCAAACTGTCTTAAACAGAAGTAGCTGTTTACAGATATTGAAACTTTTTGTTAGGAATAATTGGCCACGTTTTTCACATGCATTCATGGAACATTTACAAAAGCTGACCATGTGCTAGGCCATAAATAGGGTCATAAAAATTTCAAAGATTTGGTTTAATATAATTTAGGGTTATACTACAATGCAATAAAGTTAGGAATCTATTTTAGAAGAAAGTGTAAAATAAATACCTTCTAAATAATATCAAATAAAATGTAACAGAAAAAGGAACATATTTGGGACTCCGTGACAGCGAATAACTGTCACTGATAACAAAACTTTAGAAAAGTATCTAATGTAATAACTAGATAAAAATATATTGCTTTAAACGTTTCCGTAAGGAAAGAAGAAAAACTGAAAATTAATGAGCTAAGTTTTCCCCAAAGTTAGAAAAAAGACACAGTAAGCCAAATAAAGTGAAAAGAGAAAATATAACTGTGTGTATGTATATTTATGTAAAATAAACGAATTCAAGAAAATGACAAATATTACATTAATGATAGTGGTTACCTGTGTGTAGAAGAGGATAAAATACATTTGGCAACATATACGGGGGTTTAAACTGAATTGGTCATGTTTTATTCTTAACATGGGTAGTGCATATGTGTAACCTTGCATTATTTTTTGCTTTTTATGTATCTGAATATTTTATAATAAAATTTAAAAAGTTTACCTACCAATTTTCCTAATTAGTAACTTTCTCAATACTTATTTATCTTTCGTGAAAATGTCTTTGGATTTCAAAATATCATTTGTTCAAATTAGTATTCTAGATATTTTCTCCTTAGTCATTACTGTTTTTCAAAAGACATCAATTTCATTATTTAGCATCGTATCTAGAATATCTAAGAGGAATTGCTATAGTTTTAAGAAATAAATATCCAGTATATCCAGTTAAAGCTTTTTTATTATTAGTTGTATAAATTTAAGGGGTGCAAGTGCAGTTTTTATATATGTGTATATCATGTAAAGGTGGAGTTTGGGCTTTTAGCCTAACCATCACCCAAATAATGTACATTGTACCATTAAGTAATTGAAGTTCTTAAAGTTAGCTTTACTTATCCTTTTAACCTTTTAACCTTTTTTTATCATTATTATATCTGCTCTAGATCACGTTTTCTGTTCTTTATGAAAAAATAATAAAATGTTACTGTTAAAGGGACTGATTTGTAATAACCATAAAGACAAATCAAGCACAATTAAGTGCATATAATTGACACTGATTGTAATAAATGGTTATATAAAATTATTTTAGCATACATATTATATAATGTGACATAAGCTATTCTTTTTTTTCTTTCTCTCTTTTGGACGTTAATTTTCAGTTAGTCATTGGCTTACATCTTATCTCCCACTGTAATGGTAGAAATTAATAGGATAAAAGTACTCTATTCAAAGACAAATTATCTTTTCACTGATATACTTCAGTAAGTGCAAATTCCCTCTGCACTTACTAAAAGGCTTAGAATAGTAGAAAAGTGCTAGTTAACTGAAATTGTGTTTCCTTTCTTAGACCATGAAACTTTCGTTTTATTTCATCTGTGAAACCTTTTTGTAAATACAGAAATTTTGAAGCCATTTGGTATTACGTGATACATATTTTGGCATTGTTGCTATTCTGGATTTCTTCCTTGGTACTTTAATTTTGTGGTTCAGTGAGCAAAACTAAGAGTTCTGCAGGAGGACTCGTACTTAAAACAGTCAGGGGCGTACTGCCTGATGAGACATTCAATCTTTTCCCTTGATGAGGGTGTCCAGTCAGAAAAGCCCTTTTGTTTTTAAATCCAGGAAAGGTTTTAGAGAAAATTACCATCCAAACAGTAAAAAGCAACTCAGGATTTTGCAATTCCATATAGTGTCACAATCAAATACGTGTTAGGTAAATGTGTTGGGAAACTTGATTGTAATGATAAAATAGACATTTTTGTTTTCATCATTTAACTTTGCCAATTCAAACAGAATAATGTTATGGAATTCCATGTCAGCGAGTAAGTTAACAATGACATATTTTATGCTATTAAGTCCTCAAAACAACTAAATAAAGTAGGTCTTAGTAATTTTCATGTTTAGATGAGAAACTTGAGCATTAGGAAAGTTGGCTAATATCTCCAGTGACATATAGATGTTAAGAGGTGCATTTGGGATTCAAACTCATGTCTGTCTGATCCACAAGTCCTATAATAAAACAAATATTCTAATACAGTAAGACAGAATTTATAATTCAATTAATCAAAAACATTTATTAAGTGAGTAGTATTTGGGAGGCGGCATTCCTGGTAGAGAAGTAGATATAAATAATAAACTCCTAAATAATAAACTACTATTCTTACTACAATTCTTTAGTTTTTGTTACCATAAATTAGTTGTCCCAGATATTTTCTTAGCTATCCCCAGGCCAGCTTTTCATACAGGATTTTTTCTGGACCACATTAGAGAAATATTTTCTTTACAAATACAAACTGAAATTACATTAACCAATAAAGTTATATTATTAAAACATATAATCAAGATTAAATATAGAGCATAACAGAATATACAGTGATATTACAAGTAATATCTTACAAATTGAAAATATATTAACCAATACATTATAAATATATAAATTATATATCACATAATTATGAACTAATAAATTATACAACCAATCTACAAATAGAAATTATATTATCCAATAAAGTTATGTTATTAAA
This sequence comes from Gorilla gorilla gorilla, assembly GCF_029281585.2. NCBI lineage: Eukaryota > Metazoa > Chordata > Mammalia > Primates > Hominidae > Gorilla > Gorilla gorilla. The sequence continues at coordinate 128,159,911 of NC_073229.2, read as the reverse complement.
ACATATAATCAAGACTAAATACAGAATATGACAGAGTACACAGTAGTGTTAGAAGTAATATCTTATAATAACTTATTTTTACATTTTGATTTTGACTTTTAGAATTTCAAATGTCTAAGCATAGATTCTCACATATTGAATTGGTTGTTTTAATGATATATTTTAAGAGCTTGTCTGGCAATAACTTATTTATTAATTATTTTCAAGTTATTATCTGTGATTTGTTACTTAAAAATGGAGTTTACAGTTACTTACTAATGGAGTTTAGAGAGTGCGTGTGATTTCTGTTGGACTCTTCCTATTCCAGCCCAAACTCAGATGTCCACTTTTTTGGATTAGTTTCTGGATAGCTAGATAAAGAGAAACATTTTGTGTCCCAAACCCACTGACAAATAGACCTAGAAAAATGTGGCTGATTCCATTCCTAATGTTCTAGTTTCTATTATCATCTATTCTGCAGATTCTGGTCAACTGACTTTACTAGCTGTTATTTATTTTCTTTCTTTCAGGTTCTTATAACACAGATTTTGTTTTTTCTTGACTAGCTGAAGCCGGATTTCTGTGGAGCACCACCCTCCCCACTGTGCTCTGCTGCACTTGAGTCCTGACTTTCTCCTAGTTCCTTCCAGTTCCTTTCAATGAGGGGGCTTCTCTTAGTCTATTTTGTACTTCTATAACAGAATACCACAGACTGAGTAATTTATAATAAGCAGAAAGTTATTGGCTCATAGTTTAGGGACTAGGAAGTCCATTATCAAGGTGCTGGCCTCTGGCAAGGGCCTTCTTGTCTTGTCATCACATGTGGAAGGCTGAAGAGCAAAAAGGGAGAGGGCAAGAGGGGGCAGAACTTGCCTTTTCATAACAGCTTTAATTCCACCCATGAAGGTGGAGCCCTCATGACTTAATCACCTTTTAAAAGTCCACTCTTTTAATATTGTTACAATGGCAATTAAATTTCAACATGACCTTTGGTAGTGGATACATATTCAAACCGTAGCAGGAATTCTCCTCAAAGACTTTAGCTCATCTTGAAAATCTTTCCCTCCTAAAAATTTAGGCAATGCTTACGTCGGAACTGCCACCACCTAGAAGACAGGACTCTGTGCCACATGGATACATTTCCTTCTAGATCTACCCTACAAAAATCCTAGCTTGGTTCCATATTATTCCTTTCAATTAGAGGAATAGCCTCTTATAAGGAATCATATCATTTGTTATAATAGCCACTTATAAGGAATCGTATCATTTGTTATCAGTTAAAAATTAATGTGTAGATTGGAATTATTTCAAGAAAAATAGCTTAAACATTCCCAAACTAACTTACTGATAGCTGACGGGAAGGGAGAACTTTGTGACTTATTCTCTTTACCTAATTACACCAAAAGTTTCCTTATTGGCCATGAAAAAAGCAGAGAGAAAATCAGAAAAATAGTTTGCTTAGTGGTAGCTGAAAAGTAAAGAGGAAACAATTTTCTGTCCCTCTGCCAGATTAGAGAACATTCTAATTTGAGAAAGAAGTCCTAAATACCTAATTAACAGGTCATATCCTAAAAATTATGCCTATCCTAGGCACAATACAAACGGAAATGTTTAACTGAGCAGAAGCATAGAGAAGCAGACAAAATGTCCCTCAATACTTCTGGGCATCTGTTTTTTAATCTGTAAAATAAATGGATTGAATAAAATATCTGTAAAATAACTTTCCACTTAAATAACTTATAATGAATACCCTGTCCAGGAGACCATCTGAAATCTGGGCTCTCAGAGGCAGATCACTGTAAGGCCTTATATTTATTTAAAAGAATGTGTTTATAGGCCAGGCACAGTGGCTCATGCCTGTAATCCCAGCAGTTTGGGAGGCTGAGGCAGGCAGATCGTGAGGTCAGCAGTTCAAGACCAGCCTGGCCAACATGGTGAAACTCCATCTCCACTAAAAATACAAAAATTTGCCAGGCGTGGTGGCGGGTGCCTGTAATCCCAGCTACTTGGGAGGCTGAGGCAGGAGAATCACTTGAACCTGGGAGGCGGAGGTTGCAGTGAGCCGAGACCATGCCATTGCACTCCAGCCTGGGCAACAGAGGGAGACTCCATCTCAAAAAAATAAAAGAATGTGTTTATAGAGATTAATATTAGTTGCCTGGCAAATTTATACCTATCTCTACCTCTAATGCCTATATCTCTATGCCTATCTCTAATCTATATCTCTACTTCCATTAAGCAGTAGGTGTTATGCTTATTTTTGAAATTTACCTATTGGAAAACACTGACTGTCTACTCTGAAAGATACTAAGTACATAGAACCATTAATAATCTTTCTTCTAATACATTTATGTGTATGTGGAGTGGTTATTGGGAATATGGGATATTTAATGTTTAATTCGGTGGTACTGTCTGAGGACGTCAGCTATGAAAGGAATAGAACACAGTATAATTGTGTTCAGAAAAGAATAAGATAATTTCTGACAAAAGAGAATGTTACAATCAGAATGCAGCTGAATTTCCACAGGTAAGATGAATGAGATGAGATTACAGAGAAAAATAAGGGTAAGAGCAAAGGCCCAGAGGCTAAAAGGCAAGGGATATATTCAAAGGAGGGTAAATAGTTCCGTTTGACTCAAGTAAAGTATTAAAGCAAAATATGAACCTGAATATCAGAGCAAATTGAAAGAATGATAGATATTAGTTTTATTTGGTTGGCACTGGGAAGCAATTGAAGGATTTTAATGGAGAAAATTTATGTTGTTTATAAAACATGGCTAACAACAATAGATTGGAAAAGGTGCTGAATACAGGAGTGAAAAAAATGTTTAGAAACTATTATTTAGTCAAAAGTCAAATAGTATCAGAAAAGAGAAAGGGAGAATCACTTAGACCTAGTGACTCGTTGCATAATAGAAGGTAGGGAAGAAACATGATTCTAAAATGGCTGTAAGAATAGTGCACCTTTGAATAAAATAGCGGGGAAAAAGCGATCCTGCAGCAAAGACAAGCACAGTGTTGAACTTGCAAGACTTGACTTCAAGAGATTTTGCTCAGAAATATTCTAGATTCATTTGCAAAGAGATAAATATTGAATAGGACATTCCTTGTTTGTTGTTGTTGCTTGATATTTTAGTTTACAACATTTTGGGTGATAAGACTAATTTTATGTTAAATAAGCAAACTGAAGCTCAGGTGGGTCACATGACCTGTTACACAGCCAGTCAGTGACAACACCAAGACACACACCTTGTTTCAAGCATAAGGTGTAGTATAGGCTTTCTGAAGCTTTTGTTAGAGAAACAGAAATTGAGAGAATAATACTCTAAGGATTTTGTTGGTTTGCATGTTTGTGTTAACATTAAAAAGGGAGAACATGACACCAAGTGAAAGTAAGTTTTGTCTGCTGATGAGCCAGGGTTTGTGAAGAGACGCAGGGTTTGTGAAGAGACCCAGGGTTTGTGATGAGACTAATAAGAAATGCAACCAAAGAACAAATTTGCTTAGCTTAGGAAAAGAAAAGAACTATTCTTCCTTTGAGACTGAAAGGAAATCATAGCGATGAAGTCATTGGGGTATAACACAAGAAACTGGGGCGCTTTGGTTATGAGTGGAAGATGTAGAAATTTTATGGAGTAACGGGTTGAACATATAAATTTTTGAGAAAAAGCAGAAGACCAGGTGAGGATAAATAGCATAACTATATAGTGATATCAACCATTGAGTTTCATGACTTTCTAAAGCAACGATTAAAATCCAAGAGGCCATATTTACTTAATGAATATCTCATAAGTAAAGTAGTATTAAGTTACCTATAAATTAAAACTGGTATATTCTGGTCAAAATTAGTTTTACATTGTAAAACGTAATGTGTTATTTGCAGATGGCCAATTAAGACTGTCATTTTTCTCTATACTTTTCCTTAGAAGTTTTTCTTCTTATAGTCTGACTGCAGCTCTGATACTTACTCACTGGAAGTTTGTTCCAAAATGACCTCCCTCAGTAATCCGTGCACACCTTTACTTCTCTTAGTTAGCAATGTAAAACAATAGAATAAACAGAAACATAATGATGAATATAAACACTTTTAATAAACTACATTTTTAATGAAATTCAGACGTTATTTTTTCATTATGAAATGGTACTTAGGTGTACAAAACAGCACTAGAACAAAGTATGAGGTGTAAGACATCAAATTATAAGTTACAGAAGGGATAAATTACATTATATGACAGTGGTCAAGAAAATTTTAAAGGAGAATATCTTTTGGCTTTAGAAATACATAGAGTAAGAAATTATTAGCAAATTAGAGGTGGGAGAGATATATCTCTAGAACAATGCATAAACTAATTTGAAAAATGTTTATATAAGTAAAATGAATATTGCTGGAAAAATTGGTTAGCATTAGATTGTAGAGACTAATATTATTCATAAAATGAAGACGATAAATGTTAAGCAATGTTTGATGTATTCCAATTGGGCTGTTTGGATGATTGCTTTGGAATGGGAAGAGAATAGAGAAGAAGAGAACAGATGGAAGATATCATGATTCAGATGCACATGAAATATCAACTGATCTGATCAGGCCAATGGCCTGACCAGGGAATTGAAAGAAAATGGGAAAAAATCATGTAAAAGAGATTTAAAAGAGAAAAAGAATTTTCTATTCACAAAGAAGATCATAAATAATGGCATGGGGGAATTAAAGTGATTGGTATATTTGAACAAGCATTCTGATATAAATAGAGTGTAGATGAAGTGGCTGGAAATGAAGTTGGAAGAGGTAGTCAAAGCTAACATGCAAAAAGGTTATGTTAACCAAATTGAAATTTATCTTGCAGAAAATGGAGATTCAGTAAAGTTGTCTTAAGTAGAAGAATAGACAGAAGTAAGATTAAAGGAAAGTTTTGCAGCAGCACCAGCAGAGTACATAAACTAAAGCATAAAGTTTGATCTGTATTTGGGAGATCATTCTGGAGGATGAAATCAAGAGCACAAAAGAATAAAGAGGTTGTAGGGTAAAGGACTGTGATGAGAAGAGTGAAATATAACAGGTAAATTTTCTAGCAATAGAAATTAAGATGCAGAATGTGCCCACCTGAGAAGTTAGATAAGTGAAAATAATTGCTAAAGAAGTTAAGAATTTATGATATACAGCTGGTGAATAGTTCATAAGTATAGCCATTTTTGTTACCTCCCATTATGGCAAAAATGACTGGGTGTCAGTGGATGGTGAACAAAATGGTTGAAAAATGTGGGATAGATGACTAGATTTCACAGACCAGAGGAGGATGAGTTATTAAAGGAAGCTTTCAGAAGAATGGGCTGGAAATTGGCAACAGGGGTCCAGGAGAATGCTGGATCTGATAAATGGGGTGTGGAGAAAATGAGAATCCCTTTAGAAGGATGTGAGGAAGGCAATATTATCAGAAATATGTCAAGAAGTGGACAGAGAATTTTAGCAGATGGTTACACCTGTAGAGGGATTTCTTAGCAATGCAAAATGAGAAAATCCTGAAGGCAATGAATCCTTTACCCATTTTTAAAAGGCATATTCCAAAACACATTTTGGTTCCAATTTCAGAGCCTAACAGATCCTCCGCCTCATACTTCAGATAACACCAGACACTCTAGAAAGAATTGTTGGAAGATCAGCAGGTGAAGAGTTGGGCTGATTTGGAGGTAATCTGAGGAAAGTTAAGCAGGAGGGTGGAAGGACACCTGGAGGGTGGAGGGACAAATACAAATTTACAAATAATAGGCTTAATAAGATCTCCACCCCCTCCTTTTTCTCAGAGCATTTACTTTAGAAACCTTGTAAGTACTTTCCTCTCTCTTTGAAAATGTATATAAAACATTTTGAAGATGCCTTTTGTCAGCTTTATGACCCAGTAATGTCTTTATCAAGAGCTGGGAACCAGCTCTTTGAAATGTAAACTCCTGTCTCAGTTTCTGGGGGAGGATAGGATCCCAACTTCTGTGATTGCATTGCTCTAAGTTGCAAAACTACCCATGTCATAAAGATATGAGAAGTTTGTTTTCCTCTGGATAAAGTCAATTAGCTAACATAGATGGTCACCCCAACTACCAGGTAAAGTTAGCATAAACTATGTGTCACAAATGGCGCCATCAGGCCTTCTTACTTGAGCACCAGTTATTATTTATCTTGAACATTTGTATGTAATGGGTTGTATGTACTTGACTATATAAAAAGGTGAATTTCTTTCTTCTTTGTAATCATGTAGTGGATTGCCTGTGATGCATATACCGCATTCTGGCTTAATGCTCATTCAATAACAAAAGTGTTTTTTCTCTCTGCTGCCTTTGTGGAGAGGATTTCTGGGTTGGGAGATTTTGTTTGTAATTATATTTCTCCAATAAGGATTGGTTAGGGATTGTTCATCCAAAGGACCTTAATGTAACTAACATACATCAAATCGCTAATTATTATTTTGGGCAATATTGTTACAGGAATTCTCTGTAACTTTCTTATCTAGGTATCTTGTCAGCAATTGATAATTGTGACCCATGGAACTTGATTCAAGCATATGCATAGGTGGTAGCTGGACAAGGTCACTTCGAAGTTTCTTTGAGCACAAAGAGTCTATGATTTTCTCACGGAATAAGAAAGCCTGATTCAATCAACTTCTCCTATGCATTCATTAACACATTATGTACAAAATCTATTTATTTATGATTACGTTTGCATCAATAAATATTACTGTTGCTTATAGTAGTTCACTCTTATCTGAGGTTTCTTTTTCCACAGTTTCAGTTACCCATGCTCATTCCTGGTCTAAAATGTTAAAAAGAAAATTCCAGAAATAAACAATTTATAAGCTTGTTTGTTTGTTTTAGACAACATTTTAGAGGGTTTATTTCCTATCTCCCTAGAACTATATCCTTTAATCCACACTTGGGGATAATTGATGGCATTGTTCAGGAAGGTAGCTCAAATGGGTTGAAGCTGTCATTGTTTATCCAGGAAGATAGACACGACACCAATTTTTTGTTGTTGTTGTTTTTTAAATGCTGGCTTCCAGGGAACCAGCTCCTGCTGAATGGGGCCTGATAGAAATTCCAGATAGAACTCTCATGGATTCTGCTGAACCATAAAGTGCCACTTAACAGACAATTTGCACAGTCTGTGAACTGCTCCCATTCACTAAACTTCTTTTTTAGCTGTTGCAACTTTATCTCATCAAACTCTTATCTTCTTACTACACAGAGCAGCATTTTAAATGATACATTTTAGGAAAGAAGGAGGAGAGAAGGCGTTTCATGAATAACTGAAACCGGACAACAGCTAGGAAGATGCCTATCTGTTTTATGGCAATGGAGATCCAAACCCTGAATCTTGACTTATTCTAGGCCTGTCTGATCCGTTTCACCTATTTAGGACCTCTTACCACTATCATATATTTGCAAAGTGACCCATGGTTCTTTTTCCAGGTGTCACTGTGAATGTCAAAACTTTTAAATTGCATGCCCTTCTGAGTAGCGAGATGAAATCTCATGCAATCTTGCCCGGGAAGTGAATCATTCCTTTGTCCAGCCTGCTCACGCTGTATGTATGACCTGCCCGCATTAATCACTTAGTTGTCATCTCCATCATCAGATAGAAAAAACATAGCATATATAGCCTTTGGTGGTATCTGAGGTTTCAGGGATCCACTGGGGATCTTGGATCCCTGTAGATAAGAGGGGATTATTGCACTAATACTTTAGGCCTAGTTTACATTTAGGATAACACAGATAACATTTTTCTGTGTGTGCACCAGGTATCAAAAAAGAGATGGGGCAAGTTTTACATTTTGACTTTTGGTTACTGATTAAATCCCCTCCCAAATATTTTCATTGCCTATTTTGTCTCTCCTTGTAGTGTTTCTCTTCTTCCCCCTACCCTCCCGTTTTTTTTTCTCTTGGAGTCTTTTCATTTCCCAATAATTTGTTACCTATCAAAAGAATGCTGGCATATTTCTTATATATATAGTTCCTTGGAAATTCATGCTAGTGTCTTTGCTTCCTTCTGGTTAGGGCTCCAGTTTCATTCTAATCACTATAACCTCTTTGGCATCATTCATTTTCTTAGAAGTCTCTCTATATGCATGCCAAACTAACGAGAAATACTTTCTCGATCTCTGTTAGCATGCATAAAATTCCTTAGTTCTTCTCCTCTTGTCCTCAAACATAGTTTTTGTTTATCTGGGCCTCCTGAGTTCTGGTAGACTCAGCAGCAATCCCTGACAAGGTAGGTACTGTGGAAAGCCTACTTGTTACATAAAGAATTCCAAGCCTCACGCCATCCTGCCCAGATGAACCACTATTTAATCTTCATTTGTTATTGGGTTGACAGCACTAAACAAAGAGTTCCTGCTTCACGAGATAGCTCTTAAAAATCATCTTAATTGACTGCTTTTGATACTGCCCAGTAACTACATCCCCCAGACAAACTGCTGGAGATGGAAGGATTACAATGAGAGTAGAACAGGAAATGTTTGCCGCCAGAACAATGAACCTAATGAATGAAATATGGGACGGGCGCTGAAAGGCTTTTAGGTTATATCTTTCTGTGCTCAGAAAGATTTCTTGTTCATTTTCCACCTCTGGTTTAAGAAGGCAAAGAAACAATGGCCTCTTAACACTGTTTTTGAGATGACCTTTCTGTCTTCAGTGTCTGGATAGAAAAATATAGCTCCCTGGAGCTAGAATCAAAAAAAAAAAAAAAAAAAAAAAAAGCAGTAAAGCCCCCAGGCAGATAAGGCCTTGGACCATTATTTCCAGAAAGAATATAAACAGAAGTTCCAGAAATAACATAAAGTCAGACATCATGAACTATTCATCACATCTGATTTAATGGGATCATTATAACTGGCATTCAGCATGCGTTAATAGCATCTAAGACACAGACGCTTTTTTTTTTTGACTGTTGAATGAATAATGGTCCGTGATTTAGGTTTTCTTAATGACTCCTTAATATCAACTCTTTTGGCAAGAAAAGCTGGTCAAATGTATGACATTTATTTTATATTAGCAGCGTGCAAAATGTGCATGTTTGTAATCAAGGTAGATTTTTACATTACATCTCTAATGATTTCTTATGAAAAGTAGATGGTTACAAGGAGTGCATCTCCAGCTTAAGTATCAAATGGCAGCGTATTAGCCAGTGATGGGAGAAAAAAATACAGATACTAAGATGGTATTGCAGATTTATAAAGCAAGCAAAAATCTTATACTTTTCAGAGTTCATCACTTTATGGAAACTTTTACAAGCTACAAACTCATGGGCCAGTATTTTTCTTCTGTTTGCAAGAAATCATGTTGTATAAAAAGAGCAGAGAGAAGCCATTCTTTTGTTCCACTCTCACCTATGACTTTCCCTAAAGGTACATTCTCTGTACTTTCTGGTGTGACATAAGAAGAAGACACACCATTTCCTTTGATATCTAGCCTTAAGGAAATTTCTAGATGAGCAATAATGTTGTGTCCCATCCCCTAAAGTTTTCCTGAGCCTCCTGATCTGGGATCCTATTAATTATAAGCCTCAATTTGTTGCTGACATCAAAGGGACCTTCATGTACAGAAAGGCTCAGAGTGACATGACAAATAATCGACTAGACCAACAGAAGGGCTGGCTGGCACTTTTGCTGACAAGGTGTATTAGTTCGTTTTTATGCTGCTGATAAAGACATACCCGAGACCAGGCAATTTACAAAAGAAAGATTTAATTGGACTTACAGTTCCACATGGCTGAGGAGGCCTCACAATCATGGTGGAAGGCAAAGAGGAGTAAGTCACATCTTACGTGGATGGCAGAAGGCAAAAAAACAAACAAACAAACAAACAAACTTGTTCAGGGAAACTCTGTCTTATAAAGCCATCAGATCTCATGAGAGTTATTCACTATCACGAGAACAGTGCAGGAAAGACCCACCCCCATAATTTGATCACCTCCCACCGGGTCCCTCCCACAACGTGGGAATTCAAGATGAGATTTGGGTGGGGACACATCCAAACCATATCACATGGTGTGTATTGTTGATGTAGGCGAGAGTTACTATGACAATATAGAATAATGAAATCTATGTAATTGGAAAAGGAACTAATTTAAACATTGTGTTCCACTCCCCAGCTCAGATTGTAAAACACAGACACATCTACTTTTGAATGTTTCAATTAAATGTTTTGGACTGCCATATAGCTTCTGTTGAAAATACTCCCTTTTCTTCCCTCTCGTCATTCCTCTTATGATAATCTTGAGTCCTCCAGGGTTTTTACAACTATCTTTTGGATATATTATACAAATTTGCACTCTTGCTCCCCACTATTTCCAACTCTGTATTTCAGTGGCTTCTACCAGAGAAAAAGGAACATTACCTTAGTATTTCCGTGTTGGAAGGGATCAGCTCATTTTCCCCATGTCTCTTTTCTCTCAAAACTTTCTGCGTGTTTCTTGCTGGCTCCTTTTTCCAGCCCACATTTTCACTAGCTGTAACCAAGGTACATATATGCTTTCCAAAAGGAGACCCCTTTCCCATCCTCACAGTCAAAGTAATCCCATGATTAGCATAGCTTTTGCATCCTGTCCCCCTGCAATGACTCTGCTATGGATGTATGGATCTAGGCTCTTGTTCAGTATTGCAGTTATGATCATCAATTTTATATGTAATCTCACTTGATTTCTTTCTATTGACTCTAAAATATTTATTAGTAATTATTCCCTTGAGTACTTTACAGATGAGCAAATGGAGGGAAGAAATATTGCAATGTGCTCAATAGTGCTAAAAACTAGATGAAGATAATAATTATCTGTGGAGCTTTTTGAACAGTACTTTGGGTTCTTTTTTAATAAATAGAACTCAGGAATTGGTGCTTTTAACAAGTGCTTCAGGTGGTTCCGGTGCAGCTGGTTACAAAACCTACATTTGGGAACCTCAATCAGACAACACAATTGGTTGTAACCATGGAAACGATGTTATCCATATTTCTTTTTCTAGTTCACTTTAGTAATTGCCATTACAATTCAAAATTAGCTTCCAATCGAGAACAACGGTGTTATTTTCAGAAGTGTTAAAATGAGAACATGTATTTTTTCTCAAGGCAGTTTTCCTTCATGTAGAAAAATGAATAAATCAGGACCCTTGTAGTTATGCTCTACTTGAAAATTTTGAGCAGGTTTGCTATTTCATGCCTGGGTTTCTTTTCATTTTTAAGTTTTTGATATTATAGGTCAAGTGTCATAGTAATCCATGTTTCTGTCCATGACTAAATTAAATTAACTTCAGAAGAGCGTCAGTGTTATTCTCAAACCTCAGCATTAACACCATTTCTCATCCAAATGGACATGCATGTCAATACTAGGGTAAGGAGGCTTAATTATATTTTGTACACTTTTATATTAATACTTATTAATACTAATAGAGCTAATTTTAATCTAATGGAAATCTAATTTTATTCTAATCTAATATTTTCTCTTTAAAGACCTGTGTGTTACCTTGTTTGTAAGAATGTCAATTCATTTCAACAATAACCTCATCCCTCATACTTCTTTGAATTAGGAGTATGCATATATAGTGTATAACGAAACAAAAAAGCATTATATTTGTCAATGTGCTTAATTATTTCTGTGACCTTGATGATAGGTAAATTATTAGAATGAGATTATTTAATTTTCTTCCTGTTTCCTCTGGTATCAAGTTGTTTCCCAGGAAGTAACACAAAACACATCCTGGTGTTTACATGAATAGTTTTATTACCTGAAGAAGCCATTATTGAAAATTTGACAAGTTATAAGAGCATTTCTTTACACGGTTGAATACAAGTGCTCTGAAGAGGTTAAATGTCCAACAATATGGAGATCAGCATAAATAGAATTGAAGACAAAACTTAACATTTCAAAAATTTGCATAGAGCAACTATATTTCATAAGAGAGAACACTGAATTATATACTTTAGAGTGAATATTAAGTTCAAGCAGTGCTTTAAAAGGGTGTTTATTTTGTTGATGTTAAGCTGGATTATTTTATCCCAAGGCAAATCAGCGGGTCTGTGCAATGCCATTAGTATGTTCTAGCCACGATTTAAATAAAAGCCTAGTCCATTAGGAGGGCATAAATGTTCTCTCTGAGCAGTGCTGGTCTTGATGAATGCCTTGGAAGTATTAGCCAAAGAGATAAGGTGATAGATTGGATTTTGAAGAGTTTAATTTTTTTCCTCTTTGCTTTCTAAAGGTAGTGAAAGGAGAAGCTTAGTCTTTGTGATAAAATTCTAACCTGTCACCTCATTAATTTAAAATCAATGTGAATTTGGTTGGGAGTCTGCACTACAATTTAAGATTGCTTAATATTAAGTGTTATTAATAGGATGCGAGAATCAAGGAGACAGGTGTGTGCGTGTGTGTGAGTGCATATGAACATGTGCACATGCTTAAGTAAAGGTGTTTGTAATATACTTAATAAAGGTGCTGGTGAAAAGTTAAACTAGCAGGAATTGGTGAAAAGTTAAACTAGCAGGAATTAGTGAGAACAGCCAGAATTACCGATTTGACTGGTGCTACCCAAGAAGAAAATACGCCTAACATTTTGGAGAAGGGAAATTAATGAAGAAGAAGAGAAAATGCTACACTAAGAAAGCAGCCAGATAGAGGAGAGAGAGCCAGTATTTCCAGAAGCCAACTGGTTACCCAGAAAACACCTCCCTCTACAGGGTGCTAGACACTCTGTGGATTTACTGTATTTCTGTCTGTTCTCTGTCTTTGCATAATAGAAAGCTTATTTATTTGTTGTTTAGTTCACCAAGAACTGACAAAGCTATAGTGGGTTTGTTCAAACTAAACTCTTAATAGCCTAAATAATGCATGAATTACAATGCTCCTTTAATCATTTATAATTAGAAAATCGAGGGTATTATGCATTTTTGATGGTTAATGTCACTGAGATCTGATAGTCTAGTAGATCCATTCCATTTCAGAGATACCTGCCCAGGAAACCTCCTTGGTTATGTCATCCCCTCTCCTAGACAAGGCTCATGACCAACTGAAAAAGTGTTTCTCTTAAACTTTCCCTTTTTCTTACATATCATCCTGCTTTTATTAAGAAACTTCTAGTTGGGACTAAGTGTAATGCAACTGACAAAACTGTCGATTACATATGTCAATATATTCATTTTTATCGTGATGAAAATTTTGTTATTTTTGTGTTTATGTTTCTCAGCTCATCTTACTAGAGAAGAGGCAATGTATATTCCACTGCCATATCTCTAGCACTTACTACACTATCTGGCACACCATATTAGCTTAATAAATACTTAATACTTTTAACAATTTCTTTTGGAAATCAAACTTCTATTCACATATTATATGCTAGGTTGATTAGTTAAGTGTGCAAATTGAAATCCGACTGTCAGGATTGGAATCCAGTTACTCCTAGTTGTGTAACCTTGGGCAAATTATTTTTGTAAAATAAGACTGATAACAGTGCCTATTTCATGAATTGTTTATAAAAGGCTTTGCTAAATACCTAGCACAGAGAAAATATTCAATATATCTTAGCTACTAATATCATTTAAGGTGAATTACTTAATAGATGCTGCATTTCATTTATTACATGTTGATTTTCCCTAACTTAACTTAATCTCAGTGGTTAACTTTAACTTCAAATGTTCTGGATATCTTCCTGTCCTTCCCCACTCCTACTACTACAAAGAACCAGCTATAAGAAGCAAATTATGATTCAGCTAACTTGTTTGGAAATACTGGTCAAAATGAATTGGTTGTAAACCTTCAACAAAAGCTATCTGAAATCAGGACAGATAAGTATTAAGTGGCAAGATGCTGAGATGTAATTCATCTTAACAAATACCTATTAAGAACCAACTAGAAGCTCAGCAGTGTGCTAGAAAAAACAAGAAAATAATTACATTTATCGATTGCCTATTCTAAACTTCCTTGTGCTTGATGCAACATACATCATCTTATTTAAGTTCTCAAAATTATGCTGTGGAGTAGGCATTCTAATATATGTAATGATTCCAAGTCAATGCATGGTTTTCTATTTTTTTTTCTACTAAAGCTCATTGGTAGGCACAATGGAGCAGATTTAATGAATAAAGGAAGGACTTTAAACAAAACTGTCTAGTAATGCATAGAATGAATGGTAGTGCTAGGCCAGTGGTTTCCTACCACTTAACTCTAGCCATGGGACTCTAGCAAAGTAAAAGTCCACCATATAAAATAGACCAGTAAGTGCTGTTCTGGTGGATGTAGGGGTAGTGACATCAAAACCACTTGATGTCTCATTTTCCTTTTTTACTTCATTATGCGGCAGCACTTAATTTCCCTCAGCACTAAACTCTGTTAATTCAGAGACTGGTTGCAAAACAATTATCCCCAATTTACAGATTGAGAGTAATCTGAGCCCAAGAGATGTTAAGTAAGTGGTTGCCCCATTTCCTTATTAACCGTCGTTTTCCAGACAATTAGATGTGCTCAAGGAATTTTAATTCCATACTGTGTCTAAGGCCTGTTTTATAACAGAAAGAGCCATGTTGGCCAAAGCTTCTTAGATGATGCTTGTATAAAATTTATACATTGAACACTTCTTATTAAAATAAAGGAATGTATTCAAAATTTTTATTTCACAAATTGCATAAAGTATTGTATCATTTTAACTATTAATATATCAATTGGAATGGTGACAGGTCTTACATGGCCTGCACAACCTCAATGAGATGACAAGATCAGGCAATGGTTAGTCAGAGAAGATTCATCTGCACAGACAAATTCTGCAGGAAGTGTAGGAGGTGCTGGCCTGCCTGGTAAGGATTTTGGTTACATTTTTAGTACTATGCAAATAAATTGATATATTGAGTGTAATGGGAACTAGATTTCTCACTGTTAGAGAAGGGGCAAACAGATATGGAAAGGGTAAAGAATTTTTAAAAGCGTATGGTATTGTATTAAAATCACAGGTGTAGATGTGAACTCACATTATACACACATACACACACACATATGCACATATATACTATATGTAAAGACACAACTAATACATGACCTAATCCTGGATTTGATCTGACACTAGAAGGGAGAGTGTTTATGAGGCAAATATAGAACATGTTACAAAATTGTGGAATCTGGATAGAGTCCATGTGAGCCCTTTGTGGTATTCTTGCTAGTTATTTGTGTTGAAATTATTTTAAAATATTAAATCAGAAAGTTAATATATTATGTGTTTGCTTGATTTATTAAACTTCCACATTAAAATCTAAGTTCTCCCTTAAGCTTCCAAATTTAGGTTAAAAATCTAAATAGTCTACTTATAGACTTAATACATTTTAACAACCACTTGTAGTAAGCCTGTTTATTAATACAAATCACAATTTCAAATATTTTAAACTGCATTTATGCATTTTATATGTAATTTATTTTAAAATATATAAATTGACTACTGTAAGAAAAAAACACTTCCATAAGTTTAATAACTATAATATACTAATTATATTTATTCTCAAATGATCCAATATAACACTTGTTAAAATTTCTTCTTAAAATCACAAATTTGTATTAGTCAGTTATATATTTTAGTTGGAATTGCCAGAATAACTTACATTAATAAGCCCAAATTGGCCTAAACATTTAACACACTTAAAATCTACACATTATTCTTTTGCTCTTGGATTACTCATGATGGAAGAAGCTGGCTGCTTTGTGATGAGGAAACAGCCCTGTGAAGAAGCCATTATAGTGAGGAACTAAGAGCTTTAGTGAATAGCCAGTGAGGAACTGAGTCCTGCCAACAACCATGTGAGTGAGAATAACATTTGATCTAGTGCTGGTTGAGTCTCCAGATGACTGAGTTCCAGCCAATGGCTTGATTGCATCCTCATGAGACTCTGAACCAGAATCATCTAATTAAGCTACTCTGATTCCTGCCCTAAGAAATTGGGTGTAATAATAAAGGTTATTTTAAGCTGCTAAACTTCGAGGTAATTTGTTTATGTAACAATAGATAATTAATGTACTTTTCATGCAAATTTTCTGAGTTTGCCTTCTCAGTTCCTATGGCTTACTAAATGACTGAAAGTGGCAGCTTATATGTGACTGAATTTTTGCATTCAATGCTGAGAGAATGTACTGAGACCTATATATAGTTGCCATATTAGTGACTCCATAATTTGAAGTAGACCACCAAAAATGAAGGCAGTCACATAATCCCCCTTAGTTTCAAACCTAGGTTACTTAATCCTTACTTCTAATAACCAAAGACTGCAAACTTTATCCAGTCTACTTCTATTTACTTGATTGAATTTTGTATTTCTTTGGATGTAAAGGTATATACATTCATTCCCAACAAGGTCTAAACATCTTTGGATTTAAAGGAATCTTGCATTTTTTTCATGTATTTTCTGCCTAACACACTATTGCTTATTTTAAATTATATTCAGTGACATTCTGAATATCTCTCATGGCTTTCTCCATTTAGACACAACTTCTAATATTATTGTGGATGTATTTCTTTAGTGCAGTCATTTCCTGTCTTATCTCCATGCCTGTATTAACTTCACTTATTCAGCCTATCATGGTTTTCCCTTTTAGCTCTATCACATGATCACTTATCCATTTTTCAAGGCCCAATTCTATAGAAGCTTCTTGTTAACTATACTCTCTCAATAGAAGGAGAATTGTTCCTCTGTGTTTCTGAAATCTGTTGCTTGAAAATGAAAAAAAAAAGCACAAAGTTCTTCATTTTCCTTCTCTTTGTGGCCTGATTTCCAATAATAACGCATGCTGTTAAGAGCAGTCAACGGATTTCACCTCTGCCTACAGTATAATACCTAACACTGTTTAGGTGGAAAGGATATAACCCCATTGAATCACTTTAATGTTACATAAACAACAAATTTGTTGTTGTTGTTGTGTAAAATTGTGTTAGAATTTGTTGAATAACAGTAGTAACTTGTTTCCTGTGAAACCACTATTATTGTTAAGCTCTAAAGAAAAAATATGTATAAATATATCAGAATACTTAGCGCCTAGGCAATGTGAGAATGAAGCTGTGCCACATGCTAATATTGGTGGTAATGATTTCTAATATAAACATTCTTCACTAGATATTCTGCTCATAGCACTAAGTTTATTTGAGCAGACAGAATCTAGGAGTGTGTAACTTGTAGTAAACATTTGGTAAAAACATGTTGAACAGATGACAATTAATAGCAGCTCAGAGAAGTGCATAATGTAGAGAAATGAACACACACACACACAATCATCTTCAAAGTTCTAAAACTGCTCAGTATTGAGTGAGATTGGTGAGGAAGTATTAATTAGTTCTCCAGAGTAAAGCTAGGAATCTTGAACTAAAAAAAGAATTTTGCCTTTTACTTTAGCTATAGATTTTTAGAATTGCAAATAGCAACATAGAAAAAAAGTTTTTGTCATTTAACCTGTGAAACATAAACGTAATTCATTTTCACTTTTATATGTACATGGGAAATATTTCTGCTTTTATAGATTGATTTTTTTCTTTTATCCAAATATCTCCTGGAGTAGTTTAAAGTAAACATCACATCGGCTTCATTAATTTCATGTTATTCCATAATTTGTTTTCTTATTTTCAAGTAGAAAAATTAAAGTTTCACTGCATTTTAAACTCAGTTTTTGCCTACAACTGAAAATTTGCCATTTAGTCAGATATAGCTAGTGTGTAAATAAAACCTAAGCATGTGATTTTGAAACTATGTTAGTAAAGAACGCATTTCAGTTGGGATACATTGGTGGAAAGAAAAGGGAAAGAAAACAAAAATTCTTGGATCATGGTGTGTACCACAATATTAAAACATTTGATTTACTGCATAATTCTCTTTGGATTATTTTACACAGTGGAAAATGTAGTGTTGTATCTGTTTAGCTCTCTTGATTATTTCATGCAATATAAAGGGTATTTTTCTTTTGATACAAAACTGACAATCTATGGGTAAAATTTCAGCAAACAAAATAAGGTGCTATTTCTATTTACTCTGAAAAGGACAGTATTGAAAAATACTTTGTAGTACAGGTGTTGTGACAGCCTAGATCATAGTGACTATTTACAATATCTTTTTGGTGTTCAATAAAGGAGAAATGAAGAAATAAAATTGTCATTTTCTTGGAGTTCTATCTAAGCTTTCGTTCCCATGACCAATATAAAGCATGTTTGTTGGGAACAATCTTTGATTGGAGTGCGACACTTGGTCTGATCATAGAAGATGGATGGCCTAAAGAGTTCTTGCTTCACCAGCTTTTAGAACAAAACCAGTAGCATGTGTGCATTACTTGTCCTTTGTTAAACTTTAAGGAGCTTTGCTCTGGCAATGCATGATACAGTTCTGTTGAAAGTTTTTAACAAGATCACAGTGGGGTCAGTGTGCATCAGAATTTACAGCTGGAGCCCCTGTGTCAGTTATAGAAAACAACATTCAATGCAAAATATCAGGATGATCTGATAAACATTGTAACACAGAGAGGAGATGCTGACTAATCAAAGTTTTGTTCCATTGTTACGTGGGGAACTTTGATGCACAACTCAGCTAACTTTCTTGTGGTAGAGAATGTGAGAGTACATTTTCATCATGAATATATTTCATCATACTCTTTGTTACAGCTATTTCAGCTTTTCTTTCTTTCTTTTCCTTTTATTTTTTTTTTTTTTGATACTGAGTCTCGCTCTGTCACCCAGGCTGGAGTGTAGTGGTGCGATCTTGGCTCACCGCAAACTCCGCCTCTTGGGTTCAAACAATTATCTGCCTCAGCCTCCCGAGTAGCTGGGACTACAGGCACCCACCACCACGCCCCGCTAATTTTTTTTGTATTTTTTTAGTAGAGACGGGGTTTCACCGTGTTAGCCAGGATGGTCTCGATCTCCTGACCTCGTGATCCGCCAGCCTCGGCCTCCCGAAGTGCTGGGATTACTGGCGTGAGCCACCACACCCGGCTATTTCAGCTTTTCAATTCTACTTTGTCTCCTTACCTCCTATTTTCCCAAACTGCCACTTTGTGAGACCTTCAATAGATGCCTACCTCTCACCAAATAAAAGCTAAATGACTATCTTACATTATATGGCCCGTTGTGTCTTGTGGTTCTTTATGGTTTGGTTTCTGTCTACCTTTTTACCCTCACCTCTTATCCCAGGATACCTAGTTAAGCCGTAGGAAGCTGCTCAGAATTGCAGCCCTACATTTTGATACCTCTAACTCTTCATGCATGCTAGTCTTTCTCCCTTTATTGTCTTTCTTTAGCTTTACACACTTGAAAAATTCCTATTCATCCTACAACACACAGTTCTGATGTCATCCTCAACATCACCTTCCTTCTCTGTCCAAAACTAGAATCTTTTCTTTAAATATATAATTTCAATTTTATTTTTGATTTATGGGATACATGTGCAGGTTTGTTGCAGGTATATTGCCTGACGCTGAGGTTTGGGATATGAATGATACCACCACTAAGGTAGTGAGCATACTATCCAATAGTTATAGTTATTTTTTCAACATTTGTCCCTCTCCCTCCCTCCTCTACTAGTCCCCCGTGTCTATTGTTGCCATCTTTATGTCCATGAGTACCGAATGTTTAGCTCTCATTTATAGGTGTGAACATGTGGTATTTAGTTTTCTGTTTCTGCATTAATTTGCTTTGGATAATGGCCTCCAGCTGCACCTACGTTTTGGTAAAGGACATGATTTCATTGTTTTTCATGGCTGCATAGTATTCCATAGTGTATTTGTACTAGGTTTTCTTTATCCAATCAATCATTGATGGACATTTGGGTTTATTCCATGTGTTTGTTATTGTAAATAGTGCTGCAATTAACATATAGGTGCAGGTGTCTTTTTGATAGAATAATTAATTCTCTCATGGACATACATCCAGAAAGAGTATTCCTGGGTCAAATGGTTGTTCTGTTTTAAGTTCTCCAAGAAATCTCCAAACTGCTTTCCACAGTGGCTTAACTTATTTACATTCCCATCAGCAGTGTATAAGCATTCCCTTTTATCTAGTCTCACCATTATCTATTGCTTTTTAACTTTTTAATAATTGCCATTTCGACTGTTGTAAGACAGCTTCTCATTTTAGTTTTGATTTGCATCTCTCTGATGGTTAGTACTGTTGAACATTTTTTCATGTGTTTTTTGGCCATTTGTATATCTTCTTTTGAGAAGTGTCTGTTCGTCTTTTGCTCACTTTTTAATGGGATTATTTGTTTTTTGCTTGTTGAATTATTTACATACCTTACAGATTCTGGATATTAGACCTTTGTCAGATGCATACTTGCAAATATTTTCTCCCATTATGTTAGTGTTGGTTGTCTGTTTATTGATTTTTGCAGAAGCTCATTAGTTTAATTAGATCCCAGTTGTTAATATTTGTTTTGGTTGCAATTGCTTTTGAGGACTTAATCATGAATTACTTCCCAAGACTGATGTCCAGAATGGAGTTTCCTAGTTTCTTTCTAGGATTATTATAGTTTGAGTTCTTATATTTAAATCCTTAATCCATCTTCAGTTAATTTGTGTATAATTTTGAAAGTTAGGGTTTGAGTTTCATTCTTCTGCATATAGCTAGTCAGCTATTCCAGCAACATTTGTTGAATAGGGAATCCTTTCCCCGTTGCTTATTTTTGTCATCTTTGTCAAGATCAGATGACTGTAGGTGTGTGGCGGCTTTATTTCTGGGCTCTTTACTCTGTTCCATTGGTCAATGTGTCTGTTTTTGTACCAGTTCCCTTCTGTTTTGGTTACTATTGCCTTATAGTATAGCTTGAAATCAGGTAATGTAATGCCTCTGGTTTTGCTTTTTTTTGCTTAGGAATGCTCTGGCTATTTGGGTTTTTTTTGGTTCTATATGAGTTTTAGAGTTTTTTTTCTAATTCTGTGAAAAATGACATGGATAGTTTGATAGGAATAGCATTGAATCTGTAGATTAGTTTGGCAGTATGGATATTTTAATAATATTAATTCTTCTTACCCATGAGCATGGAATATTTTTCCATTTGCTCAGATTCTCTTATTTCTTTCAGTAGTGTTCTATAGTTCTTGCAGAGATCTTTCATCCTCTTGGTTAGATATATCTGTAGGCATTTTATGTTTTGTGGCTGTCATAAATGGGGTTGTGTTCTTGATTTTGCTCTTAGCTTGAACATTATTTATGTATAGAAATGCTATTAATTTTTGTATATTGATTTTGTATTCTGAAACTTCATTGAAATTGTTTATCAGTTCCCAAATCCCTTTGGCAGAGACTTTAGGGCTTTCTAGGTATAGAATCATATCATCAATGGAGAGAGTATAACTTCTTCTTTTTCTTTGGATGCACTTTATTTCTTTTTCTTGCCTGATTGCTCTGGCAAGGACTACCAGTACAATGTTGAAGAGTAGTGGCGAGTGGGCATCCTTGTCTTGTTCCAGTTCCAAAGGGGAATGCTTCTAACTTTTGTCCATTCAGTGTGATGTTGGCTATGAGTTTGTCATGGATGGCTCTTATTATTTTGAAGTATGTTCCTTCAATGCCTAGTTTGTTGAGGGTTTTTATCATGAAGAAATGTTGGACTTTATTGAAGGCCTTTTTTACCTCTATTGAGATAGTCATATAGTTTTTGTTTCTAATTCTGTTTATGTGGTGGATCACATGTGTTGATTTGCATTATGTTGAACCAAATTTCTATCTCAGGAATGAAGCCTACTTGATCATGGTGAATTAACTTTGTGATGTGCTGCTGGACTCAGTTTGTTAATATTTTGTTGCAGATTTTTGCATCTATGTTCATCAGGGATATTGGCCTATAATTTTCTTTTTTGTTGTTGTCTGCCAGTTTTTGGTATCAGGGTGATGCTGGCTTTGTAAAACGTATTAGGGAGAATTCTCTCCTCCTTGATTTTTTGGAATAGTTTCAGTAGAATTGGTACCAGCTTTTATTTGTACATATGGTAGAATAAGGCTGTGAATTTATCTGGTGTAGGGCTTCTTTGGTTGGTAGTTTTTTATTACTGATTCAATTTTGGAACTCATTGTTGGTCTGTTCAGGGTTTTAGAACTAATGTCATATATATGTGTGTGTGTATATATATATATATATATATATATATATATATATGTAATTATTGAATTATCATCCTGACTAACTATCTTTCTCAACTTGTGTAATCCTTGAGTCTTATCCATTTTTTTGCATCCTATGTATAACACCAAAGATAGTCCCTGAAACATACTAGATATTTAATAAATGTGACCGAATTAAAAAGTACAGAGCATTTTACTACATCTCCTTGGTGGCTGTGTTTCTCCTGGCTAGCAAGCTATAATAAGAATCTATTTATACAATTTAATTTTCTTTCATTTCCAGTCTTTTAATGGTCTATCATTTTCATTCATTTTTTTCCTGAATTATATGAACTACATCATGGCACAGCATATCTCCCTAATCAGAAAATCAGATATCTTACAATACGCCCTATTGAAGAAAACCTCAATACCAGGAGGGAATTTTAAATGACCCCTAGCTACTATAACTGCTGCTCCAAAGTCCATTTGTAACCCATGTAAATATTGTCTATCAAATAGTTAAGGAGTAAAGATCTGAGCTATTATGAACAGGGTGTAATCTTACAAAGGAAGTATTGCAGTATCCATTTCCTTACATATTATTTTCAGCATTAATTGAATTTAAAAGTGTTTATTCTTCTCTCCAAAAAGTAATACAAAAAATACCTCCTATTTTCACAATATGGTCAGAGCACTAAGGCAACTAACTAGCTAGGCAGGAGAACATAGAGGAAACAGAATGGAGAGCAAAGGAAAGCCACAGGCCACCAAAATATGAAGAGAAACAATTTCCTGGTAGTTGGTAAACAGCAGGTTTTAGGATTTGGCAGATTATAATAAGCTACTTCTTTTAAATGCAATTGATTAAAAAATGTATTTAAAGTAGACTTCATACAAACTTATGAGCCAAGACTAAGTATTTTCCCAAATAACAATAAAAGCTAGGTTTAAGTAATTAATACTCTATCAAAGGAAAAAGTAGAGTATGACAAATAGAAAAATATACTCAGAACAAATAAAGGAAGATAAATCAGGATTATTCAAGGCTTTTTCCAATCCTAAAGTTTGAATTAGAAATTTATAACAGATTACCCTGGGTAGACTGCATAGTCTGCTAAATATATTTATGCCCATAGGAACTACCTAGTTTGAGTTCATGGCACTCTCAAGTTAATGTGTTTGTATTACTGTTAGAAGAATTCCTCTGTTAGCTTGTGTTTGCTTATCTTCAACAAGTTTTGTGCTTGGTTTACATACTCACTATAGAAGATACAGAATGAGTCATAATGTGAAAATATAGATGATATTGCTTTGCTCTGTGTCCCTACCCAAATCTCATCTTGAATTGTAATCCCCACATTTCAAGGGAGGGATCTGTAATACCCATGTGTCAAAGGAGGGAGGTGATTGTATCATAGGGATGGTTTCCCCCATGCTGTTCTCATGATAGTGAGTGGGTTCTCATGAGATCTGATGGTTTTATAGGCATCTGTCATATCCCCTGCTTGCACTTCTCTCTCCTGCTGCCTTAAGAAGGTTTCTGCTTCCCCTTCTGCCATGATTGTAAGTTTCTGGAGACCTCCCCAGTCATGTGTAACTGTGAGTAAATTAAACTCCTTTCTTTTATAAATTGCCTAGTCTTGGGTATTTCTTTATAGCAGTGTGAAAATGGACTAGTAAAATAAATTGGTACTGCAGATGGTGGGGCACTGCTAGAAAGATACTTGAAACTGTGGAAACGACTTTGGAACTGGGTAATGGGCAGAATTTGAAACAGTTTGGAGAGCTCAGAAGAAGACAGGAATAAGTGGGGAAGTTTTGAACTTCCTAGAGACTTGTTGAATGGTTTTGACCAAAATGCTGATAGTGATGTGAACAATGAAGTCCAGGCTGAGGTGGTCTCAGATGGAGATGAGGAACTTATTGGGAACTGGAGTAAAGGTCACTTATGCTATGCTTTAGCAAAGAGACTGGTGGCATTTTGCCCCTGCTGTAGAGATCTGTGGAACTTTGAGAGAGATGATTTAAAGTATCTGGTAAAATGAAAACTTTGAATTTGGGAGAGATGATTTAGGGTACCTGGTAAAAGAAATTTCTAAGCAGCAAATCATTCAATATGTGACCTGGATTATTTTGAAAGCATTCAGTTTTATGCATACCCAAATAAATGGTTTGAAATTGGAACTTTATATTCAAAAGGGAGGCAAAGAATAAAAGTTTGGGAAATTTGCAGCCTGACAATGTAATAGAAGAAAAACACATTTTCTGGGGAGAAATTCAAGCTGGTTGCAGAAATTTGCATAAGTAACAAGGAGCCAAATGTTAATCACCGAAACAATAGGGAAAATATCTCCAGGGAATGTTGGAGAACTTTGTGGCAGCCCCTCTCATCACAGGCCCAGAGGCCTAGGAAGAAAATAGGTTTTGTGAGCCAGGCCCAGGGCCCCCACTGCTCTGGGCACCTTGGACATGGTGCCCTGAGTCCAGCTGCTTCAGCTCCAGTCATGGCTAAAAGGGGCCAAGGTACAGCTAGGACCATTGCTTCAGAGGATCCAAGCCCCAATCCCTGGCAGCTTTCATGTGGTGTTGGGCCTGCAGTGCACAGAAGTCAAGAATTGACGTTTGGGAACCTCTGTCTAGATTTCAGAGGATGTATGGAAATGCCTGGATGTTCAGGCAGAAGTCTGCTGCAGGGGTGAAGCCCTCATGGAGAACCTCTACTAAGGTGGTGCAAAGGGGAAAGTGGGGTTGGAGCACCAACACAGAGTCCCCACTGGGGCAATGCCTAGTGGAGCTGTGAGAAGAGAGCCACCATCCTCCAGACCCCATAGTGGTAGATCCACTGACAGCTTGCACCATGCCCCTGTAAAAGCCACAGGCACTCAATGCCAGCCTGTGAAGGAGCTGCCCAAGGCTGTGAGAGCCCACCCCTTGTATCAGCATGGCCTGGATGTGAGACATGGAATCAAAGGAGATTATTTCGGAGACTTAACATTTAATGAGTGTCCCGCTGGATTTTAGACTTGCATGGGGCCTGTAGCTGCTTTATTTTGGCCAATCTCTCCCATTTGGAATGACAGCATTTATCCAATGCCTGTACCTCCATTGTATCTTGAAAGTAACTAACTTGCCTTTAATTTTACAGGCTCCTAGGTGGAAGGGAATTCCCTTACCTCAGATGAGATTTTGGATGTGGACTTTTAAGTTAATGCTGGAATGAGTTAAGACTAGGGGACTGTAGGAAGGCATTATTAATTTTGAAATGTGAAAAGACAGGAGATTTGGGACAGGCCAGGGGTGAAATGATATGGTGTGGCTCTGAAACCCTATCCCCACCCAAATCTCATCTCAGATTGTAATCCACATGTGTGGAGGAATAGAGGTGACTGAATCATGGCGGCGGTCTCCCCATGCTGTTCTTGTGATAGTGAGCGAGTTCTCATGAGATTTGGTGGTTTTATAAGTATCTGGCATTTCCCCTGCTTGCACTTCTCTCTCCTGTCACCTCATTCTTCACAATAAAGGTGCCTGATTCCCCATCTGCCATGATTGTAAGTTTCCTGAGGCCTCTACAGCCATGCAGAAGTGTGAGTCAATTAAACCTCTTTCCTTTGTAAATTATTCAATCTTTCATAGCAGTGTGAAAATGGACTAATACAGCAGAAAAATACCCCAAAATTAATAAAAGTATCAAACCAACCAAAACATATAGTTTAGAGACTTTGGGTGTAGCAACAGGCATATTGACATGTGTTCTGAATGTGTCACTGCATACAGCATGTGGTTATTATTAAAATGCATCCTCCTGAAACCATCAAATTGTTAATGTGGTTCATCAAACACAACAAAAACAAATTTCAAAGCATAAATTTGTAATGCTTCTACCAAGGAATTAAACTAAACAAGTATTTTCATGATTAAATGGGCAAACCCCAGGTGTTTTTCAAAAACAATGTTTCTAAAAGGATTTTTTCTACAATATTATCACATTAGAATAGTTTTCTCTGCTTAAAAACATCAAATCACCAAATACTCGGAGAATTATACTGAAATTGTCTGCAAATTGTTCCAGTTTTACTTGTAGAGTCTAAGAAAATAGATCTAATTTCTCATTCAAAATGTTACCCCATGAAGAAAGTCTTTGCTGTCTTTCAACTCTTCTTTAGTCTTATAAAAACAGTCCTACTTTCTTGAATTCTCTCATTATGTGGTTTGAAATCTTCTCATTTTGACACTCATCTGAAAACTCCAGTTAGTCATTTTTCCTCTTAAGTATGCTAATTATTTTCAGTGACTTTAATTATCATTTTTTGGCAAATGGCTACAAAATAACAAAAAAAGCACTTTTCTATTTTCCAGAATTTTAATCATATGAATTTATTTCAAGAAATAAATAGAACTCTGAACAAGCTCTAATTTAACATTTTTCTCTATGCCCTGATTCACTTCTACTGTTTTCTTAGCTCCATCTTGCATTGTGTTTTTTGTTTTACAGTCTAAGCACAGAGGTACATTTGGAGAATCAGTTGGTTGAAACCTGGTAAGAAGTAAGTTGAAATATGTTGAACAGTCCAGTCCCAGGACACTCTAGAATGCAACTTTTGTAGAATGCTGATGACCTTGTGAATTAACTGGAAACATCAAAGAAAGAGGTTATATTGTGTACATTCAAAATTCGGAAGATAGAGCCATCTTCTATTGTGAAACAATGGCTTTTGTTCCTCAGTGTCTTTGTTATAGTGGATTCTTAAGTTTGATGAGGTGAGACTATTTAATTTAATTCTGAGTACAGCACATTGGATCCTAATGAGCTGAGTTTTCCCTATTGCCTAATTCACTTCTATAGCTAGGTGCATAGGAAGGCCACTAGAAATCCATTAGATTGGAAAGCTAAAAAACGGGTCCCATGTGACTGAAGAGAGAGAAAATACCTCACTTGTGGAGTTAGAACTAAGTTCCTGGCTCACTGAAGGAAAATAATTTATTTTCCTTTATTTACAATTTAATTTTTTGACCCGAACTTTAGGTATTAAACTGAAAATAATATCCATATGAATAAAATGCCAGTTCTGTCCATTTGTCTATCATTGCACCAAAAAAAGTTTACGTAGATTTTCACCAAAATTGGAGGTTAGTTTTAGAGTGACTTAATTTAAAATATAGCCTGTACAATATATTCAATATTTACATGGGGTTGCAGAATAGCACATTTTGCACAGCCCATGCATGGCACATAGTAAGCTCTCACTTTCTAGTCACTAAGTGCTAGCTCTTTCATTATTCCTTTCATCGTCATTATCTACACCATACCTATGGGTTACAAATTCAACTTGGATTTTTTACTCTTTTACTAACCACACAACCTCCTCCACTGTCTTTTGAAGCTTTTCTGTTTGAGCAAAATCTGCGAGTAAAACCTTACTCAGATTTTATGAACTAATTGTCACTTACACTTATATTTTCTGGGTAAGGAAGGGGTGTCGGGGCAGGGTTAGTTTGAAAGGAAGTGGAGGAAACAACATTCTCTCAAATCTTACTGCTCATATTCTAGCATCCTCACAGCCACACATGCATGCACTAAGAACTTTGTCAGAAAACAAAAATCTGATTTTGATTTATTTCTTCCTCTCATGTCGTGAAAAAGAAATCGATTGCCCAGATCTGCAGCAAAATGATTGCAAAATTGTTATTCATATACATTATCTTCCATCTCATAGTGAACTTGAGTCAGAAGCATGAGGCAACGTAAATGTTGCTAATGAAAAAATAATTCAAAAGCTTAACATCTTTATTTCTGTTTAGTCATAGAATAAAAGATTCCGCCTATGCCACAGGCTTTTCCAGGACCTCTTCTCCTGTACATGAGCTGTAATATTTGTTTATTCTATGTTAGAACATACACAAATCTAGTAGGCTTCTCTAACCTGGCACTCTCAGTCTTCTATATATAATAGAAATGTGCCTATTATCTTGTCCCAGTTTTATTTCTTTTTCCATCACAATTTTCCTAATACTTAAACTATTTATAAAACCTGTGATTTATAATTTATGCAAGAAGACAGCATCTGTTTTTGACAATCATACTCTTTTATGATGTTTAAATATGCATAGCAAACAAACATCCCCTTCCTCTTCCCTGCAACTTCAGAATTAACCCACATATAATGTGCTTACAATTGGCTGGTATATTCCTTGTTGTAATAATAATTTTTCAATAGTAATTCCAGAATATTTTAAATTCAAATGGCATTTATAATTCGAGCAGTTCATCAACTAGAAAAATCTACTGCCACTAATTCTAAGAGACATTATAACCATTCAGTATCATAAACGTGACTCTAAGTTCACAAAGTCTATAGGACATAAATAGGAAGCAACTGAGAGAAAGGAAACCGATGGAATGGAAATTACAAGCAAGAACCAGTTGTAATTAAGAGATACTGTAAAAACAGCCAATTAGATAAGAGATCTTTCCATCTGACAGTAGAAGCCAAAACATTTATGAACATTCTCATCAACTAAAAGTGGAAAGGGCGTTATAGCAATAAGGAAGAAATACATTTATGGAAATGATTAAGGGCCAGTATGTACAAAACAAAAATAGTTAAGGTTAATTACATTGACAATATCAAGCAGTGAGCACCCAAATTTTAACTCTATGGTAAATACTACCTCTGGATTCTCTACTACTGTGAATACTCATAAATGAATTTGATAAATATGTTTATAGTTTATTAGGTTTATTTTTTATTCTTTTGCTTTAATGGCAGTAAGTCTTTTTTTTCAATTTGCTATTGGACACCTGATATTTTATTTCATAATTTCTTTTTAGATCTCATTTTCAGGCATACCTATAAGAAAACACAGCATGGTAAATTTGGCATCTAAGAGCTATTCTTATCCATCTGTTTCCTTTAAAGTTGTAGACTTTTAAGGTACTGCAACTCATTTAGTGCATTTTGAAAATGCAATCTTCTAATTATACTACTAGTTATGTTAGTATACTGCATATGTTTGTATAGTGTATTACCATGGTTTTCAAATTCATAGTCTCACTTGATCTTCACAAGATCCCTTTGGGTAAGCAGAGCAGGTGTTGTTATCATTGTTTGCCACAAAAATAAGATACAAAGAGAGAAAATGTTTTGCCTGGGAATTCATAACAAATTATCCATTGGCAGGACTGTACTTAGAATCTATATCTTCTCTATTTTATTCAGTATCCTTAGCATACCATTCCTTTGTCATATTTTTTTCATGCTTTCTTATTCATTTCAAACATTTATTTAATTCAAAATAACTTACAGGAAATTGTGCATGTGGCACATAGTCTACTATCAAAGATACCTAATACACTTTTTGCATTATGCTACTAAAATTTATTTCTTTAAAAAATTCCAGAACCTCGGTATTTATGTGCTAGGGGCATAGAACTATGTTTCATTTTATAAAGTTTTCTTCTTAATGTATACACTTCAAAAGAGTAGAGACTCTAAGATTTTTAGTGCCTTGTAAGTTTTACAGAACCTTGTACAGTTATTTCTGACCTCTAACCCATGGAGAATTATTTTCTGCTATAGTTTATTTTATCTATATTTTACTTTGAACTCTTATGAAACACTTGAAGAACCTACAATAAAAAACACATGAAATGTGGGTAATAAACCCCAAGTCCACATAGGAAATACAAGTTTTAGGAATAAAGAAAATAATATCAACAGCAGCACTTACTTAGCATTTACTATGAATGAATTACTTTTCCAAGTATTTTATGTGAGAGTCTGCATTGTTACTATGGTTAAGCAGTGACTTTTCTTACAACACAAGTAAAACAAAGCGAGATATAAATAGAAAGGAAAGGAAGGGAAAGGGTAAAAGAAGGGAAGAAGAAAAAGAGAAAAAGAAAGAGAGAAAGAGAATAAATGATGCTAAGTATATGAGCTTACCATGTATTAGGCTTTCAATGTTCCAGTTTACCATATTTGAAGGTTTACATGCCTTAACTCATGTTATTGTCACAATAGCTCTGTTGGGTAAGTTCTATTGATGACCTTATTTCAGATAGGAGGAAACAGGCACAGAATGAAGTAACTTGGCCTAGGGTACACAGCCATGAGTTTTATCGCTGGGATTCCTACCCATGAATCTAGCTCCAGGAATTGAAGGATTAACTATTTATTTAGTTGTACTGTCTCTGCATTGGAAAATTATTCTTCCAGAAAGTAAAAAACAAAACAAAACAAACAAAATTCCTCAGGAAACAATTTTTCCTTGGACTATGTACTCATATAGATATTAAGCGGGACCTTGGATAAACAAGTAGGCCAAGTCCTCAGTTACAGTTTACTTGGAGTAGACAATATTTCCATGATTGTTAATTAAAGTCATGAAAAGCATTTGAAGTCAAAATTCAAATAAGTAAGGAAAATTGTTTAAAGGGTTCTCTAGAGTTAATCAGGAGGAATAAAAGGAAAAATACTTGGCTTCAAATGCCCCTTCTTCAAGCCATTGAGCTAGAAAAAAAAATGTATGTTGGTGGCAGGTATAAGACTAGAGACAGAATACAGTTTTGGTTTCCTGCCTCTGAATATTAAAAGGTATCATTATCCATTATTGCATTATTGGTATTTCATATAGACTGTGGTTAAATTTAACTTGTGACATTGCTTTTTAACACATATAGAGAGAACTTAAGAAGGAGTTAGGTATCATTGCACCATGCCAGCACATATCACCTGTAACTCTAGGCTTGTCTGTCTTCTATTGGGTAATTTCTCCACTGCAATAAATTGGGAGGCCAAGTGTTGTGCTGATAAGTCACATGAGACAGCTAACCAAGACAGCTTAACTTTTCCCTCAGCTTGACCATACTTTAGACAGAATTCTTTCTAATCATAGACCCCTGACCTCCCTTTACAGAGCATTCACATTAGAAAACTTGTAAATTCTTTCTCTGCTTCTTTGAGATTTAAATCTTCTATATCCCAGGAATGTCTTTCTGAAGGACCTGGGAGTCATTCCTGTAATATGTAGTCATTAGGAGAGCTAGCACCCCTATTTCCCAGTGTCTGGGAGTATAGGAGCCTAACTTCTGAAAGCAGCAATTAGCAACCACAAATGGCCTAATCACATTGTCCAGCTTTGCGCCTACAGTTCTGCAACATTTTTTTAGTAGCTCACACCAGCACTTAAAAACCCTCTTTCCTTTTGTTTCAGGGAGTTTAGTTCAATCTTTTTTTCCTATTGGAATAGTCTTGAATACAATCCTCCTTGCCTATTTAACTGCATATAGTGAAATTATTATTTAACAGCTTAGTTCCACTTCAGACTTACTGAGTTGCTTTTCTTCATCTTTCAGGAGGAAAGACATCATAGAATTTGTAACTCAGACAGAGAAGGGTCTTCCTCTAAGTCCATGCTGTGGGGACTGGGCCACTGCAGTATATTTCAGGCAGTGCTTCGTGAAAACCTAAGACTTGAAGAAAACTGGTCCTTGTTTCCACAGTAAATGTTACAAGTGAAGTTGGGCTTTAAGGATATTTTATAAGCATTTTGAGAATTTTTCACATTTGTGTCTTAAAAGGATATGTTATTTCTTTAACTCCAGTTTCTTTTCTTCCCTTCTAACATTATATTACATTTATATTATTCTGTGGCATACATTTGTTTCCAAAAGCAATCCATGGTATTATCAGAAAGAAAAAATTGTTTTCTTACCTGAGTGAAGTTTTACTATATCCTTTATTGTTATTCAGGTATGGAACAATATAAACTAATTTTAGAATTTTTTTATCATCACAATCTCCTATTTGAAATAAAAAACCATTATAATTCATTGCAAAGACTATCATTATGACAAATAACCCTCTCTCTTTAAATGATTACAAATTTTGTTTTATCACTATTTTTTATAACTACCATTACTACTATTATACTTTACTACTGGGCAATGTTCCATGTCTGTTTTTTGAAACCTAAAGATTCAAATGTTTAGAAATCTCTTGACTCAAAGGGCAAATAAAACTAAAAACTATAAATGCCTTTCTATTTATTAGCACCTTAGGCATGGAAAGAAAATATTAAATACTGTGAAATATTTCTAGGTAATGTCCTAAAGCAAGACAATATCTCAATATAGCAAACTATTTTTATGTTTCATAAACATTTAAGTAAACAAACAATTTCATTCATGTTTCATTATGAAACATTCATGTTTTGTAAACATTTAAATAAAAAATTCCAGTGACCGAAAGTGGTTTCTACATTGGTCTTTACTTCCAAAGATTTATATTTATTATTTATCCCATCCAGAGCTCATCTTCAGGCCATAAAGTCCTACACTCTATCTCCCTCGCAACCTCCACCATCCCTGAGCTATCCTGTGGTTCTTTTCACTTTTCCCTTCGTCCAGAATCTTACCATCACAGTTTCACGTCACAGACTCTTCCTTCCTCTTTCTCTCTGCTGTGATGAAATTGCTCTGCTGCCTGAGCTGTGTGAATGAGTTTGTGAGTTTGAGCTCACCTACTCTGCTTTTACCAGCTTCTTCTTTTTTTTTTTTTTTTTCTGCTGTCTTATGAGCAATACTAGTCAGGTAGTATCCCCATGGTGGAGCAAGACCATGTTAGAGTGGGGGTGACTAGAGAAGGAGAATTTGAAGGACAGGCTACTGAACAGAAAAACAGGAGACATTTCCTACCACCCTCCCAGCACTTCCTGGTGGTCTAGTAGGATCAAATTTTCTCCCACTGATTTTATTGGCTACATAGACTTCTACTATAAAGATATTTGATAATTTATCTAATCCTTACACTATTGTTGAACATTTAGGCTTGTCCAATCAGTTATTTTTAAACACAGTGTGGATGGAGTCATTGTAATGAAATTGTAAGCCTTTCCTTAATTTTCTTATTTTTTCTAAAACAAAATAAATGAGGGCATGCTATATCTGAGGTTATTATTTTCACACATCCTTTCAGAAATTTTAGCAGGCTGCCCCCATTAGGTGATAGAATCAGCCATATGAAATTATTGATGAACAAATATATTTGACTCTTAGAAACTTCAGTTTTATATTGTTCAGTCTAATGTGCATCATTGTACAGAAAATAATACTGAGTATTATACTTCACTTTGTCTATTTTTGTCCAGGTGGCTTATATTTTTCTTATTAGCAAAAGCT
This sequence comes from Gorilla gorilla gorilla, assembly GCF_029281585.2. Classification (NCBI taxonomy): domain Eukaryota; kingdom Metazoa; phylum Chordata; class Mammalia; order Primates; family Hominidae; genus Gorilla; species Gorilla gorilla. The sequence goes on along the minus strand of NC_073229.2, from coordinate 128,126,677 downwards.
GTTTAGAAAGTGCGTTTTCACATATAATCAGATAAGTATTTGCCTATTTTACAAATTAATTTATGATTCATATTTGTAAATATAATTATTTAGATTTTCCTTAATGCATTTTGCTACCTCATCATTTAAAAAATAAATAATTATTCTAGTAAGTCTTATTTAATACTTATTTCTATCCCCATTAGTTTAATTTTTTTACATTCAAAAATATTTTTAGTTTTAATTGACAGTAATAATCATATATATTTATGGGGTACAATATGATGTTATGATACATGTATATATTGTATACATTAATTAAATCAGGCTAATTAACATACCATTGCACATGCTTTTTCTTTGTGGTAAGAAGTTTTTTTTTGGCTATTTTGGTAAGACTGCTTCATAGGTAGTAGTGTATTCTCTCATCATCAGGATATGATGTACGTAATGGTATCATAAAGGTACATAATGCCTTGTTTGCTCTATTTTGTGTGCAGTTTTAAAAAACAATTTCAACTTTCATTTCAGATTTGGGGGTTGCACGTGCAGGTTTGTTACATGGGTATATTGCATGATGGGAAATGGTAAATGATAAATAGTACAGTTGATTGCATCACCCAGGTAGTGAGCATAGTACCCAAGAGTTAGTTTATCATCCCTGGCCCCTCTCCCTTCCTCTTCACTCTAGTAGGCCCCAGTGTCTATTGTTGCCATCTTTATGTCCATGAGTACCCAAAGTTTAGCTCCCACTTATAAGTGAGAATATGTGGTATTTGGTGTCCTGTTGCTATGTTAATTCACTTAGGATAATGGCCTCCAGCTGAATCTATGTTGCCTCAAAAACATGATTTTATTCTTTTTTATAGCTGTGTAGTATTCCATGGTGTATATGTACCACATTTTCTTTATCCAATCCACTGTTGATGGGTAGACAGTGAGAACATTTAAAATCTACCCTTCATGCACTTTTGAAACATAAAATACACTGTTATTAACTATATTCAGTAAGAAATATAAATATCTGATACTGGTCCAGAGTTTTCCTCTTTTCAACAGTGACATTTACAGAACTGGACTTATGATCATTTTCACAATTCAGAACAATGCAGTTCACCAGGCAAGTCCACTGAGAAAATTCTTCAGTTATATATTTGCCTTATGAGCATAGTAATTCAATTTGTTGATGGTATTTCAGTGGTGGGTTTTTAATTACATATCATTCTACTTGTCAAAAAATATTTATTTATTTATTCATTTTTTGAGATAGAGTCTTGCCCTGTCGCTCAGGTTGGAGTGCAGTGGTGCGATCTCGGCTCACTGCAACCTCCACCTCCCGGGTTCAAGTAATTCTTCTGCCTCAGCCTCCCAAGTAGCTGGGAGTACAGGTGCCAGCTACCATGCCCAGCTAATTTTTGTATTTTTAGTAGAGATGGGGTTTCATCATGTTGGCCAGGCTGGTCTTGAACTCCTGACCTAAGGTGATCCACATGCCTTGGTCTCCCAAAGTGCTGGGATTATAGGCATGAGATGCGGTACCCAGCCAATATTTGTCAAAAAATATTTAAATCAATGATGACATAGTGCCTTTAAGCCTTTAACAGACTGGCGTTGGGGAAATTGCTAGGCTAGAGATAGGTCCCTATATTTGGCATTACAGAAATTGGTCACAAAGAGTAAATAGTGTTAAAAATCTGAGGAATATTATTGTTTAGAATTTTTTAATGGTGAAATGCAAATATAGGGGAGTCATTGTAATTGCAGCAGTGGGACTTATCTTCTAATCTTGCTGAACATGACACAAATTACATCAGTTTGAACAAAGGCAACTACTAAAGAGGACACCAATACTGTAATGTTGATAGAAAGTAGAGATAAATGCTCTACACCAGGAGGTGACAAATCTTTTCCATAAAGGGTTAAATAGCAAACATTTTAGGCCATGTGTGTTATTTGTTGTTACTCAGCTCTGTCCTTGTCATGTGAAAGCTGCCATAGACAATACATAAACAAATGAGCGAGGCTGTATTCCCATAAATCTTTATTTATGAACATGGTAATTTGAATTTTCTGTGATTTTCATTTGTCATGTTTTTAGTTTTTTAACCGCTTAGAAAAATGTACTTAGCTGGTGGGACATATAAAAATAGCTGCAGCCAGATTTGGCCCATGGGCAGTAGTTTTCTAGTCCCTATTCAACACAATAAAATTAAATGAGGGTTTCACCTAGGTAGAATGAATTTCTCCAAATTAGGACATTCGCAGCAGTTTCAGTCCACTATTTAACTATAGGGAACAATTTCAAGTATTTAAATTTAGAATTTTAAATATCAAGTATCTGAAATAGATGGAAATAGCATTGAAAAGAAGCACATGGGGGAACACCCAATCATATGAGTGATTTTTTTGTAATTAAGAAATGAAAGAGCAATGATATCTTTTATCAAGTGAAGCAGGAATTGGTACATGTGTCACTAAATCCAAAATTGTCTACCTGTATAAAGTTGTGTTGTTAAATAAATAAATTATCTAGTTTATTCATGTAAATCTTACCTTATTGCATTGGTCTAGAGAATTTAGGCCATGGAGTTCTTGCCCTTACTTCTCCATTTCACTTTGCACGTATTAAAAATGACCTCATTTGCTTATACACCTAAAAAACAAGGTAGTGTTAGAACTTCATTGTAACTATCCTTTGTAAAAGACAAAAAATAATAATTGCAATATATTAATCCAACATATATTTATTGTTTACCTTGTGCTTGTGCTGTTCCAAGTAGTGGGATTGGAATTATAAACACTGGCAGCAAGCATTTTTATTTAACCTGTGTCAAGACAGCATTAATTGAAGTGGCAATAATAACATTGTTTTGGACTTCAGAAAGGCTTGCGTTAATTAAAATAGTCCATTTGAACTTCATTTGTTATATTGTTGGATTAGCAAATATAATGGATTTATTCCCAGTGAAGATTCAGCTGTACAACATGCATTTTATAATATTTGTATAACATGATAAAGTAATTGATTAAATAGAAAATTGTAAGTCATTCTACATACTTGTAGTATAGGAACAATTTGTTTACAAAGCTATAAATAGAAGGGCATTCCACTAACATCCTTCTGGACAAATAAACGTTGTATTGGAAAGGCTGAGACTTGTTCCCATAAAAATGCATTAAAACTTCAGTGCCTGCTTGGGACATATTTGAATCTGCCCTGTAGTATTTCAGGAGATTGTAATAAGAAACTTTTTGAAATATGATATAGAAGGAAACATATAATCAAAAATAAGCTCTGGGCATTGGTCATCAAAATAAAGACGAGTAAGGAAGAGCATCAAAATTGAAAATTATCCGTTAGTTTTCCCTAGGAGGAAATTGGTTATGTGATATATTTAAATGTATGTTTAATTTGAAGATAATTTTCAAGAGGGAGAGGAAAATGTCTGTATTTTAATTTCCAGTAAGTGCTCCAGCTAAAATTGATCACTTAATAACTTTAGCTCACTTCTGTTCACTTGACCTTTGTACAAAAGTTTTTAAAAGATCTTGGGTCAAAAAAGGCCAGATATGTTTTCTTTCCTCTTCTTTTTTGAATGGACAGAAACATGACAATATACCATATACTTCTTAGGCCCATGTGGAATACTTTTACTTTAGGGGAAATTTCTACATTTTTCAAAATTCATATTATGTTTTAAATTAGCCTGAGGACTCAACTAGATATTAGCATGACCAGTTAAATAAAAGCATGTAGAAAATATTTGGCTTTATAATCCACTTTGAAATTTCATTGCTGCTTCTTACAATTGCATCTAACTTTACTTACTCAGAGTATCTCCATGATTAAAAAGAATATTTGGCAAAATAATTAATATATAAAAATGGTCATAAATGTTGCTAACTCCTTATCATTATTGCCTTATTTTGTTAAATTCATGCCATTTGTGAAATGACACTCTCTAAATTGTTTTATTGCAATATTTATTTTGAATGTGTACATGATCTTGCTATCAAAATATTGGAAGGGATTGATGTGAATCTCATGCTCCATGTAGATTGAAAGATATAATGAAACTGAAAATATTTGCCTTATTGACACAGTGATCTAAAAATACAAATTTGACAAATACACTTGTCAATCATTCAAAAAAATATGAATCTCCTTCTGCCTCTCCCTCTTTTATTCCCACTTACTTTTTCCTCTTCTTCCTGGCTTTATTCATTATGTAAGGTGAAGAAGAGTATATTTTAAAAAATACTAATATAAACTTTTTCACTTTAGGTACACCCCCAGATAAACATCTCTTAGGAAGTTTGTACCTGTTGACATTAAGTGTTGTCGATGTGCCAAACCATGAAAAATGAACTTGCCTTGTCAAAGATTAACCTGCTATCACTGTAACTTTCAGCTGATAAGCCAAATAATTCAGGAAATTTAAAATAAACATGTTTTGTAGTTCTCCTTGTAGAGATCTTTCACCTCCTTGGTTAGCTGTATTTCTAGGTATTTCATTTTCATTGTGGCTATTGTACAGGATTGTTTACTTGATTTTACTCTCAGCTTGGACTTTGTTGGTCTATAGAGATGCTACTGATTTTTGTACAATGATTTTGTACCCTGAAACTTTGCCGAAGTTGTTTATTAGATCAAGGAGGTTTTATGCAGAGACTATGAGGTTTTCTAGGAATAGAATTATATCATCAGCAAAGAGAAATAGTTTGACTTCTTCTTTTCCTATTTGGATCCCTTATATTTCTTTCTCTTGCCTGATTTCTCTTGCTAGGACTTCCAGTTCTATGTTCAATAGGTGAGAGTGGACATCCTTGTTCCAGTTTTCAAAGGTAATGGTTCAAGCTTTTGCCCATTCAGTTTGATGTTGGCTGTGGGTTTGTCATAGATGGCTTTTATTATTTTGAAGTATATTCTTCCAATGCCTAGTCTGTTGAGAGTTTTTATCATGAAGAGATGTTGGATTTTATCAAAAGGTTTTCCTGCTTCTTTTGACATAATTATATGGTTTTTCATTTTAATTCTGTTTTTGTGGTGAATCGCATTTATTGATTTGTGTATGTTGAACCAATCTTGCATCCCAGAAAAAAGCCTACTTAATTGTAATGTAATAACTTTTTGATTTGCTGTGGGATTCAAATAACTAATATTTTTTTGAGGATTTTTTCATCTATATTCATGGGGGATATTGGTCTGCAGTTTTCTTTACTTTCATTGTCTCTCTGCCAGATTTTGGTATCAGACTAATCCTGGCTTCATAGAATGAGTCAGGGAGGAGGAACTCCTTCTCCTTGACTTTTTGGAATACTTTCAATAGGATTGGTATCAGTTCTTTGTAAATCTGGTAGAATATGGCTGTGAATCCCTCTGGTCCAGGATTTTTTTTGGTTGATAGGTTCTTTATAACTGATTCAATTTCAGAAGTTGATGTTAGTCTATTCAGGATTTCAATCTCTTCCTGATTCAATCTTGGGATACTATGTGCTTCCAGGGATTTAACCATTTCCTCTAGATTTTTTAATTTGTGTGCATAGTGTTATTCATAGTAGTATCTGAAGACCTTTTGTATTCTTGTGGGATCAGTTGTAATGTCACCTTTGTTTATTCTGATTGTGCTTATTTGGATCTTCTCTTTCTTTTTCTTTGTTACTCTAGTTGGGGGTCTATCAATCTTATTATTTTTTTTTTTTGAAGAATAAGCTCTGGATTGAACCATCCTTTGTATGACTTTTTGCATCTCAATTTTATTCAGTTCTTCTCTAGTTTTAGTTATTTCTTCCACTAGCTTCAGAGTTGGTTTAGTTTATTTTTCTAGTTTTTTTTTGTAGGTACAAAGATAGACTGTTAATTTGAGACATTTATAACTTCTTGATAAAGATGTGTAGGGCTATAAACTTTCCTCTTCACACTGCTTTGGCTGCATCCCAGCAATTTTGGTAAATTTTGTTTCTATTTTTATTAATTTCAAATATTTTTAAAATTTTTTCCTTAATTTTGATGTTCACCCATGAGTTACTCAGGAGTAAGTTGTTTAATTTTTATGTGTTTGCATAGTTTTGGGAGAGCTTCTTGGTATTTATTTCTATTTTTTTGTGCCATGGTCCAAGAGTATGCTTGGTATGATTTATTTTTTTTTAATTTATTGGATCTTGCTTTATGACTGAGAATATGGTTGATCTTAGAATCTGTTCTGTGGGCAGATGAGAAGAATGTATATTCTATGGCTGTTGGGTGGAGTGATCTGTAGATGTCTATTAGGTCCAATTGGTAAAGCATCAAGTTTAAGTCCAGAGTTTCTCTGTTAGTTTTTTGCTTCAGTGATCTGTCTAACACTGGAAGTGGGATATTGAAGGTATCCACTATTATTATGTGATTGTCTAAGTTTTTATTGTAGGCCAAGAAGAAGGTGTTTCATGAATCTGGGTGCTCCGAGGCTGAGTGTATATATACACATATTAGTTAAAGCTTCTTGTTGGATTTTTACCCTTTATCATTATGTAACACCCTTAATTGTCCTTCTTAATTTTTACTGGTTTAAAATCTGTTACAACTGATCTAAGAATACTGGCTCCTGCTCTTTTATGTTTTTAATTTGCATGATAGATTTTACTCCACCCTTTTACTTTGAGCCTGTGAGTGTCACTACATAAATGGAGAAACATTCCATGCTTATGGATAGGAAAATTGATATAATAAAAACGGCCATACTGCCCAAAGAAATTTACAGATTCAATGCTATTCCTATAAAATGACTAACATTAGTTTTCACAGAATTAGAAAAAACTATCCTAAAATTCACACAGAACCCAAAAAGAGCCTGAAGAGCCAAAGCAATCTTAAGCAAAAATAACAAAGCCGAGGCATCACACTATCTGACTTCAAACTGTATTACAAGACTACAGTAACCAAAAAACTCATAAATAAATGAGGATACAAAACTCATAAATAAATCTGCACATTTACAGCCATATGATCTTCAACAAGGCCAATGAAAATAAGCAGTGAGGAAAGGACTCCTTATTCAATAAATGGTGCTGGGATAATGATAGCTATATGTGGAAGATTTCACCATACACAAAAATTAACTCAAGATGGATTAAAGATTTAAATGTAAGACCTCAAACTATAAGAATCCTGGAAGATAACCTAGGAAATACTCTTCTCAACATTGGCTTTGGCAACAAGTTTTTGGCTAAGTTCCAAAAAGTAATTGCAACAAAACAAAAAATAGACAAGTATGACCTGATTAAACTAAAGAGCTTCTGCACAGCAAAAGAAACTATCAGCAGAGCAAACAATCTATAGAATGAGAGAAGATATTCACAAATCATGCATCTGACAAGGACCTAATATACAGAATATAGGGAACTTAAATCAACAAGCGTAAAACAAATAACCCCATTAAAAATAGGCAAGGGATATGAACAGATACTTTTAAAAAAAGACATACACATGGCCAATAAATACATGAAAAAAATGCTCAGTTTCACTGATCATCAGATAAATGCAAATCAAAACCATAATGAGATATAATCTCACACCAGTCAGAATGGCTATTACAAAAAAGTAAAACAAACAAACAAACAAAACAGTAGATGCTGGTGAGACTGCAGAGAACAGGGAATACTTATATACTGTTGGTAGAAATATAAATTAGTTCAGGCACTGTGGAAAGCATCTTGGAAATTTCTTAACTCAAAAGAGGGTTACCATTTGTCCCCACAATCTCATTATTGAGTATATTCTCAAAAGAAAATACATCATCCTACCAAAGAGACTCATGCACTTGCATGTTCATTGCTGTTACATTCACATTAGCAAAGACAGAATCAACCTGGGTGCCATCAGTAATAGATTAGATCAAGAAAATGTAATACATACACACCATGGAATACTATGCAGTGGCAAAAAAAAAAATGCAATCATGTCCTTTGCAGCAATATGGAAGCAGCTGTAGTTCTCAACCCCAAGCAAATTAATGCAGGAATAGAATACCAAATACTGCATGTTCTCATTTATAAGTGGGAGCTAAACCTTGAGCACATATGGACATAAATATGGGAATAATAGACACTGAGGACCACTAGAGGTTGAAGGAGGCAGTTAAAAAACTGCCTATTGGGTACCATCCTCACTACCTAGCTGATGAGATTCATACTCCAAACAGTAGCATCACGCAATATTCCCATGTAACAAGTCTGCAAATGTACCCTCAGCATATAAAATAAAAGTTGAAATCAATGTGTATGAAGTAGAACTCACCCTTCTCTTACACAAAAACTAACCTCAAACTGAAACTCCTTTTCTATCAGCTTCATTTATTCACTCCTCTGTCTTTTAGACAAAAGTAAACTGAACTGAAATGGGCATTTAAAGTATCAGAAATTTAATTTTATGTGACCTCAGGTTTGAATAAGGTATTGAACATTATTTTGTTCAGGGTTTCCTAAACTTGACTGGTTATTGAAATAGCAGTTGAGGGTTTAAAAATGTGTATTCTTAGATCCCAGCTGAGATACACTGAATCAAAATATAGATGCATAAGATTTGTATTTTACAATACACTTCTTTGGACATTATGAGGATTAGTAAGGTTTGGGAAACACTGCTAAAACAAAGGTATAAATAAAGTGCTGCTGACTTACACAGACTGGATTGACTAGCTAAGGGAAGGAGTGAAGATGGTAGTAGCTCTAAAGAAGAGCTATCCTTTGAATGAGTTGGAAATATAAGTTGAATTTCAATAAGTAGATATGAGCACTGTAATAGTTGCTGGGATTGACTGAACATCTAGAGTATGCCATGCATCATGAAGAACATATGCAAATTTTAATTATTTTTTTATTTTTATTTTTTATTTTTGAGATGGAGTCTCACTCTGTCACCCAGGCTGGAGTGCAGTGGCGCGATCTCAGCTCACTGCAAGCTCCACCTCCCAGGTTCACCACATTCTCCTGCCTCAGCCTCCCGAGTAGCTGGGACTACAGACACCCATCACCACACCCTGCTAATTTTTTGTATTTTTAGTAGAGATGGGGTTTCACCATGTTAGCCAGGATGGTCTCGATCTCCTGACCTCATGATCCACCCTCCTCGGCCTCCCAAAGTGCTGAGATTACAGGCGTGAGCCACCGCGCCCAGCCTAATTATTTAAACCTCACCAAAATATGAAGACAGGTACTATTATTATCCATATTATTCTGATGAAAAAAAGAGGATGAGTAGTAACCTGATTTAGGTCAAACAGCTTGTTACTGATAGCAACGTTTAATCCCAGGTTTGTTTGCTTTAGCAGCATGCTAGTTTGCTTGTAGCAACTCCAGACTTTAGGGACAAGTTAAGGTTCCCTTCACTTATTCTGTCCTCATTCTCCCAGAGGAAGGTACAAGGACAAACAAGCCAATCCTGGGTACTGGAAGTAGCAGGAACAAATTTAATCCTCTTATTTTCTGCTCTCTTGATTGGCCTTATCCCCAGTCTTGTCTTCTATGAGTTATTATATTGCACTGTGCTGACTTTTCCTCTCTTTCATTTGAAGCAGTACATAACTGATAAAGCAAAGTGTGTCCCATGGCTTTGTTCATGGGAATAATCTTCCCTACTTTGTGAGCAATCCTTCCCTACTGTCCCAAGCTTGCTCTGGAAAAGCAGGCAAGACCAGAGTGGGTTCCATGCAGAACGGCATATAGAAAATAAGTCATTTATGCATTCTACTAATACAATGGTGATATGGTTTGGCCGTGTCCCACCCAAACCTCATCTTGAAATGTAGTTCCCCTAATAATCCCCATGTGTCATGGGAGGGAACCAGTAGGAGGTAATTGAATCATGGGGTCAATTAACCCCCTGCTGTTCTTGTGATAGTGAATTCTCACAAGAGCTGATGGTTTTATAAGGGGAAGGGGCTTTTCCGCCTTTGCTCGGCACTTCTCTCTCCTGCTGCCATGTGAAGAAGGATGTGTTTGCTTCCCCTTCTGCCATGATTGTAAGTTTCCTTAGGCCTCCCTAGCCATGCAGAACTGTGAGTTAATTATATCTCTTTCCGTTATAAATTACCTAGTCTCCGGAAGTTCTTTATAACAATGTGAGAATAGACTAGTACAAATGTTCTTCACATGAGGTAAGCACACTTTTGGTGGCACATGAAAATTTTCAAGTGGGTGATCAGGCACAGATTTAAGAATGTCTATTTTCAGATTCTCAACTTCTACATGTTTTCTTGAAGAGCCTGGGGTAGAGGCATCATGCTGGTTCTTCTTTCTAACTCTGCTTTCTCCTATTTTCCCAAATAATTTTTACCTTTCTCACAACCTGAGATCTTCTGGATGATAAACAAAGAAAATATTTAAGTAGTGGTGCCAGAGAAGCCTCCTTTAATAAAAGCACCATATCATTGCCCTTATCTTGGAAACATACATCCTCCCAAGACCGAACCAGGAAGAAATTAAATCCATTAACAGACCAATAGTGAGCTCCAAAATTGAATCAATAATAAATAGCCTATGAATCAAAAAAAGCCCAATACCAGGCACATTCACAGCTACATTCTGCCAGATGCACAAAGAAGAGTTGGTATCATTCCTATTGAAACTGTTCCAGAACAATGGAGAGAAGAGACTCATCCCTAACTCATTTTATAAGGCCAGCATTATCCTGAATCAAAAACCTGGCAGAGACACACACACACAAAATAAAACTTCAGGCCAATATCTTTGATGTACATAGATGCAAAAATCCCCAACAAAATACCAGCAAACCAAATCCAGCAGCACATGAAAAAGCTAACCAACCACAATCAAGTAGGCTTTATCACTGGGTTTGCAAGTTTGGTTCAACATATGCAAATCAATAAATGTGAGTCATCACATAAACAGAACTAAAGACAAAAACCACATGATTATCTCAATAGATGCATGAAAGGCTTTTGACAAAATTCGACTTCCCTTCATGTTAAAAACATTCAATATACTATGCATTAAAGAAACATATTTCAAAATAATAAGAGCCATCTATGAGAAACCCACAGCCAACATCATACTGAATGGGCAAAAGCCAAAAACATTCCCCTTGAAACCCAGAACAAGACAAGGATGCCCACTCTTGCCACTCCTATTCAATATAGTATTCAATCCTGGTTAGAGAAATCAGGAAAGAGAAAGAAATAAAAGTCATCCAAATAGGAAGAAAGGAAGTGAAACTATCCCTGTTTACAGATGACATGATTCTGTGTCTTGAAAATTCCATAATTTCTACCTAAAAGCCCCTTGATCTGATAAACAACTTCAGCAAAATTTCAGGATATAAAATCAATGTACAAAACTCAGTAGCATTCCAGTGCGCTAGCAGTACCCAAGCAGAGAGTGAAATCAGGAACACAATTCTCATTCACAATTGCCACAAAAATAAGAATATACCTAGGAATACAGCTTAACCAGGAAGGTAAAAAACCTCTACAATGAGAATTACAAAACACTGCTGAATGAAATCAGAGATGACAGAAACAAATGGAAGAGCAATTCATTCTCATGGATAAGAAAAATCAATGTTGTTAAAATAGCCATAATGCCTATTGCAACTTACAGATTCAATGCTGTTCTTATCAATCTACCAATGATATTCTTTACAGAACTAGAAAAACTGTTCTAAAATTCATATGGAACCAAAAAAGAGACCTAATAGCAAAGGCAATCCTAAGCAAAAAGAACAAAGCTGGAAGAATAACATTGCCCAACTTCAAATTGTACCGCAAGGCTACAGTAACCAAAACACTGTCGTGCTGGTAAACAGAAATACATAGAACAATGGAACAGCCACACACCTACAATCATCTGATTTTTGACAAAGCTTACAAAAACCAGCAATGGAGAATGGATTCACTATTCAATAAATGATGTTGGGATAACCGACTAGCTATGTGCAGAAGATTGAAAATGGACTCCTTCCTTATACCACATTCAAAAATCAACTCAAGATGGATTAAAGACCAAAATGTAAAACCTAAACCTATAAACACTCTGGAATATAACCTAGGAAATACTATTTTGGACATAGGAAATGGCAAAGATTTCATGACAAAAACACCAAAAGCAATTGCAACAAAAGCAAAATTTGACAAATGGGACCTAATTAAATTAAAGAGATTCTGCAAAGCCAAAGAAATTGTCATCAGAATCAGAGTAAACAGGCAATTTACAGAATGGGAGAAAATATTTGCAAAGTATATATCTGACAAAAGTCTAATATCCAGAATCCACAAGAGACTTAAACAAATGTACAAGCAAAAACACAACCTTATTAAAAAGTGGACAAAGAACATGAACAAACACTTTTAAAAAGAAGACCTACATGTGGCCAACTGGCATATGAAAAATTGCTTAATATCACTAACCATCAGAGAAATGCAAATCAAAACCACAATGAGATACCATCTCACACCAGTCAGAATGGCTATTATTAGAAAATAAAAAAATAGAGATATCGGCGAGGTTGTGGAGAAAAGGGAACATTTATTCACTATTGGTTAGAGGTAAACTAGTTCAACCATTGTGGAAAGCAGTGTGGTGATTCATCAAAGAACTAAAAGCAGAATTACCACTTGACCCTCCAATCCCACTACTGGGTATATACCCAAAGGAATATAATTAGTTATATCATAAAGACAATTGCACATGTATGTTTATTGCAGCACTATTTGCAATAGCAAAGACATGGATTCAACCTAAATGTCCTTCAACAGGAGACTGGATAAAGAAAATTTGGTACAAATACACCATGGAATACTATGCAGCCATATAAAGAATGAGAACATGTCCTTTGCAGTAACATGGATGGAAACGGAGGTCATTATCTTTAGCAAGCTAATGCAGGAACAGAAAACCAAGTACTGCATATTCTTATTTATAGGTGGGAGCTAAATAATGAGAACACGTGGACAGTTATATATTTTATTGTTTATGCCTAAAAGTTATATTAACAGTTTTATATATAAATTTTCAGTAAAATATAGTAGAAACAACCTTCTTTAAACATAATGAGAAAAAAATTGAATGCTAATGTGAGAAGGAGAGGTGGTACATTTTTCAAACTTCTTTAACAGGGTTGTTATGGGCTGAATTATATTCCTCCAAAATTCATATGTCGAAGCCTTAAACATCAATACCTCAGAATGTAACTGTATTTGGAGATAGGGCTGTTAAATATGTAATTAAATTGAGGTCATTAGGATGGGTCCTAATCCAATAAGATTGATGTCTTTAGAAAAAGAGGCAATCTGGGCCTGGCGTGGTGGCTCACACCTGTAACCCCAGCACTTTGGGAGGCTGAGGTGGGCAGATCACAAGGTCAGGGATTTGAGACCAGCCTGGCCAACATCGTGAAATCCCGTCTCTACTAAAAATACAAAAATTAGCCAGGTGTGGTGGCACGCACTTGTAGTCCCAGCTACTCAGGAGGCTAAGGCAGGAGAATTGCTTGAACCTGGGAGGCAGAGGTTGCAGTGAGCCTAGACTGTGCCATTGCACTCCAGCCTGGGTGACAGAGCAAGACTTCATCTCAAAAAACAAAAACAAAACAAACAAACACAAAAAGAAAAGCAAAAAAAAAAAAAAAAAGAAAGAAAAAAAGAGAGAGAGAGGCAATCTGGATGCATATACATACAGAAGGAAGATTATGTAAGGACACAGGAAGAAGATGGCCATCCTGTGGCTAAGCCAACAGGAGAGAGGCTTGAGAGTAAATGGAAATAGAAAAGGAAATGGTCTAATCATTACAAACCAAGAAGAGAGGCCTGGAACAAAGCCTTTCCTCACAGCCCTTAGAAGGTACCAACCCTGCCAACACCTTGATCTCAGACTTATAGCCTTCAGAAGTGAGACAATAAATTTCTATTGTTTAGGCCACCCAGTTGGTGGTAATTTATTAGGGCTGCCCTAGCAAACAAATACAAGGGTCTTCAAAGCAAGAATATTTGAGACCATCTTTATAATCTAGGCTGAAAGGATTTTCCTAATTTATGGAGCAACCAACAGAGAAGAAACTTGCCCAGGCCTTAGAAGAAGCCTCATAGTAATGAAAAAAGAGCACTTGCTTTGAATGGTCCCCCTACATACATTCCCTGGAGGTCTGTGATTGCAGCAGACTTAAACCTAAACCTTTCATCATGACCTACAAAATTGCGTCAATTGTGCTTAGTCTGAAGACTTTACATTTATACTTAGAGCTCAAAATTGAATGATAAAGTGATAAATTAATGGTATGAGACATAAGTTGCAAATAAGGTAATAAAGCTTATCTACTTAGGAACAAGAGATCAGTCAAAATTAGCTACTTTGACTCCAGCAACAATATAGAGATCCTTATAAAAACAGCTCTTTTTTATTATGGTTTTCCATAGTTTGATTTTCTTACTTGAAGAGAGATTTTCTTTTTTAATAAGGAAGCTTGATTGGTGCCTTTGTGTGGAGGGAGGGTTAGGAGATGTTTTTTCTTGAGGAAAAGACCCTAATTTAATGTTGTTTTCTGCTCCCTTTGTTCATTTATTTTTGATGTTCAAAACTAATTTCTTCCTCAACAGGCAATCTTCAGTTGGAAATATCCCTGTTGACCTCTGTCTTCGGTTTTGTGTAAAAAATGTTTGTGTGCCATTTTTTAAGTTCACAAGTCTAATTTTCTCCCCAGAGGGTGTTCACAGTTTCTTCAGAGACTTCAGTGCTTATCTGTTGTTTGAAGTTTTTTTTAATGGCTCACACATTTTGCCTTGAAGGTCTCCCCTGGTCAGCTCCATGAAGAAAAGGAGACCTGAATAAGCTTGCTCAGAACTGACTGTTGTTAATTAGGGAGGTTAGAACACAGTACATTTCACTCTGCTGTTTTCACTTCCAATAGTTTTACCCAGTATCTAAATTGGAAGCAGCAGGTGTCTGATCTGAAAATAAATATTTTTTTCTGTTTTTGATCTCAACCTTTTAAACTTAGAGATGATAGCACTAAAATACAATTTATTTTTTAAAGCAAATTCTAGAATATTATTGGCAAATAGGCCTCTGCTGTATGAGATCATAAAAGCCTAGATTCTTATTAATAGTAGGATTAATTTTCCAGATTTGCAACGCTAGAACATTCTGACTAATTTCTGTATAGCTCAGAGTCTTCTAATATTCATTTTATTTTATGGATGATTAAAATGGTCAATTAAACACACTGATAACCAACATCATTAGAAGGGGTCAAGAAGGAGCACATATATGAGAAGCCAACTGCCCTATCCATGCACCCTCACTACTCAGGCCTATCCTCAGCCTTGCAATTTTCAAGACCCGTTTTATTTGCCCATTGTTTTTATTTGTGAAGGTCACTATGCTATTTCTCTTCCAATAGACTCCAATCTTGACTGAGTTTTGTGCAATTCCTGTTTTCATCTCTTGAAACACTTTCACTGTGTTTTTGGGTCATTCCCTGTATCTTTTTACTCTGTGAAATTTTTTTCACCTTCTTGCTTTTCTCTGTTGAAACTCATCTCTCTTCTAAAGACACTGCTATCTTTGCATCACTTCTTTTTTTTTTTTTTTTTGAGATGGAGTCTTGCTCTGTTGCCCAGGCTGGAGTGCAGTGGTGCCATCTCGGCTCACCACAAACTCTGCCTCACGGGTTCAAGCAGTTCTCTGCCTTAGCCTTCCGAGTAGCTGGGATTACAGGTGTCTGCCACCACATCTGGCTAATTTTGTTTTTTGTATTTTTAGTAGAGACGGGGTTTCATCATCTCGGCCAGGCTGGTCTTGAACTCCTGACTTCGTAATCCACCCGCCTCAGCCTCCCAAAGTGCTGGGATTACAGGTGTGAGCCACCATGCCTGGCCTCTTTGCATCACTTCTAAGTGGTGTATGTTCTTTGCTGCATCTCTTGGACCTTTGGGCTTGGAGATGGGAAGGTCTTTTTCTTGTTCCTCTTTCCAACTTCCAGTAATTCTCCCTCTCTTATCTCTAAAAGCCAGCTGCATGATGCTCTTGTCATAAAACGTTATTACTATCCTGCCTTGTCGTAAGTCATCTACTTATCCTGACCTGCCTCCTTTCCCATTTTAGTCACTTGTCTTCGTTTCTTAATGATTTTGGTTCATGACTTAGCACAACTCTAACACCGGCTAGATCTTTATTTTTGGAGATTTCAAAATCAATGTAGATTCTTATTCCAATCCCCTAGCCTCTTGTTCCTTAAACTTCTCTGCTTCTGCAATCCTGTCATCAGCTGCTCACTTTCATGCCGTGTTCTAGACCTTGTCATTAAAAATAACTATATCCCCTCTATAATCTCACAGTGAAGCATCCCATTCTTCTGACCACCCTGTTCTGTCTTTCCAGTTCCTTCCCTCTCCTAGCCCAAATCCAATAAACCTCTGACCAAGTAAATGCAAAATTCACTGATCTTATGACTTTAGACATGACTTTCTCTCTTTCCTATTATTAATCATAAATTTCATAATTTAGTACTACATTTACTTCTTTGATTATATTCCCACTTCCCTTGCTTCAAGCTCTTCTCTTGACTAAAACACAACTCGGTTAAAATAAAATTTTCTCCTATGCCAGGCATACATTCTTGTAACTGAACATGGCTGAAAAACAAAACAAACACAGATGCATACTGAATGTCTAATCTTAGATTCATAATCAGTATGAGGTCTGGCACTCATATTTCCCATGTCAATTAATCTCCTACTCTTCAAGATAATTTGTTACTTTCTTCTCTTTCATAGACTTCTAAAATCACTCTACCATTGCTCAGCTGATGAGCATGTTCTTTATATCATGAGAAAACTAGAGAAACTTAAAAGATAACTTTTGCCCCCTCACCACATTTACCCATCTATGCCCACAGACTCTCCCTTCCCTCTTGTTACAGCGGATGAACTCTTAGTGTACTTCTCTAAGTTGCTCTTTATGTGTGCATGAGATCCCATCCCCTCAAGTCGACTCAAGAGCATATTCTAGCAATTTGTTTTTTCCCTTTTGCAACTGCACTCTTTTCAATTCGATGTTTCTCATCTCTCTATAAGAGTTCTTTTGTTTCCCTGTGTACAGTGGTAACATCAACAAATGAGAACATAAATTTCCTTTGGATTTTTTCTCTTTCCCCCATTTTTCTCTTTCCTTTAAAATGCCAATTCCTTGAAAGAGTTTCCTAGTATCCTCTTCACTAATTCCTCCTCTAGCATTGTTTCTTCAATCACTCTAATCAGGATTCTTCTCTCACATTGTATTAGGCCATTCTTGCACTGCCATAAAAAAATACCTGAGGCCAGGTAATTTATTTAAAGAAGAGGTTTTATTGGCTCACAGTTCTGCAGGCTGTACAGAAAGCACAGCACCAGCATTATCCTGGCTTCTTGGGAGGCCTCAGGAAGCTTCCAATTATGGCAGAAAGAGAAAGGGGACCAGGCATCTCACATGATGAAAGTAGGAGCAAGAGAGATGGGGGAGGTGCCACACACTTTAAAAAATCCAGATCTCACAAGAACTCACTCACTATCATGTGGACAGCACAAGCCAGGAAAGATCCTCCTCCATGACCCAAACACCTCCTGCCAGCCCCCACCTCCAACACTGGGAATTGCAATTCAACACGAAATTTGCCAAGGGCATATATTCAAACTATATCACACATCTTCAATGAAACTATTTCAATCAATTTCACCAGTACCCTCTAACAAAATTCCTATAACCAAGTGTGAATTCTGACTTCATCTTATTAAACTTTCTGTAGTATTTGACATTTTGATAATTCTGTCCCCATTTGATTTCTAGCTGTTATAGTAGTTATACTTTTTTTCTTATTCTTCTTTACTATCTACACTTCCTCTCCCTGACCTTTTAACATGGGAGTATACAAGGCCTCAGTCATTGGACCACTTTCCTTTTCTATTTCCATTTACTCTCTTGATTCTTGATGACTTCTTTCTGTGTCAAGATTTTGAAAATACTGACCACTCTTACATTTACATCTTCAGCTCAGGCCAGTCCCTAAATTCAAGAATCAGATATTTACCTGCCTTCTAGTATCTTCACTTACATTCTCAACTCCCTTATTTATAATCTACATATCAAACATATATCCAAAACTAAACTTTTAATGCCACAAGTTTTCTATTACTACTATCTAATTTTGGAATTTTTAAATCAACTTCAAAAGAAACCCTATACTCATTAGCAGTCATTCCCCACTTTTGTCCTTCCTCTGCCACTGGTAACTACCAATCTGCTTATTTCTATGGATTTGCCTATTCTAGAAATTTTATGTAAATATGATCCTATAGTATGTGGCCCTTTGTGTCTGGCTTCTTTCGTTTAGCAAAATGTCTCCAAGCTTCTGCCATGTTGTATCAGTAATCCATTCCTGTTTATGGCTGAATTAATATTTCATTGTGAACTCACAGTGTTCTCCAGCTTAGTAAATGGCAACTCAATCTTTTCATTTGCTAATATTATGATATAGTTTGGATATGTGTCTCCACCCAAATTTCATGTTGAATTGTAATCCCCAGTGTTGGAGGTAGGGCCTGGTGGGAGGAAATTAGATCATGAAGGTGGATTTCTCATGAATGGTTTAGCACCATCCCCTTGATGCTGTCCTCATGACAATCAGTTCTCGTGAGATCTGGTCATTTAACCCTTTTCCTGTTTAACAAAAATGAAACTGCAAATCACTGGCAGTGCTCTTTTAATTTCACTAAACATGCTCTTTGAAGCTGAAGCAAACCTGACTGATTTTTAATGTGAAAATAAAATATAAAAACTGTTCTTGGCTGGGCATGGTGGCTCAAGCCTGTAATCCCAGCACTTTGGGAGGCCGAGGCGGGTGGATCACAAGATCAGGAGATCGAGACGAACCTGGCTAACACGGTGAAACCCCATCTCTACTAAAAATATAAAAAAATTAGCTAGGCGTGGTGGCGGACACCTGTAATCCCAGCTACTAGGGAGGCTGAGGCAGGAGAATGGCGTGAACCTGGGAGACGGGGCTTGCATTGAGCCAAGATCGTGCCAATGTACTCCAGCCTGGGCTACGGAGCAAGACTCCATCTCAAAAAAAAAAAAAATGTTCTTGGAGCTATTTCTAAACAGAAGTAAAGTCAGAATCATCTATTTTGGAAAAATCGGGTTCATTAAATTAATCTTTGGCCAACAGCTGTTTGAAAATGATGTCAACATCACACATAGGAGTGCTGTTTTCTAGGATTTGACATTTTCAGTGATCAAGAATTACTATATTTTGTAAATGGAAATACCACTACTAAAAACAGAATGCTATAAATAGAATGATGCCTTTTGTTTCCAAAGTCAATATGCTAGAGTGATGTGAAAATAACAATCAAAGTGAGATATTTTGTGGCAAAGTTATCTTGGGGCAAACATTGCAACCACAAGGGCCACTGGTGAGTATACTCAGTGCTGATGGGAAAGGGGTTAAAAGTATGTAGCAACTCCCAACTATGTCTCTTGCTCCTGCTCCTGCCTCGTGACCTCTTCCTCTCCCCTTGTCTTCTGCCATGATTGGAAATCCCTGAGGCCTCTCCAGACGCAGCAGCTGCTATGTTTCCTGTACAGCCTACTGAAACCTGAGCCAATTGAAACTCTTTTCTTTATAAATTACCCAGTCTCAGGTACTTCTTTATAGCAATGTGAGAATGGACTAATACATCTTGTTAACACTATCTTGAAAATATACTCCAAATCTGACCACCTTTGGCTACTGTTTTAGTTATTTATTTTTTTTTGAGACAGAGTCTCGCTCTGTCACCCAGGCTGGAGTGCAGTGGCGCGATCTCGGCTCACTGCAACCTCCTCCTCCCGGGTTCAAGCAGTTCTCCTGCCTCAGCCTCCTGAGTAGCTGGGATTACAGGCGCCCGCCACCACGCCCCGCTAATTTTTGTATTTTTAGTAGAGACGGGGTTTAATCACGTTGGTCAGGCTGGTCTCGAACCCCTGACCTCATGATCCACCCACCTCGGCCTCCCAAAGAGCTGGGATTGCAGGCGTGAGCCACCGTGCTCTGCCCACCTTTGGCTACTTTCAATGGTCGAGTCACTAAAATTTCTTCATTTTTGTAAAAGGCCTTCTTACATCTGTCCTTGGCTCTTTCAGTGTATTCTTAATATAGCATCTGGAGTAATTCTATTGCTTTTAAAGTACAATGAGAGTACTTATTATTAATTAAATAAAATAATTTGTTCAGATTTTCTTAATTTTTACTTATTCTCCATTTTCTTCTGTAGGTTTCCCTCCAGGATATCACATTACTTTTCATTGTCATATCTCCTTAGCCTCTTTTTAACAATTTCTCATACTTAACCTTGTTTTTGATGACCTTGACAGTTTAGGGGATTGCTGATGAGGTCTATTGTAAGATGCCTCTTTGATATAGTTTGGATATTTGTCCCCACCCAAATCTCATATTTAAATGTAATCCTCAGTGTTGGAGATGGGGCCTGGTGGGAGCTGTTTGGGTCCTGGAGGTGGATCCCTCATGTCTTGGTGCTTTCCTCATGGTAATGAGTGAGTTCTTGAGAGAGATTTGGTTGTTTATATGTGGTGTCTCCCTGCTCCTCTTTTGCTTCCTTTCACCATGTGACATGTCTGCTTTAGCTTCACACTTTGCCATGAGTGAAAGCTCCTGGAGGTCTCCACAGAAGCTGAGCAGATGCTGGTGTCATGCTGGTGTCATGGCCTGCAGAGCCATGAGTCAATTAAACCTCTTTTCCTTATAAATTACTTAGCCTCAGGTATTTCTTTTATAGCAACACAAGAATGGCCTAATACACTCTACTGGAATTTATCTGATAGTTTTTTCATGATTAGATTGGAGTTATGAAAATTGGGGAGGAAGATTGCAGATGTAAACTGCCATTTTCATCCATCATATCAAAGCTATATGCTATCAGCACAATTTATGGCTCTTGATGCTGAACTTTATCACCTGCTGAAGTAGTGTTTTTCATGTTTCTCCACTGCAAAGTTACACCTTTTAATCCCTTTCCAAACTGTATTTTTTGGAAGGAAGTCACTGCGCACAGCTCACATTTAAGAAGCTGAGAGTTATAATTCATTTAAGGCGGTGTCCTTAGGTAATCTGCTAGGAATTCAGCACAGATTTTTCTCTTTTCCCCAGTTTCTTTAATAATTTGATAATTTATTTATGTTGATATGTGCTCACTGATATTTATTTTATACTTTGAATTTTCATCAGTACTAATTTATTTATTTTGTTACTCAAATTACCACAGCTTTGGCCATCAGAGGCCCTTTCAGTTGGCTTCTGTGTACATTAATCTATCCACCCTGCCAATTTTCTGTGTGTGCTTTCTTCACCTCCTTCCTCCTCCTCCTCCTCCTCCTCCTCTTCTTCTTCTCCTCTTCCTCCTCCTCCACCTTCATTTTTTTTTTGAGCAAGTTCTTATTTTTTAGTGCCACAAAATGGTTCAAGCTCATCTTGTATGCTTATTGCTCTGGGAGAGTGTGATATACTCGGTCCTGGAATTATCCATTTCTACAAGGATATCTTTTTTGTTTGAAAAGTGGAGAATAGTATTAGAAACCATGATCTGATTGCAAGATGTGCTCATTGCTCCTGGATCTCATTGCTTCTAGGCTCTCTAAGCTGAAAGGAAGGAAATGTATGTGTATATACTAACCCATATAACTACATATATCTATAAATATTTATATATGTAACCATCTATATCTATATTAGGCTAAACATGGGTTAACACTGATGTCTCCAACCCTATTGCATTACATGGGTCATTCTAGTCTCTTCTACTTGCTTATCTTAATATAGATATGGATGGTTACATATCGAAATATTTATAACTCCCACTCCGGTAGTGAAAAACCTGACTCCTCCCATCCGACAAACATTTACTTAAATCTTCAGTTCCATTATATGTGTATAACGTCATCAGACTTGTTAACCTGTAGCATAAAAAGAAGCAACGTTGGCCGGGCGCGGTGGCTCATGCGTGTAATCCCAGCACTTTGGGAGGCCGAGGTGGGCACATCACGAGGTCAGGAGATCGAGACCATCCTGGCTAACATGGTGAAACCCCGTCTCTACTACAAATACAAAAAAATTAGCCGGGTGTGGTGGGGGGCGCCTGTAGTCCCAGCTACTTGGGAGGCTGAGGCAGGAGAATGGCATGAACCCGGGAGGCGGAGGTTGCAGTGAGCCGAGATCACGCCACTGCACTCCAGCCTGGGTGACAGAGCGAGAGTCCGTCTCAAAAAAAAAAAAAAAAAAAAAAAGAGAAGCAGCCTTATATTTAATATTTAATGTGATTAATTTTTCCTTGAAAATGTATTTATGCCACCAGTTCCATTTCAATATCTTGAGGGGAAAAAGACTCTGACATGTATGGAGGAAAGTATGTACTCATTAGAGGAATAGACTGGGGACAGCCTGATGGGTAAAAGGGAGGTGGTGTGACTGGTAGAAGAGAAGATTATGATGTTTCCTTTCTACCTGGTAAATAATGCATTTATTCAACAAAAATTTAGTGGATACTTACTCTGCATTCAGTTTTGTTTTAGTGTAGTGGATACAAAAATGAAAAAGACAATGTATAAAATTTCTGGCTAGTATTCAACCTTGAAAAATAAAATAGAATAATTTGGAATTTAAAACCAAACGAGAGCTAAAAAGTGCTCGTTCAGCTAAAATATGACCTGTCACATATATCAGGAATCTGTCATTAATATTATGATAGTTTTATTTGGTCATGGAGAATGAGAGAAGAGATAGGTTAGCTAGTGCAGAAATAAAGAACACTAAATACCAGTTCTCATATGGACTGAGCTCTACGCCTTGGAATAAGTCATTTTATTTTGCTGAACTTCTTTTTCACATGCATTGTCGGAAAAATAATATTTACACATTTACCTTCCTAATAAGAGCACCTTGAGGCATAATGCAGAGTTTCTAGATTCAGTGGAATAAAATCAAAATGATAATTGAAGAGATCGTGAGACTCAGGGGCCAGGGTTACTCACAACGAGGCCGTATGTAGTTAAATTTTGTAATTTTATATTTCCCAAATGTAAACATTGAAGACACCATGCCTTTACATAGCAATAAATGAAAATCTGCGATATAAAAAGTTATTTTGAGGAAAACTGCCATTATTTATTTATATTTAGAAATTATTTGAAATAAATATCAAAGAAAACTTGATGACAAATTTAAAGTCATTTCCATGTAGCAAAATGAAACATAAGTATTAAAAAAGCAATGAATTTAGTCATTATGCTTTTTAAAAATATTATAGGACTTCACTTCCACAGGCTGGTGGAATTATCAATTCAATTTCAATAGATTTCAATAGAGATATATATTATGCTGGCTACTCAACTAGACTAATATCATTTTATAGAGACCTTTCTCTTGCTTTGTGTTCTCTTTGTTATTATACATAAATATCAAATTATCTACTGACAAAATGTATTAAAATTGTCTAGAATTACTTAACAAACATGTAAGCACTGATCTCACAGGATTGTTTTAAAATGAGAAAACATGAATGAAGATACCATTGAACAATAATGTGTATTCTATATATGGTAATTGTCAAATAAATATGACATCCAAGACCTCTGCTAAGTGCTTGAGCAAAAATTTCAGCATGTCTTCTCAACCATCAGGAATATATGTTTTCTACATTTTCAGATAGGTAGGAAATGAACATATGTTTTGAAGCTTTTGTAACTAATCTTCTACTCACCTTCTCATGCCAAGTAGAATATGGATGGCTGTTGTTGTCAACAAAAATATACTAACATAATTGATTAATGAGGAATTATATAACTCACTACTGGATTATAATTTACAATTTTGTTCTTTTCTATTAAGTTCAATAGAGTTTGCAACGTATTTATCATCTATGGCATTAAAAGAGCTTTCTAGAACTTTAAGTTAGATTGAGGTACAGAATACTCACTAGGCTTAGTTTCATTCACCAATAAATGAAGCTGGTTATTATGCAGCTTTATTTGAGGACTGTTTTCTTAGAAGTTTTATGATGATATAAGTTACTTGAGTATAGATTGAGTATAGATTACAATAGAAAGCACCATTTAAAAATAAAATAATTATTAGAAATTCAAAGAGTAGTTTTCTGTTATATGTTAGAATGCAAAAGATTGAATTTATTCATAAATAAAGGTTAATCATCTAGTCAAATCACCATTATTTGACTATGAAGAAATAATATTTAGTAAATGCTTATTGTAGATCTTTGAATACTAAAATTGCTAATAAGAAACGGAGGACAAAAGATCAATAAAAATTTCTAGAAGAAAACATAATGAAATATTAATAACTTTGGAATACGCAAAGATATATTAGGACACAAAAGATTAAGTGTACAAACTTGATAAATGGTACTTCATTAAAAATAAGAACTTGTGCTCTTCAGAACACATCATTAAAAAAAGCCAAGGAGAAAATACTCTCAATACCACAGTCTGACAAATGATGTGTATATAAAATATACAACTTTTTAATAATTAGGAGACAATTTAAAATGTACAAAATATTTTAAAGGGTGATTCACAATAAAAAATACATGTATGGCCAGGTATGGTGACTCACACCTGTAATCCTGGGACTTTGAGATGCCAAGGTGGGCATACTTGAGCTCAGGAGTTTGAGACCAGCCTGGGCAACATGGTGAGAACCTATCTCTACAAAAAATACCAAAAAAAACACAAACAAACAAAATTAGCTGGGCCTGGTGGCAAGTACCTGCAGTCTCAGCTACTTGGGAAACTGAGGTGGGAAGATCATTTGAGTGAGGTGTGGGTGGTGGGTGCAGAGATTGCAATGAGCTGAGATTGTGCTACTATGCTCCAGCCTGGGTGACAGAGTAAGATCCTGTCTCAAAAAAGAAAGAAAAGAAAAGAGAAAAAAGAGAAAAGAAAAGAAAAGAAATACATGTATGGCCAATAAGCACATGGAAAGATTCTCAGCATCATTAATTGTCAATGAAATGCAAATTAAAACTATAATAAGATGCCACTACATAGCCACTAGCATGGCTAAAATTAAAGACTGACTAGTACCAAGTGTTGCCAAATAAGAAGTGTAACTGTCATACATTGCTAGTGAGAATGTAAAATGACACAACCATTTTACAAAATAGTTTGACAGTTTCTTATAAAATTAACCACATTTTTAGCTTTGACCTTGCAGTTCCACTCCTAGGTATGTACCAGATAGAAATAAAACATGTATCTAGACAAAGACTTGTATGTATGACACAACAATTTTACAAAATAGTTTGGCAGTTTTTTATAAAATTAACCACCCTCTTAGCTTTGACCTTGCAGTTCCACTCCTAGGTATGTACCAAATAGAAATAAAAACATATATCTAGATAAAGACTTTTATGTAAATGCTCACAGCAAGTTTATTACCATAGATGGAGCCAATAATATACCTGAAGAGCTTGATATAACAAAACAAATAAATAATATGATATAACAAAAGAATACTAATCAGCAATAAAAGTGCAGTGTAATAACAGATAAATTTTGAAAACATTTTTCCGAACAAAAAAAGACAGACACAAAAGATGATATACTGTACAATTTTATTTATATAAAATACAAAAACAGGCAAAGTTAATCTGTAGTTACAGACAGCAGACAGACTTGTATTTGGCTGATAGGGAGGACTTACTAAAATAACTATTAGGGAACTTTAGGAGGTGATAAAATATTTCATATCTTGATTATTGTGATGGATATACAACTGTATACATTTGCTAAAATAATACAATAACTGTACTTCTAAACTGGGGACCTTTTATTATATGTAAATCATCTTTTGATAAAGATTATTTAAAAAACAAATAGCAAAACAAAGTCAATAATATAGCATAAAATTATAAAAGAAATTATGCTGGTCAAAAAATGAAACATTAACATTTTTCCCAAAATTCTTTGACATATTCTTCCACAGATCCATGGAAATGCCAAGAGTTCAGCCTAGTTTTATAGGCTAGAATTATTTCTTCTTGTTCTCCATGTATAATTTAGAACAATTGCTGAAATCTTCTGTCTTTCTTGACCAAAGTAAATATTTTTGTTGGTTGTGGTCAGTTGAGATGATACTGAGATTTAAAAAAATTATGAGAAATCCAAGTGAAATAGAAAGATACATATTCTTATACTGTCCTACATGGGCATTTGTTCAGTTGTGCCTGTCCTGGAGATCTTGTAGAAAGTCAGTGAAGTAGTAACATAGAGTCAAAGGTCAAGTCGAGATCATTCTCAAAGGCATGAAAAAGTCAAAGGAGACCTGGGGCTAAATGCTTCTGTAGAAAATTTTGTTCACTCCTTCCCATTTTTAAAGTCTTTATTCTCCTCTACCAAAGGAGAGTGAGGACAAAGAAGGTCTTCAGGAAGGAGATACAGTCTGGATGTAAGTTCCACTCCCTTTTAAGAGATTAAAGAAAATATTTCATCTAAGAATTTTTTATCATTTCTGTTTCAACACTATAATTGACTTATCCTAGGTCTCTAAAGCAGAGGTTTAACTAGGATCCTGGTAACTAACTTGGTGCAGGGGGAAAAACAATTAAAACAAAAAAACCTGAAAATTACCTAACACATTATTTTAGTTTTCTATTCAACATAAAATTACCACAAGTTTGGCTTATAAAAATGCATATTTATGATCTCACAGTTTCTGTATATCAGGAATCTGGACACAAGTTAGTTAGGTTCTCTGCCAGGCCGGGTTCTCACCTGGAGGCACAAATGAAGAAAGGCCCCACTTCCAAGCTCACTCATGCCATTGCCAGAATTTATTTTCTTGTGGCCATAAAACTGAGGACCACAGCTTCTTGCTGGCTGTTGGGTAGAGACTGCTTTTGCAACTTTTCCACAGCTTATTGCCATATAAGCCTACTAACATTGCAGTTCACTTCTTCAACGACAACAAAGGGAAAAGGTCTTCAAAGCAGGCGAAGTCTACCAGCAATATGGAGTCCTTCATATTGTAATGTAATCAAGGGAGTGACATCCCATCACTATTGCCATAATCTGGTGGTTAAAAGCAAGTCACAGCTTCTCTCCACATGTAAGGGGAGGAGATTAAATAAGAAGGTAGAGATCATGAATGTGACTTGAAAGTCTGTCCACCTCAAACATACTGTGTGCTAGGCATGTCTTAACATTGTTTATATTGGCTGGGGCAATGAAAAACATTCAACAAGTGGTAATTATGACTTGAATAAATAAATACACACACACATACATGTACATTTCTTAATGTGTAACAGGGATTATGCCTTAGCATGAAAGTTATTATTAATAAGTAGGGACTTACTCCTGCCATTTTGTTATTTGTTTTCTGGTTGTTTTGTGGTCTCCTCTTCCCTTTTTCCTTCATTCCCGTATTTCTATTAGTGAAGGTGATTTTCTCTGGTGGTATGCTTTAATTTCCTGCTTTGTGTGTGTGTATCCATTGTATGTTTTTCTTATTTGAGATTACCAGGAAGTTTGCAACTACTATCTTATATCTCATTATTTTAAACTGATGACAATTTAACACTGATTGTGTAAATAAGCAAGCAAGCGTGCAAAAAGAAAACTAATAAAAACTCTACACTTTAACTACATCCCACCAGTTTTTTACCTTCTGTCGTTTCTATTTATGTCTCACTATACTGTCTATGTCTTGAAAAGTTGTTGCAGTTATTATTTTTGATTGGTTCATCATTTAGTCTTTCTACTCGAGTCAAAAGAAGTTTATAACACACTGCAATTAGAGGTATACTATTCTGTGTTTTTCTGTGATGTTACTGTTACCAGTGAGTTTTGTATCTTCAGATCATTTCTTCTTGTTCTTTAACATCCTTTTCTTTCAGATTAAAGAACTCTCTTTAGCATTTCTTTGCATGGCACATCTGGTTTGATGAAATCCCACAGCTTTTGTTTGTTAGAGAAGGTCTTTATTTTTCCTTCATTCTTAAAGGATACACTATTCTAGGGTAAATTTTTCTTTTTCTTTCAGCACTTTAAATATGTCACGCTACTCTCTCCTGGCTTGTAAGGTTTTATTGAAAAGTCTGCCATCAGACTTTTCAGCAATAATGGAGTATTGACGCTCCATTGTATATTATTTGTTTCTTTTCTTTGCTGCTTTTAGGATCCTTTCTTTATCCTTGACCTTTGGGAGTTTGATTACTAAATGCCTTGAGGTAGTCTTCTTTGGCTTAAATCTGCTCAGTGTTCTATAACCTTCTGGTACTTGAATATTGATATTTTTCTCTAGATTTGAGAATTTCTCTGAAATCCCTTTGAATAAACTTTCCATCCCTATCCCTTTGTCTACCTCCTCTTGAAAGCCAATAACTCTTAGATTTGCCCTTTTGAGGCTACTTTCTAAATCTTGTAGGCATGTTTCACTGTTTTTGTTTCTTTTGTCTCTTCTGGCTGTATATTTTCAAGTAGCCTGTCTTCAAGCTCACTAATCCTTTCTTCTTCTTGATCAATTCTATTATTAAGAGACTCTGATGCATTCTTCAGTATGTCAGTTGCATTTTTCATCTCCATAATTTCTTCTTGATTCTTTTAAATTATTTTAATCTCTTCATTAAATTTATCAGATAGGACTCTGAATTCCTTCTCTGTGTTATCTTGAGTTACTTTGAGTTTTCTCAAATCAGCTATTTTTAATTCTCTGTCATAAAGGTTATATATCTCTGTTTCTCTAGGATTTGTCCCTCATGCTTTATGTAGTTCATTTGGTGAGGTCATGTTTTTCTGGATGGCGTTAATGTTTGTATATGTTCTTCAGAGTCTGAGCATTAAAGAGTTAGGTATTTATTGTAGTCTTCACAGTCTGGGCTTGTTTTGCCAGTCCTTCTTTGGAAGGCTATCTAGGTATTCATAGGGACTTGGACTCCAGGACCAACAACACTGTGTTTTTTTTGCAGACTCATAGAGGTACTGTCTTAGTGGTCTTGCACAAAATCTGGAACAGTTCTCTGGATTACCAAGCAGAGACTCTTGTTCTTTTACTTTACTTTCTCACAAACATTTGGAGTCTCTTTCTCTCTGGTCTGAGCTACCTGGAACTTTGGGTATGGATGCAAGCACCCCTGTGGCCACCACCAGTGGGACTGCGCTGGATCAGACCTAAGGCCCACACAGCACTGGGTTGGGTCTTGCCCAGGGTCCTTCCTGTCATGGTGGCAAATTCTCCCAGGCCTCAAGCATGCCCAGAGATTCTATCTGGGAGTCAGGAATTGGAATAAAAAAATCGCAGTTTACCTGATGTTTTATTCTACTGCAGCTAAGCTGGCACTCAAATCACAATACGAAGGCCCTCCCACTCTTTCCTCCCCTTTCCATATGCAAAGGAGCCTTTTTCTGTGACCATCATCACCAACAGTCCACAGGGGGTCCTATCAGGCCACCCCTGATGTTTGCTTAGAGCCCAAGGGCTCTTATGGCAGCTTGTGATGAATGCTGCCAGGCCTGGGACTCACCCTTTAGGACAATGGGCTCCCTTCTGGCCCAGGGTAGGTCCAGAAATGCTGCCCAAGAGCCTAGGCCTAGAGTCAAAAACCCCAAGAGTCCGCTTGTTGCTCTAATCCACTGTGGACAAGCTGGTCCTAAGATGGAAGAAAAGTCACACTTTTCCCCTGACTTTTCTCAAACAGAATGGGTCTTTCACTGTAGCTATCATAGCCGGGAATGTGCTAGGTCTCCAGAATATCTCAGAGCACAAGGCCCAGGGTATACTCCCTAGGTATCACTGATGTTTATTCAGGGCCCAAGAGCTCTTTAGTCAGCAGGTGATAAAACCTGCCAGAAATGGGTTCTTCCACTCAAGGCAGTAGGTTTCCTTTTGGCCCAGGTTGTGTCTAGAAATGTCATCTGGGAGCTAATGCCCGGAATGGGGGCATCACGACTCTGCCCTATGCATCTACTCTGCCCTATGCATTCTACTGTGGCTGAGCTGGTATCCAAAAAGCAAGACAAAGTCTTCTTTAGTCTACACCCTCCTCTCTTTAAGCAGAAGGAAGGAGTTACTTTTGTTGCTATGAGCTGCACTGCTTGGGGTTGGGGAAGGAATGGTGCGAGCCCTCCCTTAACCTTGCCAGACAAGCTCACTGGCTCTATGCCCAGCCTAGCATGAGATATTGTCTAGGAACTGAAGTCCTTGTGTTCTAGACAAGGACTAGGGGTAGGATTCAAGTTTACCTATGACCCAAGAGCACTTTGGTCCACAGTGGCGAAGCTTGCCAAGAAACTCAACTGCTGACTGCTGGGTTGGGCAATTCCCCTCTGGCTAGGCCTGGTCCAAATGTTCCCTCTGCAAGGGCACTGGCTGAGCCCAACACAGCTTTATTCTCTGCTGTGAAAGGGTGGCGCTGTGTTCAATGTCAGGTCCTTCAGTTGCTGTGCTCTCTCTCCCTAGAATGTACAAATTATCTCTCTGTGCTGCATGGCCACTGGAGAGGACGGGAAAGAGTGGCGTCAGGGATTTAAGACTGTCTCTCCTGACCTCCTCAATGCCTCTTTCCATCACATGAAGTTAAAAATGGGTACTGTTATTGCTCCCCTCACCTGAATTTTGTTCTTGTGATGGTGCTTTTCTGTGTGCAGTTGTTAAAATTTGGTGTTCCAGCAGTGGGGACAAGTGGTGTAGACTTCTATTCTGCCATCTTTCTCTGATGGGACAATTTTTTTTTAACAACGTTGGAATTATTTTTGGTTGAAATTCTGAAGTTTCCTCTAGTTTTCTAATATTTTAAAATAAATTTGAAAATATTGATTCTACTAATAGTAGTATTTACGTCCCAGGTATGTATGTATAAGTATGCATATATGTTTTTTCATCCCTATCTCTTTGCAATATGCTTTTATATATTAATTGAAAAGCCAGTTAACTTCTTTAATATTTGAATCATCAAATACCTGAACTAGCTTTTTCCAGTGGCAGGTATTGACTGGCAAACCTCTTTCCCTCTCCTGTAACACAGCTGTGCTTTATTGATATTTGGATCATAATCTAAAGCCAATCATTCTAGTTTGGTATTTCTCTAATGGCAATTTTCTCAATTTGTCTATATAGAAGTTTTTGCCTTCAGGATTAATTTTGAGTTATAAATGGACTGTGTGTGTGTGTGTGTGTGTGTGTATATTAGTATGGGTCCTCTACAGAAACAGATCAATAGGAGATGTGTGTGTGTATGAGAGAGAGAGAGAGAGACTTCAAAGATTGGCTCCCATAATTATGGGTGTAAAAACAAAATCTGCAGGGTAGGCTGGCAGGCTGAACACCCAAGAAGGAGTTGTAGTTCTAGTCCAAAGGCAGTCTGCAGGCAGAATTCCCTCTTCACTGAGAGAGATAAGTACTTTCCTACTAAGGTCTTCAACTGATTGGATGAGGCCCACCTACATTATGAAGAGCAATCAACTTTGCTTAAGTCTACTGATTTGAATGTTAATCCCATCTAAAAATATGCCTTCACAGAAACATCTGGAATAATGTTTGACCAAGTATGTGGGTACTGTAACTTAGCAAAGTTGACACATAAAATTAATCATCACAGTATAAAAGAAGATTATTTTAAAATGTACACGTATAAATATATATGAAATAGTAGTACTAATTTATATCAATATATAAATTTTTCAATGTGATTTACAAATTAGAATGATTTTTTAAAAAGTTCTGTCTTTGTGAGAGCTTAACATTTTAGGCTATCAGTATCTGTTATGTGCTGAATTATAATCCCCCCAAAATACAGATGCTGAAGCTCTAATTCTATCCTACTTCAGAATGTGACAGTATTTGGAATAATCTTTATGGAGTCTTTAATTAAGTTAAAATGAATTGATTAGTGAGGCCCCTAATACAATATAACTGGTGTCTTTATAAGAAGAGGAAATTTGTATACAGTTGTGTACAAATAAAAGACCATGTGAAAACAGAGAGAAGAAAATAATCTCCAAGTCAAGAGGAGAGGCCTCAGAAGATACCAACTCTGCCGACACCTCCTTAATCTCATACTTCAAGCCTTCAGAACTGTGAGAAAGTAAATTTTTGTTACTTAAGCTACCCAGTCTGTGGTCCTTTGTTATGACAACCCTAGCAAACTAATACTGTATTATTTAAAAATTTTCTTGCAAACTATGGAAAGCAAGAGAATAAAAAGCAAAGTCCATACCAATTCATGAAAATATGGTTATTATATAACCAGAAGAAATATTTGGACTCTTTCCTTTGAACATTTTATAATTTTTTAGATAAATATAAAAATAGGGGACCATGGCCAAAGGAAAAGGGGTTTATTATTCAAAATAACAAACTACTACCTGGATACTGTCACTGTAGAGTTCACCTAACTTTCAGTATGGAAACACATGAAACAAAAGTAGTAATACATCAGAATAATTGTAATAAATTCCATAGCCAACTGTCTCATATCCAAGTCATTCAGTCACCATTCCTCATGTGTCTAACACCACTGTGTAGGGCAGGCAAGACTTTACCTTTACCCTCTTAGGGGTTTTTTTTTTTTTGGCTGGGCATGATAAATAGATTTCCATAAGATAGATCAACAGAAAAAAAAAGCATACAAATTTATTTAATACAAGTTTTACATGGCATAGGAGACTTCTTTCCTTAAGAGAGGACTTCTTTCCTCCATTAAGGAAATGGAGACCCAAAGACTCAGGGTTGAATACTTACTGAATTGGAGAAAAAATAATATATTGTGAAGAAGCAACTAAATTATATGGGGAAACTAGAAGATAAGAGTTATTTTAACAAGATCTGTGCAGAATTCTCTCAGTTTTAACTTTGAGTTTTTAATAATAAGAATGTTGCTTTCCTTCTAGTAGAGGGAGGGCATTTTTCACATGAGAATTTTACCTCCAACTTTTAAGAAACAGAAGGAAGGTCAGAGTGATCTTACACCTGCTGTTTTTTAAGTGCTTTTAGCTCAAAATGATTCATATGCCAGTGGCATATGTGTTCTGAGTGGCATATTTTGGGGTGGTGTACCCTGAACTCCTTCAAGTTCAACACTCTATGAGGGAGGAGTAATAAGCAGCAGTATTCATCTCAAGGCCTTTGCCATCTAATTAAGCCAATAAAGCTTAAAAGGCATATGCAAAAACCCAAACCATTAGAAAGAACTTTTAAAAATCGATTTTTAGGAAAATATACCATGAGAATGGTTTTAAGATATTTTCTTCCTATGACCTACAGTAAGAGATTTAGGTTTTATTTTATAACCAAGTATTTACATAGATGCAAAAATTGCACAAATAAAACAGAAGCAAAATGTCAAGAAGGAATATTTACCCTTAACTCTTATAGTATACTTTGATCTATTCTGTTCCATTTTACATCATTTTAGGTAGTATTAGCAAAACGTTAAATTAATACCATGAGAGACTAATGAATATTGCAAGAATATCACACTGAGAGATATTAGTAAAGACCTAAAGATTTTAAGATAAAGGATTGGGTAATAGAGTAGACAAGAAAATCAACCGAATTTGGCATCAAAATACCTTGATTAAGTACAGTTCTGTATACTGGCTTTGTGGGCCACTGTAAGTCACTCAAGAGCAATATTTTCTCATTTATAACACCAGTGGAGTCTGAATTTCTCACCTATACAAACAGAAAATAAAATTTGCCTTTCCCTTCAAATATGGCATTTGTGAAAAATAGTGATAATGGATGTGGAGGCATTTTAATATTGTAATGTAACAAAAATTACTGTTTATTTGAATGATCAAATAGCTGGATAGACTAGACCGTTATGCTAAGTTTTAAAAGACTTATGGGTATTTTTACAGAAATTTTCTTTTTTTAATTTTATCTTTATAGTAAAGAAGATATTTTGCAGCAACTGGACTATGGGGGGGAAAGCCCAGTAATAGGGGGTTTCTTTAAGTGAATGCATGCAGAAAGGTAATGCAGAAGCCAGAGACCATACTATTTTCAAGAGATGCAGCACATTTTTTGCCATCTGTATTAATCTTCTAGGGCTTCTGCCAGAGCAAAGTACCACAAATTGGGTAGCTTAAATAACAGAAATGTATTTTCTCACAGTCCTGGAGGCTAGAAGTCCCAGATCAAGGCATCAGCAGAGTTAGTTTCCCTGAAGCCTCTCTCCTTGGCTTGGAGACCACCATCTTCTCCCTAGGTTTTCACATTGTATTTGCTCTCTACATGTCTGTGTACCACTTCCTCTTCCTGTTAGGACACTAGTTATATTGGATTAGGCTCCATCCTGATAACTTCATTTTAACATTATTATTCCTAAAGATCCTATCTCCAAATATGGTCACATTCTGAGATGTTGGGGCCTTAGGACTTCCAATGTACATAATTATATGATGATAACATTCAGCTCATAACACCATATGCTATGGTTTTAATATGTTAACAAAAGTTCATGTGTTAGAAACTTAATTGCCATTGTGATGGTATTAACAGGTGGGGCCTTTAAGAGGTGATTTGATCATGAGGGCTTTACTCTCTTGAATTGATTAAAGTCCTTATCTCAAGACTGGGCTCCTGATGAAAGGATAAGTTTGACCCCCATTTTCTCTGTCATATTTCCCTTTCCATCATGTTATGACCCTTGCCAGATGCCAGTGTCATGCTCTTAAAATTCTCAGCCTCCATAATTGTGAGTCAAATAAACTTCTGTTCTTTATAAATTACCCAGTTTGTGGTATTTGGTTATAGCAGCAGAAAATGCACTAAGACATCATCTAATTGATTTATTGTTAGTTATACTCCATTACGTAATAATAATGAAAACATGTCATTTATTTTTGCAGTTTTGTGTATAACCAACATTAAGCCAGTGATTTTTTTTCAGTGATTCAACATTGAATCATCTCTGTATTATCAAAATGGCCATATCTCATTGATAATTTACCAAATCATATTGATATTTAATAAGATCAATAATTATTTAACAAAAATCACTCTTTGCTTCTTCCTTTTCACAGAAAAGATGTGTTAAAAAAAAAAGTATAGCAACTTGATTATTTCCCACCTTTAATATGGAGGTAGTATTTGTTTCTTTGGAGACACTTTTTTTAAAGCAGAAATTAACATATTCAAAAAGTAAAATGAGGATGCTGAGATAAAATATTAATATGTTCATATATTTAGGAGTAAATAAAAGCTTTGATTGCTACTAAATTTTGTTTCGTGTTGCTTAAGTCCCCACCGAAGTATGTAGAAACTTCTATTTCTTTTTGCAGCTTTTCAAAGCAGCAAAGGCTAATAAAAATTCATTTTAATTAGAAACAATACATTACAGTATTTTCAGATACAGACATAAATGCATTCCCATAATTTCAAGCTGTATATAAACTTTATATTCTTGTTTAGAATTTGCATACCTATACAAACTCTTTTATTTACAGTGAACATCACCACATTCCTTTAACAAGATTGAGCAGATGAGATATTTATCAAGCATTCTGGAAACAATGAAAAATTATCTTTGTTTATATTAAGAAAAAATTATCATTGCAGAAATGTTAAGCATCAGGAAAAAAGGTACATAAGTCAGGGACTTTTAAGAGATTCTCAGCTAAACAATAGGTCCCATTTTCTTGGAGAAAAAGAGGATGGCTGAGATTAAACTAGGTTCATTTAAAGAACACTGACATTGTCTTGACTATCCAAGGAAGTCTTAGTACAATGCTACTCATACCACCTTCATCCAGAAATCTCTAGTGGGAGGTGTAGGAGGAGCATTAAGCAAAATTCCAGGCCTTACTCTTTTCACACTGATCAGTTCAGGAGCCTGCATCCCACCTCTCTGCTGAAGATGAAGGAAAATCTCTAACAGTAAACTATCGATGTGAGGAAAAAGTGTTTCCTCATTGGAGATAATATATATAAATGAGGATTTTACCTGCCCAGATAAGAAAGTAAGAAATACTTAATGTATTAACTCATTTAACTTTTTGAGTATACTGTGTATCTTGCATATAGTATACTTAGAGTGGAAATGTCACATAAACAGGAGAGATTTGACCCCATCCCCATGCAGTTCACATTCCACTAGGGAGAGGCATACAGTAAATAATACGTGTATAAAAGCAAATTTTAGTGTTTCTCATATAAACAGTGGATTATCTGATAGTGTCCTAATTACATAGAATATTCAGAGACTTTCTCTTTGATTAAAGTGACCAGTAACTTCTCATCTCCATTGTGTCACATTTGAAAGTGACAGGCGACACATCAGCAATTACACTGGGACAACAGTTGTAAATCCAAGCTAACCAGAACATAACCAGGGTGTATGGTTATTCTGTCTTCAAATGTAGTTTCAGTTTAGCTGAGATTAAAAAAAAGAACAGAAATCAATAAAGTAGAAAATAAGGGAAAAGAGTACTTTAAGTGGTAGAACAGCATATACATTGAGATCTTTCTCTGCCTAAAGAATGAAAAATGTCTAATGTGGCCAGCATAGACTGACTTAGTCCAAAGGCCAGCAAACTATGTCCCTCAGTTCAAATGCCATCTATGCTTTTGTAAACAATCAAATTAGAACACAGCCACAACCCTTTGGTGTACTATTCTCTATTGCTCTTTCATGCTGCAACAGCAGAGTTAAAGGACTTGTAGAAAAAACTTCTAGGCCTGGATCTATCTACAAGGAGACATGAGCTTCTCACTGACGTTACCATGTATTATGTCCCACTGAGACACCATCACCTTTAGCAATCCAGGCTCATGTAGGAGGTATCTGAAATGACCACAGCTCCTGGACAATGATTTGGACAGCTTGCCACCCTGCTGAAGGTACCAGCCTTTCACCTTTAATGAGGCTCATTCCTGTCCTCCTCACAGGGACCTTTTATACTCTTTCCATATGGCATCTAGGGCCCAGAGTGTTTGGCAGACAAATCAAGTTATTTCACCTTTGAATCAGTTAGTTTTGCCCAGATTCCAGCTCCCTTGTGAATATACAGCATTTTCTCAGTTATATAGGTGCCTGTTGGTCAACAAAATAACTCCTGCACTCTGCCCAACTCAACACTACCTGGACAAAAGTCTACTTCTTATTTTCAACAAATGTCAGACACTATGAAAAAAAGACTAACTGACTAGTTACATTGGGGACCCTATGCCTCACAAAGCCTAAAATATTTGCTATCTGGCCATTTATAGAAAAAGTTTGCTAATCTCTGATCTAGGGAAAGATTAGCATGAGGTGCAGTTGGAGAGGTAGGTGCCCTGCTATTAAGATAAAAATATCTCAGAGTCCTCAAAGCAATCATTATTGCAGTGATCCAATTTGAATATCCATAATTATAGAATGATAGAAGCATAAGATACCTCAAGGGACAAATCTGCCATCATTATATAAATGGATTATTCGGGTTGATAGGACATTTTCCACACAATTCACCATTTGCTTCTTCTCTTAGTAATTTCCTTGGATAAAATAGAACCTCTCTTTTCAAATAGTCACATTAGTAATTTCAGCTAAATAATAAGGTGCATTTTGATAGCTTATAATGGCCTAAACTGTGGAATATATAAAAGAAAAACAATACATGAATGATTACTATCCATTTATAATTTGTCCGTAGGATGAGAGTAAGAAAGAGTGATACATAAAAAAGGAAGAAGGAAAGAAAAGAATACAAAGGTCACATATAATCATGTACCAATACAACCCACATCTTGCAAATAATGAAACATAATTTATAAATAATGATTGAGCTAGTAGAATCATTAGGGCCATTTAATGATGTTGCACAGGAAGTGACATAATGCAATCCAATTAGAAAGCACTCTTACCTTTCAGGTTTTTTTTTCTTTAATATATCTTTTTTGACCAAAGAAAAGACATACAACACACAAAAAAAGAGAATGCAAATAGTAAACATTTGAGAGACAGATGGCTTTACCTAAAAACAACTGGTATTTTGCAGAACATAGTGGAGGAAAGTAGGATTAGATACTCAATCCTGGAAGTAAACTTTGGAAACTTTGAGCTGCAAACAGTGAGCACTTTCTGAAACTACTAATTAGCAAACTGATCACTGAAAACGACTGTGCTTCTGGTAGGTCTGTATAAAGCAAAAATAACATCAAACCCACAGCTGAGAATGAGATAATGCAAGATGAAATACCAGGCCAGAAGTGAGCGATTTGCCTTTTAACCCCACTAAGTGCAGATTTTAGTAAAGTTTTAACCTTCCTATGTGCTGTATGTGAAAAAGAATAGATATTTCTATCCATGTCATGGGTACACCATCAAACTAAGGTATCATGAAAATAACAGTTCTTATTTCAAAGGTCAAGTTCAGTGACTTTCAACCAATGGTTTCCTTGTTTCATAAACGTCCTGAATTATTGAAAAATATCTCGAGATAATGGACAATTCTTTTGCCCACATTCAGTTAGCACCATTTCACAATCTTCTTAAATAAGGCTGATTTATATCCAGGTTTATATGAATTAAATTTCCTGGCATACCCCTTCTACTCTTGCTCCTTGGAGAATCTGGTCTATGTAGTCCTCCAAGATAGGAATTCCTCCTTATAAATATTTATAACAAATTAATGGGTATCTAAAATATTCTTCTCCAGGATTAAATGACATGAAAATTGTAGCAGTTTTTAACGTCTAACATAAAGCTGACTTCAAGCTTCTGTCTCATCTTCTAGGAGATGGCCTTTATTCAGTCCATTTTTACCTGACCAATGATTCAATTTTCTTTATAAAATAGCAACACACTTCCAACAGGCATTAAATGAGTGTTCTTAGCAACATAGTCCTGGAATTGAACAATGAGAACACATGGACACAAGAAAGGGAACATCACACACAGGGGACTGTTGTGGGGTGGGGGGAGGGGGGACGGATAGCATTAGGAGATATACCTAATGCTAAATGATGAGTTAATGGGTGCAGCATCCCAACATAGCACATGTATACATATGTAACAAACCTACACGTTGTGCACATGTACCCTAAAACTTAAAGTATAGTAATAATAAAATTAAAAAAAATTAAAAATTAAAAAAAAATCATCACCAATATATATTTTATGTTTCTAAAAACACTTATTTATAGTATTGTTTTGTCTTCAGGGGAATCCATAATTTGGAACTGTTTTTGATTATTTGTATGTATTTTGTATGCTGGGGAGGGATGGGAAATAAACTCAAAACAATTGTTTGCAGATTATAGCTAGTAAGTCTCTTCTGTTTCTTTGGATAGGAAGAATTACCTGTCACCTTCCTAAAGACTGTGTGCACTTCTGCTATTTCTTTTGCTTAAAAATTTTCTTCATCTATTATATTACATCGGATCTGAGATGAATTTATAGGAATGGGACAAATTTGGATATATGTAGAAATATTTAGACTGTGAAATAGGGTTCATATTCTGAACTAGTAAAATAAATTCCATTAAAATGCCTTAAAATATTTTAATCTCATTTAAATAAAACAGAATACAAAGAGAAAAAAATGTAACCTTCATTGCCAGAAACCCTCAAAAACCACTGTCAGGTTATTTATTTGTAGCTTTTCTGGGGTGATTATGATGAGCTAGAAGCCATCTTGCCTTTCCTAAATGCCTCGTAACATTAATCTCTGTTTAAGAAACAATAAAAATTTTTTTGAAAAATATACAATTTGGCTAAATTACAGATTTGGATATATTTTTAGTGTCATTAATTTTGTTTAAAAATGAGCAACCTAGCTAAACACATGGTATATTTTGTTGGTAGACTTCACATCCACTAACTCTAAAAATCATAAACATGAGTGAAATTTCCGTCCAAAAAAGAAAGAAATATTTGATTTGAAATGCTAAGTTTTTTCCAATATATTGCAACACATTTTGTTTTATTTTCTAATATCAGTACATTTGTATATTCAATCAATTATACAATCAACAGAGAACCCACAAAGTAATAAGACCTACGCAAAAAATAAAAATATATATTTTCTTTGCCTTCAAAATGCTTACAATTTGGTGGAGGAAATAAACATTAAGAAAATACAATTATTACTAGGGATCAAATAATAAGTTTTCAGCGATTTTGATAGGTACATGAAATATTTGAAATCAAATGTATAGGTACTTCTTTAAGACATAGTATCATTTAAATATTTATTATAAACCATGTTTGGACTTTTGGTGATTACACTGGTTAGGCCATTTATCCATGTTAATAGAATAATTTTATAAAACATTCGAGAAAACCTACCAATTCCACTCTGCTGGGACTTGAATACAAGAGACCCAATACGATCAAACCCTATTGAGTAGCACTGTTACTTTATCAGATCTGACTTTGTTTAATTCCCAAGGAAGCTGTGGGGTAGTTTGTTAATGGATACACTTTGTAAATAGAATTTTCAAAAGAATGTTCACAGTTGAGCCTCCTGTTGTTTTCTGTTGGTTTGAAAGGGGGCATTCACAGCTGCAGAAAGTAGTTCGCAATTATCAAATTGGCTTTTTCTACAATGTAAGATAATACTAACACATGCAATTTCTGGCATTTTCACAAAAACAGCAAGCCAATCATTTGCATTTTCACATTAGGTGTGGACATTTCCTCTCTGGGTCTAATTGACCTTATCCAAGTTATAGAGAAAAAAATTTGGAGAGCTAGAGGAAACCCATTTTCAAAATCAAGCCACTGAACCCAAACCAGATTAAGGGCATCTAAATTAAACTGCCTGATGGTGGGTTTGTTCCTCCCTGCACACTGGTTTCCACTTTTCAAATATCCCTCTAACAGAAGTTTCAAAGGAACTGGAATCTTGCCAAATCCAGATATACTAAAGCAGATACGCTTGACTAAATATGAACAAGTAATAGGGGATTTTGTATGGTCTTACAATGAAATTACCTCCAAATAACCCCACGTAAGACCATTATGATTAACAGTATGACAGTAAATATTAAATGACTAGAGTAGTTGAGCGTTTATTTCCAAATAAATCTAAGTATTCAAATGTCATTATATTGACAGATTAAAAAAATTGCATAAGGAAAAACAGTACAAATAACTGATCTCAGAGTTTATTTTATCACAATGACATAATATCAAGGTTCAAAATGAGTCTTAATCACAATATACAAACCACCACTCATGAACAAATATGAAACCTGATCAAAATCTATTAGGTGACAACACAGGAAAGTAGATGCTAATGTTTTAATTACAATTAATAAAGTGTGTCAAATGGATATTCTTATAGCTTATAAAGATTGGTTCCTTGTAGAGAAAAGATGGCTCTTATGGTTTGATAAGACCATTTCTATTGGACACACATCATT
This sequence comes from Gorilla gorilla gorilla, assembly GCF_029281585.2. Taxonomy (NCBI): domain Eukaryota; kingdom Metazoa; phylum Chordata; class Mammalia; order Primates; family Hominidae; genus Gorilla; species Gorilla gorilla. Next base: position 128,085,315 of record NC_073229.2, on the reverse strand, counting down.
AATTTGATTTTATCTCTTCTGTAAGATATTCATTAAGCTACAACTAAATATATTTATTAAGTTTCAAGTAAAATATGCATTTTAGCAATTTTTAAAATGGAAAGTAGAAAAGGAAAAGCTGGCATTTATCTTGTAAAATATTAGTACCTTAAGCTAGAGCCTGTTTTTAAATATTAATTAGTTTTATTCTAAAACCCAATAATGATTTTACAACACCATTGTTATGATACAATAGGTCTTTGTCCTTTACAGGTTTAATATTTACTGTTTTGATGACATGCTACTTATGAAGATTGTCGGTGACATAGAGTATTGTTTTCAAGTGCAAATCTGAATCAGATGCGCTATAAAGCTGACTGAGGAAGCCACTTAACAAGGACGTGTACTCACTCCCACACATTTACATCTAGCATCCTACACACAATCATTTTAGTGTAGTGATAAAAAGAACCTTCTTAGGTTAAAACGGCATCAAGTTAACTCGTGCTTGATATATATGCAAAACACATGATGGTGATCTCCAATATCATTTAAAAGAAACCACACACTTATCCTAATATGTCTAGCTTGATGAATTTGAGGGTTAGATAGAAGCTCCAGAATATACATGAACATATTTGTAGTCTACTGTATATTCTAAAAAGAATAGAATAGACTCTTGACATCTGTTAATAATATTACCTGTGATCTTTGCAAATAGCTAAATTTATTCACGTCACTACAGCATATAATTTCCAGCATCACAAACATCCCTCTCCCCTGTAAATTGCATATGTGAAAAATAGCGGAAAACAATAAAGACTGGTTGAGATGCAGACATTAAAAGATTTAGCTAGGTTTACAAACTAGTTAAGATTGGGCTAGATCCACTATATAAGTCAGACCACTTTAACACTAAAATTCCAATTAGAAATTATTGAGCTTGTTTTGCAATAGACCACACACAGTAAATACTATAAATTCTAAGTCCATGAAAGCCAAGAAACTATTTTAGTAAAAGGCAATACTCTCCATGATCTGTTTAAATCCTGGGACAGGTTCTGATTCAACTTAAGATGTATAAATCCACAAGAAAATATCACTTCTTTCCTCACAAGAAAAGGCCAGGAAAAAAAAAACTACAAAATCACAACATTTCAAACCTATCAGAGAACTGAGGTGAAGGGTAAAGTAAATTCCAAGGGATGAAAAACCTTCTAAGGAAAGAAGAGACACATGAACTGTTTTACCTTCACAGAGCACAAGAGTAAGAAGTGACCAGCATAAAAATAAAGGAAAACAGCTAAAACATGAATGCATTCTCAAACACCAAGAACGGGCTCAGGTGAAAATTTAGAATTACCTGGGAGCCTCAGGCACTGGTGACTCTGCAATCACTCTCTAGTTTTTTACTGTGAGCCTCCATCTTGTACTCCTGAGAAAGATTGGGGTCAGAAAAGGATATCTGAGAGAGTTCCACCTTTGTGGGGGCACAGGCATGAATCTCTTTCCACCTCTTAGACTTTTTCTCATATGAATCAAAGCTATAAACCACTGGGTGAAGGGCAGGAAACTCTAGCCTCTACTCCCAGGCAGGGGTAAATAGAAATCAAAATTGTGTGACGTTTGGGAAGGGGCACAAAACTGGACCTTCTCCTACCACAAGCATTGTCTCAAAGAACAAGCAACAGCAATCTCCTACACAACAAGTTTAGGAAACCCTCTTTCACCAGTCCCAGGCAAAGGTACAAGGTTACTGATGGAGATATAGAAGCAAACCTGGCGCTGTAAGAGAGGTCTACTTCTGTTGGTGAGGGGCAGTAAAGTCTCTCCAAATCAAGAATCTCACAGATACAAGACAGAGTTTGACTGTCATGAGGAAAAACAGAAATGCTAATAAAGATCCTTTATCATGATGTATATAGAGAGGATCTGACTAAGACTGAAGCTGGAACACAAAAACTTAAGAGACAATTCTTGCACTTACTGCATGCCTCAAACAAGCAAAGTTAACACCGTTGGAAGAGAGATAACAACATGGAAAAATGCTTTCCATGGTGCAGGTGTGTAGGGACTACTGAAATCTGAGTATAGAGCAGGAATATAAAGAAAATTTCACTGGCAAACTAGCCCCATATTAAGCAAAAGGTGTTAGTAGCCCACTGTTAGGAAATTTGAAACCTGTGATGCACTAAAGATAACTACAGCCACGATAACACCAAACCAAGCTTAACTACTGTCTGATTTGACTCACTTTGCACAGTAATAGCCTGACAGAAGAAGGGGCATGCACCTTTATAAGCATAGGTACTATTTACCTTAGTCTCTACTGTTCTTTCACACATAATTCTAGAATTCAAGAAAAAAAAAATTATGACACACACACAGCAGGGGAATAAAATAAGTCTTTGTCAAGAGACAAAATAGACAACAGAAACAGACACAGTGCTGACATAGTGAAAAATCAAAGCCTTAAAATTCATTATAATATATGAAAGGATCAAGTGAAAAAAACAGGACAACATGGATGAATAATCATCATGGAATTTCAACAGAGATATGGAAACTATAAAAAGTGCTCAAATGGAAAGGTTAGAATTAAAAAGTATGATATCAGTAATTAAGACTTCTTTAACAGCAGACAGGGTACAACAGTAGACAGAATCAGCAAACCTAAAAGTAGGTCAATAGAAATTATTCTAATTGTAACCCCAAAACAGAGAAAAACATGAGTGGAAAACAAACAAACAAAAACAAAACAAAACAGAAGGTATTATCAAATAATCTTAACCCTGGGCATAAATTGCAGTTTTACGTAAGTATCACTTCTTCCCTTCTGACGTGGTGGCGAAATTATGAGACATATGAATACTTGGCTAAAGATTAAATTACCAGCCTACTTTGCATGTAGGAGTAACCATGCAGCCAAATTAGGGTCATCAGATTTCAGGAGATATTGTATGTGTGATTTTTTAGGTCATACTCTTAATACGAAGAGGAAAGCCCTTCTTTTCCTTTCTATACCCTTCTCAAAAGGCTTAGATGGGGGTATTTCCTTGAGGATGGTAAATAAACAATTTTATAAAAACCTGGGTCCCTGGCACCATAAACTTATCATGTCAGCTCTGGACTACTTATACTCAGCCTATAATCTGAGATATATATTTCAAGATATTTTTATTTGGGGTATTAATGTAGTAGTAAAACATATATTCTACTGAAAATAAACCCCCAGCTAGAGAAAGCTTAAAGTTAAATTTGGAATTACTTTATCATTTCTGGATGTAAAACTAACACAGTGTCACCTCACACAGATAATCATCAGAAAATACCAAGAGAATGACAAGTTAAGGGGAAAGTCCTTCTTTTCATTTCTTTACTCAACAGACTTAGATGTGACTAGCCCAAAATAAGTTTTAATTGTAAGAAAAATATTTAATTAAAGTTTGGACAAATTCAGGCTAACTAGATAGTACAAAATATGTAACACCAAAATTTTAGCTTTCTAAGCATCATACAGAGAAAGATTACAAACTAATTAAGTAACACAAATATGTTGTTCCCTCACTCTGATAAAGTTAGGGGAAACATCAATTTTCAGAATTGTACACACTTTAAAACCAAAAGTTGAATACTATGATAAACAGCATGTGTAAGTACAGAGTAAGAATGTATCTGTAAAACACTAGACACAGACAGTTGTAGATACAAATAACATATACAAATGTGTAGTTTGGCAATAGATAAATTCCATGAAAAATTTGGTTCTCTGAAGTAAAGAATAACTGTAAAATAATTTTTGTTTGTACAAAAAACCTAAAATTATATAAGGCTACAGTAAAATATATATGCTATCTAATGATCTAAACATTGTCCTTTGGAATATTCTTAAGCTTATTCTCAATTTGAATTTAAACTATTATATCAAACTACTAATAAGACTAATAACCTCATTTCTGATTTTAATCTCATTTTCTTCATATAACTATCCACTCACTCATTAAAAACACAATTATTGACTTTTATGATCTGCAAAGCTCTACATTGTGCAAGACAAAACATACTGTATTTCAAAATTTTCCCACACGTTATTGATTGATTTAAATACGAGTATATTACATATTAAAGTAGCTATAAAGCAGAAATAAAAATTGTTTTGTAACTGGAAAACAAACCAGCAACATTTCTTCTCTAATTAGATTCCATGAGCAGAGGTATCATCAATAAGAATTGAAAAAGATGTTAGAATGAAAAGGTTCAAGCCATAAAGCCTTGGAATACAAAAATAGTGCTTTTGTAAGAAAAACAAATACATTATAGGACACAGGAAGAGCACTTATTAGGATGTCAGGAAACCCAGGATTTCTTTCTTGCTCTTCCACTACTTATTTATAATCTTAGAGAAATTACTGTGCCTTAGTTTTCTCATTTGTGAGAGGAAGGTAAATTCTAAAAACCTACATTTTCTTCTACTTCTTTGATAACATGTTATGTTCTTGTGTACAGATGCATTACATACATGTGGTTAGCCATTTGCTTAGTCCACTTACCCTGGGTAAATGGGTAAATGGGCTCCCCACTATTTTTGTATTTTTACCAGGTAACTTGTGACATTGAAGAGCTTATGAGCAAGCAACTTTCATTCCTCTAACATACTAAATGTTTGAATGGCAGTGAGTTACCATCAGTTAACTGCTCTTTGAGTTTTTATGCCATTGGGAATGTTGCACAGAACACCTGCTCCTCTGGAACACACATAATGAGGATCCAAGAGGCAGCTGGAAGGTTAAGAGCAATCTAAAAACACTTCACAGAGTAAACCTAGTGGGACGGAAGTCTTCACTATTGCCATGCCCTACTAAACTGGTCTCACCAGACCCTGAGAGCCCACAAGTTGTTCCTCATACAGATGCTCTAGTAACTTTAAGGAGCTCTAGTTACAAAAAGTCACAACCACAACATGTCCATTGATTGAACGATGAACAACTTAACTTTTCTTGGTGCATTCTCAGAATGTTTATGGCTGTCACTCTAGAGACACTCAAGTTAGTATAATAGAGGAGGCAAACAGCATGAAGTGGAAATAATGGCCCATGCTGTTCTTTTAGACACAAAGGATTTTGTTTCAAGAATCTTAAATCTTTTATATAGAAAGACACACTTTTCAAGGGGAAGGGTGTTAGCATATTTTATTACTCTGCTTTCAGACACAGAGCAACACAGCTACAGAGGGATTTGGCAACTTATCAAAAACAGGCCAGCACCAGAGTTGGGAATAAAGAAAACTCAACTTCTATTATCACAGAGATATTATATTATTCCAAAATAATGTTACACAAACAAATGTAAATCAAACTGTAAAATCCCAGTGTAAAGACACTTACTTTACAGAAACTTAAAACCTAGGGAAGTTTGACCAATTCCTAAGTGAAATTCATATTCCCTGGAAATTATAAGAACACACTGTAATTTGAATATTTCAAAAAGGATATTTACTGCTCCCTTTTTTTAACTTATGAATCAATATTCCACTTCATTCGACAAAGGATTTGAGATATCATACACAACTAAGTATCATTCAATAAAAAGGAGTGGGAAGAGAGAAGAGGGCAAATAAATCAAACTAAAAGAAAAATTGTGTTCAAATAGTAAAATAAAAGAAAGTAAGTACATGGTAATGCATGTTATAATGCATGGGTAAACATGGTTGAGACAGCACAAAAGAAATAAAGAACAATTACAAAATTACTTCTCCCACAAGATAAATATATAATACTGGCTTAAAAGCAGCACTAGTTTTCTTAACAATGAAGGTTAAACCATGTTTCCCCAAGATTAACAGAAGGTCTAGTCATTAACTGATGAAGTGGAAAAAATTCTTAGACAAACTACAATATACAATACCCAGTGTCCTGTGAGTTTCTTACAGGCCATAACAGCAGAACTCACTGGAAACTGATTACAAACCCTGTGATGGGCAGTGTAGGGGCTATCATGGGAGGTGGTAGTGGACCTCTAAATACATAGCTCTAAAGCTCTGTGATGGTTTTTGTTTCACACAAAAACAGACATTTCTATTTATATAGAATAACAGTTTTATTTTGAGGCCTAAAGATGGGCTTCAGAGAGGCATCAAGGATTTCTAATATTCAATGCACATTTGCTATTTTTCACATTTTTTGAGGGATAATTCACACCTTCCACTATATTTTTCAGGATCCTTGACCCCAAATGGCCAGCTATATAGAAAAGGAATTTGGTGAACTATTTATCTTGCAGTTTATATTTCACTGGATTACTTTTTAGAACTGAAGTTATAACGTGTTTAAGGCAGCAAATTAGTGACTGGTGTTATGAACATTGGCAGGAGCGTGAAGTACATGTGTTGTGTTGCTAATTATCTGTATAATTATAGACTTTTAAAGCCTTCTTATGCAGCCAACAGACACATGAAAAAATGCTCATCATCACTGGCCATCAGAGAAATGCAAATCAAAACCACAATGAGATACCATCTCACACCAGTTAGAATGGTGATCATTAAAAAGTCAGGAAACAACAGGTGCTGGAGAGGATGTGGAGAAATAGGAACACTTTTACACTGTTGGTGAGACTGTAAACTATTTCAACCATTGTGAAAGACAGTGTGGTGATTCCTCAAGGATCTAGAACTAGAAATACCATTTGACCCAGCCATGCCATTACTGGGTATATACCCAAAGGATTATAAATCATACTGGTATAAAGACACACGCACACGAATGTTTATTGTGGCACTATTCACAATAGCAAAGACTTGGAACCAACCCAAATGTCCATCAGTGATAGACTGGATTAAGAAAATGTGGCACGTATAAATACTATGCAGCCATAAAAAAGGATGAGTTCATGTCCTTTGTAGGGACATGGATGAAGCTGGAAACCATCATTCTCAGTACACTGTGGCAAGGACAAAAAACCAAACACCGCATGTTCTCACTCATAGGTGGGAATTGAACAATGAGAACACATGGACACAGGAAGGGGAACATCACACACCAGGGCCTGTCGTGGGGTGGGGGGAGTGGGAAGGGATAGCATTAGGAGATATACCTAATGTAAATGACGAGTTAATGGGTGCAGCGCACCAACATGGCACATGTATACATATGTAACAAACCTGCATGTTGTGCACATGTATGCTAGAACTTAAAGTATAATTAAAAAAAAAAGAAAAGAAACCAAAAACCTTATAAGTAGAAGATTGAAAGTTATGAAAGCCATGAAGATAGTTAAGAAAAGAAGACTAAGAATTAAACCATGGAGATAGACCCAAATTTTTAAATTATTTAACACAGTTAAATGGGAAACATAATATATCTACTTTATCAATTATTTTGAGAATCAAGTAATTATTGTATGTAAAGTTCTTATAATGTACTATATAGTAAATGCTATAAACATGTTGTTATGATTCTAATTATTATTATTATTACCACTACTATTTTAAATTCTGCATCTTGTGGAAAAGCTGAATAACTACAAGGATGTCTGAGATATTTCCCCTTAAACTTGCTTTATTTACCTTGCACCAAAATAATGAAACTTCCACCTTATATAGCATACTTGTTAGATATTTGATCTAGGATATGATTTCTATCAGGAGATTTTTCTGTACATCAAATTACTCCAACCTTATAAGTTTAAAACCACAATCATTTATTTTTGCCACTAAGTCTACAAGTCAGCTAAGTGGTCCTTTCCATCTGAGCCAGGCTGGGCTGATCTGGGCTAGACTTGCTCATGTGTTGGAGGTCATCAGCAAGTTAGCTGAGTCTGGCTGATCTAAGATGGACTTAATCACAGGTCTGCTGATTGGCCAGTTATTGAGTGGGCCAGGGTTAACTGAACCATATGTAGCTCATCATCCAAAAGGGTAGCTTTTTCATGGGGTGGCTCAGGAAGTTTCTAAAGGGGAAAACAGAAATATGCAAGTCTTTTTAGTCCTAAACTTGATATTCATACAATGACACTCATACCACATGTAATGGGGCAAACCAAGTTGCAAGTCTGAAGCAATTCCAAGAGTAAAGAAACAAAACACAGCTCTTGAAGGTAGAACCTTCAAAGTTATGTTGCAAAAAGAATGGAGATACAGAGAAGAATGGGAATGTCTTACCGTTATCATGTACTACATTATTAAGTAAGAAGTTTAAAAACTCCTCACAATGACCTTCCAAAACTTTGAATAAACCACCTGAAAGAAAAATCTAAATTAAAGTAATATGATGACACATTTAATACAAATTAGATGTAAAATTTTTACTCTATGTGAATATATTAAATAAATAGAATTAATCTGCTATTTAAAGTTAGTGAAAATGTTTTGCTGAAATATCTGTCATTTTTTAGGGGATGGGGAGTAGTACTAGGTACTAGAGCCAACCATCAGTTCACCTTATGACCACAAAATATAAAAGAATATATTATATTGTATTTTGCCATTATAGAGAGTAACTCATATGGCTAAACCTAAAGGGCTATTGAGAGCCAGTATTATGTAGGCATTAATAGTGAAGAATGAAATTAGACTGTCTAAATTCAAATCCTGCTACATCTTAACTAGCTCTGTGACCGTCAGCAAGTTACATAATCTTCCTGAATTTGTTTCTTTATGAATAAAGTAGAAATGATAGAAATACTTACATGGATTTTGTGTAAAGTGAATTAACAACCCAAGTAAACCTCTTGTGCATAGCACAAGTCCCACAGTAAATTACTAAAGAAATATCGGCTATTTTTTACTACAAATATTAAAATACAATGTAAAAATAAAAGGGTCCAAAAGTGCTGTGAAATATTATTTGAAATTTATTATTTAATTTATCATAATAAGATTCCTATTGACTTCAACTCTAAAGTAGTATGCAAATTAATATTCTAAAGGACTTAAGGAACCAGCTTATGATATGCTTAGTCTACAACCAACTCCTAGCAACAAAGACGTAGGACAAGAAATAATAAATACAATTATATGCCACACAGTATGTTAAAAACTATAGTAGTCAAAGCAGATTTTCTGTAAAGAATTTGGAAAAAGGTCATCACTTCCATTTCTACAGGAACAAACTGAAAATCAAGTAACTATTTTCGACCCATCAGAAAACTGAGTTTTCTGGACAAACCACCACCCCAAAATCTGGAGATACAGGCAAATCCAAAAAATCATAATAGAGATGTGTTTACCTGGAGCGGAGGCCACTTGAGCCATAAAATGATAGAAAAGCTTAAGTGGTTACTTTAATGAATTTCTGCAGGCTGATTTGGACTAGTGAGAGAATGACTCCAACATATTAATGGTGGATTACATTTGAAACAGGTGCAAAACACAGCTGTCTTTAAAGAAGACGACTTAGAGAAACCCAAGGTGAATATAGGAAAGAAATAAGAGCACTAGAGGCAAATAAAGCCTGTGGCACCTATAGCTGCAGCAAACATTAAATAAAGCCAAATTTCTAGCTAGATTAACATAAACTCTCACACAAGAAGCTTATTTATCTCTAATATATCTTTTTTTTTTTTTTTTTTGAGATGGAGTTCCACTCTTGTTTCCCAGGCTGGAGCGCAATGGCGCGATCTCGGCCCACTGCAACCTCTGCCTCCCAGGTTCAAGCAATTCTGCCTCAGCCTCCCAAGTAGCTGAGATTACAGGCATGTGCCACCATGCCCAGCTAATTTTGTATTTTTTAGTAGAGACGGGGTTTCTCCATGTTGGTCAGGCTGGTCTCAAACTCCCAACTGCAGGGGATCCGCCCATCTCTGCCTCCCAAAGTGCTGGGATTACAGGCGTGAGCCACCATGCCTTGCCTATTTCTAGTATATCTTCTAACTGATAAAACATTTCTATTATTCAACAAAAATTTACAAGGTACACCAAAGGCAAGAGAAACATTCTAAAAAGACAAAGCAAGCATTAGAACCAGGATAAGATATGACGCAAATATTAAAATTAACACATAGGGAATTCTAAATAACTATAATTTATATGTTAAAATCTATAACTGCAATTGTGCAAAGACAGCTGAAGTAAGTAGAGATGGAAATTATTAAAAAAGAATTTTTAGAATGCTAGAAACCATAAACACTATAAAACAAAGGAAAATATATTTAATGGGTTCATTAGGAAACCAGACAAAGCTGAAGAAAGAATTAGTGAGCCTGAAGATAAATTAATAGCTTTCCAAACTGAAATACAAAGAGAATTTTTTTAAAAATCCAAGCTCTGTAAGAAGGTTTCAAAGGAGTAACATATGGTTAATTGGAATTCCAAAAGGAGAAGAAAGATAAAATGGAACAGAAAAAATATATAAAGTAATATTGATCAACTTTCCAATATTAACGACAAACACCAAACCACAGATTCAGGGAACCCAGAGAACAGTAAACTGAATAAATCCCAAAAACTACAAAACTAATCTACACCTAGCATATCACCTTAAAACTCCAGAAAACCAAAGACAAAGAGAATACCTTGAAATAAGCCTGAAGAAGAAAACACCTTACCAATGGGAGGAAAAAGATAAGGAATATAGTGGATGTCTTATTAGAAATCATACAACAAGAACACCCAGGGAAGATTCTTCTGGACGGTAGTCTAGGCAAATAACTCAAAAGCACAGGCAACAATATACACAAAAAATAGACAAATGGGATTTACTTAAACTAAAAAGGTTCTGTGCTGCAAAAGAAATAATCAACAGAGTGAACAGACAATCTACAGAAAGGAAGAAAATATTTACAAGCTACACATCTGACAGAGAACTAAGATCCAAAATTTACAAGGCATCCCAACCATTCAACAAATAACATATAAATAATTACATTAAAAAGTTGGCAAAGGACATAAATAAACATTTTTCTAAAGAAGATATACAAGTGGCCAACAAGAAAATGAAAAATTCTCACCATCGCTAATAATCAGAGAAATCCAAATTAAAACCACAATGAGATATCACCTTATCCTAATTAAAATGGTTATTATTTTTAAAACAGTGAGGATGTGTAGAAAAGGGAATGCTCATACACTGTCGGTGGGAATCTAAATTAGTACAACCTCTACAGAAAGCAGTATGGACATTTCTCAAATAACGAAAAACACAACTATCATTTGACCTAGCAATCCCACTGCTGAGTATCTACCCAAAGGAAAAGAAATTATTATATCAAAAAGATACCTGGACTCATATGTTTATCATAGCACTATCAAGTTAAGTGTCTAACCATGAACGATTGAATAAAGAATATGTGGTTACCTCTTAAATTTATACCAAAAAAGAAAATGTGGTATATACACACAAATGTGGTATATATACACAACAGAATACGATTTTACCATAAAAAAAGAATGAAATCTTGTCTTTTACAGCAACAGAGGTGAAACTAGAGGCAACAAGAAACGTGTGTTAATGAAACAACTCAGACACAGAAAGACAAATACTGCATGTTCTCACTTTTAAGTGGGATCTAAAGAATGTATACACATAGATGTAGAGTGTGGAATGATAGATAATGGAGACTTGGAAGGATAGGGGTGTGGGAGTGAAGTAGATAATGAGAAATTACTTCATGGGTACAATGTATATTATTCCAGTGATAGATACAGTCAAAGCCCTTACTTTACCACCAAGCAATATAGCTATATAACAAAATTACACTTGTACCCCAAAATTTATATAAATAAAATAAAGAAAAAAGAAATTGTGAAATGACAGACTATAGAGAAATATTTAAAATGTTAAAAGAAAAAATGCAAATCTAATATCCTACATCCAGTGAAATTACCCTTCTAAAGTGAAGATGAAATGGAGACTTCATACGAACAAAAACTGAGGGTATTTATCACCAGCAGAAATAAATGTTAAAGTATCTTTTTTTAGGCAGAAGGAAAATGATATAGGTCAGTAACTCATGACTACACAAAAAGGAAAGAGTGTCAGAAAATAAATAAAGATAAAATAAAATATTTTATTTGTCTTGTTAATTGACCAAGAAAGATAACATTGTTTAAACTGATAACAGTAGCAATGCATTGAGTGTTTATAGTATGTGTGTAAGTGAAAGGAATAAGAGCAATGTCATAAGGAATGGGAGGGAGGAATTACAATGTACCTGCAGTACACAATGAGTAGAACAGTATGATTTGAAGGTGGACTTAATAAAAATTTGTATTCAAAACTCTAAGAAAACAACTAAAGCATTTATTTAAAACTGATATAATAAGAAACGAGATAAAATGGAGTTGTGTAAAATGGTCAACTAAACCCCAGAAAATAGAAAAGAAGTATTAGCAACAAATAGAAAACAGATATAAACATGGTATATATTAATCCTAATATCTCAATATTCTATTTAAATGTGAATGGCCTAAATACACACTTAAAAGATAGCATTTGTCAGAGTGGATAAAACATGAAAAGACTCAGTGTTGGCTGCAAGAAACCCACCTTAAACACAAAGGCTCCAATGAATTCAAAGTAAAAGGACAGAGAAAGATATACCATGCTAACATAAATCAAAAGAAATCAGGAACAGCTATATTAACTTTAAACAGACTTCAATACAAGGAAAATTATCAGGCATAAAACAGCATAATGATAAATTGTTCAATTTTCTAAGATGACATATGATCCTAAACATATATGTACCTGAAAACAGAGTATCAACATAGGTGCAGTAAAAACTGATAGAACAGAAAAGAGAAATGTGCAAATATGCTATTATAGCTGGAGAATTCAACACCCCTCTGTCAGTAATTGACAGATCAAGCAGACAAAAAATCAATAAGGATATAGGTCGTCAAAAAAGGACTATCAATCAACTTGGTCTAATTGATATTTGTAGCATGTTTCATCCATCAACAGCAGATTATACATTCTTTTCAAACTTGCATTGAACTTTCGCCATGATATTCCACATTCTGACCACAAATCATATGTTAAGAACTAAAAAGAATATATAATGCCACTCATGGTGGCTTATGACTGTAATCCCAGCTACTTGAGAAGCTGAGGTGGGAGGATCACTTAAGCCGAGGAGTTCAAAGCCAGTATGTGCAACATGGCAAAACCCCATCACTAAAATAAATAAAATCAAAAGAATATAAATCATATAAAGTATGTACTGAGGCCACATGAAATTTAACTAGAAACAAATTAAATTAAAATCGAACAGGACAATAACTAGAAAAATACTCAAATATTTAGAAATAAAACAATTGCATTTCTGAATGGACCAAAAAAGTCTCAACAAGTAAAAATGTATTTTGAAATAAATGAAAATGAAAACATAACTCTTTATAATTTGTGAGATGGTTCCCTTTTAAGTAATGCTTAAAGGAACATTTATATCAATAAATGTGTACATTAGAAAAGAAGAAATATACAAAATCAGTAACCTAACCATTTACTTTAGGTTATTAGATCAAGAAAAGCAAGTTCCTTATAATTATAAGGAACTACTCAATGAGTAGAACAGTGTGATTTGAAGGTGGACTTAATACAAATCTGTATTCAAAATTCTAAGAAACAAAATTCTACTTCCTTTAAGCCTAAAGGAAGTAGATTTAAAAAAAAAATCAAAATTGGAGCAAAAGTCATCAAAACTGGATACAAGAAAACATTAAAGAAAATCAACAAGCCCAAAAGCTGGTATTTTGGAATGATCAATAAAATTGAGAACTATCTAGCCAGGCTAACCAGGAAGAAACAGAATGAACACAAATTATCAATATAGAATGAAAGAGAGTCCAAAGATGATTAACCATACCCTGGTTACCAATCCCAGGGGAAGACTCTAAACTTCCATCCACTGCACGTTGGACTATGCCAACTTCTATCACTTTCAGTAGTCTAGTGAGACAGAACACTCACACATATCCAGTTACATGAAAACCAGTTTATTACTTACAGATAGGCAGCAAGGGACAACAGAAGCATAGGATTCACAGAGTGCTGGCTCCCCAAGTTCAGGAAAAATGCCCAGGGTGAATAAAGTATTTTCTGCATATACCCATTTGCACTGCAGCCAAGAGACCTCAAAAATCAGCCTCTCCTGGGTTTTATGTCCTGGGCTTATGTGAGTTCCTGAGCAAAAGCATTGTAAGACCTGCCATTCTAGAAGGGATGGGAACAGAGCCCAGGCTGTTCCAGCTAGTTCCTCTTTGTCTCAGAGTGTTTCATTCCCAGCACATTCTTCAGTTAATTTTGAGAACTACAAGTGAGAAAATGGGGATATCTAGGTCAATCTAAGGCCACCCAGAGAACTGTCTTGCAGAGAGGTGATCACTACTGATCCCATGGACATCAAAAGAATAATGAAGGTATATTATAAGCAACACTATATCTATAATTTTAATAAATTAATGAAATGGACCAATTTTTTGAAAGACACAAAATACTGAAATTTACACAAGGAGAAATAGATAACCTGAATAACTCTGTATCCATTAAAGAAATCAAATCAATAATTAATAACTTTCAAAAAAGAAACCATCAGACTCAGTTTCATCAGTGATTCTACCAAATTTTGAAAATGAAATTTAAAAAGACAAAAACAAATGAACTATTCAGTTACAAAAAGATATGAATGAACCTTAAAAGCATATTTCTAAGTGAAAAAAATCTAGTATGAAAATGGCTACATATTATATGATTTCAATTACAAGGTGTTCTGGAAAAAGCAAAACTGTAGGGCTGGTAAAAAGACCAGTGGTTGACGGGATGCTTAGGAAAGCATAGGAAGGGTTAAGTAGTGGGTGGAACAGAGGTGATTTTTTTACTGTGGTGAAACTATTTGGTATAATACTATAATTGTGGATATATGACACTATGAATTCTCAAAATCCATTGGATATACAGCATAAAGAATGAATCTTAAAGTATGCAATTAAAAAAATATATTACAGAGGTCAGAGGAATCCCAGGACAGAATACAGATGTGATAAAACAATCTGAATTTTATACATTGTCTTTTTCATTTTTGTATCCACTACACTAAAAACTGAATGCAGAGTAAGTATCCACTAAATTTTTGTTGAATAAATGCATTATTTACCAGGTAGAAAGGAAACATCATAATCTTCTCTTCTACCAGTCACACCACCTCCCTTTTACCCATCAGGCTGTCCCCAGTCTATTCCTCTAATGAGTACATACTTTCCTCCATACATGTCAGAGCCTTTTTCCCCTCAAGATATTGAAATGGAACTGGTGGCATAAATACATTTTCAAGGAAAAATTAATCACATTAAATATAACATTTAAGTTTATTACTAAAATAATTTCACTACATTTATAGGCATGTTTCAATTAAAAGTGAAACATCTTATTAATATAGGAAATTTTAACATAATTCCTGGCTAAGTAGGTGCTTAATAAATTTTATTCACTTCTTCTTCTTCTTGTCTTCCATTTAGAATAATTCTGTCATATAATCCATAGTATCCATTTATAAACTTTATTTCTATTATTATAATCTTTACAATTGTTCTCATATGGTTCAATATTCAAAGTGTGGCATCCCTGAAAAAGTTAAATTTTCTTTAAAATTCTGTGCATCAAATGTCAATTTCCCCCCAGTATTTATTATATACACCATATCATTATTCATTCAATTTCAAAAGAACTTTTATTCTGTAAATTAAATAGCAAACAAATAATAAACTGCAAAACCAAAATCAACTTGAATGTTATGCTTAGGGCCATTTTTTTCTGTATTTTTTTTCTTTTAATCTACAGTGGGCAGTTCAAAGGCTACTAATATATTGGAAAAATTCTGAATTTGAAGGTCATGTCAACTTTAATATATATGTGAAGAAGTAAATAGATTTCCAGTCATCAGGATACTCAATGAACACACACACACACACACACACACACACACACACACTCACACTCACAATCTCTCTCTCTCTCTTTCTGTCTCACCAGCTTTAGGAAGACTGACATAATGAAAAGCTTTATAATTTTTCTGTAGCCTTTGGCTCACTTTCCCATTGGCCTTTCCTTGTGATGATGTCAATAGTACTTACAGCAGTATCTAAAAAGAGAAGTATGTTGGGCAAGCATCTGTTGAAGGTAATGTCATGATGACATAACTATAAGATGTTCAACACCACAGAAACAAGGATTAAACTATATCAGTCTATATTCATTCTTAACTTATTGAATTAATGGGTTCATTATTAAAGGTTAAATGTCTGCCATCAGCGGGCTCAAGAATGATCTATTGTCAGCTCAAACCTTGGAATATAGTTTGCAAATTCTGGCCTATAAAGTTTCACAAAGTTCTTAAGTTCTGTTCTAGCTTATAGTCCTGTCTTGATGCCCCAGAAGCTACAGCATAACCAGAACTCAATCTATTGGTAGAAAACTTGGGAGAAGGAAGTAATGATTAGTCTGTATCTTAGTTTGCCCTCTTCCAACTTTCTTTTTACTAGCTTATGCATTGTTGTTAAGCATTTTTTCATGGTCATACCATGCTGAATGTACTTAAATTGAATAAATGAAGACCAACATATAAAGAAACTGGGATAGATACATAGCTTTTTTCAAGAGAGACTGGAAAAACAACCTCTAACAAGATACCACCATTTATTACTACTCTGAAAATGTGAATAATAGTTATTTCAGTTTTCCAAAACTAAATAAATTTTCAGAGATTCTGTACTCCTGAGATCGCCAAAATAAGAATGCTTTATTTCCTAATTTTCTAGAGACCTAATAAGTGCAATGACCCAGTAATATATTCTTTCATTTGTGCCATTAAAATAGGATTGTTTTAAAATATTTTCCAATTATTTGCTATTTATAAAAATAAAAATTTTATATGTGTTACATTTGTATTTTGTGACCTTGCTAAATTATTATTTTTATTGGTTACTTTGTGGATTCCCCTTTTTTTTTTTTTAAGATCGTATCATCTAAAACTGGAAATAATTTCCCTCCTTTTCTTCCTTCCTTCCCTCTCCCCCTTCCTTCCTTCCTTCCTTCCTTCCTTCCTTCCTTCCTTCCTTCCTTCCTTCCTTCCTCCCTTCCTCCCTTCCTTCCTTCTTTCCTTCCCATCTCTCTCTCTCTTTCTCTCTCTCTCCCTCTTCCTCTCTCTGCTTTTTTTGCCTTATTGTAATAATTAGGGATGCCAGCGTAACATTAATTGAAATGAGAAATACCATATTTTTTTCCTTATTCCTGATTTTAGGAGATCAAAACTTTGCTGTTAAGTATAATATTAGCTATAGGGTTTGTGTAGAAATACCTTATCAGATTGAAAACTTCATCAGATTGAATAAATTTCCTTTTATTTCATGATTTACTGAGAATTTTTAATTGTGAATGAATTTTGAATTAAAATAAAATTATTATTTTGATATGTTTAATTTTTAATGGATGTTGCATTAAAATGCTTTTCTGCATCTACTGAAATAGCTTATTTTATTCTATTAATATGGTGTGTTTAGTAGAATTCTTATATGGCTCACAAATGTCCTAGCCCCTGGTATGTACATGCCTTCTAGTAATTATTCAGTTAAATGCTAATATAAGGGTCGCTGTAAAGGGATTCTGTAGATGTAATTAAGATCCCAAATCAACTGACCTTAAAACAGGGAAATTATCTGGGTGGGCCTGACCAAATAAGCCCTTTAAATCTGACAGAGAAGTCAGAATGATTCAAAGAGTGATTAGGATTTGACAAAAGTTCTCAGTGCTGGTGTGGAAGAGGTGGAGGTCTTGTAATAAGGAACCCGGGAAGTCCCCAGCTACTAACGCCAGTCTATGGCTGCCAGCCAGCAAGGAAAGGGGACCTCAGTCTTAAGACTCTAAGAAATTATATTTTGCTAACAATCTTAGTAAGCTCGTAAGTGGATTTTTTTTCCCCTGAATCTCCAGATGAGAACTCAGTCTGGGGAAAACCTTGATTTTTGACTTTGAAGTCCCTAACAGAAAATCCAGCTGAGCCACGTCTGGGCTGCTAACATACAGAACTGTGAGCTAATACAATTCAATAAGTACATGGATAAATAAACTGTGATGCATTAGTACAATGGAATGTTATTCAGTAATTTTTAAAGGGCCGAGCTGTATGTGGGAAATCTCTGAACTTTTTACTAAATTTTGCTGTGAACCTAAAACTGCTCTAAAAATCTATTTTAAAAAATGAACTATTGAGCCACCAAAGGATTTTGGGGTACACTAAGTGCATTTTGCTAAATCAAAGAAGTCAGCTGAAAAATCTTTATGTTCTGTATTATTTCAACTCTATTATATTCTGAAAACCCAAAACTATAAGACAGTAAAAAGATCATTAGTTCCAAAATTTCAGGGGGAAGGAGAAAAGATGAATAGGTGTAGCACTGTGGGTTTTTAGGACAGTGAAACTATTGTGTATGATACTATAAATGTAAACATGATGTTATGCATATGTCAAAATCCGGAGAACTGTACAACACAAAGAATGAACTCTAATGAAAACTATGGACTTTGGGTAATAATAATGTATCAATATTGGTTCATCAGTTGTGGCACAAGTACCACACTAAAGCAAGATGTTAATAATAAGAGAAGCTCTGTGCATGTGATGGGACAGACGATATAGGGAACCCAGCACAATTTTTCTCTGAACCTAAATCTGCTCTAAAAGATTAAGTCTGTTTAAAAAATAATAATAAATAAATTGGAAGGTTAAAATACTTAATACTTTACTTTAGAAATTAATAATTTACCTCTTACGCTAATATTTACTTTACATAAATGTAAAAACTTTGCACCTTAAAGATTCATTTACCACTTCCATCACCGCTGATAATGTAAATGGTGTGCATACTACATCTACATGCATTATAAATCCCATAAGATGATCCTATAAATTTTGTTTCAACAACACATGTATTTTAAATAAGAGGAAATATATTGTTTATATTTATTCACATATCAAAATTTTCCAATGATCTCTATTAGTGTTTCAAGGACTGAATTTCACACTGCTCTCATTTTCAGCTAAATAACTTTTATTTTTATTTATTTATTTAGAGATGGAGTCTCGCTCTGTCATCCAGGCTGGAGTGCAGTGGTGCGATCTTGGCTCACTGCAAGCTCTGCCTCCCGGCTTCAAGTGATTCTCCTGCCTCAGCCTCCTGAGTAGCTGGGACTACTGTCGCATACCACCACACCTGGCTAATTTTTTGTATTTTTAGTAGAGATGGGGTTTTACCGTGTTAGCCAGGATGGTCTGTATCTCCTGAACTCGTGATCCGCCTGCCTCGGCCTCCCCAAGTGCTGGGATTACAGGCGTGAGCCACTGTGCCTGTCAACTTTAATTTTTTAATAGCATTTCCTACAGCATAGTATAATGGAAAATTTTCTTAATTTTTATTTATCTGAAAATACCTTTATTTCACCTTTATTCTAGAAGGATAATTTATTTGGCTAGACACAAGATTCTGGATTTCCATTTTTCTTTTTCTTTCTTTTCTTTTTTTCTTTTTACCACCACTTTAGAGATATTTACCACGGTCTTCTGGCCTCAATACTTTTTGAGAAATCTTTATTCATTCAAATATTTGTTCCCTTAATGCAGTATTTCATTGTTCTCTGACTATGAAAATTTTCACTTTCTCATTGGTTTTCAGTAGTTTAGTTTGGATACATCTATGTGTTGTTCTTATCTATTCTGCTTCGGATGTTCTGAGCTTATTGAATCTGTGTGTGTCAGTCATTAACCAAATTTAAGAAGTGTTCAGCCATTATTTTTTAAACTTTTTTTCTGCCCCATTCTCTCTCTTCTTCTGCCTCATTCTCCCTCTTCGTCTGCACCTTCAATTATATTTACGTCGGACATTTCAATATAGTGTCACAGTTACCTAAGTTTCTGTCCATGTTTTCTTCATTTTCGTTTTCTCCTACTCAGGTGGATAAACTCTATTAATCCATTGTGAATTTCACTCTATTTCTCTGTCATCACCATTCTATTATTCTACAATTAGGCTTATCTGGTGTTGTTATTTGTGTGTTTTGAGGTGCATTTTTCAGTTCTTAATTTACTTTGGTTCTTTTTAATGTTTTCTATTTCTCCGTTAAAATGTAGTCACTTTTGATTCATTATTAATGAAGTTTCTTTTGCCTAATTTGCATGATCATAATAGCTACTCTAAAGTTTTTCTCTAAAAATTTCAATACTTGCTATTATCTTGGGGTTACCCTCTCTTGATTTTGTTTCTATTGAGAGTAGGTCAATTTTCCTGGTTCTTCATATGTTGAGTAATTTTGTATTTTGTATTGTGACGTTTTGTTGTGAGGACTCTGGATTCTGCTATAGTCTCCTGAAGAGTGTGATGTTTTTGATTTAGCAGGCAATTGCATTGGATAGACTCCAATTATAAACTCTCAGCTTAGGGTACATGGTAATTAAAGTCTCACTTCAGACTGCATGAAGTCCGACTGGTAAATTTGTAATTGAGGAACAGAAACACATGGGTCAAATATATACCTGACTCATTTTTTTTTTAGTCATTTGACTCCCCTTCTTGGCTCATTTTTTTTTTTCTGAGTTTCCCTCCTCATACCTATCTCCACCACTACTCTCTGGCAGTGCTGGTTGCTACAAGCTTCTTTCCCATGTTCTTTAACCTAGAAAGATATCTAGCTAATTCCTGAGGCTGTAGCCACTCTGCACCCTCCTGCAAGTGTTGCTGCCTTCAGAGCAAAGATGAAAAGTTAAAAAAAATTATGCTTGACTGGTTGCTTTCTACAAGTTTGGACTTGTTTCTGGAATCTGCCTACTTGTTCAAAATATTAATAGCATATGATATTATAAATTAATGATTAGTTTTATATATTGCAGAAAATATTTAATTATGCTGATTTTTCCTAATATATTTTTATGTTTACAATTTGACTTAGTAAAGGACGAAAACAAAGTAGCAAAATAATGACATATACCTTGCAAGTTTGTTATAATGCATAAATAAGATAATGCATATAAAGTGCTTAGCAGAACATTATACATAAAATAGGTTTTCAATAGATGGTGGATCCTTATCTTTGGCCTTAAGTTGATGCCAATGTTGTCATTATTTGTTCATTTTTATCATAAATCCAAGAAAGAACATCGTTGGCTCTACTGACAACGGAATATTGAAGGAGTAACTTCGTATTCCCTCTCATATTAGGGAAAGCTTTTAAAATTTTAAATGTCTATTCAAGTCTTCTGGACTGATGGCCTCTTGGAAAGAAATTTGAATGGAAACTGTTCCACTGAAGAGGCTCAGCAGGCCTCTAGTTCTGGAATAGTCTTTGGACTTTCTTAGAATTCTCAGTGTGAATAGATCAAGTTTTCGTTGACTTTTTTGTGTTTCAACATTTTTTTTCTTTCTTTTTTTTTTGAGACAGAGTCTCCTTCTGTCGCCCAGGCTCTGCTGTAGTGGCAAGATCTTAGCTCATTGCAGACTCTGCCTCCTGGGTTCAAGCAATTCTCCTTCCTCAGCCTCCCCAGTAGCTGGCATTAAAAGTGCCCACCACCACGCCTGGCTAATTTTTGTATTTTTAGTGGAGACAGAGTTTAACTATGTTGGCCAGGCTGGTCTCCAACGAAATCCTGACCTCAAGTGATCTGTCCACCTCGGCCTCCCAAAGTGCTGGGATTACAGGTGTGAGCCACTGCGCCCAGCCAAGTGTTACAAAGTTTTTTACCTATATCTTCAGCTCTGATTAATAAACACTACACATATGGCTGTATTGTTATATACCCAAAATTCTTATACCATTTTTAATTTGTTTTGCTTTCAGTTAGTAAAGTTTGATTTGGCTACTCACCAAGGGAGCAGACTTGATTGCAAAAATTCCTATAACTCTCTGTTGCATTTAGAGCTTGGAAATATAAATAGCTTGTGGGTGTATGTGTCCCCATGTGTATGCTTCTGCATGCTAGCTAACTGATACCTCTTTAAAGAATATTTGATCCATACACTCCAAGTAATCGATTTTAGCTCAATGACTTGGAATGTATAGATCAAATATTATTTGAAGTCCCAATCTGTAAAGAAAACGTCTAATTACCTGTGGGTGATGAGAAATACAATTACACCATTGTATATTGTTCTGAGGAATACTTGCTATAAAGTTTTATCTAAATCAATGTATTTTAAACCTAATGCATTGTAATCAAAGCAGAACTCCACATGGTTAAGATTATAGAAATACCCTTGTTCCATAAAGCCCTGAAATGGTCTTGGGACATGAAGTAGATTTTCTTCAGCAGAATTCAGAAGCTGGCCAGGAAACATAAATTGCTAAGAGACTGTAAAAAGCACATTGGAGTTGGGCCAGATATTACTCCTTGAATTAAAAGAGTAATTTGAAAATCAGGACGCTACTTTATTTTTTAACCAATAGCTAACATTGGGATTTCAGATAGGGAGGAATATGTTTTGATTAATTCTGCTCTTTTCAGAGGGAACCTGGCAGCTTTGTCCTTCACCAGCTGGAATTTATGTAAGGCCTTATGGAACAAGTCAGCCAACAGGGAGTTACAATAATCTAATCTTCGTGGCCTGGATACTGCCTTGCGTGAGCAGCTTGCATAAGTAAAGCATGTTTCAGTTTCCTGCTATGGAGTTGAGAACACAGAGGTATTGCACTGGTTTCCCTTGTGTGACTAGACTTCTCTGAGAAAGACAAGATCCTCATTTCCTTTATCTGACTAACTGATTTGAATATTCTGGGTAGAGAGAAAAGCAATAGAAGCTATTAAGATGAATGATACCTCTCTAATTATGCAATAAACCAGCCATGACCTTCTAAATTTAGGAGAGTTAAGGTTAGCAGTTTTCCACTGAGTTTGATTCATCCTGATTGGCACAATTTATAACAAAATGTAAATAACCAGGTTCATGCTGGTTATTTGGGATTTTGCTTTAATTGTTTTAATTTTTGTGCATCTGCCTTGCTTAGCATCTTTGCTTGGCTAACAATTTAGTTTTTATTTATGTCTAGTGTTGGTTACCCTCTGGGAATAACACATAAATATATAGGTTGTTTCATCTGGGATAGCCTTTAGAGTTGGGTCAATGCTAAGTTTACCTCCATTCCCCATCCTTACCTCATGGATGGTTTCCAGAACAGTACCTATCATGGTGTACCTTATCCAAAATATTTATTGATCAGATGAAAATGTTCTTACAGAGGAGAAATATTTTTGTTGCATGGTGCATACTATGTAACAAAAATATATGAATGCTTAACTCTAACTTACAACATGGATCATTTGCTCCCCTGAAGATATAAGATGACTTTCTGACAAGTATACTCTTCGGAAATATTTCATACCAAAATGCAGTAACACATTAAGGAGCAATGGTATATAAAGTCACTTTGATTAGAATACATTTACTTTTTGTCCTTTTCTAGGAGAAGGACTCAATTTTTCCCATTCTCTATTTAGGGCTTATTCTAGTTATTCTATTTAATCTGTTATAAATGTGTATAATATTGACATATATGGTTTTATACCATTATATTCAATCGAGTAGTTTGTATTTACCATGTAGACATTTTCTCTTGGAAAGGAAAAAAATAAATCAGGCTCTTTGCTTTGGATTTTAAACATCACTTTCCTATACAGTAATAAGATATATTTGTGTTCAGCTAATGAGACATTGCTCTATTTTTGTTATACCTGTATAACATAATAAGAAAACACTGAGATGCTAGATGATCTCAAGTTCTAATTCAAAAGAATCTTTTCCTCTTTCTAATGCCTTTACTCCCTGGGTTCACCACTACTTTGATTATCTTTATCTGAAAAACACTTGATTCACAAGTGTTTAATTTTGTTCCTTGGTTAATGTTGTAGAATTAGAAGCTTTTAAAATAAAGTGATGGCATGAAGACAGGAGACTCAGGAGTACCTTGATTACACTTTCTGGAGGAACATCTTCTCCTCCCACACTTCTCATGGGAAAGACATAAACTGGGAGCAAGTAGCAATTTATTGTTAACTGGGGTTATGATCTGAATCAGTTCTGAATTTCAGAATTTGCCGTGACAAAGAACTAACCACCAGCAAACAAAAACAAAACACCTGCACGGGGAAAATTGTATGAAAGAAATGATAGCAAGATGCCCTAGCAACTCCAGGCAACTTTACTACCTTTATACTACCTTACAGCTTGCTTCCAGATCCTAGCTATGACCACCTCAACTTCTGTTCAACTGCTTGCTCCCTTGGGCCACACTCCAGCTCCTCTGATCAATTGAAATGACTTCTCCACCAAAGTAGTGCATCAGAACTGCTCTCTGAAGACAACCTCCTCTAGTTTCCATGGTTTCCCTGTTTCACTCTGTACACTTGGCTTTCAATGTCAATCTTCCGGTGCTTAAATCTTCTGTTTTCTCCTAACTTTAGCTGTCTTCTATCTTCATTTTCTTCATTCAGATCCAATACCACCATCTATCACTTCAGTGACCTTTGGCGATTATCTTCAACTTCCTCAAACTTTCTCATATCCAATGATGTGACTTTCTCATGTAAACAATTTTATGACTCTTCTTGTCTTAAGATGAAGTTTCAACCCCTATACAGGTTTCAGAAGGCCCTTCTGATCTGGTCCTTTCTACTTCCCTCCTCTTCTCTTAATATTCCCCTTGTCACACAAACTCTTCCAGCCAAAATGACCCCATTTTATCCCCGTTTCCTCTATCGTGTCCTTCCCAGGAGGTAAGAACCTCTTGGCTTTTTGTTTTGTTTTGTTTTGTTTTTTTTGAGACGGAGTCTCGCTCTGTCACCCAGGCTGGAGTGCAGTAGCGCGATCTCGACTCATTGCAAGCTCCGTCTCCCGGGTTCACGCCATTCTCCTGCCTCAGCTTCCCGAGTAGCTGAGACTACAGGCGCCCACCGGCACACCCGGCTAATTTTTTTGTGTTTTTAGTAGAGACGGGGTTTCACCATGTTAGCCAGGATGGTCTCGATCTCCTGAACTCGTGATCCGCCAGCCTCAGCCTCCCAAAGTGCTGGGATTATAGACGTGAGCCACCACGCCCGGCTTGAACCTCTTGGCTTTTATGAAATTTCTTCCTCTGCCAACATTATTGTTGGTTTCTGTCCTTTCCTCATGTAGCTAACTTCTACATACCACCTGTTCAGTTCTAGGAGGCATTTCCTGACTTCCACCTCTGCTTTCCTGCAGTACCGATGATTTATCTTATACTGGTATTTAGTAAGCTACATTGTAATTGACTCTTACATTGACTGTCTCCCTCAACAACAGTAAACACTGTGATACATCACTGTGTTCTCTGAGCTTACCACCATGGCCTACACATAGTGGGCACCCAATAAATATAGTTGAATATATCAAGAAATTTCAGATTTCAACAGGTTATGTAATTGGTCCAACATCATTCTTCTATACTGGACTGACACACACTTTTTAAATTTAGTCCTCAAGTCAACCCTTGGAAACCATTATTATTCTTTGGTTATAGCTGATGCGAACAGACATTTTCAAAAACCAACTAAATTACACAGTGTTCTAACTCCAGTTCTTCTGCATACCAAAGTACAATCTTAGATTTCATAACACTTTATATTAGTTGTATTAGATAAAAATCAAATTTCTCCATAATTAAAAGAAATACAACATGAAGAAGATAAACTATTTATTCATGGGGCTATAAGGAATTTTTGCCCTCTGTATAAAACAGAAAGATGAAAATGCAGTGTTTCCTTTTCATAACGCTACTTTGAGGAAATCACATGATACAATTAATCTTAAACAGCAGAAGAGCATGAGGCCTGTACTGACACTCCTAGGAGACTTACCAAACTTGTTTGGTACTTTCAAGGTCAGAAAATATAACTTATTTTGTGTTTGCCTCCTACACAGAAAAGACAGTTTGCTTCATTAATTTTAATGAAGGGGAAATCAGCATAAATGCCACAGATTAACAATAGTCTGTGAATTTGCTCTGATGAGCAGTGTATTTACTATACAATATAATTTCCATATATTTTTATTTTTTCACTTGCCTTAAATATGTTGAGGAAATATGTGACTACATTTCCTTATGAAAACTTTGGAGGTAACATTTCAGTAATTACAGGCACTATGCCGGTTAAACGACTATAGGAAAGTCAAGCCTTTCCCTTTATGTTTGTAGTATTTTGAGACCTAAGTGTTCCAAGTAAAATAATTTCAACTAACAAAAGCCTGTATTTCTATTAGATTGTTTACAAGATATTTTCCATATATATATATATTTCCCTATATATAGACAAATATACATTTTTATTTATCATATATATTCTTATATATATTTATATATTTATTCATACGTATATACTCATATATTTATATATTATTTATATATATATTCTTATATATCTATTTATTTTACCCACTACCTTGCATTATAGCTATGCTTCCAAACAGATACATATAAGTCTAGTCACAGGAATGAATTGCTTAAGTTCAGGTAGAAATTTCTGCAGTTGGTGAAAAATATTGGTACCTAAGCCATTTGCTGAAATTTTCAGTGCTTTATCAAAGTGTTATGCAATAACAACTATATCTTTGTCTTCCTCTATGTCTATATCTGTATCTACATTTGTATGTATACCATCTATCTCTCTATCTCCATGTCTGTTTCTATCGACATCTTTATCCTGCTAAGAGTGGCAGATCTGCTAAAAGCATGCCTTCATACGGGGGAATGTGACCTTGTTTGTTCTGATGGTACCACTATATATTTTTTGAGCCCTCTCTTCCTCTAGACACCAATGCCTTTCTAGTCAGTGGGTCTTATAAATAAGTCTCCCAATTCAACCTCCAAAATGTTTCTTGATCCATCTTTCACCTTAATCCCGCTAAACTTAGGTGAGACTTATCTTTTCCCATGATTACTACAAAAGCCTTTAAACTAAAGTCCCTTCTCTGAATAGCACACGTAAATAATCACGTTTCACATTCCTCTGGGAGTTATTTTTCTAAAACATAGGTATGATGGTATTATTCCTGTCTTTTAGAACCTTTAATGCCTTCTCCTTGCCTCAGGAATGTGAAATCATCACACTACTAGGGACTTTAACAAGTTGGCTTCGGTCCAACTATTTAGCATTAGGTGCAGCCAACATTTCTTTAATGAGTATGCACGTTCCGTGATTTGTAACTGTATTTATACAATTACCTCCATCCACTTCAAGCCCTAGAACAAATTTAACCTCCTCGGTGATGTCTTATTCAGTCTCTCAAAGTAGAATTCGGCATTCTCTTTTCTACTTTGTGGTAGCGTTGTGTTCAAAGTTTATTTATAATATTCATTCTGTTGTACTATGCTTGTTAGTTTGCCTATATTTTGTATCCACTTGTCCTCACAATTCGATTGCAATTTCCCTTTTATCTTTCCAATTTCTAGAACAGAGCCTATTTTTCATATGCGAGGGCTGACTGAATTGAACATAATAAAATATCATGTATTTTTGTCTAACATTTTTCTGCATTATGTATTATCTTAAAAAGAATTACGATGAAAAAATAAATCCTTTAAGAAATTATTATAACCTCTGCCTTATTTTAAAAAGAAACAAATAATGAACCTGAAGCAATAGAGTGACAGTAAGGGAAAGAGACGTCATAATCACATAGGGATATCAAGCAGCTTATGCACATGTGCTTGGAGAAGCTTGGGAAACAGGAGGACGCAGAGGCGGAAGCATTTGGAAGTAGGTGTATCAGGGGTGTTCTTATTTCAAGTAAGAGAAACTGGCTTATTTAAGGTAAATGTTATAGGTGTTACATGAAAACCAAGAGCAAGGATGCACCCAGATCTCAGAAAAAAATTAGTGAGAAATAAAAATAAAATCCGAAGTCTCCTAACTGACTGCGTAAACCCTCTCTTGGCCAAGGGACCCCAGAGAAACCTTAAGACTGAGTTTCCAGCCTCACAGGTCGAGAGGTTAACACACCTCATCACACTTTGTCCCTTGCTCACTGACATCAGGCTTTCTTGCCTAAGGGTTAAAAACACAGTCCTTTTGAAAGACTCACGCTACCGCTGATTTCAGCCAACTGCCAGATTGCTGCACCCCATTTTTGTCTCCATAGAGCAACTGACCAGCGTTTTCCTTCCTGATAAGAGACGACGAAAAACAGAGTGCTTCTGGCCAGTCTGTGGAGGATGCACAGTTGCGCACTGAGGGTTTTCATGTCCTCTGCTTCACCTTTCAACATTAGTGTGCCCCAAACTCTGCCCTTAGATTATGCTAATGCTGCCATGTTTTTGAACATGCCACCCATGAAAGGGCATGAATCTCAGTTGTACGTGTGCATGTTTCTCCTTTTATAAATATTCATGATTTCTCCTATAATCTATTAAATATGTATATTTGGCCACCATGCTCAGCATAAATTCTCGTTCCCTTTACCCCTTCCTTCAGGTGTTTAATCTCGGCTTCTGCCAGATGCTATGATTCCCAGCCTATGAAATGGCCAGACTGCAGGTTGCAACCCTTTATGAGAAATAAAGCTTTCCATTTCAAATTGATGAACCTTGTGATTCTTCAGTTGACATTAGATAAAGATCTGGAATGCCTTCTCCATCTACTCATCTCTGTGTCTACTTTATTCTTTCTCAATACAGATCAAATTTTCCCGTTGTAATATGGTGACTAACACCTCCCTTTGAAGATTAGAACCAGATTAAGTCTGATATCAAGTTTTAATTTTCAGTTTTTATGGGGAGCAAACTTCATCCAGCTTGAACAAGACACCAACCCTTGAACCAATTATGTTCAAGAGTAAAGAATGGGTCATGTTTGGCTTAGTGATGGCTAAGGCTCCCTCTCTAATATGTGGCATTGCTGGGTGGCTACAAACTGAGCTTAAGAGGGGTTATGGACAAAAGACTGGCTCATTAAGATGAAAATAAAGCCTTACTTTTTTTCAAAACAGATTAATAAACCCCATGTCTTTGTTTTAGGGTTAAATCAATTAACAAAATACATGAGTCACTAAAATGTAATCAAACCAAGGGGACTAATTGCTGCTCTGGTTTAAAAATACACACATCCCTCTAACCCTCTCTTGCTTCCTGAGAAGTGTTAGGGCTGGGCGCGGTGACGCACTCCTGTAATCCCAGCACTTTGGGAGGCCGAGGCAGGTGGATCACGAGGTCAAGAGATCGAGACCAGCCTGGCCAACATGGTGAAACCCCGTCTCTATTAAAAGTACACAAATTAGCTGGCCGTGGTGGCAGGCGCCTGTAGTCCCAGCTACTAAGGAAGCTGAGGAAGGAGCATCGCTTGAACCCAGGAGGCGGAGGTTGCAGTGAGCTGAGATTGCGCCACTGCACTCCAGCCTGGGCAACAGAGAGGCTCCGAAAAAAAAAAAAAAAAAGATGTGTTAGAACTCTTCTACTCTTTCCTCCTATTTCCATGAAAGAATTTTCACTAACCTTCCTAGGAGGGGAGGAGATATGGAGAAAGTATTCTGACTTCTTTACTCTTCTCTTGGGCAAATGAATAATTTGCTCATTTAATTGATATTGAGAGAAAGGCACTGCTCTCCCATTTATCCACGTGTACAAGGTAGTAACCTTCTTTTGCTCCTGTTCTGATGGGCTCTAATCAGTGACCCTAGGGGAATGTTCCAGGGCCATGTAGAGGCAGGGTAGGAGCGTAGCTTTCTTTTTGTTCCAGCCCTTGATGCTCAACGGATATGAGGAAGATTCTACCTCCAGTGGATTTGGGAAGAGGTGTGTGTGTGTGTTAGAAATCCTATTTTCCCTATGAATCTAGGTTGCATTTTCTATTCCAGCTTTGTCACATCAGTATTAAAAATTATTGTTTCCCATTTGATTTCAAATCATACGTATGAATAGAGGTCTGATTTATTAGCATCTATAAAACCCAAAAGAAGGTGCATGAGCTAGATAACCTTTTGAAAGGACCCAAGCATTCACTTAGCAACTAAACTAAAAAGTTTAATGCATTTGATTAAGATCAACTTTTTCCAGTTACAGAAGTGGAAGCCATTGTTCACTGGTGATGGATTTATTTTTCGTTCAGCACAGGCCTGGGTGCCATGAATGGGACTTTGCTGCTGACTGAAGGAAGCAGCATGGTTGAGGGAGGAATTAGGTCATTAAGAAAGGGAAAACTCTTAGTTCCAGTAAGTCCTCATGTCACTAAAAGCATAGCTTCTGCTTTTGTTTGTTTTGCCTTAAAAGAAAGGCTCTCAAGTTTTGTTAAGTAAACCATTTTGGCTCCCTCTAATGCGGTATTTCTAGTGTGGTTCCCAGCCCAAAATGTCACCATCCTCACAGGACTTGTTCAAAATGCAAATTTTCTGGCTCAGTCCTCAGAGGTTTCAATTCAGTGGGTCTAAAGTGATGGGGATCAAGAAGTTAGGGAAAATTGTGTCTTTTTTAAATTTTATTTTTATTTTTTGAGACTGAGTCTCACTCTGTTGCCCAGGCTGGAGTGCAGTGGTGTGATCGCAACTCACTGCAACCTCCACCTCCCAGGTTCAAACGATTCTCCTGCCTCAGCCTCTCCAGTAGGTGCAATTACAGGCACATGCCTCCACGCCCGGCGAATTTTCATATTTTTGGTAGTGACGGGGTTTCACCATGTTGGCCAGGCTGGTCTCAAACTCCTGACCTCAGGTGATCTGACTTCCTCGGCCTCCCAAAGTGCTGGGATTACAGGCATGAGCCACCATGACTGGCTGGAAATTCCTTTATCTTTAATGTTAACTTTGTAATTCAGAATTTACTTTGATCTTTATGAGGAAAAGTGAGTTAATCTTTGGATTTTAATTTTTCTCTAAAAATTAAAGGATGGAAGGTTAATATTCAAATTTGGGACATATTGCTATTGCTATTATTGTATTTGTGGGTATTTTTACTATTGTATATTTACAATAATATATAGACTCAATACATTACCTTGGGTGAGCTGTGTTTGCAAAGTGGCTGAGTCTAATTTAAGATGAAAAATGAGTTGGGGAGGAGGCTGAGCCTCTTGCACGGTTGGACCTATTTGATTCGTGAACTGCTCTGGTCTGGTTCCAGAAGCATGTTGAGGCAAAGGGCAATGCTCAGCAGCAGTGAACAGTAGGTTGGTGCTGGAGGCAGCCCTCAAGGTGCCTATCTCCCTGTTTGCCTTGTCCCCTGAGAGGCCAGTAGCATCAGTGAGTTGTTGGGCCCGGGAGTCCAGAACCCTGTTCTCCTAAGCCTTATATTTCTAAAGTGTTTCCATTTCACTCCCCAAGTGGTAACAGTATTGGGAAGATAAGTTCTGCCCCTCTCCTGAGCCCTGTTGACCTGTTCATTTGCGGAGCAGAAGTGAAGCATGTATTCAGTAGAGGATATTTTGCTGAGCATGTGTGGTTCTACCTTGTCCCTAGCTCTCTTGGGCCTGCCCACAATCTATATAAAAGGTTTGCTGGGCTCCTGCTGCTAGGGAAGAAGCATAACTCTATATGAAATGTGATTTGTCTTCCTCGTTAGTATAGTAGTGAGTATCCCCACCTGTCAAAACACA
The DNA here is from genome assembly GCF_029281585.2 of Gorilla gorilla gorilla. Taxonomy (NCBI): domain Eukaryota; kingdom Metazoa; phylum Chordata; class Mammalia; order Primates; family Hominidae; genus Gorilla; species Gorilla gorilla. The sequence continues at coordinate 128,053,767 of NC_073229.2, read as the reverse complement.
GTTGGTGGATAAGCATCAATATTATCATCTGTAAGTTTCTTAGAAATCAGAATCTCAGAGTGCTGGGCATAGTGGCTCATGCCTGCAATCCCAAACAACTGAGGAGACCGTGGCAGAAGGATCACTTGAGGCCACGAGTTCGAGACCAGGCTGTGCAACATGTTGAGACTGCAATTACAGGAAAAGAAGAAATTAGAATATCAGGGCTGATCCTAGACCTATTGAATCAGGACCTACTTTTTAACAAAACCCTGAGGTGGTTCGTATACCATTAACATTTCAGAAGCACCAATTTATTCTTTCCAAACTCCCAAGATAATAACAATGATCTGGAGTGATTTTTAAGATGCAGATTTTCAAGACCCATCTTGCTGTTTCAGAATCTCCAAGGAAGGGTTCTGAGAATATTTGGGAAACACTGGAAGCCCGTCTCTCACCATCTGGAGCAGCACTTCTCACACTTTAATGTATATTCATATCCCCCATGGACTTTGCTGACACACAGGCTCTGATTCAGGAGGTCTTGGTTGGGGTCAGAAGTTGATGTTCATGCTGCTTAATGACAGGCAACATTTAGTAGCAAGGCTACAATATCAGGGCTAGTGGGGATGAAGCATTGAATAATTTTGCAAATGTGTCTGATCTATCTATCTTTTGAACTCTCTTGGATATGGTGTCCTAAGGTCTAGATTTATAGACAGCATGTTAGTAAGTCTGTTTTTGAACACGGCTACGGTGTTCTCCAACTCAGCTTTATAAATAATAAAGCTGCTATTTTGATCTCCATATGTTTGACTCCTATGTCTATTCCTGATAGAGTTTGTGTGCATATGTGTTTGTGTGTTGGTGTGTTCCGTGTGTGTCTGCGTCTGTGTCAGTTTAAGCCCAAGCAAGGTGTAATAGTCACAATGTTTCTGTATGAGAGTAGTTTCAAAATCTCATCTCCACAGACAGTAGGATAGATATTAAACTCCTACTCCAACATCTCTTCCCAATTCAGGGTTTAAAAATAAAGATATATCCACAGAAGCTAATATTTCTGCTAGATGCTTCTGAGGCCAGGTTTAGTGTCATCAATGTCTTTCTCTGCTTGAATCAGAGGAGATAAATAAACATTTAATAACATTTTATAATTCCTTTAAGGTATGAGAGGTTCCATCAAAAAAGAAATTCTGTAGCACTTAGAAGGGGAGGCATGTATGTTACTAAGTCATGGATTTCCAGGGCTCAATTCATCTGTGCTAGTGGCACAGACTGGGGGAATCCTAATATACAAGGAAAAACCAGAGAACTTTGGTGAGATTTTTGTTTATAAGAATTTGCTGGGCACTGGCATGGTCTGTACCTGAATGCTCAAGGAAAGTATATACTTTGGAGGAAAGCAGACATTTTTTTTTTTTTTGGAATAGAGAGAAAGTGTATTCTCTCCCTTTTTCAGAGAGGAACTTATTTGAAATAAACATTTGGATGAAGGGTAGAGCTTTCTACAATTATCTCCACCTTTCAGAAAATTCTATGAGAGGAAAGGTCTTAGAGACAAATTGAGTCATGACCTAGGGGGATTTAAATTGTACAACAGAGTCATTTTTTAAAAAGCAGCATTTATATTTGGGAGGACTTATCAAGGATAAATATTCCTCAGTTAACCTTCCAAAAAAATTTTTATTGTTTTTGTCATTGTTTTATTCAGGTGTCTTTTTGTCTTGACAGTTAGGAGACATATAGAGACTGAAACCCAAAAGCAATTACTAAAGTATGACCTTTGCAGAAAACAAATAATTCAAATAAAACATAGGAAAGAGAAGATTCAATAGGAACAGGAGGGTTATGGAGTATTTAAGCAGTTGGTAATAGGGCAAGGTAGAGAATTAAGTGACTAAGAAAGCAAAAATGAATGTAACCAAGAGCTGAGAAACTTTCTGAGCTAGGTCCTTGCATGAAATAAAGTCAGTATTCATACTCTTAGACTTGGGCTAAGTTTCATAAAAGTTGTTTTATATTTTGTATCCATAATTTTTTTATTTTTTACTAAACAAAAATATGAGTGTCATGTCATTTATGTTAAAATCCAATGTTATCAAAATTATTAAATGCATGGTTTCTTATGAAGTCACAAAAGGAGATATAGAAAACAAATATTTGTTGGGCATTGCTAAGGCGATTTGACATTTTTTAGTTGTGCAGAATCCGTTATCTCTTCCTGATTGTATTGAGAGGTGAAGCCAGCTAGACTTCCTGGTTCGAGTGGGGACTTAAACAACTTTTCTGTCTAGCTAGAGGATTGTAAATGCACCAATCAATGCTCTGTGTCTAGCTAAAGGATTGTAAATGCACCAATCAGCACTCTGTAAAAACGCACCAATCAGCACTCTGTGTCTAGCGAAAGGATTGTAAATGCAACAATCAGTGCTCTGTAAAATGGACCAATCAGCAGGACATGGGTGGGGCCAAATAAGGGAATAAAAGCTGGCCACCCGAGCCAGCAGCAGCAACCAGCTCGGGTCCCCTTCCATGCTGTGGAAGATTTGTTCTTCCGCTCTTCATAATAAATCTTGCTGCTGCTCACTCTTTGGGTCCGCACTACCTTTAAGAGCTGTAACAGTCACTGTGAGGTCTGCAGCTTCATTCTTAAAGTCAGCGAGACCAAGAACCCACCAGAAGGAATAAATTCTGGACACAGTATCTCATTTCCTAGTGGGTAAATAACTATTCCTTACTGTGTGTAGACTTTCTAGGATGGTAATTCAACAGGCCATCTTCCATCATGGAAGATTAATCTGGAGCTCTTTTCCAGGTATTTGGATCTCAAGCAGTTGCTGCAAGTCTGAGAATGATTGGTTGGCAATTGTCCCCCTCCCCTTCCTCCAACCTCCCCTCTAGGCTTTCAGACAGGGAGACACTTGCTGGGATTCTTAATGCCTATGTGTGTTTTAGATGCCCAGTCCTGCTTAGTTCCAAGCCTGATCCTCCAGTTTTCTGTCAATTCAGCGTCTTGTCTCTAGCACCTCTCTGCCCCAAATATTTTTCCAACAAATTCCCTTTTGCAAAAATTTTCCAGTTCATACTGCTTGTTAATAAGAACTTGTTTTGTATAACACAAGACAAAATAAAACCCTCCTTTTATTGTATCCAGTAAAAAATGCATTTTAGATCCCCAAAGATTAAATAAATCATGTTCTATAGATATTGTATAGTAAATCATTTGAGAACATTAAGTATTATTTATATGTTTGCAATATATTTATTGTGCTTCACATTATCTCCTAATAGAAAAAACTCCAAAGTAAAGAATCAACTGAAATTTATGAAAGATTAGTCACAAAATAATAATGGTATTTAGCTCAGTGCAAATGTGAGATATCAGATAACTTATGCTCTTTCCTGTACTTTTATATATATATTTATATATAATTACTTACCATTTCATAATGTGTATGTATTATTCATATAACCAGAAAAATAAGCTATTTTGTTGAAAAAAGTGTAACTTATCAAAAGTAATTTTACTAGTATAAAAGTTAGATATTAGTTTCCTGATGTAAAATTATGTATCTGCCAAGATTTACTCTACATTGTTACACAGAGATTATAATTCTTACCTCTATTTTTCATTAGTTTCCACCTCCATTCCTTGTTCTCTCAGTTTGTTTAAAGCATACTACAATAAACTATTGGGATGTGGTAACTACAATTATTAGAAAACAAATACCAATAAAACTGTTATGCAGAAGATTGAAACTGGACTTCTTCCTTACATAATTACACAAAAATTGTAATCTTGAGTTACACAAAAATTAACTCAAGATGGATAAAGACAAAATATAAGACATAAAACTATAAAAAGTCTAGAAGAAAACATAGGAAATACCATTCTGGATATTGGCCTTGGTAAATAACTTATGTAAGTCCCTGAAAGCAATGGAAACAAAAACAAAAATTGATAAGTGTGACCTAATTAAACTGAAGAGCTTCTGCACAGCAAAATAAACTATCAAAAGAGTAAATAGGCAACCTATAGAATGGGCAAAATTTTGCAAACTATGTATCTCACAAAGATCTAATATCTGCAATCTATAGGGAACTTTCATAATTCAACAAAGAAGAAAACAACCCCATTAAAAAATGGGCAAAAGACATGAACAGACACTTCTCAAAAGACGTATATATGGCCAACAAATATATGAAAAAACGCTCAGCATTGCAAATCATTAGATAAATGCAAATCAAAGCCACAATAAGATATTGTTGCAGAATTTTACTCCTTAGTTCAGCTAAAACCTAGGTTCTTGTCATGTGACCAGGAAAACTTAGGCACATCGACACATTGAAGGGTGAGTAGAGCAGGGTTTTAATGGGTGAACAGATAGAAAAACTCTCAGTAAAGCAAGAAGGTTTCCTGCTAACAGGCCCCCAACCTCACATATTCAATCCCAGGACACCACACAGGAACAGAAAGGAGCAGGTGCCTCTCCTGCATAAGGTGCAAATTCCCCATGGCTACACCCACTTCTCCCAGTGCACAAGTCAGGCTCCAGTCTGCTGTGGGCATGACCAGACAAGCCCTGGGCAGGTTCCCTCACCTGCACAAAAGCATCTGATGTAAACACTTGTGGGGTGGGTCAGAGATTCTCCAGGTACCCCTTTTTATCTGCCTAGGCATTTGGCCATCTCATTCACAGCTCTAAAGAAGTACATCTTACTGCTGTTGATAAGGATAAGGATAAGGATAAGGACAAGGACAAAGACCAATCTTAACTGCTTCCTGCTGACAGGGGGCACTGTTTTGGGAAAATGGAAGTCAGATCTTCTTCAGGGGCCTAAGTGACCCCAGCAAAAGGGGCTATGGTCTGAGGCTCTGGCTGCATGAGCATTTGGAGTTTGATGGTCTGAAGGCAAGAAGAGAAAAACCAGGTTATCAGAAGTCATGTATTAAAATGAAACAAGCAGGGAAAAGGACAGCTCAAAAATCCTGAGGCCTTTTACCAGTTTGCACAGGGAGAAGGAGGCCACAAGCATGAATGGTAAAAAAAAAAAAAAAAAACTTTTACTCTTTTGCCAGCATGCCAGTCTTCTGGCTTTCCTTCCCCTGAGCCCAGTCTGAAGCCAACCAGTCTAAGGTTTGGGAAATTAACTTTTCCCAGTTTGGAGGATGCATCCAAGGGAAGTGTCCTGTAGTATGGAGACATGATTACCTATCAGTGAAGTGAGGAAAGAGGAGGAAAAAAGAAAAAAGAAGGCATTTTTTTTCCCAGAGGAATCCCAGAGGTTCAGAATGCATTCTTAAGGGGTACAGGCTGAAGATGAATGGCTACTGATCTAGAAAGAGGGAAGCAGGTGCCCCTGGTCCTTTCTCTTCCTAGCAAATACCCAGGGTAAGTAAGAGAGAGAAAGTGAGGCATTGCTCTATCTTCCGTCCTTGCATCCCCTAGTCCTGGTGACTGCGACAGAGTGCCACCCATGAGGGTCAAAGTGGCTTTCACCTGTGTTAACAGGGGGCCTAGAGGGTGGGAGTATCCGCTCTTACCCATGTACACCCTATCTCCCCTGCTTTCAGTAGCCTTTGAATTCCCTAGACCTTATTTATTGCCATGGATACCAGTGTGATGTTTATCCATGAAATGAGAAGCTTGGCTTAATCAGCAGGAATTAGTCATGATCACCTGCGCTGTGCCTTTTAACTTCCATTATCATCTGCCTCTGGATCCCTCAGATCCAGTTTTCTTTCCTGAGGCTTTGACCTGAAGCTTGGAATTGAGTTTGGGACAAAACTGTGTCTTGCAGTGGTGTTGTATGGACTCCTTATCATAAGCCAAATGCTAAGGTGAAGCTGTGGGATTGATTTGTCCTCCAACAAGGGAGAGGAAAAGATGTCTTGTGACACACCCAAGACATCCTTGGTGGTGTAACTTGGTAGCTATAGTTATGCTTGCTAAGATTTTGGTGATGAGGCTTGGCTCCATTGGTCTTACTTTCCCAAAGAGGAAACCTCCAGGTAATGGGCACCCTATTTATTCCCATCACCTGGCAGGATTTTCAGGATTTCAGGATTTCAGTTCCCCCCAGTGCACATGTCTGGCACCAGTTTGCTCAGAACTAGAATATTGATCCAGATTTTTACATCACACATCCACTTTTATTCCTTCTGAGCTGCAGTTGGAGATTGCTGGTTGGTTCACAGGAACAAGCAGGGATAGTCTAAAATGTAGGCAAAAACTTAAAAACAACTAATGAGTGTAGATTCTAATGATGATAAGTTTTGAAACTTAATTTCTCTCTAGTCCTCATTTCTGTTAAAAACAATTCATGATAGGACTGCATTTTTTGCAAAATAGACTTTATTCTTATACTTGACCTGATTATTTGCATAAAGTGTAGCAAGAATAATTATTTTGATATAAGCCTTTTAGATTGGCATTGATTGAACTCTATTCCACAAAGAATCTCAAATAAGACCTTTTAAAGCTGAGCCCACCCAGAGATGCCAAAATATTGCAGAATTTTGCTCCTTAGGTTAGCTAAAACCTAGGTCCTTATCACACAACCAGGAAAATTTAGGCACACAGATACGTTGAAAGGTGAGTAGAGCAGTGTTTTATTGTGCAAAAAGGGGGGAAAAAAAAGGAAAAACTCTCAGCAAAGTGAGAGACTAACAGGCCTCCAACCTCACAGATTGAATCTGAGGCCACCATACAGGAACAGAAGAGAGCAGGTGCCTCTCCTGCATAAGGTGTGAATTCCCCGTGGCTCCACCCATTTCCCCCCAGTGCACATGTCTGGTACCAGTCTACAGTGGGCATGGCTAGCTCTGGGCAGGTTCCCTCGTCTGCATAAAAGCATCTGATTTAAACACTTGTGGGGTGTTTTGGAGATTCTCTAGGGACCCCTTTTTATCTGCCTAGGCATTTGGCTGTCTCATTACCATCTCAAACCAGTCAAAATAGATATTATTGAAAGTCAAAAAATAACAGATCTTGTTGAGGTTGCAGAGAAAGGGGAACACTTACATACTTCTGATGAGAATGTAAATTAGCTCAACCACTGTGGAAAACTGTACAGATTTTCCAAAGATCCTGAAACGGAACTACCATTCAACTCAGCAGTCCCACTACTGGTTATATACCCAAAGGAAAATAAAATGTTCTACCAAAAAGATGCGTGCACCTGTATGTTCATCACAGCACTATTCACAGTAGCAAAGACATGGAAACAACCTAGATACACATCAATGATGAACTAGATAAAGAAAATGTGGTACACATACACCATGGAATACTACACAGCCATAAAAATGAATGAAATCATATCGTTTGCAGCAACATGGGTGCAGCTAGAGGCAAGTATCCTAAGGGAATTAACACAGAAAGAGAAAACCAAATACTGCATGTTCTAACTTATAAGGAGGAGCTAAACATTGAGGACATGTGGACACAAAGATGGCAACAATAGACACTGGGACTACTTGACATGGGAGGGTGGGAGGAAGGGATGGGTTGAAAAACTACCTATCAGCTATTATGCTGATTACCTGGGTGACAAAATTATCTGTACACCAACCCCCCATGACATGTAATTTACCCATGTAATAAACCTGCACATGTACCCCCGAACCTAAAATAAGTCGGAAAAAAACCTTACTGTTAGAAAAAAGATAATATGTACAGCTACAGATGTTAATGTAAGTTGAGAGTTCCTAATCTTTTAGGGATTTGCTACATTTAGAGTAGAATCATATGTATTATAAAAGCAAATGCAAATTTAAAATAAAAGGCTTAAATACCCCCAATGAAAATAAGGGAAGAGACCCTCGCCACCTGCCCCTGCTTTTTCTTAAGGTATTTACTTCGGAATACTTGTAAACTCCTTCTTGTCACTTTGAAGTGCTTTTTATATGTGTTTGAATGTCTCATAATGCTCTTTTGATAGCTAAATAAACCTCTTGCAAACTTTGAGATACAGGAATGTCTTTCTTAAGAACCTGGGAATCATCTCTTTGAAATACAGTCTTCAAGGAGGATGGTGCCCCTGTCTCTCAACTTCTGTGGGAGGGCAGGAGACTAACTTATTTGGGTGCCTTGCTCCAAGTTGCTAAATTACCTCCTGTCATGAAGACACGAGAAGTTTCTTTTTACTTTGGATAAAGCTGTTTAGCTAACACAGATGGTCATCCCAGCTACTGTAGGGATGAAGAGGAAAAGCTTTCCTTTCCCCCTCTAAAGAGTTCCTGAAAATGAACTTACAAAAGGCAGAATTAGTGGGAGAAAAAAGTATACAGTTTTAAAAAATGTGTGTAAGTGCAGGAGAATGATTATCCAATAACCCAATGAGGCCTAGATTTGTCTGTGCCCTTCTTCATAGGGGAAAGAGTGCTGGGGGTTGTAGGAGTGGATGATTTTTGGGGAAATGAGTGAGCCCAAAGAACAATGGCCTATGGCAAAGTTCCTGTGAGCTCTGGTAAAGGGAAGCTGAGAGGTAGAACTTAACTGTGAACGAAGTTTGTCTTATGATGCAGATAAAACCTATTTTGGAGCTGGCCTCAGAAGAATAAAGGAAACTATCTGGGTACGGTGATAATTCTCCCAGTCTCTTCTCATCTCAGGTGGTTGATCTTTTCTGTTTTTTTGTTTTGTTTTGATTTTTTACTTTTTTTCACAGTCAGATTTTGCTTTGTTGCCCAGGCTGAAGTACAGTGATATGATCATAGCTCACTGCAGCCTTGAATTCCTGGGCTCAAGAAATCCTTTGATTTTTTCTAGAGACAGGATTTTATTATATTGCCCCGGCTGGTCTTGAGCTCCTGGCCTCAAAGTATCCTCCTCCTCAGCCTCCCAAAGTGCTGGGATTAAAGGTTTCAGTCGCCATGCTGATTTCCCAGTTATTTTATGAGATTCCTAGGGAGAGGGTCTTAAGACAATTGCATTTGTTCTGGAAAGAAACTCTTAGTCAGATAAGGATATTTGGTGCCTCAGAAAAGCAACAGAATCTGAGAGCCAGGGGGCCAAGGAAAGATAAGACAGAGATCTTGGTTCTGAGGCTAATATCGGAGTCCATTCAATGTTCCTTAATTCAAAATGTTACTGGAAGGGGGTCCCAAGAGTGGATTCTTGGATCTCACGGAAGAAAGAATTCGGGGCGAGTCCATAGAATAAAGTAAAAGCAAGTTTATTAGGAAAGTAAAAGGAATAAAGAACGGCTACTCCATAAGCAGAGCAGCGGTGTGGGCTGCTCAACTAATTATACTTATAGTTATTTCTTGATTATACGCTAGACAAAAGGTGAATTATTCATGATTTTTCTGGGAAAGGAGTGGGCAATTCCCAGAACTGAAAGTTCCTCCCCGTTTTAGACCATGTAGGGTAACTTCCTGATGTTGCCATGGCTTTTGTAAATTGTCATGGCACTGGTGGGAGTGTCTTTTAGTATGCTAATACATTATAATTATTGTATAAAAAGCAGTGAGGATGACCAGAGGAGACCGTCTTGGTTTTGGTGGGATTTGGCTGGCTTCTTTACCGCATGCTGTTTTATAAGCAAGGTCTTTGTAACCTGTATCTTGTGCCGACCTCCTATCTCATCCTGTGACTTAGAATGTCTAGCCTCCTGAGAATGAAGCCCAGTAGGTCCCAGCCTCATTTTCCCAACCCCTGTTCAAGATAGAGTCACTCTGGTTTGAGTGCTTCTGACAAAAACACTCAGTATGCCAAAGTGCCATATTTTTGGCTATCATTTTCTGTGCCCCAACCCTACTAAGTAAATTTAGGATGAACTATGTATGACGAATGGTGCTGTCAGGTCCTCTTACTTGAGGACTAGCAATTGTTTAATCTTGAAAACATATATGTTATGGATTGTATCTGCTTGGCTATTTAAAAGGGTGAGTTTTTTTTTTTTTTCTGTCTTGCAAATCTCTTAGCAGATTGCTTGTGATACACATCAGGTTCTGGTTTAATATTTATTGAGTAACAAAATTACTTTCTTTTCTGTCTTTGTGGATAGGTTTTCTGTGTTGGGAGGTAATTTTTCTTTTAATTATATTTCTCCAACTATGTGACATAGACAGTCATATTTCTAAAGATTCAGGATATTGTTAATTCTATGGGATGTATTAAAAGAAAAAGAAATCCAAGATCATTTAAAAAAATTTCTTACCCGGGAGGCAGAGGTTGCAGTGAGCTGAGATCGTGCCACTGCACTCCAGCCTAGCGACAGAGTGAGACTCCGTCTAAAAAAAAAAGTTCTTTAACAGCTCCTTTTAAAAAATGAAATAATTTTGCTATAATGTGTATTTTGTGTGTGTGTGTGTGTGTGTGTGTGTGTGTGTGTTCTGGTATGTACTATTAATTGCATGATCTCTGAGAAGAGGATCTGTGCTTAGACTTTAATAAATAGAGCTAGTACCTACAAGCTTGTTTATTCTACTTGGTACCCTAAATCCTTCTTTGTGCATTGGGTATTTATAATCTAATAAATGCCAAGAAACATTTTGAGAATAGTCTAATTATTTTGGTGTTTATTGTTCGCTTACATACCTTGTTTGTATTTTTCTGGGGTAAATTTATGCTAAAAATAATCTTTAGAGTATATGCTATAATTTAGCTCCAGGAACAGATGTGGTTTCTAAATTTGGGATGCAGTGTTCCTCAGGCTATCCCTCTGTGTGGTCTTTGAGACTTTAGTAGTAGCAATAATCATAGTTCATCTGACTCTGATAGTTTTTATGTTTTTATATAGCCCCAAATGTACATTACATGACCTATTTGATGGCAGGAACGTTTTCTACTTAGTAATATGAATATAAAACAACAATGACAAAAAAAATTAACAGGAAATAAAAATCAAATAGTGGTAAGTTAACTTACTGAGGTTTTGTATTTATTCTTATTCTGAAAGAATGCAACTTTTTTTTTCCTAAAATAAATATAAATAAATCAAATCTCTTTGGCTTGATATTGTTAACTATGGGGAAGCATTGATTAAGACTGGAATAATTTGAAATAAACTGTCCTGAAATTTATATTCAGGGACAACAGAAGTCAACAAAGGGAAGATAATGTGCAAGTACATGTATATATAAAGGATCCAAATTAAATATAATAACTGTTCTCTTGTTCTCTATTAACTAATATTAGTTAATTAATTAATTAGTTAATTCTCTTGTTCTCCATTAACTAATATTTAGTCCTTATAGTAAGCAACAGTGAATACTATATTTACAAGGTAAAAATAAATAACAGTGAATTAATAAATTTAAACAAAATTAAAGGAAGCAACTTATTTTAATGTATTGTAGAGGTGAGATCCCTGATTTGTCTGGATTAATTTCTGAAGTTTTAGTGGCCTCTGTACTGTCTTTGGGGATGTAATGCTTTCCTTCCTCAGGCAAAATTTCATAAAAACAAAGGCATTTCTAGACAGCTGCCTGATTTTGGACTGCTGCTGACCAATATTAGGAAAGAGCTGTTGTTCCTAATCAGAACAGACATTGGTCTCTTTCTCATGCAAATTTTTACTTCTAACAGCACTTTGAGTCACAATTCAGCCAAGGATTGGTCCTGATTGTATGGGGTTGCTAGGAAACACCCTTCTGTGAATGCAGGTTTAAAGATACTTTTTCACAGTGCAAATTTTTTACAATGATGGATATTAAATTTAAGATGATGTGTGAATTAAACAGTTTCATAAAATTGAAGATAAAAGGTTTTGGTTCCTCAGAAAATATATAAATAATTTCTGGCTTAATTTTTAATCTAAAATTTCTACACTTCAATATTGAAGAAATGAAATTTCCTCTATATGGCAGTGTTTTGCTGTGTATCCACAAACGTGAAAGGATATTAATTAGCATGTTGTTAGAGTGTAAGAGACTTTAATAGCCTAACTGGAAGGGCGCCCACATGTCCCTGGAAAATTACAAGCTGCAACTCACAAGCTATAACTGATAACCAGATGGATAAGTATGGAGTTAATGTTATTTCTTCTGGGACCAGAATGTCAAAATGAATATCTAATTAGGCTACTGAATAACTTTAGGAACACACAACAAAAATAAATCAAGGAGCAGTTTTAAGAACAATAAGAATAGGCCAAAGCTATCTTAATATTAAAATAAAAATCAAAGGAGTGAAGCTTTGGAATTATTGAATATAGAGCAAATATAATATTGACTACTATACTTATTTAAATAGGTTAGGTGAAATTTATTTAACTCTCATTCGATTTTTAACGCTGATTTATAAATTGGTGAAATAGCATGGCTACAAATTATATAAAGATAAAAGTATCTTTAGAGAAGCTGGAACAATTGGCTAAGCAGAAAGTCTTTTTTTAAGAAAAATATACTTTTGATGTTTCTTTGAATTCTATAAAAGAAAAACATTTATTTGAAATTATATCAATAAATATTTTTACTTGCTGTAGGGATAGAGGTGAACAAAATCTCTCTGTGCTCTAAAATCATAAAAAATATTGTTGATAGTTGGAGTAACTTGTAGAATTAATGTCTAGAGGCCTCTAATTTTGTACAATAATTTTAGGAATTTCAAGTGCATGTGTGTGTATGTTCATAAAATAAGCGTATTATTATTTTTTAAGAGATTTATTTTTTATTCACCTCTTGATTTTAATTGTCTTTGAGGCTAAAGATAAAATTGGTCAACAACACAAATGTCTGTTACCAGTTTTAACTAACCAATTGAAGAATCTCAAGACAACAAACAAGTATGTTTACTCATTTCAATGCACAATTTGTACCATCATTTCTTGTTTAATGGAGAGCTTTGGGTACAGACACACAAATATACACCTAGATAGGTAGATGTTTTTTAAATGGATAATAATCTCCAAAAAGGAATTTTTCAGATGAGAAATAGGATAATGAGATTTTACTTGAGACTTCCAAATGAGATAGTCTGAACATTTGGTTGAAAGCCAGTACACTATTGTGGCTAATGGCATGGACTTTAGAATTATTCAAAACTGGGTTTAAATCTGTGATCCACTAATTAATGTTGTTATGCCTTTGTGAAAATACTTCTCTCTCAAATAATCAGTTTCCTCGTCAGCAAATTGGGTAAATAGTATCTCTGCCATAGAGATCCCATAAAAGTTAAATGAAAAATGAACATAAATTACTTAGGAAATTGTTTACTTCCTGGTAAGCATGCCATGACTGCCAATTATTATGATCTGGCTTACAAAAGTATGAGCTAAAGCTGAAAATATCCAGGAAGTTGGGTAATCTGCATTGCCGCCATGGCCTGCTTTCTTCAAAGCATTATTGTTTCCTTACTCTTTATAATCTGTACTTTGGTTCTTTTTACTTCTGTTGTCTTTCTGTCAGTTTCTTGTTCATATCCTTAAATATTAAGTTGGCCTTACTGTGGGAAATAAGTAGCTGCAAAAACTGAGCATTGCTGCTTTGAAAGCCATATCTGAAGCAAGCTAGAATCCAAGTGGGTGGGAAGAGCTTCGGACAGAGATGCTGTTCTCAGAAGGGCTCAGCCAAGCTGAAGAGAAATTCCAAGAAAAGTTTATGTTAGTGGAGGCTCACATGGGGTTGGGTGGGAATGGCCTGATTCTGAAAGCACTGCCATGCTCAGTTGTCCTCTAACAGCCACCCAGAGGAGGTGTGGCCCTGACAAAACCTGAGAGTTGAAGGCTCTTAGCAGCAGGTGAAGGGTGATCTGAGTCTTGGTAAGCCACCATGGGAAGCCTTCTACTTAAAGTCTTCCCAGCTTTCATCACAGAATAGCAATAACAAACCAATAATATATACTTCAGCATTCCTGACCAGTTTTGATAGGGAAGCAAAACTTCAAACTCACCACCAGTCATTTTTATACCAAGATTCCAAGTGATAGGAATTTTCTCAAGTATTTGCAGTTGATTCCTTTCTCTGGATCAATATTTAAAAAACATATATGGCTTTATGCCAGAACTCTCCCTTGATGGCTGATATAGTAAATGATCATTTCTTTTTCTTTTTGGTAGACCTAGATATGACTGTTGAGTTCTTCTCAATATTAGGACATCCGTTAGATTAGATTACCAGTTGGATCTGTTGTATGAGACGAAACCTATCAGCTATTGTCACACAAGATACTCTAAAATATATTCCTTAAATCAAACAAGTGGAGAGCTGTACACCTGACCCTTACACTTTTATTGATTGATTGCTGCATGAATGGGTGGGTGGACTGATGGATGGATAGATGAATTTATATATTGATGATAAAAATTTGTATGAATATAGTAACTCACAGTTTAGCAGAGAATAAAGACTAGCAAACTGGTCAGGGCAATACAGGGTGAAAGATACCATACTATGCAAGTAAAACAGAATCTGTAAATATATAAAAGAGGCAACTAACTCAAATTATGGCACCTGGGGAGATTTCCAGGAGAAAATGACATCTAAAATAAATATTAAACTGCAGTTTAGTCAGACAAAGCTATAGGTGGGGTCAGGGATATTTCAAGCCTAAGAAACTTCAAGTGTGGGTGACTAAAGTGAAAATGAGTAAGACAGACTACTGCTTGTTTATTGGAATGTATTTTTGAAAGCCTTGTTATACTCCGTGTAAACAGATATCATGCATAATTGAATGATTACCACAAGAAAAACATCATATAGCAAAAAGTACAGAAATTTTTTTATTCAAATATTTTAAAATTCATAGAATGACTGATAAAATGGCAGTAGTGGAATTAGAGTCATCTGCGGAACTTCATTTTAATGTAAGAGAACAAGAGTTGAGGTTAAAAACCTAGACTTGGGCTGGGCATGGTAGCTCATACCTGTAATCCCAGCACTTTGGGAGGCCAAGCTGGGTGGATCACTTGAGGTCAGGAGTTGGAGACCAGCCTGACCAATATAGTGAAACCCTGTCTTTACTAAAAATACAAAAGTCAGCCAGGTGTGGTGGCATGCACCTGTAGTCCCAGCTACTTGGGAGGCTGAGACAGGAGAATTGCTTGAACCCAGGAGGTGGAGGTTGCAGTGAGCCAAGATCAAGCCACTGCACTCCAACCTGGGCAGAAAACAACCAACCAACCAACCAACCTAGATTTGCCTCTCAGCTCTGCTGCTTATTGAGTACCAGATCACTCACTCTCTCTGAACCTCTGCTTCCTCACTGATTATCTCACCCTGTTACTAAGAAACATAAGAAACCCCCATAGGGGAAAGCCAGTCACCTTGAAGGCAGGCAGGGGGGAGCCAGGAACCAGCTTGTGCCCAGAAAGAGTTAAGCTGCTGTCCCTGAAGGGACAGCCAGCCATGCAGCTGTGCAGGGGAGCAGCTGGAGCAAGCAGCCAAGACAGAGCAAACAGTGTGGGAGAGCTGCTGATGAGACAGCTGCTGAATAAAACCATATTCACCTGCCTATGGCCCGATGAGTGTTCTTTCAGCTATCCATCGCCTATCCACCCACTCCCCTTGGACCTCAGCTGGGGCTCAAACCTGACCCTGGGTATGACATTTGGTGTAGTGGTGAACCTGACAATAGCCATGGAGTAAAATTTATAGATCTTAGAGAAGGTGAGATGTTAGATACCTAAAGAAGCATGCTGAAGCTAAAAGACTTTAACACCGATTAATAGTATTGAGACTGATATGGTTCAGCTCTGTTTCCCCACCCAAATCTCATCTTGAATTGTAATTCCCACCTGTTGAGGGAGGGACCTGTAATCCCCCACCATGTGTGGAGGGAGGGAGGTGATTGGATCATGGGGTAGTTCCCCCCATGCTATTCTTGTGACAGTGAGTGAGTTCTTACAAGATCTGATGGTTTTGTAAGTGTTTGAAAGATCCTACTTCACACACTCTCTCTCCAGCTGCCTTGTGAAGAAAGTGCCTGCTTCCCCTTCTGCCATGATTGTTAAGTTTCCTGAGGCCTCTCCAGGCATGTGGAACTATGAGTCAATTAAGCCTTTTTCCTTTATAAATTACACAGTCTGGGATGTGTCTTTATAGCAGTGCGAAAACAGACTAATACAAAGACTTTGGCTCAAAGGCTCCTTTTATTTCCCTGCTCACATCTAGGATATATTCTATTGAAGTACCCTTCCAGGCTTGGCAAATATGCATTATTTTAACAGTTAGCATTGTTAATTAATGCTCTTCAGCTGAGTTCTCCTTTGATTCAGCATATGCTATCTTTACCCCATCTGATCTAACTCTGTATATCTCAAGTATTGGCTTACCTAAGCTTAGTTTTCCTAAATACTGTCATAATTCACTTGTCACAGGGAGACTTAGTATTTATTTCATTACCCATAGAAAAGACTTGGAGGTAACCAAGTTCTGAGCAAGTGACCTTTCCATTTGGACAACTATGGTGAAGAAAATGGTGGTCCCATTGCAGAGGCTGCACAGACCCGCGGATATTTCCATGACAGCAAGAGAGGAAGTGAGATCTCCTCACCTAGGGAACCACACTGAATGCTCACCAGGCTGAGGCCGAGCACAAGCCACACCAGCAAGATTGGCAGTGCCTAGGAAGACAAAGGATATTGCAGTGGATACCAGAAGAACCAAACATCATATGTTCTCACTCATAAATGGGAGCCAAATTATGAAGTTGCAAAGCCATAAGAATGATACAGTGGACCTCGGGGACTCCGGGGAAAGGGTGGCAGAGGGGTGAGGGATAAAAGACTACAAATTTGATTCAGTTTATACCGATCAGGTGACGGGTGCACCAAAATCTCACAAATCACCACTAAAGAACTTACTCGTAACCAGGTAGCACTTGTTTCCCAAAAAGCTATAGAAATAATTTTTTCAAAAAAAGAGTCTTTCACATGTCAACATCCTTGTTCATAGAGACACTATTTTGAGAAAGAAAAGAATAGAAGGGAAAATATTTTAGATCTTAAGAATTATAGCAACAATATTGTTTGAATTTTGGAATCAGTTACTGGGTTAGGCTAAGTCTGTTTTTCTTTTTCCCTCTCCTGTTTCTGTGCTATGATGGAGGCTGAGAAGCAGATCAGAGCAGTTTTGGTGAATAAAGAAAGTACATTTTCTCAAATGACATTTGACTTCATTTTCATTATGAATAATTTCACAGCCTTTCCATACTAATCAGAAAAAGCTTATACTGTCGTTGCTAAGAATGGTGTACTCAATTTTTTTTTTTTAAGATGGAGGAGTCTTGCTCTGTCACCCAGGCTGGAGTGCAGTGGCGCGACCTCGGCTCACTGCAAGCTCCGCCTCGTGGATTCACGCCATTCTCCTGCCTCAGCCTCCCAAGTAGCTGGGACTACAGGCGCCCGCCACCACGCCCGGCTAATTTTTTTGTATTTTTAGTAGAGACGGGGTTTCACCATGTTAGCGAGGATAGTCTCGATCTCCTGACCTCATGATCCGCCCGCCTCGGCCTCCCAAAGTGCTGGGATTACAGGCGTGAGCCACTGCGCCCGGCCGGTATACTCACTTTTGAAACCTGATAGTCATAAAGTTAGAATGTACTTGAAGTCTAGACTTATATTGTTATTTAAGAAATCATCATGTGAATAGCAGAGCAGAAAACTATATTCTCTAATTCTCTATTTAAAGGACTCACTATCTTCTGTATAATTCTGAGGATATTAATTATAGTTTTTTTAAGAATTTCATTTTCTTCAAAGAAATAAAAAACATATAGATATCTGTCATTGTTAAAATTACAGCCATTAAAAGTCTTAAAAACAGATTATATACATTAAAATTTAGGGTTATATTAACAATCTGGAATATATAACAATTATAGAAGCATTAGAACAGAAAACATTGTTACATAATTAAGATCTTTCCTTCTCATACAAAGAAAAGAGAAACTCATCAATTAAAGAAGAAAAAAGACTGTTAGGTCAAAATTAAGCTAAAAGATTACAAAGTAACTAAAATATTTGAATAGAAAATTACTGGCAAAAATACATCTGAAAAAAATGCAAATAACTATAAAGGCTAATTTATAATCATGCAGACAAGAGTTAACAGGCCTGACTACTGTCTTCTGCAAGGGCTGCTTAACAAGGTTGGCCCTTGGCTGGCATTTGGAAGTTGGATTTTAAGAGGGCTCCTGCCATTCCCGATAAATTGTCTCATTATAACTAAACTGTTTGTACAAACAATGTGGTTTATGCTGAATATCTGCTTTCCTTTTGGGAGTCCGAGTTTTGGTCCATGCCAAGCAGAGAGTGAACTCTGGACTCTGGACCAGAAGACCCTGAACTCTGAGTCTCTAATGAGCTTCCCTGGTTGGCAACATTTCACATCTGTTGTCCCAATTTGTTGCTGGGGGAATGAAGTGTATCTTGTGTGACTCTCTGTAAGCTTGTGCCTGGTTTTCCCTAGACTTTGTCCTATGTGCCTTTTCCCTTTGATGATTTTACTTTGTACCCTTATTCTATAATAAAGGATGGCTGTGAATATGACTGAGTTCTCTGAGTCCTCCTAGCAAGTTGTTGATCCTGGGTATGGTCTTCAGGACCTCTGTCTCAATAGTAATATATGAAATTTAATACATTTGTTTACATAAGAAAAACATGGATATATGAAAAAAGATGGTATCTAAAATAAAGTATTGTGTGCCAAATAATATAGCCTTAATATATAAAAAGATATAAATATATAAAAAATATATAAATATATTTAAGAAATAAGGTAATAGGTGAGAAAATTAATACAAAATAAGTAATATAAAAGAAGGCAAATAAAATATGCTATTTTTATTGTAATAGTTAATATTCTTATTGTTAGAATTTTTTTATGTATTTTGGATTCAATGCTTTGTGATTTCTTTACTTTGCAAATATCTTATTTTTTATATATTTTATAAAAAATATGTAAAAAGATATAAAGCAGAAACTGTAGGACCCACAAAAAGACATAAATAAAATATAACTCTAAAGGATGATTTTAATTAATCTCTTTCAGGTCACGAAATCAAGCAGATTAAAAGGAAATATATAAAAGATTTAATTAACAAGAATAAAAGAAATTGCAGATTTCAAAGTTTTATCATATTCCAAACTATTTTATATAGTTTGTCTCTGTTTCATCAGTTTGTCTATCCTTGTGCCATTATCACACTTTTTAAATTACTATGAACTTTATGATCTTTTCATGTTACATTTTTTTCTTACAATGATCTTTGGTATTTTTGACTGTGTGCTCTTCTGTATTAATTGAGAATCACTTTGCCAGTTTCCATGAAAATTCTGGTTGGTTGTTCTATCAGAATATAATAAAAAGTATAAATGAAGGTGACATCTTTATGATATTATAACTTTCTGTCTGTAAACATGGTCTATATCTCTGTGTATTTAGATGTAAATTATGCCTTTAAAAATTTTTTAAAAACAATATTGATTTTTGTAGGCTGATCTTTTAAAAAATTAATTTAGAAATACACTGCACAAGCAGAAAAATGCTAAAAATTAAGTGACTTGACAGCTAAATGATTTATTATAAATCAAGTACCCACTGAACCTAAAACCAGGTCAAGAAATAGAACATTAGCATACCCCACAAGCTCCACTCTGCCAACTCCCAATTACTTCCCAAATGAAACCACACTCCTTATTTATACAGCAATCATTCCCTTGCTTTTCATTATAAAATAACCACTAAAGCATACATCATTAATCACTATATTTTAGTCTTGAAAGGATATGCTATTTTTTATTGTAATAGTCATTATTTTTCTTATTGTTAGAAGTTTTTTATGTATTTTGGATTCAATGCTTTGCAATTTCTTTACATTGCAAATATCTTATTCTGTCATTTATCTTTTCACTCATTCAGTGTGAAGGCTTTAATAAACCCATGGTAATAATTTTAATTTAATCCAAGTTATAAATTTATTATTTTAAATTTAGTACTATTATATCCCATTTAACAAGTATTTCCCTACTTAGAGGTCATGAAGCTATTCTCTGGTACTGTCTTCTAGAAGCATTATTATTTTTATTTATCCAGCTAGATTATCTCTTTATTTGAAAGAAACGTTAGTCCATTACACTTAATGTGTATTGCTAATATATTTGGGTTTAAATCTACTATGTTTCTAAGTGTTTCTTATTTGGCCTTCTTTCAATGTTACTTTATCTCTTTTTGCCTTCTTTTATATTGCTTCTTTTGTATTAATTTTCCCACCTATTACCTTAGAAATTATTCAGTATTTTATTACCCTTATTGTTGTTACACTTGACCAACGAATGATTAAACACGCATTCTTGACATTAAAAGAGCTAATGTTAATTGGACCTTTTACACCTTTCCAGACAGTGGAAGGCATTTGATATTGCTCACAACACAATACACAGGTTACAGATATTTTCAGTCTCTATTAATAGACAAAAGGCACTGCTGTTAGGTGGGTGTTTTCACTCAGTAAGCCATGCTCTGATACCATGCTCTCATTCCACTCCTGGCTAGAAACTGTTTCCCATCACGACTAGGAACTTGTGGTTTTTGAAATATTTGAATATATATTTGAAATCTATTTTATATATACATATACTTATGTATGTATTCTAAGTGAAGTAATGATAGGGAGTGCTTATAGAAATTCTATTCGAATTAACCCACCATCTTGCCCAGAATCCCAGGGAATTTATTCTTGATTTTTTGTTATCTGAGGTGATTCTTCAAAATACCTAATTTTATAATCCAAAATCATATAGTGTTTTGAAAAGTAATTACTTAGTTACATAACATGAAGCTTAAAAAATTCAAGAAATGACTGACATATAGAATTGCATTTTAAGAAGCTTAGGCTAATTTAATAAGAAAATAATAGCGAGAAAGTGTAAAAAATGCCTTTTATAAAACTGAGTAAATATTTGAAACTATAACAGACAATATGGAGCTATACTTTTGACGATGACTACTTCTGGGGTTTGTGCGTTTTATATATGACATATTTACACATATTTCATTATGCGCTGTTCTTTATTCTGAGAAGGAGACAATTAATAGTATTGAACAACATTATTTCAAGCTCCAATTAAAAAATATTGCATTCTTTGCCATCAAAAGTCTAATATTAACTTTATGAATAAAGTATTACTACTTTTATAAGAACTAGACTAGCTATTTTATTTCTCTGCCTTTCATTTATTTTTAAATGATCATTTCTTGGAAGAAAGTGAATTTTTTTACACTAAATCTTTTATTCAACTGTTGATTAACAAAAAAGATGCAGCTTTAAATAGAACATTTAGCAATTTATCAGAACTTTTTAAAAATCAGCTGCCATTTATGGGTTATAGCTCATAACTCATAAACAATAGCCTCTTTTACTTCATAGTTTACCTCTCTTATTCTTTGGTCTTTAATTTCATATTTCATTTTGGTTAGATTAATTTGGTATTTTTTCCTAAGTTCATATTGTTGTAAACAAAACACGACTGGAGTAAATCTTGGTTCTTCTGACAGCCCATTTTCAGAGATGCTGCTCTCCAAATGCTGTTGATTTGGCTGTCACAATTGTACACCAAAAAAGAACTGCTGCGATATGTGTTTGATCCATTGTATTATTCTGCACAGTGATCAATTGCCTGTCCAACTTGCGCTTATTGTTTTCATGGAAATTTCTTTCTTGGCTATTTTTAGGTATGCTCTACTTCCTTTTGCCTCCACCTATCCATACTTTGTATGCATTTTAAGAGTTTAATAAACTCCAACACACACATTAGCTACTGATAACATTAATATACTAACAGTCACAATCAAAACCATTCCTGTAAACCGTATTAGGAAATACTGATTGCAGGGAACTTAATGGAAGTGTCCTACTTTCTGGAGTCATTTGTTTTGATGAGAGCCTGAGTGTAAATCCTGTGCAAAACACAGACAGCTATTACGCAGTTAATTATGCACAAAGTAAACATGTACAACTGCAAACAGCAAAATGTCACCTAATAATGGATAACTCCAGATTTATGGTATGCATGCCCAATCTGTAAAGGCTTCTACTCATGAATCTAAAATGAATGGAACGTTACCTAAATGATCCAGAATGAAGGATTTAATACATTGGTCTACCCTTATTGCTACTTATTTCTTGTCAGCAGATTTTTCATTTTGCTTTAATTTATTGTACATAAACACTATGCAAATGTTTGGGTCATATTTAAAAACATATGGCTTGTTCTTATGATTACTAGTTAGGCATTTTATTACAGATTACCTGTTAGGCAAATCATTTTCTTAATTATATAGGTCAACATGTAATCACTGTTCCCACAAGTACCTGTTACACAAAGCTCCACTAAGTAAATATACTGTGAATAATTTAGGGAATATGCTTATGTATTGTCCCTAACATGTGTGTCATTGCCTTCTGATTATTTTTATCAACGCAAATCCATTTCTTTTATAATGAGCACTTTAAATTTTGTATTTCTGCTAGTAATGAGATTTTTTCTGGAGTTTCATACTAAATAAAATGTACCACTTGATAGTTTTATCTATTCCCCAAACGAAAATGATAATTGAAGAGCTACTAGGTAAATTGAAATATAATTAGATTTTTATCAATTTATATAATTCATTTGTTTTTATACCCTTTGGTTCCAAAAAGTTAAAATGACTTACAAAAATACCAAAAATGCAGCTGTTTAAGGATGAAGTAAAGGAATATCTCATGGCAGAACAAAAAAAGGTGGGAGAAATAAGATGTAGCAGGAATGAAGTTAATTTACAAAATATATGCTGAGAAACTTTTGAGATCTGGACAATTTAGCTTCAAATATTTTATTAGTCAAAACAGACACAGAAAAATAAATGGTTAATGATATGCTATGGCAATCCAATCCATTGCTTCAGAGAAGCACATTTATTCTTCGTTCTGAAATTACAGAAATCTATCCTGTATATCCTTTCAGATAGAATGCGCTTTTAAAAAAATTCCAGAATATCAATATAGATTGACTTATTGTAACAAATGTATCTGTCTGGTACAGGATGCTCATTGTGGGGGAGGTTATGGGTGTGTGGGACAGGGTATACTTAGAAGTCTGTGTTTTCCTCTCAATTTGGCTTTGAACCTAAAACTTCTCTAAAATACATTTATTTATTAATTTTAAAAATCCCCAATAATCTCATAATTAGTTCTCATAACAGGTTGTAGGCTGTTCCACGTTCAATTCTTCTATGTAAAAGGATAGCACAATATCAGGCACAATTGAGTAAAAGCTGTCTCCTGACAGTGATAGGGAAGGTGATGGGTATATAGTGGTTCAAAACAATGCAGTTTTGTTATGAAGCATTAGAGAATGCCTCTTTTAAATGATTTCAGTAAATTGATATATATTCCAGATTTGAGGTACCCTTGTGGAGTATTGACCTGTGTCTTCACTCAGGCCACCCATACATAAAGAATGATTTTACAATAGAAAAAATGGCTTGAGAATCTTTCTTTGAGAGTAACTTGTAGGTAAAGCATGCACAGATAGACGAGATAAAAAGAAATAAAATAGTTAGCAATGATGGGGAAGGGGCCCGTTTGATAACAGAAAACAGACTGCTTTACTTGGCTAGCATACATTCTTGTGCACAGGGCATTTGTGGAACTGCAGTAAACCCAGGGCTAAGTGCTTCATTGACTTTGAGAAAAATATTTAGGCACTTGGAAATTTCAGCTCCCTATGTTTTAGAACAAATTCTTTAAGCTGTAGCTATATATCACCTTTATTTCTTTTTAAAAATTTCACATGATCATTTTGCAAGGAGGAAAAAAATCTAAGCAAATCTAAGTTCCTGTTTAAATTACTATTGTCATTTTTGTTTTGTTATTTTGTGTTATGAAACTGGAATAGATGGAATGCCAATGCATGGGAGGTCAAAATATGAAATCAATTCCCGCATTTGTGCAGTTCCAATTTCTATGCAAAGCATATGGCTTTCCCCTTTTTCTTGCTTAGATAATTACTCCATTTCCCTTTGCTATTACTATCAGCTTTCTCTTCATACCATTCTCTTTTGTGGGATGCAGAGGGATGTCATATTATCTACTATTAAAATATTCTTCTGGCTTGATTGCACTGCATATCTGCTTATTTTAAAAATCAATATGTGTTTTCCAAAAGGCAGTGTGATCACAGAGTGAAAAATATGAGAAATGTGCCGGAAACTTAACACAAAGATGACTACATGCTCTATTTACTGTATTCGATTAAACAAAAAAGAATCTCACTTTTGGTTAAAATTGTAGAATTTTCAGTATAGAAAAAAGAAACAAAGAAAGTAGTGATTAAAAGTATAAAACTTTTAATAGCTGCAAAATTCAAGAGAATAAATCAAGATTATCTCTCCAGATTATTTATATTGTAGAAAAACATCAAATTTTCTGTGGTGATCATGTAAATACTTTCATAGGAGTTACCTAAGTCTTATAAAAATTTGCAATTAATAGTATGTTCTTTGAATATAAACTATAGCATATGCCTTCATACGGGTGATCTAAACTTGACAGTGCTGATTTATGAAAAAGTGATCCTGTATATCTTTGTGTAGAATATGCAGTTGTAATGAAAAATTTGTTCTATTGTTCTAATAGGAAATTCCACTTTCCATTCAATATGATTATTTTCATATTCCTAAATGCATTTTAATTACATTTTATCTGATTTTAATTTGCAAGAGAGATGACTTTAGTGTCATAAAAATATGTAGGTAACTTTCTAAAATTACAGGGATATGTGAGTATATTAATCATCATAGTCCTCCACCTGGTGAAGTAATTCTAGTAACAACTAATAAAGTAGTTAAAGAAGTACATTTCAGGATCTTTCCTCTCCTTAGTACAAATCAATAGAAAGCAACTTTCAGAAAAAAAATTATTGAAATTAATAGGGACAGAACAAAACAATGCAAATAATAAATCAGAATATTAATGACATAATGAACTTCTCAAGATCCTAAGAAACAGAAAAGCAAATGGATGACAAAGGAGGCAAGAAAAATTTGAAGGTTATTAGAAAGGAACACCTAGCCGCTGAATGAAGAAATTTAAATAAAATGAAGAAGAATTTCAATAGTGTGAAAAACATCTGACTTATTTACCCACATATAAACCATTTTTTGGTAACGTTATATACATTCTATTGCTGGTGCTCTGCAGTTCTTTTTTTAGATACATATTTCCATCTGAGATTTTCTTCTGCCTGAAGGACTTCCTTAAGTATGTTTTGTAGTGTGCATCTACCGGTGATGAAAACTTTCAGCTCTTTATGTCTGAAAAATTTGTAATTTAGCTTTGGTTTTGCAAGATATTTTTATTAGAAATAGAATTCTAGGTTGATACTTTTTTTTTCCTCTAGTACTTTAAGACATTGATTCCACTGTCTTCTAGCTTACGTTGCTGTTGCTGAGAGCCCCATTGTCATCCTTACTTTTGTTCTTCTGGATGTCACATGCTTTTCTATCTGTTTTTTATATTTTCTCTTTATTATTAATTTTGATGTGTGTAAGTGCCTTTTGTTTTCATGTTACTTATGTTTAGAGAACCTCAAATTTGAATTCCATTTCACTGATCTTTTCTTTTTCAATATTTAATTTGCCATTACCCTCACTAAATATGTTTCCTTCTCAGAAATTATAATTTTCATCTCTAGCAGTTTCATTTGGTCTTTGTGTAACTTCAATGTCTCAACTTTGGAACATATAGAGTACAGCTATAATAACTGTTTTAGGGTCCTTACCTGCTCATTTCAACATCTGTATCAGTTCATGGTTAGTTTTGATTGATTGATTTTTCTCCACATATGGGTTATTATTATCATGCCTCTTTCCATATCTGGTAATTTTTTATTGATGCCAGACAATATGATTTTATCTTGTTGTGTGCTGGCTATCTCTATAAATATTCTTGACCTTTCTTATGGCACACAGTATGCAACTGAAAAATAGTTTGATACTTTCATGTCTTGCTTTTTAAGATTTATTAGATGAGCAGGACCCTTCTAGGTACTACACCCCTTGCTCTATGAATTTTGAATTTGTCCAGTTTTGCTGAATTGACCAGGTTCCATTCCATGCCCTATAAGGGTAAACTACCGTCCCTCTAATGCTGGGCGGTTCTTTCCTTAGGAAGTTTCCTTAATGTGTGTGCTCATCAGATTCTGCTGAAGTTCTGATTATTCTGCTGAGTAGTAGAAAAAGATTGTCCACAGATACCTGGGCTTCTCTGTGCAGCTCTCTCCTCTCTAATATTCTGTCTGCAAATTCTAGCTGCCATGGCATCCATGGATACTCAGCTTTATCATCTTGATTTAAGGACTGTCTCTGGATTCTAGCTCCTTTCAATATGGCCTGGTTATTTTCTCAAGGCAGTAAGCTTCGGGGGGTGGGGGGGATCATTAATTTAATCCTGTTTTTTTTTTCTATTCTCTCAGGAAACACTATCCTTTATTTTGTTAGGTCCAATGCCTTGAAGATGATTGTTTCATGGTTTTTTTTTTCTGCTTTTTTCCTTTTTTGGATGTTTGTCTAGTGGTGAGGAAAAAAAATGGAATTAAATCGGTCCCTGTTACTTGAAACATGTCAGAGAAGAAATAAATATATGCAGTTTTATTTTTCTATGACAGGTACTCAAAATGGTTTGAAGGATAAATGTATTTTTTGTTTTCATAAATATTGGCATATTTTGTCTAAAAATGTAGCAAATTACACTTTTATAAACATATATGACAGTACATTTTTCTGTATTACCTCAAAAGAAATGTTATTTTTAAATGTTTCCAGTCTGGTGAAAAGTTATCAGTCATTTTCAATTTAAAAACTTGAATTTCCTATTACTGAATTTAAGCATAATTTTATATGCCTATTTGTCTTCTGAACTTGCTCTTTTGGGCATTGCTGAGTTGCATATTTTTATAACTTTTTTCTTTCGTGCTGCTGTACATTCACTTATCAATTTCTAAAAGCATACTGTGTCTTTGAAAAAATAAATCTTGTATGTCATCTATTGTTAATATTTTCCTCAAATATTATGTGTATTTTCTGATTAATATTTGCCTATTGATTTCATCTTATATTTGATTTTTAATTTTTAACATTTTTATTTTAATTAATTGATTTAAAATAGCAGTGTTTATTTTATAACATCAGTGTTTTATAGTATCTTGGTTAAGGACATTCCTTTTCTTGGGTTGCACAAGTAGTGTTCTGGTATTCCTCGAAAGGGCGCAGGGTCACCTAGGTAGTAGACAAAGGAACTGAAACCAGAATATCTATTCCCATACCTTTTCCATTTTATTATATTTCTATTACTTTAATAATTATAAGCTAATAATTAAAATAGACTTTCAATTGTCAAGGAAGAAAGGAAGAGAGACACTGGAGAGATGGAAACAAAATAAAGACCTTTTATTTTATTTTATTTTATTTTATTTTATTTTATTTTATTTTATTTTATTTTATTTTTGAGACAGGGTCTCACTCTGTTGCCCAGGCTGGAGTGCAGTGGCGTGATCTCGGCTCACTGCAAACTTCACCTTCTGGGTTCAAGCTATTCTCCTGCCTCAGCCTCCTGAGTAGCTGGGTTCATAGGTGCCCACTACCACACTTCACTAATTTTTGTATTTTTAGTAGAGACAGTTTCACCACGTTGGGCAGGCTGGTCTCAAACTCCTGACCTGAGGTGATCCACCTGCTTCAGCATCCCAAAGTACTGGGATTACAGGTGTGAGCCACTGCACCCAGCCTAGAAAATAGAGAACATTAAATCATGAGCTTTTTTAAAAATTAAAAATATATGTATCTGCTACATCTAGATTATCTTGAGAAACAAGTCATGTTGTTATCCCTCATCAGCAGACCCATCAAATGAGATTCAACACATTTCAGACTTTTGCTGTATCAAGGAAATTTTCTAAACCAACTAGTAGTAGCTCTTCTTGAGAATGGAATTTGCATGCGTATTTTAGTACAGGTGGTAGTGATAAAAGAAAATGTAAGAATATATAGTACAAGATGTCATCGTCTCTTTTAATAGCACCCTCTCATAAATTTCATGGATGATACAAGATTGTAGGGGATTTATGTGAAGCAAGTTCTGAGTCCATGATGTCTACCTATAAGTTTGTTCACTTTCAACTGAATGATAGCTTGCATTTCAGAGATGAATTTTATAATAATAGCTCTCTTGCATCTTTAATTGAACAATCATAGAGTTGTTCATGATAAGACTTTATACTTTATTTTAGCTCTAATACCTAAATAATTTGAAACTTTAAATGATTCATTTTATTTTATTGTACCTTTGGAGCTGTCCACATTTCACTCAGTGGTAGTCGTTCCTTCCCATCATAAAGAATCCAAAGAGGAAAGTAGACATCCAATTAACCACTCACCTGACACCACAGCTTTCCCTTCAGAATGATATTTTAGCTTTGAGATACACTGAAGCTTGACTCTCTCATGACATTTTGCTATCAAACATTCAGGTGAATTGCATTAAGGACATTAATTTTCCTGACAGTCTTTCAAAATAGGGCTTCAAAAATGTCCAATAATATGGCAAATACTGTAAGAAGACTTGAATCTATTGTTGAAACATATAAATGTTATACAGTCTACCTCTGCTGTCTTATCCTACAGCCCCATATAATTGTAATATTTTTATATTTATATGTGATATATTGTTTGTAAAGATATATCATATTTTTTAAAAGAAAAAAGAAATATATGAGGGCAGTTAGACTTTATTAAAGCATATAGTGTTTTCAGATATCACCAAGTGAAATATTTTTATCCAGGATAAATGTTGAGTGTTTAGTATTTTGTTTATGAAAAAAGCATAGAATTTTTCAAATTTGCTCATTATTCCACATAACTCATTCAAAGTCTCTCCTTTCTATTCTAATTTCATTAATAGTCACAACAATTTTGTGAGTTTAATCTTATTTCTTCAAATATAGTATAAGTTCTTTAAGACTTACTTTGATATTTATATTTCTCTTGCATCCCCTGTAACTCGTATTCAGTTGTATATATAGCCATCACTCAAAAATACTTTAATTAGTTTGTATTCAACTATTTAGAAATATATATATGTTAAATATCCTCCAGGTGACACAAATATTAGTAAAAGAAATGAATACATACCCTCAAAGAACAGATACTCAACAAGGAGGATAAGACGAAAGCATACAATCTACCCCCACACACATAGTCACACAAAAACAGAATAGAAATTAGTAGGAACAAGCCATCAAATGGTAAAAACAAAAAACAAAGGAAAACACCCAAATTGTTAGGCGAGTTTAGAAAACAGCTTACAACTGATGAAGTAAAATTTAAAAAAGCTCCATGAGGAAGTGTAACTTAACATGGTTGATGAACGAGTTTTACAAATGGACAGAGGAGAAGGCCGTTTCATATACAGAAAAAGCCACATTCAAATGTTTGAAGGTGCCAGTTATTTTCTTGAAAAAGTCAAAAATTTTCATCAAAACATAAAGACCATTCACAGGAATAGACTAGTATCTGAAGGGTATAGTATCTGAAGAACAATTATAAAGGTACAATTAATAGTAAGCTGAGGAATTTATGCTTAAAAGTTGTTTTTAAGTAGGTAGATGGAGAGACAAGAGCAACAACTATAAAAGCACCAACAGGCATATTTTCAGCAAAATTAGAGGACTAAGAAAACCCCCAAATAAAATCATGTGATTACTTCAAGATGCAATAAATCTGGAGAGAGAGGCATAATTTTAGAAGATCTCAGAAATCCCTAGGAATAGTTCATTACCTTAAGGAATGGAACTCTCACACCTAGTACAGACAGTAGTGATAAAAGCAAATATGATTATATAGTATAAAATGCTGCACTTTTTTAATACAGCCTCAAGGCTGTTGATGAAGGCTAAGAATGGACAAGTCTTGAATGTCAGGTAAGCAAACTGAGAGACAGTATGGAAAGATCAGTGTGATCCAGAAATGGAAACTCAGAAGGTAAAAGCAAAATGTCTCTTGTAAATATTAAGTGAATTGCCATAAAGTCCAGACTGTGTCTCATTCCAGCCAACAGCTTGTGAAGAAACTTGAAGCTCAGATCTGTTATTAAAAACCTTTGAACCAAGTTTGGGTAGAAAAAGTGCAGAAGACATGGCAACGATCATTAGCAACAGCAGCAACACAAGAGGGAGTTCATGAGCAGAAAAGTCTGGGAAGCACCCTGGCCCACTCATCCCTTCCAGAGCAAATGCTTACAAAGAGTTGATTAGCAAAATGCAGCCATTCAGATAACCACAAAATAAAAATATACCACATTCATACAAAAGTATTACAGATGACAAGATAAAAATAGTACAATTTTGTTACAGGTTATTAAACTTACCAGAAAGATAGTGCCACAAAGTAAACATTCCAACATGAATTAAAAAATAAATGAAAGAAGCAATCACTTTTATGAAAGATGACCAGAAAGAACATATGCACAATTTCTGAGACAATATGGCCAAACCATAGGATGTAACAAAAACATGCAGAATTCAGGAAATAAACAGAAGAAAGAGACAAAATCATTTGAAAAATGAAGACTAAAGTACAATGAGCACAAAAGAGAACAGACCTTACATAAAGCCAGTAACAGACACAGATGATAGAATCAAGAAAGCTTAATATATTATTTAAAAGAGTAGAGAAAAAATGATAGATATAGAAGACAGTCAATGGGTATTATGTTCACTGAATTTCCAAGTAAGAAAGGCCAAAAAATGGAATAATAAAATACAACAATAAAATGTTGCATTGAAATGAATATATAATAATATATTACCTTAAATGGTATTACATTCAGATCTTAATTTCAATTTAACTTTTAATCATTAACATCAATTCACTTGATCAATCTCCAACCCGATTTTACATATGTCTATATTGATCATATCACTTTGTCAAAATTGTGCCCACCTTGAATGTTTGAATACGTAGTGAAATATATTTCTCAGTAATTTCCAGCATTTTTAATGATCATCTGCCAAATAAAATGGTCACTTGCTGGCTTAAATTTCAAACAACTTTGAGTCTTATGACAGTTTTTATAGTTTGAGTTTGCCTTTAATTTATTTAATATTTGTTGTTCATATGTTTTATTATAATAACAGACAGACTTCATATGCCTTTCTGATGTAGCAGGGCAATGTATGGCATATACTTTTTAATATTCAGTACTTTGAATATGCTGTTGAATATGGTACATGGTAAATATTTGCTGATATACTGAATAATGTATAAATATTGATGAATTGGTTAAATAGTTTTTTGTGGACTGAATCCAGCTTATTACTTTTATCACTTGTCTATGCACTGCATACACTATGCTACTCTCTTGCAAATTTTTGTAATTTGAGCTACAGTAAACTATATTTACATATATGTTTCTGATAAAATAAATATATGACTTTTAAATGTCAACTCCAACTTGGGATATATCTTTTTTAGCATCTCCAGATTAAATTTCTGCCAGAATTCCAGCTATACACGTTTACTTATTTCAGAGACTTCTCTACACACTAAACCTATGTCATCAATTTTTATCCACTCCGTTGTTTATTTGTTAACAGATTCCAATTAGAATCTTTCACTTTTTGGCTTTATCTGCCATTTGATAAAGCCAGGTTGAATAAAAGAAGACAGTGATTATAGTTTTTATATTAAATAATATGGGCTCATTATTTTCTGCCTCCAGACTGTCAGGTACAAAATTTGTTCATGTGCCTCTGTAACTTTTAAACTGCTTTGCATTTTGCTTCCTGTCCAGCAGCATCATCTACAACTTCTCTATTGTAGGGTAAAACTTGAGTGATACTGAAATATTTCTAATTCTTTCAATATGCTTTCTCACTCTCCATTGCCCTTTCTCATAATGTTCTTTCTGCTTGGAATGCCTTCCACCATTACTCACTTGCAGTCTTGTTCATTCTTCAGCTGCTGGCTCTGAATGTCTTTCCTTTGTGGGAAAAACATATTGGTTCATTTTCTTCTCTGCTCTCTTCATGCTTCTTATAGCCGTCCATCATAGGCTTATCAGGTCAAGTTACAACTGCTTTTTAATATACCTCTTTCCCACTGGATTTTACACTCTTCAATGATGTGAATTTTTTTAAATCTTTATAAGCCCATTATTTTAGACAGTGCTTAGGAAATAGTTGGTGCTTAGTAATGGTAGTTAATTTTTTTTATTTATGTTTTACTCATTTGAAATTAGCTTTATATTTGCTCACCAATGAAGCTCCAGTAAAGTTGTTTTTAAACTTGCTGAAGTCTGTATTAGGGTTCTCCAGAGAGATAGAATCAATAGAAGATAGCTAGAGAGAGAGAGAGATGATAGATAGATAGATGGTAACTTATTAGGAGAATTTATTAGGGAACTAGATTATGGAACAGAAGTCTCATGACAGGCCATCTTGCAAGCTGAAGACCCTGCAATGCTGGTTGCATAGCTCAATCCCAGTCTGGAGGCCTCAAAACTAGAGAAGCTAATCATGTAATTTTCAGTCCAAGGTTGAAGGCCTGAGAACCAGAGGTCTGCTGGCATAAGATCTAAAGTCCCAAGGCAGAAGAGCCTGGAGTACTAATGTCCCAGGGCAGAAGAGTTTTTCAGCTCCAGAAGAGAAAGAGAAAAAAAACTCAACTTTTCTCTCCTCTTTTGTTCTACTGGGCCTCCAGCCAATTGAATGGTGCCTGCTCACGTTGAAAGTGGATCTTCCCTACTCAGCGCAACTCCCTCACCAATCTCCTCTGGAAACACCCTAGCAGACACACTCAGAAGTAATGCTTTGCCATATCTCTAGGTATGTCTTAATCCACTCAAGTTGACAACTAAAATTAAACATCACAGTCTTTCAAGCATGTAGCATTATAATCTATAACCCTCTGCGAACCCTTAGTTTAATTGCCTTTCCATTATGATAGATCTCCATGTAATGTGCTTTGTTTTACTTTTTAAAAATTTATTTCCTAGCCCTCTTTCTGGACAGTCTGGAAGAAGTTGCTTCATCTCACTGCATTTCACTTTTGGCCCCTATAAAATAGGGATAGTAAACATTGTAGGGTTGTTGTGAAGATTAAGTAAATTTATATACATGAAGTACTTAAAACAGGACCTGGCATATGTATAAATGCCCCTAAAATGCTTTCTAGAATTATTGTTATTCTTTCTAGCTGCTTTGTAATCTGTTCTCTCTATTCACCCTTGATGTTGTCTCTATAGTACCCAAATAGGAAAAAGACCTTGCAATAGCTCTCTGGAAGGCCAGCCTATCATGTCTGTGGCAGTTCCTAGAAGTGACCACCTCCCAGATACTGAGAGTTTTTCAGCCTGACTACAACAGACATGGTTTTCTTAAAAATTATGTGCTGCCAATGATCAGGGACATTTCTCTGAAGCAAAATGGATCCTGAATGTTCTAGAAAAATTTATAGGTAATGACAGTTTGCATATACTTGTACGTAACAAGAATATCTAAATTAAAAGGGAAAATAAGCCAGGAATTATGAAATTATTATTAATAGGCAATCCACATCTGTATTATGGACACACCTGTGTTCCAGGAACAAAACTTCATGTGGATTTGACTAATATTATTATTTGACAAAGTAAACACCTCTGTTTCTGCTGGGAAATAGGCATTTATAGTCAAGAGGGTAAAGTTGAGATGAAGAGGGGGTGATCTGGTTCATCTATAAAATATTTGTGCTTGTGTGAGGTATGAAAATGCCTGCCTGTTGAGATTAAATAGGATTAACAAGTACCTACTGCAATGTTTGACAGTTATTATTAAAAGATATAGATCTTTAAAAAACTGTTGTAAATGCATACATGCAATATTTATAAATCACATTCTGAAATATGTATATTTATTTTTACCCAGTGTTTTGGTGACTGATTCTTATGTGTTAGGCCTATATATATAAATTGAATTTATTGTCTAGTATGCTTAGATGCATTTTCCCCTTTGATTCATTACAATCCTTGATAATTATATTCTATCATTTACTCATACTCTTTTGACTTTTGGTCTTCAATTACAAATGGATCTTAATGATCTCCTTCACTTGCATCTGCTTCTTTGCCTTTTCATACCGGGTCTTCTCCTCAAAATATTGTACTCTCAAATTGCATGTCAGGCAGCACCCCCAGGCTTTTCTAATGAGTATACTTGTAATTTGGACAGTGAAAAACATAGGACACTTTAAAAAATGACAGTTTATTTGAAATTCCCAAAACATCAAATTTTACCAGTGATTATTGAAATTTTTGACCCCAACTTTTTTGCCTACTCTCTTTTTTACAGTGTAGAATGAATGCTTCATGATAATAGTGAATTTATGTCCTCACTACCACATCTGGTTTCTATAACAGTGTCGGTAACATAGTAGGTATTCAATGGATATTTGTGACAATGTGTAGAGTAACAACGTATATAAATGAAACCTCAAACTAATAAATGTATATAGAGAATTTGTATAAAACAATTATCTGAAATTGGGAAGAGTCTATTCTGTTCTTCCCGGCACAATGGTCTATTTGTTATAAAAGATGGTTAGGTAGTTTTTCAGTTATATATTTTGATATAAATTCTAAGCTTAGTTGCTCCTAATCATTTTATAGTCTGGCTTCTTTTTTAAAAAAAGCTTTTAAACATTATACACAAACAACCTCATCAGAACGATCAATCTACTTTTAAGACAATTTTATAAAAACTTGGAGTTTTCTTTCACCTTGTGGTATTACCCAGAATTAAATCAATTTGAGGACATGATAGTATATTTTACAAGAAGTTGTTTTACTGTATTACTAAAGTAATTACTGGCACAATTTTTAAAATGCATTTTTTCTAAGTAGGCTGAATAATCTTGTTTCTTTAAATCAGGCTTTCTCAATATTTCATAAACTTCATTTTAACAGGGAAATTATATAATGAATACAGTTTGATTGAAGTGCTGCTTCACCAATTAATTGTTT
Organism: Gorilla gorilla gorilla; assembly: GCF_029281585.2. NCBI lineage: Eukaryota > Metazoa > Chordata > Mammalia > Primates > Hominidae > Gorilla > Gorilla gorilla. Next base: position 128,018,803 of record NC_073229.2, on the reverse strand, counting down.
TTCATATATGCATCCACTTGATTATGGCCAAACAAGTGGAAGCCACAGCAAATATTCAATAAAAACTGAAAGCAAAAACTGGAAAAATTCCGTGTGGAGCTTGAGTTCTATATAGTCTTGGATAGTATGTCATTCATTGTTTTGAGTCCAGTGTACTGCACATGGTGGTTACTCAATGAATCTTTTTTTAACAAATAAAAAATAGTTCTTTGTTGGTAGTTCCAATGTTTTTTAATTGGCATCTTTTATAATAGCATCCTATTAGGCAATCAAATCTTACAATATAAATTTCTAGAGAAAGATTCTTGCTTTAACTTCTGGTGTTAGAAGCAGATCGTTGAATCTGTATGAGAGATATTATGTCACAGTCTAAGACCAAATAGCCAAGCCCTATTATTTTATAGCTAAGAAACAACACGTAGAGTGAGACTATGTGTTTTCAGTAGAAAAGAAAACAAAAACAAACATATATCTTCCTGAGCATTGTTAGACATTTTTCAATCCTCTTAATGGATTTATGTTCTTAATTTATATTTCAGGAGAAAGTAGAGATATCTGTATTCTCAAAAAATTAAGCCAAATATCATTAGATATTAATTTGTGTTTTAAAACACTTTGAGGAGGCATCAATATTAAAGAACAAAAATTACTATAAAGAGAGTGATTTGAATCACATTGATTCTACTGATATCTAAACTTAATAGCCCTCTTTTAAATTATAATTTGCCAAGATAACTGGTGGTTGCTTCTTTGCCATTCTTTCCCAAACATCTCTTTCTGTTTTGATTTTGACTTTTGTTTTGGAATTTCTAAACATAAGCTTATTGACAATACCAGTTTTTAAAAATATTGTCAAGCATTATGATACTTGTCTGTATGCCATTTCCAGTAGTCCAGCATTTTTTCCTCATATTGAATCTTTGAAAGAAGTGATCCCACAACTAAGTGAAATGCTGATTCAGTGGACTTAAAATGCCTGTCCCAAAATGACATGTCTGTTACATTAGCACAGGCATTGGCTAATAGCAGATAGGGAGTGGTTTTTTGAAAGAATTGTTTTTAGGTTATTTAATTACATTGTGCTGTCAATTTACTATTGCTGGAGAGAAATTATCAGGGAGTTCCCTGTTAACCAAAATTCTATAAAGAGATACAATAGAGTGGAAAATATCAAGTTTTAATTGGTTTCCAGAGCAAGATTTTTTAGAAAACTGTCAAATTAAAAAAAAATGCCACACTGACAGATTTTATTATAGTACATGACTGTGCCAATCACATGTAATGGAGACTAACATTATGTATCTGGTAAAATATAATGGTTAGCAGTTTATACTCTTGAAAACTTCAGTGTAATAAAAATATATTTTTCTTAAAACTGTGTTGAAAATTAGTGTTTTATTTGAAATTTTATGTTTGTAAACAAAAACTGAGCTTTCATTACAAGAACTGGTTGGAATGTTCCAAATGAGTTTTAAAATATACCATTTTTATTTGTAGTTTGTAATTATCAAAGAAAGAAAGACACTCCTTTTGATCTTGGATAAATGGTAAACAAGAATTATCTGTAAAAGTTGCCCAAAGATTTCAAGATGTTGATTAATACGTTTAACTTAAAGAAAAATCATTGAGGTGGAAGAATGTGTTAAACAACAGTAGATTGGAATCAGAGTAGTTTTCAATTCATCATCTATGTGGCTAAGATTGAATAAATTATATGAGCATTAAACAGGGAGTTGAACTAGATAAATTGTGAAAATCCTCTATCTTTAACCTTCTATGATTATCAAAAGATCAAACCATAAATAGAAGTACCAGTAAGACCATTTGTTTCCTCAAGTTAATCCATTCTCGCCATATTAAAGTATTCTTTGAGAATGTCAGTTTACACAAATGGTATCATAAAGTTACTCTTGAGCTGCTAAAAAATACTATCTTCCATTTACTGGAGATTAAATGTTATATGTCCATTTCTAATCAGAATGGTAAAAAAAAAAACCTAGTTTCTTCTCTATAATAATTAAAACTTAAATTTTATAATGTGTGGTATTTTGTTTTAATCGCTCTCCATTTTTAGCTCCTTCACTTCTACTCTCTTACCTGATGCTAACATTTCCCTCCCTCCCTCCCTCCTTCCTCTGTCTCTCCCTAGCTCCCTCCTGCCTTTATTCCTTCTTCTTTTCTTTCTGGGAACTAGGGCCAGGCACTCACCATTTGCCGACTGTTTGTTTAGCGTCTTTTCTACTTTTATTAATTCAAGTTCAAGCTAGTCTTCATGTTCGCATGCTCCCTTTTCTTTCGTTCACAGTCTTACTCATTTGGGAAGGCTGAGCAGCTGGCTAAGGTTGTGCTGGATTTGGCCTCATCAAGCTCAGAGTTCACACTAAGTTTTTTGTTTTGTTTTGTTTTTGTTTTTGTTTTTGTTTTTTTAGACAAAGTCTCACTCTGTGGCCAGGCTAGAGTGCAGTGGCGGGATCTCGGCTCACTTCAACCTCTGCCTCCCGGGTTCAAGCGATTCTCCTGCCCTGAGTAGCTGGGACTGCGGGCGTGCGCCACCTTGCCCAGCTAATTTTTGTATTTTTAGTAGAGACGGGGTTTCACCATGTTGGCCAGGTTCGCCTCGATTTCTTGACCTCATGATCCACCCGCTTCAGCCTCCCAAAGTGCTGGGATTACAGGCGTGAGCCACTGCACCCGGCGCACACTAAGTTTTTTAGAACACTGTGAACTGGGTTCTAATCCAGTCAAAGATAAAATGATCAATTCCTTTTTGGGGGATCTCATAGGGAATTCCGTGTCTTGTCGTTAAGGCAAAATCTCACCATTCCAGTGCATTCACCCCCAAATTCTAACATATTGCCATAGTGGACAATCACTTTAATAATAGCATCAAAAACCCGCCATTACTTATAAAACTCTGTTGTGTGATTAATGTATTCCCAAATACGGAGTAATAGTTTAATAAACTTATATTTAAATCACTTTGCACAATATTGTGATCTGTTTTATTTTACTCTGGATTTTGGCTTCTCCATAGATTTATCATCACTATTATTCTAGTTCAAGTTGTATTTGACTTTTGATGTATTCATAATAAAATATTAATAATAATGTTTTTCAGATATTGTGAATCCTGAAGTATTTTATAAATTTTTCTAAGAAAAAGTGGCATTTAGCATAATTTTAGTGGTACTGAAGGCATATTATATATCTAATAACATTTATTTTAAAAAGAAATAGTATTCTTCATACTTGTTATGATTTTATTAACTATGCTTACTTCCCTGATGTTCCAATAAAGAAAATTAACTTTATTACAAATTAAAGAGAGAAAAATCTGAATATGAGAATAAAATGAATACTATCTAAAATTTGTAACTAAAAATATGAAAATTTAGTTCCAATACAGCATCTTTAATGTAAAAATGAGATAATTAGGGGATAAAACAATAACCAAAAGCAAATTTTTAATAGGTTTTCTTATTGATAAACCTAGTAACATTACATACTATCCATTTTCAAGTCAAGTGGCTCAGATTAGTTTCCAAACCTAATTCCCATAAAAAGGCTCAATGAAATTAATTAACCTATTCATTTTAATGGGAATACATTACACTCATAATGACTCCATGAAGTCATTATGGATGAATGACTAACATCTCATTCTGTTCACTTCTTTCACTTCTACTAATACAATAAATATTTTGTGCTCACGGAGTAGATTATAAGAAAAAATAATATAAAGTATATCTTTTTCTCATATAAGTGGATAGAACTTTCAGCAGTTTTGATTTCTATGAGCATGTTATAGATGCAATAAAACATTCTTTTGAGTACTTCTAGAATAGTTCACTTATAGTAATGCGGTCTTAGAGTTATATGGAATCCATATACATATTACTATTTTTAGTAAATCTTAGAATATAATATAGCACCATGATATTATATTATGACCACTATGTCATTGTACATGTATACTATATCACTATACCATGACCACTGTAGAATGCTTTCTCCAAGGAAAGAGCACATACCATGTATAGGATATAATGGGATATAGGAATAATATAGACACTATTGAGTGAAAGAGTAGTATGGCTGAATCAAATCTACTGTTTCTTGTCTACCATGGTAGCATCCTGAATCTGGTTCTGGTCAATAAACGTGTATAAAAGCAATCCACACTAATAAAGGATTTCAGTTTGGGGAGGAGAAGAAGGTTTTAAAATTTCTCAAAGTTTCAGAATATAGTGAGAATTATTTAGCTTGTGCCTCCAAGTTCCCTTAGGATTTACACAATTTTTCTACAGAACTTTTTAGAAAAGAAGAAAAATGTACCAGCTCAAAATCCACATGAGAGTAAACGAGCTAGATACTTTAGGACATAGTATGGATAAAGGAATTTGATACTAAACTTCCTGAGAAATAGACTGGTAATAGCAATGAAACATTTTGTTGTCTTAAATATTGGCAATTCAGACTTATATCTGCCCTTCCAAGACATTTGTTCTTTAATGTAAATTTGCAAGCTTGAGTAACACAATGAGTATGTAAATAATTGGCATCATTATTAAAATGCAATATAGTAGTATTATATTTAGATATACTGGTATTATATGTAGTATATATTAATATATATAATGCTACACAATAGTATTATAATTAGGTATTTTTCTGTAGGATTTCTAATACTAAGTGGGATGTGTTAACATTCTTCACATGATTTACCTTCAAAACAAGATAGTTTCAGAGCAGTCCCTCTGATAATGAGTATTTGTAGTTTAGGTATGTTTTCCTGTGAATATCATTAGAACAGATAGAAAATAAGAGACACATGTAAAGTGGCCATGCTCAGTGGTAGCTCAAATGTGTAAAACTACCCTTTTTGCATTTTAATAACAGATGTAAAACAATACCAATTATATCATAGACAACAGAAGAACTTTCTTCTTAAGTCTTTGAAGGACATGGCCCTAGGGAATTTTTATGCAGTTGTTATGTTTGTAAAGAAAGAATAAATATAAATCAATAAGTGTACTTGGGAAGGCATGGTTTCATGTGTGTGCATGTGTGTATGTGTGTGCATGCATTAGTCTTCATAAAATATTGCACTATATAATAAAGGGATAACTTCATTGCAAGCCTGTGAACTTGGATTTACACAAATTTGACCAGAGTATAATGTAAAACGTCTTTTGAGATGGAATTATTAAAACTCGGAGAAAAATACTTCAAAAATTTTGCAATATTAGAGGAGCCATGAGTGAATGGGCACACATTTAAAGGTTTGTTTAGGTGCTTCATCATGTCTTCAGCTTTTGCTTTAGATAATGTCCTTTGCTGTGAGGTTCCAGGTAAAATAGCATGTATTCTGTGCTATGTCTCCTCTGAGAAGGTCACAGATGGGTTAAATAGAGAATTTTCAAAGAACGTAAGAAAGTTTTATGATTCATTTAAATGAGAAGGTACTTAGCCCTTTGAAAGGTAATTTTTACCCTTTCGAGAATAGAATGGAGGTTAGAGATTGTTTCATATTTTAATTTCTGCTATGTAAACTTCTTCAACAAATTGTGAGTGTGATTTTGTTGTTGTTGGTATTGTGGTTTGTCTGTTTGGGAATAGTGATAAGTCTCACCTGACCCCCCTACCTTGCTGTCCGCAGTGCAGACATAATTGGAGTATATCACTTACAGTGCAGAGGCACCTGGAAGCCATCATTCTGTGATGGACCCCGAACTGGACAGGAAACTTCCTCCCACCCTCCCTATACTTACACAACTACAGTGCAGGTACTGCAGCCCATCAGCAGCACTCAGGGGTTCTGAGGCTTTGCTAACATGGGACAAAGACAACCAGCACTCTTGTCTTTGTAAGACCTACCTCATTTCTCCTTCCTAGAAATTCATTCCTCAGGGCTTACTTAACACATTGCCAGTAGGGTTCTCCATAAAGCACTCCATCTTTTAGCGTCTAAGGAGAGAGAAAGAGAAACAGCTGTAAAGACTTCAAATGGAAAAATGAACTCACATGGAGATAGGACTCCTTAGCTGAAGTGACAAGGAAAACAGCCTCCTGGGAATTTGAAGATGCCTGTGGCTCTCGTGGGGTTTTCTCATGGCTATAGGGTTGAATATGGAGCTCATCTTTTCGACCCCTGAGATGCAGTGCTACTGTGGCAGACAGCTACAATTACAATGAACAATTACTTCCAATAATATGAAAATTTGCCTTTTTTAATCTTTGGAGTTTACCTTTCTGAAATTTAAATTTCATATCATTTGAAAATGAAACTGATGGAGGAGAGAAAGACAAGTTTCTGCAGGAAAGGAATGCCTGACTACCAAGTAAGTGAAGTATCTTATGAAGACAGGAGCCCCTTCTGGCACTTTTCCCTTCCATTTTATTTAAGGATTTATGGAAAAATTGGGTGAGATTATTTACCATATAGTAGGTAACTAGAAGAATGTGAGAAAATAAGACACTTCATAGAACGGTCCAGGCTTTTAAGGTTTAAGTTTAGTGATGTCACTAACACCATTACCATTACGTTCGTTTTATCTGGGATACCTGCAATTCATGAGGTGTTTGTGACGTGCTATTCTTTTCAACAATGTGTGCCCATTAGGATCCTGTCAGGGTGATGTAGGGAAAATCTTTCCAGAGTTGCTCTGCTTTGTACACCAGTGGTCCTCTTCTCTATACTCTCTGTCAGTGAGAAGCAGCAAGATAAGAATCAACTACAATGGGAATCTGATCATAAATTTTGAATTGATTGAGTGATAATATCTGATCAACACGGATACTCTTTATAAAGGATCTGGGCACAACGTGTAGCTGATAGTCTCCTTCCAGGTTAAAGCCAGATGCAATAAATCTAATATCTTTGCATTTTATAGATTTCTCCTGAAGAACTTCTACATAAATGATGCCCTGAATGTACTATGTTTACTTACATGAGACTCATTTAAGCTTCAGATTTCAATAGTGATGATCTTTTATTATTGAACAAGGATAAAAAACAGGAGCAGGAAATGGTCTAGCAGGAGGCATTCTGTATTTCTGGTCAGCTGGCAAGCAAAATAGAATGAAACCACTTTCTCTCTCAAATGCTGATTTAGGAGAACTGAAGGTAGTTTCCCAGGGTGTATATTTTTTAGGAACTCTCAGGGATATATCTATGCCTGGAACACAAACCTATAGACAAAATTTCTCCTAAAATTTATATAGGATTTTACAGCCTGGGCAACATGGCAAAACCCTGTCTCTACACAAAATAAAAAATTAGCTGAGTGTGGTGGCTCATGTCTGTGGTTCCAGCTACTTAGAAGCTGAGATGGGAGGATCACCTGAGCCCAGAGAGGTCGGGGCTGCAGTGATCTTTGATTCTCCCATCTCAGCCTTCCAAGTAGCTCCAATCACAGGCGTGAGCACTATAAGACAGTGTACACTCCATCTCTCTCTCTTCTCTCTCTCTAAATATATATATATATATATATAGATAGATATGCATATATACACATCTATGTGTATATATATAGATATGCATATATACACATCTATGTGTGTGTATATATATATATATACATATTTCTTTTTCTATATATAGAGACAGAGAGAAAGAGAGATATCAATGGCAAATTTGGGTAAAATTAGTCTCTGCAGCTTCTAGAAAAACAGAATATTTTTAGAAGAGTTCTTCATGTCACTTTTAGGGAAATTGAAAAGGCAACTGGATATGTGTAAAGTTTGTCTTCTGTGAAAAAAAATTAGTGCTGATAGGTTTTCATTAATGTAAATGTGAAGTACACTTCTTCACGGGAAGGACTTAGTCCTGGACAAGGTAAATAGAAAGCAGGGATTGAATCTAATTGGAACTATTTGCAAGTGAGAACTGTCTTAAAAGTTGGGTAAATCTGGTAAAGCACCTGTTGCTGGAACTCTGGAATCTCCTTGAAGAGTTTAGATGTTGGGCGGAACAGGAGGGAAACTCAGCCTTACCTGTGGATATCGAGAAAGTCCAGAGAAAAGTACCAGATGGGGCTGAGCAAAGAGCAGGATTAGTGCTCCGATTCTTAGTCTTTTAAAATGTGAAGGACACTTGTTAACAGGAAAAAAAAAAAGATAATCCTTATAGGCTGTTGTGCTTAGTATCTGCAAATAGAAAAAAAATACTGTGAATTCAATGATGCATTTGAACGAATTTTTTATTTGTCATAATATTATTTGTACATATTCACAAAATAGGAGTGTAACCTTATAATCTAATCCCTCCAAGTCTCAAAACTCTGTAGTTACAAATGAGGTTATATAAACAGTACGAAGCTGTGCTTCTTTGACTTACTCTGATTTATTCTTCATATCCCACAATCTCATTTCCTCCTCTCATTCAATCTTTTTCTAATTCAGGTGTTTCAGAGAATTTTGGTGATTTTCTCACATTCAGACATAAGCAGCCCTCCCATGTTCTTCCACTCTAGCGCCCTCATTAATGTCTGCTACTGCTAAAGAAGCCATTTTGCAGTGACTGCCTGGTGCAATCCCTGCAATAACTTCCAGACTCAGAGGGATCAGTAACTTGTTGATTAGGGATCACCAAAGAAGATGATGAATGCGCTCGCCACTGTGTAGCTGAGTAGATCAATGGCCAGCAGATAGCTTCCTAGTTCTAAATGAAACCTGGTCTTTATTGGAAGCGTTTGGCTCAGGAAGCCTTTTCAGGGGTGCAAATATTATTCTCTCATGCCACAGGAATGGCATCCCCCTCAGTTCCTAGTAGCACTTTCTAGAAGGCTAACCAAATTGTTGGCCTTCTTCCCAGAAGCTGTGTGTGCGTGTGTGTGTGTGTGTGTTTGTACGATTGTATGGTTTAAACAAACATTACCATTGCTGTGTAAGTACAATGCATTTTTGTTTGTTTGATGATTTTTGTTTTTGTTGCGAGTAGGTTTGACTATCCAACTATATAACTTAGCCTAGTTTCAGTTTCAATATGTGGCATCCACTGATTTTCTATATTGTCTAATTTTATACACTATACATTATATAGTACCTGGGGAAAATGTGATGAGGACTATTTGCAAGATAAGATGGACAAGAAGACAAAAGGTAGAAACAACCAAAATGTCCACCAATGTATGAATAAACACAATGTTGTATGTCTAGAAGATGAAATATTATTCAGGCATGAAAGAGTAGAAATACTGATACATGCTACAAGATGAATGAATCTCAAAAGCATAATGCTAAATGCAGGTAACATATTGCATGATTTTATGTATATAAAAATATCCAGAATAGGTAAATCCACAGAAACAGAAAGCAGATTGCTATTTTTGGGGGACTAGGGAAAGAGAGGTTGGAGCATGAATGAGTACTTAATGGGTACCGAGTTTTCTACTGGGGTGATTTGAAACATGATAGAGGAGGTGGTGGCAAAATATTGTGAATTTATAAGTGCCACTGAATGGTATACTGTAAAATGATTAGTTTTATGTTGCATAAATTTTAACTTAGTAAAGAATTAAATCAGAAAAAGATTGATAGACTATTTCATTTTTTTAAAAAAGTAATAGGTTAGTTGTTCTAAAGTTATTCCTGTAGTAAATTTTATACTACAATAATTGTGGTGTAAGAATCCCAGCTAAATTTGCATTTTTTAGTTTATCTATAAAGATAGTATGTAAGATATTCTTATAGAAGCCAGTCTTTTCAGCATCCAAAATCTGAAAATTCAAAATCCCAAATGCTGTAATGAGCATTTTTTGACTTTGTGAGTCATGTTAGCCCTCAGTCTCAGATTTTGGCACATTTTGAATATCAGATTTTTGGAATAGGGATATTCAACTTGTAACACCAAATAGCACTAACAACCGCTATAGTGAATAAGCATAATATTCTGGGTTTTCAATTAGATCAACCTTTCTTTAAACATACTTTAAAACCATTTGTTGCTTACGTTTGTTGTTAAAAGCCCTGCATCATTGAGATTCCTGCTTGTACTGTCAACTGCTTTGCTTCTCAAACTTTATTCAAATCATATCTTTGGCTGCACATGTGAAAGGATATGTTAACAATAGTTAAATGGAGAGATTGAAATTTGGAACATGGAACAATTACAAAAACAAAATTCCCCTGTTGTCTGAGAATTAGATTCAGCTGGCCACTCTATTAAGCATGGTAGTCCTTTGCAACAGGATTGTCTACCACCCTGACCTCACTGTCATATCTTGCAGAAATAAGTAATTCCTCTTTGGTACTTGATTAATGATAATTTATACTAGTTATCGCATCTTATACTTCAACCTCAGCTGAATACTTTAAAAAAAATCACTGTAAAAGTATGTGTCCTCAGTTGAATCAGATGTAAAATTTATACCTTAATCAAAATTTGATAGCACTCGAAGACAGTGTACACTCCATCTCTATTATTCTCCTGTGTTCTCAAGCAGGGCACTCCCTTCTGTTAATTGAAGGCTTTGGGATTTGACATATAATTTTGGCCCACATCAGAGTTACTATAATGCTCATGTTAAAGACCCATAATGCTACTTAGTCTGACTTTGCCTTCCTTTTTAAATTAGTTTTACTTCACCTCCACTTCCTCTCAGCAACTACTCCTAAACCAGACATATCATCCATCACTTCCCATTTCCTTGATACACCAGTCCTTCTTTAATGTTTGCATAGTTTTTTGTGCTTATCATAATCTTGAGAGATTCTCTGTTTTATTTCTAAACTTAACCAAAAATAAACGTTCAATTATAATGGTGTAATAAAATTTGGAGATTCCAGAAGAGTTACGTCAGCACAGCACAGTGCAGCGGACTGGAGGGGCAGGCTATGGAGACTTCTCAAGTCAAAAGAGTCTGAAATGGGTTCAAAGGATGACTCACCGTGAGATATTCAGAGGTAGTATGTTTTATAAAACATATTATGGGCAATTTAACATTTATCTCTCTATAAAAATATTATTTATAATAACCTCAGGCTTGAACATAAAGTGTTGGCACTAAATATGGTTGTGATTCTAGCTGAGTCCAGAAGATGAATTTTCTTAAGTTTAAATGAATTATAAAAACACTGAAGCAAAATCTAACTTCTTTTGCCACAGATGTCTCTGGTATGATGAGAACACTAGAAAAAGGTCAATGCAGTATGGTAGAAAGAATTCTGAATTCATAGTGAGAAAAACTGAATTGAACTTCGGGTAATCTTTCAGACTTTCTAAATTTTTAGGTGCTGATTTTTCTAAAATGGTGATAATGATGAACTGTATTACTGTACTTCACAAAATGTTCTTAAAATTTAATTGGGCAAAACAGCTGGAAGTACGTAGGACACCATAAAGGCTTACAGAGACATAAGAGAGTACGAGTCACATGCAATGATTTATATGGCATGTACATTTATGGATGTTATACATTTGTATATAAGTTAAATCATATGTTTGTATATAAGTTAAATCTATAAATTATTTCAATTAATTAAATTATAATTAATTTTAAATGGGAAACATTTTATAACTTTCAGCATAACTTCACTAATCTCTTCCTTTGCTCCTAAATTTTTCTCATCTTTTAACAGCTCACAACCTCTTGCTTACCAAAATCTCAAAGTTTTTTCCAAAACTTCAGCCAAGAGTATCTTTGTATGCTCCTCACATGTCTGCATTGTTAGGTTGTCATTAGGTGGATTTAACCAATGACACTGGTCAAATCTCCTACCTTCTTCCTGTCTCTAAATAATTCTTATTTCCTATCACAAATAACTGGGTCACTGAGTGGCAAAGAGGAAGAATGAGAAAAATAACGAGAAGAGAAGAAACATTCTCATGTTAATTATGCTGCAATCAAACTTAAAATCATCAAGTTTAAAATCACTTAAAATTCAAAGTGATAATGATTATAAAGAAAATCCAAAAAGCTACAAAAGTCATCAGTATTAATTAGAGCTCTTGGTTATTAAAGATACAAGAAATTAAGGTCTAAATACCTTGGGCAAAATGAGAAACTCGTGGGTTGATACTAAGATATCTCATTTAATACTAGGAATGATAAAGTCATGTGGAGAGCCAAGATTCAATGGATTTCCAATACAAGGTTTGTTTCTCATAATCTCTCTCTTTCACGCCCCCCATCTCAACCCAAACCCCAGCTAACCATCTATGCTTTTTCCTGCCTGTATGTTGGCTATATTTTATGGTTGCAAAGTGTATTACTCTATCAACCAAAAAATATTGTTGTCAACATCCTGCGTGTTTCAATTTTTGCAATTCTCAATAAAAAATAAGAGGAACTTACTGGTGTGTGTGCTTCCAGTGTCCAAAGTTAAAAAAGAGAGAGAGAAAAAAAGCTTTGTTTAGCCAAGTTTGAACCAGATCCATACCCCACTATACATCAATAGTGGTAAGAGGGGAAGAGAACTAAAAATATCACAGCACTCTTGTATAAACTCATGGATGGGCTAAAGAGAGTAGCAATTCCCAGATTAAGGGAAAATATTTCTATCATTATCTTCCCAATCAAACCGAAATGAAAAACAGCACACGCACAAACATATTAAAATGTGATTTTTAAGTTGCTATTTTATATTTTCAGAAATGAATAGGAACAGCATGTTCTATTTTTACGGTATAATTAATGTTTGGAATTCTCATTCCCAAGGTACTGAAAGAAGTCACATCAGATTAAAGAAATGTATAATGACCAATTATTTGTTTGCTAATTGTACTTTAAGGCATAAATTGTATTAGATGGTTCAGTACAGTGATTGTTCCTCAGTTAATAAAACCACCTTAAAAATTAATTGTTACCATATTTTATTTTCTACCCTCTTTTTGGTTTGACTCATTTAATGAAGGATTTTAAGGGAAACAATTCCTATAATCCTACGGGAGATTCTATTGCTATGGTTTAAGGTCCTTATTTATTACAATTATCACAAAATTTGTATAGATACATTGAAAGTTTCACACAGGATAATCAAAATATATAAAAATTATTTCCCCACCAGATTTATTCTAAAATTTAATACATTTCAAATGAAAAATTTTTGGCTAAATATTAAAAAATATTCTTAAAGTTGGGACAGATCAAGTAATGTTATGGAGAAAAGACATCACTGCAATACTTTGATAGTACCCCTTTAGCAACAACAACACAGGGCATGAGGTTCTAATTGTTCTCCAGTGAGCATCTAATGATTATTCCTAGCTGATTATGCATGTTAGATAGTGAATAGATCAATATAATACCAAACAATTTATAATTTTAAATACCCAATCTTTCATATATGTTTCTTCTAAGTTCGTGAGTTTTTACGTATCAAAAGATAACTCTTCTTATGCTTAATTAATCTGACTCTTTTTCAAGAAAAATATTAGAGTATTACCAGTGGTAGCCTCATGTCGTCATCAGTAGGGTATATTTTACAATTTCAGCCCGTGGTTTTGAGAAACAGACTAAGGTTAGAGTAAAACCTGGTCTGATTATAATTTTGTCTATTGCATTAGCCAATAATTCTGAACATCTACAGCATAATAACTGACGTTCAAAATTATGATATTCATGCACTATAGAAATCTAAAGTGCATATGAATTATCAATGATTAAAGTATATTTAATATAGAGGTAAAATAAAATGTATTTTATTGATTTTTTTTTTTTTAGTTTTCTCATTTCCCTCTCTGTATGCCTCTTCTCTAATTTTACTATTTCTCTATTCAAATCAGTCTGTGTTGGGGGGAAGTGGTAGCCTCTAATAATAAGAATATTGTTAGAAACTTTTTGTTGAATTATACCTTTATGTCACATCATATAGAAAACACAAATCAAAGTAGATTAAAGACCTAAATGTACAACCAAAAGCTATAGAACTACTAAAAGAAAACATAGGGGAAGTCTCCATGGCAGTGATATTGGGCAATTATTTCTTTTGGATGTGATCCTAAAAGCATAAGCAACAATATTAAAAAATAGGCAAATAAAAAAATAGACAAATTTGATGACATCAAACTAAAAAGCTTCTGCAAAGCAAAGAAAACAAATGAGTGAAGAGACAACCTATTGGATGGGAGAAAATATTTGCAAACCAGGCATCTGATAAGGAGTTTGTATCCAACATAAAGAACTCAAACAACTCAATCTTAAGAAAACAAACCATTAAAAAATGATCAAAGGATCTGAACAGACGTTTTTCAAAAGAAGACATACAAATGGACAACAGGTAGGGGAAAAATGCTTAAAAATTACCAATCATTGGAGAAATGCAAATGCAAATCACAGTGAGATATCACCTCACACCTATTTAGAATAACTACATCATAACGATGAAAGGTAAGTGTTGGTGAGGATGTGGGGGAAAGGGAACTCCTGTACACTGCTGGGAGTGTAAATTAGTACAGCCATTATGGAAAACAGTATGGAGGGTCCTGAAAAAATTGAAAATAGAGACTTCAAATGATCCAGCAACCCCACTACTAGATATATAGCCAAAGGACATTAGTTCAGTATATATCTGCACTTCTATACTTATTGCAACATTATTCACAATAGCCAAGATATGGAATTAACCTAAGTATCAATAGATGTATAGATGGATAAAGAAAATATGGTACATATACACAACTATTCAGCCTTAAAAAAGGAAGGAATTCCTGCCACTTGAAACAACATAGATTATCCTAGAGGACATTATGTTAAGTGAGGTAAGTCAGACACAGTAAGACAAATACCACATGTTTTCACTCATATGTGGAATCTAAAAAAGTTGAACTCATAGAGAAATGAATGGTGATTACCAGGGGCTAGGAAGTAGAGAAAGGAGGGACTGGGGAGATGATGGTCAAAGAATATAAAATATTAGATAAGAGGAGTAAGCTAAAGAGATGTGCTGTATGATGTGTTGACCGTAGTTAGTAACAATGTGTTTTATTCTTGAAATTAGTGGAAAAGCAGATATTAAATTTTCTTATCACAAAAAATGACAACAATATGAGAAAATGCACATATGAATTATCTCAATTTAGCCATTCAACAATTTATATATATTTCAAAACAACATGTACATGATACATGTATACAATGTTTATTTATCAATTTTTAAAGCAGCCTCTTTTTTATTTATTATACTTTAAGTTCTGGGATACATGTGCAAAATGTGCAGGTTTGTTACATGGGTATACATGTGCCATGGTGGTTTGCTGCACTCGTCAAACCATCATATAGGTTTTAAGCCCCGCATGCATTAGGTATTTGTCCTAATGCTCTCCCTTCCCTTGCTCCCCACCCCCTGGCAGTCCCTGGTGTGTGATGTTCCCCTCCCTGTGTCCATGTTTTCTCATTGTGCATCTCCCACTGATTATTGAGAACATGCAGTGTTTGGTTTTCTGTTCCTGTGCTAGTTTGCTGAGAATGATGGTTTTCAGCTTCACCCATGTCCCTGTAAAGACATGAACTCATTCATTTTTATGCCTGCATAGTATCCCATGGTGTATATGTGCTATGTTTTCTTTATCCAGTATATCATTGATGGGCATTTGGGTTGGTTCCTGTTCTTTGCTATTGTGAATACTGCTGCAATAAACATATGTGTGCATGTGTCTTTATAGTAGAATGAATTATAATCCTTTGGGAATATACCAAGTAATGAGATTGTTGGGACAATTGATATTTCTTGTTCTAGATCCTTGAGGAATTGCCACACTGTCTTCCACAATGGTTGAACTAATTTACACTCCCACCAACAGTGTAAAAGTGGAAAGATTTTACACTGTAAAAATGGAAAGATTGCAAAAATTTTCTCCCATTCTTCTGTAGGTTGTTTGTTCACTTGATGATAGTTTCTTTTGCTATGCAGAAGCTCGTTAGTTTAATTAGATCTCATTTGTCAGTTATTGCTTTTGTTGCAATTGCTTTTGATGTTTTAGTCATGAAGTCATTGCCCATGCCTATGTCCTGAATGATATTGCCTAGGTTTTCTTCTAGGGTTTTTATGGTTTTCGATTTTACGTTTAAGTCTTTGTTTTTTTTGGTCTTTTTTTTTTGTTTTTTTTTGAGACGGAGTCTTGCTCTGTCACCCAGGCTGGAGTGCAGTGGCATGATCTCGGCTCACTGCAAGCTCCACCTCCGGGTTCACGCCATTCTCCTGCCTCAACCTCCCAAGTAGCCGGGACTACAGGTGCCCGCCACCATGCCTGGCTAATTTTTTGTATTTTTAGTAGAGACAGGGTTTCACTGTGTTAGCCAGGATGGTTTTGATCTCCTGAACTCGTGATCCACCCGGCTCGTCCTCCCAAAGTACTGGGATTACAGGTGTGAGCCACTGTGCCTAGCCCCATGTTTAAGTCTTTAATCCATCTTGAGTTAATTTTTGTATAAGGTGTAAGGAAGGGGTCTGGTTTCAGTTTTCTGCATGTGTCTAGCCAGTTTTCCCAGCACCATTTATAAAATAGGGAATCCTTTCCCCATTGCTTGTTTTTGTCAGGTCTGTCAAAGAGCAGATGATTGTAAATGCGTGGTGTTATTTCTGAGGCATCTGTTCTGTTCCACTGGTCTATATATCTGTTTTGGTACTAGTACCATGCTGTTTTTTACTGTAGCTTTGTAGTGTAGTTTGAAGTCAGGTAGCATGATGCCACCAGATTTGTTCTTTTTGCTTAGGATTGTCTGGGCTATACAAAAAGCAGCTCTTTTTCTTTATATCAGCAAGTAAATAGGAAATTTAATAAAATACCATTCCACCCTTCATTATATGTAATTAGAAATCTTGTATATTCATCATAAATCCATCTTGCACTTTCCAGGTTAGTATAATAGCTTCTTCATTTAAAATGCATAAGGTGTGGCTTTGACTACAGCAGGGCAGGAAACAGTGGGAGGAAATGGTCATAATTCTTGGGGGTTATAAAGGCTTTTTTTTTAAATTAAGTTTTCTAAAGATAGAGAGAAGAATCAAGCAAGAGTTGTGTTTAATCTGAAATAAGGCAGTTTTCCAGAAGGATATAATAACTTTTGGGGACTGCATATATATTTAAAAATTGCTGCATTAGCTTCACCAACATTATCAGCATCACTGATTTTCTTGCCAAAATGCGTTTATTGCCATCTGTTATTTACTTTTAAAATAGATTTAGAGTAGATTTAGATTCACCACAAACTAGTACAGAAAGTTCTCATACACGCCTTCCCTCCACTCCCACCAGGCTCTCCCAGTATCAACATCCCCCACCAATGTTGTACATGTGTTACAATAGATGAACTTACATTGCCACATCATCATCACCCAATTCATTGATTACATTAGGATTTATGGGTTTTGATAAATGTGTAATGACATGTGTCTACCATTATAGTAACATACAAAATAGTTTCCCTACCCTAAAAATCTGCTAGGCATGGCCTATTTATTCCTTTCTTTTTTCAAGCTGTGACAACCACTGATCTTTCTTCTCTGTCAAGTTTTGCTTCTTCAGAAATGTCATATAATTGGAATCATACTGTATGTTGGCTTTTCAGATTGGCTTCTTTCATTTAGTAATGGGCACTTAAGATTCCTCCATGGCTTGATAGCTCGTGTATTTTTAGCACTGAATAATATTACATTGTCTGGATATGCCACCATTTATTTGTCCATTTACCTACAAAAGGGCATCTTGGTTATTTCTAAGTTTTGGCAGTTATGAATAAAGTTTCTATAAACACCACATTTTTACATGAAAATAAGTTTTCAACACCTTTGAATAAATACCAGAAAGTAAGATTTCTGGGTTGTGTAATAAGAATATGTTTAGTTTTGTAAGAAACTTCCACATTTTCTTCCAAAATGGCTGTACCATTTTGCATTCCCAGCATTGAATGAGAATTCCTGTTGCTCCATATCCTTGCCAGCATTTAGTGTTGTCAGTGTTTTGGATTTTGGCCATTATAGTAGTTCCATAGTGGTATCTTCTGTTAGTATTTATATTCTTATTACTAAGAATATAATGTAATATAAAATATAATATGTAGTATAATATAATTCTTATAACTAAGAATATTCTTATTATTAAAGAACTTTCAGTAACATAGCTATGCCAAGTTCTGAATGAAAGTTGACTCACAAAACACAGCCAGAACATACAGTTAGAAACCCAAGACATTGAAAAAAGTGTATTAAGATAAGGTTATTTACTTTCTCTATGCCTGAACTATTTGTGAGCATTTAAAAATATTTGGTAAAACGGTAGATTTACTTAAAACCATATAGTAAAATTATACTAAAGAAGAGACCAAATTGAAATGATTTCTGAAACTAATAAAAGAAATTTGTGAATCTTCTGCATATTGAGGGCTGTGGGTACTAGAAGGCAAGTCATTGTTTCAAGGTATTTTAATTCAATATTTTCCCCATTTACACCATTTTTAAAACAACAAAAGAAGTAGGCAAACCTGTCGACACTATACCAGATAGAGAAAAAAACCTATGAGAACCTAAGAAACTTATGCTTTACACAACAGGGATGTATTGACATGGCTTGCTTTTTTTTTTAAGTTAGAGATGCTTAAAGGACACATCATAGTTACACACATTCATGTGTCCTGTGTTTTTTAAATTACAATTTTACCCTCTGCTCTACAAAACAAAACCTATACATGGCTTTCTAAGCATTAATATATGAAGTCTAGATTTCTACAGTGTGGTACCTCTGCCCCCCATCTCTCAATGCATCATATTGTTATTTCCTTTCATATTTACTTGTTTATTTTCTCTATGTTTCTTTTGCCTTTTACTGTATATAAACTTACGTTTTAAGTAAAAAATTACTTATTCTTAACTACCAGTATCACAAACCTCATCATGACAAGGCAGTTTCAAATTCTCTGGAGACAGCTCAAATAAATTTGTAAAGCAATTTCAAAATACTGTCAAGAATATGGGTTGTGAAACTTTTAGATTAACGTAACTTATAGGAAATTTTGACTTGATATTTTATGGTTATATTCAAAGAATATATGACAAAATATACATAAATTCTAAAAGTCATAAATAGTATACTTATTTCAGCAAGCAAGAAAATGGCATTAGTAACATACAAGGTATCAAGAATTTATATTTGCTATCATTTTAATAATTTAATATTAGCAGTAACTTTGTGAAAGATGTATGATTTTTCCCACTTTCTAATGAGAAACTGAGGCAGACAGCTTTATAAATTGGGGATTTCAGTGTATATATTCATGAATTGGGTGATAATCAACAAACATTTGTTTGCTTAGCAATTATGTGCTCTAATGTTTTATTGTAAAGGAATAATAGTTATACATTTTATATTTTTGAATTAATAATAGCAAAAATAAAATTTCTGATTAAAGCTTTTCATATACTATACCAACATTTTAGATGTTACTGAGAGTTTGGATAATTTAAAATTATTTTTATTAAATAAGTTTCCCTAATAAACATGCTTTCTATATAGACATAGTTGAAGACTTTCTTCTGAAAAGAGAATTTCCAAATTACTTCTCTATGTCCTCTATTAAAATAGATATCCTTTAAAACAGCTTTTAAATCAAGCTTTTCTCAATTTGTCAGCTGTAGGGGAGTTACACTGTTCAGAAAGAAATAAGATGGATATTCTAAATAGAATGTTTTTGGATGCCTTTCATGAGACATCAGTGGCCCTTAAAAGAGAGTTTATTGATTCTTCAGGCAGTACCCGAGGCAGCCCAAGATCTATTGCTCTGTCACTTTAAAAGCGGCAGCAGACGTGTTGCTTTTCCTAGGAGATTATTCTCTTAAGACATGAAAATTTCTACAAACCAATTGCATCTGTCATCCCCTGCTTGATCCACTGAGTCCCAGAGGCCATGTCTGAATGGTTAAAAGCTATATTTTTGCTCAAAATGCTTGTTGGAACAAATTCATTTTTAGGGCAGAGACTCTGTAAATGAAAACGAAGCATTCAGACCTGTAAACATCAACGAGAGGAGCTATGACCAGGAAGGAGGCAGACTTGGTGGGATTCTACGAAAGACAAACTAGAATCATGGCCCTAGATCACCTGGTACAGCATCTCAGAGATACAATCAGTGTCTTTGTGAATACTTCTAGGAAAGGGAAGTTCATTATTTCTTGAGAAAATAGATTTCATTTGGAAATAGAAAAACTTTTAATGGATGATTTTTATGTTATTCCAGAATCTGGCTTCCTCTAAATTGAATTTATTGTGACTAGTTCAGTACTTTGAAAACTGCTATCTGGGTGATGTAGACTAACACGTTCCCCATGATCTTTGTATTTACAGCATAGTCATTTACTATCCTTGTCTGTTTCATTGGAAAGCACTGGATTTTACAGGACTTTTTAGTTGCCAATTGAAATACGTTACAAAACTCTAAGTATAAAGAAAGGGTGGGTAAAACTTTTAAGTAGTTTTGGATCAATGTCTAAAATAATCAGAAGGACTCACAGATCCTTCTTCCAGATTTCAGCTTAAAATTTTGTTGTTCATTGTATCAAGAATTTCTGAAACATAAAGATTGTCGTTTTTCTTTCTCAAGAGGAAAGCACTGTAAATATGTTTAGGTGTAGATACTAAATATGTTTTAGATTATATGATACTTTTTTGAGTATATATTAGAGATGAGCATGTGTTTACTCTCAGATGCTAACCTTAAAAATTATTACATGTTAGAGTTACTTTTGGAGTTAGCTTTACTAACTAATCTAATTGTGTCAGTTAAAATACATATCTTTGCTTTTAATGAACAGGTGTTCATATTCCTATGAATGCACCAATTAGGAATCAAGCTCCATTTCTTAAGTTGTAATTTTGGAGAAATGGTGCAGTGCAACAAGCATGAGCTCTGGAGTCAAACTATTTGATTTGCTTCCTTCTTTCTCAATTCACCTCAAATGAATATGTTTCTCTTTCAAGAGTGTGTTTGTTATGTTTGCTTAATATGATTTGCTCATATACTAGACTAACCAAGATAAACTACTAAACCTCCTTTCTTTGTACCTGGTGCCAGATATAATCATTGGTAATGTGAGAAAATAGATAAATGGAGTGGAACCCAATGATATTCACTGTTCATTATTAGTGCAGAAGACTCAGTGCTGAAATTGGGACTATAGCTCAGAAACATGGCACATAAAAAGATATCCTCTGTACCTACTGTGGTGTGACCTCAGTTTTAGGAGATACACTACCCAAGCTTTGATTTGACTTCATGTCTCTCTTTCTAAGGACTATATCTTTCAGTTGGTCAATTAAATAATTTTGCTATGGCACAAAAGACAGTGTGATATTCCCCAACAGCTTCCTGGTATAAAACCACGTAAAATGTTAGAAAATATTTAAAATTAGCCTTCCAATAGCAAGATATTAAGGAAATCCTCAGAAGCTTAAATCTAGAGAAGTTGCCAAGCACTTTAGATAGGTGTTGCCCTCAGGGCCCTGTCAATTGACTCTTTTTGTCCCCAGAGTTTCAGTTTCAAGGGCCGTATGTGGGTGACGAACGTTAGAACTTGTGTTGTGAACAGGTGAATTAGAGATTCAGAATTAAGCCAGAATCCTTACAGAATGACACATTCTTTGGCTGAAGTGAGAAAACGTATCATTTAGTTGGGAAATATTAAGGGATCTTTGCCTTTGGATGGATAGAGAATACAGAAAAAAACAAAAAACAAAATAAAACAAAACAGAAAACCTCTCTTGAGAATTCGTAACCACTTTTCCTGGGTTGGGAACTAGAATAACATTAATTGGTCCTGAAACCTCAAACCAGAAAACTTATTTTAAATGGATCCTCAAATCCAGATAAAAGCATATGCAAATCACTGGAGAGAAAACATGCTCAATATTATCCTCAAGGTAATCCCAAAACAAAATTCTGAGGAACATGATTTCTCAAAAACAACAACAAAAATTCATAAGACACATGAGGAAAGAAATAAGCTTCTGTAAGGGTCAACAAAATCACAAACTACAGAATGAGAAAACTGCAGATATCAGAATTGTCATCACAGAGTATTAAATAAGCTTGCTAAATATGTTTAAAGAAATAAAAAATGTATCAAAATTATGACTAAGTGATAAGACTCACCCAAAATTATCAAGTAGAACTGAATAAAAGAATATTATAGAACTTTTAGAAAAAAATACTTACATATAAAACACAAAGTTTAGGCTAAACCCAAAATCAGATGCAATGAAGAGAAAATTAATGCAATAAAAATAAATCAGAAGAGATATATCCAGAATGCAAAACAGAAAGATAAAGATTAAAAAACTATGTAAGACAGGTTAGGAAACATGCAGATTGAAAAGTTCTAACATTCACACATTCATCAAATTGAATTCAAAAAAAATATTAGAGAGATTAAGAATAAGTAACAGAAGCTTCTTTTTTTTGAGACAAGATCTTGTTTCACCCAGGGTGGAGTGCAGTGGCATGATCATAGTTCACTGCAATCTGTAACTTCAAGGCTCAAGTGATTCTCCTGCTTCAGCCTTGGAGTAGCTGGGACTACAGGCACACCATCATGTCTAGCTAATTTTTTGTTTTTGTTTTTTTTTTTTTTGGACAGCCAAGGTCTTGTTATCCTGGCCCAGTCTGGTCTGGAACTTCAGGCATCAAGCAATTAGACATTTTCAGAAATAAAAGAAATGAAAATCCCAACGTAGAATAAATGAATCTTAAAATTTCCAAAGCAAGATAAATAAACAAAAGTCTATGCCTACACACATGAACCTGCAGAACAATAAAGAAAATTATCAAAGCTGCCAGGAATGTGACAAAACAGCTTACATTCATAGGAAGAATAACTAACAACTAATGTACACTAAAATATTGTTGACTGTAATCACCCTGTTGTGCTATCAAATGCTGGATCTTATTCATTCTATCTAACTATATTTTTGTGGTCATTAACCATCCCCACTTCCCTTTGTCCCCTACTACCCTTTCCAGACTCTGGTAACCATCATTCTATTCTCTATCTCCAAGGGTTCAATTTTTAGCTCCAACGCATGTGTGAGAACATGTGAAATTTGTCTTTCTGTGCCTGGCTTATTTCACTTAACATAATTACTTCCAGTTCCATCCATGTTGTTGCAAATGACAGGATCTCATTGTTTTTTATAGCAGAAAACTGCTCAATTGTGTATAAGTACCACGTTTTCTTTATCCATTCATCTATTGATGGACGCTTAGGTTGCTTCCAAATTGTAGCTATTGTGAACAGTACTGCGAGAAATATGAGAGAGTGGATATCTCTCCCATATACTGATTTCTTTTCTTTGGGGTATATACCCAGCTGCAGGATTGCAGGATCATATGGTAGCTATATTTTTAGTTTTTTGAGGAACTTCCAAACTGTTCTCTATAGGGGTTATATTAATTTACATTCTCACTCAATGTACAAGTGTTCCCTTTTCCCCACATCCTCGCCAGCATTTGTTATTGCCTGTCTTCTGGATATAAGCCATTATAACTGGGGTGAGATGATGTTTCATTGTGGTTTTGATTTGCATTTCTCTGATGAACAATGATGTTGAGCACCTTTTCATATGCCTGCTTACTATTTGTATATCTTCCTTCGAGAAATGTCTATTCAAATAATTTGCCCATTTTTTGATTGAAACGCTAGATATTTTCCTATAGAGTTGTTTGAGCTCTTTATATATTCTGGTTATCAATCTTTGGTCAGATGGATAGTTTGAAAATATTTTCTCTCATTCTTTGGGTTGTCTCTTCATTTTGTTTATTGTTTCCTTTGCTGTGCAGAAGCTTTTTAACTTGATGTGATCCCATTTGTCAATTTTTGCCTTGGTTGAGTGTGCTTGTGGGTTATCACTCAAAATATATTTGTCCAGACAAATGTTCTGGAGTTTCCTCAATTTTTTATTGTAATAGTTTCAGAGTTTAGGGTCTTATATTTAAGTCTTTAATCCATTTTGATTTGATTTTTGTATACGGTGAGAGATAGGGATCTAGTTTCATTCTTCTGCATAAGGAAATCCAGTTTTCCTAGCACCATCTATTGAAGAGATTGTCCTTTCCCCAGTGTATATTCTTGGCATATGTATTAAAAATGAGTTCCCTATAGATGTATGAATTTCTATCTGGCTTCTCTATTCTTTTCCATTGGTCTATGTGGGGTTTTTTTTTGTCGGGGGGTGGGGTGGTTTCTTTGATTTTTGTTTTTGTTTTGCCAGTACCATACTGTTTTGGTTACTATAGCTCTGTAGTATCTGTAGTATAATTTGAAGTCAGGTAATGTTATTCCTCTGGTTTTTTTCTTTTTGCTCAGGATGTCTTTGACTATTCTGGTTTCTTTTTTGTTCCTTAGAAATTTTAGGATTTTTTCTATTTCTTTGAAGAACATCATTGGTATTTTATAGGGATGCATTGAATCTGTAGATTGCTTTGGGTAGTATGGACATTTTGACAATATTGTTTCTTCTAATTCATAAACACAGAATACCTTTTCATTTTTTTCATGTCCTCAATTTTTTGCATCAATAGTTTGTGGTTGTCATTGTAGAGATCTTTTGCTTCTTTGGTTAAGTTTATTCCTAGGTATTTTATTTTATTTTTAGCTATTGTAAATGAGATTATTTTCTTGATTTCTTTTTCAGATACTTCCCTCTTGGCATGTGTAAATGCTACTGATTTTTGAATGTTGATTTTATATTCTGTAACTTTATTGAATCTGTTTATCAGTTACAATAGCTTTTGGTGGAGTCTTCGGGTTTTTCCAAATATAAGATCATATTATTGGCAACCAAGGATAATTTGAATTCCTTCTTTCCAATTTGGATGCTCTTTATTTCTTTCTCTTTTCTGATTGCCCAAGCTAAGACTTCCAGGAATATATTGAATCATGGTGGTGAAAGTGGAAATTCTTATCTTTTCCCGGAACAGAAGAAAGACTTTCAATTTTTTCCCATTCAGTACAACACTAGCTGTGTGTCTGTCGTACACGGCTTTTCTTGTGTTGAAGTACGTTCCTTCTAACCCCAATTTTTTGAGGGCTTTTATCATGAAGGAATATTGAATTTCATCAAATGATTTTTCAGCATCAATTGAAAAGGATCATGTGTTTTTTTTTCTCTTTATTCTGTTGATATGAAGTATCACATTGATTTATTTGCATATGCTAAACCATACATGCATCACTGAGATAAATCCTACTTGGTCATGATGAATGATCTTTTTAATGTGTTGTTGAATTTGGTTTGATAGTATTTTGTTGAAGATTTTTGCATCACTACTCATCATGGATATTGGCGGTACTTTTCTTTTTTGATATGTCTGTCTAGTTTTGGTATCAGGGTAATGCTGAACTCATTGAACGAGTTTGGAAGTATTGCCTCCTCCTCTAATTTTTGGAATAGTTGGAGTGGGATTGGTATTAGTTTCCTAAATGCTCATTAAAATTCAGCTGTAAAGCCATTGGTTGCTAGGCTTTTCTTTGCTGGCAGGCTTTTTATTATGGTTTCAACCTCATTACTTCTTATTTGTCTCTTCAGGTTTTTAATTTCTTAGTGTTTCATTCTTTGTAGGCTGTATATGTTTAGGAATTTATCCATTTCTTCTAAATTTTCCCATTTATTGGCATATAGTTGCCCATGATAGTCTCTAATGATCCTTTGATTTTCTGCAGTATCAATTGTAATGTCTCATTTTTCATCTCTGATTTTATTTGTGTATTTCTTCTCTCTTTTTGTAGGTATTCTGGCTCAAGGTTTGTCAATTTTGTTTATCTTTTCAAAACACCAATTTTCATTCCATTCTGTTTTTCATTTGAATTTCATTTATTTCTGCTGTTATCTTTACTATTTCTTTTCTTCTACTAATTTTTGGTTTGGTTTGCTTTTATTTATCAAATTCTTTAAAATGCATTATTAAGTTGTTTATTTAAAGTTTTTCTATTTTTTTGCTGTACGTGCTTATTACTATAAACTTACATCTCAGTACTTG
The DNA here is from genome assembly GCF_029281585.2 of Gorilla gorilla gorilla. Lineage (NCBI taxonomy): Eukaryota > Metazoa > Chordata > Mammalia > Primates > Hominidae > Gorilla > Gorilla gorilla. The sequence continues at coordinate 127,992,839 of NC_073229.2, read as the reverse complement.
CTTTCCTTGTATCTCACAGGTTTTGGTATGTTGTGTTTCCATTATCATTTATTTTAAGAAAATTTTCAGTTTTCTTTTTAATTTCTTCATTGACCCACTGGTCATGCAGGAGCATACTGCTTATTTTCCATGTGTTTGTATAGTTTCCAAAATTCCTCTTTTTATTGACTTCTAGTTTTATTCCATGTTGGTTGGTCAAAGAAGATAATTGATAGGATTTAAATGTTTTTGAATTTTTTGAGACTTGTTTTGTGACCTAACATATGATCTATCCTTGAGAATAATCTATGTGCTGAAGAGATGAATATGTGTTCTGTAGCCATTGGAGGAAATATTCTGTAAATACCTATTGGGTCAATTTGGTCCACAGTGCAGATTAAGTCTGATATTTGTTGGTTCATTTTTTTGTTTGGAAGATCTGTCCAATGCTGAAGTCTCCAGCTATTACTGTACTGGAGTCTATCTCCTTCTTTAGCACTAATAGTATTTGCTTTATATATCTGGGTGCTCCAGTGTTGGGTGCACATATAATAACAATTTGTGTATTCGCTTGCTGAGTTGACTCCTCTATTATTACATGATGATATTTTGTCTCTTTTTATAGGTTTTGTCTCGAAATATATTATGTCTGATATAAGTATAGTTACTTCCACTATTTTGGTTTCCATTTGCATGGAATATCTTTTTTCTATCTCTTTATTTTAGTTCATTTACAGTCAATGTTATTATTGATAAGTAAGCAGTTACTCCTGTCATTTTGTTATTTTCTCCTTCTTTCTTCTCTTTCCTTCTTTCTTTCTTTCTTTTTCTTTCCTTCCTTCCTTCCTTCTTCCTATCTTCCATTTTGTGATGGTGATTTTCTCTGGTTTTAATTTGTATAGTTTCCAAAATTCCAAAATGTAATGTTTTAACTTCTTGCTTTTATTCTTTGTGAGTCTGTTGTAGTTTTTTTGATTTGTGGTTACCATGAGGCTTGCAAATAACATCTTATAACCCATTGTTTTAAACTGATGACAACTTAACACTGATTTCAAAAACAAACAAACACAGAGAAAACTAATAAAAACTCTACACTTTAACTTCATCCCTCCTGCTTTTTAACTTTTTATTGTTACTCTTTATGTCTTATACTGTCTATGTAGTGAAAAGTTGTTATAGTTATTGTTTTTTATAGGTTCATTTTTCAGTCTTTCTATCGAAGTTGTGAGTAGTTTACATACTACAATTGCAGTGCTATAATATTCTGTGGTTTTCTGTGTACTTACTATTATCAGTGAATTTTGTTCATTCAGATGACTGATACTTGTTCATTAACATTTCTCCTTTCAGATCGAAGAACTTCCTTTAGCATTTCTTGTAGGACAGGTCTGATGCTAATGAAATCCCCCAGCTATTACTTGATTGGGAAAGTCTTTTGTGTTTGCAGAGTATTTTTACTGGATATACTATTCTAGGATAAAAGTATGTTTTTGTTTTTTGTTTTTTTTTCTTCAGCACTTTAAATATGTCATGTCACTCTCTCCTGGCTTCAGAAGACTGAGAAGTCTTCTGTCAGGTGTACCTAAGCTCCTTTGTATACTATTTCTTTCTTTTTTCTGGTGCTTTCGGGGTTCTTTCTTTATTCTTGACCTTTAGGAGTTTGATTATTAAATGTCTTGAGGTAGTCTTATTTGGGTTAAATCTGCTACATATTCTAGAATCTTTTTTACTTTAATATTGATATCTTTCTCTAGGTTTGAGAAGTTATCTTATTATTATCCCTTTAAATAAACTTTCTATTTCAATCTCCCTCCCTCTGTCTCTCTCTCCCTCCTCTCTAAGGTGAATACCTCTTAGATTTGCCTTTTGGAGGCTATTTTCTCATCTTGTATGTGTGCTTCATTTTTTTTAATAATTACTGTTTTTACTTTTGTGTCTGACTTTGTATTTTCAAATACCCTGCCTTCAAGCTCAGGAATTCTTTTTGCTTGGTAAATTCTGCTGTTTTGAGACTCTAATGCATTCTTCAGTATGTCAGTTGAATTTTTAGCTCCAAAATTTCTGCTCGACTTTTAAAAATTATTTCAACCTCTTCATTAAATTTACCTGACAGGATTCTGAATTCCTTTACTGTGTTATTTTGAATTTCTTTGGTCTTCCTCAGAACAGCTATTGTGAGTTCTGTCTGAAAGATCACATATCTCAGTCTCTCTAGAATTGGTCACTGGTACATTATTTAGTTTGTTTGGTGAGGTCATGTTTTTCTTTCTGTTCTTGATGGTTGTGGATGTTCATCAATATCTAGGAATCAAATAATTAGGTATTTGTTGTACTCTTTGCCATCTGGGCTTATTTGTACCTGTCCTCCTTGGGAAGGCTTTTCAAGTACTGAAAGGGTATTACCGAAGGCCCATGGCCACCACTGCCTGCCTACTGCCAATGCTCATTTACAGCCCAAAGTCTCTTTAGTCAGTAGGTGGCAAATATAGCCCAACTTGTTTCCTTCCCTTTAGGGTGATGAGCTCACCCCCAAGATCAGGATTGTTCCAAAAATGCCATCTGGGAGCCAGGGCCTTGAGTCAGGAACTAGAGGTATCTACTTGGTACTCTATTATACGGTGGCTGAGCTGCCACCCAAGCCACAAGACAAAGTCCTTCCTGCTCTTCCCTTTTCTTTCCTCAAGCAGAAGGGGTCTCTTCCCATGTGCACTACTGCCTCAGGCTCATGGTGAGTACTAATTGGTTACCACCGATGTTTACTCAAGGTCCAAGGGTTCTTCAGTCAGTTTGTGGTGAATGCTGCCAGGCTTGTGTCTTTTCCTTCAGAGCAGTGGGCTTCCCTCTGGCCTAGGGCAGGTCAAGCAATGTGGTGCAGGAGTGAAGGCCTAGAATCAGGGACCCCAGGAAACTCCTTGTTACTCTACACTGCTGTGGCCAAGCTGGTACCCAAGCTGCAAGACAAAGTCCCCTTTAATCCTTTTCTCTCCTTTCCCCCAGCAGAAGGGGTGTCTCCCCTTGGCCACCACATCTAGGAATATGCTGTGTCACACCTTAAGCCAGCACACCACTGGGTTTCACCCAAAGCCTGCGGTGAGTCTTGCCTGGCTGCTATTGATGTTTATTCAAAGCCTAAAGACTCTTCAGTCAGCAGATGATAGATACTGCCAGAAACAAGTCCTTCCCTTCAAGGAAGTGTGTTTCCTTCTGGCCCACAGTCTATCAAGAAATGTCTCATGGGAACTAGGGCCTGGAATGAGTGCCTCAGTACTCTGCCTGGTGCCCTACTGTATTGTGATTCAGCTGGTATCCAAGCTGCAAGACAAAGTCCTCTTTATTCTCTCCTCTCCTCTTCTCAAGCAGAAGGAAGGAATCTCTTTCAGAGCTGTGAGCTCTGCTGCCTCAGGTTGGGAGAGGGATGATGTAAATACTCCCTTGGCTGCCCTGGCTGGTGTCTCACTAGGTGGTTTGCACTGCAAGTCCACTGGCTCCAAACCCAGCACAGCACCAGGACTTGCCCCAGAATTGCAGTGCTTATGGCCTAGACAGTCCTTCAAGTTTATTCAGAACTCCAGAGCCCTTTAACTGATGGTGGTGAGACTTGTAGGAACTCAGGTTCTGATTGCTGATGGTTAATTTTCCTCCGACTAGGGTGAGTCTAAATCCTCCCTCTGTGCATGGGTGTTGGCTGAGTTCTGCCTGGTTTTGCTTTCTGTTGTGACAGGGCAGTGGTGAGTTTCAATGCAAAGTGCACAATGACTGCACTCTCCCTTTCTCAAGTGAACAGATTTTCTCTTCCCACCAAGTGAATGCTGCTGGGGGTTGAGGTAGAGGTGGAATTGGCAATTCAACACTGCCTTTCCTGCCCTCTTCAGTGCCTCTCTCAGCAATATGACATTTAAATCAGGTGTTGTGATCACTAACCTGATGTTTGGTTCTTATGAGTGTGATTTCTTGTGTGGATAATTGTTCGATTTGGTGTTCCTGCATGGGGAATGACTGCTAAAGGGTCAGCCATCTTGCTTCTCCAGATCTTTAGTCTGATTCTAATAAAATCCCAATAGCTTATTTTAATATGGTAAAGATAACTTTCAAAATTATATAGAAGAACTAAAGTTTGAAAAACAAGCCAAATAAACTTAGCATTAAAAAATTCTATTTTTGACCAGGCACAGTGGTTCATGTCTGTAATTTCAGCACTTTGGGAGGCCAAGGCAAGAAGATTGTTTGAGCTAGGAGTTTAAGACCAGCCTGGGCAACATGGCAAAATCCCATCTCTACAAAAAATACAAAAATGAGCCAGGCTTGGTGTTGTATGCCTGTAGTCCTAGCTACTCAGGAGGCTGATGTGGGAGAATCACTTGAGCCCAGGAGGTCAAGGTTGCAAGGCTTCATTGAGCCATAATTGTGCCACGACTCTCCAGCGTAAGTGACAGAATGAGACTCTCTCTCTCTCTCTCTCTAATATATAATATAATATAAATATACAAATATATATAAATGTAATATATATCATATTTATATATTATATATTTATATATAATATATAAAAATATATAATATATAAAAATATATAATATAAATATATAATAATAAATACATAAATATAATATAAAATATATTAATATATAATATAACATATAATATAAATATATATAATATAAATATATATTATATATATTTATATTATATATTATATAATATATATTATATAAATATATAAATATATATTTTTATATATATAATATAAAATATATATATTTAAAGGAAGTGCCAAAACAAACCATAACCAGAGATGAGATATGTGCCTCATACATAGTGCCATATTACTGACATTAGATTTGTATCTAAAAAGGTATATATATATATATATATATATATATATATACACACCACAATATTTATACAATGATAAGTAAAAGAAAACAAACAACCAAATATCTAAAGAGAAGCATAGAATAGTGAATATATTCATGCAATGGGATATATAAATCCTATAAAATGAATACAAAATTATAGATTAATTTCGAAGATAGTATTTGGGGGTAAAAAAATAAGTCACAAAAGAATAGACAGGATGGATCCATTTATATAATAATAAAATATACAAAACTAAATAGTGTATTATTTAGAGAGACATGCATGTAGCATGTAATTATTAGGAAAGTAAAGAAAATAAATACTTGAAAATTTAAAATAGTTTGTGATTAACTCCTCAGGGAGGAACAGCAGTCTAATTGGGAAGTGACATACGGGGCATCACAAAGGTATTTATTATGTTTCAATTCTGAAGATGAATGGTACATACATATGCACTTTTATTAATATTATTAGGATCATAAATACATTATATACAATTTTTTCGTGTTTTCACAATGTGAAAATCCCTAAACAACATGAAGCCATATAAAATAGACATATTTTAAAAATTACTATCATAATTGATCATTAATATTTATGCCATCATTATTGGGTCCTCAACAGGTAGAGTAAATAAATAGGGGTGTATCCTGATGAGTTCAGTATTTTTTCTGTCCAACCATATCCAAGGCTCAAAGAATTACCTTGTCAAATAAGTGAAATGTTTAGGGTAATATAATACCTTTCAGCATTTCATCAATAGCAGTATAGTTCTGCTTGTATTGATTTTAGCACCAAGCTAATTTTATGCTTGAGAAATAGATAAATTCAGGGCAAATCCTTAGCGATTCCCAATTAATTTTTGACTTATTACATTTAGTAGTGGAAGTAGCAGGATGGAAGAATGAGCAGTGTTAATGGTTAGGAGTTGTTTATGGAGTTTAGTGAAAAGACCAGAAAATATTTAACATGAGTGATGAGAGGGGCTCAGAGCTTCAAGGACTAGATTTTACAGATATTCCTGCTCCTACCAAATAGTAGATTGGTTCTCAGAGAAGGAAAGTTAAAGACATTAAAGATGTAGTTTAGTGGGGAAAATAAGACAAATGATGATTAATATCTAATGTGTAAAATATAATGAGCTAGCACTTGGTATTAGTTATGCCATTCAATAGCCACAATGAGGTTAATATCACCAAATTATAAATGCTGAAACTTAATCTCAGATGGTAAGTTACTAATTGGTAAATGTCAGAGCTATCCTGAAATCATGGTTTGCTACAGAGATTCTTATTTAATGGTGTGTAAGATGCTGGGAAGCATAAAAACAAAAAAATAATTTTTAAAATTTAATTAAATTAATATATTCCTCACATTTTCCACAAATATTTGAGGTGCTTTAGCATTGTATAGAATTTGAAATGAAATTAAAAAATACTTAAATATGTTTAGATCCAGAGAAAACACAAATAGAATAGGAGGATAAGATTAAGGAAAAAGTTAGGATGGATTTCTTCAGAAAAAGGTTTTCAGCAATAAATTTTATTTTCTACCATTTCTTGGCCTGGTTGAAACCAAAATTAAAATACAGATATCTAGAGAAATAAATGGATTGAAACTTTATTCAAAAACTCTCAGCAAACATTATCACTCTCATGAGACTTGAGATTCTATATATAATCTGTGAGTCAATGTTGACTTTTACTATCTCTCTACAGATTGATTTTGCAGCAGAAAATATCTAGTGCACCAAGATTTGGGAGAAGTGTTTTTAGAACCTGCAACTTTACAGTAGCCATATTTGTTGTGGACAGTTACTGTGTAAAAGCCTTGTTCTTACAATTAATGATGAACAGGAGTCAGAACAAGACAATGGTGGGCAAAAGATTCATGTTCACGAATATAACTCAACTGTGTCCAAAATACTTACTGTTTTGATATGCAGACATTGGGCTTGGTGAGTGTGACATACTCTTTTCCTCTGTATTTTCATCTTCAGCCAATACTAAAAGTCTGTCATTTAAATAAACTTTCTCTGGTAATAAATTATGAGGACCAAAGTTTGAGTTTAATTATAAGTGGACCTGATGCAGTTCATCAGGAAATAAAGAGCAATAGATACCTGTACTATATAGGTGATGTGTCAACCTATTGCATTGATTAGAAAAAAATAATAAATTTTACAAGATCAGGTGTTAAAGAGAAAAAAATGGAGAGAAAAAGAGATTCTGCCTAGAATATATTTTCTTTAAATATATGCTTACCCTGTAGAGGATGAGAATAATTCCAAATTCTAGATCTGAATGGAGCACTACATTTAGACTTTAGAATATCAGAAACATGGACAAGAGTCGGACCATTTTACAACTGTAAGTTTTAAAGTTTTGCCAAAATATGTATTGTAGAAAAGATAAAGGATGTTGGGGACCATCCCGCAAAGTGCTTTCCCTATAAGATTGGTAGAATGTTGGGACCAATTATATAAATAGGTTGAAGTGTCAAAAAATAAGCTTAACTCATTTGAAAGGTGTAAAGAGTACCTAAGGGAAAGGAAATGAATGAAGATATTGACTTGGTTTTATAGCTACAGAAAAAGGGAGAGCAAACTGGCATGTTTAGACCATGACAAATGATTTGAGACATGAAGAATTCAAAAACTATTGAAAGGTCAGATTTCGAGTATGAAAAAAACAATGAGAGAAGACGTATGACTTTTAGTAGGGCCTTAGGTACCCAGTTCTGGGAAGCATCCTCAACAAGTCACTATTTTGTCTTCTATCAGTCTTTCTACTGAAATTTTGAAGATCAATAAACTGGAAAACATGTGAAGGCAAGGGGAAGATACTTCTCAAAGTAGTATCTACAAGTCTAAGGAATTAAAAACACAGGCCAGGCACGGTGGCTCACGCCTGTAATCCCAGCACTTTGGGAGGCTGAGGCGGGCGGATCACGAGGTCAGGAGATCGAGACCATCCTGACTAGATTAAGACCATCCACGGTGAAACCCCGTCTCTACTAAAAAAAAAATACAAAAAATTAGACGGGCATGGTGGTGGGCACCTGTAGGCCCAGCTACTTGGGAGGCTGAGGCAGGAGAACGGCGTGAACCCGGGAGGCAGAGCTTGCAGTGAGCCGAGATCGCACGGCTGCACTCCAGCCTGGGCGACAGAGTGAGACTCTGTCTCAAAAATAAATAAATAAATAAATAAATAAATAAAAACACAGACTGTGGTGCATTTTCAGAAACACAAGTATTAACAGATTGATATTTTTAGGGGTGGAGGATAGGCAGTATTTATTCTTGGTTGTCTTTTTGGAAATTTGTAGGAAAGCTTGCTGCTCTATGAGGAGTATTCTCCTAAATCTACTCTGTATAACTGTATTATTTACCTAATTAAAACATTGCCAGGCACTTTTTCAAAATGCATCTTTCTGTCAATCATTGTTATGCATATTCATGTTATCTATTATGGAAAAAAAAGATTGCAGTAAAGTCGAATGGTTTTTTGCAGTATGCACAAATTATAGTCCAGATAATACTCGTAATTATATTTCACACATGAGCAAGAGAAACTCACATGGGGAGCTAGTAATAGGGTTTCTAGGATGGGTCCCACATCCATGTTTAGAACTACAGGCACCTAAGGAAATAATGTGCTTAAGTAAGTCAATTGCATGAAAATTGCAGCTGTGCAGTTGGTTAAGTTCTGAGTAACTAAGCATACTGAGGCTGACTCAACTTTTATTTTTCTGATTTATTGGATTTGCTTTGAATTTTCCATTGAATAGAGTTTAATTTCAGCTTATAAGTTTTTAATGCAGTGTTGTAATTACTTTCTAACATATTTCAAAAATAGTTTAATATTTATTTTGACTCCTAGTTTGCTTAATTAATTTTAGTGTGGTGTTAATTAAGATCCATACATTTCATACAACAGGAAATTTATTTAGGGAGAGGTGTGTGTGTATGTGTGTATTCTTTCTTGAAAGGCTTCTGAGTTTTCTGTACAGGCACACCTTGTTTTATTGCACTTTGCTTTATTTTACTTTGTGGATATTGCATTTTTTATTGTTCACAATGCTGTGTTGAACAAGTCTATTGGCACTATTTTTCTAACAGTATGAATTCACTTTTTATCTTTGTGTCACATTTTGGCAATTGTTGCAGTATTTCAAACTTTTATATTATTATTATGTCTATTATGGTGATCGTAATCAGTGATCTTTGATGTTACTATTGTAATTGTTTTGGGTTGACATGAATTGTGCCCATATAAGATGGCATACTTAATAAATGTTGTATATGTTTTGACTGTTCCACCAACTGGCCGTTCCCCCATCTCTCTCCCTTTCCTAAGGTTCCTTATTCCCTGAGACACAACAATATTGAAATTAGGCCAAATAATAACTTGGCAATAACCTCTAAGTGTTAAAGTGAAAGGAAGAGTCACATGTCTCTGAATTTAACCCCAAAAATAGAAATATGATTAAATTTAATAAGGGAGGCATCTCAAAATCCAGCATAAGCTGAAAGCTAGGTCCCTTGTGCCAAACAGTTAGCCAAGTTGTAAATGCAAAGGAAAAGTTATTGAAGGAAATTAAAAGTGCTACTTCAGTGAACACACAAATGATAAGAAAGCAAAACAGCCTTATTGCTGCTAGGGAGAAAGTTTGAGTGCCTGGATAGAAGATCAGACAGACACAACATTGCTTTAAGCCAAAGCTTAATCCAGAGCAAGCCCCTAACGCTCTTCAATTCTGTGAAGGCTGAAAGAAGTGAGAATGCCACAGAAGAAAAGTTTGAAGCTAACAGAGGTTGATTCATGAGATTTAAAGAAAGAAGCCATTTCCATAACATAAAAGTACAAGGTGAAGTAGCAAATGCTGATGTAGAAAGTATAGCAAGTTATCCAGAAGAGCTGACTAACATAATTGATGGTGGCTATACTAAACAACAGATTATCACTGTAGATGAAACAGTTTTATAATGCAAGAATATGCCATCTAAGGACTTTCATAGCTAGAGAGAAGTTAATGCCTGGCTTCAGATCATCAAAGCTTCAGAGAACAGGCTGACTCTCTTGTTAGGGGCTAATGTAGCTGGTGACTTTAAGTTAAAGCCAGTGCTCATTTACCACTTTGAAAATCCCAGGGCTCTTAAGAATTATGATAAATCTACTCTCCCTTAGCTCTATAAATGGACAACAAAGCCTGGATGACAGCACATCTGTTTATAGCATGCTTTAGCTGAATACTTTAAGCCCACTCTTGAGACCCACTGCTCAGAAAAAAAGATTTCTTTCAAAATATTACTGCTCATTGACAATGTGCCTAGTCAGCCAAGAGCTCTAATGGAGATGTACAAGGAAATTAATGTTGTTTTCATGCCTTCTAACACAATATCCATTCTGTAGCCCATAGATCAAGGAGTAATTTAGACTTTCAAGTCCTGTTATTTCAGAAATACATTTCATAATGCATGGCTGGCATAGATAGTGATTCCTCTGATGGACCTGTGTGAAATTAATTGAAAACCTTTTGGAAAGCATTCATCATTCCAGATGCCATTAGGAACATTTTTGTTACATGGAAGGAGGTCAAAACAGCAACATTAACAGGAATTTGGAAGAAGTTAATTCTAACACTCATGGATGACTTTAAGGCTTCAGTAGAGGAAGTTACTGTAATTATGATAGAAGTAGCAAGAGAACTAGAACTGGAAAAGAAGCCTGAAGATGTGACTGAATTGATGAAATTTCATGATAAATCTTTAATGAATGAGGAATTGCTTTTTATGGATGAGAAAGGTAAGTGGTTTCTTGAGATGAATTCTATTCCTGATGAAGATGCTGTGAACATTACCGAAATGACAACAAGGAACTTAAAATATTACGTAAACTTAGTTGATAAATCAGGAGAAGAGTTTGAGAAAATTGAAAATTGACTTTTTTTTTTTTTTTTTTTTTGTGACAGGGTCTCACTATGTTGCCCAGGCTGGTCTCAAACTCCTGGGCTCAAGTGATGCTCCCACCTTGGCCTCCTAAAGTGTTGGGATTACAGGCATTAGCCACTGTGCCTGTCCTCCAATTAAAAAAGAAAGTTTAACATACTATCAAACAGTATCAAACGCTACAGATAAATCTTTCCTGAAAGGAAGAGTTCATTGATGCAGCAAACTTCATTGTTGCTTTATTTCCAGAAATTGCCACAGCCATTCCTGCTTTCAGCAACCACCACCCTGATCAGTCAGCAGCTACAAGCATCAAGGCAAGTTCTTCCACCAGCAACAATACATTACAACTCATTGAAGTCTCAGATGATTGTTAGCATCTTTGACCAATAAAATATTTTTAATTAAGGTATGTACATTGTTTAATGGACATAATGCTATCGCACATTTAATAGGCTATAGTATAGTATAAACATACCTTTTATATGCACTAGAAAACCAAAATATTCACGTGACTTTCTTTTTTGCAATATTTGTTTTATTGTGGTTGTCTGGAACTGAAGTTCTTCCACCAGCAAAAATACATTACAACTCAATGAAGTCTCAGATGATTGTTAGCATCTTTGACAAATAAAATATTTTTAATTAAGGTATGTACATTGTTTTATAGACATAATGCTATTGCACTCTCTGACGTATGCATGTACATTAGTGAAATATATTGACCCGATTAATATTTTACAGCCACAGCCTGGATGTGGCACACATTCTTTCTGGCCACCATTCATTTTTGAGAAATTGGCCACTTGGTCATGTCTACTTGCAAGGGGGCCTGGAAAATAAGGTTTCCAGCTGGTTGACCATGTTTCCAATTCAACTTTTTAACTATGAGAAAAAGAAAGAATGGTTTTAGGGGGAAACTTAGCAACATACCACAAAGATCAAAACACAGTCAAACCTTCTTTACACTCTGATTTGTTCCATTTTATCTTATGATTTTATGTATTTTTATATCATATTATGCAGCATGTCTTCTTCAAATCTCTTCCTCTCCAAATAAAATAGCAATGTGGTGGCATTACATAAAAGCACTTACACTGCAAGTGTGTGCATAGACACAGATACATACGTCCATCCATATATGTAGCACCCATAAGTACACATAACCATACATATACGTACATGCACACATATACACACACAGATATTCAGGTAAAATATCCAAGGTCAATGGAAAAAGAGACAATTCTAGAATTTCCATGAAAAAGTAGGGAAGATACAAAAGAATGAAACTCAGACTGTCAGGCTTCTCATAGGCAGCTTAACAATATCTATAGAATTCTCAATGGAGAAAGTCCTTGAAACCAGTATTATATAGTTGACAAAATTATCATTTATATATAAGGATTAAATAAAGACACTTGGATCATGCAGGAAATTGAAATGAATCACATACATTCTTCTTTTCTTAAAAAACAAAATCACTTAAAAATGGACTCAGTAAAATAAAGCCATAACAAAGATTGCCAATTCAATAAAGAAAACAGAAAATAATAGAAAACAATAAATACACAGTTGATTTAAAATAGCCATTGTTAACATAGTGGCATTTTAAGAAATTATTAGGAAACAAATAATAAAATATGGAGATTATCTAAATATAATAACTATAACTTTAAACCAAATTTAAGATTACAGCTAATTTTAATAAAATCCTGGTGGTAGGGAATGCTGGTGAGACAGTAAACATGATAAAGATGTTTGCATGTATGTGCACACGTGTGTGTGTGTAGTATAGTTCATTTATACTATGAATATATAATTTAATATTGATTAAAATAACTTTTTGGGTTAGAAGTCATAGGTACTGCTTAGCTATAACTTGATTTGATGAAGTAATAAATAACTTCAAGTTTAAGAATATACACTAACATAAAACAAATAGATGTAGAACTTCCAAACCACCAGAAATTAGTAGGAGAACAGACAATAATCAATACTCAATTCTCCATGAAAGAAAAGGAAGAAAGAAGATAAATAAGAAGCACATGTATTTCTATTAAAACATAGTAAAATAAGTTAAGTCAGAAATATGCTAAAATGAGTGATTATGAAAAATAAGAAATGACCAAATAATGCTACTAAATTTAAACATTATCAGAATGAGTTAAAAAAGCAAAATTCAGCAATGTATCATTTATAAGTTTTGTTTACAATTAAATGACATAAAAATAATTGAAAATAAAGCAATGACCAAAGATATACAAATGAATGACAATGGAAATGCTATTTCCCAAACAACGAAATTTATGACAAAATGATTAAGTGGGAATGAGAAAAATGTTTAATTTTGAGAAAACAGAGATGCCATCAGATAATGGGTGCAGGTATGCCTCGGTGCGCAGAATGAAGGGAGCCTGATTGATCCATTCAGGGGCATGAAGCTCTTCTCTCTCTGTTTGGTGCGTTAGACAAGGCTTGCGTATTACAGCGTCTTAGTCCTGCCTTCTTGGGCACACCATAGTTTATCTTTCAATAGAGGTAACTACACGCAAGCATAAAAACTATGCTACTCATATAAAGATCTCTAAATTATCAGTTAAACTGCTAAGTATTGAAAACAAGGTCAACAAATCAGCAACAATGAAAACAAAGAGAGCTAAGAAAGATCCATTTAAACCAAGAACATGTAGAAAAATGAGCCTTTAATATGAAAACTAGAGTATTAATCCAAGACAGGAGTGCTCATTAAAGATACTATTGATAAGAATAAATGTTAAGTATTTAACTCCATTTAAATGCAACTACTCAAAATGTATGTCTTTCCAAAAGGAATCAGTGGCAACTTGTCAAATGCCTTAAAATAAATGTGGTAGCGGAATTGCTGACATAGTTTCTTCCACTTGCCTTCTGGATGTCTGGTACTTACATACTCCCCTGGCCCTTCAAGTCTTTCTTCTTTCTCAGTCTCAATTGCCCGTAAGGTTAAGTTTTCCTATCCGTCTCTTGTCTCAGAGAATTCTAACCTTTCTGTCTCTCTTAATCTCTCCTTTTCTCTGTTAATATTCCTTGTGTTAAAGACATATTAATAAAAAGTTTATTTAGCACTGATCCAAAAAGGATGTTATTCCTTCAGGTTAATGGTTGAAATGTCTGGAACCTGGAAATCCAGTATCATTAGCCTTTCCTTTTCCAGATTTCATTTACACTCCTTTTATTTATTTTTCATCCTTATTTTCTTTTCCATTTTGTCTTCCTTTCTCTGACAATTACCACAAGGCTGAAACCAGGGTTGCTGGTACTCCTAGGCTTGAATTCTCACCTTGTGACCACAAAGAAAAGGGACTTCTCTCAGGTCTAGATTGAAAAATCCTTTGGACAGATTTGTGGAGTCAGAACTGTATTCAGTCCCTGGTTCTACTTCTACTGGCAGTGTTATCTCGGGAGAATGACTTAACATCCCTCAAAATGTTCTCACCACAGGACAGGGTAATAGGTTGACTTTATAGAGTTTTGTAAGGAGTTAATAAGGAAGTGCATGTCAATCACAGTGTCCCTGCCAAAAATGAATGATCAAAAAGCTTATTATTGTGCATATAGTAAGAATTACTGTATTAATGCGAATATTCTTGCTATAATGGCCTATTCTTGATCATGTATTTTCCAACATTTTGAGCAGTTCCTTGAATAAAGTCACCCCAGGAATATTTATTAACTTTATAAATATTATAAAGTCAGGGAGGGTAGCTAAAACATTTTTTTCTGCTTGTATGAAAACACCTAACTAAAATGATGAAATTTAGCAGGAATATAAATTGTCTTAATTGTAGTCGAATACTGAAGCTCAAAACACGTTTGCATAAATTTAGAAGGGGGCCAATTAAGCTAACAACAACTACTGCATATGAAAAGAAAATACCTGGAGTTGTAATGATTACAAATTCATTATGAATCTGCAGTAATTACAGTGCTTAAAAATCTAATGCCAGTGAAGTACAGAAAAACAGAGTATCTTTTTATTTTACAATAGGTCATATTTTACTCGAAGTTTCATACATACTAAAAGTGTCATATTAGGGGGAAGTATTGGAAAACTTCTGGGTCCATACGCATTCAGCTTTGACTATAAGACTTTCAAAATTAATCTACAACAGAATAAGTATCACGGGAACATATAACTTAAAATTATCTTTGAGTAAATATAAAAGCTAAAATCATAACATTTGAATTCTGAACCTAACATTTTATTTAAACTCAAGATTTGCCAATTACTAACTGAATGACTTTGTCCAAGTTGCTAAATCTCATTAAGATTTAATTGTTATCGTATGTCAACTCCCAAACATAATGAAAAAATTATCAAATAGTTAAAATTTCAATGAAGCAAAAACATATGCCTCTGTTTTTTGAACAAATGAAATATTTCTTGTAAGTAGGAAACTTCTCTTCCATCAGTTGATCATCTGTGTGTTATTCTATCTTTATAAGGCTGGCATTAGTCTAGAAGATATCTGGAGTCACTGTATTTTTATCTCAGTAAAGTAAAAAAAAATATAAAAATATGTGAAATAAAAGTTCCATGCTTTTTTCAATTATCTCCATTAGCAGTCACCCAAAAAAAATTACCATCATTTTCATTAAATGTTTATTAGTCTTTTATTTGGAGAAATAACATTTTATTTTTATTACAATGTAGCTACCTGTAACTACGTAAATCCTTTAGTATGCTAGTACTTTAACACTTAATTGTTTATTCCATATTGTCCATATATCTTTTTAAATTTAATTTAATTTTTTTTATTATACTTTAAGTTCTAGGGTACATGTGCACAACATGCAGGTTTGTTACATATGTGTACATGTGCCATGTTGGTGTGCTGCACCCATTAACTCATCATTTACATTAGGTATTCCTCCTAATGCTATCCCTCCCCACTCCCCCCACCTCATGACAGGCCCCAGTGTGTGATGTTCCCCACCCTGTGTCCAAGTGTTCTCATTGTTCAATTCCCACCTATGAGTGAGAACATGCAGTGTTTGGTTTTCTGTCCTTGTGCTAGTATGCTCAGAATGATGGTTTCCAGCTTCATCCATGTCCCTACAAAGGACATGAACTCATCCTTTTTTATGGCTGCATAGTATTTAGTGGTGTATATGTGCCACATTTTATTAATCCAGTCTATCATTGATGGACAGTTGGGTTGGTTCCAAGTCTTTGCTGTTGTGAATAGTGCCACAATAAACATACGTGTGCATGTGTCTTTATAGTAGCATGATTTATAATTCTTTGGGTCTATACCCAGTAATGGGATGGCTGGGTCAAATGGTATTTCTAGTTCTAGATCCTTGAGGAATCGCCACACTGTCTTCCACAATGGTTGAGCTAGTTTACTGTCCCACCAACAGTGTAAAAGTGTTCCTATTTCTCCACATCCTCTCCAGCACCTGTTGTTTCCCGACTTTTTAATGATTGCCATTCTAACTGGTGTGAGATGGTACCACTCATTGTGGTTTTGATTTGCATTTCTCTGATGGCCAGTGATGATGGGCATTTTTTCATGTGTCTGTTGGCTCCACAAACGTCTTCTTTTGAGAAGTGTCTGTTCATATCCTTTGCTCAATTTTTGATGGGGTTGTTTGATTTTTTCTTGTACATTTGTTTATATTCTTTGTAGATTCTGGATATTAGCCCTTTGTCAGATAGGTAGATTGCAAAAATTATTTCCCATTCTGTAGGTTGCCTGTTCACTCTGATGGTAGTTTGTTTTGCTGTGCAGAAGCTCTTTAGTTTAATTAGATCCCATTTGTCAATTTTGGCTTTTGTTGCCATTGCTTTTGGTGTTTTAGTCATGAAGTCCTTGCCCATGCCTATGTCCTGAATAGTATTGCCTAGGTTTTCTTCTAGAGTTTTTATGGTTTTAGGTCTAACATTTAAGTCTTTAATCCATCTTGAATTAATTTTTGTATAAGGTGTAAGGAAGGGATCCAGTTTCAGCTTTTTTCATATGGCTAGCCAGTTTTCCCAACACCATTTATTAAATAGGTAATCCTTTCCCCATTTCTTGTTTTTGTCAGGTTTGTCAAAGATCAGATGGTTGTAGATGTGTGGTATTATTTCTGAGGGCTCTGTTCTGTTTCATTGGTCTATATCTCTGTTTTGGTACCAGTATCATGCTATTTTGGTTACTGTAGCCTTGTAGTTTAGTTTGAAGTCGGGTAGTGTGATGCCTCCACCTTTGTTCTTTTTGCTTAGGATTGTCTTGGCAATGCGGGCTCTTTTTTAGTTCCATATGAACTTTAAAGTAGTTTTTTCCAATTCTGTGAAGAAAGTCATGGGTAGATTGATGGGGATGGCATTAAATCTATATATTAACTTGGGCAATATGGCCATTTTCACGATATTGATTCTTCCTATCCATGAGCATGGAATGTTCTTCCATTTGTTTGTGTCCTCTTTTATTTCATTGAGCAGTGGTTTGTAGTTCTCCTTGAAGATGTCCTTCACATCCCTTCTAAGTTGGATTCCTAGGTGTTTTATTCTCTTTGAAGCAATTGTGAATGGGAATTCACTCATGATTTGGCTCTGTGTTTGTCTGTTTTTGGTGTATAGGAATGCTTCTGGTTTTTGCACTTTAATTTTGTATCCTGAGACTTTGCTGAAGTTGCTTATCAGCTTAAGGAGATTTTGAGCTGAGACGATGGGGTTTTCTAAATATACAATCATGTCATCTGCAAACAGGGACAATTTGACTTCCTCTTTTCCTAACCGAATCCCCTTTATTACTTTCTCCTGCCTGATTGCCCTTGCCAGAACTTCCAACACTATGTTGAATAGGAGTGGTGAGAGAGGGCATCCCTGTCTTGTGTCAGTTTTCAAAGGGAATGCTTCCAGTTTTTGCCCATTCAGTATGATATTGGCTGTGGGTCTGTCATAAATAGCTCTTATTATTTTGAGATACGTCCCATCAATACCTAATTTATTGAGAGTTTTTAGCATGAAGGGTTGTTGAATTTTTCAAAGGCCTTTTCTACATCTATTGAGATAATCATGTGGTTTTTGTCTTTGGTTCTGTTTATATGATGGATTACATTTATTGATTTATATATGTTGAACCAGCCTTGCATCCCAGGGATGAAGCCCACTTGATCATGGTGGATAAGCTTTTTGATGTGCTGTTGGATTCGGTTTGCCAGTATTTTATTGAGCATTTTGCTTTGATGTTCATCAAGGATGTTGGTCTAAAATTCTCTTCTTTTTGTTGTGTCTCTGCCAGTCTTTGGTATGAGGATGATGCTGGCCTCATAAAATGAGTTAGGGAGGAATCTCTCTTTTTCTATTGATTGGAATAGTTTCAGAAGGAATGGTACCAGTTCCTCTTTGTACCTCTGGTAGAATTCGGCTGTGAATCTGTCTGGTCCTGGACTTTTTTTGGTTGGTAGGCTATTAATTATTGCCTCAATTTCAGAGCCTGTTATTGGTCTATTCAGGGATTCAACTTCTTCCTGATTTAGTCTTGGGAGGGTGTATGTGTCTAGGAATTTATCCATTTCTTCTAGATTTTCTAGTTTATTTGCATAGAGGTGTTTATAGTATACTCTGATGGTAGTTTGTATTTCTGTGGGAACGGTGGTGATATCCCCTTTATCATTTTTTATTGCATCTATTTGATTCTTCTCTCTTTTCCTCTTTGTTAGTCTTGCTAGCGGTCTATCAATTTTGTTGATCTTTTCAAAAAACCAGCTCCTGGAATCATTGATTTTTTGAAGGGTGTTTTAGATTTCTATCTCCTTCAGTTCTGCTCTGATCTTAGTTATTTCTTGCCTTCTGCTTTGAATATGTTTGCTCTTGCTTCTCTATTTCTTTTAATTATGATTTTAGGATGTTGACTTTAGATCTTTCCTGCTTTCTCTTGTGGGCATTTAGTGCCATAAATTTCCCTCTACACACTGCTTTAAATGTATCCCAGAGATTCTGGTATGTTGTGTCTTTGTTCTCATTGGTTTCAGAGAACATCTTAATTTCTGCCTTCATTTCGTTATTTACCTAGTAGTTTTTCAGGAGCAGTTTGTTCAGTTTCCATGTAGTTGTGCAGTTTTGAGTGAGTTTCTTAATCCTGAGTTCTAATTTGATTGACTGTGGTCTGAGAGACAGTTTGTTATAATTTCCATTCTTTTACATTTGCTGAGGAGTCCTTTACTTCCAACTATGTGGTCAATTTTGAAATAAGTGTGATGTGGTACTGAGAAGAATGTATATTCTGTTGATTTTGGTTGGAGAGTTCTGTAGATGTCTGTTAAGCCCACTTGGTCCAGAGCTGAGTTCTAGTACTGGATATCCTTGTTAACTTTCTGTCTCATTGATCTGTCTAATGTTGACAGTGGGGTGATAAAGTCTCCCATTATTATTGTGTGGGAGGCTAAGTCTCTTTGTAGGTCTCTAAGGACTTGCTTTATGAATCTGGGTGCTCATGTATTGGGTGCATATATATTTAGGATAGTTAGCTCTTCTTGTTGAATTGATCCCTTTACCATTATGTAATGGCCTTCTTTGTCTCTTTTGATCTTTGTTGGTTTAAAGTCTGTTTTATCAGAGACTAGGATTGCAATCCTGCTTTTTTTTTTTTCCACTTGCTTTGTAAATTTTCCTCTGTCCCTTTATTTTGAGCCTATGTATGTCTCTGCATGTGAGATGGGTCTCCTGAAGAGAGCACACCAATGGGTCTTGACTCTTTATCCAATTTGCCAGTCTGTGTCTTTTAATTGGGGCATTTACATTTAAGGTTAATATTGTTATGTGTGAATTTGATCCTGTCATTACGATGTTAGCTGGTTATTTTGCTCATTAGTTGATGCAGTTTCTTCCTAGCACTGATGGTCTTTACAATTTGGAATGCTTTTGCAGTAGCTGGTAGTGGTTCCATGTTTAGTGCTTCCTTCAGGAGCTCTTGTAAGGTAGGCCTGGTGGTGACAAAATCTCTCAGAATCTGCTTGTCTGTAAAGGATTTTATTTCTCCTTCACTTATGAAGCTTAGTTTGGTTGGATATGAAATTCTGGGTTGAAAATTGTTTCCTTTAAGAATGTTGAATATTGGCCCCCACTCTCTTCTGGCTTGTAGTGTTTCTACTGAGAGATCTTCTGTTAGTCTGATGGGCTTCCCTTTGTGGGTAACCTGACCTTTCTCTTTGGCAGCCCTTAATATTTTTTCCTTCATTTCAACCTTGGTGAATCTGACAATTATGTGTCTTGGGGTGCTCTTCTTGAGGAGTATCTTTGTGGAGTTATCTGTATTTCCTGAATTTGAATGTTGGCCTGCCTTGCTGGGTTGGGGAAGTTCTCCTGGATAATATCCTGAAGAGTGTTTTCCAACTTGGTTCCATTCTCACCGTCACTTTCAGGTATACCAATGAGACGTAGATTTGGTCTTTTCCCATAGTCCCATATTTCTTGGAGGCTTTATTCATTTCTTTTTACTCTTTTTTCTCTAAACTTCTCTTCTCACTTCATTTCAGTCATTTGATCTTCAGTCACTGATACCCTTTCTTCCACTTGATCGAATTCTCTACTGAAACTTGTGCATACATCACATAGGTCTCGTGCCATGCTTTTCAGCTCCATCCAGTCATTTAAGATCTTCTCTATACTGTTCATTCTAGTTAGCCGTTCGTCTCATCTTTTTTCTATGTTTTTAGCTTCTTTGTGATGGGTTCGAACATCCTCCTTTAGCTCGGAGAAGTTTGTTATTACCGATCTTCTAAAGCCAACTTGTGTTCAACTCGTCAAAGTCATTCTCGGTCCACCTTTGTTCTGTGGCTGGCGAGGAGCTGCAATCCTTTGGAAGAGAAGAGGTGCTCTGATTTTTAGAATTTTCAGCTTTTCTGCTCTTGTTTCTCCCCATCTTTGTGGTTTTATCTACCTTTGGTCTTTGATGCTGGTGGCCTACAGATAGGGTGTGGATGTCCTTTTTGTTGGTGTTGATGCTATTCCTTTCTGTTTGTTAGTTTTCCTTCTAACAGTCAGGACCCTCAGCTGCAGGTCTGTTGGAGTTTGCTGGAGGTTCACTCCAGACCCTGTTTGCCTGGGCATCACCAGCAGAGGCTGCAGAACAGCAAATATTGCAGAAGGGTAAATGTTGCTGCCTGATCCTTCCTCTGGAAGCTTCGTTTCAGAGGGGCACCCTGCTGTATGAGTTGTCAGTTGGCCCCTACTGGGAGGTGTCTCCCAGTTAGGCTACTCGGGGGTCAGGGACCCACTTGAGGAGGTGGTCTGTCCATTCTGAGATCTCAGACTCTGTGCTGGGAGAACCACTGCTCTCTTCAAAGCTGTCAGACAGAGACGTTTAAGTCTGCAGAAATTTCTGCTGCCTTTTATTCAGCTATGCCCTGCCCCCAGAGGTGGAGTCTATAGAGGCAGGCAGGCCTCTTGTTGAGCTGCGATGGGCTCCACCCAGTTCAAGCTTCCCAGCTGCTTTGTTTACCTAGTCAAGCCTCAGCAATGGCGGATGCCCCTCCCCTAGCCTCACTGCCACGTCGCAGTTCACTCTTGGACTGCTGTGCTAGCAGTGAACAAGGCTTCGTGGGCGTGGGGCCCACTGAGCCAGCACAGGATATAATCTCCTGGTGTGCTGTTTCCTAAGACTTTTGGAAAAGCACAGTATTAGGGCAGGAGTGTCCTGAGTTTCCAGGTACCATCTGTCACAGCTTCCCTTGGCTAGGAAAGGGAATTCGCTAACCCTTTGTGCTTCCCAGGTGAGGCAATGCCCTGGCCTGCTTCGGCTCATGCTCTGTGGGCTGCACCCACCATCCTGCACCCACTGTCTGACAAGCCCCAGTGAGATGAACCCAGTACCTCAGTTAGAAATGCAGAAATCACCCTTCTTCTGTGTTGCTCATGCTGGGAGCTGTAGACTGGAGCTGTTCCTATTTGGCCAGCTGGGAATGATCTCCCATATATCTTATGGAAAATACATTCAAATTGTATTACTCTTTTGGTTATACTATCCCAACATTGATGATTTGTACAATAAAGTGGTAATTTTGAATGTCATGGGCAAAACTTTTGTTATTGTTGTTTTTTTTTTTTTTACCTTAGATCACCACATAATCCCTTTATTCTTTCAAAAACTGGATACATGGAATAAAGGAAATAATTAGGAATTTTGATATAATATAAATATGACACATGTTTAGTCAAAATATTGAAGCAGTATTAAAGAGAAGCAATAAATAAGCGTGATGTTTTTGAAAATAAATATTTGTTATTTTAAAGTAATGCAGCACTAGTAGAGTTGTTTCTGTCTTTTTCTCAAAAAAGACTTGGAGTAATAAACTATGTGGAAAAGTGTCCTTTAGTCACTACCATTTGACTTGCTTAAACAGAGATCTTGAAGGCCATACATGAATTCATGGAATATAATTATACTTTTCTGAAACATATGTATACAGTTTAAAACGTTTCTCGATATTTCAACAATTATATATCATTCTGCCAAAATTAGGTATATCATGCATGCTTCAAATTCCATTAATTAATTAATGGGTCTATGTATTTTCATAGTTCAAAGAGACACCATTCAATAGTCCTAAAGGTATTAAAAAATTGAACCATTATTCTATAAAGTGTGCATAATAGATGTATCAATGAAAAAACATATTATGTCCAGATCCCAAGAGACATGTGATTTTCAACCTTAAGTACAACTTTCAGGTAGTTCTCCCATATCTATTGATTTGGGCAATGTTCCTTTTTTTCTGATTTGTGACTGTTCTGTGTTATTGCTTTTTATTGAGTTATACTTATAGAACTATGAAATGGATTTTCTTTGGAAACTTTTTCCCCACTATTTTAACTTTGAAAGAGATTCTAGCATCCCATCATATTTTTCCCCATCAAAACTACCTGAATTAAAATTGGCAACCTAAAATTAGTTTTCTAACTATAATTTTGACTTTTTGTTTAAATAGTAATTTTCATACATTTGTAAAATTTAAAATCAATTATGTGTTTAACTATATGAGGGGGAAGAAAATTAAAGTCACATTGTAAGTGAAGCAAATCATTTTTACCTTTTATCATGCTTTAAAACGCATGCTTTGCTATATGAAATATGTGAAGAAGTTTGAAACTTTGGATAAATTGTTTTTTCCTTTGTATTCTCCCAGAAGAGCTGTCTATAGTAAAATTATAGAGCCTGGAGTGGATTTATGTAATTAGCTTGGTTGCTAGCCATCCTTCCCATAGGTCAAGCCAATTAAAGGATAACTAAGGGAGACATGGCTCCAAACAGTGGCATATGGCACAATGGCACTAATGCTCACTGGAGAGGGAAAACAAAGTCACGTGGATTATAACTTTGACATAAAATGAAATTGGATGTTGAACACTCGGAACTCAAAATCTCCCTCCCTTTTTGTTTTTACTCTGCATACTTTTTTTTCTCTCTTCTGCTCAGTGTGCTCTTTAGTGAGAGGAGAGGGAGATGTGAACACTGTGATTTTAGTCATGGTATTATTTGCCACAGTGTGATTTGCCACATTGTGATCATGGTATTATTTGCCACACTGTGATCAACAATTTCCTGGGTTTGTTGTTGGTACTGGCAAAGATCCAACTTTGATGCCATGACATATGCTGGTTTGCTAAAAAATCAGCTTCCTACTTTAGAAATCTGAGCGTGCAGCCTCAGGACCCGGATAGACATTCGATGAGGACAGTCTGAAGATTAGGCAAAAACTTTGAGTAAAGTGTTAAAATAATATATGGAAGAAGCAATTTGAATTAATAATGCTAGATTGTATTTAGTAGTGAAAATAAATAAAATTACAATCTTCACAGATTTTTCTTTACAAATTTAAGGTTAAAAGGAGAGAATTTTAGCAAACAGAAAAATAAATGGAAGTGTGGAGCTACTCACAAACACCTAGCTTGTGTCAATTAATGGTTCTCAGAAGTGTTAGAAGTGTAAATTGACAGGCTCACAAATGTATAGATGTTTGTTTCTTAATTAAAAGTCCATCAACTATTGCTTCAGGATTAACTTCAGACTGCAAAACAATTTGCCATCAGTTGTGATGGGGTTTCAATCCGCTCTGCAGTTTGTTCCCTTGGCCCTTTTCTTTTGCCCATTTTAAGAACTAAATTGTTGAAACTAAAGCTAAAAACAAGTAGAAAATTAAGCCATTTTAACGACATTTTAAAGGACTTTGTATTGCACCAAAAATAGCTACTTTGAAAAACTATGGATAAAATATTAGAGATTTATTTTCCTTCTGTCTCCGCTACTAACTTGCTGTGTGATTTTAAACACATTTGATTTCACCTCTATGTGCCTTAGTTTCCTTACTTGTTAAGTAATGGGAGTCTGGGAGTGGGGTGACTACATGGTCTCTGATGTTTTCTTCTACCATAAACATTCTGAGTCTAATGCACCTATTTTTACATCAGATTTCACTCTGCAGAAAAATAAAATGAAGAGTTAGGTTGAGGAGAGATTATAATAAAGTGCATATCTAGAAAAGATAATTCAGTTTTTTAAACCACAAATAGTTACTCTTTTGAACAAAGGTTGCTGTATACTATGGCATGTGGTACATCACCCCTTTACTTCAACATTTCTCCTTGAGAACTATACTAAAAGCCTTCACATCCCATGTCAGCATTCCCTTTCTATCCAAATGTCTTTATTTTCTCATTTTATATTGCCTAAATTATTTGCATTGCATAGCCATTGTTCTTTAGGGACCTACATTCAAAAGGCTGCTCTGTGCTGAATCACATTGAATTTCACCCTAGACATTTATTAATGCCTAAAAATATCAGTTTTCACATAGAAAAATTCTTTATTTAAGGACTCTTTGTGCTGACAGGCTAAGTCCCATTAAGCAATATTGCATTTTTGCTGTGAAAGATGCATAGAAGTATGAGAATAATTTTCATTATTCACATATGCTGTGGCTGAATTTATAAATACTTGAAGTAAAATATACTTTTTATATTCTAATTTATTGACATCTTGTGAATTTTCAATAGATGGATAGTTCATGCTCTGGCTATTTTATTCTCCTTTAGAAATCCATAAGCAAACATGTTATTCATGAGCCTACATCTGACTATAGACTATAGATGAAAGGTTTTACCTTGTCCCCCAGTGCTGTGTACAGAGACTGAATGATATCCCTAAACTTAGTTTCTTTAAAATGCTACAAGCTAAACTAGAACTGGTAACAAGAGTATTGTAGCAGAATTATCAGTTCATTTTTTAAAATAAAGGTGGGTGTGTGAGGCTTCTGTCACATCTCTATATTTACAGTGAAAAGTCAATTGTAGGCAGTTTGTGTTGAAAATGACAGCATTTCTGTCAAGCTCTACATCAGCTGCTGCTAGCCAGAGTCAGAATTATCATCCTTCACTGGGCTGTCTTGCTTTATGATATCAATTAGCAAACAATCTGTTTTGTTGGCACATGGTACAATTAGGATGCAAAACAGAGTTACTGGGAAGCAAAACGTTTTTCAGGGAAAAGGCTGTTTTGCCCATCCATGAGGAGGGGGAAATGGTATCATTTTTCTGGCTTTCAGTCTTTCTTTAATTTGACAATGATGTTAGTTTATTGACACAAATACACGTAATAATATTATTAGTTTGGCTGTTTTTATCTTTTCCAATAATGTTAATATTTAATTTTTAAGTAATTTACAGCTTTTTTTTTTTAGTTTTCACTTGTTCTAAAACTTATTTATGTTAGAACCCCTACTTACACTCTAGAAAACATTACAAAAAAAACCAAAAACCAAAAAACAAAAAACACACACACATTCCGCAAAAAGCAGAAGAGAAGGTACACTAGAGGGCACTAGTAAGCTATACTTTTTATTATTATTTTTTTCACTTACCAATGTAATCTGCATGTCTTTAGGGATGCTTTTACCACTTAATCTGATCTACTTGAGACTACTCATTTTTCTTTCTTTGTTTCTACTTGTTTTTTTTATTTTTTAGAAAAAAAAAAAAAAAGCCGAGGAAGCTCCTTTGCTATTTTTCATTGACTAGGAAAGTTCCAGATGTTTAGGTTCATTATTTTGATAAGCTTTATCCCACATGGATTGTCTGAGTGGCCTTTATATCTTTATTGAAATCCCCTGATTTGGTCCTATTACATTTCTGATGCTTTTTTGAATGAGCATCTCTACAGCTGCAAGTGATTGCTGCTTAAGCCCAGTTGTAAGGGTTTCGAGATGTACGCAAATCACTTCTGGGTGTTTTCTTAAGCCACATTTAAACCCTAGTCTCCAGAGGTGAAAGGCAAGATATTAAGTAATCTGCCACCTGGCTCATTCTAACATGATTGGTAGAGAAGACTAATTCATTTTCTGAAAAATAAACAAGAATAATTTTTTCTTAAAAGGTCAAATGAAATTAATGCTTCATGCTCAAATCTTTGGCATTTCAATTAGCTTTTAAAAGTCAGAAACAATATAGGGATGTCTAAAGTGTGCCTAAAGAGAACATACATTGTATTTGTTAAACAAAATAAACCAAACTTAATGACTTTATCAAAATATGTTGCTCTTGTCTTCTTATTTAACAAGATTTTTTTTTTTTTTAAATTCTAAGTTCTAAGATAGTAGGAATAAGTTTCAGTTCCCAAATCTCTGTTGTTACTGGGTACTAACTTTCATTCTTTCAATTGCACATTCTTTTGAAATATTATTTATTAAAATCATGAGTAAAAAGGTGAAAGAGTTAATTCACAAGTACACCTAATATAAAGAATGTAGAAAATTCATAGTAATTGCAATTATAATATTAATTAAAATGCTTACAGTAATATATAGTAAAATACAATTAAACCTTGATAATAGTCCAAATCCAATCTATTGAAATCTAATATTTTACAGTAAAATATCTTTTGGGATTCCTGCTCTCAAAGACTCAGCTACAAAAATACAAATATTTCTAGCGTATATCTTATGTAACATGTGTTTTTTTTCTAATACGCATATGTTATTTCTGTCAACATGTAACATATAGGAGCCACCTTAAAACAGGACTAAAGAAATCCATTCTCATATCATCATCCTAAAATGCTATATTCTGAAATATTGATCACCTAAATTCTACCTTAGCCTCCTCCCCAATACCAACAATTACCATTGCCATCTTGTCTGTTGTTGAAGTTATTTTTAAGATTTGGTTGGGAGAATTTTCCCAGGTTGTGGATAGGATGGGGGAAAACCTGCAGAAGACAGGGCTCAGGTCAGTGGGATGGCATTATTTTTCTCCTTTGCTATGCCAGTAGTCATTTGCCAGTCTGTTAGTCTGTTGTCTTTATGGACACCAAGTTAAAAAAGCATTAAAAACATGGCACCTCATATATTAGATCAGATAAGATCAAAATGAATTTGGTCAAGTTCATGCTGGCAGGCAAGTGGTGGACAGGACTGAAAACCAAATTTGTTGTGGCTTCAAGTCCACGGCTCTTTCTGCTTCACAAACCTGTTATGAAGGGGAAGTCAAAATCTCCACCCAGATGTATACTCATGATATGGTTAGTCTTTGCGTCCCCACCCAAATCTCATCTTGAATTGTAATCTCCAAAATCCCTATAATCCTCACATATCAAGGGAGAGACTAGGTGGGGGTAATTGATTCACAGGGGCTGTTTCACCCATGCTGTTCTCTTGATAGTAAGTGAGTTCTCACGAGATCTGATGGTTGTATAAGGAGCTCTTCCCCCTTCACTCTCTCCCACCTTGCTTCCCCTTTGCCTTCTGCCATGATTCTAAGTTTCCTGTGGCCTCCCCAGCCATGCTGAGTTATGAGTCAATTAAACCTCTTTCCTTTATAAATTACCCAGTCTTGGGCAGTTCTTTATAGCAGTGTGAAAATTGACTAATACAACCTACAAGTGTTTATTAATTTTCTCTATGTAAGTTTTGAATAATTATTGTAATGATTTAAGATTATTAAAGAAAGTCAATTTTCAGTGACTGAGATGACTAAAATTATTCTTTTTCCAGCTTTATTGAGGCATGATTGAAACATAAAATTGTATATATTCAAAGTGTACAACATGATTTCAAATATGTATACCTTGTAAAATTACGATGATCAAGCTAATTAACATTACCCATTACCTCCCATAGGTTTTTTTCTTTTTTTTTTGCATATGATGAGAATACTTACAACCTATTCTTTTAGCCCTATTTCAAGTATAAAATCTTATAATTAACTAGTCACCATGCTTTTCCTTAGATCCCCAGAACTTACAACTGCAAGTTTGTACCCTTTAATCAACATTGCCCCCATTTTATCCACCTCTTCAAATTCCTGGCAACCAACATTCTACTACCTGTTTCAGTGTATTTGACTATTTTATATTCCGTATATAAGTGAGATCATACAGTATTTTTCTTTCTGTGTCTGGCTTTTTTCATTTAGCCTAATGTCCTTCAGGATCATCCATCCATGTTGTTGTGAAAGGCAGGACATCCTTCTTTTCTAATGCCAAATGATATTAAATTATATATATATTGCATTATATATATAATATATATTGCATTTTATATAATATATATACATACACATACACACACACAGAACACATATATATTTATAAACCACAATTTCTTTATTCACCCATCAATGAATATTGTTTTCCTTTATTTCTTCTAAAAAAAAAACAAAACAGGATACATATGCAGAATGTGCAGGTTTGTTACATATGTATACAAGTGCCATTGGTGGTTTGCTGCACTTATTGACATGTACTCTAAGTTCCCTCCCCTCATCCCCCAACCCTCACCCCCGAACAGGCTTTGGTGTGTGTTATTCCCCATCTATGTCCATGTGTTCTTAATCTTCAAGAACATGTGGTGTTTGATTTTCCATTCCTGTGTTAGTTAGCTGAGAATGATGGCTTCCAGCTTCATCCATGTCCCTGCAAAAGACATGATGGCATTCATTTTTATGGCTGCAAAGTATTCCATGGTGTATATGTGTCACATTTTCTTTATTCAGTCTATCATTGATGGGCATTTGGGTAGGTTCCATGTCTTTGCTATTGTTAAATAGTGCTGCAATAAACATATGTGTGCATGTGTCTTTATAGTAGAATGATTTATATTCCTTTGGATATATACCCAGTAATGGGATTGCTGGGTCAAATGGTATTTCCGGTTCTAGATCCTTGAGGAAATACCATACTGTCTTTCATAATGGCTAAACTAATTTATATTCTCAACAACAGTGTAAAAGCATTCCTATTTCTCCACAGCCTCACCAGCATCTATTGTTTCTTAACTTTTTAATAATCATCATTCTGACTAGCATGAGATGATATCTCATTATAGTTTTGATTTGCATTTCTCTGATGATCAATGATGTTGAGCTTTTTTTTGTATATTTTTTGGCCATGTAAATGTCTTCTTTTGAGAAGTGTCCATTCATATCCTTTGCCTATGTTTTGATAAGGTTGTTTTTTTTTCTTGTAAATATGTTTAAGTTCCTTTTAAATTCTGGATATTAGACCTTTGTCAGATGGGTAGATTGCAAAAATTTTCTTCCACTCTGTAGGTTGCCTGTTCACTCTGATGATTATTTCTTTTGCTGCGAAGAAGCTCTTTAATTTAATTAAATCCCACTTGTCAATTTTGGCTTTTGTTGCAATTGCTTTTGGTGTTTTCATCATGAAGTCTTTGCCCATCCCTATGTCCTGAATGGTATTGCCTAGGTTTTTTTCCAGGATTTTTATGGTTTTCAGTTTTACATTTAAGTCTTTAATCCATCTTGAGTTAATTTTCATATAAGGTGTAAGGAAGGGGTCCAGTTTCAGTTTTCTGCATATGGCTAGCCAGTTTTCCCAGCACCATTTACTGAATAGGAGATCCTTTCCCCATTGTTTGTTTTCATCAGGTTTGTCAAAGATCACATGGTTGTAGACGTGTTGTGTTATTTCTGAGGTCTCTGTTCTGCTCCATTGGTCGATATGTCTGTTTTGGTACCAGTACCATGCTGTTTTGGTTACTGTAGGCTTGTAGTATAGTTTGAAGTCAGGTAGCATGATGCCTCCAGCTGTATTCTTTTCCATCAATGAACATTTATATTGTTTTAATATCTTCACTGTTGTGAGTAAATCTGCAATGGATATGGGAGAGTAGATATCTCTTTCATACATGGATCTCATTTCCTTTGGATATATACCCAGAAGTGGGATTGTTTGATTATATAGTATTCTTAGTTTTACATTTTTGAAGAATCTCCATAATGTTTTTAATAATGCCTATACTGATTTACATTCCTATCAGTGGTGTGTGAGGGTTCCTTCTCTTCCACATTCTCGCTAATACTTGTTATTTTTTGTCTTTTTGATAAAAGCCATCCTAACAGCTGTGAGGTAATATTCCATTATGGTTTTGATATGTATTTCCCTGATGATTAGTAATACTGAACACCTTTTCATATACCCACCAAGCATCCCTTTTTTGGAAATTACTTTCAAATAAAATGTATAAAGAAGCTTTTAACGTCTTCTGAGTAAGATAACACCTAGCTTTTAAACATGCATGTTTCGAATATTCCCCATTTTCTAGTATGCTTTTTTAAAGTGCAACCAAATAGAGTTGAAGTTTACATTAGCAAATTTAAACAAAACATCTTAATTACTAGAAGTATTTGATGTCCTGAGATGTTTTGTTTTCCTAGTAGGAAGCAATTCATTTAAAACATTGGATGAGGGTCATGTTTTGCTTTAAAATTAATTTATGGTGCTCCCAACTTAAGGACAAATACTACACTTAAGAGTAAGGCAAGTATGACTTTCATAAGTATATTTTCATAAAGTCACAAATTGGTTGTTTACCAATTTGAGCACACTGTCATAATTGGTTTTATTTGCATTAAAATACTCAAAATTAATATTAAAGGCTTGCATTTAAGCCATTTCAATCATTTGTTTTCTCTATTACAACCATACTTTATGCTCTCTCAGTAAATTCCTAGATTTTAAATTTTTAGTAAGGTATAATTTATATACAGCCTTATCATTATTATAGTAAGTCCCAATAATAAATACTGCAGAAATAGTCGTAGTCGTATGTGAATATATGCAAAAAGGTTTTCAGGTGTCAGCATTTAGAACCATTTAGAACAGGCACACATTTAGAACCAAAAATCACATTTAGGAGGCTATATTGATTCAACCAATGGAAGATCTTGCATTTATGGCATGTTTAAACTATAAAATAAAACAAATTTCCAGTTTCCACAGGAAACAAGTTTAGCAGGTTTATTTCTTAAGAAAACATCTGGTTTCAAATAACACATTGCCAATGTTTTGCAGAAAACAAAGCTCTGCAACAGTACAATCAATAGACTTACCTATAGGTATTGATACATGAGAAAAACAAAGACCTTTATTTTGTTGTTATGTAAATAATGGTTTCTCAATTTTGAAATTATATGCATCATCCATTTGACTTGGCTCCATTTGTACAGGCCAGCCTGGAATCACGGTATAAAGCCATGTGGTGAGAATATGCTGCCGTGATTGGTGGTAGAGCAGGAAGGAAGGTGAATTCTATGTTACCTCTTAAATTCTCCAAGAGCATGTCACATAATACTATACCTACAATTCAATAGAGTCAAAATTCTAAAACATTTATCTATTAGATGAGGTGTTCAGAGATTATAACTGAGGGTTCTATAGGAAGAAATATCTGCTTGTCCCAAAATGGAAAAATGAGATGAAGAAAGGGAAAGAGGAAAGAAGAAAGAAGGAAAGAGGAAAGAAGAAAGGAAGGAAGAGATACTTATTGTCTACCCCTCTGAGAGGCACTGTGACAGCCACTTTTACATGTTAGCTCATTTCATCTTCAATCAAACTATCTTAAAGTAGATAATGCAGCTATATATCAATCCACCAAAGAAAGAGATACCATCATCTTTCTATGAAACGTTCTGATGCAGTAGGCTGTGTGTGATTGACTAGATTTATTGTTCATCAGAGAAAGACATTGTTCAAAGCATTATAATGTATTATATGTATGTGCTTGTGTGTGTGCATGTTCACACATGAGATTGTGCATGAATGCATGCATGTGTATACAGGAAGTGCCAAGTCAGCATTGCAGATGAAACTATTTTGCCATGAAATTCTAAAACTTAGCAAGTTTATGAATAGTAATTTTATTTATCCATCTGATCATTTAAGCTTTCGGAAAAATGTCTGACCTTGGTGGTGGTCCTCAAAACCAGCCTTAGATCTGATGATTGCTAGAAGGACTCACAGAACTCGGCTAAGCTGTTCTACTCATGGTTATGGTTCACTACAGAAAAGAAGACAGATTAAAATCAGCAAATAAAAAAGGCACATAGGCAGAGTCCAAGTAAGACTAGGTGCAAACTTTTGGTTATCCTCTCTCAGACGAGTCAGATGAACAATAGTTGATTCTTCCAGCAACAATATGTGACAACACTTGCAAAGTATTGCCAAACAGGAAAGTTCATCCAAGCTTTAGTGTTCTGGGATTATATTAGGGGTCAGTTATATAGGCATGAAATGACCTACGTGACTGACATAATCTACTCAATCTCCAGCTAACCCCTCTCCATATGAGAAACTGATGGCCCTGGGCTTCAAGTGAATAAAACATGCATTCATCATAACTATCTGGCTTTGTCCAGGGCCCAAAGTACTCAAAGACATGCTTTTCAGGCAGGCTATTCCAAGGGCTTTGAGGATATCTTCCAGGAGTGACTCAAAGGCCAGTCCTGAAGTCCTTTGGAGCGTGTGGGGTTTGGGTAGCCCAGGTCTGCTGAGTTAACCTTTCACTGCACAAGATAAAGGCTGCAGGTATTTCCTGATTTCTGCCACCTACTGCACAAAATTAATACAGTATATTATTAAGATTTTTAGATGTTGAAGACATATTTCTTCATCAAATAAATAAAGATTATAGCCTGTGGTTAATTTATTCAGAAAAGGACGATGTACAATGCATACTCTCTGATAAAAAAAAAAATTGAGGTCAAAATTTAGCTTTCCAGGAAAGTTTTGAGAATATATGTAAGGTTTAGGTTGCAAGTCACCATTCAGAGGCTACCTTGAGGTGCATGCCATATGACTGTACCTCAGGAATGAAGCCCAAAAGTTGGAATTAAGGTGTGTCAGATGCAAGCATAGGTGAGTCCAAGGAAATATCTAACTAGCAGACATCTACAGCTTACAACTGGAATTCAAAAGAACTTGGACATACCCAAGGAATTAGGCATGCTCGCTAGACATGATGGGCTGAGGCTTGGTCAGTTATTAAAATGAGGGGTAGAATAGGTCATTAGCATCCCAAGGCTGCTATTACAAATTACCACAAACTTAGTGGCTGAAAACACCACAAATTTATTATCTTACAGTTCTGAAGGTCAAAAGTCTGAAAATAATCTTAAGGGGTTAAAATTAATGTCAATGCCAACCTGCATTTCTTCTAGAGGTTCAAGGGGAAACTCTATGTCTTTGCCTTTATCAGCATCCAGAGGCAGCCTTCATTCCCTGGTTCATGGCCTCTTCTCTCATCTTCAAAGTGCATCAGTCTAACCTCTGACTGTCATCACATCTTTTTGTGATTCTGACTCTTGTGTCTCCTTTTTTTCCTCTTGTAAGAACCTTGTGATTACATTGTATCTACCTGAATAACATAGGATAATTTCCCCACTGCTTGTCTCAACATCCTTAACATAATTACATCTCTGAAGTTTCTCTGCCATGTAAAGTACCATATTCACAGATTCAAGGGATTAGGATGCAGACATCTTTGCAGGACCATTATCCTGTCTACATAACAGGAGACAAGGCATCCACAGGAACAGCTGGAGTTGAAGGAGACTTATAGCAATTACCACTTTTTGATGTTGGGTAGCCCTGTCAGGTCCAAAAGAATATGGCTGCAGCCTTACTTACCTAGGAGATTGCCATCAATCAATGGATGGCATGTAACCCTCAAAGGACCCATCAACATTTAACAGGGATTTTTCCTTAGTTTTGTGAATCTAGAAAACCAGTGGTTAGTAATCAAGAAATACTTCTTATATGAAGGACTCACTCAAATTAACACATGTGAAGAGGAATTGGCTTACCAACTGCCATTTATTTTGCATTTACTATATGTCTAATTTTGCCAAACCAAATACTTAGGTTATTTCATGCAGTTCTCATTGCAGCATTCAAAAATAGGTTTTGGTAATCCTCAATGAGAAAATTGAATCTGAGTGTTCATTTACCTGCCCAAGATGTCTTAGGAAGTAACCTGGAAGAGATAGAATGTGAATCTGAGTGATTTCAAAGCCTAGGCTTTCTCCATTAGAATGCTAGTATGCTAATTAACAACATGGGATATCCCTTTACATTGACTTAATTTTTTCTACCCATAATTATTAATCCATTGTTATGTTCATAATTCAGGGTATCTCTTTTTCCAATTGTCTGAATAAACACAGGTTTGATAACTAGGATTTCTTTGTAAGAATTAAGTTAGATCATTGGGTGGAAATGGCGAAATCTTATCAAAAAGCTAACATGGAAGCTAATTAAACATTGTCTTCCTACAACAAAAAACACCTTTAAGTGTTTGAAATCTTTTTGGCTGGATATGGTTTTGTTTTAAAATGATAATACTATTGGTTCAGTGGCGACCTATGTAGATAAATACAATTATTCCATGCGTTTCTTCAATACTGTTTGAAATTTTGAAATGAATTAAATAAAACTGAAAATGAATTAAAACAATGGCAATTTTAGAAAGTAAGCAGCTAGGATTTGAGGCAGCCTCCCCACACCTCTAATTTTCTCATATCAGTGTGATTATTGATTCTTTCTACAAGTGTTGTGCTGTGTGTGATGGAAAGACAGAGCACTTTGAATACCAAACTTGTGTACTTGCTTTCATAGTGGAAGTAGAAGGGAAAAAAATCCACAAGTATACGAAAAAAGAAGAGTAACTGATTTTTGGGGAAAACAGAAATATTTTCTCCCCCAACCCCTGATTTCTCCAAGGAAATTTTCTGATATTCCATAACCTGATCACCTTGAATTCCAAATATTTCTCTTGGCTACTGTGAGGCAAAGATGTAATGCCAGGAAGAAACTCTCCCCTTGCAGGTCTCTAAGTAAGATGTCTAGCTATCACATCAGAAATATATCATATCTGGCCAGGCGTGGTGGCTCATGCCTGTAATCCTAGCATTTTGGGAGGCCAAGGTGGGTGGATCACCGGGTCAGGAGTTCAAGACTAGCCTGGTCAAGATGGTGAAACCCCATCTCTACTAAAAATACAAAAATTAGCTGGGTGTGGTGGTCGGCGCCTGTAATCTCAGCTGCTCAGGAGACTGAGGCAGAGAATTGCTTGAACTCGGGAGGCAGATGCTGCAGTGAGTTGAGATCACACCACTGCACTCCAGGCTGGGTGACAGAGCGAGACTCCATATGAAAAATAAATAAATAAATAAATAAATCTATCATATGAATTCATCCTGTGGAAAAAAAAACCAGATTTTTAAAAGATATTTTCTTGAAATAATTTTCATTAATCTTTTCTTTAACTACATCACTAAGTCAAAAATTGCAGCGATATTTTTAGTACTAACTCAGTCTACTCATAACTATATTTTAGCTCTAAGTTCTTGAAATACAGTATAACAAAAATGATGTTGCTCTTGGTCCTGAACGTTTTGGATTCATTGTATTCAAAGTTTTAACTATACTTGCCAAATGTGCCAAGCTCCCTGAAATTTATCCTTTTTTTTTTTTTTTTTTTTTTAAATGTCTGAGGCAGTCGGTCTTTTCCCTGGTGTTCCAAAAATAGGGCAACCACAACTTTCAGCTCATAAATCTTTGGCTACACATCTCTTTCTGGCAATAAAAAACAAACAAAAAACTGATTTTCAAAAACAAGATTTTGTAATCAACATTAAAATATTCACAAAGCAAAAAAAATCACAAAACAATGAAAATAATCTGATTTTTTGACTCTTTTTCTGAATTACACAGTTCATCTTTTGAATTGAATTCTTCTGTGTGATCCCAGTGTGGAGATTCAGAAGCCAGTGCTTAAGCAGTAAATGATGCAGTCAGAGCAGTCGTATCCCAACAGACACTTTAAAAACCTAGTATTTAATGAAAGCAATAATGAAATGTGTTTTGCCAGGCCAATATTTTTTGCTAAGTAATTCATCTAGTGCTTCCTGATAGAATCAGAGAAAATGTGTATTGTGGTAATTCTTCATCGTATTTTGATAATGCTCAGGAGAAAATGTGTTATAAGAGTTTTTTCAGTGGAGTAAAATTGTTCTGTGACTGTTGTTTGTTTATGATGAACATGCAGTTGCATGTAAAACATTAATAGCCTTTGAAATTTCTGGTAATATTTTCCAATGATGTCAAGTTGTGTGTGCTATACTTGTATCTAACAGGAAAAAAATGATTTTAAACAATTTTAAATAATGTTTGCATGAATTTTAACTCAAATGCTCAGGTTTGAGGATTCCATTGTGATGACATCATTCAGTCTTTTAAAACAAATCAACATGATTGGATATCTACAAAAAGAGTGCTAATGGATTATCAATTTCATCTCTTCTTCTGCCTGGAAGCTTAGCTAGACTAAATTTTGCAGTTTCCCTTCCAGCTGTGGTCTCACAGCCAACTTCTATCCCCTGATGTAGCTCATTTCCAGGCTTCATCTATATAAATATCCCACATGTAATCTTTACGATATTTTCTGGCTGACTAGATGGAGAGGGTTTCATAGTAAACTTGAGAGCCAAATTCCACAAAGTGGAGGAACTCTGCTTTCCCAAATACTTTGTTGGAGAAGAGCTACCTAGAAGAGCTATTCAACCAAGAATACTCTTAATATGTTATATTATATTAGTGGGGCTGAAGTCCAGGGGTGGGGTGGTTAAGCTACTGAAATTTTCAGGGTTTATTTACTACAGCAACTAATATTGCTTTAATCAATACAGATCCTATCCTTTGCAATAATTTTATTCCATACCTGAAAAAAGCAAGTCTTTTATTGACTGCCATTTCACCTTACCTGAAGCAAAAACATAAATAAAAAATTTTAAAGAAAGACAAGAAAAAATTATTAAAATGTCTATTTTTTAATAGAAAATAAGTGTCATAGGTATCTGTCAGTGAGTAGTAGTGTTTCTTCCCTTTCGCCCATGCTTCTGTCCCCAGTGACATCTATATTCATTTCCCATAAACGTTTATGTCACTGTCCTTATAGTTGTCTCTAATGGTGCCTAAAGCAAATCTAAATAATCTTACTTTGACAATTTTCTGATTTCTATCTTGCAATGTCACAATAAACTTTCACTCAGAATAGATAAAAGCAGAAATGTTAAAAGTAATAAAATAACGAGACTCAGTATCCGCTTTAATGCATTTTTGCAATAGCAATAGTACAAGTTCTTTTAGTACATACTTACCTTAAAATTAAAGTTAATGAAATATGTAAAACAATATAAATTGTGTTATGTGCATGACAAATATCATATAAAAGACATGTATCATATATCTAATAATTATAGACATTACCTATTTATGTTATCCCGTAATTTTGTAACCAGTAATGAATAAATTTCAAAAACAAATCTTCTGAGATTACTGGGAATCTCATTATGGGAGGTAATTTTATTATGTGATAACTGAGGAATGATTCTTTAAGGCCCACTCTTTCCTACTTCATAAGCTTCTAGTCTTGGAGACCAACATTTAGGCATTAGCAAGCAAAGTCTAGAATTTTGAGTTAAGCTGTGTCTCCACCCAAATCTCATCTTGAATTGTAATCCCCATAATCCCTATGTATCTAGGGAGAGACCTGGTGGAATGTGATTGGATCATGGGGTCAGTTTCCCCCATGCTGTTTTCCTGATAGTGAGTAAGTTCTCACGAGATCTGATGGTTTTATAAGGGGCTCTTCTGACTTCACTTCTCACTCTTCTTTCTCCTGCCACCATGTGAAGAAGGTCCTTGCTTCTCCTTCGCTTTCAGCCGTGATTGTAGGTTTCCTGAGCCCTCCCCCAGCCATGTGGAACTGTGAGTCAATAAACCTCTTTCCTTTATAAATTACCTGGTCTTAGGTATTTCTTTAGAGCAATGTGAGAACAGACTAATACAAGCAGGGTAGCAGAAAGTACGTTCACAAACATGACCTACAGGGTTCAAGTGGGCCTTGATGAAGTGGATTTTGAAATGTGCAGCAAGATACAGTTAATCCATATTCAGTTATGAGAACTAAGTCCTGTCAGAGCGCACCTGACCATGTCACTTTATCCCAGGTATTGTGAGCCCTGTATCTATCTTGGTGCTAAAGAGTTTCCCCTTTATGATGAATAGCTAATATGATGCTGCCGAAATTGTCAGCAATGACTATTACAAACAAGGTCAGAATCCTAAAAATTTGTCTGGGAGTATCAAAAAAATGTCGAATCAGAATTTTGTCCAGCTACATCTGATTAGACATCTCTAGGATTGCAATCTGATGACCCTAATTCTACTTTTTGATGGCAACACTGAAAACAGAATGCATTTAAAGCAGTGTAAACCACTGATTTCCAAACTGGTCTGCTGATTAGAACCACCTGGAGATTGTTAAACAATTCTAGAGCACAGGTAACAGCTGAGAACAATTAAATCACAATCTCTGAGGCTGCAGTTGGGCCTTCAGAATTTTTTGAAT
Organism: Gorilla gorilla gorilla; assembly: GCF_029281585.2. Classification (NCBI taxonomy): domain Eukaryota; kingdom Metazoa; phylum Chordata; class Mammalia; order Primates; family Hominidae; genus Gorilla; species Gorilla gorilla. The sequence continues at coordinate 127,954,321 of NC_073229.2, read as the reverse complement.
CTCCTAGGTGAATTTAATCTGCAGGCAAGTCTGGGGACCACTTATAGTTATTTCAGAATTTTGATGATGATAATAGGTTCCCATGCCAACTTCTCAACAGAGGTTGTAACTTGCGTATATTAGACAATATTGCCAAACAAATATTGTTTCAGTCCAAAGTAATGGGCATGTAACAAAATAAATGAAAAGCATGGAAATTAAAATTACTTATAATCTTATCAACCAAAAATAATTGTGATAGATTTTTTGATCTGATTATTAATAAGGGTGTGTTTGTGTATATGTGTGTAGGTCTAACAAAAATTGCGTACTGTTTTGTAGCCTTTTTCTTCTACTTTAAAATTTGTAGAGTCAAAATTTTGCTTTTACATGCTGCTTTATGTGGCCTTATTCTACAGTCCTTTTCAAAAATTCTTCTGGACCAAAGCACCATTTCCTTTTTTATAATTACTTATCTTTAATCTGCCCGTAAGGCCCTTTGCTTTGGGACTTAAAAAAGTTGAGGCTTACTACTTTAAGTGAATCATAAGCATTTTGTTTGCATAAGTGAAAACTGGATGTTTTCCCTTCAGATCAAATCAGAAAGAAATTTAGCAAAGAAAGTGGATTTTAAATGTAGCTACATCAAAATCACCTGGAGAGATAAACTATTCATGGCCTCATCCCAGAGTTTGATTCACTAGGTTCAGTATGTCAGGGGTGGGGCCCCAGAATTTGCATTTCTAACAAGTTCCCAGGAAATGCCAGTGCTACTGATTAGAGAACCACACTTTTAGAATGATTTTGATTCTTCGTTATCTTCTCTTTGTTTTTCTTGGTCTCATCTTTATAATGTTACAAGTAATTTTCATTTGCTGCTAGCTTCATAAATTCCCATCTTTGATATAAATTTCCAAATACTTCCTTCAAACATAAAACTTCACCAAAACTGACTCAGACTGAGAACTCTGCTTCTGAATAGTTCGAAATTACTGATACCTTTTCTCAAAAAATGATAAGCTGAGGTCTCTTCTATGTCCAATGGGCATGTTACCCTCAACTCGCCTCTTCCTCATTGAAAAAAAAAGTTGTATTCCTTCCTTCCAAATTCTGAGAGATGTATTTACTGTAAGTTTGAGATATCAAGGCGGGTGGGGGGGGAAAGAAGCTCTTGTAACAGGTATGGCAAAATGTTTGTGTAGTGCTTTGTGCACCAGGCTGTAAAAAGCAAATTTATTTAAACCTGCAAATGAAGGATGTGTTGTGTTTGCTTTGGATGCAATTTTTTAAATCTTTTTCTTTTCAAGTGTTAATTCCTCCAGTAAAGATAATCTGTTCTCTTTCATGTCTCCTTCTTGGGCAATACATTTCAAAGATTAATTTAATATGGATAGCATGCCTGTGTATCTTGCCTAATACAAAATCCTGAGGATATTATTTCTGGTTTAGAAAGCATAGAGAAATTTATATCTAGGAGGTTTGGAATGCTCAGTTATCAGAGAAGTATTGCTGCGTGTCTGGCCCTGGCAGTTTGCCCGTGTTCTCAGCGGGTCATTAATAAAGTCTACAATTGCACCTACATTTAGATTTGCTTCTACACTGACTCAGCAGTTGCAACTGCCATCTTACACTGTCGTGGATCATTAAGAAGTTTCACCTGTCATACTTTTTAAAGACACTCTATTCCTGTTTAGGTTAGAGCTGTTTTTCTACTTTAACTTACCTTTCAAAACTGAATTAAATAAAAAAAAAATATCTGGGGGGGAAATGTTTTAATAAACAGCTCAGAATTCAGTAACTAACAGTTTCAACTTCAGTTCCTTTGTGACTTAAAAATCAAGTATTTATTTAGAAAATGCCTTCAGCAAGAGTACAGTTTGGGATTTATTTCACGTCACAGATTAAATTATTGCTTGCTTACTTCCTTAACTTGAAATGCATAATTAATATTTCACAGCAAGTTTAGATTAGTAGTTACATTTTCTTTACTTAATTTTCAAAGTCACTTAAAGCCATCTGAGCCCTAGTATTTTTATATCACAAACAATAAATCAAGTTAAATGTTAGAGTCAGAGAGCTCTAATGCTACATTTAAATCCAAAGCACTGGTAACACTACAGTTTATCTAGCTGCGTTATAGACTGTCACCAAATCATAACCTCCAATGTTTCATAAATTTTTGATAGAACAGCCCCAATTCAAGAGTTGGAAAGTACTACAACAAATTAATAATAAGATTATAAAGAATATGAGAATGTGAGAGCTCTACTGTTACTTCCATGACAAAATATTGTAGTTTGAGGCTTTATAGTAGAATTTTAAGACCATAATTTCTGCAAAAATCATCTTACAGGCATCAGTCTGAAGATATATTCATTTTAAAGAGTTAAAAATGTATGACAATGTCTATTTATGGGCAGAGGAAAGTTATGATGTTATAATGCTTCCATCTGAGCCAAAGGATACCAGATGATCTGAAAACCATAAATCTGTCTCCTTATAGGTAATTGGTGTGTGTGTGGGAAATCCTAATATTGAAACGGAGTCCTTTTCAAGGTTTCTTGCACCACTGGAATAACAAATGAACAATACATAGTGATGATATAATTACATTTTAAAGAAGTCTTTTTTTCTCTTCATTTAAAGTAGCAAAACAAAGCAAAAAGAAGTGAACAATAATATTATAAAAGATGACAAAATTCATACCTAAGCTGTAATTGTGGAGATATTCTGGGTTTGCATTTTTAGAGGGTCTTGAGTAGGACATATAAGTATATGCTGGCTTTTAAGTCATACAGATGCATTGACCCTTGACTCAGCCATTTAATAGCTATGTTGCAACAGCCAACTTATTTAACTTCTCTAAGCCTCAATTTCCTTGACTTTTGAGGAAAATAATAATAAGGTTAATAAGACCTATTTATTTTCTGCAAAAATTATCTCGAAGTGATGTATGTAAGTCATAATAGTAATTCTATTGGCATTAAATGAAATAATCTATGCACAGCACCTCCCCCTGGCTGTTGATACATGGCAGATTTTGTATGTGTTTGGTGAATACCATACAAAACACATGAGTGTGTGTACAAGGCACGAAATTTGCTTGTCTTATTCACCACTCCATCCCGGTACTTAAAACATACATGATACATGGTATATATCCATAACTCTTAACTGGGGGTGTGTATGTTCTGCGGATAGGTGTTATGGAGGCATTTCTAAAATGTGTTGAATCAGTGAGTGTCTGAAATTATTGCACTGAGAATCGACAAGGAGAAAATTCAGGAAAGACTCCCATGGAGGGTTGCCAGATTTAGCAAATAAAAATATACAACTCCTTGTTCAATTTTAATTTCAGATAAACAATAATTTTTCTTTGGTTATCATAAATATTCCCCAATAATGCATGATACATACATACACTAAAAATTACTTGTTGTTTATTTGAAATTGAAATTTAACCATGTGTTCCGTATCTTACCTAGTAACCCTAGCATGAATATAAACGATATAAAAACTGGCAGTTGTTACATGTAGTCTAATAGTAACTATGATAGCAAAAATAACACCTCACTTAGCACAACTCCTGTTCTCACTCCCCTTCCCTGCAGCTTTTTGAGGTATAGCCGCAGTAGTCTTGTTTACATTACTATAAAGTGCTAGATATTTTTTTTCCATTGATAGGATATTGTGATTTCATCTATCTAGAAGGAATCACTCCCTCATCTCCAAACATACCAACCTTAGACCCAGCTCAGACATTTCAGGCTCCCCCTTTCCTACTCTACACCCACATTCATTCTTATACTCCCTTAAACAATGATGTTTGTCTCTTTTGGAGCACTTTCCTCATTTTGTAATTATTAATTAATTAATGGAATTATATGATCAATATCCATCTCCTCTACTAGATTGTAAATTCTGTGACTCTTTGGCTTACAATTTTAAAAGCATTCAGCATATGGGGTAATATTTTAAATATGTAATTATTTGTATTTTATTTTAAATAATGCTCAGCTTTAGGATGAAGATATCTTCCGGTTGCCAGGCTTTTCTGGAGTCTAATAGACACCCTTCCCCCCACCACCCCACCCCCAGCATTACATTCTAACATTTTTGTCCTCAGGAGACCTGTGATGGCGAGTAGGAAACTGGAAGTCTTAGTGCCTGAGCTGAGGGTTTTAGGATGGCATGTTTGGAGGTGAGGGGTTGATTCCTTCTAAACAGATGAAATTGCAAAGATCCTACTATGGGAAAAAACTGGCACTTCCCAGAAAATTAAACAAGGAGTCCTCTCTCTTTTTGATTTTCCATTTTAAATTGTAGCAAATACCACTCATTCTAATCTTTCTCTGAAGATTATGCAAAATATTTAGCACAGTTGTTGAATGTAGCATATGCTCAAGAAAAGGTAGCAAGAACAATAAAACAATAACTGAGCAGCAAAGTCAGTGTCACTCACAATTTAAAAGAGAATTTACTTTGACTCTGTTGCTCCTGGAAGGCTTTACACAGAAGGTAAAACTTCAGCTAGGTCTGGAGTTGTATTTACATTAAAGTTGTGGCAGTGTTTTATAGATAGAGGTTGCAAAGAGTGATTGCCAGATCAGCAGCATCAGCATCAGTTAGGAAGTTGTAAGTAATGTAAATGTCCATCCGTACCCCAGACCTACTGAATCAGAAACTCTCAGATATGGCCCAGCAGTCTGTGTTTTAACAATCACCTCGAGGAGATACTGATACACCTTAAAGATTGAATCACTGCCTAAATATAGTCATGCACCTGATAATAATGTTTCCATCAATAATAGACCACACACATGATGGTGATCCTACAAGATTATAATAGAGCTGAAAAATGTCTACCACCTAGTGACATTATAGTCATAATGTCATAGTACAATTACCTTATTTTAATAATTTTAGTGTAGCTGAAGTGTACAGTGTTTACAAAGTCTACAGTGTACGGTAATGTCCTAGGCCTTCACATTCACTCACCACTCTCACTCAGTCAATGACTCACCGAGAGCAACTTCTAGTCCTGCAAGCTCCATTCATGTTAAGTGCCCTACAAGGACGTACCATTTTTAACTTTATACCGTATTTCTACTTTACCTTTTCTATGTTTAGATATGTTTAGATGCACAAATACCATTGTGTAGTTATCTACAGCATTCAGCCCAGTAACATGCTATACAGGTTTGTAGCCTAGTAGCAAGAGGCTATGCCTCGTAGCTTAGATATGTAGTAGGCTATATCATCTAGGTTTGTGTAAGTGCACTTTATGAAGTTTGCCCAAGAACAAAATTGCCTAACGATGCATTTTTCAGAACACATCTCTGTCACTGATGCATGACTGCATAGGAATCTCCTTGGTGCTTCCTTGGTGCTAATGCCAGGGTCTGGTTGAAGCTAGGTAACTTTAAAATGAAGCCAAGTTTGAGAACCACTAATAAGAGATAGTTTCTGTCAAAACACATACAATTTATTTGAAACTATTCCATGAATTTGTATGGAGGCAATAATAGAGGATTTTTTTTTTTAGATAGTAACAGCCAGTAGCTAGTGATCAAGTATTGATTGAGTAGATACAATTTGTCTTGTATAAGTAATAACTACAATAACTGTGTCACTGTCATCTGCTGGGAGAAAGCACCTCACATATTTAAAACTTTCTACATGTTTAGCATTCATGTTGCTTTTTTTATGTTTGAGTGAGATATTCTATCATCCTTATATTTGGGAGACTTATTTTGATCTGTGGTATAATTGATTTCTTTTAAAAGCTATGCATTTTATAAGCAAGTCCTGCTGAGTTTAAAGAAAAATGCATGTGGGATCACAATTGCCTAGGTAATTTCTACCTTAGATATAGTTTCACTCAATGTTTTAAAGATATACAAAAAATAAAATAAAAAACCAACCTCTTGTACTTTTTAATTAAAAATAAGTAAGCTTGTAGTGGGGCACTTTCCCATATGATTAGGCAGCTTGGTGGCATTCATTTTTCTGATATCTCTGCTTAAAATAATAAAATCATGTATATACCTTTGATAGAGGGAGAATATAGCCACATAAGTATTAAATGCTAAACAGTGGTCAGGCCGGGCATGGTGACCTCACGCCTGTAACCCCAGCACTTTGGGAGGCCAAGGTGGAAGGATTGCTTCAGCCCAGGAGTTTGAGACCAGCCTGTGCAAAATAGGGGGACCTTGTCTCGATAAAAAAATTTAAAAATGAGGCAGAGGATTGCTTCAGCTTGGGAGGTCAAGGCTACAATGAGCTATGATCACACCACTGCACTCCATCCTGGGTGACAGAGTGAGACTCTGCCTCAAAAAATAAAAAATAAAAAATAAAAAATGAAAAGTAGTCTATGGTCTGTAGTTATGTTTTCATACATTTATTCTCTTTTCTGACATCTCAGAAAACAACAAGAAAAAGTATCTATCTGTCCCTTTCCTGATAAGTTAGAAAGCAAACCATGGTTAACATTAAAGGAACCTTGTTATAAAAATAATCCCTGCTTCAAGAACCAGAGATGTTATACAGATGTTTCGGGAACAGTTTTCTTCTCTCACTTCTTCTATTCCTTCCCTTAACTTGGGGTATTGGCATGTGTGAAAGATAGCTGGAGTGTAAAGTGTTTTCAGGAACTCTGCTTGATATAGACTAATGTCTTATAACCAATATGAATCCTGCCATGAATGAATTGTTTGTCTGCAAAGACCTCTTCCTTTGTGATTCCCATTTCGTTTTGGATTTCTGCTTGTGTTTGTGTAAAGCAACTACCACCTCTATGATTGTTTGTACATCCCATAAAGTCAGCTGTGGTTTAGTTGAAAGAAATATAGTGCCATCCCAGTACTTAATAAAGATATGTGTTTTTACAAACAGGACCAAGAGATTTCTAGCCACAAAACAGACATGCTTGGAAACTATGATGATGCAGAAACCACACACAAAAAAGCTTAGCTAATATGTATTAGATTCAAACTAGTTAACTTTTACTGAACCCTCGGCAGGTACAAATATTATATTGGGTTTTATCCGGTTTTCTTTCCTCAACAACAGATTTAAAGTGAGACAAGAACTTGATCAAGCAATTGATCCAGGAATTTCTAGGATAAAGCAGGAGAATTAATATCAAAATCATGACCGTGGTAGAACAATAAAGTTGAGGAAGATAAATTTATCCAAGCTGGCACAAAAGTAATCCTACTGCAAAATTCAGAAGCTTCAGCCTGAAGAAGGATGGGCAGAATGGATGGACTGGATTCTGTGTCAAGTGACCAGCCCTGGAGGCTAAGATTTTAGTGCACTATGAGAAGAGTAACTTTCTTCATGATGTTCTTAGAACTGGACTGCCTGCTCCTAATCCTAACCTCAGACTTCTGAAAGCCAACAACTAGGGTCCTATTACATTAGATTGATATTCTGTTCCCTTTACACATCTCAAATCTTATTTCAGATGCCCATCTCAAAAATATAAAGCAAAAATTGCTCACTAGGCACTCCAAGATACCTGGAAGCTGATAGTGAATCAATGTATTTATTGAGAGCAGCACATTATGAAACTTCACAAAAAAGAAGGTGCACTATGTAGGATAAATGTAAAACAATTACGTCATAAAAATTATGTATTAAGGACAGTATATTAGCACAGGTTATTAAGTATAATATTAAAATTAGTATACAGCTATATATTAATCAGAAAACATTTTGTGAAGTAGAACTGGTGGGGATTTACTAAGACTGATATTTACAAGAATAGAAAGAATGTTTTCTTCATGTTTGTGAAATTAGGGACAAACATATAGTATAATACATAAAACAGGGAAAAAAGCATTTGTTATTTTGCCAGTCTCTTTTTCCACCTCTCTCTTCCTTTTTCCAGGGAGGGAAATCTAATCTGAACATTTAAACTTTAGAACATGATTCTGGCCATCTTTAATTGCCGTGGTGATGGATGGAGCGAAATGGGTCACTGTGTTAAAAGGTCATGGCCATAGTTGATCTCCTTTGGCTCCCCTCCTTGATGTGGAAAGGAGGCCCTGGGTTGCTAGGACCTACATGCTGTTTCTAGGGCCCCTCTTCTGCATTTTGGGGCAATGATGTTTGATAGCTTAGCTTAGTTCAGTGCAATTCAACTGCGGGTGGTATCAACTCGTGGGTGGTACCATTTTCCAGGTTGCTTTCTCTGACAATTTCCAGTGTAAATTTCTAGATGTGGGATTTCTGGGTCAAAGGCAAATGACTATCTAATTTGGTTAGATACTCCTGCCAATTTCTTCTCCATAAGTTTGCACCAATTTGTAATCCTCTGTATCAGAGTGCCTACTCTTCTACAGCATCACCAGCAAAGCATATAGTTAGGCTTTTGAAATGCCAAACTGAAAGGTGAAATATCTCTCAGAGTAGTTTTAAATTCATATTTCTTTTTTTTTAGTCAAGTTGAGAATCTGCTTGTATGCATCAGGACCATTTGTAGCTAATTCTCTGCATAGCCCCTCATTAGTTGTCTTTTGTCAGGGTTTTTCTGGTCACTTTGCTTTGTTTATATTTCCATATATGGTCTTTAAGATGAACTTCCATAAAATAATGGTAACAAATAATAATTGTCCTGGCATTCTGTGAGAATCACATTATCTTGTGTGAATTTGACTTATTCTTAAGGCGTTAAAAAAGCATACAAAGTGAAGTTTAAAAAAAACTGGCCGGGAGCCGTGGCTTATGCCTGTAATCCCTGCACTTTGGGAGGGCCGAGGCAGGTGGATCACCTGAAGTCAGGAGTTCAAGAGCAGCCTGGCCAACATGATGAAACCCCGTCTCTACTAAAAATACAAAAAAATTAGCCTGGTGTGGTGATGGGCACATGTAATCCCAGCTATTCAAGAGGTTGAGGCGGGAGAATCGCTTGAACCCGGGAGGCAGAGGTTGCAGTAAGGTGAGACTGCACCATTACGCTCCAGCCTGGGCAACAAGAGGGAAACTCCATCTCAAAAACAAAAAAGAAAAAAAATTCTTTGCCTCACTCACCTTGATATCTTGATATTTCATTTTATGACTGTATTTTTTCCTAGGGTATAATTACACATTTTAATTTTGTCAAATTCTCACTTTTTACTGCATGTATAGATAGAGCCATTTCCCCCACATATAGTTTTATGCAATGAGAAACTGAAGGGAATCTTCAATTAATTTCACAGTGATGCCAGTGAGTACACAAGTGACAAACATACTGAAATATATTGAATAAAGTACTGAATTCCTTTTAGTATTTAAAATGAATGGGCTTTACTGCCTGCTCTTTAGCTGCCTTGATGCTTCTGAAAAGAACACATTGTGTTGAGAAGTATGTAAGGAGCTTGTTTACTGTGGGGAAAAAAGAAAAGTTTAAGCTCATTAATATGTAGGAGATTTAGGCACAAATGCATTTCTATATTTCCTGTACTATAAAACAGTGTTTGTGTGTGTGTGTGTGTGTGTGTGTGTGTGTGACATTTCTGCATTTCCGAAGTTGGAATGGTAGTTAAATTGATGTCAAAAAAAACTTGACATTCTCAAGATAGATGAACAAGTTATAATGTAGTTGTTAGTACTTGTACTTGTGAGAATTAAGCCAAAGCTTTGATTTTTACCTTGACATTATTCTGTCTGAAGAATGCTAAGGAGGTCCAAACTGAAAGCTGAGGTTATGAGAACAGTGTTGCTTTGTTGCTATGTATAACTGCAGAACACCAAAAGCAAAACAGGCCTCAGAGTGAGAAGAAGGCTTATTTTCAAACTGTAACTATGATCTTGCATAAGATCGTAATTATACTTCCTGACAGGGATTATCATCCTTATAGGGATAAATCATGACCTTTCAGCTAGTTTTATTTTTCCTTCTTTTAGATATCTTATATTCCGTATGATCTTGACTTCAAAAAAAATGGTATATTAATTCACAAAAATATTTACAGAACATTTTATGAATGTCAGGTATTGATTGAACTACCATTCCAATAGGCTCTGTCTATATATGCAGTAAGAAGTCAGACAAAATCGAAATGTATAATTATGCCCCTTGAAACATATATGGACACATTGAGAAATCACGGCAAGGCAAATAATTCAATTTTTGTGTTTATCAATATCTTAAAAATAAATCAAGTTCACAAAGGTTATCAAGGAAATAACACAATTATAAAATTATTGGGAATTTAAAAATAATCTGAAGCAAAACTTCCACTTTTTCCAATCAATTCAAGCTCCCATGAGTACGTTAGATTTACTGCCACGCGGTGTGCTGGGAGCAAAGGGGGCCTGTTTCTAAGATGAGGAGGAATTGGAGGGAATAGCAGAGTCAAAGGTGGAAATCAGGATAGACATGACAATACTGGAGAGGGCATTAACCAAAAAATCATTTCTGTGCTGGATTTTGAGAACTAAAAGGGGTCCAATAGGAAGGAAATAGGGCAAGGGTCCAGTTTTGAAAGCACGGAGTGAAAATTGAGGCAGTGTCTCAATCTAAAATACATTAAGAACAGGGCTCTGTCTCCGAGAAGTACAGCTTAAAGTTTTATGGCATCATCCTCAGAGTTACGTGGGCAACATGAATAATTTAACAGCACTGAAGGTCTGAGCAGAAATGGACCAGGTAAGCAGATTTGTTATCTCTCAGGAATTTGGGGAGACCTGTCTACAGGCCATCTCTCAGGGGAGTCAGGCACTTCCAGGTAGTCTTACAGTCTTAGAGCACTAATGACCATTTCAAATCCCTGTTGGAAAATATAATTGCTAACTATTGCTCTTTGAAACTGAGAGAAAAGAGGGATTCCAGGATAGAAAACAATGATTATAGTTCAGATAAATGATAGTGGCATTGTGGCAAATGTAGAGGGGGATAAAATAATGGACTATTTATCAAGAAGTAGCAGTATTTCAAATAGCAGAACTGGCTTCTTTAGTTAGATCCTAACTTGCATTTCAAAAGCTCTCCAGGTTGTAAACACTGGGTAATAATTACAAGGAAAAGGTGGATAAAAGAGAACCTCACACCATTTGGCATCTTTATTTCACAGGATTTATTTTATAGAAAATGGATTATATTTAAGGATATTTAGAAGAGTAAGTTCTGTACAAGTGTTGATATTGAAGAATCCATTAAGCATATCCAATATTATATTCTTAGAACATTTTCATATAAAATGGATTTCAAAAAGTGTTCAGAGATGTCTTTTACTTTAGTCAGGAGAAACAGACATCTGTTCCTCATGAACCTTTCTGCTACTGGGTAAAAAAGAAAAAGTTTACATACACTTCAGTTTTTATACGTTATGGTCCACTAAGATTAAAAAAAAGGATTCTGACCATCTGTCACCAAATATATTTAAATTGGAAAGCCATATTCTTTAATACATTAGTGATACTGTGGTACATGAAAACTCTATCAGTTTGTTGAGGAATAACGAGGTACTCCAAAAAACAATTACTATTTCAGGTTGATTCTGAAGAATCATTATTCATTCTCATTTGGGTTTACAATTTCAAGAAATAACAGACTTGAGCTATTAATTCACTAATAATTTTTTTTATAGGGGAGGGGAATTCCTTTAGTTTATTAATATGTCAAAAATAAAAGGTGTGTAGGGTTTGGATTCCAGTACAAGTAATATTAATTTTTGTTGTTGATTTATGACCTAGATCAATTAATAGGATAAGAAAGCCCTAGCATATTATGATTTAGTCTTCTTCTTCAGTAATCTCATGTGGGTGAGAATGATGTATCTAAATCAAATTCAGTGCAGTTCCACCATTCAATTAATTTAACTCAATAAGAATGTCTTACGCTTATTCTGTGCAGTGCACCATGCTGAAAATCAAACTGATTATATTCAAGCAGTTGATTATAGCAATAAAAATAATCAGGAGACTCCTCTGTGTTTTGAAAAATTAAGTTTGTCAATGGACCAGTAAAATGGTCACCTGCCTATCCTCTAGATGTATGTGTATTTAAATTTATTTTAAAAATATAAAGAAATAAATTTATTGAGACCTTTTAAGCTTTTCATGAAATTTGAGTTAGGGAGTTGTTTCTTTATTCATGTAAGCATGTATTTCTTCATTCAACAGGAATTCATTAAACTACTCTATTAATCTACTATTATTCAGAAACAGTACCAGGCACTGAGAAATCAAGTTTAAGTCTATTCTCCTAAACAGCTCATGACGTAGGTATAAACAAAAAGACATAAAACCTCCATGAGAGCTATCCTCTTGTAATTTGGGGAATGGAGATCAAAAAGAGCTTCTTAGAAAAATGGACTTCTAGATGGAGGCCTCAGTGCATTTGGCAGGCCTCTATGCATTTGGCAGAGAAAGCAAAGTACTTATAAGTTGTATTGTCCTCTTTTAAGAAGCTTTTAAATGTGAACACTATTTAGGCCTATCGCTTTCTTCTGGTGACTCTTCGAGCTTAATTTGCCTGCTTGTATCACATGATCTCATTACTTTTGACACAGATGTTTGAACTGGCAATGGACAACTGAGCCAAAATCATCCATCACCTGGGCAGCAGTCTAGATAGTCTGCTGGATATCACCTTGCCAAACAATCAGAATTTGTCTCTTGAGTTAATTAATTAATTTATCCACTAATTCATTTTGTTTCAAGATAGGCAGGACTGTTTAAACCTACCCCAAGGTCCAAGGAAGCTGTGAGGCTGAAGAAAGACGCTGACAAATCCAGTTTCTTAAAAGCATTTATTTGGGACTTATGAACAGAAGCCACATGTATGTCTCACGTGGCAGTGAGACAAGATGGTGGATCCCTGCACCAATATGCTCCAGAGTCAGGGCTTTATACCATAGGTAAAGGAGTGGTTCAGATGGGATTTGTAGGATAATTGAAGTATGATAACATCGATGTTGTTTGACCTAAGGGAAAGATCTATGGTGAGTACCTGCTCTTACACAAGGAACAATAGATAAACTCGAAATCTTAGAGACATTTCCAGAACTGGGGTTAATCGGTTAAATCAACATGGCAGATTCGCTTCCAAGATGGAGGTGCTTTAGCTTCCACATATTTACACTTTCAATAAGCAATACTTTTTCATAGGTGCTAATTGCTAGCATATGGAGATAAATATGACAGACATGTATGGCATCTTTCAGAAACTTGCAATCACATTAGGTGACTGAAACAAGCAAGTGACTTCATGAGAAATACATACTATGGTGAATCAATTATAGAGTGTATCCCTCTGTAATTCTCTCTCTCTCTCTCTCTCTCTCTATATATATATATATATATCCCTCTAAATAGTATACTATAGAATAAATAGGACTAGGCTGGGCATGGTGGCTCACACCTGTAATCCCAGCATTTTGGGAGGCTGAGGTGTGCAGATCACCTGAGGTCGGGAGTTCAAGACCAGCCAGACCAACATGGAGAAACCCCGTCTCTACTAAAAATACAAAATTAGCCAGGCGTGGTTGCGTATGCCTGTAATCCCAGCTACTCAGGAGGCTGAGGCAGGAGAATCGCTTGAACCCAGGAGGTGGAGTTTGTGGTAAGCCAAGATGGTGCCATTGCCCTCCAACCTGGGCAACAAGAACGAAACTCTGTCTCAAACTAAGTAAATAAATTTAAATAAATAGGACTAGTACCTTAATGCATTAACCTGGATTTAGATATCCATGGGATGAATGCTCAGTGGTGAATTCTGGTATAAATAGTTTCAAATCCAAGGTTAAGAAAAAAGTAATCAGGTGATAGGTCACACCTTCTATTTTTGGAATCTTGTTTGGAGACAAGGGGCATGGGAACTGTTATAATCTGAAGAAAGAAAGTAGTTTATCTTTGCTCAGATACAGCATAGCAATACGGTTGCGGAGGGGTAGATAAGACATGATTCTGAAATGGTAAGGAGTGCCATTTAAGGAAGAGCCATGAGTAGCATTATGGAGCTTGGGTTTATCCAGAAGATCCTGAGGAGCTGTTAAGCATTTTAGGAAAAGGAGTGCTGGTATCAGATTTTCATTTTATAAATAGTACTTGGTTTGCAGTGCAGGGTATACATTGAAGAGGTAATCAGTTACCAGTGTAGTAGTCGGCCAGTAATCTATGGAATAAGTAATGAGGCCTGAACTAGGGTGTAAGCACATAAATTCCGGTGATGTTCAGGTGATAGAACCATTGGTTACTGATTAAATATGGGTTAAGGATGAGAAAGAAAAGCTAAAGATTATGACTAGATTTCAAGATTGAGCCATTTGGTAAATTCTTACAAAGAATTACCAAAAAAAAAAAAAAAATGAAACACAAATGGGAAGAGATGTTCAGTTTTAGACTTAACTGTATTTGGTGTGTTTGATGATTGTGAGTGAAGCAATAGAAAGTTGTTTATAAAGATAAGGAGGTATGAAAGGAGATGAAGCCTTAGAATATCTCTTTGGGAGTTATCAGTATATAGTTAATTAAAGCTATGGATCTGGAAGAGATCACATCACTAAAACAAAAGAAAATGGTAATGTTGAAGCAGACATAGAACAAGAACCTGAAGGTCACCAAATCATGAGCAGAGTAAGAAAAGTCTAAGAAATACTAAGGAGCAGTAAAGAAGAGGAAGGTAATAAAATGGGAGAGCACGTTGTCCTAGAAATTGAGAGAATATGCTGAAGAAATTAAGGGTCGAAAGTGCTAACAGCCACTAAGAGGTCAAGTAAGAAATGGAGAATTCTGGTGGATTTGGTCTTGAAAAGCCATTCTTGGGAGCCATTTTACATTCTTCAGAGGAGTGGATGGGTTTGTGTTTGGAAGCTAAATGAAAAATACAAGGGCAGTGGGGCAGTGAAGTATAAATGTATTTCTGGGGATATTTTTCTTTTAAAATAGGGTTACAGAGGTATATTAAGGTATATGCCCTCCCCCCTTTTATGTGGTAGGCTTGATTAGGTTTTCATGCTCATGGGCAGGAAAAGGGAGAAACTGAAGATTCACAAGAAGAGTACTAATTTTAGATTGGAGAGGGGGCAGTTCTTAAATGTACATAGAGAGAAAAGGAGGCAAGAATGTGGTGGACTTCTGTTTTCTCTGTGTAGTGGAAAGCAGGGTCAAATGCTGAAATTGTAAAGGAGGATGGTCAGGATCACATCTCTTAGCACAGAAAAAAGTTTCGACAATAAATAGGGGAAAGAATAGTAATTAGAGAGGGAGACTGCTGTTGAAGCTAGAAACAATGAATTAGTGATATTAATCTGTATGGTTGTGTGATTTTTCTGGCAATAACAGACATTTGAGTTGATTGAAGTTTTTGATGTTTCCGGCCTAGAACAATAGAAGGTAATGGGGTAATGAAGTTGGATTTTGGAGACAGCATTCTGAAAAGATGAGTCACACAACTCAAACCAGAGGAAGGAAGGGAAGCAGGAAAGTTTTTGGTGGGTTCGGGAAAACTAGAAGAAATAAGGTTTTGAGTCTTAGGGGTTTGAAAAATAGATATAGTGGAAAAAACTATGTGAGAGTTACATTATAGTGAGAGTGGGATCATTGAACTTAATTTCTCAGAGATCAAGCTGTTCTGGATTTTAGCCAGGTTTTGCTGTTGCCATGTGAGTGGGTAGTCAGTGCAGACCAGAGATGAAGTTTATTAGAGGTGGGGAGATCAAGGATGCAAGAAGGAAAGTGATGAGATTAGCCGTTCCAAGGGACACCATAGTCATTCAGTATTATTGCAGCTACCAGCATGAAGAGACAGACTATTTTTCTGGTCTGTAAATCTTCATTAAGGAGAGCCAAGGCCCTCTGGGACAGCCAAAAGGCAAGGGCTTCTAGGGATGAGCTGTTTTTATAAGAATGTGGATAAGTAAGGGCTGGGGATAGCACTGGCAGAGAATAGGTTTTGCTTCTTTTCTCTGAAACTAGTGGGCTACAGGAGTTTTTGTTCTGAAGCTGTGGAGAAGCTGGGTTCAATTAGGACACAATGGTGAAACAAATATTTGATGAAGACTGGGAACAAGAGGGTTTTTATATCATGACACGAAACTTGAAATTGGAGAATAAAGGAACTAATTTGTTCAGAGAAGGGGAAAAGGAGAATAATATGTGTGTAACGATGAAGAGAAAAGAGATCAGAGAGCATGAGAAATGTTTATCTCTTGATGCTGACTGACAGCAAGAGTATATGTGGGCAGCTTGGTGAATTATGCTGGCCAGACAGTTGCCAGAAAAAATCCATGCAGCTATTACCAAGGATTAGGGAGCAGTCAGTCTTGATAAGAGTTGTCTTTGGCTGGGGATGACACCTCCTCTCAGGTGGGGGAGGTAACTGCAGCTCTCTGAAAAGAGAGATGTGTACGTAAGAGATATTGACACCTGGTCTATGTGCACTGATCCCAGAAGGCAGAGCTCATGTTTTAGAGGCCCGTGTCTGAGGGGGATGATGGTGTGTTGCCCGGGGACAGGTACAGAGTGCTGCTTCTGACAAGAGACTTTGATAAACTCTGTGGCTGTGAGCTGCTTAATTGTTTTCATGTGATCTCACTCTTATATCTTCAGATATGCATAAAATGTAGAATCCAGGTAAAAATAATCTGTTTTCTGTCTGAGCGTTCACAACTTTCTATATGATACTTTCATAGGAATTTGACTATGAGAGAAGGATGTGTTGGTTTATTCAATCCCCATGTGATGCTTAGTCAGATATCAGGGCCAATGAATAAAATTTGATTCTAAATATTTTAACTAAGCCTGTTTAGTGACATTCAAGGGAACTAGAACACATGAACAGTGAGAGTTGGTGGAAGAGTCTCCAGATTTTCTGTGGGGTCCTTAGAAAACCCTTTATCTTGTCCACTCTCACTCCAGTTACTGGCTTTTTCTTAGGCGTTCCTCTTTATGTTTCCAGACTCGCTGGAATTCCAGGCTTCCTCTGGACCATACAATAGCAAAAGCCACCGAGATAGTTGGAGACTCTGCTGTTACAAAATAATTGTTAATCAAGTAGTGCCTCTCCAAAATACTCACTCCTCCTCCGCTATGTTGTCTGTTCTTTTTGCTCTTATTTCTCAACATTTTCTACTACCTGGAAATGGGTTATGCCTGCTAGATGACCTGAATTGTATTTGAGTAAATCATTTTAGAAGGTAGATAGAAAGGTTTATATTTTTCAGTGTGATTTTCAGCCACAAATTCACAATCATTCTAATCAGAGGCCATTTTTAGGGAGAGGAGAGCTGGGGAGAAGGCAGAACCAAATTTCTTTCTCTCTCTCTCCTTCTTTTTAGTGCTTTAGCATTAGAAAGAAGATTGTTATCAGTCTTTTAAGTCTCAGAATTGCTAGACTAAAGTGGTAATTCATCTTTTTGTCTCATCTTTGCTATGCTCTTTTGTATTGTTTTGTAAACATGCAGCTTTTAATAATCATGTATAATGATTTTATATAGGATTTAAGTAATAAGAGCATTTCTTCATGAAAACTTATTGAGTTAAATGTAAATGTGATGTCTCCAAATGGTATTTATAAATTGAATAATCTTTTATCAGTTATTATAAATGTTAATAATAAGAATCTGTTCTATAAATAACTTGATATTTAGGAGGAACAATGAATGTATTTTTCTTAGGAACACAGCAATTATCCGCTAATTCTTAAAATTTTGTTTCAGCTCTAAGAAAAAATATTTTTGGCTATGTCCTTCCTTTTACTTAATAAAACTTAATTATCTCCTCAGTGTTGAGTTTAGGTGTGGTCCAACATTAAATAATACATTTTGACTAAATGAAAATAGAAAAGAAAAATTGATCTTTTCAAAGCAATTATTCAAGTAAAACAATTTATAATTTCACTAGGGTTGTAGTTAGCTATTTTCAGAACCCTGTTCAAATCAGCTTATAATATGCACATTTGTATATGCCTAAGAATTAGGCCACTAAAATATCATAAAATTAACCAAGTATGTATTTCCTCAAACTCCATTAAGAACTGTAATTTGGTTCCATATTTTTTCTTGTTTATAAAAAGGATTAAAATATTTAAAATGTAAAAATATAAGTATATTATTTTACTCATTTCAACAATTTTTAAAATAATGTATTACAAGGATTTATATAAAGCCTGTTTGTATTTAAATGAACTTCATACATTTTCTTCCTCTCTTTTCATCTTTCATTGACAATGTTGTATTTCTTCTTCCTTTTCCTGACCTTTATATTCATAGCAATGGCATATGTTTTTTTCCTCACATGGTAGAGGAAAAACTTCCATATTCAGCCATAGTATTTATGCTCAAAGTAATGTAAATATTAAATATTCATATGTAAATATATACTCAGAAATTATACCCATATCCAGAAAGGCTACTAGTTAAACTCTTGTGAGATTTTTTTTTAATTACTTGAAAAAAAATTTAAAACACTAAAAAATCATATTTACATATGTCACTATTTAATGAATATATTTCATATTTACATATGTCACTATTTAATGAATATATAAATAATAAAAGGGATAATCTCTACCTCCTCCCAGCAGTCCCCCTCACAATTACCCATACTACCAGAGTAAACCCAGTTAAAAGTTGGAAGTGGGTCATAGACTAAAACTTTTATTGGAACCAATTACATTCTGAGCATGTAAATAATAATTGAGGTTGTGCTCACACTGTCATGTTTACCATCCATAGATGAGTGGGTAGACCTAATTTAGATTCCAATATTTTGGTTCTTTCTGCAGTGGATACGTTAAAAAGTCCAAAATATATACATAGGAAAAATAGGCAGATGGAGCCTAGTGCTAGGGGAATCATACCAATTAGCCTTCAACCTGTAGCATTTATTTTCATCTTTACTTTTTTTCCCCCTCTTTCTCAGTTGACCCTTGATTTTTTTAACGCCAGACTCCCATCTGTTCTATTCTACAGCTCCTTCAGTATGACATGCTCATTTATTGGCTATAAAGTCTTTTCTCACCATATTGTCTTTCCTACTTGGTCTTTGCCCAAGTGTTGATGACAATGCCTGCCACTCTGCCCAGCCATGTTGTTTTTCTCACAGTTCTCACCCACGGTCATCTTTAAGGGACTTCTTCCACGTAACAAAGCTCACACTCTGACTCCAACTTTTGGATCCAGGGGGTTGGAACTTGTCCCTAGGTGAACTTCTCTATTAAACAGTACCTTATGACATCTTTCAAGGCTCTCTTTAAAGTGGAAGATGCTAATCCCCTGGATAACCAGATCCATTTTTGTATAAAGCTGAACTGGAGAAGTGAGGTAATAATGTTATAGATGAGAAAGCAGAAAACAGAAAACTGTACATTCCCAAATGGCTGAGAGGTATAAAGAGTTCCAGAGTCAAGTTCATCAGACGGCTGCTTGCTGAAGATGGCAAGGTAACCTAGTTGTCAGACTTCCGAGTTCCAGTTGCTGTTAGATCACCCTAGCTCTATGCACTTTGTTGTCCTTCAATTCTGACTGGATTGTTCAATTTTTCCAGGACTCCTATAAGAAATGGCTGAAACATTCCTTTCTATGATCTTACACTAGACTAGCACTACTTAATGTAACCTAGATGAGCCTCCCAATTGAAACAAAAAAATTTAGTACTCCTAACTCACTCACCTGGTAGTTGGTCCCTTCAACTTGGTCTCTGGATAACCTGCATAGGTAGAACTTGTGTATGAATAACTACCATTTGACATGATATGGCCTGTACCTCAACCCTACTTGTATCTTTTAAATTATCTAATCAAGAGGGAAAGACCCCAGGTCAGTAATAGTTTCTACTAAATGTAATAAAGTTACAGCATACTGTATTTTATCAACAGATACCTGAAATGTAATTTTAAATCCTTAATCTGCATTCTTAAATTCTCTATGTTGCAGACAAACAACGTATGCAAGAGAAAGGCTGAAAAGTACTCTTTTCTACAGGTTTGTGGTTTGGTATTGTTACTTCCGAATTTTAGTTTTATTTAAAAAGTTAAGTGTGGGGATAAAAAGGTTAATGACATATGAAGATCTCAACTAATAGAAAATGTAAAGTCAAATTTGCCTGTCAGATGAGAAATCTACAATCTCTAGCTACAGAAGGATTTCAGATTCTGAGTAATCTGTCTAGACAAGTGTAATTATAGAAAGAAAGTGAAAATTACTTTTCTAGTATTAAGTTTAAAGTTTGATAACCAAAAATGATTGTTATTTAGTTATATACAAATAACCACCATTTTAAGAGATGCAGTATACCAAGGGATGTGGTTTTACAACCATATATCTCACTACATGATAGATATTTCTTTTCTTTCTTTTTGCTGGATTTAAACATTTTTTAAATAGTTCTTGTTTTTCTTCCTACGTATTCTAAGCATGAAATTCAAAGGAAACTGGTAAATTTTTGTTTTATTTTAAGATCGGTTTTTTTTTTTTTTTGAGGCAGAGTCTCACAGGCTGGAGTGCCATCTTGGCTCACTGCAACCTCTGCCTCCCAGGCTCAAGTGATTCTCCTGCCTCAACCTCCCCAGTAGCTGGAACTAGTTTTTTTATTAGATAAAAATATGTAACATGAGATCTGCCCTCTTAACAAATTTTTAAGACTAGACTACACTATTGTTAATAATTAAAGTCACATTGTTATATAGAAGATCTACGGAAATTATTTTTTGTTTTGCATGACCAAAATTATATACCCATTGAACAGCAATTCCTCATTATTCCTTCCTGCTAGTTAGTCCTTGGCAATTGCCATTCTACTTCCCACTTCTATGATTTTGACTACCTTAGATAACTCATATAAATGGAATCACACGTTATGTGTCCTTCTGTGATTGGCTAATTTCACTTAACATAATGCCCTCAAAGTTCATCCATGTTGTCACATATGGCAGGATTTCCTTCTTTTTTAAGGCTGAATAATGTGTATACTTTACGTAGTCACATACAATTATATGTATATATCACATGTTTTAAATCCATTCATCCTTTGATGGATATTTAGGTTGTATCCACATCTTGGCTATTGTGAATAGTGCTATAAAAACATGGAAGTATACTTGAAGAGATACTTATTTCAGCTCTATTAGCTATATATCCAGCAGTATGTTTGCTGGATCATATGGTAGTTACATTTTTTAGTTTTTTAAATGACTTCCATACTGTTTTCCATAGTGGCTTCATCCTTTTACATTTCCACCAACAGTGTACCAGGAGTTCCCTGTTTTCCACATTCTTGAGAATACTTATCTCTATTTTTTCATAATAACAAATCTAATAGGTGTAAGCCAGTATCTTGTGGGTTTGATTTGCGTTTCTCTGATGATTAGCAATGTTGAGCATGCTTTTATCTATCAGTTGGCCATTTGTATGCTTTCTTTGGAAAAATGTCTGTTCAAGTCCTTTGCTGATATTTTAATCAGGTTATTTGTTATTTTTGTTATCGAATTTTTAGAATTTCTTATATATATTGGATAACAAACCCTTATCAGATATGGAGTTTGCAAATATTTTTCCCATTTCATAGGTTGCCTTTTCACTTTGTTAATTGTTACCTTTGCAGTGCAGAAACTTTTTAGTTTGATGAAATCTCACTTATCTATTTTTCTTTTGCTGCCTGTTCTTTTGGTGTCATATTCAGCAAAGCATTGCCAAGCCCAATGTCCTGAAGCTCTTTCCCTATAATTTCTTCTAATAGTTTTATAGCCTCAGGTCTTATGTTTAAGTCTTTAATCCATTTTGAGTTGATTTTTATGTATGATGTAAGATAAGAGTACAATTTCATTCTGTTACATGTGAATATCATATCCAGTTTTCCTAGCACTATTTGTTGAAAAGGCTGTCTATCATTTCCACATTTTATATCCTTGGTACTCTTGCCACAGGTCAGTTGACCATATGTGGCTGGTCTGTTTCTGGGCTCTCTATTCTGTTGCTTCGGTCTATTTGTCTGCCTTTATGCCAGTTCCTTAGAGCTTTGATTGCTGTCATTTTGTAATATGTTTTGAATTCCGAAAGTGTGAGGCTTCCAGCTTTGTTCTTTCTAAAGATCATTTTGACTATTTGAGTTGCCTTGTGATTCCATATAAATTTTAGGATTGACTTTTCTATTTTTGCAAAATGCCATTGGTATTTTGCTAGGGATTTCATTGAAATCTGTAGATTGCTTTCAGTGGTATGGATATTTCAACAATGTATTCCAATCCATGAACATGAAATAGTTCCCATTTATTTCTGTCTCCTTTCACTTATTTCAGGAATGTTTTATACTTTTTAATGTACAAGTCTTTGCTTTCTTGGTTAGCTTCATTCTTAAGTATTCTATTCCTTTTCATACTATTGTAAATTAGATGTTTAAAAAATTTCCTTTAAAAATTATTTATTGTTAATGAATATAAGTGCAACTAATATTTATATATAGATTTTCTATCCAGCAACCTTGTTGAATTTATGTTTTAGTTATAACAGCATTTTGTGGACTCTCTATGATTTTCTACTTATAATATCATGTAGCCTGCAAACAGTGATAATTTTATTTCTCCCTTTACAAGTTGGATGCCTTTTGATCCTTTTTCTTGCCTAAATGCTCTAGCTAGGACTACCTGTACTATGTTGAATAAAAGTGGTGAGAGTGACCATTCTAACCTTGTTTCTGATCTTAAATGAAAAGCTTTCAGTTTTTTATCATTGAGTATGATGTCAGCTATAGGCTTTTCATATATGACCCTTATTATGTTGAGGTAATATCTTTTATTTCTAGTATGTTGAGTGTTTTTTTAAATTATAAAAGGATGTTAAATTTTTGTCAAATGTTTTTTGCCTCTACTGAGATAATCATGTGATTTTTTTTTACCCTTTATTCTGTTAATGTGATGCTATAGTCTAAATATTTGTATCCCCCCAATTTATACATTAAAACCTAGTCTCTAATATGATGGCATTAGAAGATGGGGTGTTTGGAAGGTGATTAGGTCATAAGGGCTCTGCCCTCATGAATGGGATTAGTGCTTTTATCAAAGAAATTCCAGAGAGCTAGCTAGTCCCTTCCACCATGTAAGGATGCAGGGAAAATATGCTGTTCATGGGAATCAGAGCCTCATCAGATACAAACTCTGTTGGTGCTTTGACCTTAGATTACCCAGATGAGAGTTGTTTATAAGCCACAGAAAATATGTCATTTTGTTGTAGAAACCCAAATGAACTAAGGCATGTGGTGTATCTTATTGATTTATTTTATATGTTAATCCATTGAGCCATCCTTGGATCTCAGGAATAAATTCCGATTGGTCATTTTGTATGATGATTTTAATGTGCTGTTGAATTTAGTTTTCTAGTATTTTGTTGAGTATTTTTCCATCTATATTCATCAGGAATATTGGCCTGTAGTTTCCTTTTCTTGTATAGATGGTCCTTGATATACAATGGTTCAAATCAGGATTTTTCAACTTTACAATGGGTTTATTCTGACATAACCCCATAGTAAGTTGATGAACATCCAAACTTATGGCTTGAGTTATAATTTTCTGACTTTATGATGAGATTATTGGGGTACTAAATGCATTTCCAACTTAATATTTTTGACTTACAGTGGGGTTTATTAGGATGTAACCCTGTAGTAAGTTGAGGAGCACCTGTAGTGTCTTTATATGGCTTTGGTAACAGGGTAATGCTGGCCACGTAAAATGAGTTTGGAAGTGCTTCCTTCCTTCCAATCTTTTGGAAGAGTATAAAAAAGAGTTGGTATTAATTCGCCAAGTGTTTGGTAGAATTCTCCGTTAAAGCTGTGATCCTGGGCTTTTCTTTGTTGAACAGTGTTTGATTACTGATTCAATCACCATACTAGTTATAGATCTATTCAGATTTTCTATTTCTTCATGATTCAGCCTCGGTAGAGTATATGTTTTTATGAATTTATCCATTTCTTCTAGATTATCCAATTTATTGGCATATAGTCCTTCATAGTAGCCTCTCATAACCCTGTTTATGTAGCATCAGTTGTTATGTCTCCTCCTTCATTTCTGATTTTATTTATTTGAGTCTTCCCTTTTTTTGTTGGTCTGGCGAAAGTTTTGTTAACTTTATTTTCAAAAAACCAACTCTTAGTTCCGTCGACTCTTTTTTCTATTATTTTTCTCTTCTCTGTTTTATTTAGTTCTGCCCCAATTTTTATGATTTCCTTCAATTAACTTGGGGCTTGGCTTATTCTTCTTTTTCTAGTTCACTGAGGTATAAAGTTAGTTTTTTTATTTGAGATCTATCTTCTTTTTTTTTAATGTAGTTATTTATCACTATAAACTTCCCTATTAGTACTACATTGCTGCATCCCTTAACTGTTGGTATGTTGTATATATACTTTGTTAGTTTTGATGTTTTTCTTTCATTTTTTAAGTTTACAGATACAATTGTATTTGTCATGTACAGTATGATGTTCTGAAATATGTGTATATTGTGGAATGACTAAATCTAGCTAATTACATGTACATTACTCACATAGTTATCATTTTTTAATAACAGTTAACATCCACTCTCATAGCATTTTTCAAGAATACAATAAATTGTTATTAAGAATAGTGGCCGTGTTGTATAATAGATCTCTTGAACTTATTCTTATCTTACTGAAATTTTGTAATTTTGTTTCCTTGGAGCAACATCTGCCTAGCCACTGAGCCAACACTCCGGGCCCTGAGTAACCATCATTCTGCTCTTTACTTCAATGAGATCAAACATTTTAGATTCTGAATGTGAGTGGGATCATGTGGTATTTATGTTTCTGTGCCTGGCTTATTACATTTAGCATCATGTTCTGTAGTTTCATCCATGTTGTGACAAATGACAGGATTTCCTTATTTTTAAGGCCAAATGTATTTAATTGTATATATACTCCATATTCTTTAACCATTCATTTATTGCTGGACACTTGGGCTGTCCATACCTTAGCTTTTGTAAATAATCCTGTAATAAACATGAGAGAATAGATATCGCTTCAGTGTGCTGATTCTATTTTCTTAAATATATCCAATAGTGGGATTTCTAGATCCTATGATAGTTCTATTTTTAAATTTTTGAGGAACTTCCATACAGTTTTCCATAATGATTGTACTAATTTAAATTCCTACTTATAATGTGTAAATGTTCCCTTTTCTCCACATCCTTGTCAACACTTGTTGTCATTTGTCTTTTTTGATAATAACCGTCCTAACAGATGTGAGATGATCTCACTCTCATTTTATTTTGTATTTCCCTGGTGAATAGTGATGTTGAAGAACATTTTTTCAGATACCTGTTTGACATTTGTATGTCTTCTTTTGAGAAATGTCTATTGATTTCTTTTGCCCACTTTTTAATGAGGTTACTTGTTTTCTTGCTATTGAGTTGTTTGGATACTTTGTGTATTTTATATATTAACCCCTTTTTAGATACTGGAAATTTCTTGTCCCATTTTGTAGGTTGTCTCTTCACTCAGTTGATTGTTTCTTTACCTATGTTGAACCTTTTATTTTGTTGTAATCCCATTTGTCTATTTTTACTTTTATTACTTTTGCTTTTGGGATCATATCAAAAGATTTGTTGTTTATAAAAATGCTACTGATTTTTGTACGCTGATTTTGTATCCTTCAACTTTACTGAATTTTTTTAATTAGTTCAAACAGGTTTTTTTTTGGTGGAGTTTTTATGTTTTTCTGCATATAAGATCATGTCATCTGCCAAAAAAAACCTTATTTTTTTAAATTTGGATGGATTTATTAACTTCTTTATAATTTGGATGGATTTTATTGTTTTCTCTTTCCTAATTGCTCTGGCTAGGACTTGCAGTACTGTGTTGAATAGAAATGGTCAGAGTGTGCTTCCTTGTCTCGTGCTGGATCTTAGAGGAAAAGCTTCCATAGAAACAAAAACAGCATGCAGTGTGAGAATGGACTAATACAAGCATTATACTGGCATACAAACATGGAGCTGACATAAAGAATAGAGAACCCATAAATAATTCATTTACAGTAATCTGATATTCAAAAATGTGACAAGAACACACAATGGGAAAAGGACAGTCTTCAATAAACGGTGTTTGGAAAACTGGATATCCACAGGCAGGACAGTGAAATTAAACCCTTATCTTATATCATATAAAAAAAAACAAAAACAAAAACAAACAAAAAACAGCCTAAAGTAAATTAAAGACTTAAATGAAATACTGAAAACTATGAAACTATTAGAAGAAAACAGGGGTAATTTATAGATTCAATGCCATCCCCATCAAGCTACCAATGACTTTCTTCACAGAACTGGAAAAAACTACTTTAAAGTTCATATGGGACCAAAAAAGAGCCCTCATTGCCAAGTCAATGCTAAGCCAAAAGAACAAAGCTGGAGGCATCACGCTACCTGACTTCAAGCTATAAAGCTTCCAACTTTTCTGCATTGAATATAATGTTAGCTGTGAGTTTGTCATAATGACCTATACAGTGTTGCGGTATATCCCTTTTATTCTAATAGTAAAGGGTTTTTATTATCAAATGACGCTGAATTTTATCCAGTGCTTTTTTTGTGTTAATTGAGATGATCAGGTGGCTTTTATCATTTATTCTGTTAATGTGATGTATTATATTTATTGGTTTGCTTATGTTGAACTATCCTTGCATCCCTGGAATAAATCCTACTTGGTCATGGTGAATGATCTTTTCAGTGTGCTGTTGAATTTGATTTGCTAGTATTCTGTTGAGGATATTTGCATCAATGATCACTGGGGATGTTGTCCTAGAATCCCTTCTTTGTAGTGGATTTGTCTGAGTTTTATATCAGGATAATTCTGGCCTCATTAAATACATTTAGAAGTAATCCCTGATCCTTAATTTTGTGGAAGAGTTTAAGAAGAGTTGGTATTGTTTATTTTTAAAATATTTAGTAGAATTCAACAGTGAAGCCGTCATGTCTTGGGCTTTTCTTTGATGGTAAACTTTTTATTACTGTTTTAGTTTTCATACTCATTATTGGTCTGCTCAGATTTTTTATTTTCTCATAATTTCATCTTGGTAGGTTGCATCTGTCAAGGAATTTGTCCATTTATTCTGGGTTACACAATTTTGCGATATTTAATTGTTCCTAATAGTCTCTTATGATCCTTTGTAACTATATGATATCAATTATAATGCCCTCTTTTTATTATTATATTAATATTTATTAGAGTATTTATTTTTTTCTTGTCTAGCTAAAGGTTTGTTCATTTTGTTTATCTTTTCAAAAAGCAACCCCATAGTTTTGTTGATCTTTTCTATTGTTTTCTAGTCTCTATTTCATTTATTCCCATTCTGATGCTTATAATTCCCATCCTTTGACTAACTTTGGCCTTCGTTTGTTCTTGTTTCTAGCCTATTAGGTGCCAAGTTAGGTTGTTTATTTGAGATCCTCCTTCTTTTTTGAAGTAGGTGTTTATTGCTATAAACTTCCTTCTTAGAAATGCTTTTGCCCTACCCTGTAAGTTTTGGGGTTTTGTGTTTTTATTTTCATTTGTTTCAGAAAATTTGTAAATTTCCCCTTTAATTTCTTCTTTGCTCCATTGGTTGTTCAGAAGCATGTTGCTTAATTTTTACATATTTGTGAATTTTCTGAAGTTTGTCCTATTGTTGATTTCTAGTTTTATACCATTGTGGTCAGAAAAAATACTTGATATGATTTCAGTCTGCTTACATTTGTTAAGACTCATCTTGAGGCCTAATATGTAATCTCTTTTGCAGGATGTTCCATGTACAGTTGAAAAGAACATGTATTTTGTAGCTGTTGAAAGGAACATTTTATATATATTTGTTAGGTCCCTTTGTTCTAGAGGGCAGTTCATTTATAATGTTGCTTTGTTGGTTTTCTGTCTGGATGATCTGTCTATTCTTGAAAGTAAGGTTTTTGAGTCCTATACTGTTATTTTACTGCAGTCTATCTCTCCCTTCAGATCTATCAATATTTGCTTTATATATTTAGATGCTCCAGTGTTGGGTGCAAATATATTTACAATTATTACATTTTCTTGCTGAATTGACCCCTTTATCATTATATAATAATCTTCCTTGTCTGTTTTTACATTTTTTGGCTTAAAGTCTATTTTAATCATATTAGTATGGCTACTTGTGCTCTCTTTTGGTTTCCATTTGCCTGCAATATCTTTTCCATTCCTTCACTTTCGGTCTTTGTGTGTTCTCATAGTTGCAGTGATTTTTTCTTTGGTAGGCAGCATATTGTTGGGTCTTATTATTAATATCATCAATCCATTCAACCACTGTATTACTTTTGACAGGAGAATTTAATCCATTTACCTTGAAGGTAACTGTTGATAAGTAAGGACTTACTACTGCCATTTTTATTCATTGTTTTCTAGTTGTTTTGTAGATTCTTTATTCCTTTTTTTTCCCTCTCTTGCTGTCTTCCTTTGCTGCTATGCAGTTTTCTTTAGTTATATGTTTTTATTCCTTGTTGTTTATTTTTGTTTTTCAACCACAGGTTTTTGCTTTGAAGCTTGCAAAAAAACATGGTTATAATAGGTAGCTGAGAACAACTTAACTTTGATCACACACACAAAACCCCTCCAAAAACACCTGTATAATTTAATTTCACTCCTTCAACATTTTGAATTTTTGATGTTACAATTTTAATCTTTTTATTTGGCATATCCCATATCATATTATTATAGTTATTATTATTTTAATAGTTTTGTCTTGTAACGTTTATACTACAGATATGTGAGGTACACACCATTGTGGTATTAGAGTATTCTGAACTTTACAGTGTACTTAGTTTTACCAGTGAGTTTTATACTTTCAGATGTGTTTGTGTTATTCATTACCATCCTTTTCTTTCAGCATGAAGATCTCCCTTTAGCATTTCTTGTAAGGCAGTTTTGGTGGTAACGAACTTCCCATGTTGTATCGTTAAATTTCCATTTTGAGTTCTTATTTGACCTATTGATTGTTAAGATTATTTTGTTTATTTCCCACATATTCATGATTTTTCCAGTTTCCTTCTGTTATTAATTCCTAGTTTATTTCCATTGTATTTAAAATTTGATATGATTTCAATCTCCTTAAAAATGTATACTTTTTTCCCCCCAAAAATGTGATTTATTCTGTGCAATATGCTGTTTGTGCTTGAGAAGTATATGTATTCTCATGCTCTTGGGTGGAATGTTCTGTATATATTTGCTAGGTATACTTGGGTTATAGTGCTGTTAAAGCCATCTGTTTCCTTATTGATCTTCTGTATCATTGTTCTATCTATTATTAAAAGTGAGGTATTAAATTCTGCTGTTATGCTATTATCTACTTCTTTCAGTTCTGTCAAAATTTTATTTTTATATTTGGGTTCTCTGATGAGTGTGTATATGTCTTTATAAATGTTATATTTCTCTGTATTGACTCATTTATTATTTATATAATGGTCTTTTTTGTCTTGTGATAGTTTTTAATTTAATATCTATTTTGTCTGATATAAATGTGGCTACTGCTGCTCTCTTGGTTATCATTTTTATGGAGTTTTAAAAATCTTTTCTTTTTCAGACTATGTGTGTTCTTAAATCTAAAATGAGTTCCTATAAAAAGCTCATAGTTGGATCTTTTAAAAAAAATCCTTTCAGCCGCAGTATGTATTTTGATTCAGCAGTCTTATTCATTTGGATTTAATTACTGATAGGGAAGGGCTTACTATTACCATTTTGTTAACTGTTTTCTGTTTGGCATCTTCCTCATCCTTCTTTTCATTTTTTGCTCTCTTTCTTTGTATTTCCTTTATTATTTGTAGTAACATGCTTTGATTCCTGTCTAATTTTCTTTTATATATCTTCTATACATATTTTCTTATAGTTACCATGGGGCTTATATAAAGTGTCTTGCAGAACAATCAACTTTATGCTGTTATTGTTAATTTTTATCTTTTTGTCTCTTGAATATATGTCAAAATTAAAAGTTATATGCCTGGCTTTGTGCAGTGGCTCACACCTGTAATCCCAGGTCTTTGGGATGCTGAGGAGGACAGATGATTTGAGCCTTCAATATAAAGGATGATTAAAATCAGAAGAACAAGGAAAAAAATGATCGTATATTATATAAACTGAGCCAGTGGAGTAGTTTGAAAGTGGGGAACCATCATAGGGCTTATTTCAAACCTGAATCAAAGCAAGTGAATCTTGTTAAAATTTCACAATCATAGTGAGGATTTGATGCATCTATATAGTATTAAGTCAAGAGGATATATACATGCTTTGCCTTTCATTTTGCCAGAACTCTGGGTGGCTACTGATGGTGTTCTACTCATGCAGAATGAAAACAAGTGGTAAGTCAAAATGCCACTGTGTAGATAGCTAGGTTGGTCGCTAGCTGTCATGAGGCGCTCTGGTAAGCAGAGTCTCAATCTCTGGATCCAAATCTAACCTGTGGTACTTTTGATCTAGCAATGCTGTAAGAATTAGTCACTGGGCTGAGACTTTATATAAGCTTTTTGTATATCTTGCCAGCTGCCCTTCCTCTATCCATTGTCTGTACTTCAGCTTGAAAGATTTTTTTTTTTTTTTTTTTTTTTTTTTTTTTTTTTTTTTTTTTGGGCAGAGTTTCGCTCTTGTTGCCCAGACTGGAGTGCAATGGCACAACCTCAGTGCAACCTCCGCCTTCCAGGTTCAAGCGATTCTCGATTCTCCTGCTCAGCCTCCTGAGTAGCTGGGATTACAGGCATGCACCAGCAAGCCTGGCTAATTTTGTATTTTTAGTAGAGACAGGGTTTCTCCATGTTGGTCATGGCTGGTCTTGAACTCCCGACCTCAGGTGATCTGCCCACCCCAGCCTCCCAAAGTGCTGGGATTACAGGCGTGAGCCACTGCACCCAGCCTGAAGGATCTTTTAAAAATACAAATCTGGTTTAACTCTGCCGTCGTTAAATGTAGTCAATAGACACCATTTGTCTTCAAGATAAAGTGCAAACCATTAGCAGAAATTAGTTTATAGTTTTGACTTAGACATGACATTTTTAGAAGGCTTTCCATGCCTCCCAATATTGAACTAGATAGATTCTTATTTTATTTGTAAGCCTGTATCTCCAAATAATTACTCTAGTTGTCACACTTCCTATATTCAATTATAATTGCCCAATAGTTCTTTGTAATCCTAGTAGAACAGAAATCCTTAAAATCAGACACTTGTTTTCTTATTACTGAATTCACTGTTGATGCTGAATAGTGTCTGAAACATATTTAATGCACAAGTTATTTGTTGATTAATTTTTTGTAAATTACATTTTTAACTCAAATATAAAAAGCTTGGTTAGGCTACCAGATGCATTATACCAGTTTTGCTTTTCAGACCTGAAGTTATCTAGTTAATGTAACTCTACTACATTTGATAAAGAATTGATAGTTATCTGTTTAAAACTAACAGGAGACCAGTCAGGGAAATTAAAATTCTCCGTGGATCTTGTGTTGAAATTCTAATCTCTTCTAAAGTGATGTAACTATTATATTGCCAGTGAATTAAAGAAAAGAGATCATTTCATAATCTTAAGGTTATAGCCTAATGCATGAAGTTTAATTTTTTACTTCCCTAGGTGAGGGTGAAATGATGTGATTACATTTCATCTGAAACCTAAAATTAGCTCAATCCAACATGTTCTTTTTGAAAGGGTAAAGGGAAAATGATGTAATGTTTTGTATGTCACATTTAATTCTGCTGGTAGTCTTTGTAATGACATATCTTGTGATTTTGTGTTTGAAATTTTGCAGAAGGAAATGGAGCATTGAATGGGCTATATACAGTTGATTTTGTTAATCAAATGAGTAGAGAAAAACTTAAACCCAAGAAAAAATATATTCTTTATATTTCACTATGAAATAGGGTAATAAAATGTTCAAATATATGCATGATTATTTTTGGTGATTTGAAATGGTGTGTGAAATAACCTGATTTTCTGCTGTGATGTTGCACTTGAAATAATAAATGCAAACAAATGTGGATAATAATTCAACTGCTTATACTCAGTTTTTGAAATTAATGTCCATTCATAACACTAATATGTCCAATGAAATAAAATGAAGCTCTGCTGGTAACAGAATTTTTTACAAGTAAACATATAAAGCCCAGGTGAAATAAGATATTAATCTTTTTATCTTTTCCTTTTATCATTAAATTTGCATCAAATTAAGAAGAATACATTTTTTAAAATATTATTGTCCGATTTGATACAAAAGGTACCAAATATATTTCTAACTTATTAGCAATTTTTGATTCTCAGAAATTGATATATTAATCAATAATAATAGGCTGGGGGCAGTGGCTCACACCTGTAATCAAAGCATTTTGGGAGGCCGAGGTGGGCAGATCACCTGAGGTCAGGAGTTGGAGACCAGCATGGCTGACATGGTGAAACCTCACCTCTACTAAAAACACAAAAATTAGTGGGGCGTTGTGGCACGTTCCTGGAATCACATCTACTAGGGAGGCTGAGGCACAATAATTGCTTGATCCGGGAGGCAGAGTTTACAGTGAGCTGAAATCGTGCCATTGCACTCCAGCCTGGATGACAGAATGAAACTGTGTCTCAAAAAAAAAAAAAAAAATCAATAATAATGACATTACTGTAATCAGAAATGCAATATAAAATACAGAGAGTGGAATTTCTGAGAAAATTCTGCCCTGAGCTAATATTTTCTAAATATCTATGGGGATGAGGGGTTGATTAATGAATTTTCCTGGGTAAGTTATGTAAAAAATTGTTTAATTCAGTTTATTTTACTTTTGGTAGGTGTGTAGGAAGAGAAAGCAGGAATAGAATGGTTTGAAATAGTGAAGATGCAGGTTGTGAAATGGTGAATGAGAGCAGCTTACTGGGCATCAGAGAGTTCATTTCATTCCCAAGTGTTCCTTGATTATTATTTTTAATTGAAATAATTATAGATACACATACAATTGTAAGAAATAATACCAAAAGAGCTCATTTGTATACTGTGCCCACTTCTGGAAATGATAACATTTTGTACAACTATAGTTCAGTGTCACAACCAGGCAACTGACATGTATACAAGCCCTTGAATTTTATCAAAGGCTCTAATATAATTGTTTTATTCAGCAATCTATTTTATCTTCCATACAGTTTACTGCTGTGTAACCAAGATTAAACAGTGTTTTAAAAAATTAATGTAATTGAAAACTTGTAATCATTTTATTTATTTGGAAAATATTACTTATATATTTACATTACCAACTGCATACCAATCACAAAACCCATAAAAGTTCTATGTATGTATTATTTATGTATATTTATGTATTCGTTTATATGCATTATATATTTACATACATATATAAAATCTTGTGACATGAGAAATTAGGTAACCAAATGTATGTATGTGTGAATATGCATATTTGGTGCAATCTTGTGGCATGAGAAATTAGGATGCTGCAAGATTTGTTTTAGATAGATGGATAGAGAGAGAGAGAGAGAGATTGAGAGAGAGATGTTGTAGGACTTTCTCCTTAGGGTCCTTGTTACACAGCCCGGAAAGATTAGGCTCGCAGACCCTTTGAAGGGTGAATAGGGCAGGGTTTATTGGGTGAAAAGGAAAAAAAAAAAAAAAAAAAAAAAAAAAAACGGAGAGTCTCAGCAAAGCGAGAGTCCTGCTAGTTGTCTTCCTGCCTCACAGATTCAATCCCAAATTACCACTCTGGAACAGGAGAGGCCAGGCTCCTCCCTGCTGCAAATGATGCGAACTTCCCATGGCTCCACCCCATTCTCCCAGTGCACAGGCTGGTCATAGTTTCTCTGGGGACCCCTTTATACTTGGCTGTCAGAGGGAGACAGAGACAGAGAGAGAGACATATGAAGAGAGAACATTTTTGTATTTTTGTGGTTGCTATATTTACACATACATATAGTTACCAAATTTCCATGCCACAAGGTAATTAAACACCCGGAGTGGAGGGTGGAGGCAGGTCATGCTGAAGATAGCATGCATTGTATACGGTACAAGGTTCAAGATTCAGAGAAATATTTGACTAAGATCGTAAGTTCTTACACATTTCTGCTAGACATCAGTCACAACCTTGGTGTAGGTAAATCCAAACTATCCCCATTGATAATCATGATATTTAGTGTGTCTCTTCACATTTATGAAGACCTTTTTGAATTTAGGATCTTAGCTAGTAGCTCACAGGCCTTTTTGTGTTTGTAAAATAGGAGCGTGTTTTATTCTTCTCAAGAGTTCTCTTTAATTGTGTTCTTGCTTAGTCATGTAGTGCCAGTCTTCTTTTTAAGGTGCTGTCATCGATTTATTTTTTTGTTCTAAGTTCAATTATGTAAAACTTTGAGTGTCATATATTTAGAGATGTTTTGTTTTCTATTGCAATAATTGTGTGCCATTCATTACAATAATTATTTTATTTTTAACTTTGATAATTTATCTTATGTGAGCTTTTCTTCACAATGAATTACTCTGGCAGAACTATTCTTAACCAGAATGGAATGGGCCAAAAATGAACCTTCAAGAGATTACTTGCAACAACTTTGCCAATGTGATTGAATAACTTTTACAGTAGACTTTCCACATAAATCCAATATCTAATAAATAATTTACCTTTACTCTTGTCTAGGAAATACTGCTATCGCTTTGCCTCTCATATTTCCCTCATGTGAGGAAGAAGCCAGCAACGTGGAATGTGGCACATGATTTTTGAAAAGTAATCAACCCTTGTCATTACTTATGTCTGAGCAACATAGTTACTATCGAACATAGAGCAGCTACAGGTCCTAGCATCCTCTCAAACTTTGCTACATTTTACTACAAGAAATAGGAAAAATATCATGTATAATTATATATTTTTATTCTACAGGTGCAAAGATGTGTCCATGAAAGCCATCAAAACATGTTTTCTGTTTCATTTCTTTTACACAAAATGATGTCAACTTGCAAACGTATGCAGATATTTTTGGCATTAATTTACAACGTAATATTAACATTCTTTAAGTATCTCTAAGAGAAAAGAGAATTAGGGTATGTTAAATATTTAATGTTAGAATATTTTATAGTATCTAAGACCAGGGCATCCCTGAGAAATGAAAAGGAGGCAGAAATTGGTAAACGAAGGAAACCACAGACCAACACGTGCAATAGCGCTGTTGCTATCTCTTTTTGGTAGTGGTAGTTGGTAGTGCTGGGAGGAATTAGGGGTCACGGAAGCACCCAAGAGGGTACTGGGATGGAAGTACCTTAGGAAACCCAGTCAGATTGGTGAACGCCTCCATATAGAGGATCCTCCCCATACTCACATATTGGACCAGGCAGAGGCAACTGCATTTTCTGCCTCCAGCATAGAGTAGTAAGTTTGAGAACATGGGCACAGAGATAGGTAAACCCTTGATAACTGTAAATACTCTGGAGCTATGCTACCCTCAGACCCCCAGCTGCATCAACCACCCCAAAATAATAATAAATACACAACACAAAATCAGCAAATATTTGCAGAAACCCAATACCATAAAAATGAAGTGGGAGAGTTCCACGATTCCCCTTGCAGGACATGTGACAGGGGTGTGGCTTGCCTGTTCAGTTGCCCAGCAGCTCAAAGCCCTGAGGGAGCAGGCAGATGGACAGGTGCTGGAGCCCAAGTAGGCTTATGTTACAGTGTGCTCTTTCAGCCTTATTGTCCGGGGACAGCTGAGTGTCAACCCCCTTGTCCTGGGTTCTTTTCTGGTGTCCTGAACCAATCAGGACACATGAACTGTTTGAAAGGTGATGAATGCAGAGACTTTATTGAGCAGTGGGGGCAGCTTTCAGAGGGATGGGGAGCTGGAGTGGGAAGGTGGAGGGTAGGAGGAGAAAATCTTTACCTAGGGTTTGGCTGTTCTCGGAGGCACTCCTCTGGAAGTTCAGACACTTCTTCCTTCCTTCTCTGATGCCACCCTGCTGCCCTCTGCCACTCTCTGCCATTTTCTACCACTTTGTTCCTCTTGACGATCAGCCACTGTGTGTGTGCCTGCTAAAGTCTTAGATTTATATGGGCACAGGATGGGGTTCATGGTGGGCCAGAGTGGTCTTGGAAAATGCAACATTCAGACGTGAAAACAGGACCACATGTTCTCACTTAGGTCCACCAGCACAGGCTGGAGGGTGGAGCCCTTACCAGGGACCCTGCCCTTTTCTACCCAGCACTTCCCTGCCCCGTTCCCATATCAAAAATACAGAAGTCTTAACACCAAACTAAAATAGAGGAAACCATAGGTAATGGAACAAAAAAAGAAATTTAGAATAAGTATAACAAGTATTGTCAGTACTGTCATATACAGAATACTATATTGCACTGATAAAAATAGACACATTATGTAAATGAAATCACCAATAAAAGTAAACAAACAAGCAGAAAAAAATCTTAAAATATAAGCTGAAATGCAAATAGGAATAGAAAGGGGAATGAATTTGTGATTGTATGATCAAATTGAAGAATTTTTTCAGAACATAGGAAGTATGTTTCAAAGTACAAAATCAATCTCATAAAATAAAAAAAATAACATGAAGATAAAATACACATGAAGATGTACACACACGCACAACCAAACTAACATAGTGAAGTTTCAGGTCACCAAGAATATAGAGAAAATTCAAAACATTCTTTAGAAGAAATATCAGACCCCCCACAAAAGAACAAGAATCACCATAACTTCAAACACTAAAAAAAATAAAAATAAAAAAATACTATCTTAAGGGGGATATAGAAAATTATATAAAATTTCTGACAATTTGGGACCTAGGATTCTATGCTTAGTCAAATTATATCCATTGTCTGGGAAAATGGAAGTATTTTCATATATAAAAGTCTATGTGTGGATGGATTCAGGAAATTTATTATGCATAGAACCTCTGAAATAATCCCTAGAGAATATGTACAGTAAAGAGAAGACAGTAAGAATCTAAAAGAAGTAATTGGGAACCATAGTTATTTGCAAAATATTAACAAACTTATGAGTATAGAATATTAAGTATTAAAGTATTGTGTTAAAGAGCATGGAAACCCAGCCAGACTGATAATTGGAATTCAAACTTTCCTACTAATTATCTATGTGACCTTGGACATGTTTCTCAACTTCTTTCTGGCTCAATGTCTTTATTTGTAAAATGGGAAAAATAAATGTATTCACCTCATAAGAGTATTATGAGCATTAAGTAAATTAGTACTTGTCAAGTGGTTAGAACAATTCCTTGCAAATGATAAGCACTCAATAAGTGTTAACTATAATTATTTTTAATGCAAAAGTTAATAACAATTTTGAACTAAAACTGCAGGTATTATAAAATAGAATTCATTTGGAATCGAGAGAAGATAAGTTTAGGTAGCATTTTTCTAATGTTTTGCTTTTGATATAATAGATAGCATGGATATTTCTTAACTTTTGTCATTCCCAGAAATATGTTCATTTAGGACTGTGTGTTAAAAATTTAGTCTGAGTCAATTCCTGTTTTTTGAAACCAAAGTAACTAGTGCAATTTTCTCCTTGTACTTCTCCAGCATTACCTTTTCCTTTATGATTCATTCTTTAGTTTAGTATTTCTAAAACATATTTGGGGAAAATAAATGACTTTTGGGAAAGCATATCAGACACTCTGTGTGTGTGTGTGTGTGTGTATGTGTGTGTCTGTGTCTGTGTCTGTATCTGTGTCTATAAAAAAATTGTGATTGTTTAGAAAAGATTATTTAGTATTGGTTTCTTTTCTGACTCACAATATTTATTTTATTCAAATAAAAATATCGAGGGAGATATGAAGTGTTTTTTATAATAGATCATAGCTTTAAAAGACTGAGGTTACGAAAATCCTACTTTATACATATTTAACAATTTATTTTCCTATAAATTAATATGCAAAGTCTTTAGCATAGCACATAAAATCATTCCTTTAACCCTTGTGTAATTTCCTAGCATACTCTACTGTTACTCTCTTG
Organism: Gorilla gorilla gorilla; assembly: GCF_029281585.2. Lineage (NCBI taxonomy): Eukaryota > Metazoa > Chordata > Mammalia > Primates > Hominidae > Gorilla > Gorilla gorilla. The sequence goes on along the minus strand of NC_073229.2, from coordinate 127,916,424 downwards.
TAAACTTCAGTAAGAAATTATATTAATCATGTCATCTTGCCTTTGTGCCTTTCCAAAAAACACGTGCCCATTCCTTTCCAAAATCATGTGCATGTGTATACACACATGTATACATATGTATGTACACATATGTTATAGTTACACATGTTAACCCTGCATGAATGAATTTCAACTGGCATCTTTTCTAAGAAGGCTTACCATATTTCCTGCTTTCAGAAATCATAAACAGTTCTATGAACATTTTTGGAAGAGAGGGATCAGGATTAATAAACTGAGCACCGTGCATCATTTCTAACGAACAAACTATCTTGTTCCCAGGCACTGTGTATGAGTTCAAGACTTCATTGACTATATTACCCCATATTAGTGGGATTTTCTTCATGTAAATGTTCCCCTAGAGGTGGTAGAGCATACCAAAATACTACTTCATGTTACTCTTATTCTCCCATCATCACAATGCTTTCATCCTTTAGCTTTTTTCTTTTCTACCTACTTAGTCTCCACTTCTCTGTGTGAGGTGAGAGAATTTCCCCAGCAATTGATAGGTGCCCAGTCTCTTCTTGGGATTCAGACTGTTTATGAACTCAAGTATGAGTGGCTAGTATGATCATTCTCTCCTTGTCAAGTTTTATTTCCCAGGTCTTAAAAACTATATATATAACAGTGCAAGAGTTAATCTCCAATAGTCCTTTTCAGGACCACATCTAAGATTAGTGTTCCCTTTGCATGTATAAGACATGAATTTTAAAAATGTGTCTCTCATTCCTGAACTTAAGCTCCCATATAAATTTCTTTTTGATTAGTTTATAGTTGAGAGTTGCTATGTTTAATCATTTCTCCCTCTTATTTCCAGGCTTCATGCCACGTTTGATTTTGTTTCAACATTGGACAATGACTTTTTTTGTACTCTTCTTCAGTTATTTTTTCACCTGAAGTTATTGATTTCCTTTGTTTTCCCTTTGATTTCTCCTTTAATTTATACTTATTTTCCTTTTAACTTAATTATGTTACGTATCTAAGTTCTTGATTTTATTTCAGTGTATTGGAGTTAGTTGTTAAAAATATGTGTTCAATCTGGCATATTGGCTTGCAAGCCTGTTTAGTGTATTTTTAATGTTTCTATAACAGCTCTTCATTTCTGACATGATGAAAGAAAAAGTAAATCTTACATCTTTCTATAAAGTGAGAAGGCAAGACAATCTGACTTTTAAAAAAGTTTTTTATTTTCAATAGACATACAATAATTGTATATGTTTATCGGGTACAGTGTGATGTTTTGATACATGTGTACAATGCATAAGATGTAAATTACCCTAATCTGCCTTTTTGATCCTGTACACCAACAGTGTATGTGGAGATCTGAAGAAGAAAAGAGCTCCCACCAGTTGCCTCTGAGATCTTACACATCCTCAGAGAATCACAAAGCTGCTGGTGCAGATGTTTTCCAGTCTGAATGGCAGCTGAGAAATAATTTTCTATGACCCTAAGCTACAATAGAAAAATCAGGCCTAGAATTGTGTAGTATGAGGGGCGATGAGGCAGGGCACCATGTTGCCCAGCTCTGTCTCTCCTTGGTTTCTCCTGGCTAAGCTACATTTCCAATGCATGCCATGGAGCAAGTGCCTCATGCTATGGGCAAAATATGTTCTCTAAGACAGAAAAAATGTCAGAAAGGTTTAGGTTTATCAGAATGAGCACTCACATAGAAAAACTAGTTTAAAATAAAAAAGCTTAATGCAAAAATTTTTGGTGGGTGTTTCTTCTTCAATAAAAATAAAGGCCAACCTCAGAAGAGAAGCCCATAATGGGAAATCTGTTGCCTCAATTAAAAGTGGAAACACTAGCTGAGTCATGAGGTGATTATTTTATACTGGCAGTGGATCTGCACTCTTTGTACACATTTCATACATTTCTCATGCTCTTCAGTTATTATCCTGTCAATGTACTCAGCACATTATAAACAAATGGGTGGCAGGAAAGCAATTAGAGATTTAGTATGTACTGCTCTGCACTGTGCTTTATTTTCATTTTTCTTTTATTTGTTTATATGGTAAAGTAAGGGCACAGCCTCTCTAATGCCGATCTGCTCCATAAATGATGTAAATGATGGTGAGTGACAGATTTTTCTTTGAGGTAGTATAACTGTTATTGTTGTTTTTATTTTAACACATATTTTTCAATTCTCTTTGACTTCTGCACTGATGAATATGGCTTATGGGCAAGCACTCACACTCTATTATTCATTTACAAGGCAAATAGAGATAGAGACTTAATGTCAGATTCTTAAATAAAGAAAAGAGCACTATTTAATGGGAAATGCTGACACAGAGACGATTTTTTTTTTAAGTGGCAAAACTATGTGTCCTCATTTCTTTCTTCCTTATTCCTGGCTTCAAGGCAGAATAATTTGCAGTCTATATATTTCTCTGAAAAACAATGTGCTTAGGAATTTTATTTTATTATTATTTATTACTATGATTATTTAGAGACAGGGTCTCACTCTGTCACCCAGGCTGGAGTGCAGTGGCACAATCACGACTCACTGAAGCCTTGACATTCTGGGCTCAGCTGCTCCTCCCACCTTAGCCTCCTAAGTAGCTAGAACTATGTGCACCTGCCACCATGTCTGGCTAATTTTTTAATTTTTTTTAGAGGTAAGATTTTGCCATGTTGCCCAGCCTGGTCTTGAACTCCTGGGCTCAAGCAATCTGCCCGTCTTGGCCTCCCAAAGTACTAGGATTACATGTGTCAGCCATTGCACCCATCCAGGAATTTTAATTTTACTGGCCTCCTAACTATAGGTGCTGAGATTAAATTTGAATAGAGCACTGCATAAACTGGTCTCAAAGCAGGATTTTACCAAGTAAAGATGTCCACTGCAGTGGCCCAGAACATACTGGGAGCTGGACCTTTCATGATGCTCCTTCTCCTTGATTCTCTGTAGGTAATTTCCATTGTTCCAATTTTGCCAAGGCTGATGAATCAAAACAAGAGGCCGATTTCTCATTGTCTTATTTCCCTGCGGGACACTTTTAGAGAACCTGGGTTTAATCCTGGTATTTTGCTTAGGACAGATTTTTTTAAAAACCCAAGCCCAAAATAATATGATAGCCACGTATTTGTTATCAATTCAGTGTACTTATTCAATCAATGGATTCTAAATGAATAGTGACCAAATATTCACCAGCAATCGGGCTGCAGGACTTTTTTTCTTTTGATTTTTTTATGTTATATGGTCATATTGATCACATGTTACAGAACAGAAAAATAACTTGAGATAGTAGTCAACATTTTTTGCTCCTTTCCCCACCCCTATCAACCACCTATACTCAGGCTGTCACTAATTTTAGGAAGGAGCTATCAGATCAGTGTTGGAGAATAACAGCACAAAAGCTTCTGTTTCTATAAAGAAGAGCCTGGGCTTTAAGCACAAGGCCCCAAATTTTTATTTCATAGTCACAAAACTAGGTATTTCTGACCTCCCACTTTTTCAACCTCTCCTCCCAGCCTCCCTCCCATCTGCCCCCACGTGAGAATTGTGTAATCTTCCAAAAGAGTGAGAATTTTTGGAAGAAATGGGAAATAGACAAAGTGAGTGAGATGTGATCAGCTTGCTCCCTCATGCCCTGCAGACCACCTGGCCAGGAAGTGTTGTCAGTGTAGTTAATCCACTAAATATTTGGAATCTTAGGGGATAGGGGCCTCTTTTCTCTCTCCTAGTTTATGCCTTTGAGGAAACTCATGACCTCTGAAAGAAGATCCTAGAGACATGAAATATGTGGTGGAGTAGCAATGGTGGAGTGAGCGGCTGTTTAAATGTGAGAAGGCCAGAGGCTAACTGCAGCCATCACAGCTCCTAAGTGAAATGGAAGGCCATTCAGAATTGTCTCTGGGTCCCCTACATGGCAGGTAGGTGAACTGAGAGAGCAAGCCAATGTTTGGGGAGGCAGAATCAGGTACCATCTCAGATGTTACAGCACTTTTCAAGTTTTTCTCCAATAACATTGGGAGTTACTCCTGTTTGCTCTCATTACATAGTGTTTTTTTTTTAAAGCAATTTGCCATGATCTGCCTTTTATTTTAGGTCTATTCAGTTTTGGAACCTGAAATAAATATGCAGGCATCTTAGTAGGGGCACAATAAATGTGATGAATTTAGTGGTTTTATTTACAATCAAATATATTTCTTACATAGATTATGAATGGTCATGAAGGCAACTACCATATTTTACATATTTCTTTCCCATGCAATGAGCTTCATATCCACATGAGACTCTGAAGATATAGAAAGACGGAGAGAGCGTCAGGTGAGAAAACAGAGTGAGAGAGATTAGCATGTGAATTCTAAAAACTTATTGCTTATAATTTTTTTCTTTTTAATCTTTATGGCTTTTATTTTTCTCCTTTTTTCCTTCTTTTCTCCTTCCTTCTCCCCACTCCCAATTAAAAAATGATTGCAGTGGCTAGAATTTCCACTATAATGTTGAATAGAAGTGGTAAGACCTGACATCCCTGTATTACTCTCGATCTTAGAGGAAAGCATTCGGTCCTTCATCATTACATAGGATGTAAAGCAATAGGTATTTTAATCCTTTCACAGGTTGAGGGAATTCTCTTGTATCCCTAGTTTGCTGAGAGATTATTATTATTATTGTTATTATTTAACTTTTGACAAAATGAGTAACTGTATTAGAACAGTGTCAAAGATTACAAGCACTGGCTGTTTGGGGTGGCAAATTATATAATTGTTGTGCCACAATTTACTCATCGGATAAAATGATGATAATGACATCATTTGCATTAAACGATTGGTTTGAGAAATAAATGAGAAACTATTTGCTACAGAAAGTAGCATGATGTTTACCACAGAATAAGCACATATGAAGTATTTGTTGAATAAACAGATCGGCGGCAAATTGGATAACCAGCTTTAATTTGAAGGACATAGGAATCTGAGTGGATAATTATATACTGAAGTCTAAAGAAGCAATCATAGTATTGCTTACTTCAGTAGCTAACACCCAAACAGGGTAGAATTCTGATTTGTGAACATACTCTTTATTGTATTATTAATTTAGAATGACCTCATGGAGGAAATAAAATAGAGTTTACTTGGTTATGATGCTTTGACAAAAGTGCAGCTATTTTGGCTTTCAATACAATTATAGTGCTATTTACAGTATTAGAAACAAAAATCACCTAAGGTTTTAGCCACATTTTTTTCTTTCCCTCCCTTCTCTTCTTTTCTCTCCCCTTTCTCCTTCCCCACTTTTTCTTTTCTTTTCCTTTCCTTTCTTTCCCTCTGACATGTGTGCTGACTGTATGCCCAGTCATCTGATAGACACAGACCGTACAATGGCGCTTGAGGAACATTTAAAATCTAATGAGAAGGCACACTGTATTATCCTACACAGTGTGCTTGATAAGTGATGTTATGGGAAAGGATAAAGAAACTCACAGGAGAGCTACCAAACTTAGACTTTGCAGTTTATGAAAGATTTCCCAGCAGAAGTAGCATTTAAGGTGAGACCCACAGAATAAAAAGGAGTTAGCCAGAAAAAGAAGTTGTTCATTAAGATTGTTCCACTATGAAAACACACAAGAAACCTGGGATGTACAAGAGGTGGACAAAACAAAGAAATAAGGACAAGTTAGAAGGGATGGTGCCTCAGGTATGATGAAAAAGAGCTATCTGGAATAACCTCATTTGAGCCAGTCAATAATGTTGAAGGATTCAGTCTTTACCCAGAGATGTTAGCTAATTAGATGGGCTCACACATCCAGGTTAGCAAGAGTATCAAGGGTATTCTCGGCAAGAATAGCAAAGATGTGGGAACAAGTGGGTTTAGCACTGGGTATTCACAAGGTGATTCTCAGCAGTCCTTGGTCCTGAAAGAGTACCCTGTCCAGATTGCTTGGCAACTATTGGTATTTAGCTGAACGCATTTTTAAAGAATTTCAAAAAAGCGATTTGCTTGTGGACAATGACGGCAAGTCTGCTAATCTGGACAAAAAGTTGAAAATTGTAAAACACCAATTGAAACAAACAGTTCCTCCCCCCTCCCTCCTTTCCTTCCTTCCTTCCTTCCTTCCTTCCTTCCTTCCTTCCTTCCTTCCTTCCTTCCTTCCTTCCTTCCATAAGTTATTGGGGTACAGGTAGTATTTCATTACATGAATGAGTTCTTTAGTGGTGACCTGTGAGACTTTGGTGCACCCATCACCCAAGCAGTATACACTGCACCTTATTTGTAGTCTTTTATCCCTTGCCCCCCCGCCCACAACCCTTCTCCCCAAGTCCCCAAAGTTGATTATATCATTCTTATGCCTTTGTGTCCTCATAGTTTAGCTTCCACATATGAGTGAGAATATATGATGTTTGCTTTTCCATTCCTGAGTTACTTCACTTAGAATAATAATCTGCAATCTCATCCAGGTCACTGCAAATGCTGTTAATTTATTCCTTTTTATGGCTGAGTAGTATTCCATCAAATATATATTTATATATAAATATAGAATATATATTATATAAAAATATATTTTATATATATGTATATCACAGTTTCTTTATCCACTTGTTGATTGATTGGCATTTGGGTTGGTTCCACGATTTTGCAACTGTGACTTAAGCTGCTATAAACATGCATGTGCAAGTTTCTTTAACAAATAATGACTTTTTTTCCTCTGGGTAGATACCCAGTAGTGGGATTGCTGGATCAAATGACAGTTCTACTTTTAGTTCCTTAAGGAATCTCCACACTGTTTATCATCGTGGTTGTACTAATTTATATTCAATTAGCAGTGTGGAAGTGTTCCCTGATCACTGCATCCACACCAACATCTACGGTTTTTTGATTGTTTTGATTATGGCAATTCTTACAGGAGTAAGGTGGTATTGCATTGTGGTTTTGATTTGCATTTCCATGATCATTTGTGATGTTGAGCATTTTTTCATATGTTTGTTGGCCATTTGTATAACTTCTTTTGAGAATTGTCTATTCCTGTCTTAGCCCACTTTTTGATGGGACCGTTTGTTTTTTTCTTACTGATTTGTTTGAGTTTGTTGTAGATTCTGGATATTAGTCTTTTGTCAGATGTATAGATGGTGAAGATTTTCGCCCACTCTGTGGGTTGTCTGTTTACTCTGCTGACTGTTCTTTTTGACATGCAAAAGCACTTTAGTTTAATTAGGTCCCATCTATTTATCTTTGTTTTTATTGCATTTGCTTTTGGGGTTTTGGTCATGAAATCCTTCCTAAGCAAATGTCTAGAAAGGTTTTTCCAATGTTATCTTCTAGAATTTTTATAGTTTCAGATCTTAGGTTTAACTCCTTAATCCATCTTGAGTTGATTTTTGGATTAGGTGAGAGATGAGGATCCAGTTTCATTTCCTACATGTGGGTAGCCAATTATCCCAGCACCATTTGTTGAAAACGGTGTCCTTTCCCACTTTATGTTTTTGTTTGCTTTGTCAAAGATCAGTTGGCTGTAAGTATTTGGCTTTATTTCTGAATTCTCTATTCTGTTCCACTTGTCTATGTGCCTATTTTTATACCAGTAGCAAACTGTTTTGGTGACCATGTCCTTATAGTTTGAAATCAGGTAGTGCGATGCCTTCAGATTTGTTCTTTTTGCTTAGTCTTGCTTTGGCCATGCACGCTTTTTTTTTGGTTACATATACATTTTAGAATTGTTTTCTTCTAATTCTATGAAGAATGATAGTGGCATTTTGATGGGGATTGCATTGAATTTGTAGATTGCTTTTGGCAGTGTGGTCATTTTCACAATATTGATTCTACCCATCCATGAGCATGGATGTGTTTCCATTTCTTTGTGTCATCTATGATTTATTTTAGCAGTGTTTTGTAGAGGTCTTGTAGAGGTCTTTTGACTCTTTGGTTAGGTATATTCCTAAGTGTTTTGGGTTTTTTTGCATCTATTGTAAAAGGGGTTGAGTTCTTGATTTGATTATCCGATTGGTCTCTGTTGGTGTATAGAAGTTACTGATTTGTGTACATTAATCTTGTATCCGGAAACTTTGCTGAATTCTTTTATCAATTTTAGGAGCTTTCTGGAGGAGTCTTTAGGGTTTTCCAGGTAAACGATCATATCAACAGCAAACAGTGACAGTTTGACTTCCTTTTTACCTATTTGGATGCCCTTCATTTCCTTCTCTTGTCTGATTGCCCTAGCTAGGACTTCCAATACTATGTTGAAGAGTAGTGGTGAGAGTGGGCATCCTTGTCTTGTTCCATTTCTCAGGGAGCATGCTTTCAACTTTTCCCCATTCAGTATTATGTTGGCTGTGGGTTTGTCATAGATGGATTTTATTACATTAAGGGATGTTCTTTGTATGCCGATTTTGCTGAGAGTTTTAATCATAAAGGGATGCTAAAAATTCTTTTTCTGCATCTATGGAGGTGATCAAATGGTTTTTGTTTTTAATTCTTCTTATGTGGCATATCACATTTACTGACTTGTGTATGTTAAACCATCCGTGCATCCCTGGTATGAAACCCACTTGATTATGGTGGATTATCTTTCTGAAATGTTGTTGGATTCAGTTAGCTAGTATTTTGTTAAGGATTTTAGCATCTATTCATCAAGGATATTGGTCTGTAGTTTTCTTTCTTGGTTATGCCCTTCCCTGGTTTTGGAATTAGGGTGATGGTGGCTTTGTAGAATGAATTAGGGAGGGTTCCTTCTTTCTTGTAGAATAGTGTCAAAAGGATTAGTACCAATTCTTTGAATGTCTGGTACAATTCTGCTGTGAATCAGGCTGGTCCTGGACTTTTTTTCCTTGGTAATTTTTAAATTACCATTTCAATCTGACTGCTTGTTATTGGTCTGTTCAGGGTATCTGAACAGGAGGGTTGTATTTTTCCAGGAATTTACGCATCTCTTCTAGGTTTTCTAGTTTATGTGTGTAAAGGTGTTCATAGTAGCCTTGAATGATCTTTTTTATTTCAGTAGTGTCAGTTGTGATATCTCCTGTTTCATTTCTTATTGAGGTTATTTGGATTTTGTCTCTTCTTTTCTGGGTTAATCTTGCTAATGGTCTATCAATTTTATTTATGTTTTTGAAGAGCCAGCTTTTTGTTTTATTTATCTTTGTAGTTTTTGTTTGTTTGTTTGTTTCAATTTCATTTAGCTCTGCTCTGATCTTAGTTATTTCCTTTCTTCTGCTGGGTTTGGGTTTGTTCTTGTTTCTCTAGTTCCTTGATGTGTGACCTTAGAATGTTCCTTTGTTCTCTTTCAGTTTTCTTGATGTAAGCGTTTAGTGCTATGAACTTTCCTCTTAGCACTGCCTTTACTGTATCCGAAAGGTTTTGGTAGGTTGTGTCATTATTGTCATTCAGTTTGAAGAATTCTTTAATTTTCTTTTTGATTTTGTTTTTGACCCAATATTCCTCCAGAAGCAGATTATTTAATTTCCATGTATTTGCATGGTTTTGAATGTTCCTTTTGGAATTGATGTCCAGTTTTATTCCACTGTGGTCTAAGACACTGCTCCAGAAAGCTCCTAGAACTGGTCTGATAATTTCAATTTTCTTAAATTTATTGAGACTTGTTTGGTGGCCTATCACATGGTCTATCAGGGAGAAAGTTCCATGTGCTGTTGAATAGAAAGTATATTCTGTGGTTGTTGGGTGAAATGTTCTGTATATATCTGTTAAGTCCATTTGTTCCAAGGCATAGTTTAAATTTATTGTTTCTTTGTTCACTTTGTCTTGATGACCTGTCTAGTGCTATCAGTGGAGTATTGAAGTCCCCCACTATTATTGTGTTGCTGTCTATCTCATTTCTTATGTGTATTAGTGATTATTTATGAGTTTGGGAGTGTGAATATTAGGTGCATATGTTTAGGATTGTGATATTTTCCTGTTGGACAAGGTTTTTTAGCATTATATAATGTCCCTCTTTGTCTTTTTTAACTGCTGTTGCTTTACAGTTTGTTTTGTCTGATATAAGAATAGCTACTCCTGCTCGCTTTTGGTGTTCATTTGCATGAAATGCCTTTTCCACCCCTTTACTTTAAGTTTATGTGAGTCCTTATGTGTTAGGTGAGTCTCCTGAAGACAGCAGATAGTTGGTTGGTGAGTTCTTATCCATTCTGTGGTTCTGTATCTTTTAAGTGGAGCATTTAGGCCATTTACATTCAATGTTAGTATTGACACATGAGGTACTGTTGCATTCATTGTACTCTTTATTGCCTGTGTACTTTGTTTTTTTGCTTTGTTTTGTTTTTGCTTTTTAATTTGTATTTTTGTTTTATAGGTCCTGAGTAATTTGTGCTTTAAAAGTTCTGTATTGATGTGTTTCCAGGATTTGTTTCAAGATTTAGAGCTCCTTTTAGCAATTCTTTTATTGGTGGCTTGGGAATGGTGAATTCTCTCAGTATTTATTTGACTGAAAAAATCTGTATCTTTCCTTCATATATGATGCTTAGCTTCTCTGGATACAAAATTATTAGCTGATAATTGTTATGTTTGAGGCTGAAGTTAGGGCCCCAATCCCTTCTGGCTTGTGGGGTTTTTGCTGAGAAATCTGCTGTTAATCTGATAGATTTTCCTTTATAGGTTACCTGGTGCTTCTGTCTCACAGCTCTTAAGATTATTTCCTTTGTCTTAATTTTGAATAACCTGATGACAATGTGCCTAGGCGATGATCTTTTTGCGATGAATTTCCCAGGTGTTCTTTGTGCTTCTTGAATTTGGATGTCTAGGTCTTTAGCAAGGTCAGGGAAGTTTTCCTTGATTATTCTCCCAAATATGTTTTTCAAGCTTTTAGAATTATCTTTTACCTCAGGAAAACTGATTATTCTTAGGTTTGGTCATTTAACATAATCCCAGACTTCTTGGAGGATTTGTTCATATTTTCTTACTCTTTTTTCTTTGTCTTCATTTTATTCGGTTATTTCGAAGACTTTGTCTTTGAGCTCTGAATTTCTTTCTTCTACTTGTTCAATTCTGTAGCTGAGACTCTCGAGAGCATTTCACATTTCTAAAAGTGTCTTCAAAATTTCCTGAACTTTTCATTTTTTTCTTTAAGCTATCTATTTCCTTGAATTTTTCTCCCTTCACTTCTTGTATCATTTTTTGTATTTCCTTGCATTGGGCTTTGCCTTTCTCTGGTGCCCCCCCGATTAGCTTAATAACTAACCTCCTGAATTCTTTCTCTATCCCAGTTCTATCAGGGATTTCTTCTTGGTTTGGATTCATTTCTGGTGAACTAGTGTGCTTGTGGGGGTGTTAAAGATCCTGGTTTTGTCATATTACTAGGGTTGGTTTTCTGGTTCCTTTTCATTAGGGTAGTCTCTGTCAAAGGGAAGGTCTAGGGCTGAAGGCTGTTGTTCAGATTCTTTTGTCCCACGGGGTGTTTCCTTGATATAATACTCTCCCCCTTTCCTATAGATGTGGCTTCCTGTGAGCTGAACAGCTGTGATTGTTGTCTCTCTTCTGGGTCTAGTCACCCAGCGAGTCTACCCAGCTCCAGGCTGCTACTGCAGGTTATCTGCACACAGTCCTGAGATGTGAACTGTCTATGGTTCTCTCAGCTGTAGATACCAATTCCTGTTCTGGTGGAGGTGGTGGGGGGTGGCGGGGGGTTGCAATGGACTCCGTGAGGGTTCTTAACTTTGGTGGTTTAATGCTCTGTTTTTGTGCTCATTGGCCTCCTGCTGGGAGGTGGCACTTTCCAGACAGCATCAACTGTAGTAGTATGGAGAGGTACCAGTGGTGAGCGGGGCCCTAGAACTCCCAAGATTTTATGCCCTTTGTCTTCTGCTATCAGGGTGGGTAGGGAAAGACTATCAGATGGGGGCAGGGCTAGGCGTGTCTGAGCTCAGACTCTCCTTTAGTAGGTGTTTCTGCAGCTGCTGTGGGGGACAGGGCTAAGATTCCCAGGTCACTGGAGTTGTGTACCTAGGAGGATTATGGCTGCCTCTGCTGAGTCATGCAGGTTGTCACAGAAGTGGGGGTAAGCCAGCAGTCACAGGCCTCACCCAGCTCCCACGCAAACTGAAGGGCCAGTCTCACTCCCACCATGCCTCCCTATACCCCAACAGTCCCCCAAAGGTCTGTTTCCAGGCCATGGGCAAGACGGGCTTGAAAACTTGCCCCAGGCTACCTGCCTCCCAGCTGTGAAAGAAGAGGGCTTAGTTCTTCCCCAGCCTGTGGAGTCTGCACACTGGATTTGCAACCACCCTTGAGTTCTGGCCAGGAGGCTTCTCTGCCTGTTCAAGTTGTTACAAAATTCAACTAGAGATTTCCTTCCCTGTGGAATTTTAACCCCTGCTCCTCTGGCTGCCCTCCTGATGGATCCCTGTGGTGCCAGGCAGGAATGGGCTGCTTGGGGACCTAGCGAGCTCCCAGGGCCTTTCTGCTGCTTCCCCTACCCCTGTATTTCACTCAGGTCTCTAAATTGACTCAGCTCCAGGTAACGTTGGAAGCTTCTCCCACAAACAGGCCTTCAGTTTCTCCAGTGGGAGTGTGTGTTCAGCAGAGGAATAGTCCCCCTTTCTCACTTCCACAGTTGCGGCATGCACAATATTTGAGGTGTCTCTTGGGTCCTGCAGAAGCAGTCCACTTCCTTCAGAGGGTCTGTGGGTCCTCTCAGGGTTGCTGGTTTGTTCTTGCAGTTGATCTGGAGCTAAAATTCACAATGCGAGCCTCTCCGCACGTTACTCTGTCCGGAGCTGCAATCTAGTCCGGCCTCCCATCTGCCATGATGATCCTGTTTTTTAAACTATTTAAACATTGAACTCTGAGCAATTTTTAACACCTTAGGCAGAAATCTCTAACAAAGTCTATTTATCTCTTTTGGAGTAGAGAGGAATACTTTAATGAATTAAATTGAAAATGAGCTGTCACTTACCTCGTATGTAAATTTGCCCTTAGGTGAATATTCTAATATTGTACTTCCTAAATGAGTTTTCCTACTAATGAACTAACTAATATTTAAAAATGCAAACATATTATATGAAAATTACTAATGCTTTGTGCCTTTGATTTTTCTTCACATTGATTACAAATGTTCTTGCAATTAAGAAAATGGAAATTGTATAAATATCTTAGCATGATAAAGAGCTCTGTAACATCTATTTTAAATCTTTTGCTTTCTGAAAATTAATACATTATAATTATTAGTGTCCTGTTTGCAGAACTGTTTTATAATTACTACAAAAAGATTACTTACTCATTGGTTTAGACATAGTCTTACATAACTCTTTTTTGTTACTGTTTTTTTTTTCCCCCTGATTACTTTGTTTCCTCCATTTTATCAATTTCATCTTCTGAACAAGAACCACCTTTCTGTCTCATACTGGTTGTTTGGCTATCTCCATACCATGAAGATGCTACAGTGCATAAACCCTATAGTTGAGTAATGTTTTCTTATTTGTCTCATGCATTTACCACTACTTCCCTTTTAATTATTGTTAATGCCCTGAAATTGCCTACAATTTTGAAATATGCCTACAGATTTCATCAGTAGTAAGTCTGTAACTTGCCAGATATAGTATTTGATATTGTATTTTGTTATTTACAATGATTTCCTGGGAATTTTCAAGAGAGGTTTTAGGCAGCTAGCCAAAAGCCATTTGCATTCCATGCTCTGAACTTACGTGTGTGTATATATGTATATATATCTGTGTGTGTGTGTGTGTGTGTATATATATATATATTTCTAAATACTATGCTTTCTAAAGTACTATGTTTTTGCTTCTAAATCATTAACCAAAATATGTTCTTCTATATCCTCAATACGTTATCTCTATATTTTGTTTTTTGGGATTTTTTCATAAATCTCATGATTTTTTTTTCTCTTCACTCATCTTTGAATGAGAAGAGGTCAGTCTAGGCCTCTGCTTCTCAGGAGCAGTGCTGCTGCATCTCCTTCTGCCCCTCACTCTTCACCTGCATCCCTTTTGAGGCCTTTTCTCAGATCTTCTGCTGAATCCTACTGATGTGCAGAGTGAATACACAAGGCTGATGACCATGTATCTGTTCTCACTGCCTGGTTCTCTGATTATGCTGAGGTGAATGTATCCTTGGAAAATCTCATGCAAGCTGTGCAGTTACTCTTGGCAGAAGGTGTGCAAACCAACCAAAAGTGCATAGCCTCTAATGCTCTTCCATTCTCCAACACTTTCTAATTATTTAGTTCACCTTTCTATATGCAGTGCGCATTTTTTATGTCTGATGTGGCTTCTTAATCTACAGCACTATAGAGGAATAAAATCTGGAGTAGTCTCAGATGAAAAGGTAACTAATTAGAGAGATGATCTTGAAGCAACCCTGATCACCCCACAGAGCAGCTCCTCAGCACAGTAAATCTAACATGAACCTGAGTTACGGTCTACAGCTGAGGAAGATAGAAATCACTTACAAGTTTCATCATGTCTTGGGGCCATCATTATTTCTCATCCATATACACGGGTATCCACAGAAAAGTATTGCTAGTTCAAGACACTTCAAACTTTTACATTTGTTCCGATATATGTATGTATGTATGTATGTATGTATATATATATATATATTGAAATTTTCAATGAGAAAATAGGGATGGAGTGAAAGGACAAGTTAGGCAGATTATACATCACCATCTTTACCTAAAACTAGTTGTGAACAACTTTCATTGGATTTTTAGGTTGTTAAGACACTGTGAAAAAAATGACTTTTTCAGATTGAGTTACTGGTAATCTTAGCTGCTCTTATGAATAAGATATTTACTAGGAAGTAATTCCTAAAAATATATAATTGAGACTTTTTATTGGAGGCTTTACAGATGGGGGCTGCCTCTGTGATATTTATGCAATGGTTAAGAGTGACTCCAGATCTACCTACCCTGTGTGCAAATTCTTCCACTACCACTTTTATAATGGTTGATTTCATCTCCCTTTGTTATCCTGGTCACTTTAGGCAACTTTCTTAAACTTTATTTCTAGGTTTGATGTGTGCATATCTGTTTGATTGTCTACCTGATTTTTTCCATTTGTACTGTGGGAATGATGATAGTCCCGCTTGATAAGCTTGTTGCAGGATTAAATGTGATAACTTTGGGACACGTGTTATATATAGTAAGCTTTCAATAAATTTCAGCTTATATTAGTTATTATGCTGCCCAAATATGTATTCTGTTTAGTCACATATCAGACTGGTTTTCCTAAAGTGTACTAAATGTATTTGATTACATTGTTCATTGGTTAAACATGTTTGTTGAATGAGTTGATAATATATATACTACTGTAAATGTTTGTAACATTAGATTTAGTTAATCATGTAGATCTATTTGAAAAATTATCAGCGTGGTGGGCCTGGTTTATTTATAACTACATTCTTGCAGTCATTGTGCATTTTGAATACATTTCAATATTGAAATGCTTCTTTATTTTATCCATTAAGTCTCTAAAAGTTAGTATACTTGCGTTATAGAAATAATGTTAAACACAGAAAAGCTGGCACAAGAAGTTTACTTACAGCACTACACACCCAAGCCAACAACCCTTATAAACTATTGTCCTTGAGGATCACAAAAACTCTGTGAGCAGGGAAAGTTATTTTGTTCAGGTTCATAAAAGCAAGTAATGAAACCAGATGTGAACCCAACAGAAATTTTTGTTTCTAAAGTTAATACTGTTTCTATTAGGCCATGCTGTCTTCTCTTCAACTTGAAAATAAAGGCTGCCCTGAAGTGCTAGATAATACTTGAAAACATTGACAGTCAATAAATGTCACAGTTCTCTCCTGGTTGCTACATATTTCAGAATTGACATGGAATAATAAATATGCTTCTGAGTTATTAATTCTGAGGAGAGTTATGAAATATAAATATATACTTTGCGCAGCCTATTTTAAAAGCATCTTGCATTTCCTTTGAACTAATGGTGGCCTCTCTGTCTCTCGTGTGTGTGTATGTGTGTGTGTGTGTGTGGGGGGGGGAGAGGCATATATGCGGATGTGAATGATCAATTTATGCAATATAACTCATGAAAATTGGCTGAGGATCACTTTCAACTGGTTCAGACATGCCCCCCCAGAAAAGACATTTTGTTCTTTGACGATAGACACATTATCATCCTGTATTGTCATTGGGAAGATCAAGAAGCACAGGAAGTACACAAGAAATTATAACTGATGAATGGATCAATGACCATTACTCCCTTGTTCAATGTCAGCACAGAAGAAAAATTCTACACATGTCCAGGAAACACTTATTTGTACATGAAAAATAATGTTTTGTTTTAAACTTTCTTGTATCATGTCTTATAGCAATGTTTAATTGCTCACCAAAGGTTCATGTCTTTTAAAATAAGTTTTCCAATCCAGCACTTTGATAACATCAGTAGCATTAGTATCTGAAAGAGTTAGCATTTGAAAGATAAGCAAGGAACTTTGAGTCCTCTCTTGCTATACCCATGTGGTGGAAAGTAAGAGCTGCAGGATTTTGGAACATGTGGAAATGGCATGTGATGAAATAAGGCAAAGTTGGAGGTTGAACAGGGAAGACAAAGTAATATGTCTAGTGATAGCATCTACTCCATAACTGTAATAAGAGCAACCACTTATAGAGCTTGCAGTATGTCAATTTCATACTGCAAGCTGCAAGATTTCATACTGCAAGTTCTAGGTGCTTCCTATGCATTATCTTTAACATTATCATAAAAGAAACCCCATGAATAGATATATGCTCACTTGTCTTTTTAATTGTAAAAGGCTAACCAGGCAAGTGAAGTTTGATGTAACTAGAATAAAAATCTGGCCCACCATGGTGTGTACACTTATGACACATTAGCTTTATGACTATTCCTAATGGACATGTATAAATGTTTTACTCAACCCTCAAAATTCATCTTGTGAATTTGGTTCACTTTAAATCAAGTTTAGATTTAAAAGTGCCAATTAAAATGCTAACGTACAATTTTCAATTGCATGTAAGATCAGTGTTATTTGCCTCTATACCCAGATTAATTCAATAGTACCAATACTATGATAAACACCCAATATTTATAAAACAAATAATATGACAGATATATTAATAAATGCTTCATGTTATTTATTTCATTTAATGCTTATAATGACAGTATAAATTTATAGAAACTAAGAAACTTGCCTAGTCACAGAGCTAAGAGGTATTTCTGTTTGTGCCTAACATTTCAAATGACTTTTTAGTACATCTGAAATTACATATTTCATAATAGTTATGATATTTCCAAAAGAAGAAAAAAAGAATTCTGAAATCTCATTATAAATTAAGATACAACTTTCTAAATAGTAACATAAGACATTTAAACAAAAGACATTATTTTGTTCAATCTAATTTTAATAAATATCAATATTTAATTCCCTACTGTTCAAATACAAATCTATTATTTTATTCTCTGACTTTCCTGTAACCCGTCTTTTATGGATGTATTCACCTGATTGTCTTCTGTTTCTCTGTATCACAGGCTTGGAGAGCTCATCTGAGATTATATTTTTAACTGTCACACTTAGAAGACTTCTACCTCTATTCTTGTATTCAAATCTTGTTATACAGCATCTTTGACTCTCATGTATAGTCGTATACAGTGTGAATAGGATACTGTAAATTTTTGTGTGCGTATTGGTTTCTAAATAAAATAAGTAGTAAAAAAGACGCATTACAAATTCATTAGAGTACATCACTTTCTCCATTTCTAAAAAATATACTTAAGAATCTTTATGAAGGCTTAATAAAATATTTATGTAACCTATTATCCTTTCATTTAGAGGCACCTTAATTTACACAAAAAGTAATGGAAAATATTTGTATTTTGTACTTACCTATTGTGTTTTTCACCAAAGCTTTGAAAATGTGGATGTACCCAACCATTTATTAAAAATAACTTCCATGTGATCTAATTTGAAATGCCAACCTCTATTGAGAAACCAGTCAATTAAATCAGACTGACTTGCTCTTAGGACAAGCATGTAGGCATGTCTTTTTATTCAAAAAGTTAAAAAAAAAGTCCCAATGATATCTACCTCACATTTGAATTCTAAATCTTAGAGAGCTAGATAGATATAAATAGAGAGGTAGAGAGAGAGAGCAGCTTAATATTTTGACAACTTTATTGAGGTATATCTTGCATGTGAGAAAATTTACTCATTTCAAGTGCACAAGTCACTATCTCTTAGTAACTTTTATCAAATGATGCAACCATCAGCATAAATTTTAGAGCATTTTCAACCCTTTCCACAGTGAGACTCCTCAGGCCCATTACAATTTCTAC
The DNA here is from genome assembly GCF_029281585.2 of Gorilla gorilla gorilla. Taxonomy (NCBI): domain Eukaryota; kingdom Metazoa; phylum Chordata; class Mammalia; order Primates; family Hominidae; genus Gorilla; species Gorilla gorilla. The sequence goes on along the minus strand of NC_073229.2, from coordinate 127,898,175 downwards.
CCTAGCCCCAGGCCTAGGTAATCACTAATTTACTGTCTCTACAAGTTTGCCTTTTCTGGAAGTTTCATATAAATAGAAACATATAATATTGAACCTAGTGACTGGCTTGTTTGAGGCTCACACAGGATGTAGCGAGTGTCAGTCATCCATTCCTTTGTTATTGCCGAATATATTTCATTGTGTGAATATATAGTATTTTGCCTATTGATCGATCAGTTGATGGATATTTAGGTTGTTTCCAGTTTTTGGCTGTTATGAATAATGCTGCTATAAACCTCACATGTAACCTAATTTGTATGCAAATCTTTGCATGGGGATACGTTTTCATTTATGTTTTATGCACATCTAAGAACAGAATTGCTAGGATCATATGGCAATTTCATGTTTAACTTTTGGAGAAGCTAACAAACTGTTTTCTACCATGGCTTTACCATATTACATTCCCACTAACAATTTATGAGCAATCTCAGTTTTCCAGATGCTTGCCAATGTTTCTTATGGTTTGTCTTATTTATTGTAGTCATGCTACTAGATATGGCATGTTCTCAATTTTGGTTTTAATTTGCATTTCCCTGATGACTACTGATGATGAACATCTTTTCTTGGGCTCGTTAGCCACTTGAGTGTTTTATTTTATAAATATTTATATCTTTTGCCTATTTTATTGTATTGTTTAGTATAGGTCTTTATATAAAATCTAGATATAAGTATTTTATAAGATATGTATTTTGTAATTTATTGAGTAATACCCCACAAGCAGAGGTGACCAAATTAAAAATGGGCAAATGGTGTAACATCAAGTCAAAAAGCCTCTGCACAGCAAAGGAAATGATCAACAAATTGAAGAGACAACCCACAGAATAGGAGAAAATATTTGCAGGCCACCCATCCAACAAGGGATTGACAACCAGATTATATAAGGGGCTCAAATTAGCTCTAGAGGAAAAAATGGAATAATCGAATTTAAAAATGGGAAAAATATTTGAATAGCTATTTCTTGAAAGAAGGCATACAAATGGCAAACAGGCATATGAGAAGATGCTCCACATCACTGGTTATCAGAAAAATGCGAATGAAAACTACAATGAGATATCATCTCACCCCAGTTAAAATGCCTCATGTCCAAAAGATAGGCAGTAACAAATGCTAATAAGGATGTGGAGAAAAAGTAATTCTTGTACACTTTTGGTGGGAATGTAAATTAGTACAACCACTGTGGAGAACAGTTTGGAGGTCCCCCAAAGAATGAAAAATAGTGCTACCATATGATCCAGCAATCCTGCTGCTGAGTATATATCCCAAAGAAAGAAAATCAGTATATTGGAGAGATATGTGAACTCCCGTGTTTGTTGCAGCACTGTTCACAAAAGCCAAGATCTGGAAGCAACCCTAAGTGTCTATCAACAGATGATGCATAAAGGAAATATGGTACATATACACAATGGAGTACTCTTTTGACATAAAAAAGAATGAGATCCTGTCACTTGCAACAACATGGATGGAAGTGGAGGTCATTATGTTAAGTGAAATGAGCCAGGCACAGAAGACAAACATACCGTGTTCTAAGTTATATATGGGATCTAAAAATAAAAACAATTGAACTCATGAAGATAGAAAACAGAAGGATGGTACCCAAAGGCTGGGAAGAGTAGTAGGGAGTGTAGGGAGGAGGGGGGGATAGTTGATGAGTACACACAAAAAAAGATTGAATGAATAAAACCAAGTTTTTGGTAGCACAACAGGATGACTATAGTCAAAATAATTTAATCACACATTTAAAAATAACTAAAATAGTATAATTGGATTGTTTGTAACACAAAGGATAAGTGCTTGAGGGGATGGATGCCCCATTTTCCATGATGTGATGATGATGATGATGATGATTTATTTTTGAGATGGAGTCTTGCTCTGTCACCCATGCTGGAGTGCAGTGGTGTGATCTTGGCTCACTGCAACCTCTGCCTCCTGGGTTCAAGCAATTCTCCTGCCTCAGCTTCCTGAGTAGCTGAGATTACAGGCATGCACCACCATGCCTGGATAATTTTTGTACTTAGTAGAGACAGGGATTCACCTTGTTGGTCAGAATGGTCTCAAACTCCTGACCTCATGATCTGCCCACCTCAGCCTCCCAAAGTGCTGGGATTACAGGCCTGAGCCACCGCGCCTGGCCTTCTGATGTGATTATTATGAAAAGCATGTTTATATCAAAGTATCTCATGTACCCCATAAACATATACACCTACTATGTACTCACAAAAATTAAAAGTTAAAAATGTTTTAAAAGGATGTATATGTTGCAAGTATTTTCTCCCTGTATCCAAACTGGGCTCTGTATTCATTTTCTTTTACTGTCAGCTGGGAGACCTATAACAATATAAATTGAATAATTGAAGAATTTTTTACAAAACCAATATTTTATTCATACATCTCGAACAATTATCATAGTTTTGGAAAGGTCTGCCAGTGCAAATATGAACATTTGTGCATTGGCCTCCTGTCATGCTTAACTATTATATTTTACCTTAAACATATGGAGTTGAAATATGCAATTGCAAACTGAGTGTTTCATAGAAAATGCTTGACATTTAGAGCCTCAGCACCTATTATTTGAATGCACATAGGCTTGTTTGCTTTTTAATTTGTCAGCATGAGGTATGCAATTATGGCTTAGAAAACAAAATTTTTAAAGTTGCTTTCTTTTCTCATATTGTTTAACAGGAATACAGTTGAGTGTTCCACCAGCTGTTTGCTACATTGTTCTCTATTTAAGAGTTCCCCCAAACAAGCAGTATGGAGGAGTCAGAAAATTTTCGGTTTGAACATCTATTGTGCATTTACTGTGACTATAAGTGCTTACTCATTCTTCCTTAAATTTATGCTTATAATATTATGGTAATTTTCCTCCTAATAGGAAATATATTAGCCTTTTTTTCTTTTTGTGTACTCTATTTGGAATTTTTATTGTGTTCAGTATGCATGAATTTTAATTTTCTTTTTTGTTAAGGCAATATAAAAAAGCACCAACTGTGACTTATTTTTAATGTAGCTTTAATATTTTAAATACAACCCGATTAAAATCATCTTTACCACTGAATAGCAGATACAGATAATTTGGTATTGAATAAGGTGCCAAAAAATAAAGTTAGACTGGTATAATGTTACCTTTAATTTAATATTGGTTTCTTTCTATTAAGAAATATATGCATATTATTAATGTGAAATAAAGTAATATCAGACCCTTTCAGAAGACCAAGACAAACCATTTTCCTATCCAAGTAGAAGCTAGTTATGCTGTAAACAACAGGTTTTAACTATAAATGTCAGAAAAAGAGATTCTGTTTATGGAAATGGAGAATTAGTCTGGAACTTTTTATATGATGACAAAGACTCTCTTTTGACCAAACTCTACTCAAGGGCTCTTCTGAGTCCTCTTTTTGACTAGGCCTCAGCCTCGTAGTATAAGAACTACAAACTCTTAGCACAAATGATTTTATCCACCACCTATACTAACAGACTTAAATAAATGCTAGTATAGTTTCTATCAGCTCAGGGCAGTGTTCCTAGGATGACAACTTCAGCCCCTGAAAATCCCTGCCTGAGAAAGCTTGATGCTACAAAAGAATTTATGCTTTGTTCTAGCCAAAACCTAACTATAGTTCTCTGACTACCCTTTCCTTGGAAGCATTACTTTTTTTTTATGTGCAAATGTGCAAATGTGAATCTGTTCTCTGTCCCTTTTAGAAGTATCTTCTACAACTCAGCAATGTCCTTCTCAAGAACTTGGGAGCCATCCTTTTGAAAAGTACTCAGCAAGAAAGATAAGTCCCTTATCTCCTAGTTTCCTTGGTCGGATAGGAGTCTAACTTTAAAAGTTAGCAAATGTAGATGACCTAATGACATTAATCAACCTCTCTCCCCTTCCCACTCTTAATGTGCTCCTGGACTCTACTTTTAGCACACTCTGCATTTAAAAAGCCTCTTTCATTTTGTTTCAATGGAATTGAACCCAGTTTATACAAAAATCTGTCTATGCTATTCTGAAGTCTGAATAAAATCTGTCTTACCATTTTTAATGTGCCTAGTGAATAATCTTTCACAATGGCAGCACCATTCTTTCAGCCACTGGACCAAAACCCCTGGAATCATCCTTGATTCCTCTCTATCTCAGCATTACATACAGATTCACCAGAAAATCCTGTCAGTTTTACCACTCTTGATCATTCTTTACTCTCTTGAGCTAAGCCACCTTTCACTATTATCTGGACTACTGGTCTAGCCTGTCAGTCTTTCTCCTTGCACAATGCCTCCCTCAGTGGGTTAAGAAAATAATAGCCAGAGTGATTCTAATAAGACATAGTCACACTATGTCTCTATTTTGCTTAAAGCCCACTGGTGACTTCCCATCTTATTACAAGTGAAATTGAAAGTCCTTAGACTGAAATAGAAAGCCCTGTAATACCTGCCCTTCTCTTACCCACAATAATTATCTTGCTGATTTCATCTGCTTGCATCTGTTACAGCTAATTTGTTCCACACTGACCACTCTGGCTGCCTTGCTGTTTTTTAAATATTAATACAAAGCACACCAAGCATATTCCTGCCTGCAGTCATTTATGCTTCTTCTTCCTCTTTCTGGAATGCTCTTCCTCCAAAAATCAAAATGACTTCATATACCTTGTACTTCAGGTCTTTGTGGAAATATCTCTTTCTAGGTGAGATCTTCCTTGACCACTCATACTAAAAATGAACTCCCTCTTTCTACCCTGCCAATCTAAAGCAAGAATTCTTTCAGCTATAGTTTTCTCCAAATTACTTGAGTTGTATGAAATCGTGTTCATTACTGTCATTCTCATTGAATTCTACTAGCATCAGTGGTGGTAAGCTTGGATTGATAATTAAACATAACATAATAGGCATCACCAGCACCAAGATTATTTAGTTTTAAGATAGGATCAAGGGCAAAAAAACAACATGGCTGGTACAACATGAAGTGCCTCATGATTCCCAAGCACAGTTTCCCAAATCCACATTCAAAACATGTTTAGTCACAGAAGGAGCTGAGTGGTCACTGGTCAAGAAGGCCATCAGCTATTGAATCCCTTCACCTTTTACATCCAGCTAGTCCACCATGTCCTTGAAGATTTGTGACAAGTTTTCATTGCTTACTGATGCTATTTCTCAACAGTACTGGTGACTCATTTGTTAATAAACAATGTCAACAATAAAGCACATGTGCTTACTCTTATATACATTCTTTGATTGAATTCTCATTTATCTTGGATCCAATATTATGTCTACCTATGCATTATTTGAATTAATATTGCTAGGAAAATTAACTAAACGTCAAATCCTCAAGCATCCCTGAGGCCATACAACATAGAAAAGGCCATATAAACAGTACCTAAACCTTTCTTTCTGCTTTATATAGGTTTATTTTTACTTTATTTTCTTTTCCTCTGACTTTTCCAAAGTAGCAGCATATGACATTGCATGACATTAGCAGTATATGACATTTATACAAGCTTTACTGACATAGAGATCATTGGACTCAAAACATGCATTCAAACCTTAAGCTGAATCTTGAGTTTACTATTATAATGCTTAGATGTTCATTATCATACATACAAACTCTAACTTCTGTTGGAGCTATGCCAATTATTATATCCCTTTTATTTTTCTTCTGAATGTCATAAGGCTCATGGTTATATATGGAAATCTGTGAAAAACATAGGCTAGCCCTTATAGTAAGTATATTGTTTTAACTTTTTTCTGTAATCTGGATTTTGTATTACAATTAAAAAGCACACTTTAATGTCTCATTTTAAGCTACCTCGGGTTATTTGATAATTAGCCAATATATAACTATAACATAAAACACAAAACTAAGATTTGGAGATTTGATTTTTGTATTTAAAGTCCAATTCACTGTTAAGCAGGCTTCTACTTGAATAGAAGGTTTGAAGGCAATGCCACCAATAAAACCTTTGTGGTGTATGTGATTTAAATATATATGTAGGTATAAATATTTAAAATATTTATTTATTTATTTTTAATTTATTTTATTTTCTTATTTTATTTATTTTATTTTCATTTATTTATTTAAAATAATTTAAATAAAAATTTAAATTATAAATTATATGATATATTTATATATTTATTTTATATTATATTTATAATATATAATGTATATAATATATTATATAATATATAATATATAATATATGTATTATATATAATAAATATATAATACATATATTATATATTATATATTATATTATATATTATATATTATAATATATAATATTAATATATTATATATATTAATTTATATATATAATTTTTATATATATTATATATTAATTAATATATAATTTATATATATATTATATATTAATTTATATATATAATATATATTATATATAAGATTTATATATAATATATAATATATAATATATAATATATAATATATAATATATAATATATAACATATATATTATATATTATATATAATATATTATATATTATATATTATATATTTTATATATATAATATATTATATATATATTATATAATATATATTATATATATATATAATATATATTATATTATATATATATAATATATATTATATAATATATATATATAATATATAATATATAATATATATTATATATATATAATATATAATATATAATATATAATATATATTTTATATATATATAATATATAATATATATTTTATATATATATAATATATAATATATAATATATAATATATATTATATATAATAAATATATAATATATATGTTATATATTATATATTATATATTATATAAATATTATATATTTATATAATGTTATATATTAATATAAATATAAATATATTAATATTTATATATTTATATCATATATTAAAATATATTATATATAATATATTTTTAACTGTATATAATATTTTTTATATATATAGTCAAGAGGACTGACTCTTCAACTATCTACACATTTGAATACAAAAGATTCAGTGCTATTTTAAATAGCACTGAATATATATTATAATATATAAATATAAATAATGTAAATATATATTACATATAATATATTTAATGTATATATTTAATGTATATTTAATATATAAATAGTACACATATATAATAATACATATTATTTATAATATATATTATAATATATAATATATTATATATGCAGCATATTATATATTATATACAATATAATATTTATATATAATATATGTTAATTATATCTAATAATTTATATATATTCAATTTGCTTTAGATTCACCAGGCACGTATTTGTTTGTAGATAATCTAGATATGACTGCAGTTGGCAATCCTCATTATTTGATTCATTATATACTTGAATATGAAGCTGAAATAAAAGTTGTTTGGTAATTCTGAGAAACCTTAGGGAATGGGATTATTTTAAGTAAATATGATTAAGAATACTGAGACACAAAGGAGGTAGAAAACATGGCCCATACTTGTCATTTATGATGTTGAAACTTTATTTCTGATTCACTAATATGCGCTCATTAAAATAAATAAGTACAATCCTGTAGGAAATGTGCTCAATCAGTTTCAGTTACAATCATCTAGGTAAATTTATAATGGTTGCTAGGGCATTAAATAAATCCCAAAGATACCATGTTTATCCTGAAGGCTCCAGGTAAAAAAAAAAAGAGTCATAAAGGAGAAGTGTTTTTATCTTATTAAATACGAAAGCAAAGGGTTAGTTACAGAGCTTGATCAGAGACAATGAGAAAGTCGGTCTCTAACTTCATATAATTAATATTTGTCAGGCCTTACAAATGATAGAAAAAAAGTTCAGATTTAAGTTAAACAATTTGGTCTCAGCATCATTAAAAATAAGCTCTCACCTGCTTCTAATTTTCTTGTTGATTACAAAGGTCATTGGCTGTTTGAACAGTGAAGAAAAAAGGAGCTTTTAGAAGAGCATGCACATGAAAGCTCCAGAAAGGAGTCTTGTATGTTAATGAGTGAGGGGCATTGATCAGTATGCAGTTGCAGGCTCAGAATATGATAAACATGCTTGAATATCTTTCTATTCACAAGGGCACTCATTTATGTGTGCAAGTCAGCAGCATAAATCCATTATTTGAAATTGCACTAAGACCTTCAATTACCTTTTTGAAAATTGGTGACATTTTTATATTTTATAAGTTTTGGTCTAATGGTCTTAAAAGTAGGGTTTAAAATTCTACCAAAATTACAGATCTCATGAAAATATGATATTAAATTACATTATCTATGATCTCTTATAAATACTTCATTTCCTCTTTTTATGTAACTTCTACAAGAACAGAAAATGATAATAGCCATCATTCATTGACTACTAACAATGAACTAAGTATTCTCTATTTATTATCTTTATTAACTATCATAACAAACCCACACGTAAGGGATCGTTATCCTCATTTTACAGAAAAGAAACTGAGATTCATTTCTCTGAGGTGAAGGACTTAGCATAATTTACTTTCTGCTCCAATAGTTCCTCAATATTTCTATCACTGGGGTTCTTAAGGAAGACAACTTGTCAGTATCCCTATGACATTTTCGAACTTATGTAAACCTGGGCCTGATGTCTAAAAATTATGTTCAGTGGGTTTTGGGTGATATTCAACTCCTGAATTGCATTTGTTTATAATTTTTAAGAGATCAACAGAGATGCTGATGTCATACCCAGTTGAGAATCACTATTATTTGCTATTACAGAATACAATAACTAAAATAATGCTTTCAGCTCTCACTAATACTCAGGAACAAATTGATGGTTAAAGACTTTGGGTCCTAGAGAAATGGCTTCCATGCTCTTACTACTGACTAATAATTATTGATTTTAATTATGTGCTTGATATTATTCTAAGCAGTTTATGTCTAATAACTACTTAAGCCTCATAATGACATTACTGGATAGAGACTTTTATAAGCTCATTTCATAAATGAAGAGCTGAGTCATGGAGTGTCAAGGAATTTGTCCAAGACAACACAAATCATTCTTCAACTACTCTCTGAGGATTTACTAGTTTCTCTATGGCTCTCAAAGCATCTCTTTTGAATAATGATGAAACATTTCACATATCCAAAATAATAAGCACATCGTTTATGATCGGTAGGTGTAATAATAATAAACTGTATATTTAACTGTCCACATATAGAATATAATGATAATTATACTATTTTATGCGATTTCATAACATGTTTGAAATAAAGTTAGGTTTATTAATAATTTATATTACATTGTAGATTTTTCATCTTTTTAAAAATTTATGATACATGGTTGTATATAGTTATGTATATACACAAACAAATGTATTTTTCCCTTCTATACTTACACTTCAGTTTTTTTTTGTGCTTTGCTATTCTCAACTAAGAATGTACTCTATAGATCACTTCACATCCATTCAAAATCTTTCTCATTCTTTTTTACAGTTTTGTGTATAGTTATGTATATACACAAACAAATGTGTTTTTCCCTTTTATACTTACACTTCAGTTTTTTTGTGCTTTGCTGTTCTCAACTAAGACTGTACTCTATAGATCACTTCACATCCATTCAAAATCTTTCTCATTCTTTTTTACAGTTTTGTAGCACTCCGTTGTGTTAAATAGTATAATTTGTTGAACCAATAGCCTATGAATGTGTATTCAGGATGTTTCTAGTATTTTGTAATTGTAACTAATGTCACAATGAATAAACTTTTGCATATGTATTTTTAATTATTTCATATGTACTTTAAGGATAAAATTATCAAAGCGAGATTGTTAGGACAAAGGGAAAATTAGTGTGCAGTTTTGTAATATATTGTCATCTCCATAAGTCTTTACCAATTTGCATTTCTACCAGCAGTATATAAAAGCTCATATTTTTCCATAGCTTTATTAACTAAAGTGTTGACAACTTTTGATATATAAGATTTTAACGTAAGTTTAATTTGTACTTATTTTGAGGGAGATTGAACCTGGTTTTATACATTTAAGAATCATTTTTACATCATAATTTGGAGAATTATCTCTTCATGGTTTTGGCTTTAGATTTTTTCATCTTTTAAACAACTTTTTGAAGAATTAATCATGTATTAGGGAAATAGGCCCTCTGTCTTTAATCTGTTTCAATTTTTTTGTTTTATCATCCATCTTTTGACATGTCCCTATGATATCTTCTTCCAAGAACTTTATAAAAGCATAAAATTGAATTTTTTTAATTGCTCCTGTATATTGGAGTCACAGTTTGCAACCTTATACCTTTATGCCCACAGAAGAGGAGATATTGAAGTCTCTGCTGTGGAGGTGAAATCACTGCAGGCTGTCTCTTTCAATCTGCGTTATCTATCAGCAGTCATAGCTTTGTGTGAGAGTTCCTGACTTAATCCCTCACCACATGGCTTCTAATACTGAAACTCTGTAACACATAGATTTCTGGACTGTCAGTGGCTCCAAAAGGTAATTACTTCTCTGTTTTAACACCCTATTTTTCTCTGTTTCCTTTGAAAAATTTCTCTAAATTTCTTAACATTTTCACAAATCATTTAAAATATTATTTATTATTTATTTTTTCTTTTTTCTTTTTTTCTTTTTTATTATTATACTTTAAGTTTTAGGGTACATGTGCACAATGTGCAGGTTAGTTACATATAAATATATACTTTATCAACTTTTTTAAGTTTTTTTTTGTTGGATTTTCAGATATCTAGTTTGCCCTGTTACAATATTGCAGAAAAAAAGGGGTATCAGGCATTGTTTTCCAATACTATAGAATTCATTTGTCGATAACGTTGATACATCTGAATGAAAACTCTATCTGAAGCTGTTCTTTAATCTCGTTTTACTTTTCTTTTGTATGGAAATATATGAGAGAAAATTTGTACAAATACTATTTTGTGCACTAAAGATTTTTCCTCAAACAACAAAACAGCAGATATCATGATCATGAGACATTACAAGGAAAAAAAAATTTGTAGATGTGAAGAAAAAAAGCAGAAAACCCCAGGGAAATAAACGTTATAGTTAAACTATGCCCAAAAGGCAGATTAAAATGATTTGCTCTTCTTGAGTGTTTGTTTTTATTTAGGATTTTCCTCCATGCAACATAAAACATAATTTATTATTTAATATTTAATTTTATAATCAATAGATCACCCTTATATAAAAACAATCAAGAAACAGGACTGGTTTGGGGCAGTAGCTTTCATCACCCATTTATGAACCAAATTCAGGGTATTTGCATAGGGAATACTCAAAACTGTATTTAAAATATAGATTCCTAGGACTCATCCTTATTTAACACAGGTAACTATTATTATGCCAACTTTACAGATAAGGAAATGTAGGGTTAAAAAATAAATTGCCTAAGGGCCTACAGCTACTTTGTGACAAACAAGTCAGATGACAAATATGTATGCCTAAAGATACCAGTGTTGGACATATTCTATATGACATTTGTGTCAGTCTTCTGGATTTTTCTAATTACCTACTTGTCCATCATGAGGACAATGCAGTAGAATATGGTGTGCTATTCAGAAATAGTCTAAATTTATTACAAAGTAATATCATTTCTTTAGCCGTTAGTCAGAATTTTCCAAACTAAATAGAAAAAGAAATTCTAAGAAGAGTTGGCCAGGATCAAAAGTTTAATGTGATGTTTGTTTATTTCTGAAATTGGAAGTGTCATGATATATTTTGTGGTGGAGAAAATAAATTACATGAGATAAAGTAAACATAAATTCCAATGCAAATTTATTTATTTAGAAAACAAAAGCATATAAACAATTTATGGTTGATTGATATTAGACAATTCTGTTGATAACAACACATTTACCAGAGTAAATGTGAAACAAAGTAGAGAACACTTCACACCTCTTTTTTCTGAAGGTCATTCTGCAAATCAAGCAAAGTGGAACTTTGTTTAAGCTTAAAGGGCACACACATACCCTAGGGTATATAAAAATCAGAAAGAGGCTTGTCTTATATTTATTTCTAATTTTGAAATGGCAATCTCTATATGACTAACCTTTCTAGATTTTTTAGCTTCTCCTGCCCAAAACTTTCCCTGATTTTAAATTTTTTTTCACACAGACTTCACAGAGAAAATATATGAGAAAGATCAGGACTGTTTAAGGAAAAAGATATTCTACTGACTGACTCAATATTGGATCTCTGAGTATATATTATTTCATCAAACCTTCCAGATAGAAACCCCAGACTCATCATCGTAAATATTTGCTTATGTACTATCATTAGTAATAAAACACATGTCATTGAAAAATGTCTATTTGTCTAATGAACCTGATGTTAGTGACCGTGTGCTAGTAGTAATCAAATATAAAAAGCTGAAGAAATATAATAGAGAAAGAGAAGAGAATAGATTCAGTAGAGAAGAAATAAGGAAGCATGATCCCAAAAGGAAAAAAAAAAATATAGGAGCTGGCCTGGAACTGCTGACAAGCTTTGTTAGCTTGAAATGCAGCCAACTTAATGTTAACCTGTTGTAGCTAGTGTACCAAATAGATTTGCACTGTTACAGTCTTAGAACCAAGATACCTTACACTCTAGCATACCAAGAAATGGAACAGATGGGTTGCTAATGGTATGTGGTGTTTTTAACCATGAGTCGCAGAACATATACGTGAACTCTGTCAGTCTTATGGACAATTTTAATGTTTCCTCCATAGGACCAAGAAGATATTAGAGCATTCTCATGGTTCTAAAAATGAATCTCAATTAAATAAATCTGGAAGTTTCTCATGAGTAGGTGCAATAAATGAGGCAGGGAGATATAAGTGAGCCATTTAAAAAAATATTTTAGGCAGAAATGTGAGAATATTTTTGTTTGTGCATGCCTTACTATATTTGACAGAGGAGACTGAGTTAGAAATCTTGACAGTTATTAAAACTTAGAACTTCAGAAGATGTTAGCAATACATCACGTGAAAACCATAAGACTCAAAGTAGCTCTTTCAGGAAGCATAAAGAGCAAATTAGTAGATCGTTACAGTAATTTCTAAGAGTAACCACAGAAACCAGAAATATCTGTGGTTTGACTTAATGATGCAGAAGTATAGATGCAGAAGTATAGAGACTGAGTATAGAGACAAATAAAAATGTACATTATTTTTAGAAGAAAAGAAAATCCTACATTGTTTCCAGTCTTGAGAAAATCTAATGGCAGCTCTCTTAGTTGTTAATTGAAGCTGTACTGTTGAAAAGCCTTGTGTAGATAGAAATCTTAGCCCAGGTGAAGTACAAGATTCAGGCAAAGCTGTTTTTCATCACACAAGTGATGACAAGTCAGCTTGCACCTTTGATAATGGCTCTCTGATTCACCATTTTTTTTTTTCCCTAACAGCAGCTTAGGGAAAATGGATTGGCTGATAGAATCTTAACAGGCCATGTGGTATTTTACTAAGCCTTTTTAACTGCTTTAATTTCATTTTTAATTCAAAGTTACTAATATTTTGACCTCCACTTCTGATATTTAGATATCCTCAGTTTGAAGCTAAAAAGACAGCCCTTGGTATGTGATAAGCAAGATACCCTAGAAATCAATTCAACCTCGAGCCTCTATAAAGGCAAAACTTGCATTAAAACTTGAACTAGGCTTCCCCCACCCTCCAGAAAGAGTTGTGAGTTCTAAGACACAGGCTGGAGGAAGCCATATTGGCTGTGGGGGCTGGAGGAGTGGACCCTGCTTCTGACAGGGCACCAAGGAAAGGGGAACAGAAACCATCTGCTGAGGGCACAAAGCCACTGTCACAGTGTCTGTCATGTTGTGGGGTGTTGGTTGGTGTTAAAGGGCAGAAAGAGGTGCCAGAGTTTGGACTTTGTGGGGCAGGAAGGACCGCTGAACTGGGGAGTCAAGACATATATCCCCAAACCACACATCAACTTCCAGTGGTAACCTCTGGCAGCAGGAGATCCCAGCCCCAATCAGAGGTTGAATAATAAGCCTCTTGACTCTTAGCTTAGATTATATTCTTATTTTACTTTAGATCTAGTGAATATATCTTGATTATATCCCCAATTTCTTTAATTATTCTTTAATAGTCTGCATTCTAGTGATTATTCTTTAATAGTCTGCATTCTAGTAAATTTGGCTATAAGTTTAACAAACAGCCGTTTATGATTTGAGCCTTTGGGTAGCTTCAAACTGGGAAAGATACGTAACATGAGAAAGAACGTTGAAGTACAACCTTGGCTTTAAAACAGGGTTTGGACCACATAAAGCTATCTCCGATTTTAGACATGATGCACACTCCTGCAATCATGAGTCATTATGGCTATGGATATTGTTATCATTTTGTTTCGTCTGAGCAGCAAGTTACTATCCTAGAGATAATCAGTATGAAAACTAAAGTTTCCCTTCATCAGTAACAAGATAATCCTAACATAACCAAGTCCCCCAAAATATTTATAAAACATATTTTGGTTGTACTAACTGGATCACTTTGTATCCAGTCCTTTAGTTCCCATGATGATTTGGAAACATTTCTTTAATATGCTCCAGGTTAATTTATCATCTCTAAATTGATCTGCTAATTGATAACTGCAGAAAATATTATTACCCCACAGATAACTGGATAGTCCTCCTTATCTCCAAATACATAAGAATTCAGAATTCACTGTGATAACCACAGTCATAGTGTTATCTTAGGCTACAGTGGATGCCTAGTGAGACAATCACTGAACTGCATTAAGAAATGGAATAGGAGTAGATATGGCTTTCTCAATTATCTCTGGTCTGGCTGACAGTCTAAGATATTGGATGACACTTTCATTGTCCTCTTTTTAAAAGGTTGTAACTGTGGAGCATACCTATTTCTGTTTTCTTTCTAACCCACCTTAAGAATTATCCTGGTTTATCAGTTACTTTTTCCATCTAGCCAAACCTGTATTTCATGCACTATGACCATTAGATGAAGGTCAGAGAGAATTAAGATCTGGCCTTAATACTCAATAGAGTAATATGTTCCAAAAATTAGATTTTAGATTCCTCTGGAGAAGTTCTCTCATTGTAATCACTAGGTGGTTGAAATGTTGAGGGACATGGTGACAAGGAGAATAGGTGAAAGTACAGAAAAAAAAGTGATGTGGATACTTATTTAAAAATCTGGACAAATTTAGCTTACAAAACAGAAGTCTTGCAAGAGAGTTTGACAACTGAAGTACACAAGGGAAGTTCTATCAAAAGGGAAAAGAATTAACTACCTCTCTAAAGTTGCAGGTTTGCAGACCTATGACAAGATCATTATTAATTTCTGAAACAAAGTAGTAATTTTCCAATTACTAATAGTGTTCAAAGAAAAGACTGAGTGATGAGCTCTAAGGTTTCCTTGAAACTCCTCATTGAAATGTTAGGTTTCTTTTCCGTCTGCCTATAACATTCTCCAAATTTGCCTCTGTCTGCAAACACAAAGATTATTTGCTGCCTCAAGACTCAGCTGAAGTTCCACCTCCACAGTGATGCCTGACTAAGACTGATCTACAAGGTCTTAGTTCACTTCTCAGCTCTAGTGGCATCTCCTAATTGTGTAGAAAATAAAAGTATTTACACAAAATGTTAGTAGATGCTGGGTGTTTTATCATTAAATCAATTTGGAAAATATTCCATTAAGGTTAAACAGCCTTGGTTAATATATGAGTTCTGAGATTGAGAAATGTCCTGTGTTAATGTGAAAGTTAAGAGTGAAGTATGAGATGACAAATTTTATAGTTGTGTTTAATCAAAACACTTTTTCAGTGTCTGGCAGAACTAGTAAGTATTCTGTAGATCACCTTTGAGAAACCCTCTCATCACAGGATAATTGTGATCTAAAGCATTTATTTTATATTTAATTGTTTGTCATCTTTAATTGTTCAACTTTCCATATCTTTCCTTTAGGAGCATGTCTTGCATATACTTTCTTGAAGTCAAGGCATATGTGATAAAAACTGTGCAGACTCTCCTCTCAGTCACAGTGCCTAATATGACATTGAGAAGCAATGAATATTTTAAAAAATTAATCTCAATATATTTTCTATTGGGAGAATCTCCCTGCTGGTTTGTTCACACCTTTACCAGCCTGTCAACAGCTACATTTTTGCATAAAGGAGTCTGTTTTCACAGTGATACACATATAACTTATTCTAGTAAAGCATATATAACACCTATGCCAACTTACCGGACATATAAAAAAGCCATATACTATGTTAATTTTAGCAAATGAAGAGTTTTTTAAGGAGTAAGAAGAATCATACTTTCCCCAAAAGTCTCCATATCCATCACTAACAATCACATGAATTCTTACTTTCTTAGTTAACAAAATTGCCCTTAAACCAAAATTCTCTTATTTGAATTATATTTTATTTGTGAATTACCTTGTAAAATGAGAATATTTTTAGTTAAAAATTCCATTAAACTCACTTGAAAACTTATATGAGTTAGTGTAATTCCCAGCACGACATTTTCTTTCTCATTGCAGGGCGTATCCTTAGAGCAATGACTCTAATTTTCACCCAGCAGTTCTTTCTTCATTATGATCACCCTTTTGGATTTTCCATGGATTGGTGCCATTACATCCACCTTCTCTCAATCTTCATGGTTAATCCTATTTTCAATGATATGTAGTCCTATGAATTAGCTCCTCCTTAAGTATAAATATTATTTTTGTAAATCTCAATAATTCTGGGTTATGATATACGTGCCTTGTCATTTTGTTAGTACATGAAGTTTGATTTATAACACATGTCAATCTGCAAATTTCTGAAACATAATTCCAGGTTGAAGGAAGAAAAAGTGAGACTATAGCAAGTAGGAAGGTATTAGATTTTACCAAAGAAATGGTTTCATGATTTCATTGAAATATATCATCAATATTTTCAAATTCAAAGAATGCTTTTGTTAAATTCTTAAAAGACATATAAATTAACTTTTTAAAACTTGACCTTTATTTCCCACATACTTGAAAATCACAATATGCCATAGGCCTATGTAATGATCAGTGGTTCACAATATGGAATTTAATGATAGAAACTATCATATTATTATTAAATCTTCCATCTGGGTACTGAAAATGCAAGAGCAATGTGATTTTTACATAATTATTCTTTAAAATAAACTTTAATGCAGAAAAATCACAAAGTTTCTTGCTTTTGAAGTGACTCATAAGGTTTGCATGTAAAACCATCAACTACTCCATGAGAAAAAAATGTGAGAGAATCACAATATCATTCGTACGTACATACATACACTGTTGTGTAAGATGCTATGTGTTCTGCTATATCTGATATAAGGAGTTTTTTGCATCTGAACTCAATCTCGAGCCAGCCATGGCTTTCTTTTTTTCTTCATCTTCTCCTTTTCTAAACTGTGAAACTTTTATCTGGTTAGGTAACATATTTAAATTTGTAATATTGAAATAAAATTGTTCCTTCAGTGGGTCCTGGCTTTTAGTTTGAGAAGGACAGATATAGTGCCAGAAAATTCAGTGCTGTGGTGATTTGGGAAAAAAAATGATATTTGTATGGAATCCTTCTGTCTGAAGTTGATTCAATATATTTTCAAGGTTTGCTCAACTCTAGAATCCTATTGGTATTTAAGGTTAACTTCTTTTCATATATAGGAGACAATCTTGGAACATTTTTTGTTTGTTTGTTTCAGACTTTTAGGTGTTCTGGTACGGTTAAGAGCCTTAACGGTGTTCTATAGTGAGCTTCAAAGCACCCCTCTGTTAATGAGTCTGATGGGGCATAGGACTTCATTTCTCTGGTTTAGCTGTGGGCTATTCTGGATAATACATTTGACATAATTACTAAATTAGCTCCTCTACTTCTCAGTTCTATGAGGTTCAGAGAGTGAGCCAAATTTGGTTATTTTATAAGGAATATAGCCATTTTCACCTAATAGAAACGGGAAAAAATGAGAGTTTTTAGAATTACTCACTGAAAGATGCAAAATTTATGTAAAATTGGGAAAAATACTGAAGAAATTTGAAGAAAAATGTCTGTGACGAAATAAGCTTCTTTTGGGAACAGACTGGTTGGCTCTTTCAATTGTGCCTCTAACAGATTCTTCCTATTTTCTTGCTAATACAATCTGGTTTTGTTAGGAAATTGAAGAGGATGTGCTAAGAGAAAGTGGGCCCTATGCACTCTAGGACTTTTTGCTCTGTGAAAACCATGGAAATACCTTTCTCTTTTATTAAAGGTTAATTTGGAGTTGAACATCTGACCCAATTCAGTTTAATAAGAGGTCAGGGAATTTTGCCAGAGAATTAATAAAAGAGAGATGTAAAGAAATGCCCCCCCCCACCTTGGCCCCCATTTTCCTTACTGCCTTGGAGACATGATGCTTGCAGTATTGATGTACAACTTGCAAACATATGGGGACACCAAGAGATGTACAGAGCAGCTGATTGAGATCCCTGACACTGGTGATCTTCTGAATTAATCAACCATGGACTTACCTCTTTTCTGGATTTTTGTCATGTGAGACAATAAATGCGCATAGGTTAAGCCATGTTCAGTTTAAAAAAATGCTACCTAAAATGTTGTGGTATGTCGCTGTGTGTATCTAGGTAAAGAATTTAAACCTGCTAGAATAATGCCAGGTATGTCCCCAAGGTCACTAGAGAGCCTCTTGAACTAGCAAATGAGTGCCACACTAATTGCTTTTAGACTGTCTTCAGTAAAAGCCTCTATTTGTGGCCCACAGGCCTTCAAACAGACTTCATTGATCTGTAAGGTAGGAGTAGTCACTCGTCAATTTGTGCCATATCCCTGTTGTTATGTCCTTGCCCACTTTACATATTTGTATGATCTAATTGCCTACTGTTGGCATGTGAATTGAGCTTTTTGGTTAAAGGCTTATAGAATTAATTCTAGAAACATTTATGCAAACATCTTAAGGTATTAAAAAAGAACACTTGCGATATTTTCAAATATTTCCTACATCAATTCCACCACCAAATATTTATTCTAAGAATATAAATGTTCCAGTATGTAAATATGTAGGTATATTATATTAATCTTTAGAACAGTGATAATTTTAATAAAATCATGAGAAACTTAACCAATAAAATAAAATATGCTACATGCAGTTTTGAAAAAATGTTGTTTCTCTTAATTTTTCATATTTATCTCAGTTTGATCTATTATAATAAAAATAGAATAACTGATCTAGTAACTGGGAAGGAATGTGTATAAAATACATAAAACAATTTTGCATAGATACAAAACAGATGAATTTTATGATTTTTGGTTAACATCCCTAATGCCTGTCATGGTCATGTTACACATAGAATAAGCACTCCATCTCGGTTTTGATTGTGCTTATAGAATTATATTTGTGGAGAATTCTTATGGAAATTTGCATATTTAAATTACAAGCCAAATTAGAGAAGAACTATACTGACATAACTGAGGATGGCAAAGGAAATTGTGAGCCACCCAAAAGTCTGCAATAATTTCTGAAAATATCCATCACTGACATATCAATTTAGAGTAACTTTTCTTAAAAAGTCTGCATTGCAGTCTCTACTCTTGGTTCTACCACTCTTAGGCACTAGAAAAGTGATGTAATTCCTTTGAATTTAAATTACCTTTTAATGGTGATTATATCTTCCTCTGCCTACCTTCAAATATATGAATATAAATGACAAAAATGTATATGAATAATCTATAAGGAAAATGTGTTGAATGGTAAAAATATCTTAAGGTATTTGAAAAAGGTAACATTAACATTTTGGTCAAAGAATATTAATATTTAGAAAGTTTGTTGATACTGTAGAGAATGCAAATAAATTAGAATCTTTTGAAAGTGAAGTACTAAATAAATTGACTTCAAAAATGTGTGTTTTTATATTAATTTTCCTTCAGTTATATTTATCTTTAACCTTAGCCAATTGCCACATTCATAACATATTTTGTGAGTGAATTTATATGAACTTTATACATTTTAAATTAGAATTTGCCTTATAATGTTCTAGAAAGGGAATAAGCTACTACTTGTAGGACAGAAGAGCCAAGGGCCCACTAAACCTGTCATTTATATTTTCTCTTAATCTTAAATTATACCTAAGTGTCCTAGTATTTACTAGACAGTGATGTAACCAAGGTAAACACAAAGTCCCTGGAAGTTTATGGTTTTCAAAATAAAACAATAAAGCAGGTAGAATATTAGTTCATAAACCTACCCATTTGTGCCAAAAAGTGTGTAACAAAAATAAGTTATTTTCAAGGATATTTCTATGTACATTTTCAAGTGTGTATGGTGTTCTTTGGATGTGAAGATTATTTAATGCTATGAAGTGCTGAGTGCCTTGGAGGGAAGACTGATAAGACATGTCATAAAGTGTGGAATCAGGAATGAAAAAAATAGAGAAATAAAAGTTTATAAGAAGTGGAGTACAGATTATAGAAGGAAATGTAGTTTAGAACGGAAGGCTTATTCTTCACAGGGTGGACAGTGTTTCTTATAGCAGAGTAAGAAGAATTTAATTCTACTAAATCTTTGGACTGACATGTATTCAAGTTCTAGCTCTACATGGTCTCAAGGCCAAATTAATTATACTTGTTGATCTTATTCCTTTAATCTCTAAAATGGACAGAAGAAGGAGATTTACCAAATGATTGAAAATATGTGTAGTGCTTAGGCTGCCCTGTGTAAAGCAACCTAAAGGTACCCAGAATGCTGTAGTAGTAATAGAGGTGGGAGGAGTAGGAGATGGAGAAAATTCAGGTGGACAAAAAGCAGGAAGGTACGTAGCTGGTGCAGGAGTAGAGGAGGAAGAAGGCGGGATAAGTTGTGATTCTCGTTGTGTAGTTCATAAAAGTATATACTTAAACTGAAGCTACTCCTATGCCCATAGCAAAGAGAGAAATGTTGGAATAATGCATGGTATTCAAAAACGAATAACATAACAGTCATTGAAAAGAAGCATGAGTATTAAAAGGAACTCATATTGGCAAACCTAAGCCCCATATCTAGTGATAAAGACAAGAAACTCCTGGATGTGGGAGACACTTGCTTGTGGGAGAAGACTGTTCCTCACCTCTTCCACTGCTGCCTGCACACCTGCATTGGTAATGAGTGAGAGATGTGGAGGGATGATCATTTATGATGGAGTCACAGCAGCAGGCCATGCAGAGACTAAACATGTGGCCAGCAAGTGTTCCCAACTGAAAAAATCTGGGGTTTTACTTTTTGAGGAAGAATAATTTGTGTGCCTGGAACTTGTCTCTGCGATACCACAGGCACTCCCTCAGAATCCTGACTTACATCAAAGGAACCTCATTATTTATTCATGCATTTAACAGCATGGGATAAAATCCATGCAAGGGGGTTTTTTCAGATGATTCCTTATGAGAAAAATATTAATTTTATGTTGGCTATATGATATGATTCCGAAGAAATGCACTGAGGTATCCATGATTAATTGTCAAATGAATATAAATCACTGAAAAGAACAAATCCCAATATCTACCCCTTGATTTAGACTGACAATGCTAAATTTCTTAAAAATTAAATTAGATAAGATTAACACAGTATTCAAGAAAAAATTGTAGATATTTAAATGCTTTTGGATTGCTTTAGAAACAAAATTCAGAACTTCGTTTTATATTTTCAGTCAGCTGTTGAACAGAAACATTGTAGAGTGTGTGTGTGTCTGTGTGTGTGTGTGTTTAAATTTTTATGTTTTTTTGGCTATATAAGAATTAAGCTTGAGCTGCTTTATTTGATGTGGTAACAAGATCCAAATCAGGTATTTAAAACATTTACAGGTTGAATATTTATTATTTTCCTCTCGTGCAAAATAAATCTTAAATCTGAGCTCACTGTGTATTTAAAGTTAAAATGTTAGCAGCCGCTACATGTCCACTACAGACTTATGAATTGTTAACAGGTAAAGCTTTATTAGATTTCTTTGCTAAGTACTTCATTTCAAGTAACTGACATGATTAGCCAGTTTTCAAACTGCAAAATATCTCACTGCTCTCCAATTTTGATTATTACATAACTCTTCTTCTAAAAGTATGAAGAGACATATATTTGATTATTACATAACTCTCCTTCTGAAAGCATGAAGTGTCTGTATTTTGAAGTGAAATCTTGAAATTCGTATTATATTTTGTAAACCATTAAGCAAGAGTTAAAGTCACAAATAATATTTCACTCCTTCTGTAGAATGCTGAATGCAGCCAGTTAAGTTTAACCTAAGCATATTTACTTCACCTAAAAATAAGAGTTGAAAAACTTGCTTCAGATTTTTTTTGAAGACTTCTGAATATCATGACCCAAAGATTCATGCTAAATCGTTTTGTTCCAATGAATGAGAGAACATTTCCAGAAATTTCAGGCTTGTCAAAAACATTAATCACCTATTTAAAAATCCATTACCATGAAATGTAACTTTTAAGGAGGACATACCTTTGTCAGCATAACTTGTACACATTAAATGTTCACCTAAAAAAGCTGTTGTCATATTCCATTGACATAAATTAAAAGTATTATTTCTGTTTTATTTTATAAGTTTTGAATTGTTTTTGAGAAATTTAATCAAGTTAATTTGCAAAGATTTTTTTATAAAAATAAAAAAATGCACATTGAGCCACAACTAAAATTATGAAATAAAGGCTTCATGTTTTGAAAAATGTTTCTGACATCAAAGGCAAGTATAGCAGTATGGAGGGAACAAAGGAGTCTCTTAGGCAGTTCCAACTCAAGGTGATCCTAGTTACATTTCTGATAGGTGAAGGCTTTGGTTTTGAGGAGTGATTCTGACTTGATTGACAATTTGTTAATGAAGCGATCAAATGGATAAAGGAGACATACTTGTCACCCTTCTCTATTCTTAAATGACAATCATCTGTCTTTGTGAGTTTTCATGAGTAATTCTGTACTATAGCATAAAAGTAAGCCCTTAAGTGCACTGTCTTATTTCTTCTTGTATATGCTATGTGTTTAAGGAATCCTTTCTGTATCTCCAACATTACAGTCTCAATTAGCACAGTAAATAGCATAATGAAAAGGTGTAATGAAATAGGTCATAATAGCTTTTCACAGACATGCCAAATAGATGGATAATGATTGCATTTTCTGTCCTCATCTTAGTTTTAAATCACATGTCTATCTTAATAAATATTGAGTAATAGGTCTCAGAGCTGCAGTCCAAATCTAATTTCTGTGTGAGATTTGAAAAGCTTGTGTATTTTTATGTGCGGATTTTTTTTAAGTTCTGTACTGCAAAGAATATAGTTAGTATAATAGCACAGAATGCCGAATTTATTTAAAAAGAGGAGAATAGACTAAACTTAGAAAGTACCGAGGATTCACCTACAGGATGAGATGTGCTTGTATTGAGCATATTACCACATTGTTAGGAGGTGGAAATTCACCAACTTTTTTTTTCATCACTATCAGTGATTTTTGAGATTTGTATTTTAAGAAATTATAGCTTAAAGATTTATTCAGTACCTTGCAGTTTACAAAGTTTTTCTCCCAAAATATTCCCTTACATGATTCTCACAATAATTATTAAAAAAATAGACAGAACATATGTCCCTTATTTCTCAATTTCCATATGAGGAAATGCGAAAAGAGAAAATCCAGGAAACATCCCTACCTCGTGTCAGGGTGGAGCGAAGTCCTGGTTTAAGGCTCTCCGGGTTGTACTCTGCTTTCTTGATTCCTAAGGAAAGAGTGTTTGCTGCTAAAACATATTTTTATACCACCCAGGTTGATTTTAATCCTGCAAAGAAGTAGAGAATGTAAGGGAATCACACTAAATGTAAAATTCTGAAAATAAAAATGTGCATTATTTCTCTCTCTCTCATGTAAGGCTATGTTCATGGGTCCCAATTCTAAAATAATTCAAACAAGGAGGATGAGATCCCATTGGACCCTCGCAGGATCCTTTGAAGTGTTTAGTAGGCACTAGAGAGAGCTTTTTTTTTTTTTCTTTAAATACTGTGAAAAATTCTGTTTGGTCTTGGAATCTACATAGTCTTGAGAATTGTGAATACTTCTATTTCATCCAGGTCAGTAGAGAGTTAGGGTCATCTCACTCTAGCAAGAACTCATGTTCCAACAGCAACTATCCAAAGAAATTTTCTGGAAAACATTAGCCAGAAAGAAATTATATAAAATCACAAATAAAAGCAAGTATTATCTTAGTAGATTTAGTTTCTGTAAGTTAAATTTTGCTTTAAAAAGCCACGTGCCATGAAAAGGAAGTAAGATTTTTTCTTAAATATTTTTGTTTTATTTAAACAAATTAACAAAAATATTGTAGTAGTCTAGTGCATTTCCACTAATGATTGAGCTAACATTAAATGTTTGGAGGATTGAATAGTTACTCTTATTTAGCAGAGAGGATAAACGGTAGACACCCATGTACTTATATTTTCTAGGTGTTCTTTTTTTTAAAGTACATTGCAGTGTATTTCTCATCTAGAAAATTCACTTGGTTTTAAACATTGCTGAGATTCTAAAGAAAATGACAGAAAATGTGAAATTAATGTGTCATTAACCATAATGTGATACAATTTCATGGCAAATTGAAGTTCAAAATTTTCCTCTAGAATCATCATCCCTAAGAAAGACATTTCTGTATGAGAGTCTTTGCTGTGGCTGTGCATTTCTGGAGAGACTGGATGTCTGGATGTAGAAAACATGTCTGTAACTTTAAGATAAACAATGAAGGTGATAGCAAAACATCTTAAATTACTTGGCTGGGGTGGGTGGGAGGTGAGATACTACCCTTTTCTTCTTGCATTAAAAAAAAAACTAAGCATATTAAAACACATATCTAGCATTTGGCAAAAATCTAAACATGAGAACTTCTTGTTTATATGACTTTATAAAGCATCTCATAATTCCTGAATTAAAACTCTAGAATTTATCATAGGATTCATTGCTTTCAATGCATATGGTTGCTTTTGTTCTGGTATAGAAATGTTACTAAATAAGTTGGGGGTATGTGGAATAGCCAATAGGTTATATTTATTTAAGTTTGTTTATTTTTCTAATTTCCTTGGTTTTTGAATGGTACTGATGCTTATAATTTTTTGAATGTGCATTTAGACTTTCAGATAAGCATAAAATTTTCCTTCGTTTCTATTGTCCTTTCTACTCCTAACATGCTTTAGTCGCTTCGGATCCATTCTTCCCTTCACCATTATAAGCTGTAGGGATTTTCCTCAAATCGTTTTAGCCTTCAGTGTGATGTGTTCCCTTTTCAACTCAGGTGATTTATTATTTACAAGTCACTTATCCAGCACTTATTCTTAAATTGAATATGTTTAATCTATTGTATTATTTAATTTTGCTTAAAAGTGGCATGCATATTTATGATTTATTACACAACCACATCAAAAGCAAGAACCATGTTTTATACTTTTCTATATTGTCTCTTGTACCTTACCTTCATTTGACACAATAAATTTGGATTCTGAAAATGGACTTCATGCGCACCGGCTGAAACTGAATGCCAATTATCCCTTTTTAAGGATTTAAAACATTAAATTTTGAAAGAAATTTGTTTATTTCAAATATATGATTTCACCAATCAAATAAGAAAAGGAGCACTTTAGGTAAGTTCCTAACGTGCACCGTAATGGAATGTGTAATCTCAGGGAATTATTTATGCTAGAAAAGGAAACACTGTGAAGATACAGCTGTGAATAGGAAACAAAACTGGAAAGGCTACTTTTCTTGAGGAGTTTGCATTCTAGTCCAGACCTTTTCACTTGGTGTGAACTGGATCCCTAGTCCTCAAGGTGACTGCCCAGCACCTGGAAGGGCCCACGGGTTAGTTACTTCAGATGCACCCATTCTTGTCCCTTCGTTCATATGCCATACAAATATTAGCTTTTTCTCTTCGTGTCAATACATAAATGGTGTCGGGGTAATATATTTCTCTGACTGATTCATTTTTTGAAGCAACTAAATGTATTCATCTTTATTCAGTGCTGTGTACTGAGGACTGTGTGTGTTGCAAAAGCTCTTGGGTTTCTCTTTAGATCACAGTTAGGATTTAATTGCCACAGGATCATTTCTCCCCAGGTTAGGTTTGATCCTTCTATTTTAGTTATTTTGCGTATGCATAACTTTTCATTTCCAAACTCATGTTATTTGCAATTTTACATTTGTTTACATGAATACATACTAATAATTACTCTACAAATAGACTGCCACTTCCACCAAAACAGATGGTATTAGTTTTTGATTATCATTAAATATCTAGCATAGAACAATGATACTTACATGTTAAATGAATAAAGGATATGCATCTTAAAACTTTTCTGTAGTCGTAGAATATAATTATTTGTAGAAAAACATGATTTTAACAATAGTCATATTTTATAAGTAGTCCATATCACTTAGATATGAATATTTTGCTCTTTAATACTTTGGTAATAACCTGATATAGTTTATACTGAAACTAATGTTTACTCAAAATGTGTGCATTTTTCTTTAGAGTTGCAATTATTTTTGTAACATTTTATTCTGTTGTTGGTTATCACATAAGTACTTACAACTGGCACTTTAAAATTTTGTTTTCTTGGCCGGGCACGGTGGCTCATGCCTGTAACCCCAGCACTTTGGGAGGCCAAGGCGGGCGGATCACGAGGTCAAGAGATTGAGACCATCCTGGCCAACATGGTGGAACCCCGTCTCTATTAAAAACACAAAAATTACCTGGGCCTGGTGGCGGGCACCTGTAGTCTCAGCTACTTGGGAGGCTGAGGCAGGAGAATCACTTGAACCCGGGAGGCAGAGGTTGCAGTGAGCCAAGATGGCACCACTGCACTACAGCCTGGCGATAGAGAGAATCCGTCTCAAAAATAAATAAATAAATAAATAAATAATTGTTTTCTTTTGCCTTTTAGAATATAAGAAATGTGCTTCTGGGAAAATAATACTTAAAGAACAAATTTATGGCCGGGCACGGTGGCTCATGCCTGTAATGCCAGTACTTTGGGAGGCCTGTAATGCCAGCACTTTGGGAGGCCAAGGAGGGCGGATCATGAGGACAGGAGATAGAGACCATCCTGGCTAACACGGTGAAACACCGTCTTTACTAAAAATCCAAAAAAAAAAAAAAAATTAGCCGGGTGTGGTGGCGGGTGCCTGTAGTCCCAGCTACTCGGGAAGCTGAGGCAGGAGAATGGCGTGAACCCGGGAAGCGGGGCTTGCAGTGAGCCGAGATCGCTCCACTGCACTCCAGCCTGGGCTACAGAGCGAGACTCCGTCTCAAAAACAAAAACAAAACTAAACAAAAAGAACAAATTTATAATTCTCAATTCTAGATTCACCTGGGGGGGGGGGGGGGTGGGTGGGAATGTAAATGGACCTATTTTTAAAACCTTGTCTTTACTAAATCTATATGCCACATTTTTATTTCAAATCCTTGAAACAGGATACAAATTGCCTCAGATTAAAGAAAGACAAATAGAATAAACACACAACTGCTTTTAAAAACACAGGTTTATTGAGGTATAACTGGTCTTTTAAAAACTATACACATCTAATGTATAAAATTTGATGAGTTTTGACATATGCATACACACACAAGAAACCACCACCACAATCAAGGTAACAGACATATCTACCACTTTCAAAAGTTTCCTTGCATACCTTTTTTCTTTTTTTTTCTTTTTTTTTTTTGTGTTAAAACACTGAACATGGGATCTCACATTTTAACAAATTTGTTAGTACATAATACAATATTGTTAACTCCAGGTGCTGTGCTATATACAGTTGATCCCTAGGACTTATTCGTCTTGTATAGCTGAAGTTTCATAAAAATTGAACAATTATCCATTTTCCCTCTTCCAGCCCTTGGTAACCACTTTCAATTCTATCAGTTCTGGTATAAGCCTGATGTAAAATCTGGTACTTTTGACTGAATAGATCTCTAATAATAGTTTTAATTCTGTTTATAGATGTAAGCCCATTAAAATTTTTTCTCTCCACTTGGATTAAATTTATTTTAATGTTCTTAGGTAGAGACATATTTTGTCAAAGTTTTCAAAATTTATTGGTATAATTTGTCTATAATATTATTTTTAAGTTCTCTTTACCTGCCTCATATTTTTCCATATTTTTACTGCTCTTTTGTTTGTTTTTCGGAAGTTTATCTTATTAATCTTTTTAAAAAGCCAAAGTAATGGTTCTCAAAGATAAATTGCTTTAATTAAGTTTATACCTGAGTGCACACTTGCATAATCAACTAAGTGATAATTTGACTGAATATAATTTTTGTTTAAAATCATCTTTTTCCAGAACTCTAAGAAATTATTCCATGGTTTTCAAATATTTCTTACTGACAAATTTATTGTTAATCTTAGATTTTTTGTGTTGTAAGATAGCTGCTTTTTCTTTCAGAAAGCTTTCAAAGGTTTTATCTTTTTAGTTCAGAAGTTTTATGAGGATGCATCTGTTATTGTTTCTTCTTTAAAAAAATATTTGTCTAGCAATTAGTAGGCCCTTTTCACCTAGAAAAACCGGAGACTTTCAACAACAAATATGGCAGATTTGTTACCAGAACCCTGCTTTCTCAGAGCTCAGGGTTTCTTCTACAAATCTATTGGTAACACCTGTCTATCAAATTATCTTAAAATTTCCTCTATTGCCACCAAGGCAGGAGTTTCTGAGCTCTGCTGAATTTTGCCTTCAATCAGATATTATTTACTCTGTGCTTTCCAGAGAACCACCAATGTTTGCATTTGTCTATCTGAACTGTTCGTTTTTTGATCATGACTTTGTTTTGAAATTTTCTTTTTTTCTCAGTGGAATTTGTGAAGGGAAATGAGTGAGTTAATAGGCTTAATACTTAAGCTCAAAGTGGAAATAAATTACTTTTGATTTGTAAAATACTTTTTTATTTACTAAGAATAGTGATTCTTTGTTCATTGTCTATTATATTTTACACATTTACTTATTTTAAATTTTGTGCATGGTGTTTTAATTTGCAGAAACATAGTTTATATAATCATGTCTATTATTTTAGTAAATTCAATTTTTATATTTTGTAGACTTTTCCACTCAAGTTTTATACAAGGATTATTAAAATTTCCTAAGTTTGTTAGGAGATTTAAAATTTCATCATGTGCACATACATACACACACGCGATACATATCTATCTAGCTACCTCTTTGTCTATCTAATCTATCACTTATTTATCCAGAGAGAGAAACTATTTTAATAATATGAGACTTTATTTGTTTTTCAAATAATGTTTTATTTGTTTTTTCAAGTAATGTTATTTTCTTTAAGACTATTTGTTAAATAACATCCTTTTCATACATTATTGCTCACCTCACCTACTGTGTGCTACAGATTATCTTGGGCTTAAGGAGGCGAAGATGAAAGGATAAATTCACATCCCTAAAGGAACTTAAAGTATAAAATGATACACTAGAAAAAGATGGAAAGAGGTGTGGTCATGCAGACAAAGTGAAATTTCAACAATTGTGTTTCATTAATTCCTGTGTTTTGTTTTTCTGTGTTTTGTTGAATTTGTTGTACTTGACTTCCTACTTGACCAGACTATGGTTTTCCCAAGAAAAGTTATAAAGGTGAGATCATAAGGCAAAGACATCAATTTTTGTTTTGAACATGAAAATTTTTTCTAAGTTGGAAACAGGAGGCTTTAGGAAGATTGTTGTGTCCATATAACTTCTCAGACTAGATTTAGATCCTACTAGTAGGAGGCAGAAAATAGACATAGGAAAAAATTAAAGTTGAATGGCTAGGGCTCTTGGAAGAGTCTTGCCCCATAAGTTGTTAAAATCTCTATCCCAAGTGGCATAAATCAAAGGAGAGTAAATAGGACCACTGCTTTAGGAATAGAGACTGTGCACTTTCTTTTAAAAGATTTCTCTGAGACAGCAAGTTCTGGAGTCAGTTCCCCATATCACGAAGGTGCATAGCAGTAAATAGAGCTGCACAGGGAGCCTGAGGAAGAGCTATTAAACCCTTGTGTGGCCTGTGCACTATTGAAGCCACCAAATATTTTCCTGTGGTTTTTCAATTACTGTGAATATGACGTTATTCCTGTGGCTTAGAGAAGTCTTGCAGTATTCAAGCAACATAAAGACATGTAAAAAGAAATGAACCATGAGTCTGAAACCAGGTAGAGATGTCTGAGCCTCTTGAAAGAGTACATTAAAATAACAATCTAATGCACTATATGCTGCAAGCCATGAAAAGTGTGGTTAACATTGTGCCAAGCAGAAGAATTTGCACGTAGAAAAGAGATGGTGGTGTGTGAGGAACTGACAACCCAGTGGGTAAGGAGTAAGTAGGTAAATGGCAAGACACAGTTGGGAGAGAGTGGGAGAAACCATACAGTGCAAGACCATAATAACACATCATTAAATTGCAATGTGGTTACATTTGAAAAATAAATATCTTGTAGAGAAATTCTCAGCATATTATACGAAATCAAATTTTCTCCCTTCATTGATTTGTTATTCCAGATAAAGTTTAAAATATTTCCAAATTGTTAAAAAATTTAAATGCTAGGTTTTTTTGAACTGTGTAAATTACAGAATTTAATTTAGATGAAATTGATATTATTTATTACTAAGTCTTCCTATTTATGAAGATGTTAACTTCTTCCACTTAAACAACTTCTATTTTATATCCCTGTATGGAGCATGCAATTTTGTTACATAGGTGTAGAAAAATTATTTTCAAGGTTTTTCCTTAGATCTGCAAATGTTCTGGTATAATTGTAAAAATCTTTTTAAAAATTATATTTCTTAAGTGTCTATTACTATTGTATATGAAATGTACTGATTCTTTTTGTATTTGTATTGTACTCAGCCAACACATTGATCCTATTGATTAATTACCTACTTATTTCTGGATCTGTTGAATTTTTAAGGAAACCCTTATATTTGCAAAGCCTAAAGGAGTAAGTTGTCCCTCTTTTTTCATATTTATATTTAAATTAGTTTATTGAGTTTTAGTTATTTGTCTTTATTTTAGTTTTATCATAAAAATACAGAAAAATAGTGGTTTGAATGGTCAACTTTAGATAAAAGTTCTCTAATATATAATATCTTACCATAAGAGTAATATTGATTGACATCTCATGTTAATATTTCTCATCATATAGATATAGTATCTAACAGTCAATAATTTACTAAAAAGTACATTCACCTCTTCAGCAATAGAGATTAGATTTCATGATCTTTTGTGATTACTTGTTAAAAATGGACATTTTTGGACATTTTTATTGTGCTTAAGTGTTTTAATAATTCTTGGTATTAAACTGTTTTTTTCACACACACATACGTTTATATATACACATCTGTTACAGAAGTATTGCTTTCAAGGTGCCAAATACAAATAGTATTTTTAGTAGATTCCATCTATATCAAGTTATGCTCTGTATATCTGATATAGAATGTTTCTTTGTATATTTCTGCAATACTTACGTTCTTGCAAGTATTTGGTACCTTGAGAGCAATACTTCTGTAATAGATGTGTATATATAAATGTATGTTTGTGTGAAAAAAACAGCCAATCCATTTATTAATCTTTATTACATTTTCCCAGACTCTTCTATCTCTTAGACTGGGCATCTTCACCATTGCTAGTTATGGTTTATCTTACATTTTTCAAATATTTATGACTTTGAATAATCTTAAGGTTTCATGTCTCTAAGCCTCTGTTTGTGCTATTTCTTCTGACTAAAATGTGCTATCCTGTTTCCTTTTTCCTCATTACCTACTATTCACTCTTAAAAATTTTGCTCAGGCATCAGCTCCATAGAGAAATGTTCCTGATTTCCTTCTCCCTCACTATTTACCAACTGAGCTCTGTACAAGTCCCACTGTAGTCTAGCATCTCTTATTAATTATATTACATTTAAAACACTGTTTAATTATCTTCATCTACTAATCTGAATCTACAAACATTACTTATATCCACTTCAAAACAAAGTGTTTAGTATATAAGCATTTATTGAACGAATAAGTGAGTTTCCTGTCTGGAGTTTTAAACTTGGGGCATCTTTGGTGTTTCTTGTCACTGAGAAGGCACACAGTCCTTACCCTCTCTGCTTATGGTCAACTCTGCAGGAATCATAGTTACTGGTGAAATTCCTCCTATGCCTAAGTGACCAAGAAATAAATAACAATATTTTAAAATTATTATCACTTGGAAAGAACTTCAAGTAATATCATCCCTGGAAAGGGAAGTTCACTGCTACTCAGACAGCAACTTTATCCACTTTTTTGCTTGCCACTAAAGAAATTGTGTATGAATGAAGTTTTTAAAGATACAGGTATAAGTTTGGAATTGAGAAAGAAAACATAACTTAGTTTTATTTGTTCCCTATTTCTATCACCATAGGAGAGCTACCTAAGCACCCTTGTCCAGTTTCCATTAGGCATCTACGCTTTTCTCTATAAGCTCCTCGGAATATAGTTTATCTGAACGAGAATAACAGAAATTACCATAAACAGAAGAAGTAACCTATTTTCATGATCACCTATTTGACACTATTTTCTGCCTATATTCCCTTTGTTCTAAAGAATTCTTGGTGCTCACCTGGTTGCCGTGGAATTTCTCCAGCCCTCCTGGATGAGTTACACTGATGGATTATTAGGGTGCATTGCTGTATCAATATGTTTGCCTTATCCTGTTTGGTCAGTGTATACAAAATATCTAAATATAAACTATTTCTAAGAGCAGCTGTATACTTAGCTGCATATCAGGAAGTGGCTAAATTATTTGCCTTGAGGAATTTTCCTTCCTTCAGTGCCCAGTGCCCTTTCCCATTCCCATACAACGCTTTGTTTAGGTTTGTAACAACGTTAAAGATGAATGACATGAAGTGGAAAGCAAGCACATGGTTTGCACAGGTGTGCTTGTCTTACAACTCAAATCTTTTTATGAGGATCTTTGACAACCAGGTCAATAGATTTAAAACCAAATACAAGGACTCTCTAGAAGGGTACTAAATTAATAGAGACAGTAAAAATACAATCAGCTGAATTACAGACATAAGATGAACTTGAAATGTTCTAGATTCACAAGGACAAGTCTAAACTCATCCTTAGTATCCCTAATTTCCACTACCTACTTTTTTCCTTCCTATTCTGTTATTTCTGTCCTCGTATTTTGGAAGCCTACCCATTCTTCTTAAAAGAATGATGCTAACCAATTTTCCTCTAAATTCAAATTGTTCACTAAATAGGTCCGCCTGCAACATTCCTTTGTAAGGATAGTACTGAAGTGCTCAAATTGCACTATTTACCTGAATATAAATTCCAGGAATTCTTGCATCAAAGTTAGGAAATCTCTGCTCATACCCTGATTTTTTTATTTAGGCATTCTCTTCAAAAAGTTCTTGTCTTTATATAAACACAGGCTTAAAGAAAACGTCTCATATTATTTTTTATTATTAGAAAATTTTGCACTGTATCAACTATTCCTCCAAGCAATTGTCTGTTTATTTAGAAGACCTAAATGGTGACATAGTCTATATTGTGACTTTTTACATCTTTTCTTGATAATCAATGGTATAAAATATTTCAAAAAATCAGATTAAGACCATGGAAATTCCCACTGTAGGCATCTTCAGATGATACTAGCTTTTCTAATTCTTTAACCATGAAATGTTATTTATACAAGACCTAATTAAAATGTCATGTTTTGTCAAACTATGCATTGCTTTCCTAGGAAGTGTTAAGCAATTTCCTCTGTACTTCCAGGACACTTGTATAGTAAATTCCCTGTAGCAATAACTTTTATTTGTGTGTTTCTATCACACATCAGGATGTCAGCTCCTTTAAAATAGAGACCATTTTCTCTTTTGTTTCCCCAATGCCAAGTTCAATATAAGAACAATATATTGAATTGCCCAATGCCAAGTTCAATATATAAACCATATATGAATCAATAAGTGTACATTTACTACATATAGAATGAATGACTAAATAAATAACCATAACACAATTTGGGTGTTATATTAAGCCAATTAAAAAAGTTAAGCCTATTTATTTATTAAATAAATATTTATTGAGCTTCTTCTAAAAGCCATGCCTTGTTTTCAGTTTGTGGGGATATCGTAGAGAACAAAACAGAATAAAAGCCTTGCCTTAATGGAGTTTATGAGGTTGAACAAAATGAAATTGTACAAATTTGACCATTTCATCCTCAGAAATGACAGTTGTATATGGTTCAAACTGACATATTTTAGTGAAGAAATAAAGATAAGAAACTAAATTCAAAATTTTTAGAAGCAGTGACTATATTTTTCACTTTTATTAAATTCCCTAGGCTAGTTAACACGAGGGCTAGGTCAGTATCACTGACACCAACCTAGTCCAAGTCTCCATCTTGTTTTACCTGGGTTACTGAAACAGCCTCGTAAATGGTCTTCCTGTTGCCTAGCCTCTGACTCTTTGTTCTTATCTGAGCAGCCCAAGTGACCCATTTAAAATGTCTATCAATCAGATCATGCCTCAGCCACCGCTTATTTTAAAAGGTTTGGTGAATCATTTGATTTTAGTTGCTTCATATAAAACCCTTGCAAAAAATGCCTTCTCGGTTGTGAGTATCATCCAGCTAAAGATACTTTCTAAGTAACTTTATTTGTAATTTACCTATTTATCTGCATGATTCCAAACCTTTGATATTGATTGAGACTTTCTTATAATTTAGCATATGGTTTTATATTAGTAAATGTTCGATGGCATACATGAAAAATGTATTATGTTGTTCTTAAGAGTATTCTGTCTATTTAAATAAGGTCCAGTTTTCTTACTATGTTGTTTGGATCTTTATCTTTACTAATCCCCCCACCTACTGGCCCCTCAGTATTCTATCAGTGACTGAGAGATATGTGTTAATGTCTCTAACTACAATTGAAAACCTTTGCAGCTGTGGGAATAGGATATTACAAAACAAAACATGCTTTATGGAATGGGTAGTGGAAGAAGGTGGTTATAAATATCAGATACAAGCACCTGACCAATTATAGAAATAAGGACTGATAGTTATA
The DNA here is from genome assembly GCF_029281585.2 of Gorilla gorilla gorilla. NCBI lineage: Eukaryota > Metazoa > Chordata > Mammalia > Primates > Hominidae > Gorilla > Gorilla gorilla. The sequence continues at coordinate 127,863,138 of NC_073229.2, read as the reverse complement.
AATGTTTCTTTCTTATCTTGATATAAATTTGATTACATACATTAATAAAATATTTTTGCTTTCTTACCTTCATTTGCTTATCTCTCTAAATAAAATATCTTAACAATACTTAACCCTACTTGTTAGTATTTAAGTTATAAGATATCATAGGCCAAGTATAAATCAGCTTGAGAAGAGTGAACATCATTTAACAACAAAAAGGCATTTTGTAGTGTTTTGTGAGGAAAGAGTTAGTGTGTTTTCAGTTATATGAAAGATAGTTTTATCATATTAGGTGAACTATAATTTTAATATTGACTTTATTTCAAGACTAAGTATAGTAAAAGACGTGCATGGATGATGCCAAGTCTACAAGAGGTGGCTTTGTAATGTTTCTACTAGGCTAGGGAACTGCATTGCTCCGAATTCCCTTTCTTGTGCATTTCTCTTAAGTTTGGGCCACAAGGGAGATTTCTTTGAGATTTGGATGATGATAGGAAGAAAGAGGACATTTTGTTGCAATGTTCTTGTTGGTCTGCTGCCTTATCATGTTGGCATGGAGCGGTACCTGGTTCTGCAATTGCTCTCTTTCCCTGTATCCTCCTTTAGCTTCTTTAACTACTGAAACAGGTAGGAGTGTGTGTGTGTAGGGGAGTGGGGGGAGGCGGCGTTTTTTAGCTTCATGACCAGAAGGCAACAGATTCTACCAGATACCCTTTTCACCAACGTCAGGGGCAATAAGAGCAGACATGGGTTTCAGTCCTTTCTCATGGAGGGTTTTAGTCCATCCTTGTGGAGTTCTAGCTTGTATTGTTCGAATTCCATCCTGCTGGTGATCTTCCCCTCCTGATTTTTCTCCTGTGCCCTGTGAACTTCAGGTTCTATCACTGGACACAAACATGGCCTTAAGGAGACCACTTAGACAGCCCCTGCAATTGTGTAAGTCAATTCACTATATAAAATGCACATTAAAATGACCAAACTTGAGAGGACTTCCACTGGCCAAAGCTGAGAATTTTTGTTCATCAAAATAAACAAGAGTGTAAAATAATATTCATGGAATAAAATACTGTACAGCTACTATTGACCCCATTAAAATCAATAAGTAATTTTAGGAACAATAGCAACTAAATGAATAATATTTTCCCTTCAAATTACTTATTAGGTCAAAGGGGTACAATAATTGTGTATTAGCAAAAGCTAGCAGACACTAGATTCAATTAAGCAATAAAAGATTCTTATTTTATTCCATGAATATTTTATTGCTTTCTTATTTATTTTGAAGCTCAAACTTTTCCAAATTTAGCCAATGGGAGTCCCTTTAAGTTTGTTTCTATGTATCTTAATTATATTTCTTTCAATCTTTGTGGAATTTATTTTGTAGCAAAGCAAGATATTCAAGATATTCTAGGGTTGTCATGTACTTTCTTTGCCTTCATCCTAAAATCAGCCATTTTCCTAAGTTCTTTTGTTCTTTTAAGTAGAGAATGGTATTCAGAAATCCAGTGTCTGGGGATTAGCTGTGCTTATTGCCCCTGGGTTGTGTTTACTTCCAGGACTATTCAGAGAGCATGAAATAGAGGTATAGATGTTAGTTTGGTGCAAAAGTTATTGAAGTTTTGGTTATTGCTTTTAATGGCAAAAAACGCAACCATTTTTGCAGCCAACTTAATATATGCCTATAAATATGTACATACATAAATACATTATATGCAGTTATATCATGCATTATATCATGTTTATGCAGACACCTATAATTCCCATTCATCTTCTAAGTTGTTGTTTTTCTATACTTTGGCTGAATAACTATAAAGTACTGCATAGATATCAAGATAGTAACCTGATTCAATGATATTGATTCATTGCTGCTGTTGGTCAATCCTAAATTAGCATGATCTTCTGTTTTCACATTTTCTGATTTTTGTAACTCACATAAAGTTCAGCTGATTCAACTATTTTTTTCCATCAGAAATATATCAATATCTTTTCTTGAACAAAATAAGAAAGTACTTCATATTTTACAAATATGATAGATTACATGGCCTATTTAACTTTGGTTTAAAGAGGAATTTGATTCAAAATATAAATAAAAACAGTTCTTGTGATTAGATAATTCTTGGTCAACCGTACTTCATACCTCTGAGTACACCTTTAAAAACTAGTGGGCTTCCAAAATAAATAGTAATTTTTTTTTTTTGAAATGGAGTCTTACTCTTTTGCACAGACTGGGGTGCAGTGGCGCAATCTTGACTCACTGCAACCTCTGCCTCCTGGGTTCCAGGGATTCTCCTGCCACAACCTCCAGAGTACTACAGGTGTACACCACCACACTTGGCTAATTTTTGAATTTTTAATAGAGATGGGGTTTCACCATGTTGGCCAGGCTGGTTTCAAACACCTGACCTTAAGTGATCTGCCTGCCTCTGCCTCCCAATGTGCTGGGATTACAGGCATGAGCCACTGCACCCAGCAGTAATTGAATTTTTAAAATTTCCCATGACAACATTATTTAAATGTATGTGTTATTATTGCTCATAAAACCCTGTGGCTTAATACAAAATGACTTATAATGGCTCATGTGACTGTTGGCTGTGGCTGGTGAACTGATCTATGCTATACTGGACTGAGCAGTTCTGCTAATCTCAACGAGACTTGCTCACACATCTCTGGGTTGGTTGGGGGTGGTCAGTGATCTAAGCTAGGCTCAGATGGGTTCCATGTGTCTCTCATTATATGGCAATGACATAATTAAGTGAGAAGCATAACCACAAAAAGGATCTTAAGGCCTAAGCTCAGTACAAAGGTACCATCCTTTCTGTTTCATTTCATTAACCAGATTAAGTTCATATGGCCATATACAAATGAATGGGCAAGAAACTATACTCCTTTAGAAAAAAAAACTGCAAAGTCATATTGCAAAGAGGTGAACACAGAAAGGGAAGAAGGATGGCGTCAATAATTTCACCTAAGACCTTCTAGACTCCTGGTGTACATCATTGTCATCACTAAGGACCTGCTTAGGAATACAAAATTCCAGGTGTTTCGTATGTAAACATGGAGAAGAGTTAATCTAAGGATATAACTCCACTTAAAACTGGAGAAGAGTTGATCTAAGAATATAGCTACCACACTACTTGGCTCACTTTCTTGCTTAAGCTCCTTATTACTTCTTGAATTCTGCAGGTGTGCGTTGAGTCCAAGGCCTTTGCTGTTACTGTTCTCACTATCTAGAACATTTTCACTATATATATATATATATATTCAGAAACCCAGTGTCTGGTGATTAGCTGTGCTTCTTGCTCCTGGGTTGTGTTTACTTGCAGGAGTATTCAGAGATATATATGTATATATATATCCATATGGCTCACTATGTCTCCTCTGTAAGTCTCTGCTCAATTGTCACCTCATCAAAAAGACTCTTCCTGACTGCCTGACTTAAAATAGCAGTATATCTCCAAGCTGTCACCCACTTTCCTTCAGTCACCCTTTATTTTCCACCATAGCACTTGGCTCGTTATGTATATTTTGCTTAAATTTAGTTTATCCTTATTAGAATGAAAGCTTTAAGAGAGCAAGCGCTTTTATGTTTTATTTACTATTGAGTCCTTGGCATCTAGAGTAGCCCTGGATATTTAATATGTGCTCAATAAATATAAGTTAGTAATGAATAAATTGAAATATTTATATAGAGTTAATTTTTTAATTGAGAAAAATTTATTGCAATGCTATAACAAATTATAAAGTTTAACTGTGTATCAGGATTATATTTGCTTGCAAGTTGTAAGTCATGCTCCCTCTTCCACAAAGGAGATTAAACAGTATATAGGTTTATCTGTTTTTCTTATAAAAATAAATCCATATTTTATCAGTTCAGGGCTACTGTGTAGCTCTACAACATCTCTGTTGCCTCAAGGTCTTATTTTTCATCTCTACTGTATTTAATCCTAATTCATTTTCTCAATTTTGCATCCTGTTTTAAAATAACTAATGCAGCTCTAACCATCATTTCTGATTTCCAGGTAGGAAGAATAAAAAAGAGAAAAAGAAACAAAGTTATGTGTTGGGTGAATCAAGTTTTTTTTTTAAGGCACTTGCCTAAAAGTCCCTTCTTCCAATTCCTATTAGTGTTAATGGCCAGGACTTACAAAGTAGCCATTCCTAACTCCTCTTACTACTTCAAACAAGTTAGAGTTCTATTAATGTAAAATAAGCCCTGCTATTGTATGTTTGCTTTTATTCCTGGGCATTGTGTATGTGGCAATTTGGAACTTTGCTCAGACCAGATTTTACATAAAAGAGGAATGCATTTATCTTTTGTTGTCAAAAAAAGTTTAATTTTTTTTCTGATGGATTAAAAAAATCACAATAATAAAAATTTGACTCAAAGTAAAAACATTTGTTGTCAGAAGAAATCGATGAATACCAATAGCATTATATTCACATACTATTCTTCAAAACTTTGTTATAAAATTAGTTTTATAAATTATGTGATTTTTCATTTATCTCAATTGAATAAGCTTTGGCAATGTAGAAAGAAGTTTAAAATGTGAAAGTTTTGTGAACATTAATGTTAGGTAATGTAATTACTAGAAAGTTATATTTAGTCATTTTAAAGATTTGTTTTCTCAAATCCTTATTCAGCAGAAATGCTATGTGACTTTCACACCTCTCCAGTTAAAATTGATTCTCTCAGCTGAACAGAGTCCTGAATCAAGATGTTACTCTCATATTAAAATTATGTAACAAAACATAATTCCCTGGTTGTTAACACTTATGTGCAGTGATTCACTCTGAATATTCCAGAATGCCCTATAGTGCTTATTTACAACTATGAAGATAAAGAAGTTCTCTGCAAGTTTATAAAATTGCCCTCTAAAAGAGAGCCTCATCTGTCTGGAAATAGAAGTCTTTAAATCACGCAACTAATGATATGGTACAGTTGCTTCCAAGGGAGTTTGTAGTGGCAAAATCAATGCAGCACTCACCTGCCACTTACCTTTGTCTTTCTAAATTTCCACAAGGGGCTGTCTTGTGTTTTACTTGGTAATTGCACCAGACCACTTTTTGAGAGGACTAAAGAGTTCCCCTGGCCTAAAGAGTTCCGCTCTGGAGGACACTACAACTGCAGGGCCCCTTCTTTGCCCCTATCCAGCAGGAAGTAGCTAGAGTGGTCATCAGCCAAATTCTGAAGAGCAATTGGGGTGTCCTGTATAGAGGGGGGATTGAGGGGTGACAACGTGCTAGCAGCCCTTGCTTGCTCTTGGAGCCTCTTTGGCCTTGGTGTCCACTCTGGCCACTCTCAAGGAGCCCTTCAGCCCGCTGCTGCACTGTGGGGGCCCCTCTCTGGGGCTGGCTGAGGCTGGAGCTGGCTCCCTCTGCTTGTGGGGAGATGTGGAGGGAGAGGTGCGGGCAGGAGCTGGGGCTGTGTGTGGCGCTCGTGGGCTGGTGCACAATCTGGGTGGGTGTGGGCTCGGTGGGCCCCACACTTGGTGGGCCCCACACTCGGTGCAGCTGGCTGGTGCCTGCTGGGCTTGATCGAGGAATGAGTTCCCTTTGGGCTGCTGGAGTGCTCAGGCTAGGTGCTGCAAAGTCCCATGGTGAGTGCCATTGAGAGGTGAAGCCAGCTGGGCTTCTGGGTCAGGTGGGGACTTGGAGAACTTTTCTGTCTAGCTAAAGGATTGTAAACACACCAATCAGCACTCTGTGTCTAGCTAGACATTTGTAAATGCACCAATCAGCACTCTGTGTCTAACTAAAGGTTTGTAAATGCACCAATCAGCACTCTGTGTCTAGCTAATCTGGTGGGGACTTGGAGAACTTTTGTGTCTAGCTAAAGGATTGTAAACGCACCAATCAGCACTCTGTGCCTAGCTGAAGGATTGTAAACGCACCAATCAGCTCTCTGTAAAACAGGCCAATCAGCTGTCTGTAAAATGGACCAATCAGTAGGATGTGGGTGGGTCCAGATAAGGGAATAAAAGCAGGCCACTCCAGCCAGCAGCAGCAACCCACTGGGGTCTTCTTCCACGCTGTGGAAGCTTTGTTCTTTCGCTTTTCGCAATAAATCTTGCTGCTGCTCACTCTTTGGGTCTGCGCCACCTTTATGAGCTGTAACACTCACCACGAAGGTCTGCAGCTTCACTCCTGAGGCCAGCGAGACCATGAAGGAATGAACAACTCCACACGCACCACCTTTAAGAGCTGTAACACTTACCATGAAGGTCTGTAGCTTCACTCCTGAAGTCAGTGAGACCACAAACCCACCAGAAGGAAGAAACTCCTGACGCATTTGAACATCTGAAGTAAGAAACTCCGGACACACCATCTTTAAGAACTGTAACACTCACCACGAGAGTCCGCGGCTTCATTCTTGAAGTCAGCGAGACCAAGAACCCACCAAATCCGGACACATTTTCAATGTAAGAACAGAAATTTCAGGTCTTCTTCCCTGAAATACCTTATTTCGCCCCTCCTTTATTTCCACAAACAAGAATATAAGTTAAGCCGAACTCAAATAGAATAAAAATCAATTCAGAGTTTTGCTTTGTTTTGTTTTTGCAATAAAGAATTTCTAAGTCCTTTCAACACAGTTCACTGAACTCTTGTATTTGTTCATTAATGGCTGCATGGGGTAAGATAATGTTGATACAAGGATCTCTAAGAATGTAATTTCAAGTTCAGATTTTGGGCTAGGGATTTGAGATAGCCCACACATGAATTGAAGACACACAGCAGCTCAGCATCCACAGCATCTTGGCCTCTACCGCAGGGGCCTCCTCTGCTTCTTTCCCTCTTTTCATTCTTCCCACCTGCGCTGCCAGGTCAGGAGATCTTCTTACTTTTACTTTCACTTTCCCAGACCTCCCACACAACTTTTTCTTGGCTCCGTTAATAGTTCCATCCAGTCTTCAACATCAGGCCTGCTCAGTATGGTCCTTGTGTAAACCCAAAACTTCTGCATTTTTATTCACTGCCTATTATGTATTTGATTCCTACAATAGCTATGTCCTGATAACTCCTAAGTTAGAAGAGGTACACCCTGAACATTGAAGCTACTGTTATTTTATACATCCTGGTAGATTAAAATGGCTTTGAATAGATACTTAGACTTTCCCAAAACAAACCAAATACACAAACAAAACACCTCAGACCACACTGCAGCCCCGGATGGCTATGTAACTATAAATATATATATTTCCAGACCATTGCCAGTTCAAAGGGTCTTTTCTAACCCCAGGAAATATAAGTCTCTGATATTTGTTTCCATAGCACCCTGCACTTACCCTTTTCCAACCTATCATCCTTTGCTTAAAATGTCTGTATTAGGAACTTTATAGTGGTTTTTATATGTGACTCAAGGAAAGAAGAACTCAGTACCCTCTATATCTATGTTCAGAGAACCACTACTTTTTGTGGTCAGTCATTACCCATAAGGCTTGAAAATAGAAACCAGTTCAGAGGACTGTTTCTCCCATTCATTTCTACAACTTACTTCCATGTCAACTTAAAGGAAGAATTAGAGAGATACCTGAGGATAATATTTAGGGAATGCAGAATTTTGGGGGAAAAGTAGATAGAACAGAGGAGAGAGGAGTGCCTGTTACTAAGCTGAGGCTGAAGTCCTTGAGACTGGCTCTAAATTGATGATTATAAAAGCTACTGTTACAATGTACAGGAAGATTTATTATACTATTGTCTTCTGTGTGTGTGGTTGAATATTTCCTAGATAAAAACTTTTAAAACAAGTTAAAAACATGAGTGAGAACCCAAAGGAAATAACTTGTGACTGACAGTGTAAGAATGGAAGTCAAGGATTTTCTGGATACATAGATATATGCTCAATCAGCAGATTTAGTAACATGCCCCCATGCCATCAGAACAGGGTCAAAATAATCCAGAAGGAAAGGCATAATGAGAGGCTGATAGGCAGAGAGGGGGCATGGACTGCCAACCAATACCAATATCTGCCTTTTATAAGGTATTTTAAATAGGCCCTATAAATTAATGGGCATCAGATTTGACTCTATTAGTAAAAGAAATAGGAGAACTTAAAATTTTTGATGAGGAAGGGGAGCAGGCACAACAGAGAAATATTATATCAAACCTCTTGAGATAAACCAAAACGTGCAGCTAAATTTATATGGCAAAGACTGATACCAAGAAACATTCTTCATAAATGACCCCCTCATTTGTGGGGTACATAGGGAGCAAAGTGTGTATACTTTGAGATCTCAGACAATCTGCTACAACAGTAGTTACAGAGATAAAGTTTTTTTTTTATTATACTTTAAGTTTTAGGGTACATGTGCACAACTTGCAGGTTTGTTACATATGTATACATGTGCCATGTTGGTGTGCTGCACCCATTAACTCATCATTTAACATTAGGTATTCCACCCCACAACAGGCCCCGGTGTGTGATGTTCCCCTTCCTTTGTCCATGTGTTCTCATTGTTCAATTCCCACCTATGAATGAGGTGTTTGGTTTTTTGTCCTTGTGATAGTTTGCTGAGTGGAAGTCAGTGTGGTGATTCCTCAGGGATCTAGAACTAGAAATACCATTTGACCCAGCAAGCCCATTACTAGGTATATACCTAAAGGATTATAAATCATGCTGCTATAAAGACACATGCACATGTATGTTTATTGCGGCACTATTCACAATAGCAAAGACTTGGAGATAAAGTTTTTCTCATACTCTTCAAGGACGGGAGCTGTTTGAAAAATGTATGTTTGAAAAACAGCTCCCCTTTCCTTCAAACGTCTATAATATAAAAAGGTCAACTTCAAGGGGGTGGAGAGAAAGAAACTTCATCAGAAGCTGAGGTTTGTATTTCAAAAATGAACATATTTGAATTTTAAAACCAAAATCAGACTGTTCTAATAATATAAAATGATAACAATTTATTGAAGAGGATTGGGTTCACATTAAGATTTTCCACTACCCAGTGTGAAAATAGGTTTCTCATGCCTGGCTGAAGGCAGAATTTTGAGAAATAACACTTTTCCTTATTTATCTTTTGGGATAAGCTTTCTAAAGAAAATATTAAAAATGTAAATCTCTTTCATAAGGGCAAAGCTGTATCTGCCCTGCCCTCTAATATTTGCCTATGATGTAGCACAATGAGTAATTAACATGCATTTGTAGAGTTAGTGAATGAACAAATTAAGTGAATGAACAAATAATGAATTAGCTCACCGTTTAGTTCATTGTACAGCAAGCAGAAAATTATGATACAATATGATTAATTGTATGAAAGGAGTAGATAAAATAATATATCTCAGTTTTGAAGTTCAAAGAAACATAGCTTGAATAAGTGTCATCTAAGCTGAGAGTTAAAAGATGATTACAGGATGTTTTGGGGGCATTATTGATAAATTGTCATGGAATCCTTAAGGTAGAAACTATTTTTATAATAATAGTAAGGTGCATTTTCGTTTTTATTTCTCATTCCTTTGAGAGTGGACTGTGGAGTTATACAGGGGCTATGGTACGTGTTATAACATTAATTCCAATAATTTTTTACTGAAACATAAAAAGCATTTCAAAAATATGCCACAATGTTATATTTCTTATTTAAAACATTTTTTACTTTAGAAAACATGGAAATTTCTATAAGTATATATGATTTATGATACAATATAGAATGTTTATAATTGCTATTTTAATTAATTAATTAACATTTAAGGCCCAATGCAGTGGCTTACTCCTGTAATCCTAGCACTTTGGGAGGTTGAGGCAGGTGGATCACGTGATGTCAGGAGTTCCAGACCAGCCTGGCCAACATGGTGAAACCCAGACTCTACTAAAAATACAAAAATTAGCTGTGCATGGTGGTGGGAACCTGTAATCCCAGCTACTCGGGAGGCTGAGGCAATAGAATCCCTTGAACCCAGGAGGCAGAGATCGCAGTGAGTCAAGATCGCACCATTGTACTCCTGGGTGAGAAGAGTGAAAATCTATCTCAACAAACAAACAAAATACATTTAAAATTTATCTGTTTTACTTTGTAATGTTACAAATATCAACAGATATGATCCACATACGCAAAAGTTCTCTGAAGTAATCAAGAACATTTCATAATTAGTTTCTGAGATCAAAAACTTTGGGAACCAGTGGACTGGGTTATGATATAGTAACAACTCCCAAAATCTCAAAGGCTTTACACAACAAAAATTTACTTCTCACTTAACATTCTATGCTATCCATAGGTAAGCAAATTTGGCCAGTCAGGAAACAAAGCTATGGAGTAATCTTCATCTCAGATGTTGCTGTTTGCTAGGCTAAAGCGTAGCCTGAGATCTGTAAGGTCTTATTAGGCAACAGAGTACTTGACCTAGAATTAAAACACACCAGGTTTCTCAAGTCAAAATGACTACATTTATCCATGTGGCCACATCTAACCACAAGAAAGGAGAAAAAGTGCAAACTAAACTTGTAGCCAGAAGGGGGAGTCAGAAATATTAAGAGAAGAATGTTAATGACTACCACAGGATAAAATCCAAAGAGAAACCAAAGTAAGTTTTTATATTAAATAAGGATAAATTAAAGGATAAATTAATACTAAGGTGAAAATATTTTAAAAAAATAAGAAATAGAAGTTATGTCCGTAAAAATGGTAAAGGAGTTTCCAAAAGCCTATCCTGTCACAAAAACAGCAAATAAACTGGTAAGAAAAATATGATAATCAACTATCTCAGAATTCTGGAAACTAAACAAAAGTTTACAGCATCCAAAAGAATGACTAGTCCAAATATAGATTATTATAAATAGTGATGTTGTTTTTAGTCCTGACAGTAACCACTAAGAAACTAAGAATATATATAGTAAAAGAAATAAGGAGATCAAAAGTGGGCCTGGAAAATATTTAACATAAAAGAATGTAGTAATGTAGGAATTGAGGAATAAAACAATATAGGACATGTAGAAGACAAAGAGCAAAATGGCAGAAGTAGGTCTTTATCAGTAATCACATAAAATACAAATGGTTTTAATTGTCCAATTAAAAGAAAGAGATTAGAAGAACAGATTTAAAAAGGAAAAATCTAGTTCAACTGTATGCTGCCTGTGAGAGACTTACATTAGATCCAAAGACAAAAATAGGTTGAAAGTAACAAGATGGTAATAGACATGCAGGCAAACAGCTACCAAATGAATGATGGAATGGCTATCCTAATATCAGACCAAATAAATTTAAGATAAAAATTGTTACAAAAGACAAAAGAGAACATTATATGATGACAAAAGGTCTAATCCATCCAGAATATATAAAAATTTAAAATTTATCAGCACTTAACAACAGGGCTCAAGACCTATGAAGCAAAAATGGATAAAACTGAGTGGAGAAATAGTCAACAATGATAGAGAATTCAATAACCCACTTGGAATAATGGATCAAACGACTGGAGAAAATAGAAACAAGGAATTAGAAGACTTGAACAACACTTGAAACCAACCAGACCAAACACAAATATTAACAACTCAAACCAACAATAGTAGAATGCACATTATTTTCAGAGACACATGGAACATTTCCCAGGCTAGATTATAAAACAAATCTTATTAAATCTAAAAGATTAAACTCATACAAGGTATCTTCTCTGACCAAAGTGGAATAAAATTGCTAATCAATAGTAGAAGGAAAAATGGGCAATTGAAAACATATGTGGAAATTAAGCAATGCACTTTTAACCAACATGGTCAAAGAAAATTCAAAAGGGATATTAGAAAATACTATGGGACAAATGAAAAAAAAATGCAATATACCAAATGGCATAGGATCTTATAAAAGCAATAGTCAGAGGAAGATTTATAGTTGGAAATGTCTACATTAAAAAAAAAAGAACAGAAAAATCTCAAATTATCAATCTAACCTCCCACTTTAAGGACTTAGAAAAAAATAAGAGTGAACTCAACCAAAAGCAAGCAGAAAGAAGGAACTAATTAAGGTTAGAGAGGAGATAATTAAGTTGACTAGTGAACAGAAAAACGGAGAACAAATAAAACCAAAAGTTGGGTTTTTTTCTCCCAAAACATCAACATTTTCAAACCATTAGCTAGACTGACCAAGAAAAAAACAAAGACTCAAATTACCAAAATCGGTAATGCAAATCATGACATTGCTACAGACCTTACAGAAATAAAAAAAGGATTATAAGAAAATATGATGAAAAATATGTACTCCAAAAAAATTAAATAATCTAGATGATATGAAAAAAATCCTAGAGGCACATAAACACAAACATGAACTGAAGAAGAAATAGAATGTGTTGTCTGAGTAGTCCTGTAACAGAGAGATTTAATTAATAATATTAATAATAATAAAACAACTTCCAACAAAGTAAAGCTCAGGACCAAATCCATTCTGGTGAGTTTTACTGGTAAATTCTATGAAACATTTAATGAAGAATTAACAGCAATTTCTCTAAAACTCTTTTAAAAAAATAGAAGAGCTATATTTCCTAATTTCTTCTATAAAGTCCATTTTATCTTGATACCAAAGACAAATACATCACAAGAAAACTACAGACCATATACTTTATGAGTATAAATAAAAATTATTCAACAAATATGAGAAAGCTATATTCTTCCAGCATTAAAAGGATTATACACCATGACCAAATGGAATTTATCTCAGAAACGGAAGGATAGTTCAACATATAAAAATAAATAAATTTAATAGATTATAATGTATTATTCCACACTCTTACAAAAAAAAGGACAAAAAAGCACAAACATTTTAAGTGATGTAGGAAAATATTTGACAAAATCCAACATTTTTAATGATAAAAACATTCAACGATCTAGGAATAGAAAAGAACTTTCTCAAAACTATAAAGTATAGCTATAAAAATTCATAACTAAGATTATACATAATGGTGAAAGATTGAATATTTTCCCATAAGATCAAGAACAAGAAAATAATGTTTGTTCTTATCATTTTTATTCCTCAACGTTGTACTGGAAGATCTAGTCAGGGATATAGAGTAAGAAGAACTAGAAGACATCAAAATTGGAAAGAGAGAGAGGGAAAACTATATTCACAGATGGCATCATCTTGCATATAAAAATCTTAAAAACTGTTAGAGCTAATAAATTCGGAAAAGTTATAGGATAAATTTCAGTATTAAAAATCATTTCTATAAATTAATAATGAACAATCAGAAAATAAAATTAAAACAATTCTACTTACAAAAGTATCAAAGAAAATACTAGTAAATTTAACCAAGAACATGCAAAACTTACCCCCTAAAAACTATGAAATATTGTTGAAATAAATTTTAAAATATCTAAATAAATAAAAGGCCCTCTGCAGTTTATATGTTGAAAATCTTAATATCATTTGTATGGCAAAAATCTCCAAATTAATTTATGGATTCAATGTAAGTCTCATCAAAATTTCAGCTGCATTTTTTTTCAGAAATGGACAAGCTCATCTTAAAATTCATATAGAATTGCCAGAATTTCAAATAAGCCAAAAGAATCTTGAAAATGAAAATCAAAGGTGGAGGACTCAAATATTCTGATTTCAAAACTTAGTACAAAGCTGCATTAATATGTGGCATATTGATAGGCACATAGATCAATGGAATAAAATTGAGAATCCAGAAAGAAACCCAGACATTAATTTTCAATAAGGGTCCCAAGACTATTAAATGTGACAGGAATGATCTAACAGTCTAACAAATGGTGCTGGGACAACTGAATGACCACAGGTGAAATAATGAAATTAGAACCTTGTCTCACACTATATAAGAAAAAATTAATTCAAAATGATCAAAGACCTGAATTTAATACCTGAAATTCTAAAACTCTTATAGGAAAATTAATAGGAGTAACATTTTATAACTGAGGATTTGGCAGTGGATTCTTAGATATAATGCTAAAATCACAAGCTAAAAAAAATAGGCAAACTGGACTTCATTAAAATTAAATACTTTGTTCATCAAAAGAAATATCAATAAAGTTAAAAGACAACCCACAGAATGTGGGAAGATATTTGTAAATCTATATATATTTAATAAGGGCCTAGTATCCAGATTATATAAAGAATACTCACAGCTCAACAACAAAAAGACAACCCAATTTAAAAATGAACAAAGGCTTTAATAGACAACTTTCCAAAATAGCATGCATTTGGCCAATAAGTACATGAAAAGATACTCAACATCGTTAACTATTAGGGAAATGCAAACCGAAAACCACAAAGAAAACTACTTCACACCTACTAGTTTAGCTATAAAAGAAAGAAAAATAAGGGTTGGCATGGATGTGGAGAAATTTGAAGTCACATGGAATGCTGTTGGTAATGCAAAATGATGCAGCCATTCTAGAAAATAGTTTGTAAATTCCTGAAAATGTTTAACATATAATTAATATATAACCCAGAAATTCCGCCTAGATATCTACCGAAGAGAACTGAAAATAGGTGTTCAGACATTTGTACGTCAATAGAAGCATAATTCAAAATTGCCAGAAAAAGCGGAAACACCCCCAAATGTCCATCTACTGACAAATATAGAAACAGAGTGGTATATCCATATAATGCAATATTATCCAACTATAAAAATTATAAAAACCTTATCCGCGCTACCACATAGATGAACCTTGAAACCATCATGGTAAGTGAAATAAGCCAGACACCAAAGGCCTCACATTGTTTAATTCCATTCATATAAAGTGTCTAGAATAAGCCAGTCCATACAGACAGAAAGCAGATTGGTGGTTGCCATGATTGGGGAATGGTAGAATAGAAAGTGACTCCTTATTGAGTATAGGGTTTCCTTTTCACGTGATAAAATATTCTGTAATTAGATAGTTGTGATGGTTGCACTACATTGCAAATGTATTAAAGTCACTGAATTGTACACTTTAAAATGATGAAAATGGTGAATCATGTAGGAATTTTATCTCAAGCAAATATAAATAAATACATGTAAAAATAAACCTTTGTCTACTATAAAGTGACATATGAATATTCATTTTAGTATTATTCTAGTTTCAATGAATGTACTTCATTACAATATTTAACACAAGGGCAAGAAAAGCTCTAGAGGAAGATCCTGATGTCAATTTTAGACACAGAGAGTTGAACATTACATCAAATAATAAAGGGGGTGCTGAGACTAGAGACAGATATATGGAATATATAAGCATATTGTTGAAAGCTGAATACACGGAATTGAAGGAAATTTCTCATGTAAAGTGAAAAGAAACGGGCCTGTGACAAAGCCCTGAGGATATAAGCACTTTAGACGCAGGCAGTAGGAGAGTGGAAAACAATGGGTCTTATCACGAATGCCAAAGAAAGATAGTATTCCATGGAAAGAATAGACAGAATTACTGAAACTTGCCCATTTGTCTAAATAGGAAATACATTTTTATTGTAAAAAATTTAAGTAATATTGATTGTGTTCAGTTCACTTACACTCCTGGAACGGAAAGTAGGATCCGTGTGATTATTTATTTACTTATTTACTTATTTATTTATCTGATACAGGGTCTCACTCTGTTGCCCAGGCTGAGTGCAGTGGTGTGATCACGGCTCATTGCAGCCTCAACATCCCCAGGGTCAAGTGCTTCTCCCATCTCAGCCTCCTGAGTAGCTGGGACTACAGGCACACGACATGATGGCTGGATAATTTTTTGTATTTTTTGTGGAGATGGGGGTCTCTCTGTTGCCCAGGCCAGTCTTGAACTCCCTAGCTCAAGTGGTCCTTCCTCCTCAGCCTCCCAAAGTGCTGGAACTACAGGCATGAGCCACCATGCCCGGCCAGCCTAACTTAAATAAAACGAATTTTCAAATTTCATTCCACTCAAAACTTACTAACCACCAAGTGGTAAATACCGTGCATGTGTGTGCACGCACACACACACACATTCACTTCACTTATGGTTTAATTCAAATTTCCTAAAGAACAGAGGCAGTAACCAAGTTGAAGAAAATTTACAGAAGCATTAAATTATATTCACTGGCTTAATGATTTTAAAGATGAGGGAAATTAACATGACTAGCAATTTTGATCAAATTTCAAGAGGATCACGTGTAATGTATAATGGTGTATGTGTATGTGCACGTGCACATGTACACAACTATTAAATAGTATAACTTGAATATGAAACCAGGATTTTGGGAGCCTATGCCAAGGACAATTGTACAACATTTCCTATATTGATTCACAAATGGGAAGTTGTTTGAAGAAGACTGAGTTGCTTCACTAAACCAATGAAGGCTGGGGACATGTAGGAGCCAGTTCATCTGGCTTCACATTTGTTACCAATGGAAGTGAGCGGAACTTTTTTTTTTTTTTTTTAATTTTAATCCCAGGACTAAGGCAGCTATTGTTAGGAGACAGGTAAGGAGCGGTGTCTAAGCAAGGGATGGGCTTGCCATTTCCAGCTGGTTCTGAAGAAGAGGAAATTGTGAACTGAGCAGGACCTTGTGCTATTTCTACTACAATATACCTTCCCAGGATTAGTCATTTTACTCATCCTGCTGAGGACAAAATAGATGGAGGAAAACACATCTACAGGTAGTCACATGGAAGCTTCACTTCTGTGTTGCTTTTCCATGTTTAGTATGACGGTTACAAAACAAACTCTCCTCAGAAGGCTCTGGTTGAGAAGAAAACATTCGAAATTATTCTAACATTATTTATTATATTGTTCTAAAATTATATGCTCATACTTTAGAATTACTTGAACTGCCATGGATCTGTAATGGTGCGCTAAACTTTCTGATGACAATTGTGTTTTTATCAATTTTTCTTTTCATTTCTAATGGATTTTGCTTTATACAGTTTTCATGAAATGTAATTTGTCAGCAAAAGGTTCATGATTGTTGCAGGCTTTTGTGGATTTGTATCTTTTAATCAATATAAAACTACCTTTTTCATCGCAGTACATCCTCTTTACCTTCTCTATTCTGTCTCATACTAATTTTACCACACCTATTTTCTTTTGGCATTTGTTTGATAAACCTTTGCTTGTCATCTTACTTACTGCCTTTGAAATTTTTTTCTGTTTGGATTTTTTTTTAAATAGAACTGGAAGTTGTTATTGTACACCATGTGGTAAAGTAACTTTTAAAAGAAAGATTTATTATTCCATATATGGGCATGTATCTTATGTTGTTTATTGTTTCTATACTCTTCTATTATGCTTTTAGGCATACTTCCAGTTTATATTTAGATCTGCATTTTGTTGTAAATGTCTATTTTTTGTTCTCAATTATTTTCTGCGTGATTAGACTCTAAATGTAAATGCTGTTAGGTATTTCAATTTTTCCTTAAAGTTTAAAAATGCAAATATCACAATGAAAGTAAATTATTTCTTAAAATGCCATTTTAAAAATAGATGTGTTTGGACATTCTTCTATTCTTTAAATCTGTCCTCCAATTTTTTTTAATCTAGATTGTGGTTATAAATATAATACTTTATTAACAATTCTTTGTCTTTTTCATTGATTTAAAATTCTTCAATACATTCAAAGATCATAAGCTAATTAATTTTGGAGTTCATCTCAAAATATTTAGGGTCACAATTATTTGGTGAAAATTGGATTTTGCTTTTATTGTTTTTGCATAAGTCTTCAAGCAATTTATCCATAAAAGATACATGTTTCTTAAGTTCATGCTAATCTCAAGATGTCTTACTATCTTTTGTTTTCACAGACCAGCAACAGAATAACTATTAATATATATATTTACAAAGTGTAATTATGTATGTACAAAGTGCAAATATATGTATATATATATATATCAAATACTATGTAAGTGTTATAATTTCAAATGTTAACATTTATCTTTACATTCTTAAACATTCCAGGTATTTAATATTCTTATATATATTTGGGATTTTTAGACAAGGATGAAAACAGTTGGATTTTGGTTTAGTTATCAATAGACTAAATTGTTTTCTTAAATGTTTATACTTTTTTCTTTAACAATTTCACCATGTCATTTATAGTTACAATTTAATATCCAACTATTTTTATAAACATAATATACAATTTCAATTTTAAGGCCAATGTATTAGTAATTTTGACAATTTCATTAATTCATTTGCTTCAGCTCCATCTCTCCTTTAGAAATTACTTTTTATTTACTGATCACTTGAATATTTTCTCTTTAAATATTTTTTCATATTATACTGCCTAAATATGATATTCATCAAGAAATTCATATCTCCTGCAGAAGTCTTATCTTCTCTTAAAAGTCTTCATTAGTTCTTCAAGGGTGATAACTGGATTTTTCTTCTACTTGTCTTTCCACATTTTAAATTGTTCCCTATTCCTAACTGATGTCACACTCTAAATTTTATTAGAAACCTGGTTAATATCTTCTTTTTATCTGTATATTGTTATACATCTATATCAAAAGGAAGCAGCTCCCCTGCTTTCTCAGGGTTTGAAATTTAATTTTTTTATCTATGTCATAAATTATATTTTCCGAATATATCTTTAGGGAATTAGGAAGGACTTCCATTTAGTACATATTAATTGGCTAAAATATCACACTAACTTTTCTCAGACAAGAAACTTTGGAAGGTGGGCAAGATGTATTTTAAAATATTGAAAAGTCTTCGAATACAATTTGATAATTTACTACCAGGCAAAAATGTCAGTGAGGGCAGGGAACTGCTGAAGAATTCAGAGTTGAAGTAGTTTTAACCCTGAAAATATTTGCAAAATCTGGGGAAATTAAGCCTATGTTCATATGACCTGAAGGGATATATGAAGAAAAAATAAACCACATACAATTTAGTGTGTCACGTAACCCAGATATAAATCTGACCTTCCTACATACCTGCAAGGTTAATCAAAGAAATTACCTTGGTGCTGAGTTATGCAGGAGTTAATAAAGGTCCCTGAGGAATTATAACTGAGATGGCCTTCCCATAGATTTTTTTTTTACATATAATTCATATTAGCTTTTGGTAAATAAAACCTGAAACCTTGATTTTAATTTAAAGTGGTCCTGGGCCAATAGCTCCCCTATGTTCATTTTGGCAACAAAGGAGAAATCCTATCTGGAGAATTGCACCTGTATCGTAGACCACGGAAATTCCCAGAAATTATGCTCTGAGTAAAATGAGCAACATACAGTTAGAAATCACTACTTTTTCCCAGCACTTTGGGAGGCCGAGGCGGGCGGATCACGAGGTCAGCAGATCGAAACCATCCTGGCTAACACGGTGAAACCCCGTCTCTACTAAAAATACAAAAAAATTAGCCAGGCGCGGTGGCGGGCGCCTGTAGTCCCAGCTACTCGGGAGGCTGAGGCAGGAGAATGGCGTGAACCCGGGAGGCGGAGCTTGCAGTGAGCCGAGATCGCGCCACTGCACTCCAGCCTGGACGACAGAGCCAGACTCCGTCTCAAAAAAAAAAAAAAAAAAAAAAAAGGAAAAAAGAAATCACTACTTTTGCAATGATTTTAAGTCCCCATAAACACAAAAAAGCAGATATGATAGGCAATTCATCAATTCACAAAATGTCTTATGTTGGTATTAGCTCCAACACTTAAAAACTAACATGAATCAGTCTATTTGAAGAAAAAATGAAAGTAAACTTTGAAAGTGTTCATAGAGAAAAAAATAACAGTAGATTTTTTTAAAATTTGAATATTTAGAAATGGAAACTAACATAGAAATTAAACATTCACAAGAGAAACTTCTGCATCCAGTGATATAGCTGGTGCTGTATATACCCTCTGAAGATTAATAACTAGAAAATTGGACAATACTGTTTGCAGATATCAAACATGGAAGAGCGTAGGGCTATATTTATTTCCCAAGAGAAGTACTCAATTGGCATCAATTATTCTCGTATTTCCCCTTAAGACACTTTCCGGATTGGCCAGAAAGGGTAATACAAGCAAAAAAACCCCACTGTATCACTAACTAAAGGAGGTTGAGTTTGAAAATCTGGGTGGGTGAGCCAACTAGAATTCTTGGGAAAAAAGAGAGGAGGAAGCTACACAGATAAAGAGCTCTGTAAATTCATAAAGGGTTACCTGAGTGTTTGGGTTAACAATCACTTGAAAACGTATGTGGTGAAATTGCCCAAGGCCAGGCAAAAATAAACCTATAGTGGGGAGAAAAGCAACAACCAACCAACCAACCAATCAATCAAACAAACAAACAAAAAACTGAAGAGCTATAAGCTAGAAATGTTTCCAGGATTTACACAGGGCTGAGGACTGTGTGAGTTCCAAATTAGCAGAATGAAGAGACGTTGTTGACCAACATTAATTTCGTTAGGATAGACTTTGAAAGTGCTGTTGTACCTTAGTAGTCCTAGAGCAAACTCTAGCTTATGCACTAACTACACTGAAAAATGAGGCTCTAATGGATCAAATAGATCTGCAAGCCACTTAAATGCCTGACAATATATACTCTACAATCATTAAAATAAGACAACAAAATTCAAACAGTTTATAATGTAATACACCTATGTTCAATATCAAATAAAAAGTACTAGACATAATAATAAACAGGAAAATGTGACTCAAAGATAAGAGAAACATCAAATCATAGAAAAAAACAGATAAAATTGGTATAAAATAACTTTAAAACCTCTATTGAAAATGTGCTCAAAGATTAAAGGAAATGAGAATGTAAGAAAAAAGGAAATGAAAAATTTGAAGAGAATTAAATGGGAATGATAGTTGAAACAATCTGAAATGAAAACACATTGTATTGTTTGTCAGAAGATAGAAGATAGTGTAAGAAAGGATCATAAAGGCATTGCAATATAAATCATCCGAACTGAAACATGGAGAGAAAAGAAAATGAAAAAGAAATTGGCAGGGACTTAGAGACTTGTTGGAATATATCAAAGTGTGTAGGATTCATGTTATTGAATTCCAAGAAAAGAGGAGGTACAGAAGAGATATCCAAGAATATAATAGCTGAAATATTTCCAAATTTGAAGAAAACTTTAAGCCACAGATTCAAGAATCTCAGTGATATCCCAAAATAATGAATGTAATGAAAGCCACACCAACACACATTATACAGATATTATAATCAAATTGCTGAAAACTAGTTAAAAAGATAAAATCTTTAGAGCCATCAGAGAAGAAGAAAGATACATTATTGTTATTCTTATTAACTAGACTTGTATAGGGCAGCAGAAAGAAAAGGAGGAAAGGCCGGGCGCAGTGGCTCACGCCTGTAATCCCAGCACTTTGGGAGGCCTAGGCAGGTGGATCACCTGAGGTCAGGAATTCGAGACCAGCCTGGACAACATGGTGAAACCCTGTCTCTACCAAAAATGCAAAAATTAGCCGGGTCTGGTGGCGGGCACCTGTAATCCCAGCTACTCGGGAGGCTGAGGCAGTAGAATGGCTTGAACCCGGGAGGCTAAAGTTGCAGTGAGCTGAGATCGCGCCACCGCATTCCAGCCTGGGTGACAAGAGCAAAACTGTCTCAAAAAAAAGAAAAAAAAGAAGAAAAGGAGGGAAATAATGTTAATGCTTGAAGATAGCACACCTTTCCTTTTGCTAGACCTTTATTGTGGTAGTTTGTGTTGACTTGGTTGGGTTGAGTTTGATGTTTGTTGTTGCTATAATTACTCTCAGTGCAACAGAAGCTTTAAATCCTTCTAGTAATATCTTTTTTTATGGTGGAGCAAATTTTGCAGAGAATTTTTCTTAACGTCCAGTCCCTGCTTGGCTTTATGCTTTTCATTGCATAAAAGTTGCATTCCACCGTTAATGTTTACCTTATCCTTATTTAGCATGGTTGTAGGGGAAGACTGTTGATATTCTCTGACTTTCTGATTAAGTCTCACTCTTAAGCAGGTAGTGTGAGTGTGTGTGTCTTGGGATGGTGTCCTTTACAAATCTTTCTACCTCTCATCCAGGTATATTGCTGGGCCTAGCACTTATTTCTGCCACAGCCCTAAGAATTTCTTTTTCCTGTTTCTCTTCCTCAACTACAGTGAACTTTGTCCTACGTGGAGCTTCCATGTGCAGCATGCGGGAGATACCATTTCACTCCCAGTGGAAATGGGGTTCTGCTGTGTTATTAGGGTACAGTTTTGTCTTTCCACCTACAGAATAAGGCTGTGTTTAATACCAGAAACAAAGGAGATAGTTCTAGGTAGAGTTTGAGAAGTATCTGCTCTTCCCCTCCCACAGCTAGCATCACTAGGAAACTTTCTCAAGATTTTTATGTGTCTTACCTGTGATAGTCTGGTAAAGTTCATGGAAGAAAAGTCTACTGGGGGTGTAAATCCCATATGTCTGCCACCTATGGGGACTTCATACTCCCACACTAGTCCCTACTTGATTTTTAGGAATTTGTTATTAATAATAACTAGCTGAATCTTCTTAGTGCCAATGTCATAAATATTACATTCATTGACATTTCTCCAAGGCAGTCAAATGCTTAGGTCTGGCTTCTCCATACAGGCATCTATCTCTATCCTGATATTTGGAAATTGTTTGCCCTGGACCTCAGCACTTTGATGGGATCAAGAAAAGTTGTTATTTTGCAGTATATACAAATGCTTTTCTCATTGCAAATGGGGGAGTGATGCTCTTTACAACTCTCTATATCTCAGAACAGAAACTGGAAGCTGAATTCCATCACACATGTTTTAGGTATCTTTAGGTATTCACCTAGGCATCAAAATTTGTATTAGTTACTTACTGCTCCTTTAAAAATGCCTCAAAATATAGTGGCTTAAAATACCACAAATTTACTTTCTAAATTTCTATGAGTCAGGATTCTGGATGTTATTTAGATGGGTACCTCTGACTCACGGCCTTGAACAATGTCTCAATGAGAGTGTTAGAAGGGTCTGGGTCTCACCTGAAGCCTCAACATGGGAAGCTCACTCGTGTGGCTGTTGTCAGGATTTGGTTCCTCGTTTTTTGTTGGACTGAAAGCTTTTATTTCTCACTGGTTGAGAAAGTTAGAGATATGGGAGGGAGAGAAGAGGGAGGAGAGAAGTGGGAGAAGGTGAGGGAGAGAGCAAGAAAGCATGCACATACTATAGCAGGACAAATGCTAGAGGCTCTTACTGATCTTATTTCTTCTAAAGTGATATGCCATTACTTTTGTCCTGTTCCATTAGAAGTATATCAATGGCTACAGGACAAAATCAAGATAATAGGTGATATAATTTGGCTGTGCCCAAATCTCATCTTGAACTGTAGCTCCCATAATTCCCACGTGGCAGGTAGGGACCCGGTGGGAGAAAATTGAATCATGGGGGTGGTTTCCCATGCACTGTTCTATGGTAGTGAATAAGTCTCATGAGATCTGATGGTTTGATAAGGGGTTTCCCCTTTTGCTTGACTCTAATTCTCTCTTGTCTACCACCACGTAAGATGTGCCTTTGGCCTTCCACCGTAATTCTGAGGACTCCTCAGCCACATAGAACTGTGAGACCATTAAACCTGTTTTTCTTCATAAAATATCCAATCTTGGGTATGTCTTTATCAGCAGCATGAAAATGGACTAATACAGTAAATCAGTACTGGCAGAGTAGGGTGACACTGTAAAGATGCCCAAAAATGTATAAGCAATTTTGGAACTGGGTAACAGGCAGAGGTTGGAACAGTTTGGAGGGCTCAGAAGAAGACAGGAAAATGTGGGAAAATATGGAACTTGCTAGAGACTTGTTGAATGGCTTTGACCAAAATGTTGATAATGATATGGACAATGAAATCTAGGCTGAGGTGGCCTCAGATGGAGATGAGAAATTTGTTGGGAACTGGAGTAAAGGTGACTCTTGCTATGCTTTAGCAAAGAGACTGGCAGCATTTTGCACCTGCCCTAGATGTATGTGGAACTTTGAACTTGAGGGAGAGAGCATAAAATGGAAACAGAGCATAACAGTTTGGAAAATTTGCAGCTTAACAATGTGATAGAAAAGAAAAACCCATTTTCTGAGGAGAAATTCAAGCTGGGTGTAGAAATTTGCGTAAGTAACAAGAAGCCAAATGTTGATCACCAAGACAATGGGAAAAATGTCCTCCAAAGCCTGTCAGAGACGTTTGCAGTAGCCCCTCCCATCACAAGCCCAGAGGCTTAGGAGGGAAAAATGGTTTCCTGGGCTGGGTCTAGGGCCCTCCTTCTGTGTGCAACCTAGGGACTAGGTGACTGGCGTCCCAACCACTCTAGTCTTGGTTACAAGGGGCCAAGGTACAGCTCAGACTATCACTTCAGAGGGTGCAAGCCTGAAGCCTTGGCAGCTTCCACATGCTGTTGAGCCTGTGGGTGCAGAGAAGAACTGAGATCTGAAAACCACTGCCTGGATTTTAAAGGATGTATGGAAATGTCTGGATGTCCAGGCAGAAGTTTTCTGCAGTGGTGGGCCCTTATAGAGAACCTCTGCTAGGGCAGTGTGTAAGGGAAATGTGGGGTTGAAGGCCCCACACAGAGTCCCTGCTGGGGCACTGCCTAGTGGAGCTGTGAGAAGAGGGACACCATTCTCCAGAATCCATAATGGTAGATCCCCTGACAGCTTGAACCGTGCACCTGGAAAAGCCACAGACACTCAACACCAGCCTTTGAAACCAGCCAGTGGGGAGGCTGTGCCCTGCAAAGCTACAGGGGCAGACCTTCCTAAGACCATGGGAACCCATTTCTTGCATCAGAGTGACCTGGATGTGAGAAATGGAGTCAAAGGAGATCATTTTGGAGCTTTAAGATTTGACTGCCCTGCTGGATTTCGGACTTGCATGGGGCTTTAGCCCCTTCACTTTGGCCAATTACTTGCATTTGAAATGGCTGTATTTACCTCATGCCCGCAGCCTCATTGTATCTAGGAAGTAAATAACTTGCTTTTGATTTTACAGGGTCATAGGTGGAAGGCTCTTGGCTTGTCTCAGATGAGACTTTGGACTGTGGACTTTTGAGTTAATGCTGAAATGAGTTAAGGCTTTGGGGAACTGTTGGAAAGGCATGTTTGGTTTTGACATGTGAAGACATAAGATTTGGGAGGGGCCAGAGGCAGAATGATATGGGTTGGCTGTGTCCCCACCCAAATCTCATCTTGAATTGTAGATCCCATAATTCCCATGTGTTGTGGGAGGGACCCAGTAGGAGATAAATGAATCGTGAAAGTGATTTCCCCTGTACTGTTCTCATGGTAGTGAATAAGTCTTACAAGGTCTGATGGTTTGACAAGGGGAAACCCCTTTTGCTTGGCTCTCATTCTCTCTTGTCTGCTGCTGTAAGAGGTGGCTTTCACTTTCCACCATGATTGTAAGGCCTCCCCAGCCACGTGCTACTGTGAGTTCATTAAACCCCCTTTTTAAAAAAAATTACCCAGTCTTGAGTATATCTTTATTAGCAGCATGAACACAGATTAATACAATAGGATTACCAAGGGTATGGATATCAGGGTGCAGAGAAAATTGAGAACAATTTTAGAGACTGCCTTTCTCAGAGCAGAGGAAGGAAATAATAAAGTTAAGAGTATATACCCATGAACTAGGATTTAGAGAATGAGAAAAATCAGTCGATCTGGAAGTTGGCTGGTTCTTGAAAAATATTACTTAGATTGATAAATCTGAAGCTGGATTTACCAAGAATAAAAGAATTATTAAAGTATATATTGAGAACAAGGATAGAAATATACCTACAAATTCTACTCATATTAAAAGAATAATACAATAGTAAAACAATGCTAATAAATATTACAACTTAGATAATATGGACAAATTCTTTGAATGACACAAATTATAACACTGACCCAAGGAGAAATAGAAAATTCAAAAAATCTTTGTAGGCTCTCTAATGTGTTCTCTTCTTCCATTCCTGATATTATTCATTTGTTTCTTTTATTACTTACTTATTCATTGTTCATTGGTTGATTGGCTGGAGGTTTATAACTTCTATGGACTCTTTTTTTTTTTTTTTTTGAGATGGAGTCTCACTCTGTCACCCAGGCTGGTGTGCAGGAGTGCAGTGGTGTGGTCTCAGCTCACTGCAACCTCTGCCTTACGGGTTCAAACGATTCTCCCACCTCAGCCTCCTGAGTAGCTGGGACTACAGGTGCATGCCATCACACCCAGCTAATTTTTGTATTTTTAGTAGAGATGGGGTTTCACCATGTTGGCCAGGCTGGTCTCAAACTCCTGACCTCATGATCCACTGGCAACAGCCTCCCAGCGTGCTGGGATTACAGGCGTGAGCCACTGCACCTGGCCTGATTCTTCCAAAGTAAGATATTTTTATTCCACTGATTTTCTTTGTTTCCTATGCTTTATGTTATTAACTTTTCTTTTTATCATTAATTGTATGCTTCTATTTTTTCCAGATCTAACTTGTTCTTCTATTTCCGTTTCTTAAGTTGGAGAGTTAGCAATTGGCTCCTACTCCCTTTTTGAAATTATTGTTGTTATTTTTCTTTTCAGGATCAGATCTGAAGGAGTATCTTCATGTTAGGATGTGCTATTCTCCTGGCAAAAGGAAAGTGCAAAAGACTTGGTGGAAATATAAAGTGGCTTTTAAAGCACCTGCTTTATCTCTGCCAACCTTTCAGTGTCCAAAGTAAATTGTATGGTGAAGCTCTACATCAGTAGGACAGGGAACCATATGTTTCCCATAGGAGGTGCTCTAAGTCAAATGAATGTGGGTATATAAGTCTTTAATGGAAGGAGGAAATACCTCTTCTGACAAAAATGAAACCTTTGACAATGTCACCATTGTATTAAAACTGCTTTCATCATTTTAAGAACACAATTTAAGAAACAATGGGAGCATTTAAGTGTTCTTTTTTCTAAACTTTTCTGTGTACTTTTTCACTATTGACTATTTTCTTCTATTCAAAACTTTCTATTTTCTTTTCTATCTGATTTTTCAATTATTCATAAGACTAATGCTTCTATCATGTCTCCATATTTTCTCAGAAAATTGAACTCTATTTTTTAATCTGGTTATGCCTTTCCCCCCACATTCCACACATAGTAGCTCTCTTCTTTTTTTCTGAATTTAGAATATATTTTTAAATAATTAAATTTTTCTACTTTTAAAGTAATACATATTTAATAAAGAGTTCTTGAAAATTAGAAAAGTACACAAGCACACATACCCACAAAACATAAATGCATACAAAATAAGTTTTCTATTATCTTCTTTTATTAACATGCTTTACTCTATACATTGCTAAGGTTTGATTCACTGGAAGTTTTTTTTTTAATACATATGGGGTCTTTTAATTAAAAACCTCATACTATGTAGCTTGTTTCTTTATATATATAAAATCATTTTCATGTAAATATGGTATTTCTGAAATATGATTTTGAATGTCTTTGTATTATTCTATTTCAATTTATTTTTATAATTATTTATCAACTTCCATTTCTACATTATGTGGTTTCTTGTTTTTATGTTGTTATAAATGACACTGCAGCACACAGGATTTTTGTACATGTGTATGCTCATATGCATAACCTTACTATATTTATATGTATCTTTATTATCATAATTAATTTTAAGATACATTTGTAAATAGATATATTTTTGAGAGTTGTAGACAATTTCCGTAAGAGAAGAATGTAATAATTTACCCTATCTAACAGCATATGCTGATTTCCATTTTATTTCCTTGACAAAGCCAGATATTACTTTTTGTTTTAGTAATCTAAGAGGTAAAGTTTAATATACAATTTTATTGTGTGTTTAATTTATGACAATTATGGTTAACATTTTTCCATATATAATTGCACATTTGCAATTATGAATGATTTTTTAAAGTTCATTGTTAACTGGGCTACTTTTTCTTATACCTGCAATACTTATAAGTGTACAAACAATTTTTCATATCCAGTTTTTGAATTACAAAAGTGACAGAAGCTTATTGGAAATATCTAAATGCACTAAGGCATTTAAAATAATATCAGTAGTGTAGATTTTATGCAAAATCGGACAGAGTAAGCCTGAATCTCTGGGACTTCCTCCCCTAATGAAATATAAGAAAAAGTAGTTGAAAACATTTTCAGCAGCAGCACCTCCCCCCCAAAAAATGACTAATTTTGTAAGAAAATTTTAAAAACAGGAAGGCTAATTGAGACCAGCATCAGGACTTGAATTCCTGCTCCTTTCTTTATTCCAAAATTCTTCAGTGAAATGAGCTATATCAACAGAATTGTGAGCATTTCCTCTAATGTGAATGTCTAGCAGAAGAGACAGAAGTCAAGAAAATCATGTTGAGAACAGAAAAACTAAAAACCTTTAGAGACTCTGAGAAGAGATGGAATAGGCTGATGAAGGTTGCTACAGTTCAGTGATCTTCACTAAATTTGAGGAAAGCACCAAAGTCCATATGTGTGAAATACATCCTTTCCTGAGTCAAGTATAGCCTGGGTTTGATTATTAAATAAAAATCTTAGGAGAGAAAACAAAGCCCAGATATCCAAGGGATGCATGAATTGCCATAAAATTCACTTTAAACCTTCACATTAAACCCACATAAAATGTGCTTAAATTCAAGAATGTGTTGGATGTTGTAAAATGGAGAATTAGATGGATACTTTAGAAAGTAGTGTAGAAAAGTAATGAAATAAATAATTGCCAAGAAATTTCCCAAATGTAATGAAACACAGAAATTTACAGCTACAGGTTATTAAATGAACACCAAAGAAGCCCATGATATAAGACAATAATTCAGTAACAAAATGGCAAGCCACAGACTGGGAGAAACATTTGCAAAGTATGTATCTTACAAGGGAAATATACACAGAACATGCAATAAAACATCAATAAAAAGACAAAATATGTTAATAGACATGTCACAAAAGAAGATTTGCATAAGGCAGATAAAGAACTTGAAAAAAAAGTCATCTGAACAAATGCAAATTAAAACAACAGTGAATGTTCTGCTAAAAATGTAGGAAGCTGGAAAGGGCATTTTTCCCAAAGTTACAAAATCATGAAAATAGCTAAATGACCTACAAAATTACAACTTTTCTGGAACCCATCACAAAGCTGAGCTTTTAGGGTATCCAATAACCTAAAATAGAAGAAAACAGAGGAGGCGCCACAATGATATGGGATATAATTGATTGCTTATCTTGGACAGATGCCAGATATTGTACAAAACTGAGAATGTTTCCCTTCACCACATTACTGTCCCCATCCTAAAGACAAAGTAACATGAATGGATTTTGAAGCCTGTGGTCTTCTAAGGTGCTACCATAACAACCACAATGCCAAACCTTGATCTAATCATGACTACAGTTGACTCTTGAACAAAAGGGGTTTGAACTGTGTGAGTCCACTTATACATGAACTTTCTTCTGCTTTTCCTACCCCGACACAGTGAGGCAAATTCTTCTTTTTCCTCTTCCTCGTCAGCCTACTCAATGTGAAGACAACGAGGATAATGACCTTTTTGATGATCCACTACCACTTAATTAATAGGAAATAATAAAATATGTTCTCTTCCATATGATTTTCTTAATAACATTTTCCTACTCTAGCTTACTTTATTAAGAATACAGTATATAACACAGTTAACATATAAAAAATGTGTTAATCTACTGTTTATGTGATTGGTAAGGCTTCTGATTAACAGTAGGCTAGCTAAATAGTTAAAATTTTAGGGAATCAAAAGTTATATGTGAATTTTTCACTTTGTAGAGGGTCAGTGCTGCCAATCCTTGTGTTATTCAAGGATAATCTGTATATTGACTCAATCCCCTGCATGCTGAAGAGCTAGCAAAAGAAGAGTTCTCATCATTTCCAGGCATAAGAAGGGTGCTATGGACCTTAGTCTAAACAACATGTCTTGCTTTGGACAAGAATAATAATAATGATAATAAGAAGCACAAGAACAACAAAATTACAGGACATGGAAAAAAAGGAAGGAAAAAACAACAATAAAATGTCAACAGACAAATCAATCAACAGAACCAGACTCAAATATGAAACTTTTCTAATATTTTCTAATATCCCTTGACAAAAAGTTTTTGCCAAGGCAAAACTTTGCCATTAGCAAAAAGTTTTTGCTAATATTCCTTGCCAAAAAGTTTTTATAGACATAAAGATGGAAATTATAGACATTGAGGACTGTAAGAGGAGGAGTACAGAAGGGGGCAAGAGTTGAATACTATATAATGGATACTGTGCTCACTACCTGGGTAATGGGTTCCAAAGTACCCCAAACCTCAGCATCATGAAATACAGCCTTTTAACAAACTTGTCCATGTACCCATGAATCTAATAGAAAAGTTGGGAAAAAAGGTGTTTTTTTAAATTTGCAAACATTTTTGTATTTTCCAGATGTCTGCCTGATTTAATTTCTATTGAATTAAAAAATTATTTGGTATCAAATCTTCTATGTTTACTGGGATATGTTTAATGACAGAGCATATGGTCTTTGTGATTGTTCCACACGTACTAGAAAGAAATATGTATGCTGCTGTTTGTAGCACTACAAATCAATTGGGCCAATTTATTTGATTGTGTTGTTCAAGTGTGATATAACTTTTATAACTTTCTGCCTTCATGTTTTTTCAATCACTCATAGAGAAATGTAGAAACATTCAACTGTTTTCCAAAGTTTTAAATTTTTTTTCTGTTCTGTTTTTGCTACAAGAGAATACTTAACTATAGGAGATATACACTTCACAGAATACTTAAGACAAACATTTGAAAAAATGAAAATTGTTTAAGAAAATGGCATGGATACTGTCCTAATCCATTTGGTGTTGCTATAACAGGATGTCTGAGGCTGTGTAATTCATTAAGGAAAGAGGTTAGTTTAGGTCATGAATCTACAGGCTAAGAAGTTCAAGATTAAGTAGCTTCATCTGGCAAATTCTGTTGACAGATCCTTCATAGCATGGTAGAAAAACAGAAGGGGCAAGAAAGCACTCGTGAAAAAGACAAAACATGAGGAGGGGTGGCATTGCTTTGTAACAATCCATTCTCATGGTGATTAATTTCATTTCGCAAGAGAACTCACTGACTCCTGAAAGATTGCTTTAACCCTTTCATAAGGGCAGATCCCTCACGAACCAAAGGCCTCTTAAAGTTCCCACCACATCTCATCATTATATGGGCAATTAAATTTAACGTGAGTTTTGGCAGAGATGAACCAATATGAAACCACAGCAGATATATACTATACTTTATTAACATTATTATTACCTTACTGCACTTCATCTATGATAATAGAAATAATGATACAGTGGTGACTATAGTTCACTTGATTCTTATGCTATAATTGACACAATTTTTAAGCAGTTTTATACCCTGCCTCCCAAGTTTTGATGAATCCACATTTCCTGGCCTTATGCTTTGTGTTTTGAGAAGCTGCTGGGAATGTAGATTATTTGTTTCCTGGCATTGAGATGGGATGTTCCTAGTTTCTGGATCCCATGTACTTCACATTTTACAGAAATAGCTCAAAGATTTTTAAAATTGCTTGTTAAAAGTTCTCTTCCCTTTATTAAGCACTGGTACATACAAAAAAGCTTATTTTTACATTTCTTTTGCAGTGGGGATTTTATAGATAAGTTAAACGCTTGGGATCATACCACTTTCCTAAAATAAAAATCTTCTACAGACTTGTTAAATGATCAAATCAATAAATACCCAGAAAATATAAGCTTTAGGAATATAATTAGAAGCAAATCTACATAACAATCCAAGTCAGCAAATAGTATCCACAATTTATGTCACTTATCACATAAAGAATAATGGGCAACATGGCATTTCATAGAGGAAAGTACAGTCTCGATAGCAATTAACAAAATAGAAATTAAAGAATTTTAAGAAACAATGGTATTTCTATTAAGCTAGCAGAACAAAACAAAATGTAAATACAACATATTGGCTTTCTGGGTACATGCAATTTATATGTCTCTTATGGCACTTTAAATTTGCTATACTTTTTTTTTCTAGAATTAAATTGAACAATAAAAGATGGAACCAACAAACTATCTGTATACGTTAAAACCTCATTTTCCCTTTAGGAATATTCTTCCAGAAGATTATACTTCAAGAAATAATCTTAAAGTAATTTAGGCAAAGCTTTTATGATCTACTACTATAAAATAGTGAGAAATGTATCAAATGCCCAATGGTAATATCATATTTATGTAATGTGTACCCTATGTTAAAAGACGGAAATAGTTACAGAAAATGCTAATTAATATGAGACAAAGTGTTATGAACTCAATAATGCTAAATTATGTGTAGATATATATAAATATTACAAGGCTTGCATTATATGTTGAAGACAATCAAATAATCCAGAATCACTATTCAGAAGGTCTATCAGTTTATATAATTTTCTAATTTTAAAGGTTAATACTATTTTCTACTAATTTTAATATAAATAAACTCAAATGCAAAAACTCAAACTTCCTTCGAAACAAATTTTGCTTCTAATTGTTGTATATACATTTAAGCAAAATGACATACATATTTAAATAACAGTTGCTTTTTTCAATTTTGTCATTTTGAAATTTAAAAATATTTTTAAAAACAATAAAAAATTGCATTAAAATTTAATGGAAAGAAGCAGGAGGTTATAAATCTTAAGGATCATCACACTGAGCTGCTGTGTAAGAGAATCACTGTGTTGTTTCAGAGACAATAGGCTTTCTCTTGCAATTACCATCATTTCCCCCAGTTTCTGATTATTTGCAAAACAATAACCATTTGGGCAGTAGTTAATCGTTTCTCTTCAAACATTTGACACATTCTTCATTACTTTTAGTGGATGTGAGTCTTTTACTAAACCACAATTATAATTAAGACTGATGAAATCATTAGGCTTGTTGTAAACATTCAGTTTATCCAAATAGAGTTTGGCAACACTTTAAACTGTCAGGTTCATTCAATGTTTAATTATTTGTTGTCGATGTTGAATTCCAGCATGATTGTTGTCATTTGTCATTATGCTCTATTGGAGTAAGTCAACCAATTTTATTTATTTTATTTCTGAGCCACTTATACTTAAAATAACAGCAAATACTATGTTTAAGTGTTTATTCACTTCTTCTGTTATTAATATAGTGGATGCCAAGAAGTATTGTGATTCTATTCATTTTCTAATCAAATAAGGATTTAGCATTTGCTATGGACCAGTTTCAGTGAGAAAAAGATTAAAATGAAACCTCGTTTCTGACCTCAAGTCTTACATTCTTTTTTATTTATTTATTTTTTTACTGTAAGTTCTGGGATACATGTGAGGAACGTGCAGGTTTATTACATAGGTATGCACGTGTCATGGTGGTTTGCTGCACCCATCAACTCGTCATCTACATTAGGTATTTCTCCTAATGCTATCTTCTCCTAGCCCCACACCCCCAACAGGTCCCGGTGTGTGATGTTTCCCCTTCCCTGTCCATGTGTTCTCATTGTTCAACTCACGAGTGAGAGCATGTGGTGTTTGGTTTTCTGTTCCTGTGTTAGTTCACTGAGAATGATGGTTTCCAGCTTCATCCATTTCCCTGCAAAGGATATAAACTCCCCCTTTTTATGGCTGCATAGTATTCCATGGTGTATATATGCCACATTTTCTTTATCCAGTCTATCACTGATGGGCATTTGGGTCGGTTCCAAGTCTTTGCTATTGAGAACAGTGCTGCAATAAACATATGTGTGCATGTGTCTTTATAGTAGAATGACTTATAATCCTTCAGGTATATACCCAGTAATGGGATTGCTGGGTCTAATGGTATTTCTGGTTCTAGACCCTTGAGGAATCGACACACTGTCTTCCACAATGGTTGAACTAATTTACACTCCCACCAACAGTGTAAAAGCATTCCTATTTCTCCACATCCTTTCCAGCATCTGTTGTTTCCTGACTTTTTAATGATCGCCATTCTAACTGGCATGAGATGGTATCTCATTGTGGTTTTGATTTGCATCTCTCTAATGATCAGTGCTGATGACCTTTTTTTCATATGTTTGTTTGCCACATAAATGTTTTCTTTTGAGAAGTGTCTGTTCATATCTTTTGCCCACTTTTCGATGGGGGTTTTTTTTTTCTTGTAAATTTGTTTAAGTTCCTTGTAGATCCTAGATATTAGCCCTTTGTCAGATGGATAGATTGCAAACATTTTCTCCCATTCTGTAGGTTGCCTGTTCACTCTGATGATAGTTTCTTTTGCTGTGCAGAAGCTCTTTAGTTTAATTAGATCCCATTTGTCTATTTTGGCTTTTATTGCCATTGCTTTGGTGTTTTAGTCATGGAGTATTTGCCCATGCCTATGTCCTGAATGGTATTGCCTAGGTTTTCTTCTAGGGTTTTTGTGGTTTTAGGTCTTATGTTTAAGTCTTTTATCCATCTTGAGTTAATTTTTATATAGGCTGTAAGGAAGGGGTCCAGTTTCAGTTTTCTGCATATGGCTAACCAGTTTTCCCAACACCATTTATTAAATAGAGAATCCTTTCCCCATTGCTTTCTTTTGTCAGGTTTGTCAAAGATCAGATGGTTGTAGATGTGTGGTGTTATTTCTGAGGCTTCTGTTCTGTTCCATTGGTCTATATATCTGTTTTGGTACCAGTTCCATGCTGTTTTGGTTACTGTAGCCTTGAGGTAGAATTTGAAGTCAGGTAGTGTGATGCCTCCAGCTTTGTTCTTTTTTCTTAGGATTGTAGATATGTTCCGTCAATACCTAGTTTATTGAGAGTTTTTACCATGAAGGGGTGCTGAATTTTATCAAAGACCATTTCTGCATCTACTGAGATAATCATGTGGTTTTTGTCATTGGTTCTGTTTATATGATGGATTACATTTATCAATTTGCATATATTGAATGAGCGTTGCATCCCAGGGATAGTGCTGACTTGATTGTGGTGGATAAGCTTTTTGATGTGCTGCTGGATTCAGTCTGCCAGTATTTTATTGGAGATTTTTCGCATTGGTGTTCATCAGGGATATTGACCTGAAATTTTCTTTTTTTGTTGTGTCTCTGCCAGGTTTTGATATCAAGATGATGCTGACCTCATAAAATGAGTTAGGGAGGAGTCCCTCTTTTTCTATTGTTTGGAATAGTTTCAGAAGGAATGTTACCAGCTCCTCTTTGTACCTCTGGTAAAATTCAGCTGTGAATCCGTCTGGTCCTGGGCTTCTTTGTTGGTAGGCTATTAATTACTGCCTAAATTTCAAAACCTGTTATTGGCCTATTCAGGGATTTGACTTCTTCCTGGTTTAGACTTGGGAGGGTGTATGTGTCCAAGAATTTATCCATTTCTTCTAGATTTTCTAGTTTATTTGCATAGAGTTGTTTCTAGTATTCTCTGATGGTAATTTGTATTTCTGTGGGATCAGTGATAGGATCCCCACTGTCAATATTAGACAGATCAATAAGACAGAAAATTAACAAGGATATTCAGGACTTGAACTCAGCACTGGACCAAGTGGACCTAATAGACATCTACAGAACTCTCCACCCCAAATCAACAGAACATTCTTCCCAGGACCACATCACACTTATTCTAAAATTGACCACATAAGTGGAAGTAAAAAACTCCTCAGCAAATGCAAAAGAATGGAAATCATAACAAATAGTCTCTCAGATGACAGTGCAATCAAATTAGACTTCAGGATTAAGAAACTCACTCAAAACCACACAACTACGTGGAAACTGAGCAACCTGCTCCTGAATGACTACTGGGTAAATAACCAAGTATTATTTAAGGCAGAAATAAATATATTCTTTGAAACCAATGAGAACAAAGACACAATGTACCAGAATCTCTGGGACACAGCTAATGCAGTATTTAGAGGGAGATTTATAGCACTAAATGCCCACAGGAGAAAGTGGGAAAGATCTAAAATCCACATCCTAACATCACAGTTAAAAGAACTACAGAAGCAAGAGCAAACAAATTCAAAAGCTAGCAGAAGACAAGAAGTAACTAAGATCAGAGTAGAACTGAAGGAGATAGAGACACGATAAACCCTTCAAAAAATCAATGAATACAGGAGCTGGTTTTTTGAAAAGTTTATCAAAATAGACCGCTAGCCAGACTAATAAAGAAATAAAAGAGAAGAATCAAATAGACACAATAAAAATGATAAAGTCTCTTACATTCTAGTGCATTGATAACATCATGTATGCAATGTGCCAGGTAAAACCTAGAGAAATCTGTTTAAATCCCAATCAAGAAAATGATTTCTGAGACATATTTTTCTCCTCTGACTTTTTATAGAATATGTTGAGAGAATAGATCAGAATTTTTTTACACAATTAAATGTTGTTTGGAATATCCAGTTTCATCTTATTATACTCATTCTGCTTTTGGCAAATCTTCAAGGATTCCATAAAGAATGTGGAAACTTGCTAGACAATGTTTCCTTTCTCTTAAATATATGTGGTAAGAAAACTGTTGGAGGTTTCACTTAAGACAGTCTCCTCCCTAACATACTTTCAGACAGGCAGACTGGCAGGTTTCATGCCAGCCATCCAGTTTCTAAGACTTAAATACTGAAAAAATGTTTGCCCTATTTTGTTTGACATAAAAATTTAAAATGTTGGTAAACACACTAACAAACATTCTGCTTCACCAAAGCCTAGGCTGTTTGGTGAATCGGAGTGATTATTGAATATTGCACTTCTCACTAGCATCCTCAGGCAATGTTTGGATCTTTAAATTTCACAAAAGGGATCATAGTCTGGGATAACATTCTTTAGTTTCATTTTAGTAATATGTGATCAGTTTTAAGAATAAAATTAGAGACATTATTTAAAATAGTTGAAAATCTCTTTGAAGGGTTAATTCTTCCAAAGTACCCCCTTGATTAAAATAATTTTGATACTTTACAGTTGTTTAAGACTTTTTTCAAAGGCCCTTTCTAGAGAAATTAAATCATTTTGTTACTAAATTTACGGAGACAACTTACAATAAATTTTTGTGTAACTTGTTAGCATATATTTATTTTAATACATAAGACAGTAATACAATCCAAACTTTTACTGTGTATCAGGCAAGATGTTGGTGTTCAACTGTGGTTACACCTTAAGATCATGTGGAGAAATTTTGAAAAAATACGGATGCATTTACAGAATCACAGAACATTTAGTAATAGGACCATTGTATGGGCATTTTCAAATTTCTCAATTATTTGCAATGTGAAGTCAGTTTTGGAAACCTCTTTGGTGAGAGTAAGCTATCCATAGTCAGTCTGCAGATGATCAGAAAGGAGCCACGGTTTTAGACTGACTGTGGGATAAAGTACCATTTTAGGAAACAATGCCAATAAAAACTATTAAAATTAAATTAATGTACATCAGCAACCTCAGCCGTCATATCACCTGGATCACTCCCCAAAGAGGAATACTGGTAGAATTCAGTTTGGTAGGGAATCAAGAAAAGATGGTTTTAACAAAATTGCATTAAGAAAAACAAGGTACTTATTCAACTATTCTGTTGACCAGAGTATAGATGTGTAAAGGCTTCAAAAATACATTCATTAAAGAGTAGAGCTGCAACCTTTACTTATTTGCAGTCATTTTTATCTACAACACACTCTTATTCAGATACCAGAGACTTATACCCATGCTGTCGACAAAGTATAAATTCTATGAGAAGAGGGGACACAGTAAGCAACTATTCTATTAATATCTAATACTAAGTTCAAAAATTTTAGAACTGTTTAGAACTGGGTGATTAGTAACAAAAATCTTTTATTTAGGAGTTATTCTTAGCAGTTCAATTATTTGTATATGGTCCTGAGCAAAATTAGTACCCTAAACTATTTTCACCAGTATTTTAAATGGCCATTAATGAAGATGAAATTGCAAGCTCTCTGGTGTATACAAATTATAGTAAAGATTTTTTTGTTTGTTTGTTTTCCATTTTTTGTCCTATAAAGAACATAGCCCACAAAAGCAGTGGTTTGTAAAGAGCATGGGTTTAGAAGGCAGACAGATCTGTGTTTTAATCATACTTAGCTATTTACTAGTTGTGTGACGTGTGACAAGGTCTGCATGCTTTAGTTTAAGTTTAACAGTTGTAAT
Source organism: Gorilla gorilla gorilla (assembly GCF_029281585.2). Lineage (NCBI taxonomy): Eukaryota > Metazoa > Chordata > Mammalia > Primates > Hominidae > Gorilla > Gorilla gorilla. Next base: position 127,825,212 of record NC_073229.2, on the reverse strand, counting down.
TGCTGCTTTAGAGTTGCCATTATGATTCCTCTTTTTTTAACCAGCCCTTTAAATATCTGCAGACTTCAAAGTTTATTAATTATTTTTGTCCCTTTCCACATTCTTCTTATTAAATTCATCTGATCTCAGATTCAGATGGTGTCTCCAAGTTGAAGATATGATCATAGCCTTGATGTTTGTATTAACACAAATATCAAATCATATCCCAGAAACATCTACTTAAGTCTCCAAGAATCTTCAATTTCAATGTATCCAACATTAAATTTGCCACGTTTCTCAAATTACATCGCTTGAATTTAGTTTGGCATTGGACTAATATGGTTACGTGTGCTATGAACCTAGGCCTCAAGAAGGCTTGGACCTTCCTTCTTTCTTCTTGAGACTCTGTAATGATGTGTGACTAAGCCCAGAGTAGTCTACTAGAGGATTAGAGAACATGTGGAACACAGATAAGTTATTTAGGTGGAGCAATGCTACCACCTGCTCCAACTAGCCAACCCCAGCTGTCCTGGGAGCTGACAGTGGACTCATGAGTGGAGCCAAAGAAGACAAGTAGAAGAATCATCCGGTTGAGTCAGACCAAGTTGCCAACCCAGAGAAACATGAGCTACATATATAGTTGTTGCTTTAAGTCACTAAATTTTAGGTGGTTTTTTGTGAAATAAACTCTGACGAGCTGAGTAAAACACATTGGATGCACTTTAAAAAATCAAAATTGCAATGGATCTATCACTTATGATTCTAGAAAGTATATAGAGTATGTGAAACCGCTTACTTCAAGATCACTAATAACCACTTTACTGGTTTCTTGTCCTAGCCTCAGCTTTGAAACAGCTCATCACCTATCACTTTCTCCTCCTTGATATTTTTTCTTTCGTGTCTTTTTAGACACTATATTTTATTATTTCTTTCATCTAAATTATATGTTACTCATTCTCAGCCTCATTTGCTGGTCCTTCATCTTCCCGAAATTCTAAATCCTCTTCTTTATCTCAAGTCCTTCCCTGGGTAACTTCATTCAGTCTCATGATTTTGAATAACACATATATGCCAATAACTCTGCAAGTTATATCCCCAGCCCTGACATTGCTCCTGATCTATATGTCTCTGTTTCAATATTTAACTGACATTCACACTCCATATCTGAAAATAAAATTTCATTCCTTCAAAACTTGCTCCACAGTCTTCTCCATCTTTGTTAATGATAACTTAATTTTTTCAGTTTGAAAAATTTGGAGTCATCCTTAATCCTCCTCTCTTATTTTTATACCTGCATCTGATTCCTCAGGAAACCCTGTTGGCTCTTTAACCAAAATTTTGACAGAAACAGGCCATTTCTCATTATCTCATCCCTACTCCTACCCTAGCTACCCTTTTATTTGGAGCCTTCGTCATCCTTTGCCTGGATTACTGATGTAGCCTCATAGTTCTGCTCCCTGAGTCTAATCTTTCTTAGTTTCAAGAGCAGCCAGTTGATGCTTTCAAAAGATAAGATCACCTCAGTCCTCAGTTCCAACTTTTGAAATCATTGTCCATCTTACTCAGGGTAAAATCCATCTCACCCAGGATCAATGTGATATTATGTGGTCCTCTGCAACTTCCCTGACTCATCTTGTTCTACTAATATTCTTGTCTCTCAACTGCACATTAACTTCATTGAGTGTTCTTCAAACAGGCCAGTCAAGCAAGCCTTTACTGTAGCTACTACCTCTATCCCTAATTCTTTTCCTAGCAAACCTCTTACTTAAATCTCTCACCTCCATCAAAGCTTTACTTTAATATCATCTCATTGCAGACTACATTGACCACACTTACTTAAATCTGCAACCTTTTCAGTGTTCCTTTCCTACCCTACTTTTTCATGTTTTTCCTCCTAACCAGAATGTAAATTCCACAGAGACAGAGATCTTTGGCTCATGGAAGCATCATGTAACATAAAGCATTAGCTATATATTTGTGGAAAATATAAATAAAGTTTATTTAAAAGAGGTATCATTATATGTAGTTTTTTTAAAAATTAAACTTTATATTCTGGAGATTTTGCATGGCTTTTAAATATTATTTAAGTATTTTAAGTAGTACAACTTTATTCAGTGTTTATTGGAGTTAAGCTTCACATTATTACATATAATACATGAAAAAAATCTTTCAAATGAGTGCATGTATTAGAATAAGTTCAATAAGAAAATTTGATGGATCAGAGGGTATGAACATTTTAAAGTCACGTATTTTTCCTAAATGCAAATGTAATTAATGCTCAATACTAATCTCATTTTAAAAAGTGAAAATTACATCATAGGTAAATGAATAAATGACAAGTGACTGTTTTATAATCTTTCCACAAAATAATAAATCAAGTGCAATCATATAGCATCAAAATATATTCCAGAATTTTGATTAAATTCTTCTGACATTTGCATTACATTAAGGGAAATAATGCCTGAATACAATTTAATATGCTGCATAAAATCAGGAGCTAGATTAAAGTTAGAATTCTGTGTTTTCAGCAATTATTTTTATATGAATATATTTCAGAAATGAAATTGATCTAGAGGTAAAAATTAATAAGATTAATATTTAAAAACCTATAAAATATATGATTATATAATGAATTCACTTTCTTGACATTTTGTATCTGTCATTTATTTTCTCTAAGAATAAATGACATATGTTGAAGAATGAATAGTTTATTAATCGAAATAATAAAATACGTACTGCCTAAAAAATTCCCCTGACAATCCTGAAAATGCAGTCATAACTGTTTTTTTCAGCTTTTTAAAAATTGTAAGAAATACACAAACTATTGCAGAATAAACATGAAAAAAGATTTTTAATTGTTCTTATCTATTGTTTTGGTTAATGTACATTTTCTAGGGATTTTCTTTTTTATGGAACTCAAAAAATTTTGTTCACCTAGACCTTTCTTTTATTTTTTAAGGCAATGCTGAAAGGTGTTTATGTAAGTATAGGACTTATTTTTCCCTGACAGCTTGATTCACATTGATTTCCTCCTTCCAAAACTTCTTTTGTAACTTTTGTCTGAATCGTAAAGTTAGCAAGTCTACATGTTTTCTTTTTCAACGTGGACTCCAAGCAAAATAGAGTTTGCAAAGGTTGTCTGATATCTTCTTCACCTCTCCTATTTATACACTATTCTTTCTTTGTAGCAAGTCTCTCACTCAGAAACTCTAAAACATCTTTTCCATAAAATGTTTCAGCATGAATGTAAATATAAAAATGTAATTTTTTCCTTCCAATCTTTGCCATATTAACTTTTCACTAATTTTTCCGTAAAAGATTCTGTTGCTTAAAGGGAGAAAACAGTTTTCATAAAAGTCTTTTCAGTGGGAATTATTCAGTGATCATAAAATGATCTTATAACATCCCTCTTACTTCTCCTTAAGTATGAATCCTTCCTGGATATAGAGATTACTTTTCTTCAGATGGGAATTTAAGAGTTGTTTTTACAAGTCACATGTAAGTTCACAGAGGAAGAGAATGACTTTTTGCCTTTTATGCCTTTAGCACCACACACAATGGATGTCCGTGTGTCTACTAATATACATACAAATAGACAAAAAATATTGGTTTTTAAAAATTTCTATGGATTAGGAATATCAGAGGGAATATGTCCTCTGGTTTGGGGAAACATAATTATAGATATCTCTTTATGTCCATATGCCCCAAAAGTACAGTTTAATATTTCTATAAATTATTTTATAAAATTGCCATAAAACACAATAATTGAAATAATAGTATAATAGAAAACAAAAAATATTTAATATTTTATATTTAATATTATATATAATATAAAATATTTAATATTATATATAATATAACATATTTAATATTATATATAATATAACATATTTAATTTTAATAGAAAGAAGAATCTGAAATGAGAAAGATTGCTAAACTTCATATACGTTTTTGTCAAAACAGTATTATTTTTTACAAAGCAGTCTGATACGCTTTCCATTGATTTCTAAAATCTAGATGTATTTTGTTAAAACTCAGAGGGTTTGTGACTGCTTCAACCAATTATGTATGGCAGGTATGAGGCAAGATGACTTCTCATAAACGTTTCCACCTGGGTTACTTGGTATCTCACTCTGGAAAGAGTCAATTTCCATGTATAATGTCAGTTTATCCTGAGACAGCATGCTAGTCAGCAGACTAGCTAAGCTTAGCCTTCTTTTCATTTCCAGTCATGTGAGTGAAGTCCTCTTGGATGTTCAGACCAGCTCATCCACTAGCTGAGAGCCACTACATGATCTCTTTCTGTGACATAAGGAACAGAAGAATTGCTTAGCTGAGCCCTGTGCAAATTGATGACCCACAGAATCTGTGATATATATTGGAATGGCTATTTTTCTGAGTTGTTAGGTTTGTAATAACTTTTAATATAGAGATAGCGAAATAGAATTGTGACAAATTTGAAAATGAAAAACCTCAAGGAGCTTAAAGAACTGTGATACATAAACATCTTTAACCAAACCAAGTTGTGGAATACAAGCACATGTGAAACAGGCACAGATAGCATGAGGTCCAAATTAAAGATAAGCCAAGGGCTCTGAGAAAAAATAAATAAATAAAGTATAGCTGGGCGCGGTGGCTCATGCCTGTAATCCCAGCACTTTGGGAGGCCGAGGCGGGTGGATCATGAGGTCAGGAGATCCAGACCATCCTGGCTAACACGGTGAAACCCCGTCTCTACTAAAAATACAAAAAATTAGCCGGGTGTGGTGGCGGGCGCCTGTAGTCCCAGCTATTTGGGAGGCTGAGGCAGGAGAATGGTGTAAACCCGGGAGGTGGAGCTTGCAGTGAGCCGAGATCCTGCCACTGCACTCCAGTCTGGGTGACAGAGCAAGACTCTGTCTGAAAAAAAAATAAATAAATAAAATAAAAAAATTAAAAAAGCATAAAACAAATTCTTTATTACAAATGAAGTAATAAAAATAATAGATAATTTTGACAAGAATAAGAAGAGGCCTTTTCATGTTACTTATAAATTTATTGTAAACCATCACCTTTCTGATCTAATTAATTCCCCTTATTCTCTCAGTTTTTCTTAGGTATATTTTTTAAGAAAAATATCTAATAAAAATTGGCTATATTGCTCATTTCCTAAAGTCTAAAATGAATACTGTATGTATGTATGCACACATTATATATATATATACATATAAACAATGTACTATTTAAAAATGTAACAATGTGAATACTGGTTATTTATTTACAATTTAGAAATCTAAGTTATACATTAAAGATAGGAAGATTAGAAAGATTCATTATGGTTCACTATGGCTACATAATAAAATGGAAATGCTATAAACTTTCCTGGTTCGAAAGTAGTATTATCTTGGAAGAAAGTTTGGTGTTGCAGGCATAGGATTCCAGTACAATAGAGAAACAAATTAACATACAAAAAGCAAAAGTGAAAAATAAAAAAATTTGGTAAACTAGTAAAATAAGGAGTTATACATTTTGGAATGAAAATGTAGTTATTATATAAAATTGTCCACAAACAGAATGATTCAGAACTATAGAATAAAGTTTCTTGAGAATTTCCATGAAATATGCAGATATGAGAAGTTTCAGAATGATCATTTTTTTGCTGAAAACCATCAAAAATCATCCACCATTGTAACATGACTTCTAAACCCTGTTACTGGGCAGCTCATGCTTTCCTCTGTATATTCACCTGTAATTAATTCATGCTTAAAAGTTAGCATCCAGTAAGCATGAATAGCTTGTGGTTTCCTTGTATATGTCATTGTTTTTGTTGTTTGTTTTCTGTTTTATCCCAAGTGCTTTCTGCTTTCTTTTATTTATTTATTTGAAAAAGTTCCCTCCTATCACCCAGGCTAGAGTGCCTTGGCGTGATGTTTGTGATTGAAGAACTTTTGTAATATTGAAATGTTCTATAACATGAATGTTGGTGTAATTATAAGACCATGTATTTACAAAATATCACTTACTGAACACTTTAAGTGGCGACTTTTAATATATCTAAGTGATATCTCATTAAATAAATTCAAAATAAAACAAAATCTGAAGATGACAGCTTAATTTCCATAGAATACAGAAATAAATGTACTAAATGGTTACTATAAATATTGCACCATAATAAAAATCTCACTCACATAATATATATTAAAAAATTCCTAAAATAAATTACATGCAAATGGAATAGAGCAGTGTGTTAAAATAATCATATATCATGATTTTGTGGAATTTGGTCCCAGAAAGTTGAGATGGTTCAATGTCTGAAAACCTGTTGATATATTTTAATCATACTCCATGAATAAGTTTTAATTATTTTAAATTATGAACCATGTGAAGTGCTATATATCCAAATACTGAAATAAAATTTACAACTGTACCAAATTACTAATAGAAAATTTTTTAAAATATGGAGCAAATGATGGATTTTACTTGTGAATCAATATCTAAACTAGAAAGGCATCAGGTAAAAATTGTTAAGGTAGAAAGAGAAACTAGAATATGATCCCCAAATTGGAAAGAAATAACTGACAGGAATATGGGGAACAATGTCACACAAATCTTTAACTTCTAAGTCGTATTAAAAAAACTCTGAGTGATTTTTCATCAAAAATTTGTTTTCATGCTGCCTCAAATTTCTTTTCAGTTGTGTTTAAAGCGAAGCCTTTTTATGATCCCTGCCTTATAAACAAATTTATTATCTAATAGCAAAAAAGATCAGTTGGCTGTAATTATTTGGGTTTACTTCTAGATTCTCTATTCTCTTCCATCGGTCTATTTGCCTATTTATATACCAGTACCATGCTGCTTTGGTGACTACGGCCTTACAGTATAGTTTGAAATCAGGTAATGTGATGCCTCCAGATTTATTCATTTTGCTTAGTGTGACTTTGGCTATATGGGTTCTTTTTTGGTTCCAGATGAATTTTAGGATTTTTATTCTAGTTTTGTGAAGAATGATGGTGACATTTTGATAAGAATTGCATTGAATTTGAAGATTGCTTTCGGCAGTATGGTCATTTTCACAATATTGATTCTACCCATTCATGAGCATGGGATGTGTTTCTATTTGTTTGTATGGTCTATGATTTCTTTCAGTAGTGTTTTGTAGTTTTCCTTGCAGAGGTCTTTCATATCCTTGGTTAGGTATATTCCTAAGTATTTTATTTGTTTATTTATTTTGCTGCTATCGTAAAAGAATTTGAGTTCTTGATTTGATTCTCAGTTTGGTCACTGTTGGTGTATAGAAGAGCTACTGATTTGTGTACATTAATTTTGCATCCAGAAACTTTGCTGAATTCTTTTGCCAGTTCTAGGAGCTTTTTGGAGGAGTCTTTAGGGTTTTCTAGGTATACAATCATATCATCAGCAAACAGGGACAGTTTGACTTCAACTTTACTCATTTGGATGCTCTTTATTTCTTTCTCTTGTCTGATTGCTTTGGCTAGGACTCCCAGTACTATGTTGAAGAGGAGTGGTGAGAGTGGGCATCCTAGTCTTTTTCCAGTTCTCAGGATAATGCTGTCAACTTTTTTCCAATTCAGTATTACGTTGGCTGTGGGTTTGTCATAGACGGTTTTATTACATTGAGGTATGTCCCTTGTATGCTGATTTTGCTGAGAGTTTTAATCATAATGGAATACTGGATTTTGTCCAGTGCTTTTTCTGCATCTATTGAGATGATCCATGTGATTTTTGTTTTTAATGCTGTTTATGTGGTGTATCACATTTATTGACTTGTGTATGTTAACCCATCCCTGCACCACTGGTATGAAACCCACTTGATCATGGTGGATTATCTTTTTGATATGTTGTTGGATTTTGTTAGCTAGCATTTTGTTAAGGATTTCTGCATCTATATTCATCAGGGATATTAGTCTGTAGTTTTCTTTTTTGGTTATATCTTTTCCTGCTGCTCATAGTATGGTGATACTGGCTTCATAGAATAATTTAGGGAGGATTCCCTTTTTCTCTATTCTGTGGAATAATGTCAATAGGATTGGTACCAATTCTTCTTTGAATGTCTAGTGGAATTCAGCTTCGAAATTGTCTGGTCCTGGACTTTTTGTTTGTTCTTGGTAATTTTTAAATTACCATTTCAATCTGGCTGCTTGTTATTGGTCTGTTCAGCTTACCTAATTCTTCCTGATTTAAGCTAGAAAGGTTGTATCTTTCCAGGAATTTATTCATCTCTTCTAGGTTTTCTAGTTTATGTGCATAAAGTGTTCATAGTAGCCTGGAGTAATCTTTTGTATTTCTGTGTTGTCAGTTGCAATATCTCCCATTTCTTCCTAATTGTGCTCATTTGGAATTTCTCTCTTCTATTTTTGGTTAATTTTGCTAATTGTCTGTCAATTTTATTTATCTTTTCAAAGAACCAGCTTTTTGTGTCATTTATCTTTTGTATTTTGTTTGTTTGTTTGTTTCAATTTGATTTAGTTCTGCTCTGATCTTTGTTATTTTCTTTCTGCTGCTGGGTTTGGTTTTGGTTTGTTCTTGTTTCTCTAGTTTCTTCAGGTGTGACCTTAGATTGTCTATTTGTGCTCATTCAGACTTTTTGATGGAGGTATTTAAGGCGTTGAACTTTCCTCTTTGGACCACCTTTGCTGTATTCCAGAGGTTTTGATAGGTTGTGTCAGTATTTTTGTTCAGTTTGAAGAGTTTTTAAAGTTTCAGTGTGATTTCATTGTTCACCCAATGATAGAAGCAGGTTATTTAATTTCCATGTATTCGCATGGTTCTGAAGGTCCCTTTTGGAGTTAATTTCCAGTTTTATTCCACTGTGATCTGAAAGAGTGTTTGATATAATTTCCATTTTCTTAAATTTATTGAGACTTGTTTTGTGGCCTATCATATGGTCTATCTTGGAGAAAGTTCCATAGGTTGATGAATAGAATGTATATTCTGCATTTGTTGGGTAGAATGTTCTGTAAATATTTGTTAAGTTTATTCATTCCAGGGTATAGTTTAAAGCCATTGTTTCTCTGTTGACTTTCTGTCTAGGTGACCTGCCTAGTGCTATGAGTGGAGTATTGAAATCTTCCACTATTATTGTGTTGCTGTCTATCTCGTTTCTTAGGTCTAGGTGTAATTGTTTTATAAATTTGGGAGGTTCAGTGTTAGGTGCATAAATATTTAGGACTGTGATATTTTCCTGTTGGACAAGGCCTTTCTCATTAGTGTTCCTCTTTGTCTTTTTGAATTGCTGTTGCTTTAAAGTTTGTTTTATCTGATATAAGAATAGCTACTCCTGCTCACTTTTGGTGTCCATTTGCATGGAATGTCTTTTTTCACCTCTTTACCTTTAAAGTTTATGTGAGTCCTTATGTGTTAGATGAGTCTCTTGAAGGCAGCAGATGGTTGGTGAATTCTTATCCATTCTGCAATTCTGTGTCTTTTAAGTGGAGCATTATAGGTCATTTACATTCTATATTAGTATTGAGATGTGAAGTACTATTATTACATTTATTGTGCTATTTGTTGCCTGTATACCTTGTTTTTTAATTTTATTTTTGTTGTATAGGTCTTGTGAGATTTATGCTTTAAAGAGGTTCTGTTTTGATGGGTTTCCAGGATTTATTTCAAGATTTTTAGCAGTTCTTGTAGCGCTGCCTTGGAAGTGGCAAATTCTCTTAGCATTTCTCTGAAAAAGACTGTATCTTTCCTTTATTTATGTAGCTTAGCTTCACTGAATACAAAATTCTTGGCTGATAATTGTTTTGTTTAAAAAGGCTGAAGATAGGGCCCCAGTCGTTTCTAGCTTGTAAGGTTTCTGCTGAGAAATCTGCTGTTAATCTGATAGGTTTTCCTTTATAGGTTACCTGGTACTTTTGCCCCACAGCTCTTAAGGTTATTTCCTTCATCTTAACTTTAGATAACCTGATGATAATGTGCCTAGGAGATCATCTTTTGAAGATGAATTTCCCAGGTCTTCTTTGAGCTTCTTGTATTTAGATGTCTAGGTCTCTAACAAGGCCAGAGAAGTTTTCCTTGATTATTCCCCAAAATAGGTTTTCTAAACTTTTAGATTTCTTTTCTTCCACAGGAATGCCAATTATTCTTAGGTTTGTTCATTTGACACAATCTCAAACTTCTTGGAGGCTTTGTTCATTTTTTCTTTTTCTTTCTCTTTGTCTTTGTTGGGCTGGGTTAATTCAAAAACTTTTTCTTCGAGCTCTGAAGATCTTTCTTCTCCTTGTTTGATGCTATTGCTGAGACTTTCCAGAACATTTTGCATTTCTCTAAGTGTGTCCATTATTTCCTGAAGTTTTTATCGTTTTTATTTATGTTATCTGTTTCACTGAAGAGTTCTCCCCTCATTTATTATATTTGTTAAAATATCCTTTAATTGGACTTCACTTTTCTCTGGTGCCTCCTTGATTAGATTAATAATTTACCTTCTGAATTCTTTTTCAGGTAGGTCAGGGATTTCTTCTTTGTTTAGATTCATTGCTGGTGAGCTAGTGTGATTTTTTTGTGGGTGTTAAAGAACCTTGTTTCTTTATATTACCAGAATTGTTTTTCTGGTTTCTTCTCATTTGGGTAGTGCCGGGTCTGTCACGCAGACCCTGGCCAAGTGATGGATGAAAGGAGTACTCAGACACAGGTATCCAGTGAAAGAGTGGGCTAGGGGACTGCCAGCACTAGGGGCCGAAAAGAGTTTGCAGTCTCGGTAAGCCGGAGCCACTTGTATTTAGTACAGATTGAATGACAAAGGCCTGGAGCCAACACAACCTGTGGGTAATTAACATTGTCGTCTCCCCTTGCAGGGAACAGTCTTGCGCATGGATGATCAAAGATCGGTTTCCGGACAACATAAGTAAATAAACTTATCTAGATAAACTCCCTTATACTCCCTTGTTACCTACTCCTTGTCCTTAGCCTCAGCGTATGAGAATTATCTGCCTTCAGATTTTATTCTTTCCTGAAGCTTTGCACAACCTCCTGGCCTCCCAAGAAGTTTTGTGTTTTTCCCTATAACTTTTCTTATAACTTTTCCCACCACTCTGGCCCATCTCCTACAGGGTAGCCTCTGTCAGAGGGAAGGTCTAGGGCTCAAGGCTGCTTTTCAGATTATTTTGTCCCATGGGGTGTTCCCTTGATGTAGTACTCTTCCCTCTTTTCCTAGGGATGTGTCTTTCTGAGAACCAAGCAGTAGTGAGTATTGTCTCTCTTCTGGATCTAGTCACCCAGCAGGTCTACCAGACTCCAGGCTGGTACTGGGGATTGCCTACACAGAGGTTTGTGATGTGAACTGTCTGCAGATCTCTTAGCTGTGGATACTAGCACCTACTCTTTTGGAGGTGGCAGGGGGGTTAAATGGACTCTGAGAGGGTCCTTAGTTTTGGTTGTTTAATGCACTATTTTTGTGCAGGTTGGCCTTCTGTCAGGAGGTGGTGCTTTCAAGAGAGCATCAGCTGTGGTAATATAGGGAGGATCAGGAGGTGGGTGGGGCCCTAGAACTCCCAAGAATATATGCCCTTTGTCTTCAGCTACCAGGTTGAGTAAAGAAGGACCATCATGTTGGGGCAGGGCTAGGCATGTCTGAGCTCAGACTCTCCTTGGGCAGGTCTTGTTGTGTCTGCTGTGGGTTTGGTTCCCAGGTTAATGGAGTTATGATTCCAGAAGGATTATGGCTGCCTTTGCTGTGTCACACTGGTAGTCAGAGAAGTGGGGGAAAGCTGGCAGTCACAGGCCTTACCCAGCTTCCAGGCAACCCAAAAAGCTGGTCTCATTCCCACTGTGCCCCCCTCCAACAGCACTGAGTCTGTTTCCAGGCAGTGGGAGAGCAGGGCTGAGAACTTGCCCCAGGCTACCAGCCTCCCACCTGCAAAAGCAAGCAGGGCTTTTGTGCCTCCCCACCGGTGGAGTCTGCACACCAGATTCATGCCCTCCCCCAAGTTCTGGCTAGGAGACTTTGTGTTTGGTTGGAATTGTTACAGTGTTCAGCTGGAGGTTTCCTTTTCCCTGTGGTCTTTTCCCAGTTGCTCTGGCAGCCCTCTTCAAGGACCCCTGTGAGATAAGGCAGAAATGGCTACCCAGGGGACCCAGAGAGCCTACAGGGCTTTTCTTGCTGCTTTCTCTACTCCTGTATTGCTCAGCTCCAGGTAAGGTCAGAATTTTCTCCCATGATCTAGACCTTCAGGTACCCCAGTGAGGGTGTGTGTTCAGGGGCAGACAATCCTCCTTTCCCACTTCCACAGCTTGGGCACTCACAGTATTTGTGGTATCTCCCCAGTCCTGCAGGAGCAATCTGCTTCCTTTAGAGGGTGTATTGGTTCTCTTAGCTTCCCTAATGTATTATTGCAGTCGTTCTGGAGCAAAATTCGCAATGTGAGTCTCCACACACTGCTCTATTTCTCCATGTGGCAGCTGCAATCTAGTCCTGCCTCCCATCTGCCATGATTCCAGGTCTCCCTATACATTATCTTTTGATACACTGATTTTTATCATATCATCTGTTTTAAATTTATTTTGGCATAATTTTAAAGCTGTGAATTTTGTTTATTCAGTATATGGAAAATGACCTAAATGTCCAGTCCTTGTCAAATCTATCAGCCAATCATTCTGCTAGAAAAAAAAGTCTGACTGTGTTTCTCAAATCAAATAAAGATGTTAATATACTTTCCAGTCACAACCTCTCTAACTTCTGAACCCAAATTCTAACGTAAAGAGATGAGGTATGGAGACATCTCTACATTTACTGCTTCTTAGGATGTTCTCTTGGTTTTGTTTCAAGTTACCCACCTTTAGATGTCATTTATTCTTTGACAAGAGGAGCATAGAAAAAGTTGAATTTTCAAGATATTTCTCTGATAAACACTCAGATGTTTTCACACTCTAAGATAATTTGTTCTGTGTTCTTTTATGTAATGGTTAGTCAAGTGAGGCCATAAGAGAAGACACAGAAGAGATTCAGGAGAACAGTTTATTTTACTTACAGGTTCTTGAAACAGGTGTCCTGCCACTTCATACAGGGACACCTGAGAAAGGGGAGAGCTCAAGCAAAGGGCATAATAATAGGAGTTTCTACAGGAAGTGTAAAGCAGGGCAAAGTAGAGAGTTTAGGACTGGCTGGTTTGAGTAATTCTAGTAGGCTTTAGATTACAGGGGTGGCCTCTAGTTGCCTAGAACCTGCACCTGGGAAGATAAAGGCAGAGGAATATTCCCTTCTGGAGTGTAGGGACAAATAGAGGAGATATAGCTCTGGATTAGTTACCGTGCATATCAAAGGAATATTCCTGGATGAGCCCTCTGCTACCTCTAAGAATTGGTTAGCCTTGTAGGGGCAGTTTTTCCCCAGCAAGAAAGGTTTTATAATATACAGAAAATTAAAAAGATATATACAAACAATACACAACGTCTCAATCTAAGATTCAGGGGTGGTAGAGTAACATCATTACTTAGTGAGAGTGGGAAAAGAGGGCTTGTGAAAAGTGAGACGGAAAAAAGAACTAGCCTTATACTTCCATAAATTGTTGCCACATTCTCAGGCAGATTTGAAAAAGGGATATATTGACAAATTGAGAATCTATAAGGTGATTTGTTTTACACTCTTCTTACACACCTACTCCTTTGAAAATCCAGATGTAAATCTAGATTTATAAATCTCTTATTTTACAGGACACTGATTTAGAAAACCACAAATATTCCAGGTTTTGGATTGATTTAATATAGTAACTAATGGCATGTAGATAGTTGTCTTATTACTCTGAAGTCCACTGAGTCTATTGTTGTGTATCGCTTATTAATTACATCAGTGAAAGAATGAATCCTGAATAATGTAAAAGTGCCCATTACAAATATACAGACTGTAGATTAGTTGTCATCAATTGGCTTGTAAAGACACAAATTGTTGATAACGTCTTTTATGCTTTATCTACATTGTTGAATTTGTTGCAACATGAAGATTATGTAATTCTATTAAAAATAGCTCTATTTTTGAAAGTGTATAATGTCAATTACTTCATTGTGCTTTTACAGTTTTTAAGGTCATATAATCAGTCTCAACTTCACTATGCAGTGAGAGATCAGTGATGTACATATCACATTTCCACTCTTATTTTCTGTAATTGCACGATTTGGGACACTTCATTACCATTTTAGTCCAACATTCAGTCATGTGCCCTAAGACCTTTTCTGTCTTTTTCATCATGATATTCCCAGTAATTAAGATAGTACCTAATTTTTAGATGGCTTTCAAAATTATTTGCTGAATGAACCAATAAATTAACAAATGCTTGACAGAAATTTGTCTTTGATTACTATTATTAAACTTGTCATTTATTTTCCAGATTTTAGTTTGGTTATTATTTACAAGAATATTAATTAGAAGCTCCAAAAAACACAATCACTACCTTGATCCAGAAAGAAAAGTATATAATGGCATTATTGGCCAAGTTAAATAATTTACATCAATATCAAAATCTGAGAACATTTGCAAAGAGTAGTAATAGCCATAATTGTAATTGTAATTGTAATCATAATTACAAAATAAACTCTTTAATCCACACAATAGCTTTGGTACTTAGCTTTTTGAAGATCCAAATGCTTACAAATTTAACAAATTCATTGTTCCTAATGAGAATTAAAATTACGATTTTTTTTCACAGTTTATACATTACTTTGATAGGTGTTTTATATTTAAAGAGACAATATCTTTTGGTATCTTTTATTTTTATATTATTTTCATAATTTTGTTACTAAGTAGATTCATGTCTACTTAGAAAAATAACACAAACATGTAAGGCAATGAAGTATGAATTGATAAAATTCAAACATAATCTTATGAAGACTCAATGCTCATAGGATTTTATTACTATTGTCATTGACCAATTTTATTTATAAATTATATTAGTCATTCTGAGAATATATTTTAAAACTATTTCTTAATTTCAGATGTATGCATATTTTTCTCTCACATGTTTGTAAAGAATTTCATATGCCCAATTTTTTCCATGTTGTCACAAACATGTCGTCCATGCTGTCACAAATGAAAAAATTTCATCTTTTTAAGGCTGAACAGTATTCTATCATATACACATATCACATTTTCTTTAACCATTTATCCCTTGATAGAGATTTAGGTTGATTCCACAACTTGGATATTGTGAATAGTACTTCATTGAACAAGGAAGTACAGATATTTCTTTCATATACTGATTTCATATCATTCATGTACTATCCAGAAGTGGAATTGCTAGATCTTATGTTAATTCTACTTTTAATTTTTCGAGGAACTTCCATACTTTTTTTTCCATAGTGGTTGTACTTTATGTAATTTACATTCCCACCAACAGCATAAAGCGTTTTCTTTTCTCTATATCCTTGCCAACACTTCTCTTTTATCTTTTTTATAATAGCCGTTCTAACAGATGTGCGGTGATATTGCATAGTAGTTTTAATTTATATCACTTGAATGATTACCAATGTTGGACATTGTTTTCATTTATCTGTTAGCCATTTGTATGTCTTCAGTTCAGAAATATCTATTCAGGTCCCTTTCCCATTTCTTTTTTTTTTTAAGTTTTTTTTTTCAAGGTTTTTTTTTCTTTTATTATTATACTTTAAGTTTTAGGGTACATGTGCACATTGTGCAGGTTAGTTACATATGTATACATGTGACATGCTGATCCGCTGCACCCACTAACTTGTCATCTAGCATTAGGTATATCTCCCAATGCTATCCCTTCCCCCCTACCCCCACCCCACAACAGTCCCCAGAGTGTGATGTTCCCCTTCCTGTGTCCATGTGATCTCATTGTTCAATTCCCAGCTATGAGTGATAATATGCGGTGTTTGGTTTTTTGTTCTTGCGATAGTTTACTGAGAATGATGATTTCCAATTTCATCCATGTCCCTACAAAGGACATGAACTCATCATTTTTTATGGCTGCATAGTATTCCATGGTGTATATGTGCCACATTTTCTTAATCCAGTCTATCATTGTTGGACATTTAGGTTGGTTCCAAGTCTCAAACTTATGCTAAGTGAAATAAGCCAAATACTGAAAGGCAAATACTACATGTTCTCACTTTTGTGTGGAATCTAAAGCAATTGAACTCAGAAGCAAAGTAGACTGACTGGTGGTTACCAGAGACTGGAGGGTTAGGGGCATGGGGAGATGGTGGGTAAAAAGCCTCACATAGGAGAAATAAGTTTGATTGCTTTTTTTCTTGAGATCAATAGCACAGCATGCTGAATATAGATAATAATTGAGTACTGTACATTTCAGTATCACTGAGAGTAAATTTCTAATGTTCTCATCACAAAAATGTTAAATATTTAAGGTGATATATATGTTAATTAGCTTAATTTAATCATTCCACATTGTATTAAAAAACCACAATCCACTCTGTATCCCATAAATATATACAACTATAATTTGTCAATATATAATAACAAAGGAGTGATTTCTGGCAATGAATTCAACAGCAAAAATTTTTAAAAAAGGAATTTCATATGCACTTTTTTTGTACAGCTTTTCTTTTTTGAATGATTTTACTTCCATCGAATAATTGAATAAAACTTATGAACTTTTATCTGTTTTTATAACCTGCCTTTTTAGAATAATCACTGAGCAACCCTTTACTTGGCTAATCATAATTTAATTAATTATCACTGTAAATTTGGTGACCTATATTTAATGCACTTGAAAAGATAATTCGTTATTCATTTGATATCTCCTCTATAATAAATTCTACATAGCAATTATCATCATAAACAGGTTGATTACTATTCAAATGCCCTTGGTGAAAAGAGCAGTAAACAAATCCTTTTCTGTGGTGCTCTGCGTATACTCTTCTTTGTCCAGCATCTTGAACACTACTCCATATCTTTTGACATGGGTTGATCCAGAGTGCCTTTGCTGATAATGGCCTGATAATTTATGACTAGCTGTCACCAGGCTAGAGGATTATAATTCTATTAATATTTCACTAGCACATCTATATAGCTCAAGGAGACAACAATGCCAGAAGGTAAAATGAAAAGAAAAGCAGCTCTGATCATATAATCAAAAAATTGTCACTTTCACTGTTGTCTGAGCTTTTTGTCAGGAAACTGATAAAAAATCTTGAAAATAAAGCATCCAATCTATTATGGGTTACTGAACTGATAGGTTTTTGGTCAAACTTCCCTGTCAGAAAACCTTAGAAACTGTGTTATGCACAGATATTCAAGTGTACTTTAGTTTATTCAGTTCATCTTTATGATAAATTGAAGGCACGTGAAGAAGCTGCGTAGACACAAGCACTGTTTCTGAACTAGAAGTCATGTGAAATTTAGACAGCAGTCTGCATTTGGCAGTGGAATTCTTTTCCCACAAATCAGACCCAGAAGAGGAATAAGAAAAGATGTCTCATTATGTCAATAAAAATGAAACAATAATTGCTTAATTCTCAATATTAGATTTTATTGTTTGCTTTCTCTGTTATTATACTTTTTCATTTTGGATAAATACTCTAAAGAGCAACTAAAAGAAAAATATATTTAACATTTGCTGATTGCCTTTTTTGGTGTGTGTGTGTTTTCTTGATAACATTAGGAAAAATATTATAAGATTCTACAAATTTCGTCCTCAAGATTTACACAGTCACGTTTTGATGTTTTTGTTTCAGGTCTAAGATTAAACCTATATTGGATGATTGAATCTATTGCCTCTTTTTTTCCTCCTAAATAGCCATTATTTTTGTCACTTTGTCCTTCGCTTTCTTGAGTACAATTCAGTCCTTACCATTCTGAACAGAGGCAGGAGCTGTTGATGATCTTTTCAACATTAATCTCATTTATATTGATAACATTGCACCCTTTTCAATTGTTCTTGACTCGCCTGCTTTTCTCTCTGGAATCATGCAGGGGACCTCAGAGTGTGAATCTGCAATCTGAACTTGAAGTGGCAGTGAGGATTTCTGGACTTCAGGTTTATTATTCTTTCTGGAAACGCTGTCTGCCTCTTTTTCTGAATGACATTTCAGCAGTCTTTCTATTACTTGGGGTTAATTGCTATTGGAAAAGAAATCTCATTTTTTTGCTTAAGGCTATTAATAGTACTCGGCCTTCATTTATTAATAAACATGGTATGATCTATTTCAAGAGACACTGAATGATGTACAGCATGAAAGTGTATTTAGAATATATAAATTGTTTGTAAATCTTTAAGAGGCTAGTTTGCTGGTAAACAGTTTATTAAAATTATTTTTCTATTCTGCTAATTATTATTCAATGCCAAATTATTATACAATACTTTTTTGTTCTCTTAACAGTTAGTGTTCCACAAAAGATTTGCTTAGCTATCTAATAGTATTGCAAAATTAACTGGTTTACTCAGTGAAATGGCCAGTCTAAGTCAATTAAGAAAACAAATATATTGGGATTACTTTTCTTCAAATTGATAGCAAGCTTTTCTCTTACATTTTAATACTTTATGAACCACAGAAATATTGCTTGTTAAATATATTAAAGAGGTGTTAATTAGCAGCAGTTGATTTGTTTTCTGAAAATGCAATACTATTTTTAAAAATATTATATTTATTTTAGTTTTTGTCCTTAAAAAGTCCATGTCTTTAGATTATTTATTAAGTTATCTTAATTAAAAGTTAATTAGTACTTTCCTTTATATTCATTTATTTATAAATACGTATTTATCATCTACTATATGCCATTCATTAATGGTAAGTAATAAATAGTGGTTACTATTACATTTCCTGAAAATACACTATTGAAGCGTAAATCACTCCCAGCTTATTAATTAGTAAAGTAACTATCATACCTTGCATAAGTTACTTAAAAGGGATGCTTTAGTTTTCTCATCAATATATGGGAATGATAATATTACCTTTCTCATTGCATTATTGTATGGACTAAATGGCCTAGAATAAATCCTGGCACATACATTGTATTATTTTTGTTATTGCATTTGCCAGAAATAAGTGCTAAAGAAGGTAGATGAGGTTTTTTATGTTACCAAGTTCACAGTTTATTAAGAATACAGACAAAAAAATTAACTATTAAAAACATTAAATTACTAAACGTGCGTATAGAATAAAAATAATGGGGAATTGTGATATTATGGTGAGGTACCTGGATAAGATACAGACTTTCCATGAATGGAAAGTATTTCCTTTTGTAGAAGGAAAAATACAATATCACATATGTGACCTGAATCTAATAGTAAGCCATAAAAGAAAACCAGGGAAAGAGCTTTGTAGCAGAGAAAGAGAAAAGTTTCAGCTATGAGAATCTGCAACAGTTTCCTGGAGATGTTAGCAACTGAACTGGACTTCATGGGATTGTCAGATTTTAGATTTGTTGTGTGAATTGAAGAAAAAAGAAACAAAATCAAAAACCTCCAGGCAGAGGGACCAAGGTAGTCAAAGACATCTATCAATCAGAATTATACATATATATATATATATATATAAACTCTTGTATAATAGATGTTTTAAATTTTTTTATTTCCAAAAATAAGAACCAATGTCCATAGAAAGTGATCTCTGTCTTAGTCTGTTCAGGCTGCTATAACAAAATATAATGGGGTGGTTTAGAAACGAAATAAATGTATTTCTCACAATTCTAGAGGCTGGGAAATCCAAGATCAAGACTCTGGCAGATCAAGGGTCTGCTGAGGGCCTGCTTCCTCATAAACAGTTGTCTTCTCATTTTAACCTGACACGGAGAAAGAAGGTGGGAATATTTCTATGGGCCTCTTTTGTTAGAGCACTAAGTCCCCTCCTATGATCTAATCACCTCCCAAAGATTCCACCCCCTAACCATCAGCCTGGATGTGAGGATTTCAATATATTATTTTAGAGGGACCTAAACATTCAGATTATAGCAGTGTGTGTCATCATATAAAATAAGCCCCAAAGTACCCAAGAAAATGAGATAAAGTTGCCTAACAAAACAAAATATGACATAGCAATGGATTTTTTAAAAAATCGCAGGAAATATGTAGCATTATAGTTCTTCAACTGTTAGGCTTAGTTGAAATTGTGCCTTCATAAATTTACTTCTAAGAATCTTTTTTTAGAGGATAATTTATAGTGTAGTCTAAGGTCCAATGTTGATGTTAAAAACTGCCATCTGTCTGCAATAAGGTAAGTACAGAAATTGAGAGTGAGTATGTCAAAAATTGTGTAAAATTTGACAGGGTAATTTTAGGTCAAAAACTTGGCTTTATATCTTGTGTCTTTTTAACTTTTCTAGTAATTTACTTTTAGTGTCTGCTTTAGATTAGAAATTAAGACAAAACAAATGAACAAATAAACAAAAAACCCTGTATCTTCACCACTGAAAGTTTGAAAATACTGCATTAAGAAGTTTAAAAAAGTCTTCCTTGTATTGTACAGTAACTGGTTACCTTTATAGTTGTTATTTATACTGACTTTGCCATAAACTGAACTGGCTTAGCTGAAACTTTAGCTCGTGGTGGTGCCAAGAACAAAAAATGGGACCTAGGAGAATGATAGTCATTAGGTGCCATGTTAGCTGGGTTATTTCTAAACTCAGTTTCTCAGAGAAATCAGTAAAATACCATGCAACATATAGATGCTTAAGTAAAGTTCGAGTAACATACACTAAATTTACTTTATACATTCCAAGTGTGTATAGAAATGGAAATAATAATTCTTGAAAAGGTAACAAATCTATTCCTGACTATCCCTCGGTAAGTTCAGGACTTGCAAGGCCGAGGACAGATCCTGAATCCATCACAGTTGCACTAAGTATAAAGATGACTCTATAGCCTTTCAAAAGACCTATGAGTTGTTACAGAGTGAATTTTGTTAGACTATCACTTGGTGGTAAAATTAACTGTTCCTCCTCTTTTGAGAGTTTATAATTACATACTGTTTGCCTGTGAATTATCAGGAGACACAGAGAAGAACCCTTCAATTTCTTGCCAAAAGTAATTTAGATGCCAGAATCTTACTTTTAGAGACTGGCAAGCAGCAACTAGAACCCCTTCTCTGTGACCTTTAAGGTGAAATAAGAGATTCACTGGAAGATCCCAGAGAAAGGCTGATTTGGGAAACCAGGATTTCAAGCAATTTTAATATATTAAGTATTAATCCAAAATTTGTTGATATCCAAATAAAACCTTCATAGATACAACAGAGCCGTTTCAGAAAATGCATGTTATCTCACCTTAGGATTCAACAACTGGCAAAAGTGCAGACAGCTTAAATAAAGCTTGGTGTCCTATTATCTCCAGAAAATACCCTCTAGAGATAGAATGATTGGGTCCTACTCACATGAATATTCTTGAAGCCTCATATGGCTTGGATCTGTGTCCCCTCTCAAATTCATGTTGAATTGTAATCCCCAGTATTGGAGCTGGGGCCTGGTAGGAGGTGATTGAATCATGGGGGCAGAGTTCTCATGTGTGATTTAGTATCATTCCCTTGGCATTGTACTTGTGATAATGAGTGAGTTCTCAGGAAAACTGGTCATTTAAAGGTGTGTGGCATCTCCCCTGCTCTGCTGCTCCTGCTCTCGTCGTGTGACATGCTTGCTACCCCTTTGTCTTCCTCCATGACTGAGTAAGTTTCCTGAAGCCTCCCCAGAAACTGAGCAGATGCCAGGCTCATCCTTCCTGTACAGCCTGAGGAACTGTGAGAAAATTAAACTTATTTTCTGTATAAATTACCCAGTCTCAGGCATTTCTTTATAACAGTGTGAGAACAGTCTAATACGTGCCTATGCATCATACATTGTTGTACTGGAGAATAGTCTGTACTTTGATTAAAAAATGTTATATAGTTTACAGTGATTGGTGTAATAGTGATAAAGGTGCATCTTAAGCACTATTTTAAAAAATGTTATATTTCTGCCTCCATATTCAACCAAAACTCCTTTAGGCTCTCAGAGATGAGAGCAATGGCAAATGAGAAAAGCCTAGGACAGACCTGTGATTAGAACACAGATGCTGCCTCAGAATGTACTTGGGAATCAAGAGTTACTTTACCAAGGGAGCCAGTGGGCTTTATTTGGGAGACATAGAGTGAAAACTGACCAAGAAACCTCTGGAAAGAAAGTTTGCTTTTCTAGAGCAGACAAACAGGAGGAATATTCTAAAACAGAACATTTTAGCAGAAAAAGAACCTTAGCACTCATCATTAGAACCCCTGAGCTACAATCTTATTCTAATTTGTTTTAATTTTTTTTATTATTATTATACTTTAAGTTTTAGGGTACATGTGCACAATGTGCAGGTTAGTTACATATGTATACATGTGCCATGCTGATGCGCTGCACCCACTAACTCGTCATCTAGCATTAGGTATATCTCCTAATGCTATCCCTCTCCCCTCCCCCCATCCTAATTTGTTTTAATTTATAGCCATTTCTCTGAATTAATTTTGTTACGCATTATTTAAATCTTCAATAACCTGAAAATGATAGCACTCTTGATAGTGTCGACTATTTCTGTTGGGTGTAAATATTTGTCTCTATAAAGCAAGCAGAGAAGCACATTCACAGGAGGCGATAATATGTTGATTTTAATGAGAATAATACTTTTATATGAAATAAATACATGGTAAAAAAAAATCCTACTTCTGTCTGAAGTCAAAATTCTTTGGCTGCAAACATCTTGAACCTGAGTTAACATAAGCAAATAAGTAAATTTATTGGAGAAAAGCCAGAGTATCTTGTCTTACAGAGAAGCAGAAGTGAAAGGGAGTAGTTATCATGCAAAGTCTATCTAATATTTCCACCAGTTTCAATCTCCGCTCAAAGTTTTTTTTTTTAATTTGTTACCTAAATTATAAACTCTGCAGGAAGAAAATTAGTTCCTCTCAAAGTCAGTTGCTTTGAAGTATTAAATGAAGGTCTAAGGGTTCATGATCACAATTCTGCAAATGGCCACATCATGCTTTGTGCTCTTGCTCTAGCTTCTTGGACCGCATGCAGAAAGAGGAGATGTGTCACTGCTTCCATCCTGTGCAGTTCAAAGGGTTAGACCCACGCTTTGCTTGCAATCAGCATTTTACAAAACCTTTTGGGAAGCATTCCTCAGCTTCCATTTTTGCCCAGAATTTCATGCTTCTTAAGAAATCTTTACCTTCAGTGCTTGCCTTTCATCTTGAAATCAAATAACCTCAAAGTAAGTTCAAGTAAATCAGACACTATCCCATGCCTTTCATCCTCTTCCACTTTCCTAGGCCCTAAACTTTCCTCTTATCAAACTCCTGCACCATCTCCCATTTGCAAAACAACATCCCATGATGAACTCTTGTTGCAAGCATGTACTAGATGGTGAGTCAAGTATGGTGAAAGTCGCAAGATTGGAACCTTTCTTGATCAGTTAAAATGCCCTGCTACAAATTAAAGAAAATGTTGCTCATCTTCCTTCAATGTCACTTTCATGTGATAATTTCATGGACTTCTTTGTTTCCAGCTTATTTGATACGATGCTTTAGCTGTGTGTGTGTGTGTGTGTGTGTGTGTGTGTGTGTGTGTGTAACACTTTGACTCTAGCAAATTTTCCCTTCTAGGTAAGAAAACCCTTCAAAGCCCAGATCTCCTTTCCCAGATAGAGGTGCCGTTGCACTTTCCCAGAGTTGCTTGCTCCTTACAATCAAACTGGCATCGTGATCAGCAGTACTAAGCCCTCACTTTATTTGATTCTCCGGATGAGACTTATGGTTGCCTCTGTCAGAGTAGAGTCCCTTGTCTGCATGTTTCTATCAGTGCTTTGATGTGCTGTGAAGATTAATGCTGATCAATGACATGAATAACAGGGTATACTTGATCATTGATTTTACTTTTTCTCTGGCTGAAAGTTTCTTAAATTGTTTGATTTTGATGATAAAGATTTCATCGTAACTCCTTCTGACCCCTAGAAATTTGGAACATAATCCACAGACACATGACCTTGGACTTCTTGTGAATGCTTTATCAAGACCTATGACTCACGACATTAAATCATTTTGTGGCACACATTAAGTAGTAAAGGGAAAGAAATTTTAAAAAATAACCATTGTATAGCCTGAGCTGTACTCAATAGGGTTCAAACAAAACATTATCATTATTTTTTTCACTCTGTCTTCAAAATTGCTCAGTGAATATTCTTTCTCTCCCCCTGAATGAAATGTTAGACAGGTACTATAGCTTTTCTCATCACTCTTGAATAACAGAACATCCTCTAGACATCATTTATTCCAATAATATCCTTAGTGTCTATGGTAATTGTTAACATGAAAAATATGTTACAAGTCATATCTTCTTTAGCCTCTTTCTAATTTAGTCTAGAAAGCCTGCAGTGAGGTCAGTGATGATGAGGAACTTTTCTTCTATTTCCCCACAGTGCTTTTGTGTTTTTTTTTCTCTGTCTTACCATGACCTCAGACTTATCTAGAGTTTGACTAGAAGTAGAGAAGAATAAGGGAAAGAACACATGGCCACTTATCTGGCCACTGCTGTCTTGTGTACTGGTGCTTGGCAAATGTTTAAAATTCTGTTGCGGAACACTTACGTTTTCTTAGAGACTTCCCCAGGGCATTTTCCAGAGCAATGCAAGTAATATGGGCTGCTTACGACTCCAGCTCTCAGTTTCTGAGAGCTGCAACTTGCAAAATAGAAAACCACAATCTCATGTTTGTTTGTGCTTCACTATGTGAGGTCCATCTCACATAGACCCTTTCTGTTGGAGCCCCATTGTTCTCCAGGTGGCCGTCTTGGGCTGTGTCCTTTATGGAATGACTTTCAGTGGACTTACTTGCTTTTGTCATTGGAGAAAGAGTGGTGTGCTCTCCAAGTGGTCCTTTTAAAGCATTTCATGTGGACATTTTGAAGCCCCATTTACCAGACCTGAGGGAGAAAAAAGTTATTATCTCTACCCTATGGGGAGTATAGGAGATGTATCAGTAATTCTACACATTCTTGACATTCTTTAACTATCAGCCAGAAGTGTTTAGAATCTTTAGATGAATCCAGGGTGCTGAAATCAGTTTTAGGCATCTATTTTTGCCAGTTCTGTATCAGTGGTATAGCAGGTCTAGCACCTCAACAAGGGAATGTGAGGTCAGCTGAACATCCCTTGTATTCTGCTCAACCTTTGAGTTATCAGCCAAAGTGATCAAGAATCTAATTTTAATAATCAGTCATATATTATTATTACACATAATGAGTAAATTATTGAAGGGAATGTAATATCATTGGGAGGAAATAAAAAATGAGATTTTAGATACCACAATAAAAGAAAGCCAAAAAAAAGGAAAGAGAGCATAGAGGGATGGTCTGAATAGCAGAAAACATATAGAATAAGGGCAAACATATGATTGCTAAGTCAAAACCATATTTATTAAATTTTAAGTTAATAAATAAGAAACTAGGAATAAATTTCTACAATTTTAATATTTTAATGTTTATATTTCTAATATTTTGAAATCCTAAAATAGAGGGAAAACTGAAATATAATTTAAAATGTTCTTAGAAAATTAAAAATGTTACACAAAAAATTTTCAAAAATCGAAGAAAATTTAACATGTTTTGAAGAGAAATTGACAGTGTTTTTGGATGCCTTCTAATGTGTAAACATGTTAATTATGACTTCAATCTGGATAATGTGGAATATGAGCAAGTATGACATTGTGGTTTCCCATCTTGCAAGTTACGGTATACTTGAAAAATAGTTTTGGTAAAAGACATTATTTACAATGACTCTGAAAAGTAAATATTATGAACATTATTATCTGTACATTTATTAGAAGCTTTCCCCAACTGACTAAGGTTTGAAGACAATTTTTCAAAAAAGAATGAAAATTTTTCTGGAGCAGCAGTTTGTAGTTCTCCTTGAGGAGGTCCTTCACTTCCCTTGTTAACTATCTTCCCATGTATTTTATTATCTTTATAGCAATTGTGAATGGGATTTCATTCATGATTTGGCTCTCTGCTTGTCTGCTGTCAGTGTATAGAAGTGCTTGTGACTTTTGCACATTGATTTTTTATCCAGAGACAGCTGAAGTTGCTCATCATTTTAAAAAGCTTTTGTGCTAAGACAGTCTGGTTTTCTAGATATAGGATCATGCCATCTGCAAACAAAGACAATTTGACTTCCTCTCTTCCTATTTGAATACCGTTTATTTCTTTCTCTTGCTTGATTGCCCTGGCCAGAACTTCCAATGCTATGTTGAATAGGAGCGGTGAGAGAGGTCATCCTTGTCTTGTGCTAATTTTCAAGGGGAAAGCTTCCAGCTTTTGCCATTCATTATGATATTGGCTGTGGGTTTGTCATAAATGGCTCTTATTATTTTGAGGCATGTTCCTTCAATACCTAGTTTATTGAGAATTTTTATAACATGAAGGGATGTTTAATTTTACTGAAGGCCTTTTCTGCGTCTATGGAGCTCATCATGTGGCTTTTGTCTTTAGTTCTGTTTTTGTGATGAATTATGTTTATTGATTTCCATGTATTGAACCAGCCTTGCATCCTGGGGATGAAGCCAACTTGCTTGTGGTGGACAAGCATTTTGATGTGCTGTTGGATTCAGTTTGCCAGTATTTTATTGATAATTTTTGCACTGATGTTCATCAGGAGTATTGGCCTAAGGTTTTCTTTTTCTGTTGTGTCTCTGCCAGGTTTTGGTATCAGAATGGTGCTGGCCTCATAAAATGGGTCAGGGAGTAGTCCCTCCTTTTCAATTGTTTGGAATAGTTTTGAAGAAATGGTAAAGCTCCTCTTTTTACCTCTGGTATAATTCAGCTGTAAATCCATCTGTCCCTGGGCTCCTTTTTTGTTGTCAGGCTATTTATTACTTTCTTAACTTTAGAACTCATTATTGGTATACTCAGGTTCAGTCTTGGGAAGGGTGTATGTGTCCAGGAATTTGTCTATTTATTCTAGATTTTCCAGTTTATTTTCATATAAGCATTTATGGTATTATCTGATGGTTGTTTGTATTTCTATGGGGTCAGTGTGAAATCCCCTTTATCATTTTTTATTGTGTCTATCCGATTCTTCTTTATTTTCTTCTTTATTAGTCTAGCTACCAATCTATCTATTTTATTACATTTTTCAAAAAACCAGCTCCTGGATTCATTTATTTTTGAAGGGTTTTTCATGTCTCTATCTCCTTCAGTTCTGCTCTGATCTTGGATATTTCTTGCCTTCTGCTAGCTTTGAGGCTTATTTGCTCTTGGTTTTTTAGTTCTTTTAGTTGTGATGTTAAGATGTTGATTTGAGATCTTTCTAGCTTTTCAGCTTTTCAGTGTGGGCTTTTAGCTTTTCAGCTTTTCAGATTTTCTAGCTTTTCTAGCTTTTCAGTGCGGGCATTTAGTGCTATAAATTTCCCTCTTAACACTACTTTAGCTGTGTCTCAGAGATTCTGGTACATTTTCTGTTTGTTCTCATTAGCTTCAAATAACTTATTGATTTCTGCCATAATTTCATTATTTACCCAGGAGTCATTCAGAAGCAGGTTGTTCAATTTCCATGTAGTTGTGTAGTTTTGAGTGAGTTTCTTAATCTTGAATTCTTTTTTGATTGAACTATGGTCTGAGAGACTGGTTGTTATCAGTCTTTTTGCATTTGCTGAGGAGTGGTTTACTTCTAATTATGTGATCAATTTTAGAATAAGTGCCATGTGGCACTGAGAAGAATATGTATTTTGTTGTTTTTGGGTGGAGAGTTCTGTAGATATCTATCACGTCCATTTGATCCAGAGATGAGATCAAGTCCTGAATATCTTTGTTAATTTTCGGTCTCAATGGTCTGCCATATATCGACAGTGGGGAAATCAGAGAAGACACAAACAAATGGAAAATAATTCCATGCTCATGGATAGTAAGAATCAATATAGTGAAAATGGCCATACTGCCTAAAGTAATTTATAGATTCAATGCTAAACTACCATTGACGTTCTTCACAGAATTAGACAAAAACTATTTTAAAATTCATGTGGAACCAAAACAGAGCACATATATCCAAGACAATCCTAAGCAAAAAGAACAAAGCTAGAGGCATCACACTACTTGACTTCTTTTATAAGATAGATGCACATGTTTGTTCATTGCAGCACTATTCACGATAGCAAAGATATGAAATCAACCTGAATTCCCATCAATAATAGACTAGATAAAAAATGTGGTACATATACACTATGGAATACTAGGCAGCCCTAAAAGGAGTGAGATCATGTCCATTGCAGGGACATGGATGGAGCTGGAAACCATTATCCTCAGGAAACTAACACAGGAACAGAAAACCAAACACCACATATTCTCTCTCACTTATAAGTAGTAGCTGAACAATGAGAACACATGGACACAGGGAGCACAACAATACACACTGGGGCCTGTCAGGGAGTAGGGTAGGGGGAGGGAGAGCATTAGGAAAAATAGCTAATACATACTGGGTTTAGTACCTAGGTGATAGGTTGATAGTTGCAGCAAACCACCATGGCACATGTTTACCTGTGTAACAAACCTGTACCTCCTCCTGCACATGTACCCTGGAACTTAAAATAAAAATAAAAATTTTTTAAAAAGAAAGAAAACATGACTTGTAGGTATTTTTTCACAGTCTAAACACAAATATTAAGGCACATTTGGATCAGCAACCTGAAACAATTCATGTTGATCAGAGGATAAATTATATTAATGAATAAGAAGTGATTAAGTACTTAAGGCCTAAGGATTAAGCAGATAGTAGCATCCCCTTACTCTGTGTGTGTATGTGTGCATGTGTGTGTGTGTTTTGATACAGATAGTCCTAATCATGTTCCTTGATTGAAAATATAGTCTTACTTATTTTAAATAATTTTTCAACTTTTCCTATGTGCTTAAAGTTGATGGCAGTCAACCTCAAGAGGTGATGATCCAGAGGCATGGCTCAAGCAAGACAGTGATTCCAATGGCTGAAACTTGCCAAAAACAGAAGCTATTGCACAATTTAAAACAAGAAGCACTGATATTGCATAACTGGAAATTATCAGTGAGATCTTTGTTAAAAATACTATTGAAGCCAAAGACAGGCGATTTTTTAAATGCATAATTAAGTAAACTGAAAATAAAGCATCAAAATACCAAATCTTAGAAAATATAATTATTGGAAAATTAGTATGGAACATCCTTAAGGAAGGCCAAAGAAAATGCAAAAGATAATTGATGTCTTCGCCAGTTCAGATTGCTATGAAAAAATAGCAAAGACTGGATGGCTTTTAAAAAACAGAAATTTATTTCTCAAGGTTATAGAGGCTGGGAATCTGAGGTAAAGATTCCAGTGTGGTTGAGTTCTGGTGGGGGTGTCTTCTGGGTCGCCAACTGCCATTTTCTCATGTATCCTCATATGGCAGAAAGAAAGCAAGAGATTTGCCTGGGGTACCTTCTATAAGGGCACTAATTCCATTCATGAGGACTTCACTAACCTGACCTAATTACTACTCAAAGGCCCCACCTCCTAATACCATCACATTGGGGATTAGGATTTCAACACATGAATTGTAGGGGACATCAACATTCAGTCTATCTCAATTTGGATTTGAATTGCTTTTATTTTTGTAAGACTGAATAAGATGGATGCTGCAACATTGTAAGCATATTATGAAATCTGGGAAATCCAAAGGATGAGCTATAAACAAAAGGGTCAAAAGCACCTAGAAATGTAATCTTGGGGCAAGACTTGATGGTGGAAACAAATATGGACACTCAAGAACAAGTCCAGTCAGTTTAAACTCATTTACTTTTCTGATAAATTTACTACTCTTAGAGGTAAAAAGAATAATGCAGGCAATTTGTATCTACATTTTTTAAGGCATTTGTCAAAGGCCTACACAATATTTTTGGGAGAAAAGATAAAAAATATTAATTCAGAGTTTCTTATGCTCTTGACTATCTAGAGAGAGGTGACTAAATAATGGTGTTATTTGGGAATTGTGATACATCTATCCTGTCATTTTAATCTTAAAACCACAATTTATGCAAACACATGGGTTTGGGAATAAACAAAAGTTCAAAGAATTGAGTTTGATAAAAAGAGTGAGAAATCAAAGTTTTTGACATTTTAGAACAAAGAGACAAAATGAACTACAAGAAATTCAATGAATGATCTTGTATTAAAAAATAGAAAAATGAAGAATGAAGCTACACATTAGGATTGTAACACTATCGTTAATTTTCCTTTAATTTTGACCAAGGATTCTAAAGATAATAAATTAGATATTACACTACATAAAATAAAAAATGAGAGCTACACATATATTCTTTTTTTTTTTTCTTTGAGACAAGGTCTTGCTCTGT
Source organism: Gorilla gorilla gorilla (assembly GCF_029281585.2). Lineage (NCBI taxonomy): Eukaryota > Metazoa > Chordata > Mammalia > Primates > Hominidae > Gorilla > Gorilla gorilla. Next base: position 127,794,968 of record NC_073229.2, on the reverse strand, counting down.
CACCCAGGCTGGAGTAGTGAGTGCAGTGGCATGATCATGGTTCATTGCAGCCTTGACCTCCTGGACTCAAGCGATCCTCCAACCTCAGCCTCCAAGTAGCTGAACCTACAGACATGAGCCACCAGGCCTGGCTAATTTTTGTATATTTTGGAAAACATGTTTTCATCGTGTTGCCATGGCTGGTCTTGAACTTCTAGGCTCAAGTGATCCACCCACCTCAGCCTCCCAAAGTGCTGGGATTACACGTGTGGGCCACTGTGCCCTGCCTAGATTATTTTAGACTCCAGTAAAAAATATTTTTATAAAATGTTTTGAGTATACATATTTTTAATGTTTTGCATTTTATTTAATAATAATACAGATGTTTTAAAGAAATTGTAAAAATTATTAAAAATTAAGTTCTTAAATCCAGTTTAAATTATCTTAAAAAGTACATAAATAATAAAAATCTTTAATGTTCATAAACTTTTCTTATAACATCCTGAATATTGCAAAGAGAATAATAATAAATAAAAGTAAGACTATGTGAATCTTGCAGATATTTAAAAAAATCTCTGAAAAGAAAAACATAATTATTCTTGTGGGTTGAAAAGATGATCAGAAATGCTAAGATGCTGATATTGCAATATTCATTTAACCAATATATGTTCTCTATTTCTTTTATCATAATGAAGCTATCTAACTACCTGCAGGGAATATTATAAAGATTAATTACTTCATTTTTGTAAGAGTTCATAAAGTTTAATAATATTAAATAAAAGGACAAATGAAAGATTGAAGTAAGTGCTATTAAACATTGTCACAAACCCATCTATTATTATTACTTACACAGGCGAATGTCAGCATTTCACTTGCAACTTCCATTAATGTACATTCAGAAAACATGGCAAACTTTTATTAAAAATCGTAAGAAAATACTATCTATATTCTGTGCATAAAAATTTTATGAAGGTTTTAATTAAATCTTGATGAACCCCATTCTATAACACTTCCCTTCCTTCTTATCTGTGACTCTGTACTTTTTACCCTTTCCTAGCTCTCTGATCCTTTTCATATTCATCTCCCTAAAAAAGGTATTTCTCAGTGTGATAACACTTTAAATTTATCTAAGACTATTCTTTTGGGTATATCAGTTGTCGTCCTCCTTTGGCAAACTTCAAAATCTATGTTGTTAGCTCATCCACACAAACCGATATGTAACATATACAAATTGTTGCACTGATATTAGAATATTTGTCACAACCTCTCTCTGTAGAAATTGTTAACTTGGAGTAAACAGATTCATAACAAATTGTGAACTTCAGAAAAACAAAAATGCTTCATGCTTACAACTGAAATATTAGTTGAGCTTACTTAAACTCATGTAAAAGAATATAAGCGACTTTTTATCTGAGTTTTATAGAAAAAAATGATATTGTGGGCAGCATTTTTTTTTTCTAAAAATAAGCTTTCAAAATTATGACATCTCCACCGGGCGTGGTGGCTTATTCCTGTAATCCCAGCACTTTGGGAGCCCAAGGTGGGTGGATCACCTGAAGTCAGGAGTTCGAGACCAGCCTGGCCAACATGGTGAAACCCCATCTCTACTAAAACTTCAAAAATTAGCTGGGCGTGGTGGCAGGCACCTGTAATACCAGCTACTTGGGAGGCTGAGACAGGAGAATCGCCTGAACCTGGCAGGCAGAGGTTGCAGTAAGCCGAGATTGCACTGCTGCACTCCAGCCTGGGTGACAAGAGTGAAACTCCAAAAAAAAAAAAATAATAATAACAATAACTATGACATCTCTATGTTTTGTGTGTGTGTGTGTGTGTGTGCACAAACAGGAACATAGGAAGCCCTAGCATTTTGAATCAGCTTACTGCATGATAACTGATGTGCTCAATATGAGGACATATTTTTGATATGCAGATATTCTCTTTATATCCAAAGAGAACCTTGGTATAATCTTTGTGAAATCTAATTTTGTGTATACCAGTGTAGCATATATTTTCTTCAGTATGCTTGACTTTAAAGGAAGACAGTGATACTTTCCTAACAGGATCGGTGTAGTTGTTAAATTGAATCATGCAGGAATATAAATGGCAAACCTGCATTAAAACTTTGATCCTCTATGGTAAACAGTTATGGAGATCCCTTAAAGAACTAAAAGTAGATCTACCATTCAATCCATCAATCCCACTACTGGGTTTCTACCCAAAGGAAAATAAGACACTATATGAAAAAGACCCAAGCATATGAATGTCAATAAAGAAAATGTCACACACACACACACACACACACACACACACACACATACACACACACCATGGAATACTACTCAGCCATAAAAAGTAATTAAATAATGTATTTTGCAGCATCTTGGATGGATCTGGAGGCCATTATTTTAACTGAAGTAACTTAGGACCAGAAAACCAAATGCTACATGTCCCCTTATAATGAGAATGCAAAGACATCCTCGTTATAAGAGTGGTGATATAATGGACTTTGGGGACTCAGGGTGAGGGAGCAGGGTGGGAGGGGAATGAGGAATAAAAGACTACATATTGGATATAGTGTACACTGCTCAGGTGATGAATGCACGAAGATCTCAGAATTCACCATGATAATATTATCCATGTAACCAAAACCACTTGTATCCCCAAAGCTACTGAAATAAAAAACAAGACAAAATGACAGAAAACTTTGATCCTGAAGAGACAATAAAGTTTATCTTCCTTTCTGTCTTCCACACAATAGACTCATATATTTAATTCAAGTTTGTGTTTCAGTGATATTGCAAATTATTCAAATTTTTAGCAAATATGAAAGTATATTTTGTGCCAGGTCAAGAGAGATTTCTGAAAAAATGACAGTAAAGAGACAAGATAAAGTTCCTGTTCCTGTGGGTGCAGATATCAAATGAAGGAAATAGGCCTTGAACACATAAACACAAATAAATATATAATTATACTGTGATAAATGTTATAAAGAAATCTGCAGGGTGTTTTGAGATTTTATAACAAAGGGCTTTGATATCTAATGAGAAGTAATTGCTATTTAGGCAAAGACCTGAAAGATTATTTGGAGTTGGCTATGTGAAATGGGTATATATTCCAAGGAGGAAAATCAACATATTTATGAACTTTTTGGAGTGCCTCATAAAACAAAGCAGCTACAGAATTAAGTGTAGTCGATTTCTATTTTGTTAATTTATACAATATGATCAATTACCTATTATTTGTTGAATTAGTAAACATACAAAATAAATAACATCCCAGTAAATAATTGTCCTGGAATTTAATTTCAATGTCATTTGATTTAATAGGGTTCAGATGTAAGAACCTATGACTCTTATTTGAATATCTGGAATACGATAGAATATCTCAGTAAGGACTTGCTAATTGAATAGAATACTTAGCTCATGATTATTTAAAATCTACTGAATAACTTAAGATATCTATATTAACAATAATTAGCCTATGCAAGATATTATGAACTGGTGATCAAAATCTCAAAATCTCAGATAGATTTCCTCCTGAAAACTTTCATATACCCATGGAAGCAATGATATCAATTGTGAAGCTGAAGATTGCAATCAGATTAGCATAATTCTGAGATTATTTTTCTACCCCAACACATGTCAAAATGTAACTCTAATTAAAGCAGGAAGTACATATTGCAGGGTGGGATGTGGGGAAGACAGACAAAGAATAACTTATGTTTTACTTTTTATTTTTTTGAGACAGGGTCTTGCTCTGTCGCCCAGGCTGGAGTTCAGTGGTACAATCATGGCTTACCGGAGGTTCGATCTCCCAGGCTCAAAATTTCCTCCCAACTCAGCCTCCTGAGTAGCTGGGAGTATAGGTGCATGCCACCACATCCAACTAATTTTTAAATTTTCTTGTAGATATGTGGTGTTATTATGTTGCCCAGGCTGGTCTTGAACTCCTGGGCTCAAGTGATACTCCTGTCTTAACCTCCCAATTGTTGGGATTACAGACATGAGCCACGTTGTCCATTCAGAAAGAACTTCTGAATTAGACATTTCTGGTTGAAATCACATCTTCATTTCTATGTATAAGTAAGGCCCATGACAAGATATTTGATCTCTGCATCCTTCATTTCCCTCTTATTTAAAATGGAAGTGATACCTCAATGGCATCCATAATTAATACTCTAGTAGTCTTTGACTAGTTAGTGTTTTTGTCTATTGGCACCCATTCTTTCAGTGATGATAGGGTCTAGTGTCCTGCAGTAATAAAGAGAACATTATGAAGAAAGAACTTTATATTATATTAGTTACAATATATTTCTTCATGGCCTAGGAATCCACTCAGGTCCAGTAATACCACAACTGAGAAATAGAGTTTTGATAAATTAATTATAAGCTGAGTTTTCCATTTTTTCCTTCTTCATTTTTCTACCTCCAACACAAAACCATAGTCACCAATATTATATGATTGGGTGAGAAGGATCAGAAATAGGCACTATGTTTACTGAAATATTTTCCATTTTGTCTTGGAAGGTGTCTCTTACAGTGTACTTCTAAATACAATCTTAATGCTTTACAATAGCTGTCATTTACTTCTTAAAAATGGAAGAATCAGGAGTTGCTTAGATAGATTGATATATTTTATTCCCCATGTCCAGCATTAATAACTAAGGCAAGATACCACATTACTTAGATGTTGTGTATCAACCAATAAAAAATGAAAACTGTGTGGTTACTGTTATTGGATATGCTCAATAAATAAATGCAAGGAGACATATAAAATTACTTATTATACAAGGAGGCATAACTGAACCATTTTCTAAGTCCTGGAAAACCAATGGCTGTCAATCCACGAATTTAAATGGGAAGTGCAGATTACTTTTTAAATTCAGGTGTAGCAATCCTAATAAGAGTAATCATAGCACTTCAGTAGTTTCTTATTTGCATTATATGAAACATTATGTATATCTGTCTATATATCATCTGACGCGCGTGTGTGTGTGTGTGTGTGTGTGTGTGTGTGTGTATAGAACTGGTAACATAGATATAAACATATTTTCTGGAAAATCATACTTTTCTCTTTGTAGATTCCAGCTTTTCTTTATTTTCAGAAGTTTCCTGAAATATGGATATATTTTTTAAAATTTCTTCAATTATCATCTTGCAGTTCAATTCTTTCTATATTTTAGGTCATTTGAAGTTGAGCTAATACATATATAATATTATCACATCTGATGCACATAGATCAAAGATCTATGTGAATCATTATGCATATATGTGAAACATGTATATATGATGGGTGTGTGTGTGTGTGTATCTAGAACTCATAACATGGATATAAACATATTTTCCGGAAAATCATGGTACTTTCCTCTTTGTAGATTCCAGCTTTTCTTTATTTTCAGAAGTTTCCTGAAATATAAATATATTTCTGGGAATTGGTTCAATTATCATCTTGCAGTTCAACTCTTTCTATATTTTAGGTCATTCGAAGTTGAGCTAACACATATATAATATTATCACATCCTACTCACATAGGTCAAAGATCTCACCCAATGTCAACCTTCAATAATGAATGTCAAGATACAGGAAATCTAAAGACTCAGACAAATCTGAGAGTTTGAATATGCACCTCTGTTACAGAATAATAGACATACTCCACAGGCAAAGTTCACACTATCACCTCCCTTAGTTGGAGCAATTCTATTATGAATCTTCTCTACTTTTAACCCCAGAGTTGTGCAGCTCCTCGGGGAAATATCCATCAAAATTCTTGGTTCCATTTACTACAGGGGAATTCTAGGCAGGGAAATCTTGTTAAGGGCAATTCAGAGATAAATTCTCTCCCTCCTAGAAAATAACAGTGGTCTGTTTTTCTAAAGGTCCAGTGAATACAAAGATTAGATCAGGTTATCTGCTTATTCTTTTCCTTTGGGGGCATCACTCTCATGGAGTGACTGGTTCCCAGAGCAGATGCTGCAACTTCTTCCTCCCAGGAGCTAAATGTCACTTTTCATTCTCATTCCTTTCATTTCTTATTTCCTCTGACTTTTCTGTGAGTTTGCCGTGAGTGCTATGCAGATCAATGTCTCTATTTTTTACAATTCTATATCTACTTCTAATATGAATTAAATATTGATATTTTAGTTTTCTCCAGGTATCTTTAGTTTTTTTCAGGTATCTTTTCCTCCATTTCTATAAATAAATCATTTCTTTAAAAAATTCTCTTAAAGACAATCTTTTATAGTCAACATTGAACTTCCTAGAATTTATAAGACAGGTATCACCTTCTCCCCTCTTCGCCATCTCTTTCTTCAATATGTCTTTTCCCAAGCAGGTCCTTTGTTCTCATTTTCCATATTACATCAGTGTCCTTACTTAATTTTTAGGATTTTCACACAAACTTTGTAATATTTTATTTCATTGTATGTATATTTTAAATTGATTTTATTACTTTTCACAATAATTTATATAAAAAATTTTCAAAGTTTAACAGTGCTAAATATAATATAACTCACTAGTATCACTTTCTGTCCTTATTTCTTTCCAAAAAGGTAAAAACTTGTCACTGATTTTAGTGGTTATCTTCCAATTTTTGAAAGACGCAGGGGAGCCTCTTTCTTTGGTATCAACTCTAGGAGAATATTCACTGGCTGGCAATCTGCTTATTTCAACTTCTGACTGTCAAGTGAAGCTCTAATGTGAAGGTTACTTGCACCTGCTAGTCTTGCTAGTTTCTCATTCTGAGATTAAGAAATGAATCACTGACTTCCTACAACATGTGGATGCTAACTCTATAAGGAAGCTCTTCCACTACACCTGTGTTTCTTTTGACTATAGTTATACCTTCTAGGATATAAAAAGGACCAGTTGCTTTACCTGCATTATTTTACTTATTCCACATAACATACCCCAAAGGAAAATTCTTTTCTAGTGATTTCAATTTATATTCAGGAAAATAAAGATTAGACAGTTCATTTCAGGATCTGGAAGAATCTGAAAACATAAATAAATAAAAAGTTCAATCAAAGTGCTTAAGTCACTCTATAAGCAATAGAGTTGGAAGTTGAATTTCAAATTGCCCCATTACAGTGCTCTGAAACACTAGGCATTCTAGTAGTTTAGTTGTTAGGGCCAACTTTTTGGGAGAGGAGTACTTTCTGTGACTTAGCTGTTTGTTCATTAGACATCCTTCTCACAGGTGCCTTGCCCTGAAGGGTTTCTGTTTATTGTAGTCACCTTCTTGGTGAGAAGTCCTCACAACACTTGCTGGTTGCTGCTTCTTATCCCGTATGCCCCAGAGCTTCACTCACATTTCAAAATGAGGGTTCAGAATATGATCTTATTAAGGTGTCCTTCCCTATCTCTCAGCTGTTCTTTTACTGGAGTGAAAAATGAGCATTTGTCCTATGACTCCTCTGATTTGGCCCTCTGTGCATTCTAAGAAGCCAAATATGTAATGTTTCTGCCATGTAAATGAGAACATTACTAGTTTTTGATATTAATGAAAATATACACCTATTTGTATTTGTAATGGAACATTTCATATATATCTTCCAGTGATGTGGTTGGATACCAATTTTCATATCACTACTTTTATCCCGTGACTACCTGATACTTGTTTTATTAGGAATGATAGAGGTGAGATAAGATGGCAGATAGACTCCTCTGATTTTGCCACTAACTTATTTACTGCTATTTTTTCATAACTTTCAAACACACATACTCTAGTCAAACATGTCAGCTTTTCTCTCTTAATGTCAAGTATGATTCACTGCCTTTGTGTCTGCTAGTCCTCTAATTTTTAATATCTCTTTCACCCTTCTCTGAACTTACCCAAATCCATTCACAGCAACCAGCTTAAGTTATACATCTCCATAATGCCTTCACTGGTTAGTCTAGTTTACAAACATCTTTATTTTGTAATAATGTCATTTTAATTTTTTTAGTCTCTAGGTTTTTATTTGAAGTTCAAAACAGTTTACATTTAATTGTACTCTAATTGTTTTGTGTCTCTTAGTTGAGTCTCTTTATTATATGGTCACTAAAAAGAGACCATACCTTTCTCATTTGTTCTATCCCTGACATGAGCTAGCACGGTGTTGTTGTTGTTGTTGTTTCTATGACTGCACATTAGAATCATCTGGGGTGGGGGAAAGTGTTAAAATTACATATACCTGGGTGCCACTCCAGACTTGTTGAATTAAAATCTCTTGGGGTAGGGTAAAGGCACAGATATTGTGTTCAATTCCCCACTAATTCTAATATGTAGTCACATTTGAGAACCTCTTCTGTAGAATTATGCTGAGAATTAGACAGTATTTAGTATGCATATGGTTCAGAATGCATCAGAGAATGTCAAAGGACATCCAGGGATAAGACAAATTTTGAAAGAAGGTTTTAAACTTAAATATGGATAAACAACCATAAATTGTTAATTGTAAATAGTAGCTAATTGGAGCAGAATTAATGATTTAGAGATAATTATTAGAAAAGGTGTAATAATGAAGATCTTCAAGCTTTTCAGGCAGAAGAACTAAAGCTAAATTTGATTTTATAAGTATGTGAAAGTAAGTTCAAAGCCATAGATGTGGACTGACTTTGTCAATTTAGACTCATCTGAGAAAGGAAAAAGGAAATATACCAAGTTGAAAAAGTAAAAGATTTAACTGTCAATGTATGGAAATAGATCTTTGATAATGAATATTTGAAAATAATAAAATAGAGTTTAAGTTGTAAAATGAAGAGTCTATTCAATATAGCTGCAGGCACCTTCCTACCCTTGGAAGATTGGTGGTTTAGAATGTTGGAGGATATCAAATAGAACTTAAATAATTGTAGCTAAAGGAAGAATTCTATCCAGATCTTACTCTCTTTGATGAGTTGACAGATCCAGCTACTGGTAGGCAATAAGATAAAGAATTTAAAAAGCAAACGTGCCCTAGAGGATGTGGTAGCCAAAAAGTAGACTTGATTTGGCTTTAGGCACTTAGTATACCAGGCGAACAGTGAAAGAGTAATTTGAGACCCTCCTAGAAAGAAGCAACAGAACTTTTTCTCTCCTTGCTTTGCTCAGTCATTTTCAGGTCCTGCTGGAGCTATGCCTTGCCTGGCTGCTCAGAGATAGAAAAACAAGAAGGATGTTTATTTAAAGTTAATATGCTTCCTGGCATGAAAGCCAAGGCACAATATATGTTAAAAGACTGTGATACAACTAACAGGAAGCTTGTAGAAGAGAAATCCTTGAGAAACAACATGGAAAATGAGCAATAAGTTATCATTGCTCTCATTGCAATTGATTTTGTTTTATAATTTACATTTATCATTTGTAGACTTGTAAATGATCAAGTATGTTTCCATCTGTTTGGTGATCCTCTGAGTTTGCAGATACCAATGGTTAAGCTATGAGAGCTTGATAGATATGTGATAATATACATAGTTATAAAAGTACATTTTAATAAATATTTATATATGTTAACTTGCTACCTATATGAGCCTTATGAAATTTTAAATAAAGTTTTAAAATCTGATTACAGCCAGGCATGGTGGCTCGCATCTATCATTCCAACACTTTGGCAGGCCAAGGTGGGAGGATAACTTGAGGTCAGGAGTTTGAGACCAGCCTGGACAATATAGTGACACCCTGTCTCTACAAAAATAAAAAAAAAATTAGCTGAGAGTGGTGATGCACACCTGTAGTCCCAGCTCCTCGGGAGGCTTAGGCGGGAGGATCTTTTGAGCCCAGGAGTTGAACGCTCTGGTGACCATGGTTGTGCCATGGCACTCCATTCTAGGCAACAGAGCAAGACTGCATCTAGAAAAAAAAAAAAGAACATTTAAAAATGAAATGTAATCTGATTACAGATTATAGCTAGGAAAAATACCATCCTCATTTTATATATGAAAACCATTAGGTACATTGACTTACAAGAAAACAGGTGATCTAAGGTTACTTAGAGAAATCTTACGAAAATCTCTAGTTTTGGGAATATTTCTTGCTTTGGTATACCATAATATAAAGTTATAAATTTGTAAATTTCCATAGTTTTCCCACATGCCCTTGATTTAAACATCTTTTTTTTTAATGGATGTAAAATTTTTTTTATTATACTTTAAGTTTTAGGGTACATGTGCACAACGTGCAGGCTTGTTATATATGTATACATGTACCATGTTGGTTGCTGCACCCAGTAACTCGTCATTTAGCATTAGGTATATCTCCAAATGCTATCCCTCCCCCCTCTCCCCACCCCACAACAGGCCCCAGTGTGTGATGGTCCCCTTCCTGTGTCCATGTGTTCTCGTTCAATTCCCACCTATGAGTGAAAACATGTGGTGTTTGTTTTTTTGTCCTTGCAATAGTTTGCTGAGAATGATGGTTTCCAGCTTTATACGTGTCCCTACAAAGGACATGAACTCATCATTTTTTATGGCTGCATAGTATTCCATGGTGTATATGTGCCACATTTTCTTAATCCAGTGTATCATTGTTGGACATTTGGGTTGGTTCCAAGTCTTTGCTATTGTGAATAGTGCCGCAATAAACATACATGTGCATGTGTCTTTATAGCAGCATGATTTATAATCCTTTGGGTATATACCCAGTAATGGGATTGCTGGGTCAAGTGGTATTTCTAGTTCTAGATCCATGAGGAATCACCACACTGACTTCCACAATGGTTGAACTAGTTTACAGTCCCACCAACAGTGTAAAAGTGTTCCTATTTCTCCACATCCTCTCCAGCACCTGTTGTTTCCTGACTTTTTAATGATAGCCATTCTAACTGGTGTGAGATGGTATCTCATTGTGGTTTTGATTTGCATTTCTCTGATGGCCAGTGATGATGAGCATTTTTTCATGTGTCTTTTGGCTGCATAAATGTCTTCTTTTGAGAAGTGTCTGTTCATATCCTTCACCCACTTTTTGATGGCATTGTTTGTTTTTTTCTTATAAATTTGTTGGAGTTCATTGTAGACTAAAGGGCTTCTGCACAGCAAAAGAAGCTACCATCAGAGTGAACAGGCAACCTACAGAATGGGAGAAAATTTTTGCAATCTACTCATCTGACAAAGGGCTAATATCCAGAATCTACAATGAACTCCAGCAAATTTACAAGATTTAAACATCTTAATGAAAATTAAAATGTGAGTCAACCACTCTTCTGGTGTCTTGTCCATTATATTTTATGTTAGAAATTGACAAGTGGCAGCCAGAGAGAAAGGGCAGATCACCTACAAAAGGAAGCCCATCAGACTAACAGCAGAACTCTCAGCAGAAACATGATAAATGATTGGAGCCAATATTCAGCATTCTTAAAGAAAAGAATTTCCAACTGAGAAGTTCATATCCAGCCACAGTAAGCTTCATAAGTGAGGGAGAAATAAAATCATTTTCAGACAAGCAAATGCTGAAGGAATTTGTCACACCAGGTCTGCCTTGAAAGAGCTCCTGAAAGAAACACTAGTTATGGAAAGGAAAAACCAGTTCCAGCCACTGCAAAAACACACTGAAGTACAAAGACCAATGACATTATAAAGCAAATACAGCAATAAGTCTGCAAAATAACCAGCTAGCATCATGATGATGGAACCAAATTCACACATAAGAATATTAACCTTAAATGTAAGCGAGTTAAATACCCCAATTAAAAGACAAAATGACAGGCTGGATAAAGAATCAAGACTCATTGGTGTGCTGCATTCAAGAGACTCATCTCATGTGCAAAAACACACATAGGCTCAAATAAAGGGATGAAGGAAAATTTACCAAGCAAATGGAAAGCAGAGAAAAGCAAGGGTTGCATTCCTAGTTTGTGACAAAACAGAATTTAAACCAACAAAATTCAAATAAGATAAAGATAATGGTAAAGGGATCAAGTCAACAAGAAAAGCTAACTATTCTAATTATATATGCACCCAATACAGGAGCATCCAGATTCATAAAACAAGTTCTTAGTAACATACAAAGAGACTTAGACTCCCACAAAATAATAGTGGGAGATTTTAACACTCCACTGTTAACATTAGACAGATCATCAAGACAGAGAATTAAAAAGAATATTCAGGACTTGAATTCAGCTCTGGATCAAGTGGACCTGATAGATATCCATACAATTCTCCACCCCAAAACAGAATATACATTCTTCTCAGTGCCACATGGCACTTACTCAAAAAATCAATTACATAATTAGAAGTAAAACACTCCTCAGCAAATGCAAAAAGACTGAAATCGTAACAAACAGTCTCTCAGACCATAGCACAATCAAATTAGAATTCAAGATTAAGAAATTCACTCAAAAGCACACAACTACATGAAAATTGAACAACCTGCTCCTGAGTGACTCCTGGGTAAATAATGAAATTAAGGCAGAAATCAAGAAGTTCTTTGAAACCAATGAGAACAAAGAGACAACCTACCAGAATCTCTGGGATGCAGCTAAAGCAGTGTTAAGAGGGAAATTTAAAGCACTAAATTCCCACATCAAAAAGCTAGAAAAATAGACACCCTAACACCACAACTATTAGATCTAAAGAACCAAGGTGAATCAAAACCTAAAGCTAGCAGAAGACAATAAACAACCAAGTTCAAAGCATAACTGACAGAAATACAAATACAAAAAAACCCTCAAAAAATCAATGATTCCAGGAGCTAATTTTTTGAAAAAATTAATGAAATAGATAGACTGCTACCTAGACTAATAAAAGAAAAGAGATGACTCAAATAGAGGCAATAAAAATGATAAAGGGGATATCACCTCTGACCCCACAGAAATACAACCAACCATCAGAGAATGTTATCAACACTTCTATGCAAACAAACTAGAAAATCTGGAATAGAGGAATTCTTGGAAACATACACCCTCCCAAGACTGAACCAGGAAGAAGTTGAATCCCTGAATAGGTCAATAGCAAGTTCTGAAATTGGGGCAGTAATAAATAACCTACCAACAAAAGAAGCCCAAGAACCGATGGATTTACAGTTGAATTCTATCACAGGTACAAACAGGAGCTGATACCCTTTTTACTGAAACTATTCCAAACAATTGAAATGGAGGGCCTCCTCCCTAACTCATTTTATGAGGCCAGCATCATCCTGATACCAAAACTTGGCAGAGATACAACAAAAAAATCTTCAAGCCAAATTTCCTGAAAAACCTCAATGCAAACATTCTCAATAAAATACTGGCAAACTGAATCCAGCAGCATATCAAAAAGCTTATTCATCCAGATCAAATTGGCTTCATCACCGGGATGCCAGGCTGGTTCAACGTTCACAAATCAATAAATGTAATTTATCACACAAATAGAACTAAAGACAAAAACCTCATGATTATCTCAATAGCTGTGGAAAAGGTCTTCAATAAAATTCAACATTCCCTTATGTTAAATACTCATAATAAACTAGATATTGAAGGAACATGCCTCAAAATAATAAGAGCCATTTATGACAAACCCACAGCCAATATCATACTGAATGAGCAAAAGCTGGAAGCATTCCCCTTGAAAACTGGCACAAGACAAGGATGCTCTTTCTCACCACTGCTATTCAACATAGTATTGAAAGTTCTGGCCAGGGCAATCAGCCAAGAGAAAGAAATAAAAGTGTTCAAATAGGAAGAGAGGAAGGCAAACTGTCTTTGTTTGTAGATGACATGATCTTTATCTAGAAAACATATCATCTCAGCCCAAGAGCTTTTTAAGCTGATAAGCAACTTCAGCAAAATCTCTGGATACAAAATCAATGTGCAAAATTCACAAACGTTCCTATACAACAATAGACAAGCAGAGAGACAAATCATAAATTAACTGCTATTCACAATTGCTACAAATAGAATAAAATACCAAGGGAAGTGAAAGACCTTTTCAAGGAGAACTACAAATCACTGCTCAGGGAAATAGCAGTGGATGCAAACAAATGGAAAAACATTCCATGCTCATGTATAGGAAGAATCAATATCATGAAAATGGCCACACTGCCCAAAGTAATTTACAGATTCAATGCTACATCCATCACACTACCATTGACATTCTTCACAGAATTAGAAAAAATTACTTTAAAATTCATAAGGAACCATAAAACAGCTAGTATAGCCAAGATAATACTAAGCAAGAAGAACAAAACTGGAGGCATCATGCTACCTCAATTCAAAGTATACTGCAAGGCTACAGTAACCAAAACAGCATGACACTGTTACTAAAACAGACATATTGACCAATGGAGCAGAACAGAGACCTCAGAAATAACACCACACATCTACAACCATCTGATATTCAATAAGCCTGACCAAAAAAAAAAGCAACAGGGAAAGGATTCTCCATTTAATAAATGGTACTGGGAATACTGACTAGCCATATGCAGAAAACTGAAACTGGACACCTTCCTCACACCTTATACAAAAAGTAACTCTAGAAGGATTAAATACTTATATGTAAAACCCAAAACTACAAAAACCCTAGGAGAAAATCTGGGCAATACCATTCAGGACATAGGCACAGGCAAATGTTTCATGGCGAAATTCCCAAAAGCAATGGCAACAGAAACAAAAATTGACAAATGGATCTAATTTAACTAAAGAGCTTGTGCATAGCAAAAGAAACTGTCATCAGAGGGAACAGGCAACCTATAGAGTTGGAAAAAAATTCACAATCTATCCATCTGATGATGGTCTTATATCTAGAATCTACAAGGAACTTAAACAAATTTATAAAAAAAAAACTAAAAAGTCTGCCAAGGACATGGACAGACACTTTTTAAAAGAAGGCATTTGTGTGGCCAAGAAACATGAAAACAAGCTCAACATCACTGATCATTAGAGAAATGCAAATCAAAACTACAATGAGATACCATCTCACACCAGTCAGAATGGCAATTATTAAAAAGTTAAGAAACAACAGATGCTGGTGAGGTTGTGAAGAAATAGGAACACTTTTACACCATTGATGGGAAAGCAAATTAGTTCAACCATTGTGAAAGACAGTTCAGTGATTCCTTAAAGATCTAGAACCAAAAATACCATTTGACCCAGCAATCCCATTACTGGATATACGCCCAGAGGAATATAAATTATTCTATTATAAAGACACATGCATGTGTATGTTCATTGCAGCACTATTCATAATAGTAAAAACATGGAATCAACCCAAATGCCCATCAATGATAGACTGGATAAAGAAAATGTGGTACACATACATCATGGAATACTATGCAGCCATGTAAAGGAACAAGATCATGTCTTTGCAGGGACATGGATGGAGCTGGAGGCCATTATTCCCTGCAAACTAACACAGGAGCAGAAAACCAAACACCATGCATCTTCACTGGTAAGTGGGAGCTGAACAATGAGAATACGTGGGCACAAGTAGGGGAACAACACACATTACGACCTGTTGTGAGGACAGGGAAATGGAATGCAACAGGATAAACAGCTAATGCATGCTGGGCTTAATACCTAGATGATGGATTGATAGGTGCAGTGAATCACCATGGCACACGTTTATGTATGTAACAAACCTGCATATCCCGCATATGTATCCTGGAACTTAAAATAAAATAAAAAAGTTTCCAAGTTGTTGAAACTCTGATAGAGAAAAAGTTTTTGTTTCTTGTTTTTTTTTTTTTTTTAAAATGAGGAAGTTTTCTCCCATCAACGTAATCTGCTCTTGATATTCATTTTTATTACATTCTGCAACATACTGATTGTCTCCGCAGTATTGCCTTAACTAAATAACAAAACTTGGGGGAGGAAAAAAAAAACATTAAAATTATCCACACATCTGCTTTCAGCCTCTCCGTTATCACCAAGAATGTTGTAAATCACCTTGTGTCTGATGACATTAAATCAGAGAGAAGAGGCAAAGGAGGCCATGTCAGCACACTGATAATGCATCTACTATACTGTCGGGTCGGTTTATATTCTGTCACTTTGCATTTAAAGGGCACTAAATAGAGCAATTTTGATCTAGAACGAGTTTGTAAAAGTAATTCCACTTTTTGTTTTCTTGTCTGCAACAGCAATTAGTTTATAATAACAAATGCAATATCGTAAGTGTCTGACATTCTTTGTTGAATACATTTCATTGTGTTTGCTCCTTTCTAATTTCATTTTGAATGTTTTAAAACATACAAGATAAAAATAAGAATGATTAAAAAATCTCCCAAGCTAAGCCTTCTCAAATTTAGACCCTAATTTATTTTAAATATACTGGGGCTGTTTATTTTCTAAACTTAGGAGAGTTTATTAATGCTTTCTGAAATTTAGTGTAAAATTTTTGGATTTCAAAGGTAATGCATGATTGTAGAGAATTTAGGCAATACAAAAAAATATACAGAAGAAAATAAAGAGTACTTCAAAGATAAGCATCCAGAAATGATAATCACTATTAATTGTTCCAAACATCACTTTCCAATTATCTATGTGTGTGTTTGTATGTGTGTGCTAAAGTGTATATCAGTCATGGTCCAGTCAGGACAGAGAGATCACACAGTAATCTTAAAAGAAAAGACACAGTATGAGGATTAATTATTTACAGGCAATTAGCTACTAAGAGGGAATAAAAGACAACTGTGAAAAAAGGCGTAGAGTTGAGGGAAAGTGAATGAAAAAGGAACCAACTTGACAGTATCCCCCCACCCGCCAAGGATAGGATCTAGATGCCAATGGAGGAGGCACAGCTCCAGCATAAGAGATGGCAATAAAGTTTATTGTGTTACTCTGAAACAGGGCTGGTCCACAGCTGGTGGACCAAGACTACTGTGCAAATACCCCTAGGCTGCAACTACTGGAAGGTGAGCACCATTTTGTGTGTGTGGACAACTGCATAGTTAGTCCCTCACAGGCAAACTGAGTAAAGTGCACTAGAATCAGCAAAAGAAACATTTTCCTTCCTTAGCATCCCTCCAGCACCTCAACTGGCAATAAAGTGATGTTTACAACACCCAGCTCCATTGTGGCAAGCAAGGAAATGATACATTGGCTGGAAAGCTGAGAGGCAATAAATTGTGATAACTGGAATAGCGTATCCCCTTCTCTTTAAAAAAATATTGTACTGCATATTCTTTCCTGAAATGTGATTTTTCTCACTTACTGATTTATATTAAAATATTTTGTCTTTATGTTACAATATAATTTTAACCTCTACATAGTATTTCATTACAAGCATATTCCATGGAAATTTTGTGCATGCTCTATCTGTGTAGTACATACAGGACATTCCTTAATAGTCCAGTTAAATGATCACTCTGAGAAAACACTGACTGGTTCCCTTTTTCTTTGTTGCTTTGGAAATTTCAGTTAGTCCTTTCATCTGATGGGCTTTCTGCCATTGTTAATCAAGATTGTCCTCATATTTGCCTTTGCATTTCTAGGAAAGAAGTCCATTCTCTTAAAAGTTTTTATTCGGAGAAAGTAAATCTTAATGCTGCCTCTTTGGGGTATGTTAGATCACAAAGCCACAACCATCATGATAGCATTCTATGTATATATTTAACAGTAATTATAAACTTTCAAATGATAATAGGCTTCTATGCCACGCACATATTTCCAGATGGGAGCCGTGGAATACTTGGGTTGGAAATAGTACTAATATTTTCTCTTTTTACATTGAACTACCTTTATTAATTTCAAAATTATTCTTTCCTTGAGGCCTTGGGTTATTTAATTTATTATCAAAATGAAGAAAACAGTCCTCATACATACATCTCAAAAAGGAAATCAACGTACTGAATGGGTTTTGTTGCCTTTTAAAAATGTAGTAATAATACATGAGATATATCTCCAAGATATCAACAAATTAAATGTGTATTTCCTTTACATGATGTGCAAACAGAATTTATACTTAATCAATTTAAGCATTGTGAAAGGGGTTGAACAGTAGCCATGCTATTTTTTTTATTTCAATGACAGTGATATATATATATATATGTCAATTTAAAAGGAATTACAAACAAATCTGGTTTAATTAGCATTTTGCATGGTTATTATATCTAATATTGTGAAATAAGAAGAATTAATATAAAAATAACATTTACATATAAAACACATTTATATATCTCAGTTTATAATCTATGTTATGATAAAATACAAAGAAAAATTCAATACTATAGAGTAATTCATAAAGAGTATGAGTAAAAGAGGAAAGATGTGGCCTATTACAATGATTGCCACTCAAACATGAAAGCCAAATCCATTGGGGATCTTGTAAAAATAAAATCTATTCTTAAACAATAATATTTTTGATATATTAGCCATTATTTAGTATGTATGTTGTGTTTGTGTGATTAGACAGATAGACATAAAACATACATAAAGACATATAATATTCCCTAGATTTTTATTCCTTACTCTAGGAAGGACCTAAATTTTTAAGATTTAAGACAAATTTACTCAATTCCTCAAAATCAATGGTTGGCTGAAAGTCCACAGATTTTCTTCCCCCAACTGCTGTCAGTTTACAGGGCATAACATTCTTTCCACTTACATTGTCTCCTGACACCTTCACTCAGATGGATGATCTTCTGTGTGTGCAGTATTAAATCAGATATCCATGTATGCATATATGCATACAGATACATGTGCCATCTTTGTCCACTTTTTTCCAAAAGCACCACACTGATTGAAATAACTATAGTTTCTCCTTAGAGTTCATCAGGAGCCTCCTCATTAATTTTCTTGCAATTACTCTACCTCCCCTCCCTAGACATCACCCACATATCAGCTACTGTGGTTTACATTTTACTTCAGATTAAATATTTTCATGTTTCCCTTTCCATCTGAAACTATTCAATTGCTTTCTAATACTCTTTGATGATGAGAAACTCCCCAAATGGACCTACAATTTCACATCACTTTGCTAGAGAAGATAAGAGATCTTTTCAATACCTTTCTTCTGATCCAACTCCTGCAATCACCAACCTGTCAGACAGAAGGGTCAGTGCCAGGCCTGCTGCTCCAAGTGACGCAACATCTTGTCTACAGACTGACACCTTACCATGCCACAAAGAGACAAGGCCCTCAAGATCCTTGTCCTCCTGAATACCTAAGAGACTAGTGTCCTGGACAGTTCAGCCAGCTATAATTGAACCTGTTATTTCTTTCATATATTCCCTGTTTTCTAGTATTATTTCAAAGCTACTCTCCTTCCTCCTCCTTTAAATGTTCAGTCTCCTTCGAAGTTCATGTGATTAGACTTTATTTTCTCTGCTGCTAACAACTACCAAACTCTGTTCATGGA
This sequence comes from Gorilla gorilla gorilla, assembly GCF_029281585.2. Lineage (NCBI taxonomy): Eukaryota > Metazoa > Chordata > Mammalia > Primates > Hominidae > Gorilla > Gorilla gorilla. Next base: position 127,775,766 of record NC_073229.2, on the reverse strand, counting down.
CCACTCAATTATTAGTAAGTCATTTTAGGACTTGACTTACTCTCTTAATCTGTCTTTGAATCCTATCACCATTATTGACAATTTTAAAATCAACACTTTCTCTCTTAGTTCCTCTATCTAAACTGCAATGATCTTTTCTTCCACCACTTATCAACTGTCCATGACTATGGTTGAAACATTAATAACTTCTCCCATTCTGAAGTCTCAAAGATAATAATTTCTTGTTCTAGTACTTGATTTTCTGTAGTAAATTCCAGTCTGCAAGTTATACCACCTTATGAAGACATCAAATTGATTTATTTTTCTATATTTTACGAGTCATCGTGCATCTCATATTATTATTTTTATACAGATTAGACATATTGTTATGTCATCATACCAATTTCTTGAAAATGTAACCTTGATTTACTTATTCCCCTCTGTTTTGATTCCAATAGTTTAACCATATCCTTACATGGTTAAATCACATTTTGTGACAAAACCATGGCTATATCTCTGTGCAATTGTGGAGAGAAACCTACATGCTGAATTTATTACTTGAAATCTATAAGCATAAATTCCAGATGGAAATTCAATATTACTAGGCATTTTTTTCAAATAAGTTGTTGTAATTCCAGTTGATACAGAATTTGGGGGTAGAACAAAGACAAAAGTACATTCTGGTAGCACTCTGGGCTGGGTTGACTTTGACATCACAGTATGGTAGGAATGGCTGAGTGAGATGAAATGAAGAGACAGTGAGACACTGTATGATTTTTTAAAAACAAAAGTTTATTCTTAAATATACCACAGGCTCCAAGACAACATTTAATTCTAGCTATAGGTGGCAATAGATGTTATGGCAGAGAATTCAGATGTTTAAACAGGAATGAAATCAAAAGGTGCCTTTGCCTCAGGTACAAGGAACAGATTGCTTTTTGCCACATTTCTTAATCCCAACTGTGGCCAGGTGAATCTTTCCTGCAGCCTTTGATTTTCGTTTTTTGAGTTTATTCTGCTCCTCTTTTTGTTTCTGTCCATGTCCCTGGCCAGCTTCTTAGGCTGTCGTATGGGCTTCTTCTTGCCACTTTTGTTACCAGACTCATCTGCTGCCCCTTCCTACTGGGTAATCTTACTGTGCTTCTCCCATATGTTAGCACTTCCTCATTCTTCAAAACAAGTAGTTATCATTGTTAATTTCCTCTCTCCTTAGTCTCCTATATACCTCTGTACCACTATTGTCTTCATTATCGCTATAAATTGGTATCATTTCCATAAAGTAATCGGTAAATATTGACAAGAAATCTACCAATATCCCAGCAACAAGTCTTTCACCCTTGGTATCTGTCTATACCAAGACACCCTTGGGTATCTGTCTATACCCAATCTTTTAGTTTCTCTTTTCTCCTCTTGTACTAGATGAAGTGTTCTTACTCTTAAAGCAAAACTTTTTCATTTTTGCTTTGTATTTTTACCTTCTTACATACGTGCTCCTCTAACGTATTCAGTTCCTACATAACCAATTTCTATTCCACTAGATATTCCTATCAGCTTAGAAGTATGCATAGTATATGCTATGTTTAATCAATATCCTACCTTGAGCCATTGTGATTCCCAATTACTTCAGTTTCCCCTAGAAACAAATTTTTTGAATGAATTGTTTTAGTTGTGGCTTAGACTCTTCACTTTCTGCTTTTTTTTTCCATAAACAAGACTTTTAATCCTAATTATCTACTGAGAAACTTTATGTTATTATCACTGATGACATACGTGCTTTAAAATCAAATGGACACATCTTTGGTTTTTGTGTTATTAACCTTACCTAAGAGTAAAGCAATTGTTGATTTTTTCTCTCCTCATCCACAATACCACAAATGTTTCTTGTTTTTCTTCTATGTCATTGGCTGCTGTTCTCCATTAGTATACTTTATTTATCCCTCTCTTTCTTAGATCGAATTTCAATTTATTCGTTTGGTAAGTATTTATTGGAAACTTATGGGAAATTATGTACTTAAGATATTTCAGTGAAAAAAAGGAGTCAAGATTATCTTGGGATTTCCATTATACTACGTAAGATAGATGAGAGAAAAATAAATTTATATATTTGGTGGTACATTAAAAGTCATAAATGTTATATGAAAATAAAACTAATGATAAGCATATGAAAAGCTATAAAATATCATTTGTCATTAGGGAATTGCAAATTAAAATAAGGGATCACTATACAACATTTAGGATGGATAAAATAAAATAAGAAAATCTAATAATACCAATTGCTTGTGAGGTCATATAACAAAAGGAAAACCATTCATTGATACTAGTATTTAAAAATGGTATGGTCACTTTGAAAAACAGTTTAACAGCTTTTTACAAAGCTAAATGTAATCTAACCACATGACGCAGCAAACATGCTTCTAGATATTGAACGAATTGACTTGAAAACTTGTGTCCATATGAACACATGTACCCAAATATTTATAGCACTGTTATTTATTATTGCCAAAAAGTGAAAGCAAGCAAGGTGAATGAATAAACAAATTCTGGTATAGTCACACAATGGAATATTATCCAGTTATAGAAAAACATGACTATCAAGCCCACAAAGACATAAATGAATCTTAAGTGCATGTTGCTAAGTAGAAGCAGCCAGTCTGAAAAGACTGCAAATTATATAATCCTAATTATGTGAAATCTGGGGAAGGCAAAATTATAGAGATAGTAAAAAGATCAGTGTTTTTCAAAGTCTTTGGATGAAAGGGACCATTAAACAGATGAAACACAAGAATATTCTATGATGGTGCTGTATGATGCTGTAATTGTGGATAAATGCCCCTATTCACTTATGAAAATCTATACAGCTTCACAGAAGTAAGACTGAACTATGATGTATACAAATTCAACAAATCCATTAGGAGATCAAGGGATCTCAGGATAGAATGCAAAATGTGATAAAAAGTAATCTAACTGTATCACAATCATATAAAACCATATCACTGAGTGGATAGGGAAAATGGTACTGTCCCAAGTAACTGGAAATGAGTGGCATATGTAAGAATGTTTGCAAAAGAAACTGAACCTAGTACTGTATTACAACTGATAAAGTTGTTTCCCTTGGGTGTATGGGTTAATATCTGTAATGCTGCCGTGAATGTGTACTGAAATTGAAAAATTAAGTAAAAGTTTGGCAAATGGTGCAAACTATGTTTCTCACTGTTGGAGCAGGAGTTTACAAACAAGCAAGAGAAGAAACCCAGAATTATCTGGGTTTATGGTCATGGATTAGAATTGGAGACATCAGTATGAACTCAGGATTAGCTTAGTATAAATACATACGGCTACATATAGAAATATATATAGTTATATGTAGATACATGGGTTAGCATACATCAATATATTTTCTCATTTTGTAAGCTGAGAGAGCTTAGAAACAGCAATATCCCAGTAACAATGAGTGCATCTATCACCTAGATCTTGGTTTCTAAAACCATTATGCATTAATAGAAACCAGGGCTCCTTGGAGAGATGAATGATTCTAAGACTAGGCTGGAAAATACACAAGATGAGCCATGTGTATTTTTAGTGCTAAAAAGTAAGAAAACGATAAAAACAAACTCACAAACAACTACACACACACACACACAGTTATGAAGATATATCAAAGGGACATGAAAGCCAACTGAGAGTTCCCAATGCCCAAAGTTGTATCAACTTGACAACAAAATAAATTCAGTAGAACTGGAATATAAACCAAAGCATAACATAAGTGTTCATAACACCACACTATATACTGATGAAAACATTTCATATATAAAGATATAAATTGAGGAGGGAGAATAGATCTCCTGTGGAGAAGAATTCCAAATATTTTATGTAGATACTCCACCGTAAAGAAGGTAGAACATAAATCCTCACACCTTAACTGTGCGTTGCAGACAGTGATTTCCTCTGGAAGAGTACAAAGTGAAAAGGAGGAAATTTTGAAGTACAGAAATCTGGCAAACATTGCCTCAGCCAGGTCAACAAGGTTAACATCAACAGCAATGTCATGTTGATAATATGTACCTTTGACATGATGTAATTACAATGGCACTTTACTTCTGTTGTCTCTCCCTAAAAACACATAAGCCTAGCCTAATCATGAATAAAAACCAGACATATCCCAACTGACAGACATTATACCAAATATATGGCCACATTTATTCTGGTCATGTAAAGTTGTCAAAGTCATCAAAAACAAAGTCTGAGCAACTGTCACAGCCTAGAGGAACTTAAAGGGACATGACAATTAAATGTAATGTGGAATATAGAATTGGTCCTGAACAGAAAAAAAGACATTAGTTAAAACTAAGGAAATCTGAGCTATAGACTTTAGACTTCCTTCACAATAATGTATGAATATTTTTTCATTAATTTTACCAAACGTACCATAGTAATGTAACATGGTAATAATAGGGGAAAGTCGGTATGCAGAGTACAGGAAATCTCTGTACTATACTCCCAATTTTTCTGAAAATCAATAACTATTCTAAATTAAAATGTTTATTTAGGAAAAAAGCAAGAAGATAGTAAGGGGTAGGTATGTGTGAAGAGTTTGCGATTTTACGTAGGATGGTCATGGTAGGGTTAATTGGTAAGGTGACATTAGAGCACTTGGGGAAGATAGGGGAGTTATCCAAATGTAAACTGGAAAGAGGAGAATTCTAGGCAAAGGGATCAGTCAGGAGAAAGGCACTTAGGATAAAGAAGCATGTGTGTTAGAGAAACTCATGTAGCTCATGTGAAGTTAGTAAGGAAAAAATAGTACAAAGACTTCATGGCCAGATTATTTGGATTTTTATAAAAATACAGATCATGTATGGCCTTGTAGGCCATTGTAAAGGTATTGGCTTTTACTAGAATTGAAATTAGATGTCATTAGAGGAATTTGAACAGAGGACTGACATGAACTGACTGGTATAAAGTACCTCTTTTTCTGTTTTGTTGAAATTAGAGTGTATGTGTTTGCAAGGTTTAGGTGGAGTGTTGGGGACAAGAATGTGTGCATAGAAACTGAGGCAATAATCAATAGCTTACCAATCAAAAAAACTCCAGGACCAGATGGATTCACTGCTGAATTCTACCAGAGGTACAAGGAGGAGCTGGTACCATTCCTTCGGAAACTATTCCAATCAATAGAAAAAGAGGGAATCCTCCCTAACTCATTTTATGAGGCCAGCATCATGCTCATACCAAAGTCTGGCAGAGACACAACAAAAAAAGAGAATTTTAGACCAATATCCCTGATGAACATCAATGCAAAAATCCTCAATAAAATACTGGCAAACCGAATCCAGCAGCACATCAAAAAGCTTATCCACCATGATCAAGTGGGATTCATCCCTGGGATGCAAGGCTGATTCAACATATGCAAATCAATAAACGTAATCCAGCATATAAACAGAACCAAAGACAAAAACCGCATGATTATCTCAATAGATGCAGAAAAGGCCTTTGACAAAATTCAACAACCCTTCATGCTAAAAACTCTCAATAAATTAGGTATTGATAGGACGTATCTCAAAATAATAAGAGCTATCGATGACAAATCCACAGCCAATATCATACTGAATGGGTAAAAACTGGAAGCATTCCCTTTGAAAACTGGCACAAGACAGGGATGCCCTCTCTCACCACTCCTATTCAACATAGTGTTGGATGTTCTGGCCAGGGCAATCAGGCAGGAGAAGGAAATAAAGGCTATTCAATTAGGAAAAGAGGAAGTCAAATTGTCCCTGTTTGCAGATAACATGATTGTATATCTAGAAAACCCCATTGTCTCAACCCAAAATCTCCTTAAGCTGATAAGCAACTTCAGCAAAGTCTCAGGATACAAAATCAATGTACAAAAATCACAAGCATTCTTACACACCAACAACAGACAAACAGAGAGCCAAATCATGAGTGAAGTCCCATTCACAATTGCTTCAAAGAGAATAAAATACCTAGGAATCCAACTTACAAGGGATGTGAAGGACCTCTTCAAGGAGAACTACAAACCACTGCTCAAGGAAATAAAAGAGGACACAAACAAATGGAAGAACATTCCATGCTCATGGGTAGGAAGAATCAATATCATGAAAATGGCCATACTGCCCAAGGTAATTTATAGATTCGATGCCATCCCCATCAAGCTACCAATGACTTTCTTCACAGAATTGGAAAAAACAACTTTAAAGTTCATATGGAACCAAAAAAGAGCCCGCATTGCCAAGTCAATTCTAAGCCAAAGGAACAAAGCTGGAGGCATCACACTACCTGACTTCAAACTATACTACAAGGCTACAGTAACCAAAACAGCATGGTACTGGTACCAAAACAGAGAAATAGACCAATGGAACAGAACAGAGCCCTCAGAAATAATGCCGCATATCTACAACCATCTGATCTTTGACAAACCTGACAAAAACAAGAAATGGGGAAAGGATTCCCTATTTAATAAATGGTGATGGGAAAACTGGCTAGCCATATGTAGAAAGCTGAAACTGGAACACTTCCTTACACCTTATATAAAAACTAATTCAAAATGGATTAAAGACTTATGTGTTAGACCTAAAACCATAAAAACCCTAGAAGAAAACCTGGTCAATACCATTCACGACATAGGCATGGGCAAGGACTTCATGTCTAAAACACCAAAAGCAATGGCAACAAAAGCCAAAATTGACAAATGGGATCTAATTAAACTAAAGAGATTCTGCACAGCAAAAGAAACTACCATCAGAGTGAACAGGCAACCTACAGAATGGGAGAAAATTTTCGCAACCTACTCATCTGACAAAGGGCTAATATCCAGAATCTAAAAAGAACTCAAACAAATTTACAAGAAAAAAACAAACAACCCCATCAAAAAGTGGGTGAAGGATATGAACAGACACTTCTCAAAAGAAGACATTTATGCAGCCAAAAGACACATGAAAAAATGCTCATCATCACTGGCCATCAGAGAAATGCAAATCAAAACCACAATGAGATACCATCTCACACCAGTTAGAATGGCTATCATTAAAAAGTCAGGAAACAACAGGTGCTGGAGAGGATGTGGAGAAATAGGAACACTTTTACACTGTTGGTGGGAGTGTAAACTAGTTCAACCATTGTGGAAGTCAGTGTGGCAATTCCTCATGGATCTAGAACTAGAAATGTCATTTCACCCAGCCATCCCATTACTGGGTGTATACCCAAAGGATTATAAATCATGCTGCTATAAAGACACATGCACATGTATGTTTATTGAGGCACTATTCACAATAGCAAAGACTTGGAACCAACCCAAATGTCCAACAATGATAGACTGGATTAAGAAAATGTGGCACATATATACCATGGAATACTATGCAGCCATAAAAAATGATGAGTTCATGTCCTTTGTAGGGACATGGATGAAACTGGAAAGCATCATTCTCAGCAAACTATTGCAAGGACAAAAAACCAAACACCACATGTTCTCACTCATAGGTGGGAACTGAACAATAAGAACACATGGACACAGGAAGGGGAACATCACACACCGGGGCCTGTTGTGGGGTGGGGGGAGGGGGGAGGGATAGCATTAGGAGATATACCTAATGCTAAATGATGAGTTAATGGGTGCAGCACACCAACGTGGCACATGTATACGTATGTAACAAACCTGCTCGTTGTGCACATGTACCCTAAAACTTAATGTATAATAATAATGAAATTTAAAAAAACCCAGTTAGGTGATAATTGCTATAATCTAGCTAAAATACAATTACAGATAGGACCAAACTTATAACAGTGGACACGAATAAGAAATGGTCAGATTCTGGATATTTGAAGATGGAGGCAAACATTTACTAATGGGTTATAGGTAGAATATGAAAAAAAAAACACAGTCAAAGATTTATATTAGGTTTTGGTCTAAATAATTTAAAGTCCATGTTAGAGTTGCCAATATCTATTCGATTTCTCAGTGGCTATGTGAAGTAGATGGTTGGATACCCATCTGAAATTCAAAGGGGAGGATCAAGATAGAGACACAAACTAGCAAGTCAGAAATATACTAATAGGGTTTAAAGCCATGAAAGTGGTTAGCATATTCAAAGGCCTAAAGATAATGAAAATAAGAGGAACAAGGACTAAACTTTTGGAATCTATAAAATGAAAAAGCCAGAGAGAAGAGGAAGAAACTTTAAGAAGAATGAGATAGAGTGGCAATGAAGATAGAAGAAAACCAAGAATTTGGTATGTTGGAAACAGAGGAAGTGCATCAACAAGAAGCAAGTGATCAACTATGTTAAATGCTGCTGAGAGAAAGCTGCTGATATGGCAAGTGAGCTTGAAACTAAAAATTTATCCTCATCTTTAATTATGTACAGAACCACTGATGACATTGGTAAAAACAATACTGGTGAAATATTGTGAATGGCAGCCTCATTGATGTGGCTTTATTTAAAATAAGAGAAAAGAACTCATCCTTTTTTATGGCTGCATAGTATTCCATGGTTTATATGTGTCACATTTTCTTAATCCAGTCTATCATTGATGGACATTTGGGTTGGTTCCAAGTCTTTGCTATTGTGAATAATGCAGCAATAAACATATGTGTACATGTGTCTTTATAGCAGTATGATTTATAATCCTTTGGGTATATTCCCAGTAATGGGATGACTGGGTCAAATGGTATTTCTAGTTCTAGATCCTTGAGGAATTGCCATACTGTCTTCCACAGTGGTTGAACTTGTTTACAGTCCCACCAACAGTGTAAAAGTGTTCCTATTTCTTCACATCCTCCCCAGCGCCTGTTGTTTCCTGACTTTTTAATGTTCACCATTCTAACTGCTGTGAGATGGTATCTCATTATGGTTTTGATTTGGGACATGGATAAAGCTGGAAACCATCATTCTGAGCAAAGTATCGCAAGGATAGAAAACCAAACACCGCATGTTCTCACTCATAGGTGGGAATTGAACAATGAAAACACTTGGACACAGGGTGGGGAACATCACACACTGGGGCCTGTCATGGGGTGGGGGAAGGGGGGGGAGGGATAGCATTAGGAGATATACCTAATGTAAATGACGAGTTAATGGGTGCAGCACACCAACATGGCACATGTATACATATGTAACAAACCTGCACGTTGTGCACATGTACCCTAGTACAATAATAAAATAAGAGAAAAGAAATTGTGGAGAGAAACGTTTTATTACAAAGGAGAACAATAAGGTGACATGTTATTTGGTGGTAAAAGTAAGGTCAACAGCTCTTTTAAAAATAAATAGCATATTTATATTTAATGACAATGATTTGGTAGAAAGGTAAAAAGATGATGTAAGAAAAAGAATAACTGCTGAAGTGGTACCAGAACAGTTAAAAATGCAAGTATTGTTACTAAACAAGTGGAATAATTGGCTTTAGATATAAGCATGGAAGGCCGGTTATCTATGTGATGATAGTTGTATAGATATGAGGTTGGAAATCTGTGGAAGTTCTCTTTGAATTATAGGCATTTCTCTATTTATTGTACTTGGCAAATATTGCATTTTTTACAAATTCAAGTTTTGTGGCAGCCCTGTTTACCGGATATCTATCACCACCATTTTTTTCAATAGCATGTGCTCACTTTGTGTCTGTTTCATATTTTGATAATTATCAAAATATTTCAAACTTTTTATTTTTATATATCCATTATGATGATCTGTGATAAGCGATTTTTTATTTTAGTATTGTAATTGTTTACAGGCAACACAAACTGCTACCATATAAGATGGCAAACTTAATTGATCAACGTTGTATGTGTTCCAACTGCTCCAGTGACCAGCTGTCCCCTCATCTCTCTCCTTCTCCTTGGACCTCCCTCTTCCCAGAGATACAACAATATTAAAACTAAGCCAGTCAATACGTCTACCTACAATGGCCTCTAAGTATTCAAGTGGAAAAGAAGAGTCACACATCTCTCACTTTAAATCAAAAGCTAGAAATGATTAAGCTTGGTGAGGAAGGCATGTGAAAAGCTGAGATAGCCGGAAAAGCTAGGCCTGAAAGCTTGGCCTTTTGCACCAAACAGCTAAACTGTGAATACAAAGGAAGAGTTATTTTTTATTTTTTTATTATTATTATTATTTTGAGATGGAGTCTTGCTCTGTCGCCAGGCTAGAGTGCAGTGGTACAACCTTGACTCACTGCAACCTCCGCCTCCCGGGTTCAAGCAATTTCCCTGCCTCAGCCTCCCAAGTAGTGGAACTACAGGCATACACCAACATACCCAGCCAATTTTGTATATTTTAGTAGAGACGGAGTTTCACATTTAGCCTGGATGGTCTCAATCTCCTGACCTCGTGATACACCCGCCTCAGCCTTCCAAAGTGCTGGGATTACAAGCATGAGCCACCACACCCAGCCAAAGGAAGAGTTCTTGAAGGAAATTAAAAGTACGACTTCAGTGAACACAAGCATGACAGGAAAGTGGAACATCTTATTGCTGATATGAAGAGAGTTTGCGTGATCTGGATGGATCAAACCAGCCACAACATTCCCTTAAGTGAAAGCTTATTTCAGAGCAAGGCACTAACTCTCTTCAATTCTATAAAGGCTGAGAGAGGTGAAGAAGCTTCAGAAGAAACGTTTGAAGCTAACAAAGGTTGGTTCATGGGATTTAAGGAAAAAAACCATCTCTGTAACATAAAAGTATAAGATGAAGCGGCAAGTGCTGATGTTGAAGGTGGATAAAGTTACCCAGAAGACCTAGCCAAGAAAATTAATGAAGGTGGCTACACTAAATAGCAGATATTTAATGTAGACAAAACAGCCTTTTATTGGAAGATTTCATCAAGGACTCTGATATGTTTTGGCTGTGTCCCTACCCAAATCTCATCTTCAGTTGTAGTTGCCATAATCCCCATGTGTCATGGAAGGGGTCTGGTGGGAGGTAACTGAATCATGAAGGTGGTTCCATGCTTTTCCTGTGATAGTGAGTGAGTTCTCAAGAGATCTGATGGTTTTATAAAGGGGTGTTCCCCTTTGCTCAGCACTTCTCCTTCCTGATGCCATTTGAAGAAGGATGTGTTTGTTTCCCCTTCTGCCATGATTATAAGTTTCCTGTGGTCTCCCCAGTTCTGCATAACTGTGAGTCAATTAAACATCTTTTCTTTATAAATTACCCAGTCTTGAGCAATTCTTTATAGCAGTGTGAGAATGGAATAATACAGACTTTTGTTTGTTTGTTTGTTAAGAGACAAGGCCTTGCTATGTTGCCTAGGCTGGCCACAAACTCCTGGGCTCAAGCAGTAATCTTACTACCTCAACCTCCCAAGTAGCTGGGATTACAAGAATGTGCCACATTGATCAGATATCTAGTGCTTTCATAGCTGGAGAGAAGTCAATATCTTGTGTCAAAACTTCAAAGGACAGGCTGACTCACTTGTTAGGACCTAATGCAGCTGGTAAATTTAAGTTGAACTCAATGCTCACTTACCAGTTTTAAAATCTTAGTGTGCTTAAGCATTATGCTAAATCTACTCTGCCTGTGCTCTAGGAATGGAAAACAAAACCTGCATCACAGCATATGTATTTACAATATGGTTTACTGAGTATTTTAACTCCACTGTTAAGACCTAGTTCCTAGACAAAAATATTCCTTTCAAAATATTACTGTTCATTGACAACACCTCTGGTTACTCAAGAGCTCTGGTTGAGATGTACAAGGAGATGATTGTTGTTCTTACACCTGCTAACACATCTATTCTGCAGATCATGGATCTATAATTTTGACTTTCCAGTCTTATTTAAAAAATAAAAAATAAATTATGTAAGGATATAGCTGCCATAGATAGTGATTCTTCTGATGGGGTTGGGCAAAGTCTATTGAAAACCTCCTAGAAAGGATTCACCATTCTAAATGCCATTATGAACTTTCATGATTAATGGGAGGTTTTCAAAATAGCAACATTAACAAGAGATTAAAAGAAGTTGATTCCAACCCTCTTGGATAATTTTAAGGGGTTTAAAGCACCAGTAGAGAAAGAAACTGCAAAAAATAGAAAGCTGGCTGAATAGAAGCCTCCACTGATTGTCCTTCAAGGAAGAACACCAATTTTCACAACTATCCTCAGAAAAAGACACCTTTATAAGAAGCAAAAATTAGGTGCATGATCACAACACCTAGTTTTAACTGAAAGAGGTAGGAATGTCTTGAATTGAAGATACCACCCCTTCCCCAATCTCTAGCAGCAGTTGCATAGCCCACAAAATCTGTGTTCTTGGGGGAGGGAAAGCGCAGCAATTGTGGGACCTTGCATTGGAAGTCGATGCTGCCCTGTCACAGCAGAAAGTAACACTGGGCAGAGCTCAGGTGGCACCCAGAGAGGGAAGATTTAGATAAGCCCTAGTCAGAGAGTAACTGCCTACAGGAAATACACTTTACCTACAAAGACATACATAAACTGAAAATAAAAGAATAGAAAAAGATATTTCAGGCAAGTGGAAACAACAACAACATAAAAAACAAGACTAATTATACTTATATCAGACAAAATAGATTTCAAGACAAAAGCTATAAGAAGAGACAAAGAAAGTCACTATATAATGATAAAGGGGTCAATTCAGCAAGGTGATATAGCAATTACAAATATATATGCACCCAACACTGGAGTATGCAGATATATAAAGCAAATATTGTTAGAGCTAAAGAGGGATAGACTCTAATGCAATAATAGCTCGAGGATTTCAGCACCCCACTTTCGGCACTGGGAAAATCTTCTCTGCAGAAAATTAACACAGAAACATCAAATTTAATCTATACTATTGACCAAATGTATCTAAAGTGATATTTACAGAACATTTCATCCAATGGTTGCAAAATAAACATTTTTGTCCTCAGCACATGGATCATTCTCAAGGATAGACCATATGTTAGGCAGTAAAATGAGTATTAAAAATTCAAAAAAATTGAAATCTTATTCAGTATCTTCTCTGGCCACAATGGAATAAAATTACAAATCAATAACAAACAGAATTTTGGCAACTATACAAACACATAGAAATTAAACAATATGCTCCTGAATGACCACTGTCTCAATGAAGAAATTGAAAAGGAAATAGAAGAATTTATTGAAACAAATGATAATAAAAACACAGCTTATCAAAACCTATGGGATACAGCAAAAGCAGCAATGAGAGGAAAGTTTATAGATATAAGTGCCTATATCAAAAAGTAGAAAAACTTTAAATAACCTAGCAATTAGTAGAAGAAAATTAGTATGAGAAAAGAAATAATAAAGATCTTAGAAAAAATAAATGTAACTGAAACAAAGAAAATATAAAAATCAACAAAATGAAAAGTTGACTTTCTAAAAGATAAACAAAATTGACAAACTTTTGGCCAGACTAAGACAAAAAGAGAGAAGACCCAAATAAAAAAATAAAACAGATGAAAAAGGAAGAATTACAACTGATGCTGCAAAAATTCAAAGGATTATTAGAGGCTACTATTCGCAACAATATGCCAATACATTGGAAAATCTAGAGAAAATGGATAAATTCCTAGAAACATACAACCTACCAAGAAGAAATCCAAAACCTGAACAGTCTAATAATAAGTATTTAACAAGGTCGAAGCTGTAGTAAAAAGTCCCCCAGCACATAAAAGCCTGGGACCCAATGGCTACACTGCTGAATTTTACCAACATTTAAAGAAGAGCTAATACCAATTCTACTAAAATTATTCTGAAAAATAGAGGAGGAGAGAATACTCTCAAACTCATTCTATGAGGTCAGTGTTACCCTGATACCAAAATCAGACAAGGACACATCAAAAAAGGAAACTACAGGCCAATATCCCTGATGAACATTGATGCAAAAATCCTTAACAAAATACCAGCAAACCGCATTCAACAGCACATTAAAAAGATCATTCTTCTTAACCAAGTGGGAGTTATCCAAAGGATGAAAGGAAGATTAAACATATGAAAATCAATGTGACACATCATATCAGCAGAATGGACAAAAATCATATGATTATTTCAATTGATGCTGAGAAATCATTTAATAAAATTCAACATCCCTTCATGATAAAAACCATCAAGTTACCAGGTCTAGAATGAATACATCTCAACACAAGAAAAACCATATATGTTAGATACATGGCTAGTATTATACTGAATGAGGAGAAACCACAAGCCTTTCTTCTAAGATCCGCAACAAGACAAGGATGCCCACTTTCACCACAACAACATAGTACTGGAAGTCCTAACTAGAGCAACAAGATAAACATATAAAGGACATCCCAATTGGAAAGAAAGAAAACAAAGTATCCTTCTTTTCAGATGATATAATATTTTATTTGAAAAAACCTAAAGACTGCATCCAAAAACATCTGTTAGATCTGATAAACAAATTCAGTAAAGTTGTAGGATAGAAAATCAACATACAAAAATTAGCAGCATTTCTATAAGCTAACAGTGAACAATCTGAAAAATAAATTACGAATGTAACCCTGTTTATAATAGCTATAAATAAAATAAAATATATATGAATAAACTTAACCAAAGAAGTAAAAGATCTCTATAATGAAAGCTATAAAACATTGATAAAAGTAATTAAAGAGGACACACACAAAAATGGAAGTATATTCCGTGTTTGTGGATTGGAAGAACCAATATTATTAAAATGCCCATACTACCCAAAGCAGCCTATAGATTCAATGCAATCTGTATAAAACTACCATGGACATTCTTTACGGAAAGATAGAAAATAATCCTAAAACTTATATGGATACACAAAACACCCAAAATAGCCAAAGCCATCCTGAGAAAAACAAGAACAACAACAAATGGGAAGGAATCGCATTACCTGACTTCAAATCATACTACAGAGCTATACCTATATAGTAACCAAAACAGCATGGTACTGTCATAGAAATAAATGCATAAACCAATGGAACAGAAAAGAGAACACAGAAATCAGTCTACAAATTGACAGTGAACTCATTTTATATAAGGGTGCCAAGAACATACATTGGGGAAAGAACAGTCTCTTCAATAAATGGTGCTGGGAAAACTGGATGTCTGTATGCAGAAGAATAAAACTAGACCCCTATCTCTAACCATACACAAAAATAAAATCAGAGCGGATTAAAGACTTAAGTCTAAGACCTCAAACTACGAAACTGCTAAGAGAAAACATTAGGAAAAAATTCCAGGACATTGGTCTGGGCAAAGATTTCTGGAGTGATACCCCAAAAGCACAGGCAGCCAAAGCAAACACATGGACAAATGGAATTATATCAAGTTAAAAAGCTTCTGCACAGGAAAGAAAACAACCAACAAAGTGAAGAGACAACACACAGACTTGGCAAAAATATTTGCAAACTATATATCTGACAAAGGATTAATAACCAGAATGTATAAGAACCTCAATCAACTCTATTGGAAAAAAATCTAATAATCTGATTTAAAAATGGGCAACAGGTCTGAATAGACATTTATCAAAAGAAGACATATAAATGGCAACCAGGTATATGAAAAAGTGCTCAACACCATTATTTATCAGAAAATGCAAATCAAAGCTATAATGAAATATCATATCACCCCAGTTAAAATGGCTTTCATCCAAAAGACAGATAATAACAAATGCTTGCAAGGTTATAGAGAAAAGGGAACACTTGTACACTGTTGGTGGGAATGTATATTAATACAGCTACCATGGAGAACAATATGGAGGTTTCTCAAAATTATAAAAATGAAAGTACCGTATGATCTAGCAATTTCACTGCTTGGTATGTACCCAAAGAAAAGAAATCAGTATATTGAAGATACATCTGCACTCCCAGGTTTATTTGAACACTATTCACAATAGCCAAGATTTGGAATCAACCTAAGTTGTCTTCATCAGATAAATGTATAAAGAAAATGTAGTATATCTACACAATTGTTTCTAATGGAGGAACAAAGAAAATGGTTTACTGAGATGGAACCTACCCCTGGGGAAGATGGTATGAACATTGTTGAAATGAAAACAAAGGATTTAGAATTAGGTTACCAGAGGCTGGGAAGGATAGTTGGGTGTGGGAAGTGGGGATGGTTAATGGGTACAAAAATATAGTTAGATAGAGTGAATTAGATCTAGCATTTGATAGCATAACAGGGTGACTATAGTCAAGAATATTGTATTGTATATTTTAAAATAACTGAAAGGATATAATTGGATTGTTTGTAACAGAAATAAAGGACATATGCTTGAAGTGATGGATACCTCATTTATCCTGATGTGATTATTACATATTGAATGCCGGTATGAAAATATTTCGTGTACCCTGTAAACATGTACACCTACTATGTACCCATAAAAACTAACAATTAAAATAAATAAAGTAATGGTAGATATGTTGGAAATAGCAACAGAACTAGAAGTAGAAGTGGAGCCTGGGACTGAATTGCTGCAACTTCATGATAAAAGTTGAATGAGTAAGAAATTGTTTCTTACGGATGAACAAAGAAAATAGTTTCTTGAAATGGAATCTATCACTGGTGAAGATGGTGTGATCATTGTTGAAACAACAACAAAGGATTTAGAATATTACATAATCTTAGTTGATAAAGCAGTGGCAGGGTTGAGAGGTTAGACTCCAATTTTGAAAGAAGTTCTACTGTGGGTAAAATGCTGTCAAATAACATAACACACTACAGAAAAGTATTTTGTGGAAAGAAGAGTCAATAAATAGATGCAGCAAACCTCACTGTTGTTTTATTTTAAGAAATTTTCCCAGCCACACCAACCTTCAACAACCACCACATTGATCAGTCAGGAGCTATCAACATCCAGGCAAGACCTTCCACCAGCAAAAACCTTACAACTTGCTCAAGGTTCAGGTGATCATTAACATTTTTAGCTATAAATTATTCTACATTAAGATATATATATATATATCATTTTAATACATAATGCTTTACATACTTAATAGACTGCAATATACTGTAAGCATAACTTTTATATGCACTGGGAAACCAAAAATGTCATGTGATTTTCGTTATTAGAATATGGCCTAGAACTGAACCTGCAATGTCTCCGCGGTATACTTGTACTTTAATAATTTTTCATGAAGTAGAATTTATCTGGGAATGAAAATGAAATGGGTGATGTTGAAGGTTTCAGGAGAGCTAAGAAGCTGTGAAACTGTCATCTTAAATGGCATAAAAGTAAATGCATGTAGGGAATTGTGACGCAACTGGCAGGAAACACTAAGGCCCAATTTAGGTCTATAATTATTAATTTATAATGAAGTAAACAATTAGTTGGGCATTTTTCTCTGTTCATTTTATGTTGTACAAGTTTCAAGTGCAGAGAAGTTATAAAGTTGGATTAAACAGGTTTTGATTTTATTAGGTGACTACAACAAAGCTAGAGACAAGCCAGAGAGTATATGTGTTCAAAAAAGATTATAATAATTGACCATAATATTTAGACTTGTTTAGGAGCAGGGGGAAGATATCAAATATCTCAGTGACAGGAAAAAAATTAGTAGAATTCCTAGTTTGGAGGAGTGGAGTAATAGAGAAAGTGAGTTGAAAGGATAGACAGTAATGATGACCAAAAAGTGAAATGCAGGCAATGTAATCGTTCAGGGTTACATTTATTGTTAATAATAAGTCCCGGGGCAATATCATGTGAGTGTGTAGGTAAGGCAGAATGCAGGGGAAGATCATTGGAAGGTAAATTAAGGAAACGAAGGGCCTGAGAGTTATGTATGATTATGTACACGTATACTGAAATCACCAGAATTAAGACTGAAGTAGTGTGGAAAGAGTGATATGGAGCTGGGAACAGATGCCTTGGAAAACATGTGGTTGAATACCTGGGATCTGAAGATGACAAAAGCAAATGAAGAGTAGTAGGTGATATAATCCATGGAAATGAGATTCAAAGCTATATTTTTAGGAGACAAATTGTAGAATTTTATAAAAATGGCCAAGAGGAACAAAAGCATTTCTACTACACCTCCCAGCCTAACAATCACTACAATACCTTATACTACCCTAGAGAGCTGCAGGGAAAACACTGTCCTCAGGGAGAAGCCAGGCTTTTAATTTTTATTATAATTATGTTTTTAATTTGTTATAGCCATTTTCAGGGATCTTAACAACTTCAATATACTTAAGGCTCATAAATGGCTTTACTATTACCAGCTTTTTAAAATAAAAATTTCTGCAGAAACATGTTTAGGTAAGCAGATTCATTGGCTAGCTTGTTTTATTTTATAGTACAATGAATTAAGGAAAGCTTTGAGAGAAGAGGTTGAAAAAAATAGGATATTTTGCTGCTCATGGTCTTTAAATTACACGTGACATTGTAGAAGATTTTCTGGAATTGAGAAGAGGTGTGAGAAGTATATAGACTAGAATATATTCAGAGCTTGATTAGATTGTGGGTATGTGGAAGAATTGAGTTATCTGAATGTCTGGTGTTTCTAGGGGTGAATCTATAACAGTATTTTTAAGATTTTTTTTCCTTGTAGATTCAGGACTGGAGAGGCAGGGAAGAGCTAGATCACAGGGAGATTTATAGAGTGGGGCCAGGAACTTAGTTATATTTTCAGAGTAATGTTAAGCCACTGAAGAGTGTGTGCTGATGTTAGGAGTAAAGGTGGGACAGAGAATAGAGTAGTAGATCACCAAATTTTACTTTTAAAAAACATGAGACTATCTTTTGGATATAAAATAGTCCTATAGGGCAGTCCCCCTCCCCACACAAAAAAGATTAATTATAAGGATGTTAAATCAGTTCAGGTAGAAAATGATGAGCATTTAGATTATAGTTTAGATGAACACAAGTAGAACTGATCTCAAGTTGATATTTAACAAGCCATGCTAATACATCAGGAGGAACCAAGGATGATCCCAAATATTTGTCTTTGACTATGGCATGTGCACTTCACTAAGGTGCAAACAATGGGAGATAAACATTTGAAGAGACTAATGATCAAAATTCTGTTTTGGACAATTAAAGTTTGAAATGCCAAACAACAGAAAAAAAGGGGCACTCTTCCCTAATTCATTTTATGAGGCCAGCATCATCCTGATACCAAAACTTGGCAGAGACACACACAAAAAAGTTCAGGTTGACATCCCTGATGAAAATCTTCAATAAAATACTGGCAAACCGAATCCAGCAGCAGATCAAAAAGCTTATCCACCACAGTCAAGTCGGCTTCACCCCCGGGATGCAAGCCTGGTTCAATATATGCAAATCAATAAACGGAATCCATCACATAAACAGAACCAATGACAAAAACCACATGATTATCTCAATAGATGGAAAAAAGGCCTTCGATAAAATTCAACACCACATTCATGCTAAAAATTCTCAATAAACTAGGTATTGATGGAACATATCTCAAAATAATAAGAGCTATTTATGATAAACCCACAGCCAAAATCATACTGAATGGGCAAAAGCTGGAAGCATTCCCTTTGAAAACCAGCACAAGACAAGGATGCCCTCTCTCACCACTCCTATTCAACATAGTATTGGAAGTTCTGGCCAGGGCAATCAGGCAAGAGGAAGAAATAAAGCTATACAAATAGGAAGAGAGGAAGTCAAATTGTCTCTGTTTGAAGATTAAATGATTGTATATTTAAAAAACCCCATCATCTCAGCCCAAAATCTCCTTAAGCTGACAAGCAACTTCAGCAAAGTCTCAGGATACAAAATCAATGTGTAAAACTCACAAGCATTCCTATACACCAATAATAGAGAGCCAAATCATGAGTGAACTCCCATTCACAATTGCTACAAAGAGAATAAAATACCTAGGAATACACTTACAAGGGATGTGAAGGACCTCTTCAAGGAGAACTACAATCCACTCCTCAAGGAAATAAGAGAGGACACAAACAAATTGAAAAACATTCCATGCCCATAAATAGGAAGAATCAATATCATGAAAATTGTCATAATGCCCAAAGTAACTTATAGATTCATTGCTATCCCATCAAGCTACCATTGACTTTCTTCACAGAATTAGAAAAAACCTACTTTGAATTTCATATGGAACCAAAAAAGAGCCCATATAGCCAAGACAATCCTAAGCAAAAAGAACAAAGCTAGAGGGATCATGCTACCTGACTTCAAGCTACACTACAAGGCTACAGTAACCAAAACAGCATGGTACTGGTACCAAAACAGATATATAGAATAATGGCACAGAACAGAGGCCTCAGTAATAACACTACACATCTACAACCATCTGA
Organism: Gorilla gorilla gorilla; assembly: GCF_029281585.2. Lineage (NCBI taxonomy): Eukaryota > Metazoa > Chordata > Mammalia > Primates > Hominidae > Gorilla > Gorilla gorilla. The sequence goes on along the minus strand of NC_073229.2, from coordinate 127,755,541 downwards.
TCTTTGACAAACCTGACAAAAACAAGCAATGGGGAAAGGATTCCCTAATTAATAAATGGTGTTGGGAAAACTGGCTAGCCATATGCAGGAAACTGAAACTGGACCACTGACTTACACCTTATACAAAAAGTAACTCGAGATGGATGAAAGACTTAAATGTAAGATGTAAAACCATAAAAACACTAGAATAAAACCTAGGCAATACCATTCGGGACATAGGAATGGGCAAATACTCCATGACTAAAACACCAAAAGCAATGGCAACAAAAGCCAAAATAGACAAATGGGATCTAATTAAACTAAAGAGCTTCTGCACAGCAAAAAACTATCATCAGAGTGAACAGGCAACCTCAGAATGGGGGAAAATGTTTGCAATCTATCCACCTGACAAAGGGCTAATATCCAGAATCTACAAGGAACTTAAACAAATTTACAAGAAAAAAAAAACATCAAAAAGTGGGCAAAGGACATCAACAGACACTTCTCAAAAGAAGACATTTATGCATCAAACAGACATATGAAAAAAAGGTCATCATCACTGGTCATTAGAGAAATGCAAATTAAAACCACAATGAGATACCATCTCACACCAGTTAGAATGGCAATCATTAAAAAGTCGGGAAACAAAAGATGCTAGAGAGGATGTGGAGAAATAGGAATGCTTTTTCACTGTTTGTGGGAGTGTAAATTAGTTCAACCATTGTCAAAGACAGTGTGAGATCTAGAACCCGAAATACCATTTTGTCCAGCAATCCCATTACTGGGTATACACCCAAAGGATTATAAATCGTTCTACTATAAAGACACATGTGCATGTATGTTTATTGCAGATGTATTCACAGTAGCAAAGCAGAACCAACCCAAATGCCCATCAATGATAGACTGGGTAAAGAAAATGTGGCACATATACACCATGGAATACTATGCAGCCATAAAAAAGGATGCATTCATGTCCTTTGCAAGGACATGGATGAAACTGGAAACCATCATTCTCAGCAAACTAACACAGGAACAGAAAACCAAACACCACATGTTCTTACTTATAAGTGGGAGTTGAACAATGAGAACACATGGACACAGGGAGGGGAACGTCACACACCAGGGCCTGTTGTGGGGTGGGAGGCTAGGAGAGGGATATCATTAAGAAAAATGCCTAATATAGATGACAGGTTGATGAGTGCAACAAACCACCATGATGCGTGTATACCTCTGTAACAAACCTGCACGTTCTGCACATGTATCCCAGAATTTAAGTATTAAAAAAAAATTGAAACTTAAAGAAAAGAAAATCTGTTTCTACAGGAACTTTTATTTTTAAAATGCTGGCTATAATAAAGCCATATCCCAGGGTTTTAAAACAAGGATAATAATAATAATAATAGTAGTAGCAGTAGTACTAGTAACAGTTGTAGTAGTAGTGGTAAAGCAAATTTGCAAGTCTTAAGGATATTGAAGTCTTTAAGGTCCTGAAACAGGCTGTAACAGTTGACAAATAATTGGAATGAAAAATAAAAGGCACACTTAGTTTCCCATTAAGATTCAGCCACACTGGCCTTTTTTTCTGTTCTTTGCAATGTAAGCTTGTTACTTTCCTAAGTTTATGCACAAGCTGTTTCTCTACATGTAATGCTATTCCCCTTTTGCTCTTTTTTTCCCCCATTTACGTATCACTTCAGAAAACCTTTTTTTCCTTACAAGTCAATTTCAGCTGGAAAACCTGCTGTATCCAACATTTCAGTCCATTTGAACTCTCTGCATACTACTTAACACTACCTGACATTGCTTTGCTCAAAAAAAAACCTTAAGTTATATTCACTGGTCCAATCCCAACATTCCAAAGTAACTAACACCAATTAGTGCTCAATATATATTCCTTGATCTTGAAGAATGCAGAAAGTGGATGTTAAGTATTCTTACCACAAAAATGATAGCTATGTCTAGTAATGCAGTTGTTAATTAGCTAGATTTAACCATTCCACAATTTGCATATACTTCAAAGCATCATGTTGTACAGAACAAATGCATATAACTTTATCTGTCAATTTAAAAAAATCATTTAAAAAAGGAAAATTTATAAATTTACACACACACAAGCACATATATATTCATTGAATGAATGAGAAAAATGGATGAATGACTGATAAGCAACAGTTTGACCCCAATCCTCTCTCTTCACATCATAGCCATAACCCACTCTTATAACCCACCCCAACTCCAAGCACAGTGGGATTCCTTTTAGTACATTTTAAAGTGTTAGGCTCCTTTCTGTATCAAAGGCCTTTACACAATATTCCCTCTCTGCATATAACACCTTTCTCTATATTTTCCACCTCACCCAATAAACTTGTGTTTATCCTTCAAATTCCAGCTCAAATATCCCCTTCCTCAAGGAAATCTTCTCTGTATTCCATGACAAGGGAACTCTTTCATTACAAAGTTTCATGATATGATATGCTGCTATTTTGAGGGGCTTACCAGAGCTTTAGTTTTCTTTTTCACTTATTTTATTTTCATGTTTCTTGACAACAGAAGTGGAAGCTCCACAAGGTTGGGACGATGCCTGTTTTTACACTCAATTGTATCTCCGTCAACTAGACAGGTATCTGGTCTTGGCTCAAAATTATATATTCTTGATTCAACCTCTGGAGCTCATTTAATTGTCTAAATGAAAACAAAAATTTAAATTCCCTAAAAGCAATCAATAAGTCATCAGCCCAAGTCTACATATTTCCTTTCGTAGTCTGTGCCTGAGCTAAGTCAATAATTAGAGCACTTCGAGCTCTAATGGACCATGGACAGCAACTGCTTAGCCTAGTCATCAGCTCTCAAAAAAGCACATGGAAGCCAGACCTTAATTAAAGAGCAGAGCTGTACCAACAGTCCAGTAATCCTTCTCCATACTTGAGTGCTTCCAATAGTAGTTGATAGGAAAAAACTGGAGGTAGCAAGACTAAACTGCCTCGCAGGTTGAGGGCCCATGTTCAATCTAGTGGCAGGCAGATAATTTCTAAGGCATCTGACCCTCCAACCTTATGATGTGTCTTTTGTTGTCAACAAGATAGGTCAAATATTTTTTATCTCTGCCCCTTATTCTATCCTTTGCTTCCGTTAAAGTTGTATCTTTTAAAAAATACAGATTAGACTGGAAATTGGGGGCTATGCCTATTCTCCAGAAAACACTGGTCCTGGTTCTACTCCATCATAATGGATTTTGTTATTTTTAATGAAGTGATAGTTGATAATGAATCAGGCCTTTAAAAATATCATTTGAACTTAATAAAGAATATTTGTCACAGTATTTTTTCTTATTTTGGTTTTCTTTAAATTATTGCAGGCCAGCAGAGTAAAAGTAAAAAAAAAAAAAAAAAAAAAGAAAAGAAAGAAAGCTTTCTACTGAAGAGTTATGGAGACCTATTTAGAAATTCTGAGTTACCTGAGCTCTATTTGGCAGCAGAAAATGGGTTTGGAATGGGTCAATACTGTTTTGCTTTGAAAATAAATAAATAAATTTCGCTTTCTCTTACCTAAAAACAAAATAATATCCACAAAATGAGAATTCAACCAGATGTCAACATTTGGAGCATGCAGCATATATATACCAACCTGTATTCTAAGCACTTACCATATGTTATTTCATTTAATCTTAAGAGTAACCATCTATATTTGTATTTTTCTTATACTTGAGACTCAGAGAAAATAAATCTCTTGCTAAAGCAAGTGCCAAAAGTGAAATTTGAACTCCATATTGATTTTTACTGCATGAACAGTAACAGAAAGAGTCAAAAACACTAAGATTAAACAATAACCTTTGCTAACATGGTTAACATCTGTTGAACAACAAGAACAAACAAACACTATAATAAGCAAGTGGGAGAATTATGGAGTTTATTTCTGACCCTCTCTGGTGGTGCATCTAAACATGATAATTCCCATTTAGCAGTTACAATAACCAATTGTTTTCTTTACTTTGCAATTCAAGAATATTCAGGAAATAGAATATCAGATGTTTTAATCATGAAGCTTATAAACATCCTGCTGTTGTCAACCAAAAACACCTTCACAGTTGATTGTTACAGCTCAGCTTCATCCATCCGTACCTGAATAACGTTTGACACAGGATTTTCAGTTAGGTATTGAGCTATAAGTTGCTTTTATTTAGCTTTTATAATTTCTGCCAAAGACTAACTAAATCTCAGAGTAAATGATGAGATGATCATTCAGCATGCATTTTGTTTAGTGTTTAATATGCCTCAGATGAAATCCACTGAGACAATTCTCTCAGTGTTCCACCTTCTCTTTATACTGTGTTTACATGCAACATAAATGTGTTCTTGAGCCTAGATGGACTCTAGAAATAATACTTGACCTGAAGTGAAATAATTTTATGTAATACCATGTTATGTTTGAAATTTATAAGATTGTGATATTGGATTTTACAGCTCTATAATATATTCAACATGCAAGTGAACTATTTTTGGAATCATTGTGCTGAAATGTAACTGATGGCTTTGGTGGAATAATTTAGCCTTAAGTGAAGCATATAAAAAAAGAAGGCTTTAATTTGCTGATGTTTGGGCTTCAGAAGCTCTTAAGAGTGTAGCATAATTTTGATAATGACTTTTGGCTATCATTTGCTTCAACTTTGAACAAAATACTTTCAATGCAAATGTTGAAATATGCTATACAATTTTAAGAATTAAGATAGATGCTTATTGGCATAGAAATTCCAAATAGGTAAAACAGAATTAAGATGTCTGAAACAGATTAAGAACAAATACGAATCAAGTGGGTTATAAGGGTTTTATATATATGAAGAACTCTAACAAATCAATAAGAAAAAAATAAACACATAAAAAATGCCAAAAGACATGAATAGGAATTCATGAAAAAATAAATATGTAACACAAATAAAATATGGAAAATATTCAATCTCAGTAATAATTGAATATATGCAAGTGAAATGTATCACATAATATTTTAACTTGAATAAGTCAGTACAGATTTTAAAACAGATAACATTTATTGATAAAGCTATTCAGAAATGGGCATTTCATGCCAGATGAGTGAGGGTATAGTTTGGTACAAACTTTAAGTTTAATTTGGAATAACTGTCGAAATCCTTAAAACACATTTAACTTCTGTCATAACATTTCAGTCAATTTCGTGCCAACTCTGTTATCTGGATGGGTCCAAAATTCTAGATGAGTAAGACAGAGAGAGCTATCAAAGTAGCAGGTTATTAAGTTACTCAACATTTTTCATGATCCATGCTTTCTTCCAAGCAGCAATGTCTTTGGAAGACATTGGCAAGGAAAACAGATATTGAATTCTGTAATATATTACTTAGACTTGTTGGATCACAGCAGTTTAAGCAACATATCAGATATTCTAGGGCTTTCTTGAGCATGCAGACTATGTTGAAACTTTTATATGTGTTTAAATCCTCTTGTCTTCATTTGATATCTGCATGTTTTGCAGAGAAGCTAACTAGACTAAATGTGAGCCTACCTTTATTGTATTATATTTTACACTGTCTTATGATTCTAAATGCTATTACTAGAAGACTGGAGTCGTATTGTCTGGGTAATGCAGAGTGCAGTCTGATTTGCCTTAACTAAACAGAGAAGTTTGTTTCTAGCAGGTGAGATTTTTAGTTTTCTTGACGTCTCCCATTTTAAATAATAAATTTGTTTTAGAAAAGCTTTAAATTTGCAGAAAAAAATTGAAGATAATAGAGACATTTTCCATGTACTTTACACTCAGTATCCCGATTATTAAAAACTTTATATTTATATGGTATAATACATTTATTAAAAAATCATAGTTTGTAAGTTTGCTTCTATAAAAATATCCTGGTCTTTACCTATTCAATCCCCATCCCCCAAATTTTGACAGGTCGTGGTCCGTTTTCCATTTTTGCGTTTTCCAGAATATCACATAAATGGTCATATATTGTAGCCTTCTCAGAGCAATTTCCTTCACCTAGTAATATATGTTAATCAATCATTCATGTCTTTGCTTGGTGTGATTGCTAATTCTTTTCTGTTGCTGAGTTAAGTATTCCATTGGATGGATGTACCCCATTTGTTTATCTATTGAACAATATCATTTATGTTTCTGGTGATTATAAATAACTATGATTTCTCCCTTCAGAAATGAAGGAGAAATAAAGATATTCCTAGATGAAGAAAAACTAAAATAATTTGCCACTCGCAAACAAATCATTAAATATTTACTAAAGGAAGTTCTTCAGACATAAAGATGTAATGACCTTAAACGTGTACACTTCACATATTAGGGCCTTAGAATGAATGCAGCAAAATTGTTATCACTGAAACAAATGATAACAAATCACTCATGGTAGCTGGAAACTTTAAACATCCTCTTTTCAGCAACCAATAGAACTACTGGACAAAAAAATCAGCAAAGATATACAATAACTGAATCAGCCAATAGAATCTGTGTGACATTTATAGAACATTCCAAATAATAACAACCAAATGCATATTCTTATGACACACCCATGGAATATTCTCTAAGAGGGACAATATCCTCAGCCATAAAACTTTAATACATTTAAAATTTGAAAACTTACAGAGTGTATTCTCTGGCAATGTAGAATCAAATTAAAAATCAAATAATAAGACAAAACCTAAATATGTAAGATACTAAACTACATGGTTCTAAATAAATGATGGGTCTTAAAAGAAAATTAGCTATATGTAGAACTACAAGAAAAGCCAGTTGCTATATATCAAAATATATGAGATGAAGCTAAAGCAGTGCTGGGGGTATATTTATAACACTAAATGTTTACAGTAGAAAAGATTGAAAAAAACACAAATCAATCATCTAAATCTGTCCTAAAGAAACTAAAAAAAAAGAGAGAAAAAAATACCCAAAGCCAGCTAGAGAAAGAAATAATAATACAAAAATCCTTGAGATTCAAAACAGCAAGAGAAAATACAAGTGAAAAAAGATGATTCTTCAAAAAAATCAATACAATTGATAAGAATCTAGCAAGACTGACATAAGTAAAAAGAAGATACAAATCACCAATCTCAATAATGAAACAAGATATATCACTTAAGATACTATGGCTATTAAAAAATATTAAATAAATAGTATTAACAACTTTGTACTGTGAATTCAAAAAATTATAAGAAACAGACCAACTCTGTGAGAAGTTAAAACTACCAAAACTCAATGAAGATGAAATAAACAATCTGAAGTGTCCTGTAATCATGGAAGAAATTGAATTTAGAAATTAAAAACTCCCTGTATGGAAATACTCAGCCCCAGTTGTTTCAGTGGAGAAGTCTATCAAACATCAAGAAAGATGTAACACCAATTTTATACTATCTCTTCAGAAAATAGAGTTCATTACCTTGATACCAAAACCAAAGATAATGCAAAATAAGAAAACTATAGATCAATATCTCATGTGAAAAAGGAAGTAAAATCCTCAACAAAATATTGGTAAATAGAACCCAACAACATACAAAGATAATTATGTACCAGGATCAATTGGAATTATTCCATTTGTACAAGCCCAGTGCAACATTAGAAAATCAATCAATGTAATTTCATCACATCAATAAAGAATAATTGTATGATCATATATAATAATGTAAAGAAAAGCAAGAAAAGCATTTGACAATATTTGACACTCATGCATAATAAAGACACTTAGGAAACTTAGAACAGAGGGAAACATCCTCAATTTTTATAAAGAGCATCTACAAAAAACCACACAGCTAACACCATACTTAACAGTGAGTTATTGGACACTTTTCCCGTAATATAGGGAACAAGGTAAAGGACAGGTACACTCACTACTCTTGATTAGCATAGTGCTGGAAGTTCTAGTCATCGAAATAGGAAAGAAAAAAAATTAAATGGTACTTTGGAAAGGAAGCAATAAAACGGCCCCTATTGCAGGTGGTATGATTGCCTAATTAAGAAATTCCAAGGAATCTGCAGAAGTACTTCTAGAACTAACAAATGAGTTCAGAAATGTAGAATAAAAATAAAAAATAAACATTATTTGCATTTCTATATACCAATGAAAAACAGGAAGAAACCAAAATTAAAAACACAATACTACTTAACTTTTCATTTATCCAAGAAAATACATTTTTTTTTTTGAGATGGAATTTTGCTCTTGTTGCCCAGGCTAGAGTGCAATGGTGTGATCTTGGCTCACAGCAATCTCTGCCTCCCTGGTTCAAGCTATTCTCCTGCCTCAGCCTCCTGAGTAGCTGGGTTACAGGCATATGCCACCATGCCCAGCTAATTTTGTATTTTTAGTAGAGATGGGATTTCTCCATGTTAGTCAGGCTGGTCTCGAACTCCCGACTGCAGGTCGTTTGCCTGCCAAAGTGGTGGGATTACAGGCGTGAGCCACCATGCCAGGCCAGAAAATACATTTTTAGGGTATTCATTGATAAAAACGTATCTACAGAATTTCTATGTTGAGAATTAACAATTGCTTATGAAAACTCAAAGGCCTAAATAAGTGGAAAGATATATGTTCATGAATTGGGAGAATCAACATAGTAAAAATGTAAATTCCCTCCAAATTGATTCATAGATTGTATGCATTTTCTATCAAAATCTTAGCAAGAATTTGCATTTTTGAAAACAGAGACACACACGCTAAAATTTATATTAAATAGCATGGAACCTAGAATACCTTACAAATTCTGTACAAAAAAATAATAAAATAGGAAGAATTACTCTATGCAATATTATAGATTACTACGTAAGTACAGTAATCAAGACAGTGTAATGGGATATTGGTGGGGAGACATTTTGATGAATTGGACAAAATAGAGTGTCCAGAAATGGACCCACACAAATATCCTCAATTGCTTTTTTTTCTACAAAGATGCAAAAACAATTCAATAGAGAATATATAATCTTTTTAACAAATGGTACTGGAATAACTGAGTTTCCATAGTCCAAAAAAAATGAAAATTGTCATAAATCTCATACTTAAATAAAATTTAACTCAAATTGGATTATTGATATAAAAAAATAAAGTCTTTAGAATAATAATATGGAAAAATATTTGGGGTCTAGGCAAAGAATCTGACTTGAAACCAAACACATTATCTATAAAAATAAACATTAACCAATCAAAACCCATCAAAAGTGAAAAATTAGCTTTGTGAAGGTCAATGCAAAAAAGATGAAAAGACAAGCCATAGACTTGGACAAAATATTTATAAAACACATATTTGACCAAAAACTAGCGTCAAGAATATACAAATAACTTTCAAAACTCAACAGTAGCAAAGCAACCTATACAAATGAACAAAAGACATGAACAGACATTTAAACGAAAGTCATGAACAGACGTTTAAACCAAGAGGATATACAGATGGCACATACGCACATGAAGAGATGTTCAACATCATTAGCCATCCGGGAAATGCAAATTAAAACCAAAGCGAGACATCACTACACACTTTTTAGAATGGTTAAAATAAAAAATAGTAATGACACCAAATTGTGGCAAAGATGCAGAGAACGTGAATCACCCTTGGATTGCTAATGGGAATGTAAAATGGTACAGCATTTTACATTTTATCTGGAAATCCGTTTGGCACTTTCTTGTAAAACTAGACATGCAATTACCATTCAATCTAGCATTTGCAATCCTGGGTATTCATCTCAGAGAAATGAAACTGATGTTCACATAAAAACCTGTGTAGGCATGTTCACAGCAGTTGGAAGGAGTCCAGATGTTCTTTTAAAAAACAAACAAAGAGATGAATGGTTTAAAATCTGATATATATATATATATATATATATAAAACTCAGCAACATAAAGGAATGTAGTAATGATATAGGCAACAATTTGAATAAAGTCCCAAGGAAGTATGCTTAATTCAAAAAAAAATCCACAATTTTACATACTGTATGATTCCATTTATGTAACAGTTTTGTTTTGTTTGTTTTGTTTTGTTTTGAGACAGAGTCTCGCTCTGTCACCAGGCTGGAGTGCAGTGGAGTGATCTTGGCTCACTGAAACCTCTGCCTCCCAGGTTCAAGCGATTCTCCTGCCTCAGCTTCCCAAATAGCTGGGACAACAGGTGTGCGCCACCACGCCCAGCCAATATTTGTATTTTTAGTAGAGACGGGGTTTCACCATGTTAGTCAGGACGGTCTCGATCTCTTGACCTCGTGATCCGCCTGCTTCGGCCTCCCAAAGTGCTGGGATTATAGGTGTGAGCCACTGCGTCCAGCCTAACAGTTTTGAAATTTAAAAAAAAAAGAGAAAGAAAGAAATGGAGAACAGATTATTTAGTGGTGACCAGAGGCTAGGGACCAAGTAGGAAGGAAGAAGTGGCAGTAATTAAAAAAGAACTCCAAGGTCGTTGTGGTGTTGGGATTTTCAATATCTTTATTGTGGCATTGGGTACACTAGTGTATACAGGTGGCATAATTGTGTAGATGTAAATATACAAACAAACAGGTACAAATAAAACTGAGGAAATCTGTATAAAATTGGTGGGTTGAATCAATGTAAATAACTTGGTTGTGATAGTATACCATAGCTTTGCAAGTTGTTACCATTGGGTAAAACTGAATAAAGGACACATGTAATCTTTTTGTATTATTTCTTAAAAGTTTATGTGAGTCTAGAATTATTTCAATTAAAATGTAAATTAAAAAATCATGGGGCCATATCAAATAGACACAGGAACCATCTTGAAGGGACTTCTATTTGTCAAATCCAGGACAATAATAGCATCAAAAATAATTATAAAAACAAAACCCATTGAAAACAATACCCATGAGCCATATAGATTCAAATAAGTAAGTGGAGAGATAGAAAAACTGCCTTAAAGATATCAACTAATAATAACAGAAAGTATAGATGCTAAAACACATGGGTGAGATTTTTTATGAAGAATATGATATTATATAATCTATTCCTAAATTACTTATTAATTACAGAAGAAAAGTAATAACTTCATGGTGAAGAAACCTGAAGAATAACACAAAAATCATTAAATGTAAAAATCACCAATATTAGAACAAAATAACATATGCCTCCTTATAAGATGTATGTAGAAATACAGATCACTTCTATTTTATTCCTGACCACAACGTATAATCTAAATTTAATCACAAGGAAACATGCAAATTCAGATAAAGGGGCATTCTACAAACTATCTTTTCCTAACTCTCAAAAATGTCAATGACAAGAAACAAGGAAATGTTGAGAACGTATTCCAGAATAAAGAACACTAAAGGGCCATGAGAACGAAATCATGAGTTGGTCCAGGTTTTCATCCTGGTTCAAGAAAAGATCGTTATAACAGAAATGTTGGAATAATCAATTAAATACTGATTACGATTCAGACAACAATTTTGCACCACTGATAATTTTTTTAATTTTCAAAACTTCACTTTATTTATAAAAGTGAATGTCTTTATTCTTAGGAACTAGATGCTGAAGTATTTAGGGATAAAGAGACATTGTTTCTCTAACTTATTCTTGAATAGTTCAGCAAAGTAAAATAATTTGTGCGTGTGTGCACCTGTGCACACACATGCAGGAACTTGTATATAAGACAAGAAAGTGAGGAAAAGGAAAGAGAGAAAGACAGAGAGGAAAGAGATTAAAATGTGAACAATAGTGAATACAGGTAAACTGCATATGGGAATTCCTGTACTAGTCTTGCAACTTTTCTGTACATGAGAAATTATAACCAAACAAGTAGATATGAAAAACTGTGTAGTGTATTAGACAATTAAATATCAGAAAGTTCTGTGGCACAAATATTTCTATAAGCATGGACATGTTCTCAAAAATATTTTTAAAATGGATATGGCATAATTCACACACGAAATTTGAACGCACACATGGTTTTAACAATGATTGTAGGTAACAATTCAAATTTTTATTTGTTATTCTTTTTCTTTTGCTTGTTTCTGTAATTTCTCTGAAACACATTTTGTTTTGTAATAAAAATATTTTTAAAGTTATATAAAAACAAAATACTCTTTCACTATATACATTCCAGGAATAAGCTGTTTTTTTTTTTAATGTGTTCTTTTAGGGTGTAATTTTTAGTATTGGGCTATCAAACTTTAGAGTGGCGACTATATTCCATTGCTTACCAGTGGTAACCAACAGTGAATTTATTCTACCCCTGTTATCTAGTTTTCTCCCCTGATAGTATTTAATCTTGATTCACTAGAGCTATGTTGGTGTGCTACTAAAATAAGAATTAAAACAGGAAAAGTTTTAACTCTAACATAAATGTTCATAGAATCTAAACAGTACAGAACCAGTGTTACAAAACACACACACAAACACAACACATGCAAAAACAAACATTAAATTTAAGCCATTTATTCTTGATATATAAAATGGAATAACTAAAGGGATTCTTCAAATTCTAAACTCTCAAACTAATACATAAAACATTCAAGTATATAAAATAATTTTGCTTGTTCAATAAAACACTAGCATACTAAACTTACTTTCCTCGGTTTTGTCAGGTATACAAGTTATCCAATATTACATGAAATCTGAGCACCAAATGGGAATTGAATAACCTTTTTTTAATGGGTAAATGGAATAATAATTCACCATTATTTTTTATGAATATGTTAACAAAATTTTAACAACCACCAAATCCCTTTTATAATGACATATTTTAAGTCAGCTGGGTATAAGAACATATTACAAAGAGATGTCATCCTCTTACCAAAAGGTCACAGTTCATCCCCTGTGTACCACTTGCCTTTTAAGAATGCATTAAAGGTAGTAAGTAACAGAGCTTTCAAGGCACTCAGCAAAGAATTTACATATGAAAATTTAAGAGGTTGCAGCCACTCAACAGTGGCAGAATTCTATAAAGATATTGAATGACTGAAAGTGTAAGTTTCTCTCTGTAGAACCTTTCTCAAGCATGGTTTTATACAATCAGCATAGTGCAACTTCATAACTGGTTTATATGAAATATTTATACTCTGCAGCTTTTCACATTAAATTATTCTTGTTTCCACCAGGTAGTTCTTAAACTGCAAATTCCTACTGTAACAATTGATATAGAATCATGTGCTTTCTTTCTTTTTGCTATTGCTGAGAAGAGCAAAACGGAATTGTAATCATCTCTGAATATGCAACCTCCGTGAAAGTACCATAACTATTTTCTTTTCTTTGACTTTCCAAACCAATTAGGCTATAACCTTGCATTTGATTATCTTTTAATATGTCAAATTATATAAATAAGAAAGCTATATCTATTTGAGAATATGCAACACACACACACACATCTACACACACACACCAATCCCTCTAAGCAGAGTAATTGTAGTATTAATCCTATCACTGTATTCTTCATACACAAGTATGTAAAACTTAACGACTAGTGAAATAAAGAGTTAAAAATAATCATTTATTTTTAAGCCAGACAATAGAGGAGACAGAAAAATTGAAAAGTGAATTAAAGTTAATAAAATAGTGTAAGAAAGAAACCTATTTTACAAATTGGCCATGTAGTAAAATACAGAATATGGGAAGAATAGTTGGAATTTAATGTGGTCTCTAAGCAGCTTGAGATATTGAACTCATTTTTATCTTCTCATAGAAAAAGAAAGAGAATAAATCTAGGTTGTAACAGAAGCAGTGAAAATTATCATTATCGTCAACTATTTATTGAGCACTGTCTATGTGCATAGATTCACAATTACAGTCATTGATCAAAAGCAGGTAAGGTAATGCTGACCTTGGAAAATCTCAACATGGTGAAAAAAGTAAACAAGCAACTACAAGTAATTCTTTGTGTTCAAACGAGGACTCTTTTTGGGGGAACGGAGAAGTAAGGAGGAGAAATTACTTTATTTAAATGGCTAATACGTTATTAACACGTTTTTGAAGTATGAGTTCGTGCTTGGAATACAGCTTCATGTTGCGTGCCAATTTCAGATTGTTTCATTGTCTTATACATTTATCAACATTTGCTTAGAAATGATGACTATTTTTCTCTATTCCATCTTCTCCTGTAGCTTACCCTCTATTTCTATGTTTCATTATTCAAAATATTCTTCCACACATGCATTTCTTTTCCTCAGCCTGCTTTCTAATGTGTAAAGCTGTTTTATCAGATAAGAAAACTTCACTTTTCCAGTTATAATAATAATCTCTTAGCATTGGAAGATGACTTCCAATTCCTTCCACATATAGAAATTTCTTCTATAACCTGATAACACTGTTTAGAATGGTACTACTCCTAATAATTATGAACCTTTAGTGGTGATGTCTTAGTACTGTAATTCTCAGTGGGTGATGAAAAAATGATGTCCAAACTCAATATTTCTTAATTAATCATAATCATTCATTTTAGGATAGGAGTATAATGAAGACTCTTATGGAGTCAGGCTACATGATCCCAGAAACTATACTTTATTCTTCTAATCCAAAATTATAAATGTGATTTTGCAGTTTGCCTATTCCCTTTGATATTTCCAGTTTTTCTATGTTTTTGAATGCCAACATAGTATGATAGATATAAGGATCCCTGGCATACTAGCCCACATGTATATTTCTTGAAACTTGAAAAAAGTTATCTCACATGTATAAAGATGAGAAATTTCTATTCATGTATATAAGTAATATCAGAAATTCTCATGGGAGGTGAAGAAATTTGGTTTTGTTCAAGCCAAGTCATTGCATTAGATCATACAGAAGAGGCATCGTTTATGTGTTTTTACAACTCATTATTCTTTCTCTAACACTGCTTGCAGTATATAAGCAGTTCCTTAAATTTGATGCTTTTACTGTACCAATGTTTTTTCAGTTGCTAAAGTATCATAACTCATAGACACCCTAAGGAACTCCTACTGTGAATACCTTAGTTCTGAGGGATTGTTCTCCATACTGATGCTCTTGCATGATGGAGAAAGAAAGTACTCCAGAGGCAAACCTTCATTTTACAGAGGAACACATTTAGGTGCAGAAAAATAAAATAAACTGCCTAGTCTCACACAGATAATAAATTAGTGCTCTTTCCAGGTCTAGAACTCAAATGTATTGGCTCACATTCCACTCTTAATTTCATTATTCAAGTATATTCAAGATATTACTACTAGTCAAAGTTTGAAATAAATTTCTAAACTCAGTCTTCTTGGTTTTACATTTCCTAGGTTTTCAGAGATACTCAACACGAGTTGTTTAGAAATGATCTGGGGAAAGCATGGATTTGTGTGTCTGGATCTCTCTAGATTGATTCAGCCTGCAGAGTCTTTTATTTTCAGAACTTAGATTTTATTACAAATTAAATGGGAATGCCCCACTGGAGGTAATGCTGATTAATACATTCAGCATTAGCTGTTGAGAATATCACTCTGTTTGCTGTAATGAGGAAGAAGAGGTCTCATCCACATTGGACTTCAGTGGTTTATATCTGGAGGTTTACATAGATTTATATCTGCAGTAGATAGAATGTAATTATCTAGGTCCCAGAAAGTTCTAAGAAGTTTAAATGAAGTCATTGAAAAATATTCATCTAGATAGCTAAGGTTGTATGAGAATGAGGTTGAAAAGGAGGACTGGAAGCAGTGGCTGTTGGCAAATAATAGCTACTTCTAGGGAAAGCCTTGCGAACTTTCAAGTGAGGTAATTATCTGCTTTGACTGCCAACAATATCTTTCTGACTCTTCAAAAGCAAGATGTATCTACACAGATTATTTTTCCCAGTTGCAACACATGAAAATATCAGAAGCTCACTGATTTTATCATCATGGTAGACTTTACAAAAAAAGTAGTAGAGACCCACTTTATGTATAGTTTAAAAAAAATTGTCAACTTCTGAGCAACAGGTTTGACATAAAAATTCTTTCTTTCTTTCGACAGGATTACAGTTGGTTGTCCAGGCTGGAGTACAGCAGCATGGTCATAGCTCACTAGAGCCTCCAACTCCTTGGTTAAAGCACTCTTCCTATCTCTGCATAGCTAGGACTACAGGCACATGCCACTACACCTGCCTACTTTTTAAAATTATATTTTTGTATATAGAGTCGGGATCTTGCTTTGTTGCCCAGGGTGGTCTCAAACTTCTGGCCTCAAGTGATCGAACTCAGCCTCCCAAAGTGCTGAGATTATAAGTGTGAGCCAATGTGCCCAGCCTAAATTTAGATTCTGAATTAAGGAATTAATAAAATGAAACTTGATTAATGGAAAAGCAATTCTTCATTTAGAAAAAATTGTGGTATTGTTATTAGTTTTCCTTTATTTCTTAGCTCTGCTGCTCCATCTGCAAAGTAGAACAATAGCTAGTCTTTTTTCATAAATCTGAAGTTACCTTTAATGAAATGAGATAGACCATGTTTAATTCTCTATCTCCCCACTATTATGTAGGTTGTGTGAGAATTGTGTATTTGTTACTATATTCCAGAAATCAGCACAGTGCATACTACAATGTGCTTCATTATTACTTATGATTAAGTAAATGAATGAATGCATCATTGACTAAATTCAAACATTGACAGAAAACCATTTTTATATTTCCTAGGTTAAAAAAACTAAATTCCTAAATTATAGAAGGAAGACAGTCTCATGGTAATGAAATGACACCTTGATTCAGCTTAAAAAATTAAATTCGCATATGTGTTCTATCATTATAGACCAGATATTTTTTTCCCCAAAGCAAGACCTTTAATAGAGAAAAAAAAGGGTTTGGGTAATGAAATTTCGCTAACAAGGATGGTGGATTATGTTTTTTAAACATACATTATAGGCCATGAGAGGTAGCTGACTCCTGTAATCCCAGCACTTTGGGAGGCCAAGGTGGGCGGATCATCTGAGGTCAGCAGTTCAAGACCAGTCTGGCCAACATGATGAAACCCCGTCTCTACTAAAAATACAAAATTAGCTGGTCTTGGTGGTGCACGCCTGTAATCCCAGCTACTCAGGAGGCTGAGGCCAGAGAATCGCTTGAACCCAGGAGGCAGAGGTTTCAGTGAGCTGAGATCATGCCATTGCACTCCAGTCTCATGACAGAGTGAAATTCTGTCAAAAAAAAAAAAAAAAGTACACATCTATAGCCAGGGTAGCTAATAAAATAAAATAAAATAAAATAAAGATAGAAATTACAAATTACTAATAACAGAAATAAAAGAGGGTAGTTAGGGGACTTCACTGCAGATTGTATGGACATTACGATGATAATAAAAAAAACTATCACAATTTTATGCTCCCAAATTTGATAAGCTCTAAGAAATCCACCAATTCATTGAAAGATACAATCTGCCAAAACTCACACAGGCAAACAGGAAGAAACAGGCAATTTATTTTTTAAAATTAATTTTTGACTTGTATATGCAGAACATGAAGTGGAAAATCTAAATAGTCCCATACCTATTACAGAAATTGAATAAATACTTAATAATACTAAAAAATAGAAAAAAGAAGACAGGTGGGCTTACTGATGAATTTTAACAAATCTTTAAAGCAGAAATTACACCAATTTTTACAATGTCTTTCAGAAGACAGAAGCAGAGACTACTTCTTAATGCATTCCATGAGGACAGTATTCCCATTATACCCAAATCAGAAAAGACATCACAAGAAAATATCTCATGAAGGTAGATAATAGAATGGTAGTTTCCAGAGGCTGGGAAGGGAAGTAGAGATAATAAAGAGGAATATGTTAAGGTGTACAAAGATAAGAGTTAGATAGAAAATAAGTTCTAGTATTCTACAGTATGGTACAGAAATATAGTTAATAATTATTTATTATATATTTCAAAACAGCTAGAAAAGAAGAGTTGTAACATTCTCAACACCAGGAAAAGATAAATGTTGAGGTGATGACTATTTCAATTACCTTGATTTGAGCAATACACATTGTATATATGTATTAAAATATCACATGTACCCCCAATATATGTCCAACTATTATATATCAACAAAAACTTTTAAAAAGTAAAAAAGCTACAGACCAAAATCTCTCATTAACATAGATCCAAAGTAGTATTGTCTCAGACTTATAAGGCTGGTTCAAAATTCAAATATTAATGAAATTAATCACATCAACACCCTAAAACAATCACATGATTATTGCAATAGATGCAAAAAAAAAGCACTTGAAAAGATTCAACACCCATTTATAAAAACTCCCAGTAACCTAGGAATAGTGGAGAACTTCCTCAACTTGATAAAGAATATCTACAAAAATCTTATAGCTAGCATAGTATCTGTGATGAGTCAAAAGTCCTGCTTATGAACAATACATCATCATGTGATAACTGTTGAGACTGCATTCCAAGCAGTTACAACTTAAATAACTAGACAGAGTTTCTGAATTAAGGAATGTTAAAGTCAAACTTGATCAACATAAAAACTACTTTATTTAGGAAAAGTCATGGTGTTATTATCATTTTTCCTTTATTTCTTAGCTCTGCTGCCTCCATCAGAAAAGCAGAAAAATATCTAGTCATTTCTTAACACTGAAGTTAGCTGTAATGAAATGAGACAGAACATGTTTAATTCTCTATCTCCACACTATTATGTAGGCTACCTGGGGATGATTATTACAGATTATTACCATATTCCAGAGAAGCAAAAGACCCAGAATAGCCAACACAGTATTGAAGGGGAAGAACAAAGGACTGACACTATCTGACTTCAAGATTTACTATATAGCTATAGTAACCAAAATAGTGTGGTATTGGTGACAAAACAGACAAATAGACCAATAGAACGGAAGAAAGAATCAAGAAATAGATTCACAGAAATGTAGTCAGCTGATTTTTGACAGAGGAGGTAAAGCAATTCAACTGGATGTCTACATGCAAAAAAAAAAAAATTAGACACGTCTCACATACTTTACAATACATAACTCAAAATGAATTATAGACCTACATGTAAAACACAAAACTGTCAAACTTCTACAAGTTTGAAGCCTAGATGACCCTGGGTACGGTGATTATTATTAGGTATAACATCAGAGGCACATCCATGAAAAAAATAATTGATAAGCCGGGATTCAGTAAAATTAAAAATTTCTGCTTTGTGAAAGACAATGTCAAGAGAATGAAACAAGTTAAAAATTGGGAGAAAATATTTGTAAAAGACACATCTGATAAAAAAAACTGTTATTCAAAATATGCAAACAACTGTTAAAATTTAACAATAAGAAGTCAGCCATTGTGGCTCACCTGTAATCCCAGCACTTTAGGAGGCTGAAGCAGGAAGACTGCTTGGGGCCAGGAGTTTGAGGCCAGCCTGGGCAACATAGTGACATCTCCTTTCTACAAAAACATAAAAAATAATAAGAATACAAACAACTCAATTAAAAACTAGGCCAAAGATCTGAACAGATACAACATGAAGAAGACATGGCAAATAAGGATACAAAAAGATGCTCCATGTTACATGTCATTAGGAAAATGCAAATTAAAACAATAACGAGATACCACTGCACACCTATTAGAACGGCCCAAATCCGGAACACTAACAATATCAACTTCTAGTGAGGTTGTGGAGCAGTAATTCTCATTCATTGCTGGGGGGAATGCAATGTTACAATCTGTGGAAGACATTTTGGCAGTTTCTTACAAAACTAAACATCCCCCTTATAATACAATCTAGCAAACATGCACTTTGGTATTTACCCCAAAAAGATGAAAATGTATTCCACACAAAACCTGCACATGGATATTTATAGCAGCTTTATTCATAATTGCCAAAACTTCAAAGCAACTAAATGTCCTTCAATAGGTGTATGGGTAAATAAATGGTGTTACACGTAGAAAATGAAATGTTATTTGGCACTAAAAATAAATTATCAAGCTCTGAAAAGATGGAGAAACCATAAACGCATATTACTAAAAAAAGAAACAAAACTGAAAAGCGTTCATACTGTATGATTCCAACTATACGACATTCTGGAAAAGGCAAGACTATGGCATCAGTAAAAAAAGATGGGTGGTTGTCAGGGCTAAGCTTGGAGGGAGGGACCTACAGGCAGAGTACAGAGAACTGTTAAGATAGTGAAATATTTTGTATGTTACTTTAATGGAGGATATATGTCATACTTTTGTCAAAACCCATAGAATGTACCAAAAGTGAACCCAAATGTGAACTTTGCATTATGATGTATCAATATAGGCTCATTGATTGTAACAAATATGCTCCTCTGGTATGAGATGTTGATAATGTGAAATTTGGGGTGGGAGGCCGGAGGATATGGTAAATCGCTGTGTTTTTCACTCAGTTTTTCTGTGAACCTAAAACTTCTCTAAAATTAGTTTATTAGAAATTCATCATAAAATTTCAATTCAAATGATGATAATTTTATACCTGGATCATAAGTAAACTCAGAACTAAAATATATGGAGCACTTTTGATGTGCAAAGAAATTGGCTAAATACTTTAATGATGCTTTTTATTTTATTTTGAGTGTTTACAGTATGACAGGCATGGGTCTTTTTGCAGCTGACACTTGTTATCCAGCAGAGCAGAGCTTAAGGCAAAATCCACACATTCCATTGTTTAAGTTAAGGAATAGGCTTTGTCATGGAAACTTAGATGCTAAGATCAGCAGTGAGTGAAAATGTGCTATTATCTCCCTGTTGTCACTATGTGCTAGGTTCAGTGTATTTTGCTGGACATGCCACACCTATATACGTCAGAGAAAGAACTCTGTCCCATATTTCTTTCTTTTAGGGCAAATAGGAAAGCAACGTTGTCAGAGGGAGAATAAGTAATCTGCTTAGTACCAGGTAGCCTAAATCAGCATGTGCAAATTTTCATAAGGATTTTAGGCAAGTCTGATGCCCAGCACTTAGGGATCTTGGATACATTGGACACACAGTAGGAGAAGGGAGGATATCTGGCCTGGAGAGATTTTTGCCTAGGCAATAAAAAAGTAATGTATCTTCCAGGGTCATTTTAGCACAGTACTGCTTGATGCACCAGAGTCCAATCCTTGATTCTTAGGGTTCATTATCTGTATCTAAATAGGAAGATTGGGAAGATATATGTATACCTCCTTTCTCCTTTGTTCTTTGGGATGGAAGAAGTCTATGTCTGATAAGCAACTAGAGTTTGCCAAGCCCCTTAAGGGATGAGTTACAACCCTTCCTGGAGCAGAAAGATGTACAGAAACTCAGGGGTTATTTTGTCTTCATACACTTCTGGGGGAAGAAAAGGTTGATTGCAAAGGCACTGCTGCTTTTAGTAACCCACTGAGGTTAAAATAGGAAAAAATATATGTACTGCTTCATCCTCGATTCTGTGCTTGAATTTCTTATTTTAAAAGTATTGTATGGGTTTGCTTGTTCTCCAAGTTTTTACTTAGATTTAAACGGAAAAGTTTCCACAAGGCTAAACTTACGATTACTTGAAATCAGTGAAAAGCTAGATATTAAGTGGATACTTAAAGGCATTTTATATCCATAAATTAAATTGAAAAATCACCTACTTAAACATTTAAGGCAAAGATTCTGAGACATTAATGTCAATGATGACAGTACGGTTTGTTTATCTTTCCAAATGTTCACATAAAAACATACTAAGCAACTAGATAGCAAAAACTAAACAATCAAAACACCAAAACCAACAACAAAAACTGATGGACAGCATTTACATATAAAGATTAGTGATCAGCTGGCCCTATGAACTTCAAAATGCCAGCAGCTATAGCCGTAGGTATGGCATGCTATTGGAACAGGCAAAAGAGAAAACGGAGGGATAATTGACAGACCTGAAGAAAGGAGATTCCAAAAATAGTCCAGAGATGTTCACAGGAATACTTGGTGAAAGAATTTGAGAACACTGGCTCCACTTAGATGGCGGGTTGCTTGTTCCAGTAGCGAAGAAAAGCAAAGGGTCTGTGTTAGGTATTAAAAGTCTGAAGCATGAAGTCCTTGCCCGTGCCTATGTCCTGAATGGTAATGCCTACGTTTTCTTCTAGGGTTTTTATGGTTTTAGGTCTAACATTTAAGTATTTAATCCATCTTGAATTGATTTTTGTATAAGGTGCAAGGAAGGGATCCAGTTTCAGCTTTCTACATATGGCTAGCCAGTTTTCCCAGCACCATTTATTAAATAGGGAATCCTTTCCCTATTGCTTGTTTTTCTCAGGTTTGTCAAAGATCAGATAGTTGTAGATATGTAGTGTTATTTCTGAGGGCTCTGTTCTGTTCCATTGATCTATATCTCTGTTTTGGTACCAGTACCATGCTCTCTTGGTTACTGTAGCCTTGTAGTATAGTTTGAAGTCAGGTAGCGTGATGCCTCCAGCCTTGTTCTTTTGGCTTAGGATCGACTTGGCGATGCGGGCTCTTTTTTGGTTCCATATGAACTTTAAAGTAGTTTTTTCCAATTCTGTGAAGAAAGTCATTGGTAGCTTGATGGGGATGGCATTGAATCTATAAATTACCTTGGGCAGTATGGCCATTTTCACGATATTCATTCTTCCTACCCGTGAGCATGGAATGTTCTTCCATTTGTTTGTATCCTCTTTAATTTCATTGAGCGGTGGTTTGTAGTTCTCCTTGAAGAGGACCTTCACGTCCCTTGTAAGTTGGATTCCTAGGTATTTTATTCTCTTTGAAGCAATTGTGAATGGGACTTCACTCATGATTTAGCTCTCTCTTTGTCTGTTATTGGTGCATAAGAATGCTTGTGATTTTTGTACATTGATTTTGTATCCCGAGACTTTGCTGAAGTTGCTTATCCAAAAGCAATGGCAACAAAAGCCAAAATTGACAAATGGGATCTAATTAAACTAAAGAGCTTCTGCACAACAAAAGAAACTACCATCAGAGTGAACAGGAAACCCACAAAATGGGAGAAAATTTTCGCAACCTACTCATCTGACAAAGGGCTAATATCCAGAATCTACAATGAACTCAAACAAATTTACAAGAAAAAAACAAACAACCCCATCAAAAAGTGGGTGAAGGACATGAACAGACACTTCTCAAAAGAAGACATTTATGCAGCCAAAAAACACATGAAAAAATGCTCACCATCACTGGCCATCAGAAAAATGCAAATCAAAACCACAATGAGATATCATCTCACACCAGTTAGAATGGCAATCATTAAAAAGTCAGGAAACAACAGGTGCTGGAGAGGATGTGGAGAAATAGGAACACTTTTACACTGTTGGTGGGACTGTAAACTAGTCCAATCATTGTGGAAGTCAGTGTGGCAATTCCTCAGGGATCTAGAACTAGAAATGCCATTTGACCCAGCCATCCCATTACTGGGTATATACCCAAAGGACTATAAATCATGCTGCTATAAAGACACAGGCACACGTATGTTTATTGCAGCACTATTCACAATAGAAAAGACTTGGAACCAACCCAAATGTCCAACAATGATAGACTGGATTAAGAAAATGTGGCACATATACACCATGGAATACTATGCAGACATAAAAAATGATGAGTTCATGTCCTTTGTAGGGACATGGATGAAATTGGAAATCATCATTCTTAGTAAACTATCGCAAGAACAAAAAACCAAACACCGCATATTCTCACTCATGGGTGGGAATTGAACAATGAGAACACATGGACACAGGAAGGGGAACATCACACTCTGGGGACTGTTGTGGGGTAGGGGGAGGGGGGAGGGATAGCATTGGGAGATATACCTAATGCTAGATGATGAGTTAGTGGGTACAGCACACCAGCATGGCACATGTATCCATATGTAACTAACCTGCACATTGTGCACATGTACCCTAAAACTTAAAGTATAATAATGAAATTTAAAAAAAAAAAGAGTCTGAAGCAGCTTAATTTGTATGAACTCTCAAAATGGATTCACTCAGGATCTCTTCCAAACAAGGCGTCCTACACTAAAGAAAAATTAGTGGGAGAAAGTTGGGGTAAAGGAACAGAGTAAACAAGGAAAATCAGAAAGCAAGGTGCCATAATTTTTATGGCTATTCAAAAATAATAGAAAGGAGATTCTGTGAAGTAGTAAAAGCTATATGACCCAAGCCTACCGCTGAAATGAGCAACAAAGTATTAGCATCATATCCCATGTAATGTTTCCACAGGAAAAAGAGATTATAAATGACATCACACAGGTAATGAGATATATGTTCATAAGCAAATCAAAACCCTAATATGTCAAAAAAATTTCAAAATAAACTGAATGATCTTAAGAAAATAATACAAGACCTCAGTGAACAAATTATATCAGAATTGGGAAAACACTCAGGAATGAGGGGATGTGGTTCAAGAGATCATTTGAAATGAAAGAAAAAAATCATTTTAGACATGAAGATTAAATGAGAGGAACCAAAATAGCAAATCAACATAACAAATAATGCCTTAAGAGAAAAAATATGAAAAAACAAACAAAAATTGATGATAATAGAAAGAAATTGACACTACATATTGAACAAACACACCTTAAATTTCAGAATGTCTATCCAGAACAACCAACACCAAGATATATTTCAGTAACTACTAGGATTGAAAAAATGATTTGAGCATTGCTGCAAAGGGCATGTGATTTGCAAAAGAAAAAAAAACAGATCATCAAACCCTTTGGCACTTTATCCCCTAAAAATGTGAAATAATATATTCACAAACTCAAGCAAATGAAATCTGAAGCAATGATTTTACAGCTTTAAAAACCTTGACATTTGAGTAAAAAGGCATTTGCAAACTCCTACTGCTACACAAAGTCTCAGAAGGTATTTTTTCCATGAGCCTTTCCTATAGAATCTACTATAGAGCAAAATTTGGATAACAAAAATGACTAGAGCAATATCTGCATAATGAATGGTGGTAAGCATTTAATATAGAATTACTTGTAAAACTAGGATTAAATTGAAGTTTTAAGGGAAACATTATAGCATATAATGGCTATACATTCTAATAATGGGGGGACATTGAGAATGATTCATGCAAAACTGATTTTAAAACTAGTTATATTTTAGCTTATGTATGATCTTTTGTCTTGAACAGGTTTTTTATTGTGGTAGTGTGACATGTCACTACTTTTCAGGGTTCACTGTAGTAAGTGATAAATCATTTTCTTCCTTCTAATAAGATTCATAATTTTAAGTAACTATTTAAAAGTTATTCTGATAAATAATTATTAATAATTGAGGTAAAGACTAAATAAGCAACACTCCTTCTGTTATCCCCCAAAGGCACCAAACACACACTTTGGCCTTTAGATAATATGGATCCCAGCTCCCTTGTAGAAGTGATGAGTTGGCAATTCATTAAAAAGTGTATATTTAGCATTTCCTAAGTGACAAGCACTATTCTAGATATTGAGAATTAAGCAGAGACCAAAAACAGACCAAAATCTCAACATATATTCTCTCACATAAATTAGTAAAATATATTCTTATATAATTTTGTATACATGTATTCTCCTATGTAAAATACACACACATAAACACATTCATGGAAAAGAAAATAAATATGAAGCAGGTAAGCCCCAGAAGGAGGAGGGTTGAATTCAGAGATAAAGCAAGAGTAGTATCTTTAAGAAAGGCTTCAGTGATTGTAAGATATATGAGCAAAGACATGAAGAAGGTAAAGTTACAAATTCTAGGGCTGTCTGAAGATCTAAGGGAAGGGTGATACCAGCCAAGAAGATCAAGTGCAAAGAGCATGAGATTAGATGAGTCCTGGTATATGTGACGAAAAGGAAAGAGTGGGATGAGAAAGTGAGAGAGAATGAGATGAGGTCACACATGTAACAAAGTTTGCATGTGAGTGGTCTGAAAGAAAGTAGTCAAAGTGACTGTAAAGTATGCCTCCATAACACCAAAAAAAAAAAAAAAAAAGAAGAGAAAGACATTGTTTGGTGAAGAAGAAGTTAGTATTTGCTTTCGTCCATGTAAAGTGTAAAGTACCTATTAGATATTCAGGTTGAAGATGTCAAAAAAGCAGTCTGCAGCTTTGAGAATAGGTCCAGGGTGTGTGTATGTGTGTATTTGTGTGTGTGTATGTATATGTATTATATATATATTTGTATATATGTATATGTATTAAATACATTGTATTTAAATACAATGTATATATGTAATTAAATACATTGTATTTAAATACATGTATATATGTATTTAAATACATTGTATATATGTATATATGTATATGTATTAAATGTATATATATATATGGGGTGTTAGACTGGGGGTGGTGGCTCATACCTGTAATCCCAGAACTTTTGAAGGCTGAGGCAGTAGGATCATTTGAGGCAACAAGTTTGAGACCATCCTAAGCAATACAGCGAGACTCTGTCTCTACAAAAAAAAGGGGGGGGGGGGGGCTATGAACTTATAGATGTTTTTCATAGCCACAAAACTGAAGGAGATTGCATATTGAATAAGTGAGGATAGCAAAGAGTTCTATCAGAATTTAGGCATCCCAACATTTAGAATTACAGTGGTGGAGCCAGACCAACAGAGGAGACTAAGAAGAAAGATCCAGTCTAATAGAGAATAAACAAAATAAAGTGTTTAGAGAGAATTGTAAGAACAATAAACTATGTTAAATAGGTCAAAATGATACATATCCACTTTATTGAATTTAGCAATCTACAAGCCATAGACAATGAACAGAAAATAATAATTTCTCAGACTTTCATGATAAGGTTAAAAAATATGAGTTCATAGTCTAAGGAGCACCATTAGGCACTTGCTTTCCAAAACTCTCATAATGGGAATATTTATCTGCCTGTGACAGGCCTTTCTGTATGTACCACAATGCACGGACTATATTTAATTGTTTTGAATTTCCCCAAATTGCTCTATTTCATTTACGTGGTGTAGCAGAAATGTTCATGACCTGTCTATTTTCATCGGGTGTGAACATTTAAGTGTGAACTAGAAAACTTCCAGGTACCAGTGCCTCCATCTTTGGACTTGAGGGTTTTTCTGAAATGCGTAGATTTTTCTGCTGACACTTAAGACAGGCTAGAAGTGCCTTGGAATGAACATCCCTAAAGAGCAGAGGGAAAATAATTCTCAGTAGTAAGTTTAATTCCATTTCCCAATCTCCCTGTTAGATTAATCTCTAGCTGCCCATTATTATAACTAATTATGCAACATTTTATTTTCTATATTCCCTTCACTCTATGATTACCCCAATTTCCTACCAGAGTCTTCTCCAAATGTCAGATAAATTACTGCATTGAATCTTTGTATTTTATACTTCACAATAAATTATCTGTGCTCATAATTACAGAGCTTCTTTCTTTGATAAACAACAAGAATGACAACAAAACATAGCTGTCCATCTATTCTTATTGAAGGAGGAAGACTCATTATGAAGATCTCAACTTTTTCTCTTCATCCTCTTTAAAGCAAACCTGAGGAAAATTTTCCTTTGGGTGTCTTCCCCTCTAACCAATTACTTGAGACTTTATGAAGAAGGTGTATTCATTATTTTTATTGCTGTTGCAACAAATTCCAACAAATTTAGTGGCTTAGAACAAAACAAATTTATTGTATCACAGAATTTAGGTGAGAGTCACGTAACTGGGTCCTCTTCTTCAAATATCACAAGACTCAAACCAAAGCATCTGCAGACCTGTGTTTCTTTCTGGAGACTTAAGGAATGAATCTGCTTCTAGCCCATTTAATTGGTTGCCCAAATTCATCTGTTAGCACTGTAGGAATGAGGTTCTTGTTTCCTTACTGGCAGTGAGCAGTGCATTGTTGTCAGCAACTGGAGAGAGTACTCATGGCTTAGGAGGAGGCTCCTTTCATCTTCCAACTCAGGAATGGAGACATGCGTTATTCTCACACTTTGAATCTTTCTCTTACCTCATATCCTCATCTCAGTCAGAGAAAGTTCCTCGCTTTGTGGGCTTAAGTGACTAGATTGGGCCCATCTGGATTACCCAGGGTAATTTCCATATTTTAAGGTTTGAAACCTTATTTCATCTGCTAGTTCCTTTTACAGAAGTACATTTGTGTTTAATTGAATAGAGATAGGAGAGGAATCTTGGTGGGACATCATTAGAATTCTGCCTATCACAGAAGCCATACAGTTCCTTAGTACCTATAATTCTTGAACATTTTGAACTACAAGGAAGTACAGCTATGAAACCAAACTTCTAGATATAAACACCAAATTATATGTCCCTTAGGTACACCCAGAGGATGGTAGCCAGTTGTGGGCTTCTATCTTTATAAAACCTTCCATGGTGGGATGAAGCATTTCTCATTATCTTTCTTACTCCTACATTGTGATTGTTCCCACCACGATGTTCTATTGTCCCTGCATTTTTTAGTCGAATTTTGATTATGTGAGATAGGTTAAACAAAAGAAAATGAATCAAAAAGACAACAGAGTATGATCCTGAGAAATATAGTGAAAACCACTAAAACTACCAGGTGCTAACATTCTGTACAAGTTCCAATTACAGCATGAGATTCATAAGAAATAGAACTATATGAAATTGACACAATCATCTCTGGAAGCCAAGAACCCTCTTTAGTTATTTGCCATTGCTGGATTCAAGGCTGATGCTCTCGGGCCTCTAGGAGGTGACCAACTTCTGCTTTACTCTCAGGTTTATTCTAAAGAGAAATAGTTTATAATCTAATCTCTCTAAGATTTGTGTTTCCAATTTAATTAAAATATTTTAGTGGTATTCAATGTCACTGTATTACTACAGAACAACTAAAATAACTTTTTAAATTTTTATTAATGGTGGTAAAATATACATAATAAAAATTACCATTTTAACAAATTCTTAGTGTATAGTTCAGTGGCACTAAGTAAATGTAGATTGTTGTGCAATCACCACCACCACCATTTATCTCCAGACTCTTATTGTCTTCCTTACTGAAAAACAGTACTCATTAAACAATAATTCTCCATTCTCTCCTTCCCCACAGCCCTGTGCAGCCACCATTCTATTTCCCGTCTCTATAACTACTAGAGGTACTACATGTAGTTGGTATAATATAGTATTTGTCTTTTGGTTACTGGCTACTTCACTAACCATAATGTCTTCAAGATTCATCTATATTATAGCTTGTGTCAGAATTTCCTGCCTTTTGAATGATGAATAATACTCTATCATATGTATATATCACATTTCACTTATCAATGTATCTACTGATGGACACTTGGGTTGCTTCCACCTTTTTTTTTTTTTTTTTTGTGAAAAAGGCTATTATGAACATGGGCATACAAATATCTGTTTGAGTCCCTACTTTCAGTTTTTTTGAATATATAGCCAGAAATTGAATTGTTGGATCGTATGGCAAATCTGTTTAACTTTTGAGTAACAGCCATTCCATTTTCCACAGTGGTGGCCATTTTACATTGCCATCAGCAATAAACAAGGGTTCCGATTTCTCCACAATCTCACCAACACTTTCTATTTTTAAAAATCTTATTACTTGTCAGGGCGCGGTGGCTCATGCCTGTAATCCCAGCACTTTGGGAGGCCCAGGAGGGTGGATCACGAGGTCAGGAGATCGAGACCACCCTGGCTAACATGGTGAAACCCCGTCTCTACTAAAAATACAAAAAATTAGCTGGGCATGGTGAGCGCCTTTAGTCCCAGCTACTCGGGAGGCTGAGGCAGAAGAATGACGTGAACCCGGGAGGCGGAGCTTGCAGTGAGCCGAGATCGCGCCACTGCACTCCAGCCTGGGCGATTGAGCAAGACTCTGTCTCAAAAAAAAAAAAAAAAAAATCTTATTTCTCTTTTGTGTGTGTGTGTTATTAACCATCCTAATGGGGATAAAGTGGTATCTCATTGTTTTCATTTGCATATTTTTAATGGTTAATGGTGTCAAGTGACTTTTCATGTGTTTATTGGTCATTTGGATATCTTCCTTGATGAAATTTCTATTTAAGTTTTTTTTTTTCCATTTTTAATCGGGTCATTTTTTTTTTCCTTGTTGAATTGTGGGAGTTATTTATATATCTAGATATCAGTCTTTTATCAAATATGTAATTTGCATGCATTTTCTTCAATTTCTTAGGTTGTCTTTTCCCTTTGTTGATAGTTTTTTGATGCACAAACCTTTTAAATTTTAGTATAGTCCAATTTGCCTATTTTTGTTGTTGTTGTTGCCTCTACTTTGTGTCAGATACAAGAAATCATTGCCAAATCCAATGCCAAGAAGTTCCCTTCTACTTTTTCTTTTAATAGGTTAATAGTTTTTGTTCTTTTGCCTGGGTGTTTCATTCATGTTGAGTTAATTTAAGTGTATATTATAAAGTAAGAGTCTAATTTCATTTATTTTGCATGCAGATCTTCAGTTTTCCCAAGATTGTAAAAAGCTAGCAGTCCGTTAATGGTCCTGGCACCCTTGTAGAAAATAATTTGGCCATATATGTAAGGGTTTATTCCTGAGCTTTCTTTTCTATTTCATTATTCTCTTATGTTAATTTTTAATGCCAATACCACTTTTTTTTGATTACTATGGATTTATAATAAGTTTTGAAATCAGGAAGAGTGAGCCCTCCAACCTTGTTCTTCTTTTCTAAGGTGTTTTAATTATTTGGGGTCCCTTGAGATTCTATATGATTTTAGGGTAAATGTTTCTATTTCTAAAAAGTAACTGGGATTTTGACAGGAATTTCATTAATTTTGTAGCTCTCTTTGGTTAGTATTGACATGTTAACAATATTGTTTTCTAATCCATAAACACTGTGTTTTCCTTTATTTAGGATTTTTCATTTTTTTTCAGAAACATTTGATAGTTTTTACTGTAAAAGTCTTTCTCCTCTTTGGTCAAGTTTATTCCTATATATTCTATTCTTTTCGACGCTATTGTAAATTAATTTTTTTCCTTAATTTTCTTTTCAGATTGCTCATTGCAAGTATATAAAAACACAACTGATTATTACATGTTGATTTTATTTCCTGCAATTTTGTTGAATTCATTAGTTCTAATCCGTTTTAGGTGGAAATAGTTTTTTAATTTAAGCTGTTTTGTTTTGTTTTGTTTTGTTTTGTTTTTGAGACGGAGTCTCACTCTGTCCCCCAGGCTGGAGTGCAGTGGCGCGATCTTGGCTCACTGCAAGCTCCCCGTCCCGGGTTCACGCCATTCTCCTGCCTCAGCCTCCCGAGTAGTTGGGACTACAGGCGCCCGCCACCATGCCCGGCTAATTTTTTGTATTTTTAGTAAAGACTGGGTTTCACCGTGTTAGCCAGGATGGTCTCCATCTCCTGACCTCGTGATCCGCCCGCCTCGGCCTCCCAAAGTGCTGGAATTACAGGCGTGAGCCACTGTGCCAGGCCTAATTTAAGGTATTTCAACCATAATGGTATACACTTATTCTCAATTAATTTTTCGCCTCCCTTCTCCCTAAGATATAATTTAAGTTCATGCAACTTATGTAGTCGTTGTTGTTTGGGGAGGAACACTAGATTCTGGTTCTTGATGTTTTTCTACTTGGAACAAAGTAGGCACCCATTGGAGCCCTATTGGAATCTTCCCCACACAGAGCTGAAAAAGTTATATTTTTGTTTGCCGTGTTTTCTTTTTGTTAGTTATTTATTTTGCCTGTTTATTTTTGCCACTCCTTAGGCTTATTTCAGGGAGCAGGATGCATCTGTCTTTTTCTTGAGGGCCTGTCAACTTCTTTAAACCCTTTACACCCAAGTCATTTCTGTCTCCTACAAGCTTCAGTCGTTAAGTGGTTCTTGATTCTCTACTTAATTATCACTTTCTTACCTGAGGCAATAAAAATGGACACCTATGCTTGGAAAATGCAGCGTGGGGGAGGGTGTTGGAGCAAAGAGGGAAAGGGAAAAACAGGTAGTATCTAATATTTCAAAAATATCTCACTCACACTCATGCACTATGTGCCCAGATGGTAAAACAAAAGCTCAATTATGACAAAAAGTGTTGAACAAATGAGTATCCAAGTAAAATCTCTATTCTCTTATTTTCCCCTCTTTCCCCATGAAAATCGGCACCAGGGATGTTTGGCACCTGTAGCATGTGGTAGAGGAGCAGTCATAGACTGTCTCTGAACTGAGGTTGACCATGTCCAAATGTTTGTGCTCAGGAAAACCAGAGACCTTACTCAGGTCATAGATTAACTCAAGACTGGCATCCAATAAAAATGTAATGCCAGCTACATATGTAATTAGAAGTTCACTAGCAGCCACATTAACATATGTAAAAATAAACAGGTTTTTAGATAGACAGATAGATAGATACATATCCATATGATCTGGTTGTGTCCCCACCAAAATTTCATTTGTGTGTGTATATATACAGATATAGATTACAGATGCAGATAAAGATTACAGATATATATAGATATCAATATAGGTACAGATATAGATTAGATATAGATATAGATATGGTTTGGCTCTGTGTCCCCACCCAAATCTAATGTTGAATTGTAATTCCCACATGTTGAAGGAGGAGCCTGGTGGAAGGTGGTGAAAACACGGGGGTGGACTTCACCTTTGGTGTCTTATGATGGAGTTTTCATGAGATCTGGTTATTTACAAATGTGTAGTATTTCCCCATTTGCTCTCTCTCCTGCCACCATGTGAAGAAGGCATTTGATTTTCCTTTGTCTTCCACTATGACTGTAAGTTTACTGAGGCCTCTCAGTCATGGTTCCTGTTATGCCTGCAGAACCATGAGTCAGTTATACCTTGTTTCTTCATCATTTACCCAGCCTCAGGTAGTTCTTTATAGCAGTGTGAGAACAAACTAATGTAGAAAATTGGGACCAGGAGTAGGGCAGTACTATAAACATACCTGAAAATGTGGAAGGGACTTTGGAACTGGGTAAGGGACAGAGGTTAAAACAGTTGGAGGGCTTGGAAGACAGGAAGATGAGGGAAAGTTTGCAGTTTCCTAGAGACTTGTTAAATTATTTTGACCGAAAAGCTGATAGTGACATGGAAAATGAGGTCTTAGCTGAGGTGGCCTCAGATGGAGATGAGGAACTTATTGGTAACTGGAGTAAAGGTCACTCTTGCTATGCTTTAGCAAAGAGACTGGTGGCTTTTTGCCCCTGCCCTAGAGTTCTGTAGAACTCTGAATTTAAGTGAGATGATTTAGGGTATCTGGTGAAAACACTGCTAAGCAGCAAAGCATTCAAGACATAACCTGGCTGTTTCTAAAAGTGTGCACTCACATGCGTAAACAAAGATTATCTGAAACCAGAACTTATATTTAAAGGGAAGCAGAGAAGAAAAGTTTGGAAAATTTGCACCTGACCATGTGGTAGAAAAGTAAAACTCTTTTTCTGGGGAAACATTCAAGCTGGCTGCAGAAATTTGCGTAAGTAAAGAGGAGCTGAATATTAATAGCCAAGACAATGGGGAAAATGTCTCCAGGACATGTCAGAGACCTTCACAGCAGTCTCTCCCATCACAGGCCTGGAGGCCTAGAAGAGAAAAATGTTTTCATGGGCTGGGCCCAGGACTGTGCTGCTCTGTGCAGCCACAGGACATGATGCCCTATATCCTAGCCACTCTAGCTCCAGCCATGGCTAAAAGGGGCCAAGGTACAGCTCAGGCTGTTGCTTTAGAGGGTGCAAGCCCCAAGCCTTGGTGGCTTGGTGGTATTGGGCCTGCAGTGTGCAGAAGGCAAGAGTTGAGGTTTGGGAACCTCTGCCTAGATTTCAGAGGATGTATAGAAATGTCTGGATGTCCAGGCAGAAGTCTGCTGCATGGGAGGAGCACTCATGAAGAACTTCTACTAGGGCAGTGCAGAGGGGGAAAGTGGGGTTGGATCCCCCACACAGAGTCCCCTCTGGGGCACTGCCTAGTGGAGCTGTGAGAAGAGGGTCACCATCCTCCAGATCCCAGAATGGTAGATCCACCAACAGCTTGCACTGTGCACCTGGAACAGCTGCAAGGACTCAGCACCAGCTTGTGAAAGCAGCTGCGGTGGCTGTTCCTTACAAAGCCACAGTGGCAGAGCTGCTCAAGGCCTTAGGAGCCCACCCCTTGCATCAGTGTAGCCTGAATGTGAGACAAGGAGTTAAAGGAGATTATTTTGGAGCTTTAAGATTTAACGACTGCGCTGTAGCCCCCTTTGTTGTGGCCGATTTCTCCCATTTGGAATGGGAGCATTTACCCAATTCCTGTGTGCCCATTGTATCTTGGAAGTAACTGTCATTTGCTATGTCTCAGATGAGACTTTGACTTTGGACATTTTAGTTAATGCAGGAATGAGATAAGATTTTGGGGGCTGTTGGGAAGGCATGACTGTGTTTTGTAATGTGAGAAGGACATGAGATTTGGGAGGGGATGGGGTGGAATAATATAGATTTCTCTGTGTTCCTACTCAAATTCTATGTCAAACTGTTATCCGCACATGTTGAAGGAGGGGCTTAGTGGGAGGTAATTAAGTCATGGATGTGGACTTCCCCCTTACTGTTCTCATGATAGAGTTCTCATGAGATCTGGTTGTTTGAAAGTGTGTAGCATGTCCTCCTTCACTCTCTCTGTCTCCCGTCTCCATGTGAAGAAGGTGCTTGCTTCTTCTTCGCCCTTCTGCCATAGCTGTAACTTTCCTGAGGCCTCTCCAACCATGCTTCCTGTTAAACCTGCAGTACTGTGAATTATTAAACTTATTTTATTCATAAATTACTCAGTTTCAGGTAGTTATTTATGGAAGTGTGAGAAAGGACAATACACCCACCCACCCACACACACACACATATATTTTGAGATGAGGTCTCACTCTGTTGCTCAGGCTGGAGTGCACTGCAGCCTCAACCTTCCAAGCTCAAGTGATCCTCGTGTCTCAGCCTCCTGAGTATCTAGGACTACAGGTGTGTGCTACCACACCAGGCTTATTTTTTTAAAATTATTTTTGGTAGAGATGGGGTCTTGCTATGCTTTCCAGGCTTACCTCAAACTCTGTAAAGCATATTTTAATACAATGTTTTATTTTATTCAGCATAAGCAGACTCAATACTTTCTTGTCTTTTTCTTTTTCTGCTCACTTTTGGTTTTTCTCATGCAGAATTCCAGTTGCCACCTTCAACACATCCTTCAATACAATCCATTTACTATAATTCCTCTTTTGGAAATCAATCTTTATCTGTTAGTTACCACTTTACAATGAAAATATTCAATTCTCATCTTAACTCTTCCCGGAATAAAACTCTTTCACTTTGTGAAACATAGTCTTTTTTTTAATATATTTTTTGGTACACATGCTCTTTCATACTT
Source organism: Gorilla gorilla gorilla (assembly GCF_029281585.2). Taxonomy (NCBI): domain Eukaryota; kingdom Metazoa; phylum Chordata; class Mammalia; order Primates; family Hominidae; genus Gorilla; species Gorilla gorilla. The sequence goes on along the minus strand of NC_073229.2, from coordinate 127,720,392 downwards.
GTTACTTAAGTCTATTTTGCTTTGGTTTTGTTCACTTTCTACTTATTTTTTCGTGTGTGTAAGTAGGACTTAATTAATGAATCACATGTGAAATCTTTTTTAATTATTTATTTATTTATTTTGAGATGGAGTCTTGCTCTATTGCCCAGGTTGGAGTTCAATGGCATGATCTCGGCTCACTGCAACCTCTGCTTCTTGGGTTCAAGTGATTCTCATGCCTCAGCCTCCCAAGTAGCTGGAATTACAGGCATGTGCCACCATACCCAGCTAATTTTTGTATTTTTAGTAGAGACATGGTTTCACCATGTTGCCCAAGCTGGTCTGGAACCTCTGATCTCAGGTGATCCGCCCACCTCAGCCTCCCAAAATGCTGGAATTATAGGCATGAGCCACTATGCCTGGCCTGAAATGCTTTAAAAATATAACTTCTTCAATATGGTTTCTGGAGACTTTGATTTAATAATACTAATGTTCAAATCAGTTATCTATATTTAAAAAATTCAAGACTGATGTTGCCCAGGGAGGATTGAGAAACTCTAATCAAATAAAACCAATTGCACATGTACTTCTACCCTCAACATGCTCTTTTATGCCTAAAGCTTTGTTCATCCTGTTTCTTTTACCTGTAATTTCTCAAATATGACACCTTTTTGTATATTTACCTAGACTTTGGTGTAGTGCCAGGATGTTTATGTAGGTCTAGAAAGTCTCAACTCCATGATTTGATACCAGCCCTTTGGTTTGTAAATCCTCAGAGTTTTTTAACCAGAAGCCAAAGGGCAAATGTCTTATGCTAGAATATGTATGATTTCTAATTATTCAGATTAGGAGCCTATATTTATTATGTTTTTTAAAAAATGTTAGTGAGAATAAATGTTATATTTTTGTTAAATAAAAAATGTTAATGCTTTTACATAGGCATGCACTTGGTGTATGTTGATTTTTGATGTCATTATATAGCTATGCCATTTGTATCTAATTTGTACTGGCTTAGAATTACATTAAATATATTTACATTGGTGTTTCCAGTTAAAAAATGAATTATTTCCTTTTGATATCACTGTTTAATTTTTTAATCAAAGCATGGGGTATGTACTGCAACTCTAATATAAATCTTTAGTACATGTAGCTATTATCACATTATAACTCAAGATGTGTGCCTTGAGAATTTTTTTATGATTCATTTATAATTAATGCTTGAAACATTTCTCATATAATGACGATTTAACTTTTTAAGATATTGAAATCAGTCAATATAATTTTACCTCATAATACTCAACTAGTTCTATGAAAATGCAAATTAAAGAGCAAAGTATTAGGCAAATTGAATTTGCATGCATATGGTGTATATACATAAAATGATTCAGAATATTGGATATCATTACCCAATGATTACACTCATAGACCATAATAAGGAACAAGAGGAATTTGCCACATAAAAGACATTAACGGAATGGAAATTTTTACAGGCATACAATTTATATCCTAAGCCCTAACATGGCCCTGAATGCCAAAATTGATATAGCTAAGAAAATAAAGGCAAAGGAAACATTTCTTTCAGCATCTGAAGAATATCTCTATAGGGAATAAATTTAATGAGGTTGGATATTATCTAGATTTCTTCAAAAGTACTATTTTTTTTCGTGCTTAAACATTGGGATATCTTACCAAGTAATTCAGAAGTTAAGAACACATTTTAGAAATTAGATAGCTGAGGTTTGAATTGTGGATTTACTATTTCCAAATTATATTACCTTGCATGCGTTTCTTAAGCTTAGTCTTTGCTTTTCTTACCCAATATAAACCATAAATCACTTATCTCATGGGAATATTTTCAGTATTAAATATTATAATCATAAATATATTAATATAATGTCTGCATATATATTATGTGTGTATATATATTTAATGAGTGTTCAGTTTGCATTACCCCTTAGTTTTTCAATAGAAACAAACAGAAACTCAGTCCTATCCCTTTTCAGATGCTTTATAAAACAATGAATTACCACCATAAAGATAAATGGCAAATTGGTTTATTTTGCATGTGATAATTCGTTGAGTTCTTGAAATTAAATGTAAGTGAGATTTTCTGTCACTATAATCTTTCAATTTAATATGTACATGCATATGTATTTGTATATGTGGTTGAATCACATATATGGTTTTTCACATTTAATGTGTTCATTGGAATGGAAGCTGAGGTAGGAGACTGAGAAATCGTAGTAGGAAGAAGAATTAGATGTTAGATATGAATATGAAAGTGGTTATAGAGCGAGATGGTTTGAGCAAACATTGGGATTTAGGTTTCAGTCATATTGTTACTGTTTCTACAGTAACAAAATTTTGATGAAATTCTGTGATACTATGATACTAGCTAAATGCAAACTAACTTTATATTTCCCACAAAGCGCTTTATTTTTAACCATCTAAGTAGGGATATTGAGGAGGTAGGGAGATATAAGACTGAAGTAGAAATGAGAGGCCCTGGCTAGATATTCAAATAATTTAAAGTCTTACCCTTCAAATATATGGGATAATATTTAAAAAGCACAAACCATGGGAGTGAGGATGACAGAACAAGTCAAGCCCTGAGCACCAAGACCTCTCACACTGTGGTCACACTAAGATGAACCGACAAAAGAGATTGAGAATAAATAACATTAGGAGAAAAAGCAGAAAAGTATGATATCCGGAAAGTCAAGTGAAGAAAGAAGAACGGGAAGAAGTGGTCAAATATGCTATGTGCTGCTGAGAGCATTAGGACAAATACCTAATGCATTCAGGGCTTAAAACCTAGATGACGGGTTGATAGGTGCGGCAAACCACCATGGCACATGTATAGCTATGTAACAAACCTACATGTTCAGCATATGTATCCCAGAACTTAAAGTAAAAAAAAAAAAAAAAAAGAAAAAAAAGAAACAGAAAAGCCTAATTAATGTGGTTTAAAGAGAAAACAGGAGAAGAGTTAAATTCAGTAATACAGAAACCATTGTTGAAGTATGTAAGATAAAAGACATAAATTTGAGTGCAGCTGGAAGGGGATGTGGCAGCTAAAATCTCTGTGTGATTTTCTTGCTGTTGCTTTGTATTTTGTTGGTTTGTTTTGCAGTTGATAGAAATGATGCAGCAGAAAAAGAAAAATGGATGAGTTGGGGTAATGAAAGAGGATGGCTTGAGCTATGTTTTTTCAATAGATAATAAGATGTAAGATCTATTGCACAACTGAAAGTGTTGGCCTTAAAGATGGGCATGGACAATTAATCTATATACTACAGCAGTATTCCAAGAAATAACAGAGAATATCTTTCTAGAATCTGACAAATGCCTAGATACAGTGGAGGTAGATAATTAACATTCTTTTCTTTTTAATTTGTTTCTGTAATTTTTATTTTTTTGTAGAGAGGGGCTCTCACTATATTGCCTAGGCTGGTCTTGAACTCCTGGCATCAAGAGATCCTGGCATCCCAGAAACTGGGATTACAGGCATGAGCCACCATGCCCAACCTAATATCCTTTTTAAGATGATCTCAATGTTCTAATTAGATTAAGAATCAAAGTCATCACCTGAGAATCAGAATAAGCTGGAAGGTTTTGTCTGAGGACAGAAGAAAATGTTTTATATAATAGTCTAGAACAAGAGTCAGCCAACTATAGGCCCTAGCCATATCCAGGCTGTTGCCTATTTTTGTAAATGAAGTTTTATTGGCACACAGCCATTCCCCTTCTTTGTATATTGTCTATGGCTGAGTATAGTTGTCATGACACAGAATATATGGCATATGAAAATATTCACTATCTGGTCCTTTACAGAAAAAGTTTGCTGACCCCTGGTCTAAAAACCTAAATAGAGAATGAACCAAAGTAATCAACAACAAGGTTTTTCTTGAATTCAAAGTGAGTATGGTGTGCACATTTGCAAATTTTTCTCTAAAATCATCTCTCTTTACAAGCAAATGTACCTAATAAAGGGAAAATTGAATTCAGCCAGAATTACATTTCTGCAAAATAAGTACAGTAAAGAAGGAGAAAGACAAGGAGGAACCAAATGATTCACCATGTTAATACTCCATATGTGTTACGTGAGAGCATACATTTGGTAGTAATTCGTCAATATGTACATATACTGTTTGTATGTTCCAGTTGTAGTTCAGAAAGAAGTTAAAAATGACTAAACGTGGAGTTTAAACTGGCAAAAGAGGGCAAGGAAGAAATCACAGTGATAAGAGACTGTATGATCAATAGGTCTAGGACACAGCTGGGTTGAAATTGATTGTGTACTAAAAGAAATGTGTTGGGAAGATAGGAGGTGGAAGATAGTGTGTGTTTAGTTTTCTAAGGCTGCCAAAATAAACTACTGCAGACTGGATGGCTAAAACACCAGAAATTTATTTCCTCACAGTTATCCAGGGTAGCAGTCCAAGATCAAGTTGTCAGCAGTGTTGGTTTCATTGAGACCTCTCTCCTTCACTTGTGGATGGCTGAATTTCTCCCTCTGTTGTCACAGATCTTTCCACTGTGCACACGTCTGTGTTTAAATCTCCTCTTTTTAAAAGTACACCAGTCATGATGAATTAAGACCCACCCATAAGACTTCATTTTACCTTAGTTACCTTTGTAGAGGTCCTGTCTCCAAATACAGTCACATACATATGAGTTTGGAGGGTGGAGAGGATACAGTTCAGCCCACAACAATGCAAGATGCTTACAATTAATATTGGAGGAAAATTACTAAATAATAGCCAGGTGTAGGGCATAACTATGAAAGAAAATAGCTGAAGTAGTGTGCAGAGCAAGATTGTTGAAAAAGAAGGGTTCAAGGAATGATTCTCTTTGTACATAATGAAATCACTGATAATTAATACAAGGGCTGTATTGGAGGAAGTGACAGTAAAAAGGAAGCCAACACACAATTAGGAATGATCCGTGGGTGTAGAAGAAAGTACCAAATATAGTATTATGAACCAGTGAGGTGTAGTGATATGGACCATGCAATTTAATGTTGTTTGTGATAGAAAGGAAATAAAGAATAGCCTGAAAGCAACAAGGGAAAGCAAAGAGGACACTTAAACCCCAACTCCAGGACCATTAATATATGAACTGTTGTTGAAAAATGGGCCACCAATTGAGAAGACTATGGTGGGAAGATTCAGGGAAGAGTCGTTAGCCAAAGATTATGGGGAGAGTCAGAGAAGTGGTTGAAGATTTCATGCTGTTAAGAGATTGTGGAAGTACTATAGTAATATTGTAATATTATATGTGTGTACATACACACATATAATCAATTTGTATGTGTCAGCCAGAAAGGACACCTTCCCTAAAATCTTGCGTGTATCCCTTTTGTAATTAAATAATATATAGTTACATAGCTTCAAGAAGAATATCAACCATTGTGTAGTTTTACAGCTCCAGAAAATATTGAGGTAAGTTGACATATATTGACATTTTTCTATGAAAGTCTGTCATGGCTTTTTATGTCTTCTCACTCTTCCCCTTATGCTCCTATTACTTCCCATGCATGCCAACCCCCTCCTAATATGCTATCAATTGTAGATTACCTCTTCACTTTTGAAATTTCAGGGGAAAAAAAAAAGACAGTTAAAAATGAAGAAAAAATGACTATATCTTAAAATGTAAACAAATTCCAAAGAAATTCAGAACTGACCTGGGCCTTCTCATAAGAAGTAAAGTTCAAAATTGTGGCAGCATATCTCATTTTGTCAAGTACTTTAACTTTTTCTTCTCTTTATTGCGCCATTTTCATATCTTGGTTGGTTGAGTTTGCTATTTGACCCGTGGGTCCTACTGAACCAAAATCAATAAATTCATAAATTAATAAAAGTGTTCTGAAAATAGCATGAGTAAAGTGAAATAGCTCATTTAAAATCAAAGCCAACTATTCCTTGTACAATTTGTATAAAACACAGTAAAAAAGAGAAAAACAGAAATGAATCAAAGGAGAAAATTCAAAATTATTAAAAATTATAATTCATATTTCAGTTAAAATTTTCCTCAGGCAACAATATGGATAATATATCCATATCACATCTCTTCATAGAGGCTTTTAAGGCTATAAACTATATCTTATATAAAATTATTTTATTTGAGAAGACCAAGAATATTTTCCTTTTCATTCTAATATCCTCCATCATAAAAAATGTTTATAATAGAAAATATATGTTTTAAAATTAAAATTGATAATGCATTTTAAGAGTACAATCCGTAACTTTTTAGAATTTATTTTAAAACACAATTATTTGACATGCAATAAGGAGAAATTGGGTAAAGGCCACAAGATACAAATTCTCAACACAATTTTAACTTCATGAATAAATAAAGTAACTTCATTTACAAATGACATTGTACCTTTCAACTTAGTAACTAGCACTCTAGAATTATTTTGCCCTTTGTTTATTCTCTTCACATGAATCACATGAAACTCAAATTTGCTCAATCACATGAAATTCAATTTTTGCTCAATTTTCTTCTGTTTTCATGTCTTAACACAGAAGCAGGCAGCCTTGTGAAAGTGTAGATGTTCTCAGAATAATCATGTTCCAGAGATGTAGAGAATGGAGAATCTCAGTGGATTTGAAACATAGTCTAAAATTGGATCCGAAATTTTTTCACACATTTTAGTCCCCTGAAGTAGAAGCTTAAAGGATTGAGAATAAATCCACTTGTCTGCTATCCTATTAAAATGGCAGCATTCCTGCTGTGCTAAAATAGATAGTATGCTTTGCTAAGCTGAAAAACTAATTCTGTTTGTTTTGTTTTAAGAAAAGCACTTGAAGTCAGGATATAGTGCTCTACTTTTGATACACACGAAAATAGCATATTGCAATTAGAAGATAAAAATGTAAACAATAATTAATGGGTTTTGGTGTAAACCATATCGTATATTTCATTTATTTTTTTTCTGTTTCTTGCACAAGATGTATCTGATTCATGTCTACTCTTATGTTTAGTTTCTCAATTTTATTTTTTTCTCCTCTTGAATTTTTTTTCTAGTTTTGGATGAATTTTAGCAAAAATTATAACACCTTTACTTTTAGTTTTGCCAAAATATGTTAAAATTTAAAACTATGTATATCTGCATGCATAACTCTATCAAACTTTTTTCTGTCCTTAAGTCATCAGAAAATTATTAACCATATATATAACTAACATATGTATTTTCATGAGCAGCTCCACCCATCACCTTCCCATAATGTCTGCCTCCTGCCTCCTAGATCCATTTATTCTTCCCAGTGATTTACTGTCTCTCAAAAGAAATGTCTGCATTTCTCATCTTCCCTCTCCCCTCTGGAAAAAAAGCACATAATCTTCTGTACCTCACTGGGTAATTGAATAATCACTCTGTGATTTTCTCTCTGCACATCAATAAATTTGTGTCTTTTCTCCTATTAATCAGCTTTTCGTCAGTTGAGTTTTAAGAAAACCTTCAGAGTATAAAGGGGAAGTGTTCACTTAAAACACAAGAAATATCCACTTAAAATGATTTCAAACACATTTGGAACCATAAAAATGTTATTATTAGGAAAACCTAAAAGACATAAAATCATGCAGTTCAATCATATGTCTAATACTTGGTATTACTAGTGTTTACATGTTACTGACAGCAAATCCACAAGGGTCTGCAGCAACCTCAATTCTTCCCCCTTTAGAAGAAAGATCTATATATGTTATAAAGATCTGCTTGCCCTTTTTATTTCCTTAAGAGCTTTGACATGTGAGTATTCTTAAATAATATCTAAATAGAGGATGTTTACAAAAAATCTATTTATCAATAAACTTTCAGCTATTTAGAGAGATTTTTCTCTGCCAATCAAAATAGATGGGTAGAATGAAGGCTGTGTTAACAGAAACACAGCATGCTTAATTCCTTTGCCTTGACTCTTTCTGGCCATGATTTTTACTCAGTTTACATAATAAGTTGTATAATTTATGCTGCTATAACCATTTGTCAGCCTTTTACAAGTGCATATATTTTGTCTTTTCCATTAATGCATGTAATTGAAGACAGTCTATGCGTTACTTTTTGTACCACAGAGGCATTCAATAAATAAAGCTGACTCTACATTTACATTTACATTTTAAACTTGCCTCTTAAAATAACTTCTAAATTATTTTCATTGTTAAAATTTATAATAATACCTCTTAGGTAATTACAAAATCTGAAGTTATCTGATAAGTAAAACCATGACCACGAAGGAGAGTATGCTGAGGAAAAGTCTTTCCTCTGCATTACTCTCAACTATTACTAATACTGCTAATGAAGATATTTTATACCAATTAAAAATAATTTTAAACAAAACTGTGGTACTTAGAAGAAAAAAGATAATGCTTTTCTGAGACAAATCTGACTGTAGGAGTGCCTCTGGATACTGTATATTATAGTAGGTAGCTAGCTAGGCATGAGCAAGGCAGGAGAGAGTTCCTCTCACCTCACCAGCAGTGTCAGGCAACCATCAGGTGATGGTCTGGCAGTAGTTAACTGTCTCTCTAAAATAATAGTGGGTCACAGCCAGCTAGGGAAAGGTAGTCTTACTATAAATAGAAAAAAATGAGACTGGTAATCAGCAGCTTCTCAAAAAGATCTCAGGAATGAGTGAATGGGCTCACACATGCACACTAAAAGGCAAAATGGCTGAATTTAAATGGTGTATGACCTAGGGACATCAGCTGGTAAGGAAGAATGCCTCAAGTGAGTATTCGTACAACTCTAGTAAACACGCTGCACGTGCTCTCCTCCCAAGTGCTAACAGGCCATTGAGCATGCAGACAGCCCACCCCAAGGGAAGAATCAGGGGAAAAGGAACACAAGACCCCGGAAGTATGCCAACATACAAAACTCCATGTCAAAAGGTCAAACCATGCAGTTGCCTTTCAAGTCACCCGCTTCGCCCTCTTCCAAGTGTACTTTATTTTCTTTTCATTCCTCTCTAAAGCTTTTTCACAAACTTTCACTCCTGCTCCTATACTTACCTTGGTCTCTTCTTCTGCCATATAACCCTCAGTCATATCCCTCAGTCATATTCTTTCTTCTAAAGGGGGAAGAATTGAGGTTGCTGCAGACCGTTGTGGATTTGCTGTCAGTAACATGTAAACACTAGTAATACCAAGTATTAGACATACGATTGAACTGCATGATTTTATGTCTTTTAGGTTTTCCTAATAATAACATTTTTATGGTTCCAAATGTGTTTGAAATCATTTTAAGTGGATATTTCTTGTGTTTTAAGTGAACACTTCCCCTTTATACTCTGAAGGTTTTCTTAAAACTCAACTGACGAAAAGCTGATTAATAGGAGAAAAGACACAAATTTATTGATGTGCAGAGAGAAAATCACAGAGTGATTATTCAATTACCCGGTGAGGTACAGAAGATTATGTGCTTTTGTCCAGAGGGGAGAGGGAAGATGAGAAATGCAGACATTTCTTTTGAGAGACAGTAAATCACTGGGAAGAATAAATGGATCTAGGAGGCAGGAGGCAGACATTATGGGAAGGTGATGGGTGCAGCTGCTCATGAAAAAAGATTGTTTTATTATAAAGATAAAATCCCCCAGGTAATCATGTGGAGCTGCCCTTGGAAGAACAGGTAAAAGGTCTATCTCGGCATGGTGACAGACCACTGGTCTCTTCTCTTTTCTGGGGATTGATCTTTCCTGGTTATTTGGTGAGATTCCTAGGGAGGGAGAGTTAAGACAATCGCATTTAAGCTTTCTTAGTCAGATAAGAAAACTCCAGAGAGAGTCCCTACTGACGCTTTTGGAAAGAGGATCAGAAAAACAGAGGGAAGAGGGAAAAATCAGAGAGAAACCATGGTTCTGAGACTTATTTCTGAGGCCTTTCTATTTTCAAAGCACTTAGCACGCTGAAGCGCCATATTCTGGGGAAAAGTTTTCTGTAGCCCTGTAATTCGTATCTATAGAATCTGATACCTATAGGGATTTATCATAACTGCTTGTTTTCCAGTGTTTCTGGAACCTAAGTAATACTCACAACCCAAATGTCAATCTTACAATATGTTTATGACACATAGTGTATAAATAATGTACACAATATGTTATCTATAAAATCATTTAAATTTTACAAATATAGTACAAATATTGAAAAGTCTTCTCTGAACTAATGACTTCTCTTGGGTCATGTAAAAAATATTTTATTAGCAATTCTTTTTATGTTTAGATATTTTTGTGAACCCTGCAACCTGAGTCAATTATATAAATAGCAGTAATTTCTTGGGTATGGAAACTTCTGAACATAGGTAAATGTAGGTAAACGTAGTCACGCCAGAAATCAACTATATGTCATATTCACTTATTCTATGTCATCCAAATACTTCATTCAAGAGTCAGAAAGGATACAATTATTCCATATAGTTAAACTTAAGTGAAGGAAAGTTATAGCCACCTGAGAGATAATGTCTCCTCACTTCTGACCCCACCAACTGAAAATGTATCTCCAAGAGTAAACAGACATAAATTATAGTTGGTACACAGCAGAGGCACCTGACAACTATAACTGAAGCATACCCTGAGAATGACCCTATGGTCTAAGAAGAATGTGTGTTTGGAGTCCTGAGCTAAGGGATCCAGGAGTAGACAACCCAGAGTTTCACTCCTTGTCTATGAAGGACATCTGAATCCCCAGCCATTCCCTTGGAATGCAGGCCATACAAGGGATCCAGGCCCTTTGTTTTGCGTTAAATGGAGATTGCTAGGTGAAAGTTGCTAGGTGGAGGGTGCTAAGTGAAATTGCTATATAAACTGCATGTGTTTTACAAATGGTGGTGGTTCTCTGGTCCAGTCTGCTCCTCCTGGATTGTCCCTGTATGTAAGTTCCTTCAATAAATCCTATGTCTCTTTTGCTATCTCCAGTTTCCTTTTTCAGCCTCTACGGCACACTGTCATCCTTAGAGGAGTCAATAGGGGTCTGGCACAACAATTAGTTAGAGTGGGATTAAATGTGGAGCAGAAGTTTTGTTTCAGGGTGAGACATGGCTCAAAAACTTTGAGCTTTAGAGAGGGGAAGGGGAGGTCTAGTTTGGAATGGAGTATGGGGAAACTGACTAGTTTGTATTAATGGTGCCAGAGGGGGACAGGCAGTGAAGGTCTACAAAAGATATTCTTCAGATGGTGTGAAGAAAATCGAAACATTTTACCCCAAAATACATTTCTATGACACATTTTTGAAATGGTTGCCACAGGGTCAGCAGACTGAATTGGTCCTGCAAAGATGTCTTTTGTAGGGGAAATTGGCGTCTGTGAAGATGCCCCACTAACCAGGCCTTCCCTTTCAAGGCTTGTCCTGGATCTAGGGGAGATTAACGGAGAGTCTGATACCTTTAAAAGTCTGAAAAGAAACATTTACCATCTATTCTCTCTGAGGTCTACTACCTGTGAGGCTTCATCTACATAACAAGGCCTTCTTTACTAGCCATGACTGTTCCTCTCTCCCTCTCATAAACTGTTTTATCAGGATCCAAGCCCCCATTCTTTCTGTAACCTCAAGATGGTATTTAAGCTTTTGTAATCTCATTGAGAGGTTTGGTCTTTATTCTGAAGGCCCCAGTGTATAGACATGAAATAAAGGTGTATGCTTTTACTCCTGTTAATCAACCTGACTTATGTCAATGATTTTTCAGTGAACCCTTAAGGAGCCAAAGGCCTTGGCCCCCACACTGACATAGAAGAGGTACAAAAAGCTTGCTATTGCCCAGATGTTTCAGGAATTGTCTGAAAATGTTTTAAAAAGTGAAGCAGAGTGTTGTTGCCCGAAAAAGAATAAGTTGAGAACAAATTAATATAAGTAGAGAGTTTATTTGGGCCACGCTTGAGGATGGCAACTCAGGAGCATAGATTCAAGTTGCCCTAAATATCCACTTTGGTTAACAGAAGTTACAAGTGGATTTTGAAAGGAAAAGAAGAGGCAGTTTCTGAGTTATTTACCTATAATTTACATTAAAATAACATAAGCTATTGATTGGTTGTACATTGTTTTTTGTATCATACATTCCAGGAATATGAAGATAAGAGGTTAGGCATCTGGTTAGAAAAAAAAATGCCTTTAAACAGTTACCCCCAGGCATGAGTTGGTGGGGGGAGAATATGACTGAAGTCCGATACCTCAGTTCTCTCTGGGCCTGATAAATTTTGCATACCTCATATAATTCAGACTGTTTCCAGCTATTTTTCTTTTCTCAGTATATGGGCTATTTCTGGGGAAACAGCTTGTTCAGAATTGTGGAGAGTTTAAGGAATGCAACTCAGACTGCTTGGGGAAGTGCCTTTTAAATGCTAGCATGAGCTTAGAGACCCAAGAAGGTAACTGGAGTTCAGGGCAGAGCAATTAAACTAAATAACAGGAATACTAATTAAAACAAACAAAATAGAGAAGCAGAAGCGAAGGCAGGTAGCATCAGTTATTTCTCCAATTCCTGAAAGTGTTGTTTAAAGACATGTCTTTGGCTACCGTTCCTTTATAATGAGGGTTTCTAAGGTAGAATAGATAGAAAACAAATTCAGAACTTCCTTTTGCTCCCAACTTAGTAAACTCAATGCAGTAACACGTCTGGAGCAACCAGAAATAACGCCCATCATCAAAGACTTGACGGATGAAGCAGTGGTGATCTTATCACATACCCATTTTACTAATTTTTTTTTTAATTCATGTCAACCTAAGAAAATGAAAAGAATCAGAATCCAGTTTTAAAGAGTTTATTCAAACAAAAAGCTGAGAATAGCTATCTGGGAAATACAGACTCCAGAGAAATGGGGTTAGTGCTTCTAAGTTAAAAGTTAAAGTCTTGCTTATATAGGTAGAAAACAAAGAAATTTAGTAGAATTATAGCATTTTCTAGACAAGGCCGTTTTATGAGTAACAATTTAATTAGTTTTCTTTTTCATACAGATCATTTTAATTTCCATTCCAACTAAAAAGTATATTTAACATTTCATCCCAGACAGTGTGATAGTCATGAAGTCTTCGTGTGAGATAGGAAGAAGGGAAGTTAATCTATAAAGAACATCAACAGTTAAAAGGAAAGAGGCTTGCTCTGTCACATTTTAGTCATGTATAACATTCTACAAAACAATGTAGGTAAGGAAAAAGTCTAATCTATAATCAGAGAAACAAAGGTTACAGCTTCCTAGGTTATAGCTTCATGTTTATGTGACTCAGCTCCCATAGTAACACTTCCTTAATGCTCAAAATATTTTACAGTTCCAAAAGCTTAGATTTTGAATTACTTATTTTCATTTTCAAAAGGCAAATAGGTTCTGGAAAATGACAAGGCATTTTTCATTAATTCAACACCATACATTAAGCACCAATATGCAAATAACAGTTTTCTGGGATATAGAAATAAAAAAAGCAAAGGCATATTAAAAGCCAATATTACACAAATAAGTAATTTGTAGAGAAGAAGGTAATAAGTGCTATGAAATAAATGAGAATTAGATGGACTTGGGATTGGAGGCTGGGATTGGAAAGGCTAAGGAAAGGATTGGTTTACAGTTTTTTAAAGAGTTGATAGATCACAAAATGGTGTTTTAAAGGTTTCTTTTATAATATAAAATTGACATAAAATCCTATTAGAACATGTAGAATACGCAGAAAAAAAGAATAAAAGTAAAATTACATTTTGTTCAGATACCCAAAGGCAAATATTTCATGTTCTCTGATTTTCTCTCCCCTCTTTTTTTTGGTTTTACTTTGGAAGATACAATGTATATTATAATTTCTACAAATTCTCTACAAATATTTATTATTGTACTTTCAACATTACAGATTGATTTTTATTTTTTCTCTTATCAAACAAAAATAAAACAAAGGAAATTATAATAATAACGCAAACATTTTATTTTAAATCTACTCTTTTTTCCCCAACAGTACAGACTTACAGTTCTAGTCCTCAGAGGTCATCATTATTATCAGTTTCTTATATTTCAGTCTCGGTGTGTTTTCTGCTGCTATAATACAATACTGAAATTCGGTAATTTATAATGAAGAAAAATTTATATTCCCACAGTTCTGGAGGTTGTGAAGTCCAAGAGTAAGGTGTTGGCGTCTGCTGAGCCTTTTTGGTGCATCATCACATGGAGAAAAACAAAAATGCAAAAAGGCAAAAAACAGCAAAACTTGCTCTTTTGTAATGGTTCTAATCCTACTCATGGGGTCAGAATCTTCATGGCATTATTATTACTTCCCAAAGTCCCACCTCCTAACACTGCCACAGCAGCAATCAAATTTTAACATGAGTTTTGGAGGGGATAATTATTCAAACCACAGCAAAATCCTTCCAGAATATTTTGTTCACGCTCAACCATATATTGGTATATTTTATATGTTTTAAAATTTTATATTTATAAAATATATAAAATAATATATAGTCATAGAAAAATAAATAATATATTTCTATTTCCTCCTCCACTCAGTCCCTAGTAACCAGTATTCCACTATCTGATTTTATGAATTTAACTGTTTTAGATTTTTTATACAAGTGAGATTATGCAGTATTTGTCCTATGTTCTATAGATGCACGCAATATTTCCCTCTTTTTTTAAGGCTGAACATTATTTTATTTTGTGTATATATAATGCATTTTCTTTATCCACTTATCCACTGATAAACATTTAAGTTGTTTCTATATCTTGGCTATTGTAAATAATGCTGCAATGAACATGGGATTGAAGATATCTTTTTGAGATTTGATTTCAACTCCTTTGGATATATTCTCAGAATTGGGATTGCGGGTAATTTTATTTTTAATTTTTTGAGGAACCTGCATGCTACTTTTTACAGTGACTGTTAATATACCAATTTACATTTTCAGCAATAGTGTACAAGGTTTCTCTCTCTTCTTCACATCCTCAACAACAACTTTTATCTTATTTTTTGATAATAGCTGTTCTAACAGGTGTGAGGTGATATTTTATTGTGGTTTTGATTTGCATGTCCCAGATGATTAGGGATTTTGAGCACATTTTCACTAAGTCATTAAAACATTTAATGAGTCCCATTTTATCTTTTCTTATTTTTTATACTTTATTAAAATATATTTTTCATGCATTTTATGCTTTATTAAAAAAATGAGATTCTCCATATTAATTGTAAGAAGCAGTATTAGCAGATGGAGTACCCCACACACACATATATATATATTTTATTTTGGTTGAATTAACATCATGTAGTTTAACATACTATTTCCTTGTCTTTATTTTTGTTAAATTGATCTTTGATTCTAAGGACTTGATGATGTGTAGGTTCAATTCTTTTTGGCAAAAGTCCTTGATAGAGGGTGTTGTGTTTGTCATTATGATTTTTGCTCTCCTTCATTCTGTGATATTAGCAGTTGATATTAAATGCCTAGATCCATTATTTTATTAGGTATTGAAAATATTATTTTAATCCTATCCCTTTTTATCATTTATGAGTCGAAGTGTTTTTGTAATGAGATACAGCCCCCATTTCTTATTGGTTATATAGGTATATGGTTTCTTTTTTTTAGTATACCTTAAGTTCTGGGGTACATGTGCAGAATGTGCAGGTTTGTTACATAGGTATACATGTGCCATGATGGTTTGCTGCACCCATCAATCGGTCATCTACATTAGGTATTTCTCCAAATGCTATCCCTCCCCTAGCCCCCCCCCACCCAACAGGCCCCGGTGTGTGATGTTCCCCTCCCTGTGTCCATGTGTTCTCATTGTTCAACCCCCACTTATGAGTGAGAACATGTGGTGTTTGGTTTTCTGTTCCTGTGTTAGTTTGCTGAGAATGATGATTTCCAGCTCCATCCATGTCCTGGTAAAGGACATGAACTCATTTTTTTTTATAGCTGCATAGTATTCCATGGTGTATATGTGCCACATTTTCTTTATCCAGTCTATCATTGGTAGGCGTTTGGGTTGGTTCCAAGTCTTTGCTATTGAGAACAGTGCTGCAATAAACGTACGTGTGCATGTGTCTTTATAGTAGAATGATTTATAATCCTTTGGGTATATACCCAGTAGTGGGATTGCTGGGTCAAATGGTATTTCTAATTCTAGATCCTTGAGGAATCACCACACTGTCTTCCACAATGGTTGAACTAATTGAAACTCCCACAAACAGTGTAAAAGCATTCCTATTTCTCCACATGCTTTCCAGCATCTGTTTCCTGACTTTTTAATGATCGCCATTCTAACTGGCGTGAAATGGTATCTCGCTATGGCTTTGATTTGCATTTCTACAGTGACCAGTGATGATGAGCTTCTTTTCATGTTTGTTGGCTGCATAAATGTCTTCTTTTGAGAATTGTCTGTTCATATCCTTCGCCCACTTTTTGATGGGGTTGTTTGTTTTAATTTTGTAAATTTGTTTAAGTTCTTTATAGATTCTGGATATTAGCCTTTTGTCAGATGGATAGGTGGCAAAAATTTTCTCCCATTCTGTAGGTTGCCTGATCCCTCTGATGATAGTTTCTTTTGCTGTGAAGAAGCTCTTTAGTTTAATTAGATCCCATTTGTCAATTTTGGCTTTTGTTGCCGTTGCTTTTGGTCTTTGATTCATGAAGTCTTGGCCCATGCCTAAGTCCTGAGTGGTATTGCCTAGATTTCCTTCTAGGGTGTTTATGGTGTTAGGTCTTACATTTAAGTCTTTAATCCATCTTGAGTTACTTTTTGTATAAAGTGTAAGGAAGGGATCCAGTTTCAGCTTTCTACATATGGCTAGCCAGTTTTCCCAACACCATTTATTAAATAGGGTATCCTTTCCCCATTTCTTGTTTTTGTCAGGTTTGTCAAACATCAGAAGGTTGTAGATTTGTGGCATTATTTCTGAGGCCTCTGTTCTGTTGCATTGGTCTATATGTCTGTTTTAGTACCAGTACCATGCTGTTTTGGTTACTGTTGCCTTTTAGTATCATTTGAAGTCAAGTAGCGTGATACCTCCAGCTTTGTTCTTTTTGCTTTGGATTGTCTCAGATATGCGGGTGCTTTTTTGATTCCATGTGAAAATTCAAGTAGTTTTTTCCAATTCCGTGAAGAAAAAGTCAATGTTAGCTTGATTGGGATAGCATTGAATCTATAAATAACTTTGAGCAGTATGGCCATTTTCACGATATTGATTGTTCTTATCCATGAGCATGGAATTTTTTCCATTTGTTTGTGTCCTCTCTTATTTCCTTGAACAGTGGTTTGTAGTTCTCCTTGAACAGTTCCTTCACACCCCTTGTAAATTGTAGTCGTAGGTATTTTATTCTCTTTGTAGCAATTGTGAATGGGAGTTCACTCATGATTTTCTCTGTTATTGGTGTATAAGGATGCTTTTGATTTTTTTTTTAAATTATACTTTAAGCTAGGGTACATGTGCACAACGTGCAGGTTTGTTACATACGTATACATGTGTCATGTTGGTGTGCTGCACCCATTAACTCGTCATTTATATTAGATATATCTCCTAATGCTATCCCTCCCCCATCCCCCCACCCCACAGCAGGCCCCGGTATGCGATGTTTCCCACCCTTTGTCCAAGTGTTCTCATTGTTCAATTCCCACATGCGAGGAACAACATGCAGTGTTTGGTTTCCTGTCCTTGCAATAGTTTGCTCAGAATGATGGTTTTCAGCTTTATCCATGTCCCTACAAAGGACACGAACTCATCTTTTTGTTTTTTTGAGACGGAGTCTCGCTCTGTTGCCCAGGCTGGAGTGCAGTGGCGCTATCTCAGCTCACTGCAAGCTCCTCCTGGGTTGACGCCATTCTCCTGCCTCAGCCTCCCGAGTAGCTGGGACTACAGGCACCTGCCACCATGCCTGGCTAATTTTTTTGTATTTTTTTTTAGTAGATATGGGGTTTCACCATGTTAGCCAGGATGGTCTCGATCTCCTGACCTTGTGATCCACCTGCCTCGTCCTCCCAAAGTGTTGGGAATACAGATGTGAGCCACTGCCCCCGGCTGAACTCATCCTTTTTTATGGCTGCATAGTATTCCATGGTGTATATGTGCCACCTTTTCTTAATCTAGTCTATCATTTATGGACATTTGGGTTAGTTCCAAGTCTTTGCTATTGTGAATAGTGTCACAATAAACATACGTATGCATGTGTCTTTATAGTAGTATGATTTATAATCCTTTGGGTATATACCCAGTAATGGGATCACTGGGTCAAATGGTATTTCTAGTTCTAGATCCTTGAGGAATCGCCACACTGTCTTCCACAATGGTTAAACTAGTTTACAGTCCCACCAACAGTGTAAAACTGTTCCTATTTCTCCACATCCTCTCCAGCACCTGTTGTTTCCTGACTTTTTAATGATCGCCATTCTAACTGGTGTGAGATGGTATCTCATTGTGGTTTTGATTTGCATTTCTCTGATGACCAGTGATGATAAGTATTTTTTCATGTGTCTGTTGGCTGCATAAATGTCTTCTTTTGAAAAGTGTTTGTTCATATCCTTTGCCGACTTTTTGATGGGGTTGTTTGATTTTTTCTTGTAAATTTGTTTAAGTTCTTTGTAGATTCTGGATATTAGCTCTTTGTTAGATGTGCAGATTGCAAAAATTTTCTCCCATTTTGT
Organism: Gorilla gorilla gorilla; assembly: GCF_029281585.2. Classification (NCBI taxonomy): domain Eukaryota; kingdom Metazoa; phylum Chordata; class Mammalia; order Primates; family Hominidae; genus Gorilla; species Gorilla gorilla. Next base: position 127,701,823 of record NC_073229.2, on the reverse strand, counting down.
AGGTTGCCTGTTCACTCTGATAGTAGTTTCTTTTGCTGTGAAGAAGCTCTTTAGTTTAATTAGATCCCATTTGTCAATTTTGGCTTTTGTTGCCATTGCTTTTGGTGTTTTAGTTATAAAATCCTTGCTCATGCCTACGTCCTGAATGGTGTTGCCTAGGTTTTCTTCTAGGGTTTTTATGGTTTTAGGTCTAACATTTAATTCTTTAACGCATCTTGAATTAATTTTTATATAAGGTGTAAGGAAGGGATCCAGTTTCAGCTTTCTACATATGGCTAGCCTGTTTTCCCAGCACCATTTATTAAATAGGGAATCCTTTCCCCATTTCTTGTTTTTGTCACGTTTGTCAAAGATCAGATAGTTGTAGATGTTTGGTGTTATTTCTGAGGCCTCTGTTCTGTTCCATTTGTCTGTATCTCTGTTTTGGTACCAGTACCATGCTGTTTTGGTTACTGTGGCCTTGTGGTATAGTTTGAAATCAGGTAGCATGATGTCTCCAGCTTTGCTCTTTTTGCTTAGGATTGTCTTGGCAATGTGGGCTCTTTTTTGGTTCCATGTGAACTTAAAATTAGTTTTTTTCCAATTCTGTGAAGTAAGTCTTTGGTAGCTTGATGAGGATGGCACTGAATCTGTAAATTACCTTGGGCAATATGGCCATTTTCACTATATTGATTCTTCCTAACTGTGAGCATGGAATGTTCTTCCCTTTGTTTGTATCCTCTTTTATTTTGTTGAGCAGTGGTTTGTAGTACTCCTTGAAGAGGTCCTTCACATCCCTTGTAAGTTGGATTCCTAGGTATTTTAATTCTCTTTGAAGCAATTGTGAATGGGGATTCACTCATGATTTGGCTCTCTGTTTGTCTGTTATTGTTGTATAAGAATACTTGTGATTTTCATACATTGGTTTTGTGTCCTTAGACTTTGCTGAAGTTGCTTATCAGCTTAAGGAGATTTTGGGCTGAGACAATGGGGTGTTCTAAATATACAATCATGTCATCTGCCAACAGAGACAATTTGACTTCCTCTTTTCCTAATTGAATACCATTTACTTTTTTATCTTGCCTGATTGCTCTGGCCAGAACTTCCAATACTGTGTTCAATAGGAGTGGTGAGAGAGGGCATCCTTGTTGTGTGCTGGTTTTCAAAGGGAATGCTTCCAGCTTTTGCCCATTCAGTATGATATTGGCTGTGGGTTTGTCATAAATATCTCTTATTATTTTGAGATACATTCCATCAATACTAGTTTATTGAGAGTTATTAGCATGAAGCGGTGTTGAATTTTGTTGAAGGCCTTTTCTGCATCTACTGAGATAATCATGTGGTTTTGGTCATTGGTTCTCTTTATGTGATGGATTCCATTTATTTATTTGCATGTGTTGAACCAGTCTTGCCTCCCCAGGATGAAGCCGACTTGATTGTGGTGGATAAGCTTTTTGATGTTCTGCTGGATTCAGTTTGCCAGTATTTTATTGAGGATTTTTGCATCAATGTTTATCAGGGTTATTGGCCTGAAATTTTCTTTTTTTGTTGTGTTTCTGCCAGATTTTGGTATTACGATGGTGCTGACCTCATAAAATGAGTTAGGGAGGAATCTCTCTTTTTCTATCGTTTGGAATAGCTTCAGAAGGAATGGTACCAGCTCCTCTTTGTACCTCTGGTAGAATTTGGCTGTGATTCTGTCTGTTCCTGGACTTTTTTTGGTTAGTAGGCTATTAATTGCTGCCTCAATCTCAGAACTTGTTATTGGTCTACTTAGGGATGCAACTTCTTCCTGGTTTAGTCTTGGGAGGGTGTATGTGTCTAGCAACTTATCCATTTCTTCCAGATTTTCTAGTTTATTTGCATAGAGGTGTTTATAGTATTCTCTGATGGTAGTTTGTATTTCTGTGGGATTGGAGGTGATATCTTCTTCATTGCTTTTTATTGCATCTATTTGATTCTTCTCTCTTTTCTTCATTATTAGTCTTGCTAGTGGTCGGTCTATTTTGTTGATCTTTTCAAAAAAACAGCTCCTGGATTCATTGATTTTTGAAGGATTTTTTGTGTCTCTATTCCCTTCAGTTCTGTTCTGATCTTAGTTATTTCTTGCCTTCAGCTAGCTTTTGAATTTGTTTGCTCTTGCTTCTCTAGTTATTTAAAATGTGATGTTAGGGTGTTGATTTGAAATCTTTCCTGCTTTCTCTTGTGGGCATTTAGTGCTATAAATTTCCCTCTACCCATTGCTTTAAATGTGTCCCGGAGATTTTGGTACATTGTGTCTTTGTTCTCATTGGTTTCAAAGAACATCTTTATTTCTGCCTTCATTTCATTATTTACCCAGTAGTCATTCAGGAGTAGGTTTTTTTGTTTCCATGTAGTTGTGCGGTACTGAGTGTGTTTCTTAATCCTGAGTTCTAATTTGATTGCACTGTGGTCTGAGAGACTGTTTGTTATTATTTCCATTCTTTTGCATTTGCTGAAGAGTGCTTTACTTCCAATTATGTGCTCAATTTTATAATAAATGCAATGCGGTGCTGAGAAGAATGTACATTCTGTTGATTTGGAGTGGTGAGTTCTGTAGATGTCTATTAGGTCCACTTGGTCCAGAGCTGAGTTCAAGCCCTGGATATCCTGGTTAATTTTCTGTCTCATTGATCTGTCTAATATTGACAATTAAGTCTGCCACTAGTATTGTGTGAGAGTCTATGTCTTTTTGTTGGTCTCTAAGTACTTGAATATGGGTGCTCCTATATTTAGTGCATATATATTTAGGATAGTTAGCTCTTCTTGTTTCACTGATCCTTTTAGGATTGTGTAATGCCCTTCTTTGTCTCTTTTGATCTGTTAGTTTAAAGTCTGTTTTATCAGAGACTGGGAGTACAACTCCTGCTTTTTTTTTTTTTTTTTTTTTTTTTGCTTTCTATTTGCTTGGTAAATATTCCTCCATCCCTTTATTTTGAGCCTATGTGTGTCTTTGCACGTGAGATGGGTCTCCTGAAGAGAGCACACCAATGGGTCTTGACTCTTTATCCAATTTGCCAGTCTGTGTCTTTTAATTGGGGCATTTAGCCCATTTACATTTAAGGTTAATATTGTTATATGTGAATTTAATCCTGCCATTATGATGCTAGCTGGTTATTTTGCCTGTTAGTTGATGCAGTTTCTTCATAGCATCAATGGTCTTTACAATTTGGTGTGTTTTTGCAATGGTTGGTACGGGTTGAGCCTTTCCATGTTTAGTGCTTCCTTCAGGAGCTCTTGTAAGGTAGGCTTGGTGGTGACAAAATCTCTCAGCATTTGCTTGTCTGTAAAGGATTTTCTTTGTCCATCGCTTATGAATCTTAATTTGGCTGGATATGAAATTCTGGGTTGAAAATTCTTTTCTTTAATAATGTTGAATATTGACCCCCACTCTCCTCTGGCTTGTAGGCTTTCTGCTGACAGAACTGTTGTTAGTCTGATGGGCTTCCCTTTGTGGGTATCCCAACCTTTCTCTCTGGCTGCCTTTAATATTTTTTCCCTCATTTCAACTTTGGTGAATCCAACGATTACGTGTCTTGGGGTTGCTCTTTTCAAGGAGTATCTTTGTGGTGTTCTCTGTATTTCCTGAATTTGAATGTTGGCCTGCCTTGCTAAGATTGGGGAAGTTCTTCTGAATAACATTCTGAAGAGTGTTTTCCAACTTGGTTGCATTCTCCCTGTCACTTTCAGGTACACCAATTAAATGTAGATTTGATCTTTTCACATAGTCCCATATTTCTTGGGGGCTTTGTTCATTTCCTTTCACTCTTTTTTCTCTAATCGGTCTTCTCACTTTATTTCATTGAGATGATCTTCAACCTCTGATATCCTTTCTTCTACTTGATCAATTTGGGTATTGATACTTTTGTATACTTCACAACATTTTCGTGCTGTGTTTTTCAGCTCCATCAGGTCATTTATGTTGCTCTCTAAACCAGTTATTCTAGTTAGCAATTTGTCTAACCTTTTTTTCAATGTTCTTAGCTTCCTTGCATTGGGTTACAACATGTTCCTTCAGCTGGGAGGAGTTTTTTATTACCTACCTTCTGAAGCCTACTTCTGTCAATTCATCAAACTCATTCTCTGTCCAGTATTTTTCCCTTGCTGGCAAGGGGTTGTGATCCTTTGGAGGGGAAGAGGCATTCTGGTTTTGGAATTTTCAGCATTTTTACGCTGGTTTTTCCTCATCTTCATGGCTTTATCTACCTTTGGTCTTTGATGTTGCTAACATCTGGATGGGGTTTCTGTGTGGATGTCCTTTTTGTTGATGTTGATGCTATTCCTTTATGTTAGTTTTCCTTCTAACAGTCAAGCCCCTCAGCTGCAGGTCTTCTGGAGTTTGCTGGAGGTCCACTCCAGACTCTGTTTGCCTGGGTATCACTGGCAGAGGGTGCAGAACAGCAAAGATTGCTGCCTGTTCCTTCCTCTGGAATCTTTGTCCCAGAGGGGCACCTGCCAGATGCCAACCAAAGCTCTCCTGTATGAGGTGTCTGCTGGCCCCTACTGGGGGGTATCTCCCAGTCAGGACACATGGGGGTTAGGGATCCACTTGAAGAGGCAGTCTGTCCCTTATCAGAGCTTGAACACTGTGCTGGGAGATCCGCTGCTCTCTTCAGAGATTCTAGGCAGGGATGTTTAAGTCTGCTGAAGCTGGGCCCCCAACCGCCCACCCCCAGGTGCTCTGTCCCAGGGAGGTGGGGATTTTATCTATAAGTCCCTGACTGGGGCTGCTGCTTTTTCTTCAGAGATGCCCTGCCCAGAGAGGAGGGAACCTGGAGAGGCAGTCTGGCTGCAGTGGCCTTGATGAGCTGTAGTGGGCTCTGCCCAGTTCGAACTTCCTGGCGGCTTTGTTTACACTGTGAGGGTAGAACTGCCTACTCAAGCCTCAGCAATGGTGGAAGCCCGTCCCCTCACCAAGTTCAAGAGTCCCAGGTTGAGCCAAGCTCAAGCGTCCCAGGTCAAGCTCAGACTGCTGTGATAGCAGCGAGAATTTCAAGCCAGTGGATTTTAGCTTCTGGGCTGTATGGGGGTGGGACCTACCGAGCCAGACCACTTGGCTCCCTGGCTTCAGCCCCCTTTCCAGGGGAGTGAATGGTGTTTAGGGTGCAACTGGGGTATTGAAACAAAACAAAACAAAACAAAACAAAACAAAACAAAACAAAACAAAACAAAACTCCTGTGGCTAGCTCAGTGTCTGCCCAAACAGCCACCCAGTTTTGTGCTGGAAACCAGGGCCCTGGTGGCATGGGCACCGGAGTGAATCTCCTGGTCTGCAGGTTGTGAAGACATTGGGAAAAGTGCAGTACCTTGGCTGGAGTGCATGGTACAGTCCCTAAAGGCTTCCCTTGGATAGGCGAGGGAGTTCCCCAACCCCTTGGGCTTCCAGGTGAGGCAATGCCCCACCCTCCTTTGGATCCCCCTCCTTGGGCTGCACCCACTGTCCAATCAGTCCCAATGAGATGAACCAGGTACCTCAGTTGGAAATGCAGAAATCACCTGCCTTCTGAGTTGAGCTCACTGGGAGCTGCAGACCAGAGCTGTTCCTATTTGGCCATCTTGCCAGCAATCAATCTATATAGGTGTACAGTCTTTAAAAGAAAAGATCTTTTTATTTACAATTTTTTTTTTTTTTGAGACAGAGTATCGCTCTGTAGTCCAGGCTGGAGTGCTGCAGTGGCATGATCTCGGCTCACTGCGACCTCTGACTCCGTGTCCCAGTTCAAGCAATTCTCCTGCTTCAGTCTCTGAGTAGCTGGGATTACAGGCACGCACCACCATGCCCAACTAATTTTTGCATTTTTAGTAGCAACAAGGTCTCGCCATGTTGGCCAGGCTGGTCTTGAACTCCTGGCCTCAGGTGATCCACCTGCCTCGGCCTCCAAAAGTGCTGGGATTATAGGCTTAAGCCACCATGCCTGGCCTTTTTATTTACAAATTTTAAAAACAATTAGCTATTTTTCTTGAATCCTCCAACATTGACCAATTGGTTGATGTTGCTTTTAGAATTATTACGACTAAAACTGTTAAACATATTTAATGTATTTGATCCATGACACTTACTCTTTTTTAGTGCTCCAGTAGTACTATCTTTGATCAGTGGGAGCCTCTTCAAGTTGACTTCTTGAACTTTTGACGTGACTCTAGGAGTTTTTTTTTTTTTTTGGTTTCCCTGCTATCTAATACAACAACTTTTTTTTCATGTTTATCTGGTACATATTATGATGTAGATCTAAAATCAGCCATTTCTCTAAGGAACCCTGATTTCATATAGTAGAATGTTGTTTCTGTAGGCCACAACCTGAGAGCTAGGGTGATTATTGCTCCTTTTTAATGTTTTCCTAAGCCTTCTCAATGCACAAAGCTAATACTTCTAACATTTAAAATAAATATTGTTGCAATATATATATATATATACAAAATGTACAAATCATAAGAGTTATAGCTTAGTGAATTTAAACAAACTGATTATGACTATGTGACTAGCACATATGTCAAGAAGCCAAATGCTGTTAGCAACACAGAAGCCTTAATTGGGTAATTACCAGTCAGAAACTTCCCCACAAGGGAAGCACTACCTGAGTTGTAACATCACAGATTAGCATTTTGTGTATAAAATCAGAATTTTTTTCATCACTGAATTTTAGTAGCAAATGGGTTTAAGTAGCTAGTGGTTTACACAGCTACTCTTCTGATTTCCAAACATACAATTTATTCTTTATTCACCTTGAAAAACACCTCCACCCAATGGAAGACAAGCAAATTCTTATCGTGTCCCTGCATCCGGGTGAAGTCCAGGATATCTGGGGAATACCGAAAGAGAAGGCAATCTTCAGATGTAGATGTTCTTCTTCATATGTGGCAACCTGGTAACTATGATTGCAGGGATATTTAGGAGGGAGTGGGATATGTGAGCCTGAAGATAAAATGATGGTGCAGAGCCAAGATATGGCACTATAAATCCAAGCTGAAAGAGCAATTATGTCTATGTCATTTTTCTTTTGTTTCTCTTCATTATTATTATTATTATTATTATTATTATTTTTGAGATGGACTCTTTCTCTGTTGCCCAGGCTGGAATGCAGTGGCACAATCTTGGCTCATTGCAACATCAGCCTCCTGGGTTCAAGTGATTCTCCTGCCTCAGCCTCCCAAGTAGCTGGGATTACAGGCGCCTGCCACCACGCCTGGCTAATTTTTGTATTTTTAGTAGAGGACCGGTTTCTTCATGTTGGCCAGGTGGGTCTCAAACTCCTGACCTCAGGTGATACACCCGCCTCGGACTCCCAAACTGCTGGGATGACAAGCGTGAGCCACCGCGCCTGGCTGATATTTTTTTAAAGATGATTTCCTGAAGTGATGTTTTTAGATCTATTATTTTTTTATTGAAAAACATTTATTTTTAAAATGTTTGTAATATAATTGTTTTATAGATTCATCAAAATGATAAATTATTTTAGTATATAAACATTAAATAGCTATCTGGCTATATATAATATAGTATAATATATAAATAATACTATATATAATATTTATAAATATATGATAATATTTATAATATATAATTTATATATTATGTATAATATTTATATATAATTATATATAATGTATATAATTACATATAATATCTATATATAATTATATATATAATTTAATTATTTATGATGCACCCTCTAGTAACCAAAGTTCTGTTTGGATGATAAATAATAAATCCAAGGTCTTTACTGTTAACAACTGGGAAGTTGAATGTATTTTCTACTTATAATATGAAGACTGTGGTGGGCAGACTACAGAAGAAAGACCAGGTAATCAATGATGGACTTGCTAATTTTGAAATGCGTATTAAAATTCATGAAGTGATATTCAACTGGCAGTTGGATTTACGAATGTGGAATTTAAGAAAGAGGGAAATCTGATGAGAAATATAAATTTAGGAGTCATCAGCAAATAGATAGTAATCAATATCATGAGATTAGATGCACTCACCGAAGAATGAAATGTACATGAAGAAAAAATGGTGATCAAGGACTGAGTCATGGTGCATTACAACATTAAGATAAGGGAGAGAAAAAATTACATAGGAGGTTCAGAAGGAACAACTAATGAGGTAGAACTGCCTTTATCACATTTATTGAAAGCCAGGTGAAGAAAATTTTTCAAGACAGGAAATAGTAGGTTCTGTAAAATTATTTTGATATACTAAATGAAAACTATTTGGAACGAGCTATTTGATATAGCACATAGAGTTCTAAATAGTATTTACACTGAAATAGTGGGGCAAAAGATGGATTGTTATAAATTTGGAGAAAATGAGGGGATAGGCAAAAGGGAGATGCAAAGGGGAACAAAAAATGGGGCATCTACCGGTGTATGTAAAAAAAGATAAATTTTTTTAGCATGAAAAATTAATATTACTCTTTTATGAGAGAGAGAATTGTATACAGAGCAAATAAAAAATAAAATAAAGAAACTATGAATTACAGAGATAATGTTTTATGAGTAGAAAAAGCAAGTAAGAGTTAATTTAAAAGTACAAAGATTAAGATGTGAACAGACATCTCACCAAAGAAGATATATAGATGGCAATTAAGCATATAAAAAGATGTTCAACATGTATCATTAAAGAATTGGAAATTAAAACAAGATCCCATGACACAACTATTAGAATTGCTAAAATCCAAAACTTTAACAACATCAAATGCTGATTAGGATTGGAAGCATCAGGAACATTAATTCTTTGCTGGCGGGAACAGCCACTTTGAATGATAATCTGGCAGTTTCTACAAAGCTCAGCATAGGCTTAATATAAGATCTAGGAATCTTGCTCCTAGATATTTACCCAACTGAAGTGAAAACTTATGTGAACACAAAAACTTACACATGAATGTTTATAACAGTTTTACTCATAATTGCCAATAGTTGGAAGCAACTAAGACATTATGTATGACACTGTAATGCACATACAGAATATTATGCATTTGTTTACACTCAGAACTGTATAACTCAAAAGGTGAACTCTAATTTAAACTATTGGCTTTAATAACAACATATCAATATTGTTGCATCAAGTGTAATAAATGGACCATACTAATTCCAGATGTTAGCAAGAATTGTGAGGAGGTGAATAGTGGGTATATAAGAACTCTGTAATTTCTACACATTTTTTTCTGTAAATCAAAATCTGTTCTAAAAAATTAGAGCCTATTAAAAACAAAGCTGTAATGAACATATAATTTTATTTTTTAAGCGGAAGAATTATATTCTGACATGAGCAGAAATCATTTATAACAGATGGGAAATCTGCACATTTGAGTATAGATTCTGATAGATGAGGAGATAAAGGGATGGATAATGGTGGAAATTGTTTTGATTGCTTCAAAATTTTCAATAAAGAAAGAAAAAACATCTTAATCAGAATAAGGATATTTAAGTGTTAGAACTTTGAGATAAGAAAAAAACATGTAAAATAATCTCTTAACCAAGTGTAAAAGACAATGCATTAGGGAATTATGGTATAATTGCAATGCAATTAAGGGCTCAGTTGATATCTGTGGTTTTGGTTTCAAAGCAAGACCAGTCAATATGGTTTTTTATGATTTTTTTTTCCTCCAGATATACCCAGATGTATGTTACATGTGTAGAATAGACAGGCATTGAATTTTACAGAGTTGTGGTTCTGCAAAGCAAATATGATAAAATATGAGGAGGAAAGAGAGAAGAAAGTGCATGAAAGAAAGACATTTTAACAAATTAACATAGGTCAATTATTTTTGATAAGACTGCCATAAAAAAATGACAGAGACTGAGTAGTTTAAACCACAGAACATCTTCTTTTCTCATATTTCTGGAGGCTGTAAATCCAAGACCAAGGTGTCACCTGTTTGACTTCTCCTGAGGCCTTTCTTCGTGACTTGCAGATAGCCACCCTCTCGTTGTGTTCTAACATGGTTTTTCCTTGTGCACATGCATCCCTGGTGTCTCTTGTGTGTCCAAATTTCCTTTTACATGGACACAAGTCAAACAGAATTAATTTAATCATATTGCCTTTTTAAAGGCCTTATCTCCGAATGCAGTCACATTCTGAAGTTCTGGGGGTTAGGGCTTCAATATACGAATTGGAAGGGAGACACAATTTAGCCCATAGCACTCACCATTTTGAGCCCCCAAAAGTCTCACACACAAAATGCATTCACTCCTATCCCAATAGTTCAAAAGTCTTCAGCAATTCCAGCACTCATTCTAAGTCCCAAAAATCTAATTTAAATCAAGTGTGGATGAGACTCAAGTTATGATTCATCCTGAGGCAAAATTCTTCTCCAGGTGTGAACCTGTGAAACTGAACAAGTTTTCTGCTTTCAAACTATAATGGTGGGACGGATATAGAAGTGACATTCTCATTTCAAAAGTGAGAGATTGGAAAGAAGAAATATGTCCTATGTCCCAAGCAAGTTCAAATCCTAGCAGGGCAAATTCCATTCGATTTTAAGGTTTGAGAATAATCCTCTTTAACCCAACACTCTGCCCTTTAGGCCTGCCAGGGTAGCAGCCCCATGCCTGCAGCCCAGGACAAGGGTAGCTTAGGTCACTGAAACTAAGAAGGGGTCAACCTCACCCCCTTAAGCCACTGCTGTCTAAATCAAGGGTAGAATTAGCAGCCCTCATAATCTCTAAATTACCTCTGGGGTTAACTCTTCTCATTTCTGAAAGGATAAGGCATGTTCACAGCCAGATAGCTCTATTGTCCCATCCTGTAGGATCCCAGAAGTCTGTTACTCTTGCTACATTTTGTCCCTTTTGGTCTCTTTTTGTCTAGGCTGGCAAGTATTTATGCTTGTATAACCCCAACTCTTTTCCTGGATTCTGCTGAAGTGACTGAACAGATCCATGAGTCACATCTGTAATCTACTGAGTGATTGATTGTACACTTATATCCTTGGTGTTCTCTCCAGAACAAACTTTATCATTTTTTGAAATATGGGTAGGCTGAGAATTTTTCAGATGTTGAAGTTCCTATTGCTTAACAATTTCTTGATTACTTCTTTGAAAGTCCCATCTCCAAATACAATCAAATTCTGAAGTATTGGGGATTTGGGCTTCAACATATAAATTTAGGAGTTGATAAAGTTCAGCTGATAGGACCATACAATTTTAGTTCGTTAAAAATGGGGGAAAGGGCATCAAATAGAAAAGGATCCATGGATTGGAGTCATCTAATGTCAAAGGATTTTTTTGAGTTATAGAGAAAGTGTGCTGTTCTTTGGTGCTCAGAATCTGGGAGACTTGGAAATTAGATTATGAAGTGTTTTCAGTTCTTGATGATGGCATAGTATAAGATATTTCTATGAGCAACTGAGACAGAGAGAAAAATGGGTTCAGTAGGGGATAGAAGTGCAAAGGCATGAGAAGCCAGGGCCTTTGGAAAGACTATATATATTGAAATAACAAAAAAATTTAACAGGAATCATATAGAATATAGTATGTGAGCAGGTGATAAAATCATTGATAAATAAGAACTAACATACTAAGTGTATATATATATATAATTGCTGTCATATGTGTGTGTGTATATATATATATATATATATATATGACCAATAATAAAATTTGTTTAATGATCTAATTTGATGTCATGGCATTCAAAACTTGGGGCTTTAGGGATAAAAGAAGGAGAGTTGTATGAAACCATCAGCAAGAATTAAGGAGGACACATACCATACCTATAGACAGGTGGAGACCTGAGATTTGTGGGTCCCTGAAGAGAAATCAGAGTCCTGAGGGAAAAATTAGATTTTCTTTAGAACAAGAAGGTATAGAAAATATTTAGGGAAGAGTTTGATGATGATGATGTATGAATAATTTCCAGAATTTTAGGATATGGGGAAGGAAATAGTGGTATTAAATAGGGTTCTACTTGACATGTTTCAGAAGTCAAAGAGTGGTTGAAGGATTTTAGGAAATGAGGAAGGGTTATTAAATAAGAATGTAAATAGCCATATAAACATTAGTTTGCAGAAGATGACAGATGATTTGGGATTCTGGGCCTTCCTGTGATGACTAACATAAGTGGGTTAAAGGGCCTAATTAGCCTCATTAGATTCAAGGCTGATTGTTGTGCCGGGAGGTGTTCTAGTAGGTAGAAAGAATGATTTCTAACACTCCCCCTATTTATTGACAGAGGCAGAAGTGACTTGAAAAGAATTTTTTAATCCTCCTGCTCAGATCTGATAATGGAGGTAAAAGTTCTAGGTGAAGCTTGTCTTAGTCCTGGTATAGGCTTCATATTGTTTAATTGGTAATTTCAATTTCAACTGCTGTTCTAGATCATTTAACTAAATTATCTGATTTTATAGTTCAATTTTAGTCTGCATATAAGCTAATTATTTTACCCTGATAAAAGACATCATGACTAATAGATATATTGAGAGGTATAACATGAGATTCAAATCTGGAGAAATTTAAAGATATACTGACAGGCTCTGTATAGCAAATCTTAGGTACTTTAAATGCATTGATAAAAATCATATGAAAGACATGTCAATATATTTTATATCATTACGTCTCTGAGACAGGCATGCCTTTTTTGTAGATTTTACATCAATTTTTGAATGCAAAATATGAGCTGTTTGGTATATTTCTGGGACTTTTCAAACTAACCTTAAACTCTGCCTGTTTCAAGCTGGGTCCTTGGCAAGACAAAGGCCAACAGTTGTTCAGACTGCATTACTAGCATCCATGTCCTTTGACCCTTTTAGCTAAATATATTCAATTTTTGCTGGAAGTATGCATTCCAGGTCAGGATGCATTACAAATCTTGCGGCACACTTTGATGAGAGAAACACAAGAGGAACTCCTAGGTTTTAGGACAAATGATCAAGTTCTCTTTCACTAAATAATGATTTTCTTTTTGGTAAATAATGCCTAGTTTGCTTTGGGTTGCTGTACAAATAGAATGTCTAATCAAAAAATAGCAAATGATCATGAAATCTAAGGTACCTATCATATAATGGGTGTAATATGATTCACTGATGGGATATTTACTGCTTTCTTACCCATATTTGAAAAATGCTCTATTCTCAAATGAAAGTTATATTAACATGTCTATCTAGAAGTACCTCTCTATATCAGACTGGTAATTATCAGATGCTAAAATGTACCTTTGAAATTATGTGTTGATTTATTTTCTATCTTGCACACTAGAAAGGAAACTATACAGAGATCAACAACTCTGTCTTGTTCTTAGCCATATCACCAACAACTCAATAAGTAGTTAGACTATGGTAATACATTTTAAAATTATATATTGTGAAGAAGTCAACAAGAGGGAATTTCCTAAAGCCAATGTTCTGGATCTAAACAGCCTGTATTCTAAAAATCTCTTCAGATTTCTTTGCAAGTCTCTCCTACAAATCCCTTATTGCTGTTTAATTACACATGTGTTTGGAAATAGTTTTAACAGTCATTCTGTCTTATAATCCACTAAAGATATTAATGAGAGGGTAATCTGGAAGAGAATAATAAAAGAAAGGGTAAATATCTCTTTTGTAGAGGGAATATTTCTCTAATAATCAAAGAAGGCGAACTAGACTCATTATAATAGTCTACGTAAATATTTCCACATTCCTGTAGTCATTATACGACACTAATGGTTTTATCTAAAATTTGGAATATAGTATTGTATAGAACAATTAATATCCAGTTTTAAAAATTTTACCCTTTATGAAATTGCCTCAGGTTGCAATTACATGGCTTGTGTTGAGTAATTAATTAAGCAGCTGCTTTTAAATCTGCATCATATTATTTTACTTTATAACCTCTCACAATGATGAGTTTATTACCTACCATGAAAAAATCTTTTCTCTAGGTCGAATTTTGCATTTACTGAAGTTAACTCTAACCATTCATTATTGTATTGTAGCATACTGTAAGAACAAACAGAAGATCAATTTTTTTTCTTTTTTCTTTTTTCTTTTCTTTTTTTTTTTTTTTTGAGACAGAATTTCACTCTTGTCGCCCAGGCTGGAGTGCAGTGGCGCGATCTTGGGATCTTGGCTCCCTGCAACCTCCGCCTCCTGGGTTCGAGTGATTCTCCTGCCTCAGCCTCCCATGTAGCTGGGATTACAGGCACCCACAACCATGCCCAGGTAATTTTTGTATTTTTAGTAAAAACGGGGTTTCACCATGTTGGCCAGGCTGGTCTCGAACTCCTGACCTCATGTGATCCACCTGCCTCGGCCTCCCAAAGTGCTGGGATTACAGTCATTAGTCACTGTGCCAAGCCCAATTTTCATGTCTTCTGCTAACAATAAGGCCTTTCCATTTTTTTAAATAACATAATCAAAAAGACCTATACACCATTTTTAATACAGAAAAAAAATACTGTGATACTCCATGATATCATATGTAAACAGCTTCCAAAGTTCCCCTTCACCATATTCTGAAGTACAGATCTTATTGCTCTTTCTGAGGTCTGGTGAATTTTTCAACCATTGAGTGTCTTCCTTGGGCATCCACCTCCATCTAACAATACACAAAGTCAAGTAGAGTTCGTAAGGGGGCTTGTGACATGGCTTAAATTTTGTTGGGATTTCTCTAGCCACACCCAGAATAAATTAGGATAATAACATTAATAATGATATCAGATAGCATTAATTGTGAGCCTCCCATGTACCAGATATGATGCTTTACAGTTTATATTTATCACTTTATTATGATACCTATTATAGAATAGGTACTAATATTGCCTCATAGCTTAGGTGAGTGCAGGAGCCTATAATCACATAGTTGACAAGTCAAATAAATAGTATTACAACTCAGGGGTGACCTTGTGCCCAGTATTTCACCAGTCTTTTATAGCCAGGAGAAAAGCTAGATGTCCAAGGATGTATTACTCATATAATTAAATCTCATCTTTATTTATGACCCTTGAAAATATCGATAAAATAATAAATTTACTTATTAAATAAAAGGAAATCTGTGTCTGGACAACCCAAGTGTTAAGCACATGATGGTAATGAAGCTATTGTTGATTTTTGTTTAACAAATGACTCACTATGTCATTTATGCATATCACAGACTGCAAATTTGCATCCATGGTTGAGTCTTGGTAAATTACTCTAAATCTATCCTCACAAATGTAAAGTACAGATTTGGTCATTACTGTCATGTTTAATAACAAACTACAGTGCATTTTTAAGAGTGCATGAAAAATGTAGTGCAAAAGTTAGGGTCTTTTGTACCAGTGTTGGGTATGTTTCAAATCTCCACTTATTGCTCTAGGGTAATGGTTAATATTTACCAGGACCTGGTTTCTTGACTTGATTTTCAGCATTCCTACAGGGATGAGAATGCTTTGAACAATCAGACATAATACAATACTCAGAGCCTTCATTGATTTCACTGAAAAAAAGGACATTGTACAATTTTTTTAAAGCAAAAAACATTGGACTGATTAATTTTATAATTTTTATTTCTGTCATGCTTGGTCATCTTCAAAAAGTGTAGTTATTTTTCCTACTTACCTGCTTCCTCATTTCTACTGAACAGGAAACATTCCCAGAGAAGGATCACATAAATATACAGATGATCAGATCTGTATTTGGGTGAGATTCTCTAACTGTTTCTCTAGTCAACTTTTATCTCACATTTTTAAGTGCATCCCCACTTTCCCTAGGTACTATGAAAATACCACATTCAATCATTAAATAATGTTCTCTGACTTTTTTGTTTTTTGGAAGAATATTTTCACTACTCCCTTGCCTTAACCAAATTCAGGCTCTTCTGTGTGGGCACTGCTTCCCTTGGGCTGTGTAGTGTCTTGGCACCATATAATAAAAGCGTGGATGCAAATAGATAGTTTTCAGACTACTCCCACTATTGATTTCAAGCTATTCTGCTTCCATCCCTTGTTATCTTATTTACCAATCACCACACTTCTTGATTACCATCCACCTACTGACCATTTCCTTGGGCTCTGAAGACTTTAATAAGTGGTTCTTTTTACATGTGAATGCCAACTATTTGTCCAAGAAACATAATTCTAAAATGAACTTTCTTCCACCTACCACTCATGATTTCTTGATACTGCCAATGTTATCTTTTTATCTTATTAGACTTAAATAAGAATGCCCCCCTACACATTCCTTATGATGAAGCCAAATGCAGATGATGTTTACCTGATAAAATTTGTTTCAAAGAGAGCCATTAGAAAAAAACAAACAAACAGACAAATTGAGGAAAAACCCCTCAGATACCTGGCTTGAGCTGAGAGAATAAGAAAGAGGAGACAGATTTTTTTTTACATCCTCTTATCAGCAGTTACCATAAATTATTTTTTAATTTTAGGGTTCAAAACAATTGTTATGCATCTGAATGATTAATGCTTTCTATTTTACCAACACAATTCCTTGAGTATGTATGTATCTTATCAACTGAAATTCTCTGCTCTCAAAATCTTAGACTTTAATATTCCACCTGACACTTAACATCATATCTTTTGATTTTTTTATTCATTGACTTTCAGTTCACCATATTTTCAAAGACATTTTGACATTCATTTGCTTTAGCTTGTTTTAATCACTTGCTCTCTGAGTGCTCATGGGCTGTTTACTTAATTCTTTGTGCTTCAGTTAACTCTGTAAAATGTTAGATAATGGTATCAACTTTATATGTTTGCTATGAAGATTCAACAAGACCAATAAGAACATTTCCTAGCACACAGTAATTATCAAATGATTCTTACCTATTCACATTAATCATACTATTCATATCATCATTTTATTATTATGTTATCTGTTTTCCAAATTAGCCCTTTCCTGACTTCTCTTCCTTTCTTTCTTCACCAAATTCTCCAGTGTTTACGTATTCTCTTTCTGCATGTTCAACTACCATGCTCATTTTGCCTTTTCCTGGACCCACATAGCAAATTGCTACTAATAAATCAATCCTATTGATATAATTACTTGTTCTGTTCCCATACCTACACTTCTAAGAGATGCCAAAGAAAAAAACTACGCAACAAAAATGCTAGAGTCATTAGAAATTCATGACTTCCAATATCTGCTGTTAGTTCAACACTACTTGGCAATTCGATTACAGGTCACGAATCAGTCTTCATTAGTCCCTTTGGTGGTGACTACAGACTTTCACTATGCTCTCAAGTCTTTTGTATATCATTTTATCCACATTATCCGTAGTATATAAAATGAAAACAGACACAAACTTGCTGAATTTCATATACCTCTCATTTATGAATTCATCTACCCTTGAACTCATGGATATTTTCTATTTTCCTTGAGATGGACAAAAGTTGCCTCTCTGAAGTCTAAGTCATTTCCTTGGTTTTATTTTATCCCAGACTCTTTTAATCTCCTCTTGGAAGCTACTTGGTAACTCATGTTTGTTTCTTTGCATTTAAATAAACAGGCTCCAATGTATTTCCATTAAGACAAAAATAGAAAAAAAAAAACACCTTAAATATTTTTCCTTCAATTTCCTACTCTTTCCTGTTGCAGTCAAACTATCAGCAAGAAAAGTCTGTGGTCACTGTCCTGATTTTCCCAGAATATATTTACACCTCAGTTGTGAGCAGTCCGTTTTCTACTTATTCTACTTACCTTTCCACTAAACCTATTTTGGTAAAATTAGTTTATTGGAACATTATTTATAATGGTGACTAACCTGTGATAAACGTCATGTAGTATCTCTCTACCTCTCTCTCTCTTTATTCATCTGTCATGAGTTTTGACCTCCAAATTCAAATTTATTTTGAAGAGACAAAATAAGCATTTTTACAGCAAAAATACATGGTGCTGTGTTCTCCATCCTGTCTCTTTTCACTGCATAGACGAAACTCAGGGATAACCAGGGATGGTATCATGTTTTCATCTAAATCGAATGTGGCTGATGAAGCTTTCTAATGCTACCTTAGGAAGGTGTTTTTGTTTTTGTTTTACATTATGGCAGTAGTTTCAAAAATTACGGATATTAGGAGAACTTTATTCAGTGTAGTATTCTTTGGCTTATTCATTGCATGACATTATATAATTCTCGTTTTTCAGATAAGAATACAGATATTTGTATAATTAAATGGAGTTGAACATAATTAGCAAGTGGCACAATTGTTTGACTTTTTGAATTTTCCCCACAAATCAGAGTGATTTATGGGAAACAATTATTTTGTTTTGTAATATAATATAGTGGCTGTCAGTCTGTTCCAACCCCAAGGCTCTAAGGGTTATGCAGAACCTTGTTAATGGCTGCTGTGGCTGGGAGGGACCACATAGACCTCACAGACATCAGAAGCGGCATCTTCAACCAGGGCTGTTTCATCATAACATATATCCCAACAATATATTTTTAAATAATTTATTTTGAATCTATTTGAATCTAACTGAAGGGCTTAAATTTTCAAATTTCAAGGCTGTAAGATATAAACGTGACATATACATTAGAGCAATAATCAATTTTACTTACAAAGTTATAAGACAGGTAACATTATTACCTTCATTCTATAGAGGAAAAAAAGCATAGCTTTCACATATAAATGCTAAAGATGACTCAGTTGGTCATAACTAGAGCTGAACTCAGATCAATATAATTTCAAATAGTTTGTTTCTATGATATCAAAATAAAATATGATGTTTTATCTAACACAGTGCGTGCCTGGCCAATAGTAACAAGTAAGCAGGGTCCTACACAATTTCTGTTACCTAGTAAATCCTCAATTATAATATTGTTCTTTCTTATATTTACAAAATGGTTTAAATATTATGAAGTTCTTATAAAGTCCTGGTTTTATCTGAAGCTCAATGCACTTCTGTAATGTACACAGACTAGATACTAACTTTCTCCTTTTTCAGATAAGAATACAGATATTTGTATAATTAAATGGACTTGAACAAGATTAGCAAGTGGCACAATTATTTGACTTTTTGAATTTTCCCCACAAAATCAGAATGATCTATGGGAAGCAATTATTTTGTTTTGTTATTTTTGAGACAGGATCTCACTTTGTCACCCAGGCTAGAGTGCAGTGACATGATCAGAGCTCACTGCAGCCTCTACCTCCCTGGCTCAAGTGATTCTCTCACCTCAGCCTCCCTGGTGGCTGGGACTACAAGCACATTCCGCCACACCTGGCTAATTTTTGTAATTTTTGTAGAGTTAGGTTTTCGTCATGTTGCCCAAGCTGGTCTCGAACTCCTGGGCTCAAGTGATTCTTCTGCCTCGGCCTTCCAGAGTGCTAGGATTACAGGGTGAGCCACTGTACCTGGCCAAACAACAATTTTATAGTTCACTCATAGCATAGAATAAGAAGGGCAATATTATAAAATAGTTCAAAGCATTCTTACGTAATACTGCTTGATAGTATCAATTCTATTCAATCTTTTCATTTTCCTTTAGCTTTAAAGAAAATTTTCTTTAAAATGGTTTTTTTTGAATAGTGTAAAAAATGTTAGGCCGGGCGCGGTGGCTCACGCCTGTAATCCCAGCACTTTGGGAGGCCGAGGCGGGTGGATCACGAGGTCAGGAGATCGAGACCATCCTGGCTAACACGGTGAAACCCCGTCTCTACTAAAAATACTAAAAATTAGCCGGGCGTGGTGGCGGGCGCCTGTAGTCCCAGCTACTCGGGAGGCTGAGGCAGGAGAATGGCGTGAACCCAGGAGGCGGAGCTTGCAGTGAGCCGAGATCGCGCCACTGCACTCCAGCCTGGGCGACAGAGCGAGACTCCGTCTCAAAAAAAAAAAAAAAAAAAAAATGTTAGATACATTGCTGTCTCTAAAGTGGAAGATTAATTCTTTTAAAAAAAGAATTAATTAATTAATTGAAATAAACACTGATTTTCTGTGAGAATCTAATTGATGAAGCTGCCCTTTTAATGTTTGTAGCTATAAATGCTTTAGATAGCTGTTTCTTACCTGACCCGTCATATTGTAATCCAATGTGAACTAACATTCCAGTCCAGAGGGTTTGTACAAAAAATTAAAGCCTAAGAAACAGACCACTCACCAGTAGACAATGTCAAAACAAAATAGCTAGAGCTGTTTGCATCCTCCTTCTCTGTCACTCCGGTGGGTGAGAGTGGTGTCTTTATAATGCAAAAATAAATAAATAAATAAACAAACAAACAAAAGCAAGCAAGAAAAGAAAAGCAAAAGAAGAAAGAAAACAGTTTGCCTTATATTCCTCTTTGAAAATCATGAAGCACAAAGGTAGATATGGAGAATATACATCCCAAATAGCAGTGATTAATATAATACTACAATATTGTCTTCTTTGTTAATTGAATATCAACATATTGTGACTTTTAATATTGATGTACTTCTTATGTACTTTAATATTATTATTTAAATTATCTTTGAATAGAAGTGTATGAGTGTTCTCTTTACATTTGTTAGTTTAGATTACTGGACTTTTAACTTTGAGACATAAGTATAATCAAATAATTAATTAATAAATATTCCCTTCCAACTACAAGAAAGACAGTATGCTAGTAGAAGAATGAATGATCAGTTAAATGAGCTAACGGCATCCAAGTTCAGATGTTTCCATTTTCACTCTTGAATTGGGTTAACACAAGATTCTAAAACTAAGGAATTTAAGCAAACACACACACACACACACGCACACACACGCACGCATGCACACTGGAAGTAAATATAACATAATATTTTGAGATAAAAAATTGACAGCCTAAAAATTCAAATCCCTTTATTCTGAGAAAGGAATTCAACATTACTGTAACATAGTTTTCACACCTGTAAAATGGAAACACAAATATAGTTGTTTTATCAATTAATTCTTACGACATTCTTAAATACAGCCTGAATTATTTACCAATAGTATTGCCATAAGATATTCTAATTATGTTGTTGAATTCTGTTGCCATTACTTTTAAATCTTTCATTTCTGTTTGTATGTATTTTATACCATTGTACATTGTGCTACATACCTACACAAGAGAAAATTGAGTTTCTATTCAACAAAATTGTATTTATTTACATTTTCTACTTGGCACTTGATACATCGCATTAAAATATTCTGTGTTTTCTTTCTCTAAGATTCACTATGCACAGAGGTATGTGTATTATTATTTTTTGTTTTCAACTTATTTTTAAGGCTGCTGTAAGTATTGCCTGCATATTATTTAAAATATATGTAATGTTCCTGGAATAATAAATTTTGATCATGCTTCACTTTGGCTGTGAAAAAGACCCCACTAATATACCACTTTACCTATGAATTTATGTGTGTACATACATTAAATGTATAAATATAAAATAAATACGTTACTACTGAAGTAAAACAAAAAATACACAAATAAAACTTTATTGATAGATTTATTTTATAAATATATAAATTTAATTTTATAAATCTATAAGATTTTTAAAATTTCATCACAAAATTTAAACTAAAATTACAAAAATGAGAATTTAATGAACTTTTGAAAATTATTATTTTGTATTTACTACTTATCTCCCTCAGTACACTAAGAAACAACTCATTTTGGTGTCTCAGTATGTACTGTCTAATGGTATTTCTATGCATTTGCTGATTTATAACAAGAAATAATATTAACCCGTCTTTAAGGCAGGCATTGTTGTCCAAATGTTCACAGCTAACATTTCAAAATGTGGCAATAGAAGTCAAAAGGAAAAGTTATGCTCCTATGTAATAACGAATAGTGTATAAGTACATTTATTAAAATAAAAAAGTTTCTATGATTAAGTTTACATAAACAATCAATTCCCTAATTTACAGTCCTGTAATAGAAAATACCTTTACACTGAGTTTTGCTATAATACACTTTATTTTATTCAATGACGAAATATCAAGCTAATTCAAAACATTAGTCAGAGTTTGAAATCTATTACACTAAATTTTTTATTTCTTTATTGAGTAAAAATTTAGGCTACTGAGAATAATATCCATCATATTGACATATACTACAAACAAATGCTTTGGTGGTTATCAAATACCTCTGCTTTGTTTTGGCATTCCACCGCCTTCAAAAGCTATTTATTGACTCATATATCCTACTACTATAAACATTATGCCTTCTTTGGAAAGTGTATGACAGAAAAATAGAAAACATTAGTCAAAGGGTGATTTATAGCTTGCAAGAGATTTATCATATAATTCAGTTTATAAATACATTGACGTAAGTCTATATTAAATAAGCAAATGAGGATTTGCTTATTTATTTTTATTTTTGTTTGATTTTAATTTTATTTTTATTATATTTTAAATTGTATACAGAGATTTAAGTGTTAAGTGTCCTTAAGCTATCAAGCAATATATAAATTACGGGACACCTAACCAAATTTCATTCCTATGCTTATCTATATGACATGACTTCATCCTCATATGGTGAATCACAAGATAAAATACTTTAGAAAATGATTTAATGTCATGAAGGATTTTCGTTTGTTGGTTTGTTTGGTTTTTTTTGAAAAGTTAACAGTATTGTTGTTTTAGTTTTTCTTCTTCTTTACTTTTTTGGTATTATATTATTAAAAGCTTTAACCATTCTCATATACAAAGGGATGCAAAATTAAAATAAGATTTTTAATTCAGACATTTATAGACTTTGCATTTGGTGAGTACTCTCGGAACATGTTGGTTCATTCCCTTGAGTACTCCAGGGGAGCCAGGTGGCTAAGGGGAAGCTGGGCTTGGCATCCTGTGGTCAGCAGGGAGTCAGACTTAAGGACACCAAAAGAGCTCCTGCTGAAGAAGGCCCTTTCATGCTAAGAGGGTCTATAGGAATAAGGTTTTGTAATTTCTTCTGAACAATGAATTTATTCCTTCTTTGCTAACAGGAAGTACTAAGAGGATAGTGTTCCTTCTGCCTGAAGTATGACACTTTTGTTATTTAATTATAACAGCTTTTCAGTCATCAGGGAAGAAAGTAATTAATAAAAGCTGTTGGAAACAGTCCACTTGCGATGTTTGGTTCACCAGGATTGTGTTTTCTTTAGTTCTGGGAAAGTAGCAAACACAGAGCATCTAATTTATTATGCTACAATTTCACCGTAAAGATGCAAAATAGCCTGCCTTATACGGTCTATACCTAGGGTAGTGTTTCTCACATGAAAGCGCACAAAACACTGGTGTTTCCTAGAAGTTTATCAGCTGCCAGTTTCGAGGTGAAAACAGAATTAATCAATGTGACAAATATAAAATATATAATTAATTATTATTATCAAATATATAATTTTCCCGTGATGTCTTTCATACTTTTATTTATTCCCGCTTGTCAAAACCATGTTATTTTTGATCTTTTTAAAAATTTTAACTATTTAATTTTAGAATTCCAGGAAAGTTGCAAAAATAGTAAAGAGCTCTCATATACTTTTCACCCTGTTCCCCTAAAATATGTTACATTAAAGATAGTATTAATTTACTCAGAAAATGTTCAGTTAATAGAATATATTGCTTTGTTAGTGTATTCTCATGTAATTTCCATATACTTTTTTCATAAGTTAATATTGCTTTGCATAATATGTCTCTAAATTGCAGAGAGATATTGATACCTCCAAATTAAATAATTAAAATACACAGTTAATAAAAAATAATAAGATGCTAGAACAGTGGTGCATACCTGTAGTTTTGGCTACTTGGGAGGCTGAGGTGGGAGGATTGCTTGAGCCCAGAAATTCAAGGCCAGACATAATGAGACCTTGTCCCTAAATAAATAATTTTAAAAGCCCCTTGTCAGATGCATAGTTTGGAAATATTTTCTCCCATTCTACAGCCTATTTGTTCACTCTGTTAGTTTTTATTTTGCTGTCCAGAACCTTTTTAGTTTAATTAAGTAACATTTGTCTATTTTTGGTTTTGCTGCATTTGCTTTTGAAGTCTTAGTCATGAATTATTTGCCTAGGCCAAATCTAGAAGAGTTTTCCCTAGGTTTTTTTCTAGTATGTTTATAGTTTTAGTCTTCCCTTTAAGTCTTTCACCCATCTTGAGTTTATTTTTGTATATGATGAGAGATAGATGTCCAGTTTCATTCTTCTGCATATGGCAAACCAATTCTCTCAGTACCATTTATTGAAAAGAATGTCCTTTCTCCAGTGCATATAAATGCCAAATTTGTCAAAGATCTGTTGGTTGTAGGTATATGGCTTTATTTCTGAGTTCTCTATTCTGTTCTGTTGGTCTATGTGTTCATTTTTATACCAGTACCATGTTGTTTTGGTTAATATAGCCTCGTAGTAGAATTTGAAGTTAGGTAAGGGATGCCTACAGATTTGTTCTTTTTGCTGAGAATTGCTTGGCTGTTTGTGCTTTTTCTGGGTTCCATATGAATTTTATGATTGTTTTCTTTTAATTTTGTGAAAAATGACTTTGGTATTTTGATAGAAATTTTATTGAATCTGTAAATTGCTTTGACAGTATGATCATTTTAATGATAGTAATTCTTCCAATTCATGAGCATGGGATAGTTTTTCATTTATTGGTGTCGTCTGCAATTTCTTTCATCTGTGTTTCATCTGTGTTTTGTAGTTTTCCTGTAGACATCTTTTACCTCCTTGGTTAAATATATTTCTAGGTATTTTTTCTTGCAGCTATTGTAAATGAAATTGACTTCTTGAATTGATTCTCAACTTGATCATTATTGCTGTATAGAAATGCTACTGATTTTTCTATGTTGATTTTGTATCCTGAGACTACTGAAATCATTTGCAAAAGGAGTCTTTTGGCAGAGTCTTTAGGGTTTTCTAGGTGTAAGATCATATTGTCAGCAGAGATATTTTGACTTCCTCTTTTCCAATTTGGGTGCATTTCATTTATTTCTCTTGCCTGATTGCTCTCACTAGCACTTTCAAGTACTATGTTGAATAGGAGTGGTGAAAGTGGGCATCCATGTCTTGTTCCATTTGTTAGGTGGAATGTTTTCAACTTTTTTCCTTTCAATATGATGTTGGCTGCGAGTTTGTCATATATGACATTTATTATTTTAAGATATGTTCCTTTGATGCCAAGTTTTTTGAGTGTTTTTATTATTAAACCATGTTGAATTTTTATCAAATGCTTTTTCTGCATTTAATGAGATGATCATATGGTTTTCGTTTTTAATTCTGTGTATTTGATGGATCACATTTACTGATTTGTGAGGAACTAACATCCAGAATCTACAAGAAACTCAAACAACTTAATGAAGAAATAACAAGTGGCCCTATTAAAAAATGGGCAAATATATGAAGACATTTTTCAAAAGAAGATATACAAAGGGCCAACAAGCATATGAAAAAACCCTCAACATCAGTAATCATCAGAAAAATGCAAATAAAAACTACAATGAGATATCATCTTACAGCAGTCAGAATGACTATTATTAAAAAGTAAATTTAAAAAAGATATTGGTGAGGATGCAGAGAAAATGAAATGCTTATCCACTGTTGGTGGAAATTTAAATTAGTACAACCTCTATGAAAAACAGTGTGGAGAGTTCTCAGAGAACTAAATATAAAACTACTATTCAATCCAGCTATTCCACTATTGGGTATCCATCCAAAGGAAAATAAATCAGTATCTCACAAAGACACCTATACATATATGTTTATTGCAGCACTATCTACAAAAGCAAAGATACGGAATCATCCTAAGTGTCCATTAATGCATGATTGGATAAAGAAAATATAATATATATGTGTAGATATGTAGAAATATCTATATTTACATTATATATTACATTTATATTATATATACATATAATGTATATTTTACATTGTTTTATGTCATATATTAGATAAATATATAAATATAATGTATATATTTACATTATATAATATATACATTATATCATATATTTATATGTAAATAAATATATATTTTATATAATTATTATTTTTGTTATATATTTATATATAACATATTTAATTATTATTTCATTTATATATAATTATAAAATAATAATTATTATAAATAATGTATTTATTATGTACATATAAACATAATTATAGATTATATTGTCATATATGATAGGTATTATTAATAATAATATATGTTATTATATATATATTCATAATATAGCTCATATGTGTTTATCAGCCTCATTTCCAGTGGTCAGTATCAACATTATGGTCATGGTGTCCCTTGGGTTGCCAGAATATGCTTTGCCTGCAAGCACAGCTGGTTGGGATTGATTGGCTTGGATTTAACGTCCATTTGGAGGCAGCCCCTAACCAGTGAGTGACTGACGGGTATAAAACTATAAATACTCCAGCTACATTGCCTCAGGACGATTTTGAAATATATTTTATACTGTTTCCAAGATTTCCTCGACAAGTTTAAGCTGCAGATACTCCCTGCAATAAAGCCAGTTACTCACTGGCTTAATAACGCTCCCCTATTGGGAGAGTTCACTTTCCTTCACTTCTGTTTATCACTTTCCTTCTGCTCTTCCAGTGTCTCCCCATCTCACACGTTAACAACGTGTGTTTCATTCTTCTATCAGGGTCTGCTTGTTGGTGGGGATGAGGGGAGAGGATGGATATCAATTAATATAACTCATAACATTTACGATTATTTAACAATTTATTACGGAGACCTGTGCATTTTCTACTAAGCTAAAACATTTAATTTTCTAGATTTTGGTCTGACATGCTCATTACTTATCCAAACAATGGATATTTCCGTGAGAATTCTATTTAATTTATCTGAGCTCATTTTTGGCAAATATCCAAAGTTCTCTGATAAAACTCTAACGAGTGAATTCTAACGACTTATAGCTGCTGATACTTTCTAATTTAGTGGAAATAAATAGTAAGAAACAGTTCTAATGAATATAAAATATAGTTTCAGTTATTTGTCACCTAACCGGAGATCCATTGGTGAATTTACAAACAATGTAGTACCTGACAATGATATGAAATGATTATGGCTACTAGTGTTTAGTAATATCATATTTTAATTTTATGATATAAAATTATGATTAATGACTTTCTTTCTAAAGTTCCTAAAATATTTGTTGCTCCTGTGAGCTGATACTCATTAATTGGAGGTCAGATGCCAAAACTGAGTAAAATAGGATTAGGGTACCTGTACAATACTCTCAACCACAGCCTTCAAATAATGGAAAACCAGAGCTTTAGCTCCTTAGGAATTCATAACACTTCCAATAGAAGGGAGTGGTAGAAATGAGTTTTAACATGAACAATTAAAATAGGATTTGCACCTGTCTATATTCAGCTCCTTACCCAATTCTAAAAAAATTTTTTTAGGGGGGAATTGTTTGGAGAAGCAAACATATCCCTCAGAGGGAAATTCTTCATCAATATCAACATCAACATTAAGAGATGAATTTAATTTCCACTGACTGAATGTGAGATCCTTAAATGTGAATTGTCACCATTTCTTATTCTCAATGCACATACTTTTTAGGATACAAATGTCATGTTTGATATTTTAAAAGTGTGAATTGGTTATCTGTCTCTTTATCTACCTATCATCTATCTACATCACTTATCCTTTTATATGTGAGAAATAGACTCCTATTATCCACACTAGCTCATTAAACCTTCCATTGAGTTCTCACAGCAGCCAAGCTCTTCAAAATTACCTACAAATAGATTAAAGTTATGTTAAATAATTAAAAAGATTCCATATTTTCTGGCTTTTGTATAATCAAACTATCAGCAGGCAGTATGGACTCAACAGTAACCTGGTTAGAATATGTTCTTATGCATTGTAAAAAATGGAAATAAGGATTTTATGTTTTTTTCACTCTTTGTTAAATTTTCAATCTTTGTAAACAGGATATATTCTTATTGTTGATAAATGAGCTACTGAGATTCTTAAAATTGTACTGTCACACTCTTCTGAATGGGTATTGCTTAATTTATAGTAACCTGCCATTTCTTATCTAACAGCTTTGCATTCAGTGTTTCACGTAATGGACTCCATTTAGTTCTGGAAATTTATGTTCCACACTATCATGGGTTTGGTTTCCCTGGTAAAATTAGCATCAAAATATCACAAAAGAGAGAAAGAAGTTACCAAATTCAAAGGAAAAATGTACTTACAGTCCTGTAAGAGATTACCGGTTTTACTTTCTATCCTGTAATAAATAAAATGGCTAATATTGTCTTAACTTTGGAGGTGACCTTACTATACTTTAAATAATGAAAGAAAAATGATTTATGGTGATGCATTTTATGCTATTACATTTGGACGTGTATAAATGATGTGCGGAATTTCTATAATGCATCAATTTACCCATGTTATCTAAGGGTACAGTACCTTTCCCTTTTTGGCAGACCATGTACTTCTGCTGTATAAAAATTACCTTAAGCCATACTCAGAACAAAATATCCATAATTTACGTTGAAGTATCAGTACAACCTGGAAAATATATGTTTAATTTTATTTAATGAAGTAAAACTTCTGATATGTGGCAATGCTTCATATAAACATTTAACAAACACCTAGAAAAAAGCAAGCATCTCTCTCTCTCTCTCTCTATATATATATATATGATATTTTCTATACATTATTAGCCAGATGTTAATTTCATTTTTATATTATTTCATAGTATTCATTCTTAGTTTAATTTAAAAAGTTATTTTAAAGATAGCTCTGTAGTAAAATTTCAGGAAAATGTATTAAATGTCCGGATTATTTTCTATATTACCAAAATAAAAATGTATATGTCAGAATATATTACGTATATATGTATACATATATATGACATCAGAGTTTCATTATTTATATTAGACTGAGTTAACCTGATATATAGGCATCTAGTGATATTCATACCTATAATTAAGAGGCAACTTTCCACTGTCTGTATAGAAAGACTATTATCTAGAAATACTCTACGGACAGTGAGGACAACTAAGTTAGAAGAAGCAATAGGGCTTAAGAATGCTGTAAGGGGTAAGGTCTCAATATCATCATTACTTATAGTCAGTAAAGATAGGCTAATTACATATCATCACTGCTTATATTCGGGGAAGAGAGGCTAGTTTCACATCAGTAAAGTTCATTGGCGTGGCCAGATCAGAAATATAATATTTTTGAAGGTGGGTATCTCTTGTACATTTATTAGCTTAGATTAGTTGTTCATTTGCCTCATGGATAAGTTTCTTTAGGAGTTCTGAAAAATGTGTTATTTCACTTTTAGAATACTAAATTTATTTTTTCTCAGAAAACATTGTTTTATTTAATTCTGTGCTTTCCAGGTGCTATATTGTATTGTGACATTTTTGGTTGAAAGAAAATACACAGACATAGAACATCAGCAAATTTGATATAATGTTAAGCATTATCATCTAGCTTTAAGTTTGAACATAAGTAGTTTTAATTTCAATAATTCTTAAGGTCTGTGGATTAAGGTATCCTGAAGACATGATTACTTGTATTTCTAATTAAATGAGTGTTAACATCCTTACTTATAGTATTGGTTAGCTGATTCTTGTTATAAGAGAAAAAAACATAAACCTTTGTATCCATTATCTCACTATTTAAATAAGAATAACAAAGTTATTAGTATCTGCTCTTGGGTTTCAACTGAATTAAAGGTCTGACATTTCAAATAACATTAAAACAACTCTTCAAAGTCTGAATTAACTTTCTACCCATACACATAATTTTGGAATATTTTATAGCATTATTTTCGATGAGTTATAAGGTTTTTTGTTTTTAATAAAATATTTTAATATACATTCTGTAAATGTAAACCAAAACAAGATCGAGTCATACTACAAATTTATCAGAAGAATTAACTTTAAAAAATAGAATCATGAATACTTGAATGTACAACTTTTAATTTCACTTTTCTTCAGTGTATTTTACTTCACTTTTATTTTCTGTGTTATCCTTATAAAATTAATTTTTAACATTGTATTATTTTTACAATGAATACTTAGGAAATACTAATAATTTCCTGTTTGAAAAATTTTGACCTAGCCATAGTATGGTTTAAAAAAGGTATTTGTATTTGGAGTTCCAATAAGTATAATGTATTATCTATTAAATAATTTCATTAATCCAGCTTTAAAGATGCTTTATAACCAACTATGTTGAATGAGTTTTAACAGTCCTCTGAAGCCTCTACCCTGTTGGGAATTTGTTTTTGCTAGACATAATTTGAACATTATTTAGGAGATATAAAGTTACTTAAAAATTACAAAAGGGGTGGACTGAGGAGCCAAGATGGCCGAATAGGAACAGCTCCGGTCTACAGCTCCCAGTGTGAGCGATGCAGAAGACGGGTGATTTCTGCATTTCCATCTGAGGTACCGGGTTCATCTCACTAGGGAGTGCCAGACAGTGGGTGCAGGTCAGCAGGTGCGCGCACTGTGTGCGAGCCAAAGCAGGGCGAGGCATTGCCTCACTCGGGAAGTGCAAGGGGTCAGGGAGTTCCCTTTCCTGGTCAAAGAAAGGGGTGACGGACGGCACCTGGAAAATCAGGTCACTCCCACCCGAATACTGTGCTTTTCCGATGGGCTTAAAAAACGGCCCACCAGGAGATTATATCCTGCACCTGGCTCGGAGGGTCCTACACCCACTGAGTCTCACTGATTGCTAGCACAGCAGTCAGAGATCAAACTACAAGGCAGCAGCGAGACTGGGGGAGGGGTGCCCGCCATTGCCCAGGCTTGCTTAGGTAAACAAAGCAGCCAGGAAGCTCGAACTGGGTGGAGCCCACCACAGCTCAAGGAGGCCTGCCTGCCTCTGTAGGCTCCACCTCTGGGGGCAGGGCACAGACAAACAAAAAGACAGCAGTAACCTCTGCAGACTTAAATGTCCCTGTCTGACAGCTTTGAGGAGAGCAGTGGTACTCCCAGCATGCAGCTGGAGATCTGAGAACCGGCAGACTGCCTCCTCAAGTGGGTCCCTGACCCCTGACCCCCGAGCAGCCTAACTGGGAGGCACCCCCTCAGCAGGGGCAGACTGACACCTCACAGGGCCGGGTACTCCAACAGACCTGCAGCTGAGGGTCCTGTCTGTTAGAAGGAAAACTAACAAACAGAAAGGACATCCACACCAAAAAACCCATCTGTATATCACCATCATCAAA
The DNA here is from genome assembly GCF_029281585.2 of Gorilla gorilla gorilla. Classification (NCBI taxonomy): domain Eukaryota; kingdom Metazoa; phylum Chordata; class Mammalia; order Primates; family Hominidae; genus Gorilla; species Gorilla gorilla. The sequence goes on along the minus strand of NC_073229.2, from coordinate 127,670,796 downwards.
GACCAAAAGTAGATAAAACCACAAAGATGGGGAAAAAACAGAGCAGAAAAACTGGAAACTCTAAAAAGCAGAGCGCCTCTCCTCCTCCAAAGGAACGCAGTTCCTTACCAGCAGCGGAACAAAGCTGGACGGAGAATGACTTTGACGAGCTGAGAGAAGAAGGCTTCAGACGATCAAATTACTCCGAGCTACAGGAGGACATTCAAACCAAAAGCAAAGAAGTTGAAAACTTTGAAAAAAATTTAGAAGAATGTATAACTAGAATAACCAATACAGGGAAATGATTAAAGGAGCTGATGGAGCTGAAAACCAAGGCTCGAGAACAACGTGAAGAATGCAGAAGTCTCAGGAGCTGATGCAATCAACTGGAAGAAAGGGTATCAGTGATGGAAGATGAAATGAATGAAATGAAGCGAGAAGGGAAGTTTAGAGAAAAAACAATAAAAAGAAATGAACAAAGCCTCCAAGAAATATGGGACTCTGTGAAAAGACCAAATCTACCTCTGATTGGTGTACCTGAAAGTGACGTGGAGAATGGAACCAAGTTGGAAAACACTCTGCAGGATATTATCCAGGAGAACTTCCCTAATCTAGCAAGGCAGGCCAACATTCAGATTCAGGAAATAAAGAGAACGCCACAAAGATACTCCTTGAGAAGAGCAACACCAAGACACATAATTGTCAGAATCACCAAAGCTGAAATGAAGGAAAAAATGTTAAGGGCAGCCAGAGAGAAAGGTCGGGTTACCCTCAAAGGGAAGCCCATCAGACTAACAGCAGATCTCTCGGCAGAAACTCTACAAGCCAGAAGAGAGTGGGGGCCAATATTCAACATTCTTAAAGAAAAGAATTTTCAACCCAGAATTTCATATCCAGCCAAACTAAGCTTCATAAGTGAAGGAGAAATAAAATACTTTACAGACAAGCAAATGCTGAGAGATTTCGTGACCACCAGGCCTGCCCTAAAAGAGCTCCTGAAGGAAGCGCTAAACATGGAAAGGAACAACCGGTACCAGCTGCTGCAAAATCATGCGAAAATGTAAAGACCATTGAGACTAGGAAGAAACTGCATGAACTAATGAGCAAAATAACCAGCAAACATCATAATGACAGGTTCAAATTCACACATAACAATATTAACTTTAAATGTAAATGGACTAAATTCTCCAATTAAAAGATATAGACTGGCAAATTGGATAAAGAATCAAGACCCATCAGTGTGCTGTATTCAGGAAACCCATCTCATGGGCAGAGACACATATAGGCTCAAAATAAAAGGATGGAGGAAGATCTACCAAGCCAATGGAAAACAAAAAAAGGCAGGGGTTGCAATCCTAGTCTCTGATAAAACGGACTTTAAACCAACAAAGATCAAAAGAGACAAAGAAGGCCATTACTTAATGGTAAAGGGATCAATTCAACAGGAAGAGCTAACTATCCTAAATATATATGCACCCAATACAGGAGCACCAAGATTCATAAAGCAAGTCCTGAGTGACCTACAAAGAGACTTAGACTCCCACACATTAATAATGGGAGACTTTAACACCCCACTGTCAACATTAGACAGATCAATGAGACAGAAAGTCAACAATGATACCCAGGAATTGAACTCAGCTCTGCACCAAGCGGACCTAATAGACATCTGCAGAACTCTCCACCCCAAATCAACAGAATATACATTTTTTTTTCAGCACCACACCACACCTATTCCCAAATTGACCACATGCTTGGAAGTAAAGCTCTCCTCAGCAAATGTGAAAGAACAGAAATTATAGCAAACTAACTCTCAGACCACAGTGCAATCAAACTAGAACTCAGGATTAAGAATCTCACTCAAAACCACTCAACTGCATGGAAACTGAACAACCTGCTCCTGAATGACTACTGGGTACATAACGAAATGAAGGCAGAAATAAAGATGTTCTTTGAAACCAATGAGAACAAAGACACAACATACCAGAATCTCTGGGACACATTCAAAGCAGTGTGTAGAGGGAAATTTATAGCACTAAATTCCCACAAGAGACAGCAGGAAAAATCCAAAATTGACACCCTAACATCACAATTAAAAGAACTAGAAAAGCAAGAGCAAATACATTCAAAAGCTAGAGGAAGGCAAGAAATAACTAAAATCAGAGCAGAACTGAAGGAAATAGAGACACAGAAAACCCTTCAAAAAATTAATGAATCCAGCAGCTGGTTTTCTGAAAGGATCAACAAAATTGTTAGACTACTAGCAAGACTAATAAAGAAAAAAAGAGAGAAGAATCAAATAGGCGCAATAAAAAATGATAATGGGGATATCACCACCAATCCCACAGAAATACAAACTACCATCAGAGAATACTACAAACACCTCTACACAAATAAACTGGAAAATCTAGAAGAAATGGATAAATTCCTGGACACATACACTCTCCCAAGGCTAAACCAGGAAGAAGTTGAATCTCTGAATAGGCCAATAACAGGAGCTGAAATTGTGGCAATAACCAATAGCTTACCAACCAAAAAGAGTCCAGGACCAGATGGATTCACAGCCGAATTCTACCAGAGGTAAAAGGAGGAACTGGTACCATTCCTTCTGAAACTATTCCAATCAATAGAAAAAGAGGGAATCCTCCCTAACTCATTTTATGGGGTCAGCATCATCCTGATACCAAAGCCGAGCAGAGACACAACCAATAAAGGGAATTTTAGACCAATATCCTTGATGAACATTGATGCAAAAATCCTCGATAAAATACTGGCAAACCGAATCCAGCAGCACACCAAAAAGCTTATCCACCATGATCAAGTGGGCTTCATCCCTGGGATGCAAGACTGGTTCAATATATGCAAATCAATAAATGTAATCCAGCATATAAACAGAACCAAAGACAAAAACCACATGATTATCTCAATAGATGCAGAAAAGGCCTTTGACAAATTCAACAACCCTTCATGCTAAAAACTCTCAATAAATTAGATATTGATGGGACGTATCTCAAAATAATAAGAGCTGTTTATGACAAACCCACAGCCAATATCATACTGAATGGGCAAAAACTGGAAGCATTCCCTTTGAAAACTGGCACAAGACAGGGATGCCCTCTCTCACCACTCCTATTCAACATAGTGTTGGAAGTTCTGGCCAGGGCAATTAGGCAGGAGAAGGAAATAAAGGGTATTCAATTAGGAAAAGAGGAAGTCAAATTGTCCCTGTTTGCAGACGACATGATTGTATATCTAGAAAACCCCATTGTCTCAGCCCAAAATCTCCTTAAGCTGATAAGCAACTTCAGCAAAGTCTCAGGATACAAAATCAATGTACAAAAATCACAAGCATTCTTACACACCAACAACAGACAAACAGAGAGCCAAATCATGAGTGAAGTCCCATTCACAATTGCTTCAAAGAGAATAAAATACCTAGGAATCCAACTTACAAGGGATGTGAAGGACCTCTTCAAGGAGAAATTCAAACCACTGCTCAAGGAAATAAAAGAGGATACAAACAAATGGAAGAACATTCCATGCTCATGGGTAGGAAGAGTCAATAGCGTGAAAATGGCCATACTGCCCAAGGTCATTTACAGATTCAATGCCATCCCCATCAAGCTACCAATGACTTTCTTCACAGAATTTGAAAAAACTACTTTAAAGTTCAGATGGAACCAAAAAAGAGCCCGCATCGCCAAGTCAATCCTAAGCCAAAAGAACAAAGCTGGAGGCGTCACACTACCTGACTTCAAACTATACTACAAGGCTACAGTAACCAAAACAGCATGGTACTGGTACGAAAACAGAGATATAGATCAATAGAACAGAACAGAGCCCTCAGAAATAACGCCACATATCTACAATTATCTGATCTTTGACAAACCTGAGAAAAACAAGCAATGGGGAAAGGATTCCCTATTTAATAAATGGTGCTGGGAAAACTGGTTATCCATATGTAGAAAGCTGAAACTGGATCCGTTCCTTGCACCTTATACAAAAATCAATTCAAGATGGATTAAAGACTTAAACGTTAGACCTAAAACCATAAACACCCTAGAAGAAAACCTAGGCATTACCATTCAGGACATAGGCATGGGCAAGGACTTCATGTCTAAAACACCAAAAGCAATGGCAACAAGAGCCAAAATTGACAAATGCGATCTAATTAAACTAAAGAGCTTCTGCACAGCAAAAGAAACTACCATCAGAGTGAACAGACAACCTACAAAATGGGAGAAAATTTTCGCAACCTACTCATCTGACAAAGGGCTAATATCCAGAATCTACAATGAACTCAAACAAATTTACAAGAAAAAAACAACCCCATCAAAAAGTGGGCGAAGGACATGAACAGACACTTCTCAAAAGAAGACATTTATGCAGCCAAAAAACACATGAAAAAATGCTCACTATCACTGGCCATCAGAGAAATGCAAATCAAAACCACAGTGAGATACCATCTCACACCAGTTAGAATGGTAATCATTAAAAAGTCAGGAAACAACAGGTGCAGGAGAGGATGTGGAGAAATAGGAACACTTTTACACTGTTGGTGGGACTGTAAACTAGTTCAACCATCGTGAAAGTCAGTGTGGCGATTCCTCAGGGATCTAGAACTAGAAATACCATTTGACCCAGCCATCCCATTACTGGGTATATACCCAAAGGACTACAAATCATGCTGCTATAAAGACACATGCACACGTATGTTTATTGCGGCATTATTCACAATAGCAAAGACTTGGAACCAACCCAAATGTCCAACAATGATATACCTGATTAAGAAAATGTGGCACATATACACCATGGAATACTACGCAGCCATAAAAAATGATGAGTTCATGTCCTTTGTGGGGACATGGATGAAATTGGAAATCATCATTCTCAGTAAACTATCGCAAGAACAAAAAACCAAACACCACATGTTCTCACTCATAGGTGGGAAGTGAACAATGAGAACACATGGACACAGGAAGGGGAACATCACACTCTGGGGACTGTTGTGGGGTGGGGGGAGGGGGAAGGGATAGCATTGGGAGATATGCCTAATGCTAGATGACGAGTTAGTGGGTGCAGCGCACCAGCATGGCACATGTATACATATGTAACTAACCTGCACATTGTGCACATGTACCCTAAAACTTAAAGTATACTAATAATAAATAAATTTAAAAAATTACAAAAGGATGGGGATTAGTTCTATATGAGAATATTTCAGAACACAATAGTAAAAAATATGGGAATCAGAAATTTCAGATGTTTGTGCTGGATTTCTATATTTCTTTTATTTGCCTTTCTTTGTCCTCTGCTTTATTCTCTTTTCTGCAAAAGGATTATTCAGATTTTAAATTGATTGCTCGAGGAATGCTGGATGCTCACCACTAATCTGACTTGCATGGGAGTGTGTACACCACCTGGGATATTGGCAGTAATATTATCCTCTCTCCTTTTGCATATGAGGAACAATATCACGGGGCGGATGGGATGTACATCCCCTGCACTGTTGAGAGTAATACCGCTTTTTTTCCTTTCTGGATAGTAAGAACAACATCACAGGAGGGCTGTACACCCCCTGCAATATTGCAAGTAATATTATCCTCCTCGCCGGTGGATATTAAAGACAATATCACAGGCAAGATGTACACCGCCTGTGCTATTGAAAGCAATATCATCCTCTCAGAACCTGGATATTGGGAACAACATCACGGAGGAGGGGTGTACACTTCCTGCCATGTTGGGAGTAATATTATCCTTTCTCCCCATGGATATTGAGAACAGTATCACAGAGGGGATGTTCCCCTCACCTATGAGGTTGGGAGTAATAGTATCCTCTCCCTACCTGAATATTAGAAATAATATCACGGGGGGTGTACCCCCTTTACAGTATTTGGAGTAATATCATTCTCTTTTCTTTTACAAATTAAAAACAATATCACGGTGGGGAGTACACACCCTGCAATATTGGGAGTAATATCATACTCTTCTCTCCTGGGTATTAGGAACAATACACAGAGGGGGTGTACAGCCCCTGTGATACTGGTAGTAATATTATAATCTTCCCTCCTGAATGTTAGGAACAATATCACGGGGGAGATGTACACCTCCTGCAATATTGGAAGTAATATCATGCTCTCCCCCCTGGATATTCACAACAATATCACAGGGGGGTTTAAACCACATTCGATATTGGAATTAGTATTATCCTCTTTTCCACTGGATATTAGAGACAGTATCACAGAGGGTGTGTACACCCCCTATAATATTGACACAAATATTATCATCTTTGCTCCTAGATACTGTTAACAATATCAAAAGGGGGGTGTATACCCCTGCATTAGAGGGAGTAATATCATTTTCTACCCGCTGGGTATTAGTAACAATATCACAGGGGATGTGTCCACTCCTCGTGATATTGGGAGTAATATCATCTTCTTCCGGTCGGGATACCAGGAAAAATATCTCAAAGGGGTATACAACCCCTGCGATATTGGGAGTAATATCATCCTCTCATTCTCTAGATATTAGAAGCAATATAACAGGGAGTGTACACCCCTGCGATACTGGGAGTAATATCATCTTCTTTCCCCTGGATATTAGGAAGAGTATCACACGGAGGGTGTACACCCCCTGCGATTTTGAGGGAATATCATCGTCTCCCCTCATAATTATTGGGAACAATATCATGGGGGAATGTTCACCTCCTGCCATATTGGGAGTAACATCATCTTCTCCCCACCTGGATATTAAAAACAGTATCGGGGGACACACCCTGCGATATTGAGAGTCATATCATCCTCTCTTGCCCTGAATATTAGGAATAATATCACTAGGGTGGTGTACATCCCTTGCAATATTGGGAGTAATAACATCCTCTCCTCCACTGGATATTAGGAAAAATATCACAGCGAGGATGTACACCCCCTGCGATATTGAGAGTAATATCATCCTCTCCCCCCTTAGATATTAAGAAGAATATCACAAGGGAAAAGTACACCTCCTGCGAAACTGGGTGTAATATTATCCCCTCCAACCCTGGGTATTAAACACTATCAGAGGAAGCATGTACATTCTCTGCAATATTGGGAGTAATATAATTTTCTCTCCATTAAATATTAGGAAAAATATCAAAAAAGTGTACACCCCTTGCTATATTGGGAGTAATGTCATCCTTTCCCTTCTGGGTAAGAGGAACAATACCACAGGGGATGTGAACACTTCCTGCAATACTGGGAGGAATATCAAGCTCTCCCTCCTTGGATATTAGGAACAGTCTCACAGGGGGTTTTACACCCTCTGTGATACTGGAGGTAATATCCTCTCCCCACCTGGATATTAAAAACAATATCACAGAAGGGGTGGACACCCCCTTTGATATTGGGTGTAATATCATCCTCTCCCCCCTGGATATTAAAAACAATATTACAAGAGGTTGTACATCCCCTGCATTCTTGGGAGTAATATCATTCTCTCCCCCCACTGAATATTAGGAACAAAATCACGGGAGTGGTATACACCTCCTGCGATATTGGGAGTAATATCTTCATCTCCCCACCTAGATATCAGGAACAATATAACGGGGGGGTGTACAACCTCTGCGATACTGAGAGTAATATCATCCTCTCCCCCTCTGATTATTAAGAACAATATCACAGTGAGGTGTACACCACTTGTAATATTGGAAGTAATATCATCCTCTCCCCTGTGGATATTAGAAACAATATCACAGGGGTGATGTACACACCCTGCAATATTGACAGTAATATCATCCTCTTTCTTCTTGGATATTAGGAACAATCTCACAAAGGGTGTGTACACCCCCTGCAATAGTAGGAGTAATATTCTCCTCTGTCCTTTTGGATATTCGGAACAATATCACTGGGGTGTGTACACCCTCTGTGACATTGAGAGTCATATCATTTTCTCCCCCCTATATATTAGGAACAATATCACAAAGGGGTGTACACCTGCTGCGATACTGGGAGTAATGTCATCTTTTGTCTTCTGGATATTAGGAAGAATACCACAAGAGATATGTACACCCCTGCAATATTGAGAGTAACAGCAACCTCTCCACCCCTGGATATTAGGAAAAATATCACAGGGGTGGTGTACACCCCTTGCGATGCTGGGAGTAATGTTATCCTCTCCTCCCCTGGATATTAAAAACAATATCACAGGGGGGCCGTACACCCCCTTTGATATTGACAGTCATATTATCCTTTCCCTCTCTGGATATCGGAAACAATATCGCACGGTGAATATACATTTTATGCGATATTGGGAGTAATATCATTCTCTTTACCCCTGGATATTAGAAACAATATCACAGGGGTTTGTACACCCCCTGCGATATTTGTACTAATAGTATCCTCTTGTTTCCTGGATATTAAAACCAATATCACAAGGTGGGTTTACACCCCCTTTGACATTGGTAGAAAGATTATGCTCTCTTCCCTTGGATATTAGAAACAGTATCACAGAAGGGGTGTACACTCCCTGCGATATTGGAAGTAATGTCATCCTCTCTTCCCTGGATATTAGGAACAATATCACAGGAAGTATGTACACCGCTTGTGATATTGGGAGGAATATCATTCTCTCCCACCCTAAATATTAGGAACAATATCACAAGGGGTGGTTCACTCCCTGTAATATTGGGCGCAATATCACCCTCTCTTTCTCTCGCCGAACATTTGGAAAAATATCACAAGGGGTGGTTCGCCCCCTGTAATATTGGGCGCAATATCATCCTCTCTTTCTCTCTCCGAACATTTGGAAAAATATCACAAGGGAGGTGTACACCCCTGGTGATGTTGGGTGTAATATTATCCTCTCTTTCTTTGGATATTAGAAGCAATGTGACAGAAGGTGTGTACACCCCCTGAGATATTGGGAGTAATGTTATCCTGTCTCCACTGGATATTAGAAATATTGTCACCTGGGGGGTGTAAACCCCCTGTGATATTGGGCATAATATTATTATTTTCAACCCTGGATATTACGAACATTATCACAGAAGAGGTGTACATCCCTGCGATATTGAGAGTATTATTATCCTCTCCCTTTTTGGATATTAGCAACAGTGTTACAGAGGGGTGTACACCGTCTGTGATATGTGGAGTAATATCCTCTCCCCATTTGGATATTCAGGAAATATAAGGTGGGGGTGTACACCCCCTGCGATATTGAGAGTGATGTCCTTTTCTCCCCCTTGTGATATTAGTAACAATATTATAGGGGAAGTGTACACCGCCTGAGATATTCAGGGTAATATCGTCTTGTTTCCTTCTGGGTATTAGGAACAATATCACAGGGTGGGTGTACACCCCCTGAGACATTGGGAGTAATATTTTCTTCTTCCCTGTATATTAGTAAATATATCACAGTGGTGGTGTACACCTCCTGTGATATTAGGAGTAATATCGTCTCCCCCCATGAATATTTGGAACAATATCACAGGAGGGTTGTACACTTTCTGCGATATTGGGAGTAACATCTTTCTATTTTTCCCAGGATCTTAGGAACACTATCAAAAAGAGGGTGTATACTCCCTGCAATATTGGGAGTGATATCATCTACTCCCCCTTTGAATATTAGGAACAGTATCACAGAGGGGATATACACATCCTGTGATATTGGGAATAATATTATCCTCTCTCCTTTAGGATATTAGGAACAATATCACAGAAGGGGTGTATACCCTCTGCGACACTGGAAGTAATAACATCCTCTCCGCCTCTGGATATTAGAAACAATATCGCAGGGGGGTGTACACACCCTGCGATATTGGGAGAAACATCATCCCCTCCATAACTGGATATTAGGAACAATATCACAAGGAGGGCATACACCTGCTGCGATATTGAGGGTGATATCATCCTTCCCCACCCTGGATATTAGGAACGATATCACAAGGGGAATGTACACGCGCTGCGATATTGGGAGTAATAGCATTCTCTCCCTTTCTGAATATAAGGTGCAATATCACAGGGAGGGTGTACTCTTCCTGCGATTTTGGGAGTATTTTCCCATGGATATTCTGGTGTACACCCCCCTGTGATATTGTTTGTAATATTTAGGAGGGAGTTGATATTACTCCCAACATCGTAAACACCCTGTGTGTGCATCCTCTGTGATATCGTTTGTAATACCCAGGGTGGTAGAGGATGATATTACTCCCAATATCACAGGGTGCGTATGCCACCCTGTGATATTGTTTGTAATATCTAGAAGAGGAGAGGGTGATATTACTCCCAATATTGCAAAGAGTGTACACCTTCCTGTGATATTGTTCATAATATTCAGAGGGGGAGAGGATGGTATTACTTCCAATATCGCAAGGAGTGTACACTCCACTGTGATATTGTTTATAATTTTCGGGGGGGAGCATAAAATTATTCCCAATATCCAAGAGGTTGTGCATCCCCCTGTGATATTGTTTGTAATATCCACTGGGGGAAAAAATGACATTACTCCCAATGTCATCGCAAAGATTGTACAGGCTCCGTGATATTGTTCACAATATCCAGGGTGAAAGAGGATGATATTAGTCTTAATATTGCAGGGGGTGTACACCCCTATGTAATACTGGTCATGATATCCAGGTGTGAGAGTATGTTATTACTCTTAATATCGCAGGGGGTTGTACACCTCCTTGTGATATTTTTCGTAATATCAAAGCAGGGAAAGGATGATATTACTCCCAATTTCGCAGGGGGTGTACACCAACCTGTGATATTTTTGCTATTATCTGGAGAGGAGAGTGTGATATTACTCCCAGTATCTCAGGGGGTGAACACTTTTCTGTTCTATTGTTCGTAGTATTCAGGTGGAAAGAAATGATATTAACCTCAATATCACAGCGGGTGTACACCCTCCTGTAATATTGTTCATAATATTTGGGGGGGTGAGGATGATATTACTCCCTATATCGCAGGGGTGTACACCTTCCTGTGATATTGTTTGTAATATCTAGAGAGGAAGAGGATGATATTACTCCCAATATTGCAGAAGGTGTACACCCCTCTGTCATATTGTTTGTAATATCCAGGTGAGGAGAAGATGATATTACTCTTTATGTCCCAGGAAGTGTAGAATCCCCTGTGATATTATTCATAATATCCAAAAGAAGAGCAGATGATATTACTTCCAATATCGCAAGCGGTATACACCCTTCTGTGATATTGTATGTCATATTAAGGGAATGAGAAGATAATATTACTCTGAATATCGCAGGGGTGTACACCCCCGTGTGATATTGTTCATATCCTGTGGGAAAGAGGATGAAGTTACTCCCCATATTACGGGAGGTGTACAGTCCCCTGTGATATTGTTCTTAGTATTTGGGAGGGAGGATAATATTGCACTCCATATCACAAAGTGTGTACACCTCCCTGTGATATTTTTCATAATATACAGGGGGTAAATGATGATATTACTCCCCATATCGCAAGGGTGGACACCTTCCCTGTGATAATGCTCATAATATCCATGGGAGAGAGGATAATATTACTCCCCCATATCCCAGGTGTGTACACCCCTCTGTGATATTGTTTGTAATATCCAGCTGTTGAGGGGATAACATTACTCCCCATATCGCAGAGAGTGCATGCCCCCAGTGATATTGTTCATAATATCCAGGGAGGGATATGATGATATTACTTCTTATATCACAGGGGTACACATTCCCCTGTGATATTGTTCGTCATATCAAGAAGAGAGAGGATGATATTACTCCCCATATCTCAAAGGGTGTACACCTTCCTGTAATATTACTCATAATATCTAGGGGAGGAGAGGATGATATTCCTCCCCATATCGCATGGAGTGTACATTTCCCCCTGTGATATTGTTCGTAATATTCAAGGGGAAAGTGGATGATATTACTTCCCTGTGATATTGCTTGTAATATCCAAAAAGAGAGGGTGATATTCCTCCTAGTATCGCAGAGGATGTACACCCTTCTGTGATAATTTTTGTAATATCCGGGGGGTGGGGAGAGGATATTACTCCAAATATCGCAGGGGGTGTATACTCTCCTGTGAAATTATTCGTCATATCTAAAAAGGAAGACGATAATATTACTCCCAATATCTAAGGGGGTATACACCCCCCTGAGAAATTGTTTCTAATATTCAGGGGAAAGAGGATAATATTACTCCCAATATCTCAGGGGGTGTAAAACACCCTGTGATACCTGTTCGTAATATCCAGGAGGGGGGAGAGGATGATACTACTCCTCATATCACAGTGGGTGTATACCCTCCTGAGATATTGTTTGTAATATATGGGTTTGGGAAAGGATGATATTGCTTCCTATATCACAGAAAGTGTACACCCCTCTGTGATTTTGCTCTTAATATCCAGAGCGGAGAAAGGATAATATTACTCCCTATATCACAGGGGGTGTACTCCCCTTTCTGATATTGCTTGTAATATCCAGGGGTGGAGAAAATGATATTACTCCCCATATTGCAGGAGGTGTACACCCTCCAGTAATATTGTTTATACTATTCAATTAGGGAGAGGATGATATTACTCCCCATATCACAGGAGGTGTACACCCACCTATGATATTGTTCCTAATTTCCAGGGTGCGAGAGGATAATATTACTTCCCATATTGCAGGGCGTGTAACAACCCCTGAGATATTGTTTGTAATATTTAGGGGAGAAGAAGATGACATTACTCCCCATATCCCAGGGGGCGCACACACTCATGTGATATTGTTTGTAATATCCAGGGAGGGAGAAGAGGATACTACTCCCCATACCGCAAGAGGTGTACACACCCCTGTGATATTGTTTGTAATATCTAGGAGGGGAGAGGATGACATTACTTTCCATATCGCAGGGGGAGTACGCCATTTGGTGATGTTGTTCATAATATTCAGGGAAAGAGACGATGATATTTCTCCCTATACTACAGAGGGTATACACCCCCTTGTGATATTGTTCGTAATAGCCAGAAAAGGAGAGAAGAATATTACTCTCCATTTCGCAGGGAGTGTACATTCCCTTGTGATATTGTTTTTAATATCCATGGGGGGAGAGGATATTACCTCCCTGTGATGTTGTTAGTAATATGCAGAAGAGAGGATGATATCACTCCCCATATCACAGGGGGCGTACACCTTCCTGTGATATTTTTTGTAATATCTAGGGAGGGAGAGGATAATATTATTCCAAATATTGCAGGAGGGGTACACGCTCCTGTGATATTGTTTGCAATATCCAGGGGGAGAGAGGATGATAAAAATCACAATATCATAAAACCCTGTGTGTACACCTGCTTGTAATATTGTTCTTAATATCCAGGAAGGGAGAGGATGATATTACTCCCAATATCGCAGGGGGTGTTCACAACCTTGTGATACTGTTAGTAATATCGAGGGTGGAAGCCTATGGTACTAATTCCATTATCACAGGGGTTGAACACTTTTCTGTGGTATTGTTCGTAATATCCCGGGGGGGAGGGGATAATATTACTCCCAATATCGCAGGGGGTGTACAGTATCCTGTGATATTGTTCGTTATATCAATGTGGGGAACGATATTACTCCCAATATCGTATGGGGTGTACACCCCCCCGTGATATTGTTACTAATATACAGGGCCAAAATGATGATATTACTACCAATATTGCAGTGTACAACCCCCCCCCCCCCCGGCTTGTGATATTATTCCTAATATCGTGGAGGGGAGAGCATGATATTACTCCCAACATAGCAGGGGATGTACAACCCGCTGTGATATTGTTTCTAATATCTCAGGCGGGGGGGTGGGCAGAAGATTGTATTAATCCCAATATTACAGGGATGCCCACTTACCCTATGATATTGTTCTTAATATTTAGAAAGAATGAGGATGATATTACTCCCAACATTGCAGGGGGTGTATTTTCCCCTGTAATATTATTTTTAATATCCGGGGGGGAGAAAATGATATTACTCCCAATATCGCAGGTTGTGTACACCCCTCTCCCCTGTGATAATGTTTTTAATATCTAAAGCGAGAGAAGATGATGTTAGTCCCAATAGCGCAGGGGGTGTACACTGCCATTGTGATATTGTTTCTAATATCTGGGGGTGGGAGAGAGAATGATATTACTTTCAATATCGCAAGATGGGTAAACTCCCTCTGTGATATTGTACCTTATATTCAAAAATGGAGAGGATAATATTAATCTCAATATCGCAGCAGATGTACACCCCCCTTTGATATTGTTCCTAATATCCAAGGTGGGAAAGATGATATTACTCCCAATATCGCACAAGGTGTACACCTCCTCTAATGATACTGTTCCTAATATCCAGTTGGGGAGAGAATGATATTTCTCTCAATATCGCAGGGGTTTTACACCCCTCCTGTCATATCGTTTGTAATATCCAGGAGAGTTGAGGATGATGTTACCGCAATATTGCAGGGGTTGTACACCCCCTTTTTGATATTGTTTTTAATACCAAGTGGCAAAGAAGAGGATATTACTCCCAACGTCGTAGGGGGTTACAACTTTTCTGTCATACTGTTTCTAGTATCCAGGGGCAGAGAGGATGATATTATTTCTAATATCGCAGTGGGTGTACACCGCCCCGTGATATTGTTCCTAATAATCAGAAAGGGAGATGATATTACTCCCAATATCGCAGGGAGTGTACACCCCCTCTGTGATATTGTTCCTAATATCAAGAAAGGGAGAGGATGATATTACTCCCAATATTACTGGAAATGGACACCCGCCCTGTGATACTGTCCCTAATATCCAGAGCGGGGGTGGAGGGAAGAATAGTATTACTTCCAATATCGCATAGTGTGTACACCCCCCCATAATGTCGTTTCTAATATTTAGAGGGGGAGAAGGTGATGTTACTCCAAGTATTGCAGGGATGTACACCCTTCCTGTGATATTGTTCCTAATACCCTGGAAGAATGAGGATGATATTACTCCAAATATCAAATGGGGGGTACACCCCCCTGTCATATTGTGCCTAATATCCAGGAAAGGGGAAGATGATATAACTTTCAATATCATGGGGCTATACACCCACCTTTTTATATTGTATTTAATACCCAGGAGGGAGAGGATCATATTACTTTCAACATCGCAGAGGGAGTACACCCCCTGTCCCGTGATATTCTTACTAATATTTATGGGAAAATAAGATGATATTATTTTCAATATCCATGGGATGTACACATTCTTGTGATATGGTTTCTAATATCCACCATGGGAGAGGATTATATTACTCTTAATATCGCAAGGGGGGTACACCCTTTCTGTGATATTGTTCCAAATATCCAAGGGAAGAGAAGATAATATTACTTTCAACAATGCAGATAATGTACAACCCCCTGTGATACTGTTTTTAATATTTATGGGGGAAAGTATAATATTACTCTTAAAATTGCAGGGGATGTACACACATCCCTCCCGTGATACTGTACCCTGTATCCAAATTGGAAGAGGATAATATTACTCCCAATATCGCAGGGAGTGTACACCCACATGTGATATTGTTTTTAATATCCATGAGGGAAGAACAATATTACTCCCAATATCTTAGAGGGTGTACACCCCCCTTTGATATTCTTCCTTATATCCAGGTGGAGAGAGGATGATATAACTTTCAATATCACAGGGGGTGTACACATCCCTGTGTTATTGTTTCTAATATCCAGAAGGGGAGAGGATGATATTGCTCACAATATCACAGTAAGTGTACACACCCCTGTGATATTGTTTCTCATATCCAGTGGGGGAGAGGATGATATTAATCCCAATATTGCATGGCATTTACACAACCCCCTGCAATATTGGGATTAATATTATCCTTTCTCTCCCTGGATGTTAGGAACAATATCACGGGGAAGGGTGTACACCCCATGCGATATTGGGAGTAATATCATCCCCTTTTCCTCTGGATATTAGAAACAATATTACAGGGAAAGTGTACACACCCTGCGATGTTAAGAGTAATAGTATCCTCTTCTTCCCTGGATACTAGAAACAATATCACAGGGGGGTGTACACCAAATGCGATCTTAGGAGAAATACTACCCTCCACCTTCTGGATATTATAACCAATATCACAGAGAGGTGTGTAGACCACCTGAGATATTGGGAATGATATTAGCCTCTCCCCTTCTGCATATGAGGAACAATATCACGGAGGGGTTGTACTTCCCCTGCGCTATTGAGAGTAATATCATTTTCTTCCTTTCTTGATAGTAAGAACAATATCACAGGAGGGCTGTACACCTCCTGCGATATTGCAAGTAATATTATCCTCTTCGTCCATGGATATTAAAAACAATATCACAGGCAAAGTGTACACCCCCTGCTATATTGAAAATAATATCATCCTCTTCAAACCTGGATGTTGGGAAAAATATCACGGGGGGGTGTACACTCCCTGCGATATTGGGAGTAATATCATCCTTTCTCCCTGTGGATATTGAGAACAATATCACAGAGGTGGTGTTCCCCCTACCTGCGATATTGGGAGTAATGTTATCCTCTCCCCACCTGAATATTACAAATAATATCACAGGGGGGATGTACATCCTTTAAATATTGGGAGTAATATCATTCTCTTTTCTTCTGGATATTAAAAACAATATCACGAGGGGGACACCCCCTGCAGTATTTGGAGTAATATCATACTCTCCCCTCCTGGATATTAGGAACAATATCCCAGAGAGGGTGTATACCTCCTGCAATATTGGAAGTAATATCATCCTCTTCCCCCAGGATATTCACAATAATATCACCTGGGGGGTGTTCACCCCCTTCGATATTGGGATTAATATAATCCTTTTTTTCCGCTGGATATTAGAAAAAATATCACCTGGGATGTGTACACCCCCTACAATATTGACATTAGTATTATCGTCTTTCCTCCTGGATATTATTAACAATATCAAAAGGGGGGTGTACACCCCCTGCAATAGAGGGAGTAATATCATCTTCTACCCCCTGGATATTAGTAACAATATCACAGGGGATATGTTTGCTCCGCGTGATATTGGGAGTAATACCATCTTCTCCCAGTCTGGGTATTAGGAAAAATATTTCAAGGTTATGTACACCCCCTGGGATATTGGGAGTAATATCATCCTCTCATTCTCTAGATATTGGGAGCAATATAACAGGGAGTGTACACCTCCTGCGAT
Source organism: Gorilla gorilla gorilla (assembly GCF_029281585.2). Classification (NCBI taxonomy): domain Eukaryota; kingdom Metazoa; phylum Chordata; class Mammalia; order Primates; family Hominidae; genus Gorilla; species Gorilla gorilla. Next base: position 127,653,643 of record NC_073229.2, on the reverse strand, counting down.
ATGGAGAGTGATATCTTCTTCTCCCCATCTGGATATTAGGAACAATATTACGATGCGGGTACAACCTCTGCGATATTGAGAGTAATATCATCCTCTCCCCATCTGATCGTTAAGAACAATATCACAGTGGGGTGTACACGCCTTGCAATATTGGAACTAATATCAACCTCTCCCCCATGGATATTAGAAACTATATCAAAGGGTGGATGTACACACCCTGCAATGTTGACAGTAATATTATCCCCTCTCTTCTTGGATATTAGGAGTAATATCCTCCTCTTTCCTTTTGGATATTAGGAACAATATCATGGGAGATCATACACCCTCTGTGATAGTGATATTTTCTCCCCGCTATACATTAGGAACAATATCACAAAGGGGGTGTGCACCTGCTGCGATATGGGGAGTAATGTCATCTTTTTTCTTCTGGATATTAGGAAGAATACCACAAAGGATGTGTACACCCCTGCAATATTGAAAGTAATATCAATCTCCCCCCACCCCCAGATATTAGGAAAAATATCACAGGGCTGGTGTACACCCCTTGTGATACTGGGATAATATTATTCTCTCCTCATGTGGATATTAAAAACAATATCACACGGAGGGTGTGCAATCCCTTCAATATTAGAGTCATATTGTCCTCTCCCACTCTGGATATCAGAAACAATATCGCAGGGTGAATGTACATTTTCTGCGATATTGGGAGTAACATCATTCTCTTTTCCCCTGGATATTAGGAACAATATCACAGGGGGTTGTACACCTCCTGCGATATTTATACTAATAGTATCCTCTTCTTTCCTGGATGCTCAGCTTCAATCTAATAACACTTAAAATTTTACCTCTTTTAGAAAAATATTTCCTAAATGCTTCAACTAAGGGATATTATTTTTCTCATTCCACAACAAAATAGTGTTTCTACAATATCCTATATGTCTCTTCCTTTGACATAAATTTTGCATAATTAATTGTATTTAGTTTTTAAATTAAAATTAGCATATCTGTTATTTAGTCCAGCCTTAGGTAAAGGAAAGAGAGGCCTAAACTGGGCTTGTCAAATATTTTTCCTACATTATGGCAAGTCCCTAGAGCCTCTAGAATGTTACTATAAAGGATTATAGAGCTAAGTCTAGATTCAGCAGGGAAGAGTATAAGAATTGATTAACGATGTCCACCCTAAATGCACAAGTAAACAGTGGTAGCAAGTATAGGGTATATCCAGTATGTGCTTTAAACTTTGGTTTATTAAAACAAGTAATTTTACATCCGAAAACATTTTAAAAGAAGTTCAATTAGCGAGCATGTTGGTGTGTGCTTGTAATCCCAGCTACTGGGGAGGCTGAGACATGAGAATCTCCTGAGCTCAGAAGGTTAAGGCTGCAGTGAGCCGTCATTGTGCCAGTGCATTCCAGCCCCGCCTGAGTGACAGAACAAGACTCTGTCTGAAAAAAAAAAAAAAACCAAACATTTTTAAAAACCTTATGATAAACTAAAAGCTTTAGATTTTGAAATACTCAACATATATAGATGATTTATTTTAATCAAAAATATTAATAATATTTTTCTATATCTTTTAAGCATTCATTGAACAAAATGTAATACATCAAAATAATCTCTGTTTAATGAAATTTGTCAAGGTAACATGATCAAGGCTGTTTTTTTACATGAGTTTGCATATTAATTTTCACTCTTGCAGTTTATATTGTAATGGTTGCTTCTATAGCTTATTTGTTTCATGGCCATCTGCTTAGTTCTGCTATGTTGCACCTAAAGACCGAGAGTCATTGTGATAAATCATCTATAGTCTTCTGAAGTGGAGATCTGAGAAAGAAACCAAAGATTAAGAACACAAATGTCTAATTGTTGCTTTGGGTGATGTTATATTAACTTTTTCTTTCTTTAATTTACTTTGTAAGAGAAAATCCGATGATTTTAAATTGCCACATTCCCTTCCAATGTGAAACTCTTTTTATTGTGATTAGACTTTTACATTAAGTGTTAATGCTTTTTACTAAGAAGCGGGTTAATTGTACCATCTATTTTCAATTAGCCCTAATAGAGTGCATGTATAGCTGTAGAGTCTATTGTGCATGTCCTTATAGAAGTGAGGAAATGAAGTAAAAGCTATGATTTTGATGTGCTGATAAATTATATTCCATATTATTTTAGATTAACAGAATGAATGAGTAATGTTCCATGTAGACATGAACTGTGACAGCATTTTTGGCTCTTAATAAATCTGAATACTGGCTGATAGCCAATCCTTTTTTATAGAAAATTAAATCTAGATTATCCTATTACCTTTAGTCACTGATTTCTAAAAGCTGAAATATAGTCATTATTGACGTTTCATCACTAACCATGCATTTTAAAATATTTAGATTCTTTGTTAACTTATAAGAACATGTGTGCCAAAGCTTAAGGGGAGGTATTGAATTAAATATATTGTTCTTCATTTAGTGAAAAATGAAATGTAAACTTTTTAGTTTTGGAATTGTGAAAAATATATATATATGTATATGTATTTAAATATATATGTAGATCTACATGAAAACTTTCTGAAAAACAATGAAAAGGCTATTTAATGGTTGATACGAATTACAAAAGTAACTGAAAACAAATTATGCTTTTAAAAGGTCAAATATTTTCCTTGCCATATTTCATAGATAGTTTTAATTCAGGAACACCAATGTATCGAAAACATATCAAATAGTAGTATTGGAATAGGTGATTACAGTTAACTGACAATTCTTAAGTGTTGAAGTCTTGTTCTGTTATCTACATATCTGCTGGACTTTTAGTTGCCAGGCGTTGGGGTCAGGGATGGGTAAGTAGGGAGAGCACACAGGATTTTTAGAGCAGTGTAACTATTCTGTATGATACTGTAATGTGGATGCATGACACTACATATTTGTCCAAAGACACCGAATGTGTAATACCAAGAGTGACTCCTAATGTCAACTTGGATTTGTATTGCCTCATCAATTATAACAAGTGTACCATTCTGGTGGGAGATGATGGCAATGAGTGAGGGTCTGCATGTGTGGGGGCAGGTAACATAAGAGAAATTGCAGTGCTTTCTGCTGAATTTTGCTATAAACCTAAACATGCTTTAAAAAATAAATTCTGTTTAAAAAGAAGCAGAGAAAAAAATTAAATGATCTCATAAATGTTAAAAATTTAAAAACTATAAGATTCCTGGAGAATAAAGGTATTACATTGTTCCATATAAATTTTAGAAACATTTTTAAAGTAGCTATCTCTTCAACATTTCTAATTGAGTTAATAAATTAACTAAACATTTCAATACCAAGGAGAGTTCTTTAGATTCATTTAATCTAAAATTATCAAAATAGATTTAATTATGTAATCCATTTTTAGGGAATATCTGTTAACATTTTATTGAGCTGATATTCCTCAAAATAAGGAATACAAATAAATTTATAGACTCAAGAAAAGCAACAGAGAAATGATAGAGTAAATAATAAATCAAGTCAAATTGTATATTATCCTTTGAACATAACAAAATCAGGTGGAAGTTGTTTTAGGTCAGTAAAGGCAGTCAAAAATTAGAAAACTACTGATGTATTCATTTATGCAAAAGAGAAATACATGATAATTTTGACACCTTAAATGTCATTTGATAAAAACAAATATCATTTCTGTATAAAAATTTACCTTAATGATAGAATGAAAGTAAACGTCCTTAACAGTAAGAAAAGTATTACAATACTTAAGAAAATATCAGTTCTAATAATTAAACATAAAAAATGCTTAAAGATGATTTGAAGGATTGAAAATGAAATTATGTTTTTAAACTATGATGACTATAAGAATTACTTATGAAACTTTTAAGGAGTGGAAATGTTTGTCCAAACCTGAGAATTTTGATCTTGAAAGTTTGATGTGTGTCTACATTATTTGTTTAAATGATAATAATATAATAACAATAATAATATTTATTGAGTAATTTCTCTGTCTCAACTGTTCTGCAGTTTTTGATGTAAATTCTTTAAACTTTATAAAATCTGTATAAAAAAGAGCTATTATTATTTTCATCTTACAGATGGGGAAACTAAAGTGCACAGAGGCTAACTAAATAGCCTGTAATCTTTATGAGACAAACAATGGGACGCAATTCATCAGCTGAATTTGGATCTGCTTTTTTTTGTAATTAATCAAAATCTCAGGCACTAGCCTCATTGGAGCTATATTTGAAAAACATTCTTCTAATCGTTTGACATTAAGACAACACCTATAATTAGTATATATCTTATAGTTGATACTGCTATGTCAATTTCCCCAGGTTTCCATTTACTCTTGCTATAGCAGATTCAAGACACATTTTATTCAAGGAAAGGTTCCTTGAATTAGAGTTTTAAATTTAGGCTCAATCAATTTGCTTTCCTTCTTCCATATTTTTAATTACAAATTTGTATATTGGAGTTTGCCAGTCTTTTCTATCAACATTTTGTTTTCAGAATCCTTTAGTCTTGAAAGTGTTGAGAAACACAGAGCTTTTGTTTATGTTCATCTAATCTATGAATATTGATCAATTTAGAAATTAAAGCTAAGAAATTTGTAAAACACAATAATACTCAAAACACCTCACATTAGCCATCAGAGCAATGAAGTCACCACAGGACATATAGTCTCTGGAAGTTATCTGCATCCATCTGAGAATGAGAATTAAAAAGGCAAATGATGTTTTAGTATTAATATGAAAATAATTTTGTCCTCCTAGACCACCTGAGACAGTCTAGAGGACCTGAGGCATCTCAGACCACATTGTGAGAAGTTGCCATGTTGTTTAACTTCCATTATAATCTTTCAAATATCTTTTTAATATCTATCTCCATTTTTTGCTTTTATTATTTAATTCTCTATGTCCCTTTCCAAGCTTCAAATCATATATATATATATTATTTATTTTTGATTGAATACCTGGTAGCTTAGCCTTCATTTCTGAGGTTTAAAATTTTTATTTTATTTTTCAATTTTTCTTAGCCACATCAGTTTCCTGTTTCCCTATTCTTGCTGAGAGTCCATTTTATTTCTGAGATTTCTGATTCTCATGTTCTTTCACATCTGCAATGCTTTTGCTTTTAATTCAAATTGCAAGGATATGTTAAAGTTTTCTTTTGCTTCTAAGATAGATCTTCTTGGTCCTCATCTTTTTTCTTCTATTCATCTTTTGTAAAATTTAGTGCTTTTATTTTTCTTGTTGATTTTAATTATGCTAGCTTTTCCCGAAATAACTGTGCACATTATCAACAGAAAGTACCAGGGGTTTGGGTGACTTGTCAACTTTCTTAATTTAATGATACTGTTTTCAGTCTGCCTCTCTTATTTTTGTACTGCTGTTTTCATTAGTTACATTTTTCTTCTTACCACTATTTTCTTGATCCAAGGGATACCTCTTCTTTACAAGGTAATCTCTCTCTCACTCAAAAGTGGCCGTTTCTTAAGAATGCCACCTCTGGTTGTGTGTACTGTCCACTCTTGTCTTTTTAACCTCCTAATTGATGGTGCTTTGACACACTGGATCTCGACACACTCAGTTGTTACCACTCAGAGTTGGGGCCTCTCCTTCTTGAAGTAAACTCTGGTTGATGTTTTCTGGGCTCTCTTACCACCAGGATGCCTTCATTCTCATAGGTTTTCCAACTAACTCCAGCTAAACTTTCGCCGCATTACACTGTCAGCTCAGACACTGATTCCACTTATCTTGAATGTTTATTTTTCAATTTATCTACAGCATAGTTTATAGTACTCTTTTTTTTTGTTATTCTGTAGTTGTAGGTGATAGACATTTTTCCTTTCTGTTTTTTTAAATAGGGAGAGATGCATATCTAGGCATCTGCTGTTATCTTACACACTGGAAGCCTCCCACCAAATTTATAATTATTATGCTTTCCATATATGGATGTTCTACATGGTTACTTGTCAAATATGCTTGTTCATTTTTATGATCTCTTATTCTTTGCTTATATTTTCTGGTCTATCCTTTATTACTTTAATCAAAATATTGATTCTTCATTTTGTACTTTATAAACCCAGTATCTGTGATGTTTGTGAGTCTCCTTCAGATTTATGTTGTTTTGTTGGCTCTTATTCATGGTTTTTAGGGTTTTTGTTCCTTTGGTATATTTCTGTATTTTGAGATCTTTAATTCTGAGCTCATCTTTCTTGGATTTTTTTTGTAGTAATTATTAGAGACCTGAGTTAAAATTTTGTTTCTTTAGTTGATGAAGCACCATGAATACAGGACCATTTCAAGATAAATTTTCTACTTGTATTTTTGGGTCCACAGTGGAAATGTGAGTCAATCTGAAATCCATATGAGAAGTAGTTTGTGGTTACAAAGTTCAGGGGAGACTATTATTATTGTTGTTGCTTTCTCCCTGCTACTTGGTATTAAGGCTATATAGACAAGCTACTCTTCTGACCTTTTCAGCATGGTGGTCTGATTTCTCATGAATACTTAAAGGGACTATGACGGCATTTGGAATTCCATACTTATGTACTTGGCAAATTGGATACATCCTTGACCTTATCTATCTCCTTTCTCTTCTGCCCAGTATAACTCTGAAAACAGTAACTAAGGGTTACAAAATTTCCACAAATACTACCTATTGCATTATTAGTTTCCTACTAGGTTTCCTGTAGTTATTTTTATTTGGCTTCAATTTTTTTCTTTGCCAAATAAACAATGCATGTATTTTTTTTTTCTATATATTCTTATCCAGTCTTTCTTAGTTGTTTCCATTGGGAGCAGGATTCTCTCATTTCTTCTTGTTCATGATAGTAACCTGCTTTATATTGTGACTGATCACAACAAATATGATAGCCAAGTGAGTGGAAATATCAAATAGTATCTACCGTTTTCCCATAAATAATATAAAAATAATATATTCTATATTATCTCACCCCAAATCCTTGGAATATTTGATTCCATATGAAATTCCTCTGTGCTATGCCTGTATAAAAATTAAATAACATAACTAGAATATATTTAGGACAGTAGGTGAGAAGAAAATAATGCTAAATGAAGCAATTATTTGTTAGTCTTTTGCTCATCCAACCAAATTTACTTTCTATGAAATAAGAATGTACCCAAAATGAGGCTCATAAGATTTCTGAAATTCTTCAAATGTATTTTATTAATATTTGTCTTACAGTTTTATTATACATAAAAGTATGACCCAAACTGAAAGCAATTATAATTCTTAAATTCTAATTTGTATACAAATTTGCTTATTAAAGAAAATTAACTGAACTAGAAACTAGGAAACCTTCTTTTAGTCTTGGCTGTTCCATTAACTGTCCTGTTCTTCTACATAATCTATTTGAGTATTCAAGTCATGATCTTTTTATCCATAAAATAAAGAGAATATGGTTAAATATTCAGTAAATTTCTTTACATATTTTAAAACCTTTTTGTAGCTGAACTCCAAAGCAGCTAGCTCTTTTTATGAAATTAGCAATCTCTAGGATAGAGATTATTAAACTGCCACAGAATTGTTTGATTAAAATAATTCACTTATGAATTCTTCATTTAGTAACAGAATGCTTGAATTTCAGTTACTACCATCCATAATGAAGTATATTTTCCAACTTTTGTTGTAGCTAGATGTGGTCGTAAGACTAATTTCTGGCCAACAGTATAAACACAAATGTGACATATGCAATTTTGAATGTTGCATACATAAATAATATGTACCTGACACATATTTTTTGTTGACTTATAACTTTCAGAAAACAATGTACCAGCAGTACTGTAATTGAATAAATCACTTTATAAAAGCTGCAAGATATATATTAAGTAGAAGAAGTATTTACAAAATTGTGCAGTTATTTCTTTACATATGGTTTTATAATTTGCAAATTTGCTCTTCTCGTGTTAATTATTTTCTTTAACCCCAAATAACTATGTGCATTATTGTTTTATTGATACTTTACATAAAAGAATATAGAACTTTGATGGTGAAAATATTGAGCCAAGCTTAGCAGTTGCTGGATAAAATATGTACTTTTTAAAAATTTAATTATCAGAAAGAAAAACTGAATATAATCTTAATATTTAGGGGCATAAAAGACTTTGAAGCCCTTATGATCTTTCACCTAAAATAATAAAGTTACCTTTTAAATTGTATATTTTTCTCTAACAGTTTTCTTTCTCTTTTTATAATAGCACATGTCATTTAACTAATGAAACTTATAAATTGACATTAGTTATATTAAAATTTATTACTTTAAAATGAAGCAATGTTAAGTCTGTTATGTGGTCAGTTGAAGAACCAAGAACCTGTGATTTTATGATTATGGTAATTTCTTTAATTAAAAAGAAAGAAGAAAATATTAAATATAGTAAAGGAAATACATAAAGTTAAATATTAAATAATTTATCCTCTTTGGATATAGTTTATAGATCCTCTCCTTGGTAATTTAATCATTTCCTTCTGTTTATTCCTATTCTTTTTTATCAAGACCTTTTTTTTCCTGGACATACTTTTTATTGTAGAATGAGTTTGAACATAGTCCCCTATAAAAGGGAATATTCTTCCTTCTTTATCTACCATCCTACTGCAACAATGACCACCACGTGCTCAGTCTTATTTCATCTATACTCTCCCCATCCACACAATATTTCAAAGCAAATTCCAGACACAATAGCATGTTATTGCTAAAATTCTCAGTAAATATCTTTTAAAATAAGCCTCTTCTTCAATGTATTCACAAGACCACAGTCACATCTAAAACTAACAATGCTAATTCTTTGTAATGTCTTATTTCCTCAACTAAATCATGCTTAAGGCAGTATTTCTCAGATACAAAGATGCATAAAAAATTGCAGACCTTATTAAAAATGCAGATTTTGATTAAATGATTCAAGGGTTGAATCTGAAATTTCCCAATTTGATTTTATTGCTTCTTATCACATTATGAATAATAAAGAACTGAAGTACTTTATTGTCTCCCGGAATACTCAGGTCCAAAGTTTTAAATAAAAACAAAGCATATTGACTTATGTTCCACTTTTATTCTTGCAACTATGTTACAAACATTTCTGAAATTTTTCATTTGAAACTTGTTATACTTACAGAAAATTTACAAGTACACAAAATAACTATACATCCTTCATGCATATTTCCTAATTGTAAATATTTTACCATAGCTGCCAAATCATTCCCCCCTCTCATTTTTTATCAATACATATTAATATTTTTCTGAAGTACTTAAAAAATCAGACACTGTCTATAATAACCCTTAAAATATTTCCATATTTGGTTCCTAAAACAAGGGCACTACTTGCATAACCAAGTACAATTATCAAAATAAGGAAATTAACATTGATAAAATACTGCCATTGTAAGAGACTTAATTCACTTTGGGTGTTAGAGTAAACCCAGGACCATGTGTTGCATTTAGGTAACATGCCTCTTTAGTCTCCTTCAACCTGGAACTGTTCCTCAATATTTCCTTGTTTTTCCTTCCATGACCGAGATACCCTGAAAGATTATGGGTTAATCACGTTGTAGAATAGTTTTTATATTGTGTTAGCAGATAATGAATTCTGGCAGTAATACCACAGAAGTTATACAGTCACCTCTCAGTCAGTGCAATATGTAATGAGGCCCACAATGTGCACTTGTCCCATTGCTCATATTATTTTTATCACTTGGTTAATATGTTGTCCATAAGATGTTCACACTTTAACTTTAGTAACATTTTATGGTAAGATATTTTGAGTTTATATAGATATGCTGTTTCTCACAAAACAAATATCAAATAATTTGGAACTTATTTTGAGTCTTGCCTGAATCCATTATTGTCATGATGATTGCCTGCTGGTGGTTCTTTAATTCAATCCTGTCTCTATTCATTTTATTATTCAATATTATTCTGGCAGGTGGAAACTTTTTCTTTCTTTCTTTTTTGGCTGTTTGTTTGTTTTTGTCAGTATGAACTCGAGATTCCTGTCTATTTAATGATTTTTAATCTTTAACTTTCATTATTTATTTTCGTGCTCAAAATTCCCCAGTTTTGGTCAGTTTCTATCCGATCTCAATCTTTCCCGTTATTCTTAGATAACTTTCTTCCTGTTTGCCGAAGATTTTTCAGTCTCAATTTACTCTGTTCTTGCTCCAGCACCACAACCAGCCATTTATTTCCAAGAAACTTGGGTTCTTATTGCTGAGGATTAAGTGTACGCTGTGCTACTAAAGTGCTGTTGATTATAGGTTCTCAACAAATATTAGTTGTATTAAAAGTGAAAAGATTATTTTATTATAACTGTTGATAAATATAGGTAAAATTTAATTTTATAAATATATTATTACACTCCTTTATTGATAACATATCTTCTTATATAAATAAAATTAGCATTTTTATTTAAAATTTATATTAAATAAAAATGTCAATAAATTCAATGAGCAGAAAATGAGGCATACCTTCTTTTTAATAAGAAAAGGAAACCAACTAAACATCTTTGGTAGAAAAAAAATTTTTTAGATAATTCTATTTGCAATTACAATAGATAAATCTATAATTTAAAAAATAGATTCTTACAAGTTTTTCATATGATTATGATAAAGAAATTTGTGTGTAAATGATGAACAGTTCAAGGATTGAGGCCAATTGTGTCACACTGGGTTAAATTTTTTTATAAGGAAGAAAAGCTATTGAAATTATCCCAAATGACAAACATACTGGTTTAAAAGAAACACGTGCTTTAATTTGTTAAGCTCTAACCTTTTCTGTATTAGAAAAATACTTTGACACAAACACTTTACAAATGTCAGCAGAAAATCCATACTCCATTTCTTCACATTGGTTTTGTGACATTGTGCTTGCTGATATTCGACAAGGGATAAGTTGGGATTGATTTCTTCTGCCACCGCTCTTTTCTGTTGTATTATGGGAAATTAAAGGCCTAGAATGAACTGATTCCCTCACAGCCTAAACCCATGAAAGGTAATCATATGTGCTCTCTGGATCTTAAAGGTCAATAGAAATTTTAGAAACAGCACATTATTTTAAAATAATTATGAAAATATTAAAGTCTGTGAAGGAGAGACATGTTTCTTCCATACTTTATTAAAATGATTTTACATTTGTTTTAAAAACTGATTTTGTATTTTGGGTAGGGGTTCTTAAACTTACTCTCAAGCTATCCTTAGATAAATGCATCCAAAGATGAATATTAAATTCTGGCCTTAATTGTTGTAGAAAATTACAGACAATTGACAGGAGCTCATAGAAAATTCAAGTATTTTTAAATGTCAGGAAAATTCAATTTAAAGGTAGTAGTGCATTTAATCAATGTAAGAAAAATTTAACCTGGGTAAGATGGAGAATAATGGACTTCTATTACTTCATAAGTACTTTTAATTCAATTACTTTTTGATGAAAGTCTAAACTGGTACAGATTTTTTATGAAGGGACACATAGTGAAATCTCTCAAATTAAGGAATATGCTACATGTGCTTTGACCCAGGCATTTAATTTCTAGAAATATCTCATTTGAAGGTACTTGCAAAATTGTGCTGTTATATGCCTTGAGATGTTCATTGCAATACTTTTGAGTAGCAGAAAAAATATTAAATTTGCATTTTATAAGGCAATTTAAATAAATTTTTTACATCTATATGAAGAAATGATATGCAACCATTAAAAATAAAGTTACTCTTCCAGGCCTTAAAGAAAAATCTCCAAAAGAGATTAATATTTAATATTGATAAAGGCAAAATGTATAATGATGTGTTTAATGTGTTTGCTTCAGTATGAAAAATAGATATACTGCACAGTATGAAGTATTTAAATTATATATGAATGATTTTGGAGAGGTATGAATAGTGGTTACCTTTAGAAAGAGACACTGGGATATGGGGAATGGGGAAAATTTACATATTTCATTTTACATATTTTTCTATGTTACAATTTTCTGACTACATGGTTAAATAGATAAATATATTCTTTTTAAAAAATTAAGTGTTTCAAGTAAATTCAAATAATGGCATAATCTTCTACCAAAGATATTGCTAGATGTTTAAGTAAGAACTGAGAAATTAAGAAATTTTGTGAGGTCTCTGAAAATTGATTCAGATTGATGAAATTTTATGGTTTAGGTTTTAAAAAAAGAAAACTGTGCAGGAAACAAATTGTATAGTAACAGATTTTAATTAAAAATGTCCTTTATTTTTAAGAGCATAATCACATAAACAAGTGAATTATATGCAAACCTATAGCAAAAATATATTTGCATTATTATGTTCAATTGTTTGCTTTAAATATAATTATTATAATGAAAGAATATAAGTAAAAAATGAAAATATGTTATCCTCAAATGTGTATTGCTTTGTTTATTGGACGAAGATGGGTCAGCAGTTTGTCTACCCCCTGTTAAAGTGAAAACATATGGATATGCTGGAGTTAACAAATAGCGCTATTCACACTAGAATTGTGAATCATAGATTGGCTAACTGTTCCTTCTTGCTGTAGATATAAACTTTTTTTTGTTCTATTGCCTTAACATTTCCACTGTTACTTGCATATGCCCCTCTCCTTCCCCAAACACACAGACACACACACACACACACACACACACTTCTCATGACTTGCCATGTATACAAAATCAGGAGTTATCACATATTTTGTTAAGTAAAGGCTGCTTGATGGTTTCTTCTATGTGTAAACATGGAGGGTGTTTCTGTTTGAAATTAATATCTTAATCAGAAAAGCACATTGCCCTTCATAATGCGAGAGGGCTATATCCAATCAATTGAAGGGCTAAACAGAAAAATAAAACTGCCTTTGCCCCGAGTAAGGAAGAATCTTCAGCAGATTGCTTCCAGACTTCATTTATAAAATGGCTCTTTCTGCCTGACTTTCCTCAAACTGGAACGTCAGTTCTTCCAGGGCCTCCAGCAAGCCAGCCCACGTTACAGATTGAACTTGCCTGCCTCCATGACCACATGAGCTAAATCATTATATTATATGTATAACATAATATATATATAAAAGATATTATATGTCCTATCTGATATATAAATCTTCTATTGGTTCTATTTCTCTAGGGAACCCTTACTAATATATGCTGTTATCTGATCTATAGGGTTTACAATAAAAATAGTGGCCTTTATATATACATTAAAATACATTTTTTGTAAGTAAAGAAAATTTCATTAATAGTATTCAAAAAAGAATGTACAAATGATATATTTACATAAATATATAAATAATCCCATTATATACCCTAAAATGTTTTCTGAAAACAGTTTTTAGAATCCATTGAACAATGTTGTTATAGAGTAGCTCAAAAAATGATGGGCCAGCAAATGTGGATTGAGGAAATGAAGTAATAAGACAAACAATTCAAATACTAGTACATATTTATGTAATTAAATTTCTTTTTCTTGTCCTACGAATAAGTATTCATATTTTCTATTGGCAGTGAGACGCTACAAACCTTGATAACATTTGAATCTTGGTGCCTTTTGTTTCAAGTCGATAGAGCAAGAGCTGTGGAAAAGCAATTCTCTGTAAATGGAATTGTATTAGTGATAAAAACTGATTTTCAGGGCTAGGATCACACTAGCTCTATACCCTGCACCCTAGATAACAAACAGAGATGTTTATGCATTTTATAGCGGTGTGTGTGTGTGTGTGTGTGTGTGTATGTGTGTGTGTTTGTGATTTTAGCAACCTCATAAATCAAGGGGCTTTGGGAGCAACTCCTCTTGCCCATATCTAGGGAGAGTTCTAATAAAATCTACACTTACTTTGGGAATCTGAACTGAAAAGTTTATGTCATCTTTCTTTTGTATCTATGAGTAATAAGAATTTAATCAAATAATAACTTCCAAACATGCTTCTTGAACTTTTACTTGATTCATATTTTAATGTTCTTCACATCGCTATGTGCAACTTAAAGTTGTCAGAATGCGACATTTGGAAGTTGTAAATGTTCACTTCACCAATATGTCCCCTTGTTAGTCTGCTACTTTCCAGGAAAAAATATTCTGTGTTATATGCTGACGTTAATTTTTAAATGACATGGATCAATGACCAAACAGTTTAAGTATTTATTTCCCTGGATATATATTATCCTATTGCTTAGTAGATGTCAGTGATAGATACTTACACCTTTCTGATTAAGCGCCTATTGAACTTTAGATTGCAATAATCGGAGGGCTGTTTAATTTAAATTTTAGATTATTTGAGAAGTCTTCAGCCAAAAAAATTATAATATGTGATGATTACTGTAGATGTTATGAAAAAGGCTGTTAAATCCAGTGGGAATGTTCATCAGCATACTGTAATCAGCAGCTAGAGAGAATGCTTAATTACAGTTATTTGGGTGACAAGTTGATGTAGTAGTGGCATTGAAAGCAGAAAAGGATGCCTGGATTAACACTTGCAACATGTAAGAGGATATGAAAATGCATCGGTATTGAAGAGAATGTCTCATTAAATGACTGTTTATATTAATCTATCTTGCTCTACAAATTCCAAATGCAATCCTCACCATTACTTCACTTAAATTTATCTCAGAGAGAAACACTTTACTTTGTGTGAGAAATAACATTTTAGATATTAAAGAAGGAAACTTATTTTATTCATTTTGTTTTTTTTGCTTTTTTTACTTTATTTTCATAACTTATCCAGTGTTTATTTATTTAAAAAATAACTTTGATTTGTTTATCACCTTATTTCAAATTCTTGGTAGTGTAGAAGACATGCAATTATTTTCGACTTATTAAATAAAATTTTATTATAGCCTATGTCTTTTTAAAAGACATCTTTAAAGGTTCTTATTTATCTTTCATCGTGTTTATAAATAATTAAATTCACAGAAAGCACTTTTACAATACTGGCATATTAGTTTCCTATGGCTGTTCTAACAAATTACTTCAAACCGTGTGGCTGAGAACAACATCAATCTATTCTCTCATAATTCTGGAGTACAAAAGTGTAGGCATTAACAAGGCAGCTATTCCCACCAGAGGCTCCAGGGGAGATTCCATTCCTTGTATCTTCCAGCTCCTAGAGGCTGTGAGCATTCCTGGGTTTGTACCTGCATCACTCCAGTCTCTGACTTCATGGTCACATTGCTTCCTTCTCTTCTCTGTTGATTTCTCTTCTCTGTCTCTTATAGGATACTTGTCATTGAATTAAAGATCCAGCCGGATAATCCAGGATGACTTCATCATCTCAACATCTTAAGTGGATTGCATCCACCAATACTCTTCTTTCAATAAGGTAATATTCATAAGTTCCAGGGTTAGGATGTGCACATACCTTTTTTGAGAGCTGTCAGCCCATTGCAACTGGCGTATCTGATAGTATAGTCTATATTGCATTTCCTATTGGGAACAACACATAGTTTCTGAAAGCAGATTCTAATAGCGTATGGCAGATTAATTAAATATGATATACATTAGAATACTATATTATGTCATGTTTCAATATTGAGAATAAGTGCTATATTTTTGGGTAACAACCAATTCCGTAAATAGCAACTTTAATTTTAACAGATCATGACTTTTTAAAATCAACTTATTTTATTATCTTTAATTTTTATGGGTGCACTGAAATACTTTATCCGTACTGATTATAAAAATGAACACTTTTTTAGCTTCATGAAATGATCATGTAGTTATTTTCCCATTCTATAAGCCAAGTGCTGTGATTAGCAAGAAAATAAAACCTCTGCAAGTATTTAGAACTCTAGTAAATAAAACATAATAGAAAATAACAATATAATTGTAATATAATACAATATTGTTGTTTGAATACAAGTGTACACATACATATATCATAGAATAGAGAAAATTATAATTCACCTTTGTCAGTGAGCACAGAAGGCAAAGTTTCAGGGAGTTATGTGGTATCTGAGAAATTCTTTGTAAGACAAATAAGAGTTTGACAAACAAAAAAGGCAGTATAGACAGAAAGAAACAGTGACAGAAAGAAACAGTGACAGGAATGGAGTTATAATAATATCCACTTGCTATATAATAAATGGGGTGGCAATAGAATAATCATGTTGGAAATTCTTTATGCCTTGTTATGATGGTTGGACTTCTGATTGGTAAAGGAAACAAAAATTCTAAAAGGAAAAGGGCATGAAAATATAAAATTTGTATTTTAGGGGAATTATTTGATAATACTGTAAAATGAAAGTTAAGAGTCCTTAAGATTTGAAGTCAGGAGATATGCTTCCTTATCGATTCCAATGAGAGTTAATAACAATCAGATTTTTAAAAAGAAAAGTATAGACGAAAATAAAAACATGATTATAAAAAGTTTATTATATACTAAAAAGAGCATTTGCAAAATAAATTATAATTTAAGCCTTCTGCATATAAACCACATGACAAGGCAACTCCAAGACTCTGAAACTAACCTACGGAATTCATGTTAACAATTAATTTTACTGCAATTAGTAAAATAACTATGAGAAATATTTAAGCTACTAGATGATCTGATACTTCAAACAGCAGTAATCATATGGGACATATTCTGTCATTATAATAAAATGAAATAACATTTTTTAGAAAATGTTTTTCACATTAAAAACTAAAAAAATAGGTTAATGAATAATGCAGTCAATAATTTGACAGGCAAAGAAAATACAAATTCTAAATATTAAAAAGATCAGATACCACCAAAGGTATTCTTACAGGTCTATCTATGTTGTTAAACATTTTTATTATTAGAAAATAAGCATTTTATAGCAATTTTTACATAAATAATGAAAAAGTATATTAGAAGATTCCAAATCAAAAATAAAAGAGAAATTAAGAAATGAACAAAGAAAAAGTGAGAAAAATCAATGAGCAATAAAAAAATTGTTTTTGAGGATATATTTTTGAGTAATAAAAATAATGAAAACTGTTCTAATCAGATTTAAATCTGTAAGTTTATAAGGTTGGATTATTAGTACTTTATGTACATATAAGTCTTTTGTTGAGTATATTTTTCAAAGGGTGGAAGAGGAAAAGGAGGAAGGGGAAGCAGGGGAGAGAGAGAGAGAGAGAGAGATGGCAAGCTGCACAATTCTGTTAATTAATGTAACATTGTGTATTACTCTTAATAAATCTTTTTTTATTATATTGTAAGTTCTAGGGCACATGTGCACAACGTGCAGGTTTGTTACATATGTATACATGTGCCATATTGGTGTGCTGCACCCATTAACTCGTCATTTACATTACGTATATCTCCTAATGCTATCCCTCCCGCTTCCCCCCACCCCACAACAGGCCCCGGTGTGTGATGTTCCCCTTCCTGTGTCCACGTGTTCTCATTGTTCAATTCCCACCCATGAGTGAGAACATGCAGTGTTTGGTTTTTTGTCCTTGCGATAGTTTGCCGATAATGATGGTTTCCAGCCTCATCCATGTCCCTACAAAGGACATGAACTCATCATTTTTTATGGCTGCATAGTATTCCATGGTGTATATGTGCCACCTTTTCTTAATCCAGTCTATCATTGATGGACATTTGGGTTGGTTCCCAGTCTTTGCTATTGGGAATAGTGCCGCAATAAACATACATGTGCATGTGTCTTTATAGCAGCATGATTTATAATCCTTTGGGTATATACCGAGTAATGGGATGGCTGGGTCAAATGGTATTTCTAGTTCTAGATCCCTGAGGAATCGCCACACTGTCTTCCAAAATGGTTGAACTAGTTTACAGTCCCACCAACAGTGAAAAAATGTTCCTATTTCTCCACATCCTCTCCAGCACTTGTTTCCTGACTTTTTAATGATCACCATTCTAATTGGTGTGAGATGGTATCTCATTGCGGTTTTGATTTGCATTTCTCTGATGGCAAGTGATGATGAGCATTTTTTCATGTGTCTTTTGGCTGCATAAATGTCTTCTTTTGAGAAGTGTCTGTTCATATCCTTCGCCCACTTGTTGATGGGGTTGTTTGTTTTTTTCTTGTAAATTTGTTTGAGTTCTTTGCAGATTCTGGATATTAGCCCTTTGTCAGATGAGTAGATTGCAAAAATTTTCTCCCATTCTGTAGGTTGCCTGTTCACTGGGATGGTAGTTTCTTTTGCTTTGCAGAAGCTCTTTAGTTTAATTAGATTCCATTTGTCAATTTTGGCTCTTGTTGCCATTGCTTTTGGTGTTTTAGACATGAAGTCCTTGCCCATGCCTATCTCCTGAATGGTATTGCTAGGTTTTCTTCTAGGGTTTTTATGGTTTTAGGTCTAACATTTAAGTCTTTAATCCATCTTGAATTGATTTTTGTATAAGGTGTAAGGAAGGGATCCAGTTTCAGCTTTCTGCATATGACTAGCCAGTTTTCCCAACACCATTTATTAAATAGGCAACCCTTTCCCCATTTCTTGTTTTTGTCAGGTTTGTCAAAGATCAGATGGTTATAGATGTGTGGTATTATTTCTGCAGGCTCTGTTCTGTTCCATTGGTCTATATCTCTGTTTTGGTACCAGTACCATGCTTATCCACCATGATCAAGTGGGCTTCATCCCTGGGATGCAAGGTGGTTCAACATATGCAAATAAAAAAATGTAATCCAGTATATAAACAGAATCAAAGGCAAAAACCACATGATTATCTCAATAGATGCAGAAAAGGCCTTTGACAAAATTCAACAGCTCTTCATGCTAAAAACTCTCAATAAATTAGGTACTAATGGGGCGTATCTCAAAATAGTAAGAGCTATCTATGACAAACCCACAGCCAATATCATACTGAATGGGCAAAAACTGGAAGCATTCCCTTTGAAAACTGGCACAAGACAGGGATGCCCTCTCTCACCACTCCTATTCAGTATAGTGTTGGAAGTTCTGGCCAGGGCAATTAGGCAGGAGAAAGAAATAAAGGGTATTCAATTAGGAAAAGAGGAAGTCAAATTGTCCCTGTTTGCAGATGACATGATTGTATATCTAGAAAAACCCCATCGTCTCAGCCCAAAATCTCCTTAAGCTGATAAGCAACTTCAGCAAAGTCTCAAGATGCAAAATCAATGTGCAAAGCTCACAAGCATTGTTGTACACCAATAACAGACAAACAGAGAGCCAAATCATGAGTGAACTCATTCACAATTGCTTCAAAGAGAATAAAATACCTAGGAATCCAACTTTCAAGGGATGTGAAGGACCTCTTCAAGGAGAAATTCAAACCACTGCTCAAGGAAATAAAAGAGGATACAAACAAATGGAAGAACATTCCATGCTCATGGGTAGGAAGAATCAATATCATGAAAATGGCCATACTGCCCAAGGTAATTTACAGATTCAATGCCATCCCCATCAAGCTACCAATGACTTTCTTCACAGAATTGGAAAAAACTACTTTGAAGTTCATATGGAACCAAAAAAGAGCCCGCATCGCCAAGTCAATCCTAAGCCAAAAGAACAAAGCTGGAGGCATCACGCTGCCTAACTTCAAACTATACTACAAGGCTACAGTAACCAAATAAATCTTAAGTTGTTGGTACTTTCAATTGACTTGTTCTTTACGCCAAAATCACTAATTGAGAGAATATTTTTTCTGCAATTATTCAAGTCCCTAAGATGCTCAGAGCAAGTTTTGCTAAATGAGGACATTCTGAGTTTCAATTATTTTCATTCCAAAGTGTTTACACATTTCAGCAAAATATTTTCTTGGGTATCATTTGTTGACAAACTTTTGTAAGACAGACTCACTGAAAGACTTAGCTCTATAATTCTTTCAAACATTTCACCATTATTTAATTAAATAAAGCCCTGCCTCATTAATGTCTTTTGATTCAAATGTAAAACATAATTTTAAGCAGCTAAAAAAAGATTGAATCAAAAAGTTATTTTCGCTCATTACAGTGGCTCAGGCCTGTAATCCCAACACTTTGGAAGGCCTAAATGGGAGGATCGTTTGAGGCCAGGAATTCAGTGTTACAGTGAGCTATGATTGTACCACTGCAATCCAGCCTAGATGACAGAGTGAGACCTTGTCTCTAATAAAATGAATAAATTTTAAAAAATATTTGTTAATAAGACAAGAGATTTGAAAGCACAAATGGATACTTTTAAAATTAAGTTCTGTATACCATTTGCGTTATTAACTACTTCGGTAGGATTACTTTAAACATCATCTTGTTTGCAAGCTATAGTTTTCATAATGCAACTTTCTAAGGCCTATGAAAGATAAAGTTTGGCACTCCTTCCAATGAAGAATTTGTTTTAAGATTTTCCAAGTTATTTTAAGAAATATAAAACCAAACTTTAGAGGGCTGTCAATTCATTAGATATCATTTTAAGACACAAATATTCCTGAAATTCAGTTTACTACTAACAGCAAAAAGAAGTTGACATCTGAACATACTGAATCTCTTTCACCCAGTATCAGCCTTGCCATAAAAGTGTATCACTGTAGTTACTCTAAATCTTTATACCTATAATATTGGCTCACTTTGACAATTATGGCTTTTGATTTTAGAGAATGCACAAAATTGTTTAGATGCATAATAAATTAGATTTAAACCAAAATTTTATATATAAAAACTAGTGTTTGTATTACCAAACAGAACAGATAGAATGATAATATGAACTGGGTAAAATGGTAGACATAATTTTTAAAATATCAGGCATTACATTAAATGCAAATGGATTAACTATACTTATTAAAAATAAATTCAGACTGGATTTTTTAAAGTCAGCTTTATATTACTTAATATACATATATGTGTATATTCTCTATACCATATATATGTGATATTGAAAATAAAACCATGTAAAACCATATAATCATTAAGAAAAAAAGAAAGCAGCCATAGCTATATAAATATCAATCAAATTGACTTAAGGTAAAAATCATAATGAAAATAAAGAATACTTCATAACGATAAAAGTTTCAATTAAACATGAGTTGCAACAATTCTAAATTTTATGTATCCAATAGCATAACCACAAAATATACAACAAAAATAAAACTACACAAAGAAATGGAAAATTTGCAATTATGTAAATAATTTTTAACACATCTATTAATAAAAACAGAAGTAAATAACCATTAAAATTTGATCACAATTAGTAAACTGGATAAATGGGCAAAAATATAAGAACGCGTGTAAGAATAGCAGAGTGTACACCTCAAACACACAGAGAATCTTTACAATAAAATGGACTGTCTGCTGAACCACAAAGTCTAAACAGCTTTTCTTGTTACTTTCATCTGTATTGTTTTCTCTTTAGCATGTTGGGGCATGTGACATAGAAGCTGACTCTAAAATTAATGTGCTAATCAAAATACATTATTGAAGCAAATTAAGATAGGAGAATTGCTATATCAAGACTTATAAACTTACAATAGTTAAAACAGGGTGGCTTTGGAGCAAGTGACAAATGGGCCCACTGAATAGGATAAAGAGCCCATAAGGAACTTATCGTCTTTTAAAAAAATGATCCTGGGTCTGGGCACTGTGACTCACACTTGTAATCCTAGCACTTTGGGAGGCTGAGGCAGATAGATCACAAGGTCTGCAGTTCGAGACCAGCTTGGCCAATATGGTGAAATCCCGTCTCTACTAAAAATATAAAAATTACCCAAATGTGGTGACAGGCACCTTCACTCCCAGCTACTCGGGAGGCTGAGGCAGGAGAATCTCTTGAACCCGGGAGGCAGAGGTTGCAGTGAGCCGAGATTGTGCCACTGCACTCCAGCCTGTGCAACAGAGCGAGACTTTGTCTCAAAAATAAATAAATAAATAAAAATAAAAATAAATGATTCTTGGTCAACTGGATGCCCATACTAAAAAGGAAAAAGCAATTTGGTCTCCACCTTAACTATCAGTAAGGAAAGAAAATCTAATAGATAAATAATCAAGAGGCTTGAATAAACATTTTGGAACAAAGGAAGATACCAAATATTAATTAAACGTAAGAAAAGGTGCTCAACCTTAATAAACCTCAGAAAAACTGACATTTAAACCACAGTGAGATACTATTATATGCCTCCACAATAAGTAAAATTTAAAACACAAATAAACCTAAATGTTAGTAAGTATTTTGCATGCTTTGAGTTTTCATATATAGCTGATAGGAATGTAAAGGAACAGTCATGTTGGAAAACTATGACATCATTCCAGTAACGTTTAACATATTCATATACCATGACATAGCAATTTCACCACTATATAAATATCCAAAATGAATGTGCATATATGTGTACCAAAGGACATATAAATGAGTTTTTATAAGCACATTAATCATAAAAGTCACAAATTGGTAAGAACCCATGCCCATCAATAGTAGATTCATGAGTAAATTTTGATTTATTTGAACAACAGAACATTAAGCAGAAATAAGTACAAACAAAAGGAACAGTTATACTCAATAACATTAGTATTTCTCACAAACATAATATTGGGTTTAACATGCAAATAATTTAAAAATACATAATTGTATATATATATTTAAAAATAATGAACCTATAGTGTTCACGAATGTGTATTTAGAAGTTAAGTATGTAAAGAAAAACAAATTAGGGAGGCTGAGGCAGGACAGTGGCGTGAACCCGGAAGGCAGAGCTTGCAGTGAGCCGAGATTGCACCACTGCACTCCAGCCTGGGTGACAGAGTGTGACTCTGTCTCAAAAAAAAAAAAGTGAAAAACAATTAGGGAGGCTGAGGCAGGAGAATGGCATGAACCTGGGAGGCAGAGCTTGCAGTGAGCCGACATCACGCCACTGCACTCCAGCCTGGGCAAAAGAGCGAGACTCCATCTCAAAAACAAAGAAAAGAAAGAAAGAAAAACAACTTAGAAGTTAATGGTAACTTCCTTAAGGACAAGATAGTGATGACTTTGGTGGGAGGTGTGGGCCTGTGTGGCTGAAACAAAGTTAAAGACATGGCACAAGGACTACTTCTGTGGTCCTGTCACTGATCTATTTCTTGACCTGGGTGGCTTCTACATGGTTCTTCACTTTGTGATAATCAATTGTGCTAAATATTTTATTGATTTTCCTTATGCGTATCATATTTCAATACTCATCTTTTAGAAAATATTAGTCAACACAAGTTTTTAAAAACTTTCTTACTTTCATTGTAAATTGACAAATTATAGTTGTATAAATTTATAGAGTAATCAAAGTAATGTTATGATTTATAAATACGATGTGGAGTATTTAAGTCAAGCTAATTAACATAATAGTTACCTCAAAGATATATCATTTCTTATGGTGAGAACATTTAAAATTTACTCTGTTAGCAATTTTGAAATGTAGAATACATTATTTTTACTGTAATCACCCTACTGTGTAATATATCTCAAAGTATTAAAAAAAAAACCTTTATTCCTCCTAATCGAGGCTTTGTACCCTTTAACTATCATCTCCCCATCTCCCTGCTCCCTAGCCTCTATAATAACCATTCTATTCTCTGCTTCTTTGACTTTGGTTGTCTTAGATTACAGATAAGTGAGAACTTGCAGTGTCTGTGTCTCCGTGTCTGGTTTATTTCACTTAACATAATGTTTTCCAATTTAATCTGTGTTGTTACAAATGACATTTCTTGCTTTTTAAGGTTGAAAATTATTCCATTGTGTATACATACAACTTAAGTAGATTTACAGGACTGATATTTATAAAGAAGATGAATCTTTCACAGTTAATACATAAATTGATTCTATTATACACTAAAAAATAAAGTGCAAGAATAAAGTGGCATCAAATTTGGAAAAATAATATTTAATGTAAGCAATTGTGATGCAGGACAGGCAAGCTCCAAAACAAGGGCTTGGTCTAGGAGGGTTCTTGGCTTTTTCCAGGAAAGAATTCAAGGGTGAGCCAATGGCATTAGAGAGCAACTTCTATTTAAGCAACAGCATAATGTAGCAGCAGACTTACTGCTTCTTGCAGAGCAGTGCTACCCAATAGGCAGTGTGACCAGAATAGCAGCTCAAAGGCTGGTCTGCATTCATATTTATACCCGCTTTTAATTACCTGCAAATTAATGGGTACTTTTTGCAGAAATTTCTAGAAAATGGGTGGCATCTTCCGAGTTTTTGCCATGGAAAGGGGCAGCAACTTCTGAGTGTTGCCATGGCAACAATAAACTGAAATGGCACACTGTTGAGTGTGTCTTATGGGAAGCTGCTTCTGCCCAGCACCTGTTTTAGCTATTCCTCAGTTTGGTCCCGTGTCCAAGTTCCCTGCTTTAGAGTCCAGTCCTACCTCCTACCTCCATTAAAACAAAGTATTAATAATTTAGAAATCAAACATTAACATAATTAACATAAAATAATTATAATGAATTAAAAATTAACTAATGCTCAAAGAAAATGCAGATAAGAAATACAGGTGAATGTTCAGTGAGCTGAGATCACGCCACTGCACTCCAGCCTGGGCGACAGAGCAAGACTCCATCTCAAATTGAAAAAAAAAGAAGAAGAAATACAGGTGAATGTTATCAACACTTGCTCAAATACAGAATACATAAGGATGAGGAAAATAAAGGGTTTGTGAAGTAAATTATTGATACATTTAATTATTTAAATAATACATTGGTCATTCAAACAGTTAAATTTTTTTGTTAAATATAAAACATGGAATACTATGCAGCCATAAAAAAGGATGAGTTCATGTCCTTTGTAGGGACATGGATGAAGATGGAAACCATCATTCTGAGCAAACTATCACAAGGACCGAAAACCAAACACTGCATGTTCTCACTCATAGGTGGGAATTGAACAATGAGAACACTTGGACACAGGGTGGGGAACATCACATACCGGGGCCTGTCGTGGGGTGAGGGGAGCAGGGAGGGATAGCACTGGGAGATATACCTAATATAAATGATGAGTTGACGGGTGCAGCACATCAACATGGCACATGTATGCATGTGTAACAAACCTGCATGTTGTACACATGTACCCTAGAACTTAAAGTATAATAATAAAAAAAATAGTTAAAGGCATTTTCAAGACAGATATATAAAACAAATATGACAGAGTAAAAATATGTGTTAATAAAAGCATCAAGACTAAATTTAAAAGATAGTGAAATATATAGAAAATTCACTAAAATGAAAATATATTTATTAAATAGCTGAAGTATTTTCAAACTGAAAACAAAAGAAGACAAAACAAAGTAAAATTCTCTATATTACATATGCAATTTTTAAAGTCATTACCTAATGTCAGCAATGATGAGACTAAATTAACACTCTTATGTAACACTGTTAGGTATGAAATAATAATCAGAATTTGGATATTTATGGGTATTTATGTTTGATAACTGTCCTTTTTTCATATATACACATTTATATTTACAGGTACATTTGCACATATATACACATACACATCTGTATACACATCTGTGTATATACATAGATATATATAATCAATATCAATATCTGCACATATAATTATATTTTAATAGATGAGCAAAGCAGATAGGAAGACTAGTAGTACTTGGATCTTGTTAATATTATTTAGTTTGATATATGTTCACACATTTTTCTATGTCATTGAATACACTACAAGCCTCCAATTTAAGGTCTATAGAATTTCTCTTATTAACAAAAAGTTTATACTTAAAGGATGTTACCCTCTTACCAATCTAACTCTGCATTTTTGTTACTGTCACGCAATATGTTCCTATAGGTAGCAGTTTATATCATTGAGTCAATTGATATCATTTATTATTAGAAATGCTGAGAATTTTATTTATCATAATGCAGTATCAAAATTCTCACAAAGCAATTATACTCATAATAAAATTTACTTTGTTTAAGATATATGTGCCTGATACATTATGGTTAGAGAGAATGAGATACCCAGACGAGTCGCTGGGCTGAATGAAGGGCTGTGGAAAAATGGGAGTGACTTGCCCTAACCTTTATTGGCAGCTAAACAGAATGAAAACATTAAGAGAGAGAGGGGAAAAATAGTAAATCCAGGGGGACAGGAAACAATTAACAGAGGCAATAAAAAACAAATTCTTAGAGCCAGTATGAAAATAATCAATTTCACAAAAATGTTTGCTCACAGTTGAGAGAAATGTTTTAGATATCATTAAATAATTAAATATTTTTCCACCTGATGGCTAAATGAGAGAAGGGAAGTTAAAGTAAATAAATAATTTAAATTTGGGTGAAAAGATTTGCCACAGCCATTGACTGAATGGGAGTGGGACATAAATTTTAAAAAGCAAAATAATTGATGAAGAATGAAACACTAATAAGATTGGAAGTCATAAGTATTTCTTGCACCAATATTCAGGATATTGAAATCTCAGAATTGATGACCTGCTAGAAGTGGAGAGGAATACATTGTATGATCTACTTAAATAAGTCTCAATAAATTAAGTAAGAGAAGATAAAGCAGAGTGACAGAATAGATACTAAAATGGACATGTCCTATTATATTAACCCATCATGGAGATAGGATATCTGAATTTCTAGAAACTTGGTCTCCTACGATGTAGCTATCCAAGCCTCCACATTATCTTAATGTGAAAAAAAAGACAAAAAAATTATATGGTTTTAGTAATTGTGTGGCATTTTCTACATTCATTTTCAGCTTCTTCCCTTCACATCTGTCTTTCCTTTAGAGGAATAAAATCACACTCAGTTTTAAAATCTACTGGAGAGCATAGGAATGTATGCTTATGTCACTAAATATACTTCTCAAATGATCAGAAATCATGGTATGGTGGCATAGCATGCATTTTCAGTGGTTGCAATTTCACTTTTGCATATATGAATAGTATGAAAAAATATCTTAACAATTTACTACCAAAAATAGTTGTAAAAATTATGACTGGGCACAGTGGCTAACGTGGGTAATCCCAGCACTTTGGGAGGCTAAGGTGGAAGGATTACTTGAAGCAAGGAGTTTGGAACCAGCCTGGGCAAAAAAGCAAGACCCTTATCTACAAACAAACAAACAAAAAAACCCAAAAACACAGTTTATGCAGCCATAGAATAACTAAATTTGTAAGACATTTAAAAGGGAACAAGTTAGGAAAAAAATTGAAACCTGTCAATTCTTGGCGCGTTTCCTATCCCTGTATTTGCAATGACCATTCAAAAGACAAGCCCCTGTGCCATCACTTGGGTTAATTCTGTAACATTCTTCCCCTCTCCTTATTGCTGTGCACTTTCTCCCTCCCTCTTCAAATCCTTAACCTCAATCCACAAAACCTGTTTTCTCTAATTGCATTTCATTATAAAGGAACATCTTCCAGAAATCTGTTTCCTCTTTGCCAAATGCTCTATTCACAAAATGTCTGTATATCCCATATCCAAATCTGGTCACATAGTATCATGTCAGTGTAACCTATTGAATTCCTGCTTTCCAACTCAAGCAGCTTGAGAATTTTGTAACGTAGAAGAAAACATTTTACTCCACCCCAACTCCTGCCTTCAACCATCTCATGACAGTTTGTGTAAACCGCTTACCCTGAATCCTTCACACATTTTTTCCAGAGATTTTTATCCCCATTGTATCAAAACTCCCCACATTGCTGAACTCAGCATCTTGTCAGCTGCCTTGAATGAAGTTGTAGAGACAATATAACTACTGAGAGCTTCTCTTTCAGTTCCCCATCCAGCACCAATCCATAACCTAGGAGCCAAGCACTGCTGTAAATTCTCATTTAATGATGGGATCAACATTTCTCTGTGATATTTGACATATTTATTATTTATTCTCAAAATACTGTGTATGTATTTGTGTGTGTTTATAAGTGTGTGTACATATATGTATGTGTCTATCATCTATCTATCATCTAGCTATTATCTATCTATTTATCTATCTGAGAACACAGTCCTTTATTTTTCTTTCTAACTCACTTATTGTACCCTAGTGGTCTACTTTATGGATTCTACTTCCTTTACCTTCCCCTAAAAGTCAGGTTCCATTTCGTTTATGGGCTCTCCCTCTAAGTTCTAAATGACTCTTGATATTTTAAATATCTTCTATAATCAGGTACTCCCAAATATAGGTGGCTGGTCTACAACTTGTCTGCAAGTTTCTGTGCTGGATGATTTGGTACACCTGTATTAAAATCTATGCAATATGTAATATTTATATACCATATCTACTATGTTCCAGGCACTGATCTAGAAACTGAGGTTGCAGTGGTGAAAAATCAAGCAAGATGTATACCTCCTAGGAGACTGTGTCATAATAATTATTTGATAATTTGCAAATAAACTATATTTACATACATAACATATACTGAATTAAATAACTTTATAATTACACATATAACTATCAGATTTATTTATAATTATAAAGTCATATAAAGTTTATACATGAAAGTACATAGTTGTATATATTTATAATTTCATATATTTATAAATATTTAGGAAAGAAATGTATTAAACATGAATATGACCCAGAGAATGAGAAGTAAAGTAAATGCCAGTCAACATCAGTTCTTTATCTCATCTTCATTTCATCTCACCCTCAACTACAGTGCAAGAGAGCCAAGTGCTCCAGGTAGGAGGTAGAAAGGAAGAATTCTGTCCCACTTCCCAGGCCATAGTTTTGTGGAGAAGGTTTAATATTAGGCAAGATTGGAGTTTGACTACTATCTGGGAATGGACATTTTAATTACTGAATTTAATTTGTAATTTAAAGTTATTATAGGACTTTCTAGGACTGACCATAACAGTCATGGGATCTATTGAGTTTTTATCCAGTGCCTTAGAAAGAACTTCCTCCTATGAACATATTTAAAGAATAAAGGACAAAATAAGTAAGCTTTATTTCGAATTCAAGTAAGGTATGGTATAAAGTAGAGAAAGAAACATGAGATTCATCCCATGTGCCTTGTCTGTTCTATATACTGGTTATAATGTGATGGAAATAAAATCTAGTAGGATAGAGAGTGACAGAGGGAGAGGTTGGAAACATTATATAAGGTAGTCATTGAAACACTTTCCAGCTGTATTTTTAATTACTTTGCATATCTTTCTTATGAAAAATTAAATTGTTTTATTTCATGCCTAACATATTTAAAACTAGATTTATTACAAAATATGGTTTGGCCATGTCCCCACCCACATGTCATTTTGAATTGTAATCCCCATAATCCCCACGTGTCATGGGAGGGACCTGTTGGAAGGTAATTGAATCATTGGGGCCGTGTCCCGCATGAGGTTCTTGTGATAGTGAGTGAGCTCTCGAGATCCGACGGTTTTATAAGCATCTGGCATTTCTCCTGCTGGCACTCATTCTCTCTACTCCTGACCTGTGAAGAAGTGCTTTCTGCCATGGTTGTAAGTTTCCTGAGGCCTCTCCAGCTATGCAGAACTGTGAATCAATTAAACCTCTTTTCTTTATAAATTACCCAGTCTTGGGTATTTCTTCATAGCAGCATGAGAATGGACTAATACATTGTATTTTCTAGTCTTTCCTTGCTTCTTGTATATGTCTCCTCAACTGTGAGAGTAAGCAGTTCAACAACCTTACCTTACCCAGGCCCTCGGGTTTGGCTATCTTCAGCTGGATATAAGAGCCGCATGAGCTGATTTTCACTAAGAACTGCTGAGCAATGATGTAAAAGACTGTATTGAAGATGGTGAAGGTGGAGTTGGCAGTAAAATGAACAGTCAGAAAATGAGGTTATGGCCAGAAAGAATACATCATTGTCCATGGCAGACATTTCCAGTAGAGATTAAAAAATGGAGTAAGTGGAAACAAGAAAGAAAAATGTGAGACTTCTCCATTTACGTGATCTGAAGATTCAGATATATTATATCATATATAGAATCAGGAAGAGACCTCCTGTTTGAGATTCTATTTTATGGTCTCTTTCTGCCATATATATAGGAAGAGAAATACCATCATTATTCAAACCACACAAACTGGAACCCTGGAATTTTCCTAGGATTCTCTTTCATATTCATCTCCTTCCCCATACCAGCATTCCCACCTAATCAATAATAAAGTTGTATAAATATTAATTTTTAAATAAGTCTTCTTTCTGATCCCCTTGCTAACCATACTGACCTGATATATGCCCTTTCATATTTTTATGGACACTATGATATGTGATTTCCCTGATTTAAATCTTGCCCCTAGTTCAGATTATGTTTATACTTCTTCCATGTGAAGAAATTTAGAAAAATCTGGCCACCAAACTCACCTGGTTAAATTCAATCAATGTCTACCCAATGTTCTCTGTATAAAGTTCTGTTCGATAAATTGCATTCAAGGCCCACAGTTATCTAGCTCTGACCACAGCCTCACTTACTTCCTAATCCTTATGTATCTTTGCTCATGTTCCTCATTTTCCCTGCATGCTCTTCCTGTTCTTCTTTACCTGCACAAAGTTATCTGAATCTTTCCCTGATTTGGGCCTGGATCTCTTTGAATTAGATCTCCTTCCTTGGTGTTCCTGGAATATAACTTAAGAAGAGTGCTTTATTGCATTACATTAAAAACATCCCTTTAGATTATTCAACAACCCAACAGAACATAAATCTAACAATTTGCATAAATCTCATAATCAGCATGTTAAATGAAAAAAAATCCAGATATTAAAGGCTACATACTTCATGAGTTCCCTTATATAATTTCTAGAAAACACAAAACTACAGTGACAGAAAAAACAGATCATTATTTAATTTTGAGAAGAAATCAAATGTAATTTACATGAAGGAAAATTGTTACAAAACTGCAAGTGTTTTTAAAGAATATTCCCATAGATCAGTTCTAAATGAAGCCAATGATTCCTTTCAAACTTTATCTAGAATTGTGGAATTCTTGTCAGTCAAAGTTCCTGCTGTGTATAAGCTTCACAATTCAGTACTCATTCTGCTCTGACTTTCATATTCAAAGACAAAACCTGGCAGCATATGAGCTGCATTGCTCCTCAATGCTTATTTTATCAAAGAAAAATGAATAGTCAAAACAGTCAAATATTTGTATGCCTTAGGGCAGATATTGTTGGTTTGGATTTTAAGAAACATAAATTCTGAGTTCTCTGCCAATAACAGAATATGCCTACCATGCATCTAGCTGTTTATTGTTTTAGGTTACCAAATGATCACATTTTCAACACAATGAATTAATTCTTATCATAAAATATTTTTCTGATAATTACTATACTTTGTCTACCCTAACTGTTTTTCCTTACTTCTGAAAACATTTCAGTGAACTGCATTCCTAAATAGGTGTCAGAGTATTTGGATCCTTAAAGGTATGGCATTAGATTAAGTAGTTAATTGTATTTTTGAGTTATTTAAATATAATTAAACAATCATGCTGTCTATATATTATTAAGACTTTAAAAAGTTCTAGTACACCAACTTCTACCTCTCTGAGCGAGCTGCAAATCATAGGCACTTATCTAAATTTGTAGTACATATTGATTTTTGACAACTAATTGAAAGTTTTTTTAGTCCTTTATGTGTTATCTGCAACCATTTCAGAAATACCAATAGCAACTAGCCTTTAACTTCTCTGAACAACAATTCTTCTTCAATAAAATATTTATCTTAAAACAATAGAAATCCCAAATGCGATCATTTGGGAGATGTTTGGATGCAACTAAAGAAGTACCTTGAATCAAACTGGCTCATATAACAAAGCAGAGGTTCGTTCCCAAAATGTGGTCCCCAGAACAGCAGCATCAGCATTGCCTGGGAACTTGTAGAAATGTAAATTTTTAGCCCCATCATATAATAGATCTACTAAATCAGAAATCTGACGGCTGGACATTGCATTATTTGTTTTAACAGACTGCAAGATGATTCTCAGAATCTGCAATAAAAATATATTACATTACTTTAAAAACAGCAAACACAGACATGTGGCAGTGTCTCATTTGTAAAATATTAATTTAGGGCTTGTGGACAGACACTGCCTGGCAAAATTTTCAAAGCGAGTATTGAGAACAAAATTTAGTTTGAAACATAAGCTTTTGCTTAGGTATACAAACTATTTCAATACAAAAAGTGTTTGCATGGGTTTGCAAATATGTCCTAAAGAAACAATGAAGTTTTTTTTATTGTCGTTTTGTACTATAGTCTTATCTTCCTGAAAACAAACAAGCAAACAAAATACCTGAAACAAATATTTATCAAGAAGACAAATGGTCTTAGTCCTCAATTCTAGTTCTAAAACTTTAATAATGTAAACTCAGGTGGTCTCAATTTTTCATTTTGTCTTTAGTCATTCTGCAGCCCAAACAAGATGCTAGGACTACTCCACCTAAGCAGTTCATTGACTTTGCAGCATCAGTTTTTCAACTAAGAAGAAACTAAGGTTGATACAGTAGCACTTATTAGTCAAAAATGTAAAAAAATTATCTAATATATAGGAAAATTTCTCCTTGTTAGTTTAAGAGTATGGGGCATTCTCTTGTACTGAAAGCATCTTTATTGTCTATCCACATGTTTTTTGTCAATTTCTCAGCTAATGTAGAATAATTATTTGTTTTTCCAATATCTTTTTATCATAATGTATCTACATGTGTCATTTCTTTCTGATGTGATAGTCAAAGTAAGAACATCTTGCTATTATCTGTAAAGCTAGCAGATTCTTTCTAGGTATTTTCTGCTTTTGTTTAGGTCTCTTTCATATTGTTCAGTTAGGAGTTGGCAACATGGCCATGGGGTTATTTCCTACTTCAGCTTTTGCTTTCATATTAAATCCTCTATTTCTGTCTTAAGACCACTCACCAAGAATGAGGAGAGAACACAGGTTGCATCTCTTTCATGACCAACACGTGAATGTTTTCTAAAGGTTTTTGAAGGCTATCCCTGATATCTGAATGAGAGAGAACTTCAAACATTACGTGACTTTATTTTAATTGATGTCTTTTCCTTTCCAACTTTGAGTTAGGTTGCACAAAAATATCTTCTCTTTATGTGTCTTTGGAAATGTCAGGCTTCCAAAAAGAAAATAGGCACATAGTCTCATATAAAATGATTCCATGTTTCTAATTTTTGTTTTGGTATTTTTTGTTTTTATGAAATTTATCTTTAGAATAATGAGGTATAATTTATTAATCCAGGGTTGACCACATAATTTGTGGGCTCAGTGCAATATAACAATTTAGGACTTCTGTTTTAAAATTATTAAGGATTTTGAGATGACAAAACCAGGGTATTGACTGCACTGGTTGTATATCCATAAAGCTGACTGAATTAATGCTTTCAAAGAACAAACGCGTATACTTGTTTACTAATTAACTGTATTTTTTCAACTTGTTAAATTTCAATGTATCTATCCTGCAATCTAGTCAGCCTCAGCATTTCTCAGCAATAAAAATGATCCTTATCTTGTTTCATCATTTATTTTCTCCACTGGGATACCAGCAACTTCTCTATTCAGACTTAAATGTGTTTCTTAAATTGGCACAAATTTTGTAGTTCCTATTAGGCCACCATTTATTGTAAATCTGCTGGACTGACATATATTCTTTTCTAAGTATCAACTCTTATGACAAACCACAGAGGCAAATCAACATAAGTGTTTTGTCATCAGTGTGCCATATTGGAATCCTCAATTCTGTACAACCTCAGATCTTAGAACACTAAAAAAAAAAAAAAAAAAATTCTCATATAAGTTCTCCATCAATGATGTAATTAGTATAAATATTAGTTGACCATTAATATATGGAGTTTTCTAATCTTTAGAGTGTGGGACAGTTTCACTCTTTATTTTTTTTTTGTTTTTTTCTTGGTAGAGTAGGTATGTAAATAATGTATTCCCATAATTATTCTGAAAAACCTAACATCGTTAAATAGTGTTCACTTAGTCCTCTGTAGAGATATTTTTCCTTATCAGATTTTATATCATCTTATGTTGAGCCATGCTAAATACTCACTAGTTGCCATCCATTCACTACCAGATAAAATTAAATGATCCCTAAGATATTCTCTCAGAACTTTCTTTTATCACTCTATAGTTTTTCTATGGATGTCTTCCATTATCATTGTTTCAACTATTATTTCATGAATATAAGTATCAAGATGTACTTTGTACTTTTAAGGCAAAATATGCATGTTTTTCTTTATTTAAACTTGCATTTTCAATATTAAACCTCTTACCTTTCTACATAAAGTCATTCTCCATCTACACTGTAACAGTGTGTTACTTGAAAAGTTCTTCAAAAATGTTTATTGATTTATATTGTTAAAGCAAACTAAATATGGCCTGAGAATGACTACGCCCTTGTGGATGAACTGTAACCTAGCGTAACCGGCAAAAATGAAAACCTAACTTAATAGTATGCACCTGTAACAATAACTGAGTGTTGGCCAATCCCAGTGGCCATGCTTCAGCCACTCATAGACTGCTGAGTGTTCAAACTATGTTCAAGTAAGGCAAATGACGAGCTGTAACCAATCTGTTTCTGTATCTCACTTTTGATTGCTGTACGTTACTTTACCTTTTTGTCTATAAATTTGTTCTGACCACGAGACACCCCTGGAGCTTCTGTGAATCTGCTGTGATTCTGAGAGCTGCCTGACTCGCGAATCATTCATTAAAATCTTTTACATTTAATTTGACTGAAGTTTTTTTAAAGGAATATGTATACCATTAAATACACACATAAACCATACAACAAACATGAGCTTATTTTCACTGAAAGATTAACAAATTTTAAAATATTAAAATAATCCAAGACAAAACATATATGTTTTAGTTTTCTGTATAGTATAATTCTGATAAAGTTATTTATAGTGAAAAAAATAACATGACATTGCCTCAATTTGATTTGAACTGAATTTGGTTACTTTGATCTTTTGAAGTGTGTGTGTTTCTATGTGTGTATGTTTACCTTTATATAACTTTGAAGTGGAGGTTTTATATATGTGTTATATATATATATATACGACTTGACAAATTAATATTTTTTGAGTAAAGTTACAAAAACAACTTTTCTTAATTTGCATTATAGTCCTCATTAAGCAAATTAAAGAGCATTGTTTAAAATAACATTAAATTGAGTCTTTGAATAACATTTAAAAATAACATGTTTATAATTGATCAAAGTTACATTTCTATCTTTTAAAAATATGTTCAAATCTTAAAATTGTTCATTTTTTGACATCTAACTACTCACATTTTTAGGTTTAGCAATTTTCAGAAGGTGAGATTTATGCTTAAAAATATTATTGAAGCAACTTAGATTATTTAACGAGAAAAATAACTTTAAATAATTTTGATATAATATTCTATATTTCATTTGACTGTTGATCAATCATTCAATGCCATTATTACAAAATAAAAGAATTATAAGCATATGAATGTTATTTATACTTCAGACTTTGAAGAAAAATTCTACATATATACTAATTTTCCATTGAAATACATTTTATTACTTTTATTCAAAATAAAATATCACTAGTTTATAAGAAATAAGAAATATAATAGTATTGACAGTAGTTATTTCCCAGCTTTTCAGTGATTATAATATTTAACTATATTTCAAACCAAAATATTAACACTTCAATTACAGTTATTCATCGCTTAACAACAGGAATATGTTCTGAACAAATGTGTTGTTAGGCAATTTTATTATTGTGCTAGCATCATAGAGTGTAGGCTTACAGAAATCTAGGTGGTGTAATCGACTACAGGTCTAGGCTATATGGTATAATTTCATGCTCCTAGGCTACAAAGCTGCACAGCATGTTACTGTACTGAATACTGTAGGCAACTGAAACGCAATGATATTTGTGAATCTAAGCATAGAAAAGGCACAGCAAAAATATGATATAAAACATAAAAATGGTACACCTGTACAGTGCAGCTTTATGAAAATCTCATGTGACAACCATTGTATGTGCCGTCCGTCATTGATCAAAATGTCATTATGAGGTGAATGATTACACATAGCTTGTAGTAATATTTGACTAAGTATCACTTTCTTTCTTAGAAAAGTCTGTACAATTGAGTAGAAATATCACAAATTGAAATGAAAGTTTCCCAAATTTAATTAGAAGGATCATCACATTTTTGTTCTAGATGCCTAGTTTAGTAGACAATTCTGCTACTTTCCAACTATGTCATATTGAAAATATTGATTATATTTTCTGAAGCTGTTTAGTTGGTTAAAAGCTTCTAAAATATTTTAAAATATTTTACAAATGTACTGATTGATTACTTGTTTCCATAAATAGGCATTCAATAACTACAATTTACAATTTAGTACTATACTAAGCATATGTATTAGGTGCTTAGATTATAGAAATGATCACTTTTGAAAGGTTGGATTCATGGAGGAGATATAACATTTTTGTCTAAATAGAGTGCAATATATAAGAATTACTGATTGTATCATCTACAAGGTAAAGTAAATAATTTTTCTAGATGCCAGGAAGATTTTTATGAGAAATTGAACTTTGAAATATTTTGAAGCAAAAAGCAGTGTTTCCTTTGTGTTTGAGGGTGCAGTTTTTAGATAAAGAAGTATTTACAAAGAACCCCAAGTACAAAACAGCACGTTATGCTTTGCAAAATGTAAAATGCTGTATGATACAAAGTGATTTATTCACAACCCCAAAATCAGAAAAGCTCAGAACATTGAGCTGTCTTTACCATGTTTGGTGAAAAACTGAGACGCTACCCAAATTGACATGTTCCTTTATAATCTTGATTTAACTCACTAAATATTTATATAACTTTGGTATAGAAATATTAATACGCTTGGCTGGGCATGCCTGTAATCCCAGAACTTTGGGAGGCCGAGGTGTGCTGATCAATTTAGGTCAGGAGATCAAGACCAGCTGGGCCAACATGGTTAAACCCTATTTCTACTAAAAATACAAAAAATAAAAATAAAAATAACCAGGCGTGGTGGCAGGAGAATCATCTGAACCCTGGAGGCAGAGGCTGCAGTGAGTCAAGATCACAACGCTGCACTCCAGCCTGGGCCACAGAGCAACACTCTGTCTCAAACAAACAAACAAACAAACAAACAAAAACAGAAAGAAATATTAGTACACCCGACTATGAGTGCTTCCCCAAACCCTTATAAATGTTATATAATAAAATAATTTGCATTGTATTATATTTCCAAATTATAAATTTTTTTCAAATTTTAAATATATCTAGCACCAAGAGTTTTGAAAATGGAATTATAAACCTCAATCATACCAATATAGTATTAAACATGTACCAAGGAAAATTGGTAAACAATGACTGACATTATGCTATACAAATGGAATATAGTAGGAATGTTATTTTGCTAGGCTTATGATAGTAGTGTTTATTTTGTTATGATGGTCAAAGTTTGAGAGAACAAACATCAATTTGCTTTATACAACATTAATACAATGTGATAATGAGTGTTAGAGAATTTGAGATAATAAAAATGTTTCTTTTTAATTTGTAATGCATGAACAGAAAAGCCATAGCCATGCATGTTGAAGTGCCTTTGGTGATGAAGGTTGCGCTGTATTCAAACTGCAAATGTCCTCTCTGCAAAGGCGCTCTATCAGCTGGAAGCTGGACAGAGCAGAAACTCCTTAAAGATAAAGGAGAAGTTGTCAGCTACCAGTGAAAGGAATTTATTTTATCCCCCCACCCCACAGAGTGAGATTATTGAGTGATGTGACACCTGAGATTTTACAGTAAGTGTTGCAGGGAACAAGCATTAGAAGTAGACAGCATCTAGTAGGGCCCCAGGAGAGAGAATATGGGCCAAACCTGAAGATCAAAGCTTGACTAGAAAAATCATTTCACAGCATGAAAAAAGTCAGAATATAAGAACCCACATGTTAAACTGCAAGATAATTAAATACACTCAAAGGGACAAACCTTTCATGGCATGAAGGAATCGAAGTTTGCTAGTTTCATAAACCAGTTGCCGATTCAATTATGGTCATTGTTCATTGAAATTATTTTTATAATTCAGGGGCAAAACACTTGTCTTTTAAAAAGATAATCTTTTAAAAAGGCAATACGAGTATCTTTGGAGTAAGTGAACACGCAAAATCCGTATATTAAGAAATAATATCAATAGGATAGATACTATTACATTATAATTGAATTTCTCATATGTAAGTATGATCCCATTCAATTTTAAAATTGGATATATTTATTGTGATAGCATCTTATTATAATATTTTATGCTGTGTAAATAGATGATTTATGTAGATACAATTTTTAAATTAACTTCTCTATTTCACCTGCCCACAGGGTTCATATATTAAAAATTATGTACTTAGCTGAAGGTCCTGGTTGTCTAAGCTAATGGGACAACCAGGACCGTCAGCTAATTATATAATTTTTGATAACCAGGACCTAATTATATAATTTTTCTACAGTTTTGAATTATTAAAACTTTCAGTGTAATTATTTGAATAGATAACTTCACTAACTGATAACATTGTTTTATTTAAAATTATTTCATGGTTTTATTCTTTACCCATAAGTGGAAATTATATAATCAGGAATTTTCTTATTATAATATGATGTACATCTTCTATTTTTTCTGATAATGTTGATTTACTCTATTTAGCTTATTTTAAAAATTTTATATAGTGAAATACACAGATCTGTTTTACAATTCTATAAATTTGACTCTCACATTGTAAAACAGTATCTAATCAAAATAAAGAATATTTTCATCATGCCCAGAAGTTCCCTTTTGTCTCTTTCCAATCAATTCCAACTAACTTTAAGCAACTTCTGTTTTGATTTCTAGCACATTAGATTAGTTTTGCCTGTTGCCAAATTTCTTATTAATGGGATTATACAGTAGATGTTGATTTGTGACCAGCTTCTTTTGCTTTATATAATGCATTTTGAAATTAATGTTATTATGTGTATCAATAATTATTTCTTATCTTTTGGTAGTGTACAATTGTTTAAATATCCCACAATATTTTATTTATTTTCTGCTTATGAACACAGGTTTTTTCTACTTTTTAACTTTTATAAGTGAAGTTGCTAAAAATTTTTTGTGGACATATGTGTTCATTTCTCATGCAAAATATTTAGGGTGTATTTAACTTTAGAAAGAACTGACAAAGAATTTTGCGAGTAGTTTTGCCATTGTCCATTCCCATCAACTACAGTTATTGTACATCCTTACCAACATTTGGCCTTATCAATCTTTATAATTTTAGTTATTCTAATGAATTTGAATTGATATTTAAATATGCTTTTAAATTACATTACCCTGCCTACTAACAATGTTGAGTACTTTTCCATGAGCATGTCAGATTTTTATGTATCTTTCTTTATGAAGTGTCTTTTAAAATCATTTGCCCACTTTTTTTGGTTTTTTTTGAGACAGAGCTTCACCCTTGTTGCCCAGGCTGGAGTGCAATGGCACTATCTCGGCTCATTGCAACCTCCGTTTCACCGGTTCAAGTGGTTCTCCTGCCTCAGCCTCCTGAGTAGTTAGGATTAAAGGCATGCGCCACAATGCCCGGCTAATTTTGTATTTTTTTAGTAGAGACGAGGTTTCTCCATGTTGGTCAGGCTGGTCTTGAACTCCCGTCCTCAGGTGATCTGCCTGCTTCGGCCTTCCTAAGTATTGGGATTACAGGCGTGAGCCACCGTGCCCGGCCTGCCCACATTTTGAATTGTTCGTTTTCTCATTGTTGATTTGTAGGAATATATATATAATCCATATATACATATATACACATACATATAGATACATAGAGATACATGTTTATATATACATAAAGATAGATAATATAGCCATGTTTTTAGATACAACTCATTTGTTACATATATGTATTTCAAACAATTTTTCAGTATAGTTTTTGATTTACCTGTATTTACTTCCATAATGGGGTCTTTTGAAGAGCAGCAATGTCTAATTTGATAAATTACACTTCTTTATACTTCTCTTTTTGGGTTTTGTCTAAGAAATTTTACCTATCCCAACATACTAAGATATTCTAGATTTTCTTTCCCAAATTTATATTTTTCCATATTTATCCAGTTGTTTCAGATTCAAAATCTTTTTTTTGAATATTGTTGAAATTATGTTGGTTGTATACATGTATGATTGGTTTGTAGATGCTCTATTCTGTTACATTAATCCATTTGTCTAGCTTTATATTATTTCCTAAAATCAGGTAATGTAAATTCTTTACTTTGATCATTTTCAAGATAGTTTTAGTCTTATTGTCTAGCAGATTTTGGAGTGTTGGTTTTCACTGTGACCTCAGTTCTCTCATGGGTCTGAGAAGAGTCTATGATTTTCAGTTTGTCCAGCTTTCATTTTTTTTTCCTTGTAAAGATAGGAGAGACGAATTCCTAGCCTTTACATGTTGAAGCTAAAATCAAAGATTCTTCTCTAAATCAAGTTCTGTTTATTTTTGTCTATGGCTGTGTGTTTTTATTGGTCTTTTATTATGGTTTGTAATAGTTGTATGAAAGCTAAACATATTTTTAGGACAGCAGACAAATAAATATATTTTATGCTTGTAGGTGTGTCCATCTATCCTTCTGCTAGGTCTTTGGTGTGGTAGTTTCAATTAATTTACAAAGAGGTATTTCTGAGTTGAGTTTATGTGTGGTGTGTGGTGTGTGCGTGTGTGTGTGTGTGTTTAGTGTGTGTAGTGTGTCTGGTGGCTATAATTAATCTCACTATATTATAGCCTCAAATACCTCAAGGCCTAGCTTGTGATTAAGGTGGGGCTGGTTTTACATAGGGCTTTTCTCTGCATCTTCTTTACCCTCAGGCTTTAGGTCTTCCTGTTGTGTTACATTCTGTTAGAATTGCCTTTGGAGACCAGGGAACACTCCAGAGGTTCACATTGTTATCTTTTAATCGTTGGTGGCTACACTGATGGTTAATAACATTCTGTTTCATTAAGCCTTAATCTTAGGCATGATGTCCTTACATTGCAGAGAATTGGCTGTCTCAATATTCTTGTTCTTCCCTCATCTGTAGTACCAGGTCCAGCATTTATTCCTACTCCTTTTTTGTTTAGTAGATAATATTTTTCTGTTCTGTTTCTCCAGAAGCAATAATTTACCCTTGTACCTGCAGGATACAGTTCTGGTTGTTCTTTGCCCCCATAGATGCTTTTCCCCCATAGATGCTTTTGTTTCCTAGGAGAGCTAAACAGAAGGATCCTTGCAAAGTCTGTGGCCCTCCCATAGCTGCTGTTGCTCACCACCAAAGACACGTACTGTGATGGGTGTTGATAGGATTTGGCTGTGTTCCCCCCTAAATCTCATCTTGAATTGTAGTTTCTATAACCCTCATGTGTCATGGGAGGGAGCCAGTGAAATGTAATTGAATATGGGAGTGATTACCCCCGTGCTCTTCTCATGATAGTGAGTTCTCATGAGATCTGATGGTTTTATAAGTGGCTTTTTCCCCTTTGCTTGGCATGTGAAGAAGGACATATTTGCTTCTCCTTCTGTCATGATTGTACGTGTCCAGAGGCCACCTGAGCCGTGTGGAACTGTGAGTCAATTAAACCTCTTTTCTTTATAAATTACCCAGTCTCGGGCAGTTCTTTATAGCAGCATGAGAATCAATTAATACCATAAATTGGTACGAGGAGTGGGGTACCACTCAGGTATCTGTAAAGATACGTAAAAATCTGGAATCAAAAAGTGGGTAACAGGCAGAGGTTGGAACAGTTTGGAGGGCTCAGAAGAAGACAGGAAAATATGGGAAAGTTTAGAACTTCCTAGTGACTTGGAAGTCTCAGGAGACAGGAAGATGTGGGAAAGTTGGAACTTCCTAGAGACTTGTTGAAGTGCTTTGACCAGAATGCTAATAGAGACATAGGCAATGAAGTCCAGGCCAAGGTGGTCTCAGATGAAGATTAGGAACTTGTTGGGAACTGGAGTAAAGATGATTCTTCTAATGCTTTAGCAAAGAGACTGGCAGCA
The DNA here is from genome assembly GCF_029281585.2 of Gorilla gorilla gorilla. Lineage (NCBI taxonomy): Eukaryota > Metazoa > Chordata > Mammalia > Primates > Hominidae > Gorilla > Gorilla gorilla. The sequence continues at coordinate 127,611,833 of NC_073229.2, read as the reverse complement.
TTTTGCCCCTGCCCTAGAGATCTGTGGAACTTTGAACTTGAGAGAGATGATTTAGGGTATCTGGCAGAAGAAATTTCTAAGCAGCAAAGTGTTCAAGAGGAAGCAGAGCACAAAAGTTAGGAAAATTTGCAGCCTGATGATGCAATAGGAAAAATAAATAAATAAAAAACTTTAGGGAAAAATTCAAGCTCACTGCAGAAATTTTCGTACATAATGATGAAGCAAACAATAATCACCAAGATAAGGGGGAAAATGTCTCCAGGGCATGTCAGAGAACTTCATGGCAGCCCCTCCTGTCACAGGTGTGGAGGCTTAAGAAAGAAAAATGGTTTTGTAGGCCAGGCCCAGGGCCCCACTGCTGTGTGCAGTTGTGGGACTTGGTGCCCTGGCTAAAAGGGACCAAGGTACAGCTTAGACTGTTGCTTCAGAGGGTGCAAGTCCCAAGCATTGGCAGCTTCCACATGGTGTTGAGCCTGCAGGTGCACAGAAGTCAAAAATTGAGATTTGTGAACCTCCACCTAGATTTCAGATGATGTATGGAAATGCCTGGATGTCCAGGCAGGGGTTTGCTGCCAGAGTGGAGCCCTCATGGAGAACCTCTGCTAGGGCAGTAAAGGGGGAAATGTGAGGTTGAACCCCACACAAAGAGTCCCCACTGGGGCACTGCCTAGTGGAGCTGTGAGAAGAGGCTCACCATTCTCCAGACTCCAGAGTGGTAGATCCACCGATAGCTTGCACTGTGCATCTGGAAAAGCTGCAGTACCAGCCATTGAAAGTAGCTGCGACAGGGGCTATACCCTGCAAAGTCATAAGGATGGAACTGCCCAAAGCTATGAGAGCCCACCTCTTGCATCAGCAAAATTAGGACATTAGACATGGAGTCAAAGTAAAACTTTAGGGCTTAATGACTTCCCTGTTGGATTTTGGACTTGCATGGGGCCTGTAGCCCCTTTGTTTTGGCCAATTTCTCCCATTTGGAATGGGTGTATTTACCCAATATCTGTACTCCCATTGTATCTAGGTAGTAACAACTTAACTTTCAATTTTACAGACTCATAGCCAGAAGGGACTTGCCTTGTCTCAGATGTGACTTTGGACTTGGAACTTTGGATTAATGCTGGAAGGAACTAAGACTTTGGGGGACTGTTGGAAGGGCATGATTTTGTGTTAAAATGTGAGGACATGAAATTTGGGATAGGTCAGAGATGGAATTATATGGTTTGGCTGTGTCCCCACTCAAATCTCATCTTGAATTGTGGTTTCAATAATCCTCACATGTTGTAAGTGGGACCTGGCGGGAGATAATTGAATCATGGGGGCAGTTATCCCAGTGCTGTTTTTGTTATAGTGAGTGAGTTCTCACAATACCTGATGGTTTTTCAATGGTCTTTCCCTCTTTGCTTGGCACTTCTGTCTCCTGCCGCCATGTAAAGAAGGACATGTTTGTTTCCACATCTGGCATAATTGTAAGTTTCCTGGGGCCTCTCCAGCTATGCAGAACTGTGAGTCAATTAAAACTCTTTTCTTTATAAATTACCCAGTCTCAGGCAGTTATTTATAGCAATGTGAGAACAGGCTAATACAGGTGTTTTCTGTGAAGTCTGGCTCATACTCTTTGTCAGTACCCAGTGAATTACACTGTTAAAAAGTCTGCAAGATTTTGTAAACTTCCCCTAATTTTTCGGTATTCTAGAGTTCCACACTTTCTCACATAAACTCTGAGAACACTGGTGAGAACCACTGAGGACACTGGAGGAAAGTCATTGCAACTAGAGAAAAAAAGAACCAAAAAAGTTATCTATTAATAATGAAAGGGTAAGTACTGATCCCATAACTAGATATGTAGTGGTGAAGGAACAAGGCTGGAAACAGTTAATTTTCTGAGACCCAGAGACCCAGGACCTGCTTAGGACTGAAGTTTATCATACAGATTAAACCTGAGCCTTAAAGAGTCTTATCCCCACAATCAGAGTAGCAACTATCTGGAGTGTTCTGCTACCTCCATAGACATTCCTAAGGGAATTGTGACATGAAAGACCTACTTGAGGTTTCCACCAAGTTCTCTATCTGAATCCTTATGTGCTTTTGATTCCATGTAGAACAGGTAAGCAAATGTTCACATCTTGTCTCTCATCAGGGGCCAGCTTCTCCATAGATCAACTACTAAATGGTTGTCTTGCCATCTCAAACTTTTGATAGGTTCAAGCAAAGTTATGGACTTGCTGTTTGCCTGGTCCTTTGTTGTTGTTCTTATATGAGTAGGAGTGATATTCTTTGCAACCTTCTACATCCTTAAGTAGACACATGAAATGTAATAATGATTTTACAAGTTGTATCTAGTTTTTAAGACTTATTTTTTGTGGTTTGCTTACTGTATCATAAGTTACTCCTTGATAGCTAGAGCCAGAAATCAATAATTTTTTCCTTCATTTATTTTGTTTTTTTTATGATAGATCCTTTCAACATGCATACTAATTTGCTTCTTCCATTTTCAGATTTTGTTTTGAAAATAATCTCTAGCTGCTGGTCCCAATAGGTGGTTTTGTTATTCATGCAAAAGATAGGTCAACATGTAAGTATTGTTTTAAATATGAATTCAAATAATTCTTGAGTCTTTTTTCTATTTGTGAAAGAATCATGTTTTGTCAGCAATTTCCTGGAAAGTACAAAATTGGCTTTGTACCATTTTGTGATTTTATCATCATTGTATTTTGAATTGTAGCTGTGTGTACCATTTTAAGAATTTATCATCATTGTATTTTGAATTGCGGCTGGCTCTAGATCACCTTTGAGCCTGCACTAATTATGGTGTTGAAAAAAGGGAAGAGAAAGAAGACATTCATGATGACATTTTGAAGGTTAAGAAAGTACAAAGATTGTTCTCTTTGATATCAAGTTATCTCATATACTTACAGATAATAAAGAAACCCTGAACTCATTTCTTAGTTCAGCACTTATGTTTGTATTTTCTCTGCTTCCATATATGTTGATTTCTTACCTCCAAAAAAGTATTACAAGAATGAGCCAGAAACAATATTTAGAAAGCTTGTTTCTGCTGCTATAAAGATAAAGTGAATAAAGTTAGTATTATTGCTGTATTTCACATTCTTTAAAATATTCTAGAGCTTGGGAAAATCTCTTAAATTGCAGGCAATATGGGTCAATGTCCTACAGTAGTTTCTAAGACTTTTCTGCTTATATCAACAGTTTCAATTTCTAAATTTCACCAAGAGACTCTCCTCATTAGAGTGCAAAAAAAAAAAACAACTTTCCTTCATTTTTACATGTTGATAGATTTTAATTTAATCTATCTGCAAGGTTGTCATACTTTCTGTAAGGTTTCCTTTGATTCTTAATGCCAGTTTGTCAGCTGGCGATTCCAAACTGCTACACTTGGCTTGCAATCTTTAAAATACTACTTGAGTGTAGAGTTCTATTTTAGCTTTCCGCCGTCATTCCTCATGTAAGCTTTAAATGAAATATTGACATTTTTCATATTCCTTTAATATATTATATGCACCCTCTGCAGTTCTTCACGTTTTGGCCTGAAATAATTTTAAACATAGGGATATATAATTTTACATATCATTCTTATCAGTTCGAGCTTTCCCTGACAAGCTATTAATCTTTGAAATATTTTGCCCAATGCTATGACATACTGTCAGGGAAGAAGTGGGATTCATTGCTTCCAAATTCAAATTCATTTGGGCAGAAATAGAACATCATTATAGATATTTATCATTTTTCACACACTCAAAATTTTGGTAAATGAAGTGCATCTGAGTCTTCAGTTGGGTCATCATAATTAGTGCCTAAACAATGTAAATAAGATATATCATTCATCAGACTTGATGATGAATTAACACACTTGTTTTATCTTGATGATATTTATACCTGTCAAAAACCATCATCAACTTCAGTACATACTTTTTTTTTTTTTTTTTTAAATACAGGGAGTTTCGCTCTTCTTGCTTAGGCTGGAATGCAATGTTGTGATCTCAGCTTACTGCAACCTCTGCCTTTTTGGTTCAAGTGATTCTCCTGACTCAACCTTCCAAGCAGTTGGGACTACAAGCATGTGTTACCACCCCCAGCTAATTTTGTATTTTTAGCAGAGACGGGGTTTCATCATGTTGGTCAGGCTGTTCTCAAACTCCTGACCTCAGGTGATCTACCCACCTCAGTCCCCTGAAGTGCTGGAATTACAGGTGTGAGCCACTATGCCTAGCCCTTCAGTACTTAAATTATTTCAAATACTGTGAAAATCACTGAGGAGTTAAGTATGTGACAGGAGTATTATCGATAGGAATTTTAGTATGAAAATCATTATTTTCCAATTAACTAATTTGTTTATACTATAATAGTCATCATTTTAAGAGAAAAAATATATAATTTTATAAAATGTAAGTTACGTATTTATAGGAACATTTCAATTTTCTCACTTCTACATTTCCAGCACATGGTAAAGTGTTTTATAAACACAAGGGGCTTGATAAATAGATACTGATGAAGTACATATATGAATAAATGTTTGAATTTGTTTCACATTAACTAAAAGGCTACTTCATTGAATATCCAATTTTCAGTTCCAACCTTGATTTTTGACAAAAAAAAACTTAGTCCTTTTGGACTTTAGTTGCCTCATAAGTGATAGTAGAGTTGAGTTCATTGGTTTCCAAGGTATTTCTTAAAACAAAGAGTCAATTTGTTCATATATCTTTGATGCAACCATAAATATCCCCAATAATCTTGTTTCCAAACTTACACTGTTTTTTGCTAATTAGTCAATTCATGTTATTTTTCTTTTTGCCTTACTACTTTGTTGATTGAAACAGAAGCATGGAAAATATAATTTATTGCCAAGTTCATATACAAGTATGTTTCTTTTACTTTCATTGTTGATTCTCTGCTTATTTTATTTTGAGTATTTTTTCAGAGTGGCTTTAGATGTATGTTTATTTCTTCACTCTCTAACTCTGAATTTTATGACACATCTAAAAATAAGCTTCTCATAATTTAACAGGGAATCTATAATTAGGTAAAGCAAAGGCAAGTTAAAACTTATCTAAATCAGTACAGCATTTTAAATAATTTTTAAAATATAATCTTATAATCTTTGATAAAGTTTTACAAATAAAATTCTAGAAATTAATTTTTAAAAGAGAGCCTTATTTGGGTGTAAGGATGGAAATTAAATAGTTAAATGATCATTTAATATGGAACTATCTATATTCTTATTTAGCAATACCTTGATGAAATAACATAAGCAATGTTACATTGAAAGATATAAACGCTTTACTATAAATTATGACCATGATTTTTTTCTCTAATATCAACTTGGGTGGGAAAATATTACTTTAGGATTTCTTACTTGTATCATCAAAATGGACTGTATAAATTCAGGATTTAATACATGAAATGCAGTCCTCATGCAATTCACAGTTATAATATTTTTAAATTATCTAATAAATCTACTGATAAAAATCATTATTAAAGAAGTTAAAGCAAAGTTGCTAATTTCATTTTAATAACCAGTTAAACCTAATATTAAAGATTTGGCTTAATGGTAATGCTTTTTAATTTTTTGAAAAATCATGTAAAACCATTATATTATTTCATTATTTATTATAAAATAAAAATTAAAAAATGAGGTGGAGAGACTTTTGTTTAATAAAGAAGATAATTTATAGCAGTTGTAATTAACAAAGTTCAAAATATGAAATAAATTAACCAATAAATATGATTGAATTCATAAAATTTCCTTTTAGCTCCAGTTAAAGTTGTTTAAAATAATATACTGGGGCACAAATCCTCAACTGCTATATTCAGACATTAATTATAGACTCTGGTAATATTTATCGACATGTAAAAATTTAAAAATCAGTGGCCCAGAATGTAGCTGACATAAATTACAGAAATTATTTTTAACATTTTATTTATTTATTTGACAAATAAAAATTCTATCTATTATGTACATGATGTTTCAAAATGTGTATACATTGTGGAATCACTAAATTGAGCTAATTAACAAATGCATGAAATTACATATTTTCATTTCTTTTGTAGTAAGAATACTTTGTCTTGTTCCTGATCTTAGAGAAAAGGCTTGCAACTTTTCACCTTTCAGTTTGTTATGAGCTGTGGGTTTGTCATATATGATCTACACTGTGTTGAGGTGTATTCTTACATACCTAATTATTCAGAATCTTAAAATAAAGGAATGTTGCATTTTGTCAGTTGCTTTTTCTCGCTCTATTGAAATGATCATATAGTTTCTGTCCTTCATTCTGTCCAGCATATCACATACTGATTTCTGGTTTCATACCATTATGGTTGGAAATGATACTTGATATAATTGCAATCTTCTTAAATTTGTTGAGACTTGTTTTGTAGCATAATATGTGATTTATCCTAGAGAATGTTCTATGTGTGCTTGAAAAGAATGTGTATTCTGCTGCTGTTAGGTAGAATGTCTTGTATATGTCTGTTAGGTTCATTTGGCCTACAGTGTAGTTTAAGTTTCATGTTTTCTTATTGATTTTCAGTCCAAATGATTTGTTCCTTGTTATAGTTCCTTATTGTTGTATTACAATGTATCCCTCCCTTTAGATCTATTGACATTTATCTTATATATTTAGGTGCTCTGATGTTGGGTGCACATATGTAATTGTTACGTTCTCTAGATAAATTGACCTCTTTATTATTATGTCATATCTTCCTTTGTCTCATTTCACAGTTTTTCACTTAAAGTCTGTTTTATCTGATATAAATGTGGCCACTCCTGCTCTCTTTGGATTTCCATTTGTGTGGAATACTTTTTTCATTCCTTTACTTTCATTGTATGTGTATCCTTACAGGTGAACTAAGTCTTTTGCAGGCAGCATGTAGTTTAGCCTTTTTATTTAATCATCAGCCACTCTATGTCTTTTGACTGGAGAATTTAATCTATCATTCAGGGTAATGGTGGATAAGTAAAAACTTAGTACTTCCATTTGTTAGTTATTTTCTGGTTGTTTTGTAGATTGTTCCTTTCTTCTTGATGTCTTTGTAATTAGGTGATTTTCTTTAATGATATGCTTTGTTTCTTTATGTTTTGTCTTTTTTGTATATACTGTAAGTTTCTGCATTGTGCTTACGAAGAGGATTGCAAAAAAATCTTATAGTTATAACAAGCTATTTTAAGCTGATAATAATTAACTCTGATCGCATAAAAATTTCTATACTTTATACAATTTTTAAAGAACTTTTTTCCAACTTTTATTTTAAATTTCAGAGGTACATGTGCAGGTTTGTTACAAAGACATATTGAATGATACTGGGTCTTGAAGTATGACTAAACCTGAAATGAGCCCAATAAATGAGCAAAGTAAGCAATAGGTAGTTTTCAAACTTTGCTTTTTTATTTCTGTTCCGTCTTTTGTATTTTCCAGTGTCTACTATTCCCATCTTTATGTCCATGTGCACCCAATACTTAGCTCCCACTTATAAGTGAGAACATGCAATATTTTGCCTTCTTTTTCTGTGTTAGTTCACTTAAGAAAATCATCTCCAGCTGCATACTCATTGCTGCAAAGGACATGATTTCATTCCTTTTTATGGCTGCATAGAATTCCATAGTATATATGTACCACATTTTCTTTAACCAGTCCACTGTTGGTGGGCACTTGGGTTGGTTCCATGTTTTTGCTATTGTGAATAGCACTGTAATGAACATATGAGTTTATGTGGGGTTTTTTTGGTAGAAAGAGTTATTTTCCTTTGGTTATATATCCAGTAATGAAATTGCTGAGTTGAATGGTAGTTCAAGGCTTAGTACTATGAAAACTTTCCAAATTGCTCTCCACGGTGGCTGAACTAATTTACAATCCCACCAATAGTGTATAAGTGTCCCCTTTTCTCTGAAGCCCCACTAACATCTGTTAATTTTTTTAATTTTTTTAAAGCCATTTTGACTGTGTGAGATGGTATCTCATTGTGGTTTTTATTTTCATTTCTGTGATGATTAGTGATTCTGAACATTTTTCCTATGTCAGCCACTTGTATGTCTTCTTTTGAGAAGTGTCTGTTCATGCCCTTTGCCTGCTTTTTAATGGGGTTATTTGGTTTTTTTGCTCATTGATTTAAGTTCCTTATACAGTCTGGATACTAGGCCTTAGTTGGATGCATAGATTTTATAAATATTTTCTCCCATTCTGTAGGTTGTCTGTTTACTCTGTTGACAGTTTCTTTTTCTTTGCAGAAGCTCTTTAGTTTAACTAGGTCTCACTTGGGAATTTTTGTTTTTGTTGCAGTTGCTTTTGAAGACTTAGCCATAAATTCTTTGTCAAGGCCGATATCAGTAAGGGTATTTCCTACTTTTTTTCTAGGATTTTTATAGTTTGAGCTCTTACATTTAAGTCTTTAATTCATGTGTAGTTAATTTTTGTATATGGTGATAGTTATGAGTCCACTTTCATTCTTTGGCATATGGGTAGCCAGTTATCCCAGCCCCATTTTTGAATAGAGAGTCCTTTTCCTCATTTTTGTTTCCTTATTTTTGTTGACTTGTTGAGAAGCAGATTGTAGGTGTGCAGCTTTATTTGTGGGTTCTGTATTCTGTTCTACTGGTCTGTGTGTCTATTTTTGTGCCAGTACAATATTGTTTTGGATACTTTAGCCTTGTAGTATAGTCTGAAGTCTGGTTGCTGTGATACCTCCAGCTTTCTTCATTTTTCTTAGTATCACTTTGTCTATTCAAGCTCTTTTTTGGTTCCATATGAATTTTAGAATATTTTTTTCTAATTCTGTGAAAAAAATATGTTAGTTGTTTGATAGGAATACCACTGAAACTGTGAATTGCTTTGGACAGTATTGCCATTTGAACAATATTGATTCTTCCTATTTATGAGCATGAGATGTTTTTCCATTTGTTTGGGTCATCTATGGTTTCTTTCAAAAGTGTTTTGTAGTTTTCCAAGGAGAGATCTGTCACTTCCTTGGTTAGATGTATTCCTAGGTATTTCATTCTTATTGTGGCTTCTGTAAATGGAATTGTATTCTTGATTTGGCAGTCAGCTTAAAAGTTATTGATACATGGATATGCTACTGATTTTTGTACATTGATTTTTGTATCTTGAAAATTTGCTGAAGTTGTTTATCAGTTCAAATAGCTTTTTGGTGGTCTTTAGGCTTTTCCAGAGTCATATTGTCAGGGAAGAGAGATAATTTGACTTCTTCCTTTCCTATTTGTATGTCTTTTATTTGTTCCTCCTACCTGGTTGCTCTGGCTAGGACTTCCAGTAAAGTATTGAATAGGATTGATGAGATCGGGCATCTTTTTCTTGTTCTAATTCTCAAGGGGAATAGTTTCAGTTTTGTTCATTCAATACGATGTTGGCCATGGGTTTGCCATAGATGGCTCTTATTATTTTGACAGATGTTCCTTTGAAATCTAGTTTGTTGAGGGTTTTATCATGAAGGTATGCTGGATTTTACTGAAAGCTTTCTTTTTGTATTTGGTGAGATGATCATATGATTTTTGTCTTTAATTTTGTTTATGTGGTGAAACACATTTATTGATACATGCATTTTGCACCAGCATTGCATCCCCAGGATAAAGCCTACTTCATTATGGTGAATTAATTTTTGGTGTACTACTGGATTTTATTTGCTAATATTTTATTGAGGATTTTTGTGTCTATGTTCATCACTGGCCTGTGGTTTTCTTTTTTCATTGTGTCTCCAACAGGTTTTGTTATCAGGATGATGTTGGCTATGTAGAATAAGCCAGAAATGAATCTCTCCTCCTCAAATTTTTGGAATAGTTTCAGTAGCATTGGTATGAGCTTTTCTTCATATCTCTGGTAGAAGTAGAACTCAGCTGCGAATCTACCTGGTCTAGGGCCTTTTTTGGTTGATTGGCTTTTTTACTACTGATTCAATTTTGGAACTTGCTGTTGTTCTGTTCTGGGTTTCAATTATTTCCTGGTTCAATTTTGGGGCGTTTTGTGTTTCCAGGCATTTATTCATTTCTTCTAGACTTTTTACTTTGTGTTCATAGAGTTTACAATAGTCTCTGAAGATCTTTTATATTTCTGTGGGATCAGTTGTAAAGATCAACAGAACCAAATGTTGGTTCTCTGTAAGGATAAACTGTACTTTTCCTTCAACTCCCTCTAAAGCTAAATTTCTGATGTCATAATTTACTTTTTATATTGTGTATTTCTTAACAAATTATTATTGGTATTGTTATTTTTAACAGATTTGTCTTATAATCTTCATATTTAAAATGTAACTGACTTATACTCCACCATTACAGTATTGGGGTATTCTGAATTTTACCACATGCTCACTTTCACCAGGAAGTTTTATACTCTCATACTAATTACCATCCTTTTCTCTCACCCTGAATAACTACTTTTGGCATTTATTTTAAGACCAGTTTGGTGATGATGGATGTCTCAGTTTTTATTTGACTAAGAGAATATTTATCTTTCCTTCATTTTTGGTGCACAGCTTTGTTGAGTATACTATTCTTGCTTGGAAATTGTTTTTTGTTTGTTTGTTTCTTTCTTTCTTTCAACATTTTAAGCATGCCATCCTACTCCCCATTCTGTAAGGTCTCTGCTGAGAAATGTGCCTTTAGCCTGATTAGAAGTCCTGTATAAGTCATTTGCTTTCTTTTCCCTTGCTACTTTCAGAATACTCCTTTCGTCTTTGATTTTTGACAGTTTGGTAATCACATGTTTTGCTGTAGTTTTATTTGGATTGAATCTGGTTGAAGATTTTTGTCCTTCCTATACCTGGATATTTATATCTTTATCCAATTTTCTTTTCTTTTCTTTTCTTTTTCTTTTTGAGATGGAATCTCGCTCTGTTGCCAGGCTGGAGTGCAGTGGTGCAATCTTGGCTCATTGCAACCTCTGCCTCCCGGGTTCAAGTGATTCTTCTGCCTCAGTCTCCAGAGTAGCTGAGACTACAGGCAAGTGCCACCACCCCCAGCTAATTTTTGTATTTTTAGTAGAGACAGGGTTTCACCATGTTGGCCAGGATGGTCTCAATCTCTTGACCTTGTGATCTACCCTCCTTGGCCTCCCAAAGTGCTTGGAAGACAGGCGTGAGCCACTGTGCCTGGCACTTTATCCAATTTTCAAAAGGTTTCTGTTATTAATTATTTAAATAAGCTTCCTGCATTTAGTTTTTCTCTTCTTCACAAATAATCTTATAACTCAAATATTTGCTCTTTTATTGCTGTTCAATATATCCTGCAAGCATTCTTCATTTTTTAAATTACTTTTTATCTTTTCTTCTCTGACAGTATGTTTAAAAATAAACTGTCTTTGAGTTCACAGATTTTTATTCTTCTGCTTTATTAATTATGTTATTGACGCTGTCTATAGCAGTTGTCATTTCACTCATTGTGTAATTCATCTCCAGAATTCTTGTTTAATTTTTTTAACTGTTTCAATCTCTTTGTTAAATTTATAATTTTGGTCATCTATTGTTTCTCTGATTTCATTGAATTATTTCTCAATATTTTCTTGAATTTTATTGAGATTCATTAAAACAATAACATTGAATTCTTTGCTAAGCAGTTTTCATATCTACATGTTTTGAGGCCAGTTACTTGTAGATTATTTTGTTTTTTTTCGGTGGTGTTATGTCTTTTTCTTTATACTTGTTGTTGCCTTATGTTGTCCACACATTTTAAGTAGGCGCTTATTACAGTCTTTGTAGACTGACTTTGTCTGGGAAAACCTTTCACCCATACAGAGATCCTAGGCAGGTTATCTGATGTGATCTGAGGGTGCACATGCTGCTGGAGTCATTGGAAGGTTTGCCTGATGCATTGATAAACAGGTGCGTAAGCCTGGAGCCTGGGTCCATCAGGTTGGGCTTGAAGCCTAGATCCACCGGGGCAGACCTGTTGATTGGATCTGCAGGGATGGAGGTAGAGCCTGGGTACATAAAGGCAGACCTGGAGTTCGTATCTACTCCAGGCAGTAGATGGAAGTCAAATTATCTCTCTTCACTGACAATATGATTCTGGTCTGATTGACCAGAAAACTGTGTCCACAGGGACTGAGCTGACAGTAGGATGGGCCTTGGAGCTGGCAGTGGGGTGGGATTTGAGTATGATTCTTCAATGACTGGTCAGGCATTGGGATGGGCTTTGCACCTGGGTCCTCTGGGATGGACACGGACCTTGAGTCCATAGGTACTATCTTGGAGCCTGGAGATCTACAGGGGTGCTATTGTATCCTTAAGCCATGGAGTCCAGCTTGGCACTGGCACCTACTTGTATAGGCCTATACCCTGAGTCTGCTGGAGCAAGGTTGAACCCTGGAGTCACCAAGACTTGAATGGAACCTGGGATGCAGGGAATGGCTTGGTGCTAGGTAAGCCTGAAGCCTGTATCAACAATGATCAGCCTGGTTGTGTCCACAGATGCTAGCAAGTGCTGCAGTGGTTGACTAGGTGTTCAGGCATGTCTGAAGTATGTGGCTGTGGGGGCTAACCCAGTGCTAGGGGTATTCTGGAGCCTGTGATCACTGAGGATGGGCTGAAAGGTAGGGTAGCTCGGAGATCAAGTCTGTTGCACAGGCCTGAAACAAAGAGCTATGGGATGTAACCTTGCATGGGTGCAGGCATGGACCTTCAGTTTGCAAGTAGCAGTATAGAGTCTGGGGCAATGGAGGCCTGCTTGGTTCTGAGTTTTACTAGGTTGGGCATACTTTTGGGATCTGAGACAAAGTCCAGAGCTCAATCCCCTCTCCTTCTCCCATCCAGAGGTTATCTCTCTCTCCATGCTATGCTCCCTGAGTTGGCGAAGGAGTGATGCAGGTAATGTAAGATTGTCATTCCTACACTTGTCACTCATCTCTTCTTATGTTTGTGCTAGAGCCTGGTGCTGTAATTTTTCACCTGATTTCCTTAGCTCTTGTGAAGGTATTTTTGTGTGTGGATAGGTGTTTGAATTGATGTTTCTGCCAGGGAATGAGCACTGGAGAGTCCTTTTCTATCATCTGGCTGGCCTTCATCCCTAAAGAAACTATTAAAAAAAATCTTGAGTAGCATCTTCACCTTTAATTTGAAACAATTATTTGCATTATATGGTTACCTGTGTTTAAAAATTTCTAATGCCTGAGAATAAATATATAATATGAACATTTTAGGGTCTGTAACTAGAAAGGAAAAAATAAAAGTAGAAAATAGCTGCATTCCTAATACTGGAATATATATAATATATATATATTTACCATATAAAATACCGTATATATACCATATAATATACCATATAATGTACCATATAATATATATATAATGGTAAATATAAATATTTACCATAAATTTCTTTATATAGAATGTAACATAATGCTTTGTTCACAATGTCTATATACAGGGTTATATAGATAGATAAATAATATTGTCAAACAATATCTATATACACATAATTTAAATTATCTTAAATGTGTGTACAAGCCCATTTTTGCATCAATTAGTGATTATGCCAGTTCCTCAAAATAAATAAAGAAATTTTACATTAACAATTAGTAAGACTGTATTAGACTTATATCTCCTATGTCACAAATGTTGAAATAATTCATTAGGAAAAGTTATTTCTAGTAAAAATTATGATCATATCTTGTAGAGAAAGAAATATAGCAAATGTAATGAAAAATGTAATTATAAAATATTATGTCAGAGTAGTGACCAACTATATTATCATTTAAATAAATATAAATAGGCTTAATGCACTTAATAAAAGGAAGAAAAATAAATTTGACACACAAAACAAATTTGAATTACATACTGTAAAAAGAGATGCATCTGAATCAGAATGATTCAGATGAGAGTTTAAAATTAAAGAGATGAACACGACATAGGCATCTAGATAGAGATAGAGATGGAAACATAGACAGAAACAGAGAGAAGGTATGGTAATCCTGATTCACTCTTCAATCTCCAAAAATGCCCAGAGATGCTAAAAATGAAACAATTGTAATACTAAAAGGTACAATTCAAGTTGAAGATGTTTATATTTTTGTACCAAATAACACAGTAAAACCCATTATGAAGCAAAAGTTACAGAGAATGAGAGACGTGAAGATAGAAACACCATAATAACAGGATGATTTAATAAACTACTACATTACAAGGCAGATTGATTGGGCAAAAATAAATACATTAGGAAATAGAAAAGTTAATTGACATAATCAATTAGATAGATTATATTCTTATATTTTGAGTGCTACACCCTGATGATAGGGATATGCCTTCTCCCCCAGTGCTTATGACACAATTACAAAATGATCATATGATTTGGTCACAAAGAAAACATCAGTACTTTCATTAAAATCAAAATATAAACAACACTCTCTGACAACACCGTAATACAGCTAGAAACTATTAGCAGAAACAAAAAGCAAACATCTTGTATTTGCCAGGGTTCTCCAGAGAAACAAGACCAGTAGAAGAAACACTCCTACCTCTGTTTCCAACACACACTCAGCGTCTTTGGGATACTGAATTTTAAATATATATCACAAAAGATAAAAGGTCACAACCAAAAGAGACAGAGAAGAAGAGGTATTTATGAACATTTTCAAGGAAAAATTTGTTTATTTTCTTGAGAAATGACTATATAGTTGGCATTTCTTATTATTTTAACAGTACTTTTATCAAATGTTTACCACTCACCTTTATTTAAACAGAGAATAAACAAGAAAGTTGCTTTGTTTATCAAGAAAGATGCAGAACAAATAATTTTTTTTTTTACCTCTGCTTAAAGCGTGAATCTCTGGTGAACAGCCTGCTCCTTTCTAGAGTGAGCATGTTGCAGTAGCATAACTATCACTGGAGTAATTCTGACATTTGGTTGATAAGATTTGCATTAAAATATATTTACAGAAATTCTGTTTAGCTAATATATAGCTCTTCACAACCTTTATCAATTTCAAACACACTTGGTTTTCTCATGCATAAAACTTACTGAAATGTTTGCCAAGAGACGCAATTCTAAATAGGAATGCAAATAGGTAAAGAATACTATAACTGATCAGTTCCCCGTAGAGCTGAGATAAAGCAAACAATCAAAGGTAAGATAATAAATTCTTGTTTTATTCATCTACATTTATTTTACAGCAAGTGTCATATGCAAATATACACCATTAGCATCATCTTTCTTGCCACAGTGGTTTATATGTTTTTGTAGCTATTGCTTCCTTGGTATTTCATAATTTTATTCCTTAAGCTCCCAAGTAATAACTATAAAGAGTATTTCTCTCTCTGAAGTATATTATCTCTTCATTTGTAGCAGTGTTAAGACACGTGGATAATATTTTCTGTGCTAGAGGTCTTTTTTAACCAGTTTATATTCATAAATATAGTATTGCATATCAATAGGCTATCTAGTTCTAGTTCATGTACAAAGTTTATATGTTATAACTGAAGTTGTGTATACTTTGCCGTGTATTAAACTTGGAACATGTTTTGTCTTCAATTTAAGATATAAAATGAGTTTTAGGTATTAAGAAAGCAATTAAATATTTCTAGTATTAAGTATAGTCATTGTATTTCTACATCTGAGTTATAGTAACAGAATAGACTAATTTTTGTTTTGATAAGTAAAATAAATTTAACATATTAAATTTGGAAAAAAATCACAGAACATTGGCATTGATTTTGCAATACATGCATGTAAATATACTTACATAGATTAAAACAACACTGTCAATATTGCCTTCTGGTTACTTAAAATTTGAAGTTAAATAGAAAAAAACTTGGGGCTACTTTTGTTAACTATGTACTCTGATGAAATAATAATTTTAAAGTGGTAAAACTCTTCTTTTTTTCCAAATAATGAAACCCAAAGATTCAATATGTGAAGTTCAAAAGCAAAGTTACAAAAGCTTCTGCAAAATTTTCTTATTTCCTAATATAGAATCAACGTGTTGAGCTTGTCTTAACAGAGTGTTCTGCTTACCACATTATCATTGTAATCTCTAGAAATAATATCTCTCCTCTTAAACTTCAGCTACAATAATTATAGTTGTATTAGGCCTACAACTATGGATGTGGAGTTATATTATTTTCCCTCATTTTCTATATCTATATTACATCTACATATTCTTATTTTTGCTCAACTAATCTTACATAATTTTCCTAATAACACAGTGATATAATACAATTTGGAAACTACGCTAACAATGAATCACTGCCTGCTCAGTCCTTGTAGGCTCAGGCTTACTATGTATAAATCTTACAGATTATTGGGTTGATGATAACAAGAATGATGCAGATCCTAGAGTGGTATTTCTAAACATTAAGTTGGCTAAGAATCATCCTCCTAAATTCTCAAGAGTGAGTTTTGGAGCGGCTGGGGCAAGTACATTAACTACAAGGCTGTATCTATCACAAAGGCTATTCATCAATGATGACATTTTTAGGTAATGTGATAGGGTACTATTTGAAAACATGTCCCAGAGCAACTTATAGAATGTTCTTTTATGGCTTCCTTGATGTTTCTTCTCTAACAGGTTAACAGAAAACTTTGTCACAAGTTAGTTATAACCCATGACCTTAAGAATTTCAACTTAACTTTCCCTGTGAAGTTTCTTTGTGTTTGGCAGTAAAGGAAAAAAAAAAAAAAATAGAGGATTCTTTGATCTTCCAAGCTCATTACACAGAAGAAGCTGTGCTATATGTCTCTCCAATTTCACTCTCTCCTTTCTCCCTCTTTCTCTCTCTTTCTCATGAAATCTTAATGCCTTTTTTATGATGAGTTTTTGTAATGGTGTAGTTGCTTTTGATTCATTTAGAACGATAAAAAAAGTATGTATCAGTAAAGGCAAATTTAATTGAAGTTTAAAGTTAGCTTCAATTTTTAATTTTAATTAATATTTTGTAGGGGTAGAGCATGATGATTTATATAAAAAAGAATACAATTAATCATCTATATTGTTTGTGTGTCAAAACCAAAGCATATTATAAATTAACACTTTATATAAAAGATAAAAAGACATTGTGGGGTGAAATAGGGCAAGAAGAGAGGGAATTAATGTCTACTGTGTATACATAAAATACTTCACTTAATTGAGCCAACTTCTCTTAGCTACAAATTTTGAATTTTTACAGATAAGAGAAATGGATATCTGAGAGTTTTTGTTAGTCCAAGCCATTCAGAAGCCAATAATTCTAATGCCTAAGTCCATGTCCCTGCTTTTTGGTTCCAATCTTTTTCCTTAATTTTATAGCATTAGGAGATATACCTGATGCTAAATGACGAGTTAATGGGTACAGCACACCAACATGGCACATGTATACATATGTAACAAACCTGCACATTGTGCACATGTACCCTAAAACTTAAAGTATAATAATAATAAAATTAAAAAAAATTTAAATATAATAAAATATATGGAATAAAGAACAGTGTGTTAAAAATGGCTTCCATGAACCAGCATTTATTTAAAGGTGGATGACTTTAACTCCCTCACTTTTTTCTCTTTGAAATCTAGGAAAAATATTCAACTTCTCTGTCTTCCTTGTCTTCAAAATGAGGTTGAGTATGAGAGTAATTACACACAACAGTGTTGTTGGGAGGAAGCATAATAATTCATTTAAATCGCTTAGCATAACTCCTGACACTTAAGGTTTTATTAGTGCCAGATATTAATGATATTCTCATTGTTACCATTTATTGTTATTATCATTATTACTATTATTAGAATGAATGTTTGACAAACTTGGCAAAAAGACGAAAGCGAAAGAAAGATCTGGAATATATCTCCAATGGCTTTGGATCAGTTTCACTCACCCTCATTTATTATTTCGCTCATTCATAAGCTTCTTTTTTGCTTTATTCAGTTGACAAATATTTATTAAAAAACCATTTGGTATCACTCAATGTGCTACACACT
This sequence comes from Gorilla gorilla gorilla, assembly GCF_029281585.2. Taxonomy (NCBI): domain Eukaryota; kingdom Metazoa; phylum Chordata; class Mammalia; order Primates; family Hominidae; genus Gorilla; species Gorilla gorilla. The sequence goes on along the minus strand of NC_073229.2, from coordinate 127,593,933 downwards.
AAAGAAACCTGAAGAAAATAGAGATTCTCTTTTTTTCAAAAGTCTTATTCTTCACTGAAAGATTACCAAAAAAAATTACTACTTTTGTGTGAAATGTAATCTCAGAGTTAATCTCTAAATAGTACTGGGGCAGCTTAGAGCGAAGCCTGTAATCCAAAATGAAAGGTTTGGGGAAAGTCCCAGAAGTGATCAACTCTGAATTGGACTAAAATGTGAGCAGACAAGCACTAGTTGGAACAATAGATAAGGGTGATCTGAACAGAAGCATCAGAATGCTCAAATCCCCAAAGATGAGAGAAAGCCTGAAAATTGCTGAGAATACTAAGTTGGGTCTGGCAGAATGAGTATGAGGCAAGCCGGGAATGAGGCTGTCCTGCTAAAGTGAGGCCTTTTAATGTGCAGAACATTTGCTAGAAAGTGCTCTTGGGATTAGCACCTGTGGAAAGGAAAAAGAAGTAAGATTTGGTACGGGGGGATGTCAAGCTGCCACGCATTCCCAGTGAAAGCCCCAGCCAACCTCATGGAGGGTTCAGAGTTGATATTCCTTCGGAATTGTTCTGAGTTAGGAAGGGAGGCTGTGTCTTTGTGTTCCTCATTATCGTCCACTAGATGCAGGCTGTCCTTGGAAGGAGTTGTCACCTTGGCTGAGGGATCTAGATGGAGCACCACAGGTCCGATAAACTCATTCTAAGAAGTTACTGCTGGCCACTTAAACAATTTTTAATCAACACAGTGATAATATGTGAATCTCGCACTCTCTTTTTGCTGTGTTCAGAATTTTGTGGAGGAGGACGATGCTTGCTTGCTGAGGGGAACATTCGACTGCACTTTGTGGTCACACATCCTTCACTATATATAAACCCACCTATTCCTGACTATACAACTAAGAAAAGTCTGTACCACCGTTTCTATCTCTTGCCTGTATTACCACGACTGCTCCTGAACAATTTCTCTTGCTTACACTCTTGTCTCTCTAAAAGCCCCTCCCCACATAGCAGCCAGATTAGAGGTGTTGCATCACAAGTGACATAGTGCAGCGCTCTTCGTTAAACCCTTTCAATGGCTTCTCATTCTACTCAGAATAAAATCCAATCTTAGTGTCCTCTTTCCTAGCTCTTTATTTTTGATGAAATAAGGAACTTCTACTAATGTCTGCTCTTGAGCCAATTTGTTTCTTTTCCAAAGAAGATGTGTGAATTTAACAGATGCAGGGAATGTCCTAAAAGCAGGTGGGACAATTTGCATTTCATAAGAAAAATACCTTTTTTAGGTGAGTCTATTTGCCCCAGTTCTTTTTAGGATTGGCCTGCATGACAATGTTTCAAACGCTATGTTAAAACAATGTCCAGAAGCTTACCAAATTTTTAATGATACTATTAATTTTGTGTAAAAATAAGAAAAGCATATTCAATCAATACTAATATCTTGTATTATTAACATCTCAATAAGGGAAATTTTATGAATTTTCCAGTTTCTAGTAAAAATGTAAAGCAGGTTCATATTCACATAGCATGTCACAATTTGCAATCTAAAAAAAATTCTCCTGAAAATGAACTCTATTTAGAATTCTTCATGAGTAGCCTGAAATTTTTATATATTATTAGTACTTAGTGTCTTTCTGAAACTATGCAAACTATTCCATATCAATAAACTCATTTTTCTTATACCTACCCTAGGAGGTAAATACTAAATTTATCCAGAATTCAGAAATTTAAGTAAAATAACAAGATTTCTCAGCTAATAAGTGACAAGGACAGGACTGAAATCCTGTCTGTGACTGGCAAGCTCATGGCTTTACTCATTAAGTAATTGGATATTACAGCTCATATTTCAGAAGTGCAAAGAGTGGCTCATCATATTGAACTTTGATAAACATTACTCATCTTCCAATTTTTGCTTCAAGTGAAGCAATTTTAGTAGTAGTTCCTATAGTTCCTTCTGTATGATATTTGTATGAAATGTTAGACTTCAAAAGTAATTTTAAGCAGTTTATGGCATTATTAAAACAAAAATCTGAAAAAAAGACTTAGATGCTATATTATGTTATTATACTTTAGTTATTCACATTGAGGAAACAGGCTTGACTATGTCTACTGATGTGAGAATACAGAATTTTTCTTATTCTATAAATATAGTCATAAATTTACATGGAAATTACTCATTAAAAATCAATACTGTAAGGGAATTATTGATTTAAGACAAATAATACTTTGTTATTTATGAGTATTTTTGTATATAATGCAATCCAAAATTAGTCATCTTTAAGAATAGCATCATCCTGTATTTTATAGTTGAGTAATAGCATTTATGTCAGTTCAAATTTATAATAGGATAATTTTATGCAGATTTCTTTTAGATAATAAAACTGGCATTACATACCTCCAGTTTTATATTTCTAGGAAACTGATAAAATCCAAGCACTATTTCTACTTAAAATAACCTAGGATTAGAAGAAACAGTAATAAAAATTTTGATGTATTTATTAAATACCTTTACACATAAAATATATTCAACTTCATGTATTTTTTATTAATCCAACAATTGGATAAGTTATATAAGAAGTGGCTTACTGCTTTATGTATGTAAATAAGTTTAAATTCAGTGGGATTATGAAATTTATTGAGGGTCACAGTCTGATGCATTTTAAAGAGTTAATCTTTGGAATTAGTTAAATGTAGATTTGAATTCTGCTTCCATCATTTGCTAACTTTGTGACTTTTGGCAGCTTATTTAAATTTCCTGAACCTCAACTTTATTACTACCAAAACAGGATGATATCTATACTGGCAATTTATTAAAAAGGTTACAGCCGGGCATGATGGCTCATGCCTATAATCTGGGCAGTTTGGGAGGCTGAGGTAGGCAGATCCCTTGAGGCTAGGAGTTGGGAATCAGCCTTGCCAACATGGCAAAACCCTGTCTCTACTAAGAATACGAAAATTATGGTGGCGCGTACCTGTAATCCCAGCTGCTCAGGTGGCTGAGGCAGGAGAATCACTTAAACCTGGGAGCAGAGGTTGCAGCAAGCCGAGATCATGCCACTGCACTCCAGCCTGGGCTACAGAGAAGGACACTGTCTCAAAAAAAAAAAAAAAAAAAAAAGTTACTAGTAACATATAGCAAGAATACTTGACATATAGTAGAAACGTGTTCATAATAAAGTCACATAATTCCTAAATGCGCAGAAGCAGGGAAAGAACTCCGGAATCCAGAACTTAAGTGTGCAGATTGTTTCACTAAGCATTTTTAAAGACACCGATTTCTCAAACTAACTACTTCTTTTACAGTAGCCATTGTGTAGATTTAGACAAATAAGTTTGGATTCATCAAAGTACAGAGCTAGTTCAAAAACTAAACAACAAATGCTATATAGTAACATAGTAAAGGAACTTCCTATTCTGAGAGTATTATGGTATTATGAGAACTTCTTTAACATCTTTGTATAAAATTTTACTTTTTTAATCTCACATATCTCAGTGTCTCTGCGGGACTATTTTTCAATAAAATTTAGCTGAGATTCTTGTACATATAAATATATTACGATTACACACGTTCGTTGAGTGTTAAATAAACAAGGATGTTAATTTTTATCTCACACTCCTGGAAAGAACCCTAATAAATGTATTCCGCTTTTCAAAGTGTTCTTTGCCACGTCCACCTGTACTACAGTGAATCTTGTCTCACTGGCATTGATATGCCACGTTTTAGTCATATTGACAGTGAAACTTAAAAAAAAGAATGCTTTCAGCATAAAGAAAAATAGACCGGAATTATTTCAGTAAATTACTTACTTTTCCTCGACTTTCAAACATGAGTTTTCCACTTCTGATTTTTCCTATATTCAGATTAAAATTCAGCAACAATTTCCCTGGCATATTCGTTGTCACGCAGAAAATAAAAATTGCTCATACTTTCCTAAGGTACTCAGATCTTTGGTGACAGATTTTTGTGTGAATTACTCTGGCAGTAAATTTCCTAACACTGCTCTTTTGGTTGGTATAGGCTATTGAGCGCTGATGAAAGAAATTTTTTTCTTTAATTTTTTGCATGTTTTATTAATTATTCTATATTTCCTAGATTCAGTGTTCTGAAAATATGCCCATAAAATTGATTTTATACATCTTAATAGATTATGTATTTATAAAATAAAAATTATGAAGCTGGATTTTGTAGATGGTAATGCTTTTAATACTTAAATGGTTTTCCCTGAAGTCTGCAATACCATTTTTAGAACTGATGTTTCTTCTAAACGTGTCAGCTATTAGAGCGTAGGACTTCTTAGTTTATTAGTAATACAAATGTTATGACTGATTTAGAAAAGCTTCCCTAATCACTGAAAGGTCTTTGAAAGCTCCAAAGTAATTATATCTTGTAATTATCAGAAAGTAAAGTTCCCAAATCATTCCGACAGTCAAGCATTTAGTTGGTCTGAGCCTGCGGCTATATGTGGATAAGATTAGTTGCTAATTATAGCAAGGGAAAATAATGAAGGTTAAATAAATGTTTCATTTTAACTTGCATATGGTATTTGAAATAAAGATGTTTTCAGCCCTTATGAAAGTATTTCAAGACATCTAGTGTATGGAGTGTGATTGCATTTTTAAAAACAATGGTAAAAAAAGATAAAGAGTGTTTCAAATATTTTATGAAATAAATAAATGTGCTGAACAGTTATGCTCTAATGAGTGATTTAGCATTATAATGCCAACTAATTTATTGAGTGGATTGAATTAAGAAAATGCATGGACAGGCAAAGAAATAAATGTTAGTATTTAATGAACAAATAATTATTACCATATTATTGGTAAGACTGACTTGTATAATTTGTTTGTTTTTATTTTAAATGATCCACTTTTAAATTCCAATATTAGGAAAGCAATTATCCAGACCATTTTTCCCAAAATATCTTCCAATGAACATAGGTTCTGCTAATAAAAAGAACTATTACATATCACAAAAGCATCAGATATATTTTGAAAATTCTTGGTTAAAAGAAATTTTGATGTTTATTAGCTGAAAGATTTATCATGTCTTCTTCTATGCATTGTAACACTTCATTTGGGGATTATATGATGCAGAATTTCTAAAATTTTCTTAATCAGAAATTTGCATTTCCCTAAAACACATGTTGTAATATGTTAATCTACATTTTATCCACTTACATTCTTTATTGTTCAAGCAAACAAATTAATCTACATGATAGTAGTTTCCGCAAGTTTCCACTTATTCCATTTCTTTATGTTTTATAACGGCATTTCAAAATTATGAATTATGTTCTTTACAGCAACATTTCTGAAATTTGATATTGTTAAACTACTTTTACCAATCACTGAGTTTAAAAATATGTGTAAGATTATCACAGATGTTATTATTAAATTAATATTTCAATTTAAATAATTATATCACATAAAATGCTTGACATTTTGTAAACTTTAACCAGGTTACCTATTCAGGTTGATGAATAAAGATCATGAGGTGTTGGTCAGATTTCACCATCCATCAATGTTTTCTTGTAAATGTGTACAACCCCTAAATAGAGCTAGAAGTAAAATAGGTCATTGAGAATGGCAGCCAGGATTGGAGTGAATCTATCAGATATTTGGGCATAATATATAACACTTGGAATCAGAACTTATCATGTCTTTTCTTACTGAAGACTATTTCCTGTCTCCAAAACAGATACAAAGCTGATTAATTTCACTCAAAAGCTGGAATTTCAAATCTTTCAATTTGGTAGACAAAATTCGTGTTTCCAATCAGCTTCTCTTGCCTTGAGTTCTGGAAAGTGTTTCTTCATGATCTACTACAGTATTCGAGTTCATTTTAAGGTATACTTAATAATACTTCATCAGCTTCTTTCGCCAATGAGTGAAGACAATTACCATGTGTTAAGAAAGAATAAAACTGTTGGATATCTCTGCTTGGACCCCAGTTCAATCTTCTGACGATATTATCTTATTGTCTTACCACAACATTAAGAAATTGTGATCTTTCAGGACTGTGGGTTAGGGAAAATATGAATAATGAAAGTATCATTGAGATTTGTCACTCAAGAAACACTTGAAATCATTGAAATTGATTTAATGGCATTACTTATGTCGTGAAGAGATCTTTTTATCTCAATTCTCACTTTCAAATCTCCCATTGAATATCTAACAAAATTTAGTGGAAAACAGTAGTTAGCAGCAGAGAAGTATACTCATGGACCACATCTGTGCCCTGAATGCTAAAAAGATGTTTACTCAGTGATGAAGAATTCAATATATTTTTGGCATTTATTATTTTTAAGATTAATTTCTTTTAATCTTAATTTTTTATTTAAGATTTTAAAAATGTCTTAAATCAGTGATGACCTCTTATTTTTTCCCTCTTAGAGTAAGTCCAGATTGGAATTTAGATAAAATTTCTCATTTTGTCATATACAAATGACTCTTTTTTGGTTGTACACACAGAGCTGAAGAATCATCAGGAATGATCTCAGTGCATTTTCTAGTCTATGTTATGACTTATAATCATTACCTAACAAAACATCTAATTTCCTGTTACATGTATTATTAGTGTAAGACAGAAAGTTGCCTAGCTATTCTCCCACATAAATAAATATAATATATGCAATGAACTGATTCAATTCAGTAGATTACTTTTTCCAAATGTATAGCAAAGCATGTCAACATGTGGGACCATAACTGCTCTAATGCTTTATGGATCAGTGATACACAGTATAGAGTAGTCATTCCATATGGAATTCTGGATAAAACTTATTCCTCCTATTTCAGATCATAATATTTGCCATTGAATTCATAATGAGTTTTGTAATTTTATTGTTATACCAGTGTTGAAAGATGAATTTATATTTTTGTTATATTCTAAGTCTTTACTCACAAAATTTATCTATCTCACATTTTAAAACATTACCTTGAGGTTATTTTATTTTAAAAAGACTTGGTTTATCAAAAAATAATTCGTATTATTTTTAGAAAATAAAATGAAAGCCGTCATGGCTTCAGGTAATGATATGTCAGTATCACCCAGGATTGGAGCTCCTTTTTTTTGGAATGTTGTGGCATCTGTGTGAATTGTAATGTTTGTGTGACTATTTACCTAAGTGCTTTTTTAAAGTTTATAGATCATTCTTTGGCCGCTCCTCCACTCTTTAAATAGGAGAATAATTGTACTGACCATCTTCTGTTTATTTCCTACCCTACCCCAGATCCATTATTAGCTTTTTCCCTCTCTGCTTTTTTGCCACTATAGAATTCATTATCTGAGCCACCTTGTTAATAGGATGTTGGTTGAGTCTAATCAATGAATGGCAGCAGAGATTAAAGGGTAGGAAGAGAGAGATCAGTATATTTTTTTCTGCCTTTTCTGGCATAAACTAGATTTGTTGGAACCCAAGGTCTAAGTTAATGGAAAAGTTTTCACTTTGTCTTAACTCTCGCACAGCCCCACTGACATTATTTCCATGCTTTTCAGCTCCAAGAGTTGTTCCTACCTTCTCAAACTTCTAGTAATTGCATGTCTTATCTTCTTTGTTCTTTTGCTATGTCCACCATTTTGTAAGTAATCCCTCTTTTCAAAACGTATTCAACTCAATCATCTGAGTACTTTTATTAAAATTTTGCTGATATTTAGATTAATACAGTAGTTTAATAAATTTAAAGTATAAAAATATAAATGATAACACAGATGATGTACACATGGCATAAGTAATAAAATAAAATAAAATGGTTTAAACAAAAGACAAATAAGATCTCACAGTGCATGTGTAGCCTCTTAAATATAATAAATTTTATATATTTTATTAGAAAGCAATGGAATTCCCTTTAAAAATCATAATCATTAATTTTGTATTTAAGAATCAATTTCCATTAAAACAGATTTTGCTTATTTTTTAAAATTTTTATTGAAGAAAGAACCAAACTTCACAAAGACAAACGCTGTCCATCGAATACATAATAAGAAAGGTTCTTTGACACTTTAAAAAATCATTTGAGAAAAAATATATAAATAAAAATAATAACCTGCAGCTTTGAGTGTAAACAAAGGGCTAACATTAGTTACATGGAATCATATAAATAAATAACACTCAAGGAAGTAAATAAATAGATGAGAAAAAGGCAGTACAACAAAATTCAATGTATTAATAAATATGGAATTAATCTTTGGGTATCAAATATTGATTAAACCAATATTTTAACCTTAAAAAATATTTATTCACAAATGAATACAAATTTAATGTTGTATTTATAAGAATAATCTTTATTTTTAAAATTCAGTCTTTATTTTCATGCTAAATAAATTAATGGAATGCAGGAGCCACAGCTTAATATTTGGATATGTGAAGTCACCAAAATGACAGCTTCCTTTAAAATACATAACATAAACTTTGCTCTGAGAAGCAAAGATTTGTCCCAACACATCATTGGAGAACTTGGTTATCTCTTATAGAGCTCAAGTTAAAGGACAATCAGATAATAATACACTGAATTATAGCTCTATATATAGAGAGGATGTTTCTTCGTTGTAAAGCTTATGGCAGAGACAAAGAATTTTAGAAAGGTAAAAAAAAGGTTATTCAAAATTCGTAGAAGAATGTATCACATATATTGAATGTTTTCATGTATTTCCTGCTCTACTCACAGTAGAGAGTCTTGACCAAAAGATTCAATTTGGCCAGTTGTAAATCCATGGGCAAGAAGTACCTTGTGAGAAAAAACACTGCATTCACTGTAGCTGAGAAACATTTTTAAAAATCATCTAACTGTAATATTCTCTTCCTCTATATAAAAGCATTGTTCTGATTATCCTTAGTACTTCCACAGAGAGAGGATAATAATCATTCATTTTCATTTCATAGTAATAAACAAACAATGAGTCTTCTCATTATGTTTAGTAATAAATAATATTGGGTCTCCTCATGCTTGGTTTGTTAATAGAGCCCGGATCATGTGTATTTGTTTCCTAGGCTGCCATAACAAAGTACCATAAATTTGGAGGCTTTTTGAAAAAAGACATGTATTCTCTCATGCTCAGACTGGAAGTCGGCAATTAAGGTATTGGCAGGCCCATGCTTTCTCCCTCCAAAGATTCTAGGGGAAATTCCTTTCCTACCTCTTTCAGCTTCTGGTGTCTCCTGGTGTTTTCTGATTTATGGCAGTGTATCGCCAATCTCTGCCTTCATCTTCTCATGGTCTTCTCTGTGTGCCATATCTCCTCTCCTTTCTTTTATAAAGACATCAGTCATGGATTTAAAGCCCATATTAAATGCAGTATGATCTCATGTCAAGATCCTTAACTTAATTATATCTGCAAAGACCTTTTTTCCCCAAATAAAATCTTATTCACATGTCCAGGGTTAGGACTTAGACATACCTTTTTGGAAGATAACAATTCAATATACTGTATCATGTGAACAGCATGCATTTTCATCGCAAAGCAATGAATAACACCAGGTTGTCTTTGTGTTTGTATGGTTTTGGTAGGATAATTCATGTTTCCAAGGCCCCATTAATCTTGGACAGCTGAAAGAGTGAGTTTTAGGAACCACATTTCAAAATCCACAGGTTCTAGAAAGTTATCACTTGGGTTTTTTCATAATCTTTCTGTGTAGTTTCAGCTGAACTTTCCTTAAAAGCATACTTCCCTATTTTGAACTTCATATTCCAAATTCCTAGAGAAGGGATTTAAGAACATTGTGTTTATTTCAAATAAACATCTTTGGGGCTCTGTCAGCAGATGTCATTAATAGGAATAAAATTTTATTCCTGGAGTTACTAATTTTCTTATCTCTTACTTTTCCATTCAAATGCATTATGGAACTTATAAACAATAATTTGGCAGATTTTGCACCATGAAGTCTTTAAATCTACTTTTGTTGATAAATATGAGTGCTTTCTGAAAAACCAATCTGACACTTTATTAAAAATTTCTGGGAGTTTTTGAAAGAAAAAACAGAATTAATATGTAAAACATTGTCTGCAAGGAGACATATATATATATAGATATAGATATAGATATATATACCCTCTGAGAGACTAGAAAATTGTTCTCCAAAACACCTCATCGGAAAATTAAATTATTGTCTTTTTAAGTGGAATTATTTCTTCAGTAAGGACCAAAAAATATTCCTTAAGTCCTGTCAAGTCTCTGTGTTTTCTTGTGTCACACTTTAAATGCATTGGTCATTGATTTGGTTTTGAAATGCCATTATTATTTTTTAGTTACTGAAGCATCACATTTTTTTCCTTTTACAAAGCCTTTTTATCTACAAAAATATATTTTACATAAAAATCCTTTCTCTTTGTAATTTCTACTGTTATTGTATTCTCCTCAGTTTCCCCTTTTGGAATCCTTCCTTTATTCTAAGGTTACGGAATTTATTGGAAATTAGTTTTAATTATTTTTTAATGGCCCTTTACGGGATTTTTTATTCTTCCTGCTTTAGATTTTTTTTAAAGTCTACTACTTTAGATTTTTTAAAAAGTCTACTACTTTCTCTTACTTAATTTTTTTGGTCCCTTCCCAGAATAATAATAAAAATTAAAAGTAGAAGAATAAAAGCAGAACAACCATTATGACTATAAAGAATATATGTAAGCATTGGGATTTTACTTAGTGAGTTTTCCTTTTTCGTTGATTTGAAACAGAAAAATGCATGCTAGTAAAAAACAAAAAGAAAAATATGAAAAGGAAAAAGTATGAAAATAACACAAATTTATATTTTTCTAATATTATTTCTGGTTGAATCGCTTTGTTTCCTGGGAAATTAAGGGCTTGTCGTGTAGCTGATATTAGAGACAAGATGAACTTATTACTACTTTGTGCCTGTAATAAATCAGTCTCAGGAAAAGAAGATAGGCATTTGCAGAACTTTTTCCTCATCAGGCAGGTCATCTCTTGTACTTACCACAAGGATAGGAGGATAGGGAAAGAGAAAAACACACAAAACACTTCTTGTGAACAAGTATCAGAGAGAGAATCCAAAAATGTGTGTGTATGTGGAAATACCTGTGTGAGCATATGGGGGTGCCTATACTCTGTGGGGAAAAAGAGCATTGTCATAGTATTTCTGTTGTGCAAAACTAAAACTAGTGAGTAGATTTTACAATAAGGTAGTTTTAGACAAAATAAAATATCTTTTTTTTTAAAGTTAATTTTGAGTTGACTACCCTGTCTTTGGGATATTCCTTGAAATACTCAGACAGAGTCTGAATAACCATTTTCTTGACATAAAATAGAAAGAAGCTTCAAATTTGTGGCCTCCAGCCCATTTTAACTCTGAAACACACAAATGCAATGAGAATTTGGAAAATAAAAATCAATACATAAAATTACTTTGGAACAAATTTTATCAAAGATATGGATATGACATTGTTTGCCATTAAAACCTTTCCCTCAGCAAATGAATTGCTACCTTTGAAACTATTTTCTTTTTATTTTCCAATGTTATATTTATGTGGTATCTGTAAAGTCGGCTTGTAGTATGCTTATTATGATCTTTATTTTTATAATGTAAAATTATATTACATAAAATTCTAGGAAGGATTAACATGATGGGTTATTAGCACCTAAGTTTTATCAGGAATTAGAAAAATGAGAATAAAATTATTACTACTGGGTTGGCTTAGAGTTCATGGAAAAAGATCTTGAGGGAATATATTTCAATAAACTTTAACTGTCTCACATTTGGTTAATATCAGTGGAGTAGATGAGTATTACCTCTAGCAATTTTTCAGAATTAAACCAAAATATGTAACTATAGGAATGTGGGTTAAAAATACCTATATTAATATTTAATTTGAAACTTGAACTGAGAAGAATGTTAAATATTTGACAAACAGATATCCATCACCTAAAATAATACTAACACTTTTTATATGCACAATATTTTGAAGTTTATAGGCAAATACATATTATCACTGACTGCAACACAGTTTCTGACATCAGATTCTCAACAGTCCTGTTTAAAAGATAAGGTACTTTGGAACACATAGACTGAGAAACTTTCCTGCAATATGCTTATTTTAGTGCCTCAAATCTGCTAGTTATTTTACTAAAATTCACCACTTCTTTATGTCTTACGATATTTTTTAAATGTCACAAAGATGTAAAATAAAGACATGATTCCTGGCTTGGACTATATGGTTTGGAAAACAGACATGTACATAGTACAGACTATGTTATAAACAAATGGTTTTAGCATAGTATAGTTTTGAAGTGAAAAATCAGTATTAGCAAAAACATGATGAGGACAGTGTTCTATATAGACAAAAGGAAAATGTATTAGTCAATAGTCAAGTACCCGTATCTAGTATATGTGAAGAATTTTAACATACCCACATATCGTGAGAATTCTTAACACCAAAATTCAAGAGGTTCTTTGAGATTTTGAAATGCAGCTAGGATAACAATGCATTGAAAAGAGAATTAAATAATTTGAAAATAAATAAAACAGATTTTGGAGGAAAGAATGTAAGAGAAACTGTGTGGACATTGTTTCAGCATGGGTCCGGCAAAAGCAGGACTAAAACCAGAAGATCACAGTTATAGGGAAGCATATTATAACCAAAAATAAGAATTTTCATAGAATTGAGCCTCACTCCCATTATGACAGTGTAAGTAGAAGCTGAATTATCATCTCTTGAGATTAAGTGCATAGAAGATTGAACTTTATTCCTTTCAGTCTTTCTTGATCCTAAGCACCTAAAAGTACAATTAATGGATATATTAATTAGATATTAGTAAGAAACCCGAAGTAAATATATTTTATCGCAATACGTATCACAGTTTGTCTATTCTTATACTCAATAAACACTTATTGAATAATATGTGCAGGTCACTGAGATTAAGACTACCAATATCTAATTTATGTAGCAGGATTAAAGAAATATAATGAAATCATTATAATATGTCATAAGTGCTTGTTGTAGAAAATATTAGTTGGTATTCACAGCCTTTCTCCTTTTCCTCCCCTGATTAAAAAAATCTACAACTTGCGTGGTTGGTACAGGGAAAGTTTCCTTGATCTGGGAAGCTAAAACGGACTTCCAGCTCTAGGAGTGAGTCATTATAAAGATCACGAGTTAGTGGGTGCAGCGCACCAGCATGGCACATGTATACATATGTAACTAACCTGCACAATGTGCACATGTACCCTAAAACTTAAAGTATAATAAAAAAAAAAAGATCACCCCATTTTCTTTTGCCAGACTCCTGTTTTCCCAGGTCCCCTTGCAGTTCAAGTTTGCCCTTTGACAAAATTCTAGCAAAGGAGAGGGAAGGGTCAGACTCATGGCCCCCAGAAAAGCTCCAATGTTGATAAAATATGGGACAGTCACACAGATGAACGGCCCTGGTCGTTAGGGATCTGTCACTGATACAGACTGGAAGAAGGAGGGCGGCGTCCCCGGCGAGGGCTCCACCCTCAATACTGGACCCACCGCCCTAAATGAGAACAGGCATTCCTAATTTGCACCTGAATGTTGCTTTTTGGCTCACCCCACTCCCTTATCGCGTGCCCATATAAACCTCAGACCTCAGCCGGCAGAGGGACAAGTGGCTGAACGTGGAGAGAAGTAACTGAGCATTGGAAACTACGGAGAGATGCGGTTTAATTTCGGACGTCAAGACTTCAGAGGGGAGCCCAGCCGATAAGGCCAGGCTTCAGGGGAAGATCACCTTCTTCCCGCACCATCCCCTTTCCAGCTCTCCTTCTGCTGAGAGCCACTCCACTGCTTAATGAAACCTCTGCATTCACCATCTTTCAAGTCCCTGTGACCTGATTCTTCCCGGATGCCAGGAAAGGGCCCAGGTACCAAGAGGGCAGGGTGTAAAAAGCTATCACCCTGACTCTCCACTGAGCTGGTTAACACTTAGCCATCGTCGGACTGGCAACTGCTAAAATAGCATAAATTGTAACACACCCCTAAATGCTACCATGGGGCCGGAGCCCCAAAGTACTCACTCTGGCCCTGGCACCCGCCTGCCTGTATACTCCGTCCCCTGCAAGGGGTTTGAGGACAGCGGCCAAGTAAGCGAACCACACCTCTGTTGCAGTCCTGCGAAGGAGTCCAGCGGATTCTCCGGTCTCATCACCTCTTTACCTTGCTTCTTGTTTTTGAAAATAGTTCTGGTCAGGCACAGTGGCTTATGCCTATAAGCTCATCACTTCGGGAGGCAAAGGCAAGAGGATCGCTTGAGCTCAGGAGTTGGAGACCAGCCTGGCTAACATGGTGAAACCCCGTCTCTAAAAAAAATACAAAATTAGCTGGATGTGCTGGCGTATGCCTGTAGTCCCAGCTACCTTGGAAGGCTGAGGTGGGAGGATCACTTGAGATCAGGAGGTTGAGGCTATGGTGAGCCATGATTGCGATACTGCATTCCAGTCCCAGCGACAGGGAGAGACCATGTTAAACAATAAATAAAATAAATAAAGTTCTGATGCCCAAAGATTTCACTGCTATTTTATAACCATGAAGCAGTAAGTATAAAAGCAAAAAGCCAAGAGTGGTGGCTTATAAAGTCAGAAAGAGCGTGGATCTTTGTTGACATTGTCAAGTTGCTGATTTAAAGTCTGAAATTATCTACCTCTGCACTTTTGTTTATGAAATTAATAAATATTTTTAGTTTGTCAGGTATTAGTTGCAGCTGGAATAATTCTCAATTTATAAAATAATTGTGTGTGTTTGTGTGTGAGTCTGTGTGCATGCAAGCACACATCTCTGGTAAAAAAATTTGGAAATACATGAGCGATATCAAAGATTACTGAATTTTGTATTATTAGCTGTTTTAGTGTGTGTTGTCGGATGAGTGGGAAGGCCAGCAGGCTACAAGAAAACCTTTATGACATTATTAAGGCCTTCATTCTGATCTTTCAAAATTTTTTTTCTCTTCTTTTTGTCATTTTTCTCTCTGTGAGTTGACTCTCTAACAAGATTGCTAATTACTTATTGACGAGAGTCTGCCCTTATTCTCCCATGTGCATCTGTGTCCCAACAGAAAATGCATTGCCCACTCAAATTAAATAATATGAGCAAAGTTCAACATAGAACCATTTATAAAGGTGTGGCAGTTTGAAAGAACTAAAAAGAAATAGGGAAGGACCACTGGCATCAGAAATAGCAAAAATCATCACAACCATTACCCCTGAAGTGGCAAGGGAGAAGGAATTACTATAATCTTGAGGTGTAGCTATTTGGAGAGATATCAGAATCTTGCTGGATGTTCTCTGTAAATATTAGTTTCTTATCGTGTGGGCATAAAGCAGTGTGCCACATGATAACTGCTCTCCCTCAGAGGAAGCAATTGAGAGAGTAAGAGAGGGTGTGCACATTGGAAGCACAATATATTTGTAATCTGGTTGTGAAAGTGACATCACTTATTTCTCCAGATTCCATTCATAGAAATGAACCACTTAGGTCCAGCTCACAGGCAAAAAGGGGGATTAGACAAAAGCATGAATCCCAGGAGGTAGAAATCATTGCGAGCCATTTTAAAGGCTGCCCAACATAGATGTTAACAATTCAAGAACTGGGTTTAAAAAATTGAAGCAAAATGACTTACATAGATAATCTGGAGATGATATGGCTGAAGAATAGTGAATAAATAGGAAACGGGATGAATGGTTAGAGAACCACATGAGGGAAAATGGTATACAAGAACCAAGAAGGCAGTGACTTTTATGGATCATGGAAAGCAGTTTGGAATTTATGCTGCATATAACTAGAGTGCACTGAAGCATTTTAAAGCATTGAAAAGATCCAATTTAGATTGAAAATCATTGTTGTTTTTGGTTAAAGAATGGGTTTCAAAGAAAACCAAGTGAAAGAAGAAACATCAGTTAAGAAGGCAATAGCAGTAACACAGGTTAGAAGTAATTCTGCTTTGGTCTAGAGTGGTGGTAATGATATGGAGAGAACTAGGTGGATCTTAGGTAGATATATTTTGGACATTGAATTGTTGAGTATTTAATAGAGTGGAATAAAGAAAAGGAAAATAAAAGAAATCTAAAGTCTACCCTAAGTTTTTGCTTCTATCATCTACATGAATTATGTTTCTGTTTACTGAGATGTGGAAGACTGGGAATAGAACAGCGTTGCTACAAAAACAGCTCAACTTCAACCATTTTAAATTTGACATATTATCAGAAAATCAAAAGGCTATAATAAAATGGGAAGCTGGATAGAAGAGTTTGAATGGTAAGCTGGAGAGAAGAGTTTGGAGTTGATGGTATTCATCTGGGCTACAGATAATTATATGGGGGTCATTACTTATAGATATGACTTAATTAGTGCATCACAGACATACTTCATGTGGAAACTTTCTATCAGAGCAGCTCTAGAGTCTGTTGATGTCTACATTTGAATAGCCACACCACTTATGTTACCAAACTGAAAAATATATTCTTTCTAAACATCTTTTTCAGGCTTAAATAACTTCACAGCTTTCTTTAAGAATGACGTATTAGTGCTTATTTTAAATTTGGGTAAATAGAGGTGCCAATCAGTGGTGGACTGGATTGAGAAAATGTTGCACATATGTACCATGGAATACCACACAGTCATATGAAAGAATGATATCATGGCCTTTGCAGGAACATAGATAGAGCTAGAGACCACTATCCTACGTGACTAATACAGGAACATAAAACCAAACACCACGTGTCTTCACTTATAAGTGGGAGCTAAACATTGGGTACACATGGACATGTACATAGAAACAGTAGACACTGATGACTACTAGAGAAGGGAGAGAGGGAGGCCGCAAGGGTTATAAAAGTAACTATTGGGTACTATCCTCACTACCTGGACAACAGGGTCGATTGTACTCCAAACCTAAGCATCACACAATATACTCATGTAACAAGCCTGCACATGTAACAAGCCTGAATCTAAAACAATTGAAATTATTTAAAAAGTTGGAGTAAATGAATAATTTGAATTGTTTCAGAACTCAAAGGAACTATCTACACTAATAATAAACTTAGCTTTCCATTCTTTCATGACAGAATTACTTGCCAACTTGAAATTAACCCAGTTTCTAGGGGTCAAGTTCACAAAAACATATAGATCTAATTTTAAAGTAGCATACTAAACTTGTAGGTATACAATATTTATTATTTGTATAGTCTTAATTTTTCACATTTCAACATAAGCTTTAACAATGTCATTCCAGAATTTTGATGTATATCATTTAAATCACAGTATTATAGATCAAAAAGTAAATGTAACATTTTATGTAATAAAAATATAAAACAGAGCATATTTTAGGTGATTAATTATCATTTCCAGACCAAATCAGTAATGAGCCTGAGGTTACTAAATATTTTTTGACTAATGAGAAATTTTTAAAATAAGTACTTACTCAGCATATAATCAGAAACAGGTTGGTCCCAGTGGACACAACAATAAACACAAAAAAGTTCTTTTCCTTTAAGAAATTTATATCTAAATGGAGGATATAGAGTGACAAGTAGATAACTATGAAGTAGCAATATATTTCAGAGTCATCTGAATCAGAACCACTTGGAGTTTTTTTTTAAAAGGAAAACAGATTTCCGCCAGGCATAATCTCAGCACTTTGGGAGGCTGAGGGGGGCAGATCACAAGTTCAGGAGTTCGAGACCAGCCTGACCAACATGGTGAAACCCTGCCTCTACTAAAAATACAAAAATTAGCCAGGTGTGGTGGTGCACACCTGTAATCCCAGCTCCTCTGGAGGGTGAGACAGGAGAATCACTTGAACCCAGGAGGCAGAGGTTGCAGTGAGCCAAGATCGCACCACTGCACTCCAGCCTGGGTGACAGAGTGAAACTCTGTCTCAAAAAAAAAAAAAAGAAAAGAAAAGAAAAGAAAGAAAAAAGAAAAAACAAATTTCTTAGTGTAGGCACTGAGAATTTGTCTTTTATGCTTGAAAGACCATATGTATTATGCAAACATTAAACTTTAAAAACACAGTATGATATATATTGCAATTAAGGATATTTACAGGGTGTGAGGAAAGCAAGAAACCTACCCTGACTTTAAGATATTAGGGAAATTTTTGTTAAAAACTGGAGATCTTCCTATAACTTTTCATTATCATACAAAAAAATTAGATTATTAAGCCCCATTATTCGAGGCAAGTACTTTGTCTTAGCTTGGCTGATATGGCAAAATACTATATATAGACTGGGTGGCTTAAACAACAGTTAAGTATTTTGTTACAGTTCTGGAGACTAGGTGTCTATGATTAAGGTGCCAGATGATTTGGTTTCTTGTAGAGCTTCTCTTTCGGGCTTGCAGACTTCTGCTCTCTTACTGTGTTCTCAAATGGCCTTTTCTTTGTGGTCACACAGAGGAATAAGATCTTTGTTGTCTTTTCCTCTTCGTATAAGGTCATCAGCCCTATTTATTTAGGAAAAGATACCCCAGAGAGTTGCCTTGTCCCCTCCACCACATAAGATCACAGAGAGAAACCACCATCTATGAACTAGGAAACAGTCCCTCATCAGATAATTAATCTGCCAATTCCTTGATCTTGGACTTCCCAGCCTCTAGAACTATTGAAAATAAATGTTTTAGGCTGAAAGTGATGGCTCATGCCATCACTTTATTGTAATCCCAACATTTTGAGAGGCTGAGGCAGAAGGATCACTTGAGCCCAGGAGTTCAAGACCAGCATAGGCAACATAGTGAGGCCCTGTCTCTACAAAAAATAAAGAAAAAATAGCCAGGCATGGTTGCACACACCTGTGGTCCTAGCTACTTAGGAGGCTGAGATGGGAAGATCACTGGAGCCCAAGAGGCAGAGGCTGCAGTGAGCCATAATGGCTCTACTGTATTCCAGCCTGGGTGACAGAGCAAGACTCTGTCTCAAATAAGTAAATAAATAAATAAACAAATAAATAATTTTTGTTGTTTTTAATTTTAAGCTACTTAGTCAATGATATTTTGTTATAGGAGCCCAAGCAGACTAGGATAGGGTCCCACTTTTATGACCTTATTTAACTTTAATTATCTCCCTAAGGGTGTTATCTCTAAATACAGTCACATTATGGTTAGGGCTGGAACATGTGGATTTGAGAGTACACAATTCAGTTCAGAGCAGCAATTAAAATGAATCATTAGAAAATTAAACATAAAGAAAAGAATGCATACAAAGTACAGCTTCCAATTTTTAAAATTAAGTCCAGCAGACATAAAATTACATCTCAAGATGGTATACAACTTTTAAGTATTTACTCTCAATTTCTGAGCTTAATTTTTACAGTCTGATAGCAGTTCGAAGACCATTACCTGTCTACAGAGCACACCTTGAATAGTTATTTCTACATAGGACTTATTTTTTTATCATGTGGATGTAAACAAACTAAGCCCTATATAGAAATAATTGTTAAAACATTTTATCTGAAGTCACCAGAATAAATACCTATATTCATCTGGCACAGTGAAGGGAACTGGGCCCTGTAGTACTTATAAGATTTGGACATGTAGGAATATCTGCACATGTGGCTTTGTCTATAAAGAGTGATGGTCTATTTGGGTGGGAAACAAGAGCCTAAGTACTATGTCAACCAAACAAAGAAATGAGACTTTGTGATATTAGGCCTTCTCCTTAGATTTTTTTTTTTAAATAGCAGTATTTTACCGTAACATAGATGTACATATTTACATAATTTCTCAAAAAATATGTAAAAATGAGTATTTTAGTCCATTAGCTATGATATTTTTGACTTTTAGTCCCAAAACAGATATATCAAAAACTATCACATCGATATCAAACCACAAATGGATTTCTTTATTTTGCTTCTTCCCATAGGAATGTAGGGAGGGATTGTAAGGGCTGGAGTTTAAGAAGGAAAAAGAGTTAATCTCAGTTGCCACTATCAAATGGTCATTCAAAAATATGAATTACCCTTAGCTCTTATGAATGGTTATTTGGTATATCCTTAAGGACTCCTTTTATAAGACTAACTATTTCTCTAATTTATTTCCTCCAACATCAATTAGGCTTGATAAAGCATAAAAAACTGAATGTCACATTTGGTGTGTTTCTGGATGGCTGCATTGATTTTTGGCTTGTGAATAAATTCAATTACATGCAGCACTCAGAGCTTTCTGTAATTGTAATTTTGTTGGATCTCCTCACTCAATAACTTCTCAATTTCCTAATCTCCTGTAAGGTCAAAGGTGGTAGAGTGTAGAGTAATTTTTAAAAGGAGTACATGAGTAAAATTCAATGTTTAATAATGGGCAAAGCAAATATTATTATGCACACAGCATTTGGCTTTTAAAATTCATATTAATTGCAAAGTACCATCTGTTCAAGTTCCATGACTCTGTAGTACCTGAAACCCTGGACACTTTAGGAAATAAAAACTGTAATTTCTGCCTGGAAAAATGCCTTTTATTCTGCAATACTAAAACTGTGAAGAAATTAATTAGAAATTTTTGGAGCTTAAGTTTAAATTATGAAGTTTATAATAATAATAAATATATTTTTAATGTGTTGTGAATATATCACACACTCCAAAAGAAAAAAGAGAACAAAGATGGTGTTTCATCGTAGGACAAGAGTTGGGAATAAGGGAAAAAGGCAGAAAAGAGGAGCAGGAGGAGGAGGAGGAGAAGGAGAATAATGTCAACAAGAAAAAGAGGAGAGAGAGAGAGAGCGCGCTACATTACCACCAACATCTCTACACACACTTACATACACACATAAATCCAATACACGTACTAAAAAATATAATTTATTTCACCCCATTAGCTATGGTATACTAGTCTGTTCTCAGGCTGGTAATAAAGACATACCTGAGAGTGGGTAATTTATAGAGGAAAGATGTTTAATGGACTCACAGTTTAGCATGGCTGGAATGGCCTCAGGAAACCTACAATCATTGCAGAAGAGGAATCAAACACATCCTTCTTCACATGGTGGCAGCAAGGAGGAGAACAAGAATCCAGTGAAGGAGGATGCCCCCTGTAGAACGATTAGATCTTGTGAGAACTACTAACATGATAATAGCATGGTGGAAACTGCCACCATGATTCAATTAACTCCCTCCACGTCCCTCCCATGACACATAGGAATTATGGGAACTACAACTCAAGATGAGATTTGGGTAGGGACACAGCCAAACCATATTATTCCACCCCTTACCCCTCCAAAATCTCATGTCCTCACATTTCAAAACACAATCTTGCCCATCCAACAGTCCCCTAAACTCTTAACTCATTCCAGCCTTAACTCAAAAGTTCAAGTCCAAAGTCTCATCTGAGAGAAGATGAGTCCCTTCTGCCTATAAGCCTGTAAAATGAAAAGCAAGTTAGTTGCTTCTTAGATAAAATGGGAGCACAGGCATTGGGTAAATACACCTCTTCCAAATGGGAGAAATTGGCCAAAACAAAGGGGCTTCAGGCCCCATGCAATTCTGAAGCCCATGGGGCTTCAGGCCCCATGCAATAAGGCAGTCATTAAACTTTAATGTTTCAGAATAATCTCCTTTGACTCCATGTCTGACATTCATGTCATGCTGAAGCAAAGGGTGGGCTCCCAAGGTCTTGGGCAGCTCCTCGTTTGTAGCTTTGCAGGGTATAGCCCCCCGCCCTAGCTCCATTCCCAGCTGGCATTGAGTGTCTGCAGCTTTTCCAGGCACACAGTGCAAGCTATTGGCGGATCTACGTTTCTGGGTTCTGGAGGATGGTGACCTTCTTCTCATAGCTTCACTAGGCATGCCCTAGTGGGGATTCTGTGTAGGGGTTATGATCTCACCATTTCCCTTCCACGTGGCCCTAGCAGACATTCTCCATGAGTGCTCTGCCCCTGTAGCAAACATCTGCATGGACATCCAGGCATTTATTACATCCTCTGAAATCTAGGTGAAGGTTCCCAAACCTCAATTCTTGACTTCTGTGCACCTGCAGGCTAAACACTATGTGAAAGCTGCCAAGGCTTAGGGCTTGCTCCCTCTAAAGCCATGGCCTGAGCTGCACTTTGGCCCCAGCTGTGCTTTGGCCCCTTTTAGCCATGGCTGGAGTGGCTGGAAAGAATGGGACCAAGTCCTGAGGCTTCACACAGCAGAGGCACCCTGGGTCTGGCCCATGAAAACATTTGTCTCTCCTAGGCCTCCAAGTCTGTGATCGGGGGGGCTGCTGTGAAGATCTCTGATATGCTCTGGAGACATTTTCCCCATTGTCCTGGTGAGTACATTCCACTCCTTGTTACTTATGCAAATTTCTGCAGCAGGCTTGAATTTCTCCCAAGAAAATGGGTTTTTCTTTTCTATTGCATTGTCAGGCTGCAAAGTTTTATGCTCTGCTTCCTCTTGAATTGTCAGCATTTTGGTCAAAGCCATTCAACAAGTATCTAGGAAGTTCCAAACTTTCCCACATCTTTCTGTCTTCTGATCCCTCTGAGTCTCTAAGAAGTTCCAAACTTTCCCACATCTTCCTCTTCTTCTGAGCCCTCCCAAATATTCCAACTTCTGTCCATTACCCAATTCCAAAGTCGCTTCCACATTTTTGGGTATTTTTTGTTTGTTTGTTTGTTTGAGACAAAGTCTCACTCTTGTTGCCCAGGCTGGAGTGAAATGGCACAATCTCAGCTCACTGCAACCTCCGCCTCCCAGATTCAAGTTACTCTCCTGCCTCAGCCTCCCAAGTAGCTGGGATTACAGGCATATACCATCACACCTGGCTAATTTTTGTATTTTTAGTAGAGACGAGGTTTCACCATGTTGGTCAGGCTGGTCTCGAACTCCTGACCTCAAGTGATCCTTCCATCTTGGCCTCCCAAAGTGGTGGGATTACAGGCATGAGCCACTTGCCTTTGGGTATCTTTACAGCAGCACCTCACTCTCTGTGGTACCAATTTACTGTATTATTAGTCCATTCTCTTGCTATTAATAAAGACAATCTGAGACTGGTTAATTTATAAAGGAAAGACATTTAACTGACTCACAGTTCAGCATGATTGGGTAAGCCTCAGGAAACTTACAAACATGGTGGAGAGAGAAGCAAACTTGTCCTTCTTCACATGACAGCAGGAAGGAAAAGAGAATGGAGCAAAGGAGGAAGCTTCTTATAAAACCATAAGATCTCACAAAAACTTATCACAAGAATAGCATGGGGGAAGCTGCCCCTCTGATTCAATTACCTCACACCGTGTCCCTCCCACAATACATGGGGATTATGGGAACTGTAATTCAAGATGAAATTTGGGTGGGGACACAGCCAAACCATACCATTGGTATATAAAATTGCTATTTTATCTTCAATTTTCAGTGTCATACCTATGCCTATGTTGCCATACACTGGAATATATTGGGAAATAATACTACTTCGGCTTCCTAAGAAATCAAGAGTTTTTCTGATGTGGGTGGAAGGAGGAAGAGAAAAAGTCACATTTCTTAGAGACAGAGACAGATATTTTAGGAACATGTGACAGCTGAGAATTAGCCCAGGACAAGGTCAGGGATCAAAAGTATGAACAAGTGATAGAGTGTAATTAGAAGGCACTTTTTGCGTGTCTTAGAGGGTATGGAGAATATAAAAGATACTTTAGAATAATAATTCGCTGCTCTTGTAATTAGTGTCCTAATGTAAAATTCATTCACTTATTAGGATAGTTAAAATTATGTTTTAAAAATGGTATGGAAAAAGGTAATAATAAGCACCTAGGGTATGCACATGAGAATGCTTTCTTGAAATGAAATAATAGACAAGATCTCTGAAGATAGAAGGTCAAGACACTACTGAGAGGGCAAGGTTGAATTGATATTTTGTGTAGGTATTGAAATCACCAAAATAATAATGATTGGAATCATGCTATAAAAAAAGGAGCCTCCTGTTCTTATGGAGATCTTTTAATGTACTTGATGTGGAAAATTTTCATGCAAGGGCTATATTCATTTCTGATTTGTGACTTTTATATTATCCTAATATGTTTATCTTGGGAGCTTGTTTGCTATTTATTCTTAATCAAACCTACATTTTATAAGTAGGGTTGTACCAACTCAGCATGAAATTCCTAATTGCCACTGGATAGTAATATAAAGCACCATTTAAGGATTTACAGTTAAAAAGTTTAAGTAGATGGTGCTCTGTAAGTGATCAGAATCACATATAGGCTCAGTTCCCTCTCTAGCCATTCTTGTGATGCTCTCTGCTGTGAATTAGTGTATTGATACCTTGCAGAGAAGATAGGTTGCATGATTAATATAATAGCTGTTGAAGTGGGAAAATTTGGGCCCTGTTCTATTTTATAATAGTTCATTCCTGTGAGCTAAAATGTCTAATGATGTACTTCTATTTACCAATGTCTGCAACAAGAACACTAAATGTTTGTTAGATTTCTAAGTGTCCTCCAGGACACTGTTCTGAAACTTTTTGGATGCAGGGCCAATTTATATCATTAAAAATTATTGAGGGCTGTAAAGAGAGTTTATGTGTGTTATACCTATTAATATTAACTATATTAGAAATTAAAACTAATATCAGGTTTAAATGCTTATATGCTAAGTGATTTAAAAATTACTACCAAAATCTATTATCTTAAATACTTTAATAAAAATAACAATATCTTGGGGTGGGCACTGTGGCTCATGCCTGAAATCCCAGCACTTTGGGAAGCCAAGGCGGGCAGATCACTTGAGGTCAGGAGTTTGAGACCAGCCTGACCAACCTGGTGAAACTCCATCTCTACTAAAAACACAAAGATTAGCTGGGCATGGTGGTGCGTGCCTGTAGTCCTGGCTACTTGGGAGGCTGAGGCAGGAGAATCACTTGAACCTGGGAGGCAGAGGTTGCAGGCAGCCGAGATTGTACCAGTGCACTCCAGCCTGGATGACAGAGCAAGATTCCATCTCAAAACAAAAGCAAACAAAAAACCCAATATTTTCAAAAATTAAAGAGAAAAGTCACATTGTTTTACATTTTTGAAGATCCATTTAATGCATCTGGCTTAGTAGAAGATAGTCGAATTCTTATTTTTGCCCCTACATTTAATCTGATGCATTATGATGCCTTGATTGAAGTACATGGATAAAATCTACTTACAGAGGTAATTGTAAATATGTCAGGTAGTCTGTGGAAAAATCCACTGGAGATTCATAAGAATAAGTTAAGCAAATAATAACCCAATTTTATTACGAAAATAGTATTGGCCTTCTGGACTTTGAGTGCGGTTCTCTAGACTGTTCATGTCTTAGAGATTCACACACAAACACAGCTACACACATACATATACATGCTCAATAGAGTCTTCAAGTACAGAAAACAGTTCAGCAGAGATGGATATGAACACATAGAAAAAGAGATAACATTTAGAGAGAATAGCATTGGGAGGTGTTAGTAGGAAGTAGGGATATTAGTCAGGGAACTCTTGGGCTGTAGCTGACTAAGTGTTTAAGTGTTGTTGACCTGAGTGTGCATAGGTCACAAAGAATTAGCATCTACAGTTAATTACAAAATGGCCTCAAAATGACTATGATGAGTTAAACCCTGTGAGGAATGGTCAGAACACGAGACTGAGCAGTTAGTCTCATCCACCTAAAATGGAAAACTGCAAAATGAGACTCTAATTGTTCTACAAAGGAAGTGTACATTAAATGCAGCACACAATAAAGAACAAAGACTATCATATTTAATATAACAGACATAGAAAGCATCGAATTGCTGCATATCCCATTCCTGTTAAAAACCCTGGAACACAGAAAAACTGCTTCTTGAAGAGTGTTTAGTGCATTCACTGTACATGGGTCTTTCTTCTCATGATGGATACAAACTGAATCAAAATACGAAGTGTGAAAAAATAGCTCTTTACTTTGTTTTTTGCTCCTTGTTCTTACTGTCACCTAGTAGCTATATTTTTAAATCTGATAAGACCACCATAGCCTGAAGACCTCCTCTTCCCCTTACCAATCAGTTGTCCTTGCTGTTACTAGTGTTGACAAAATAAGATATAAATCTAATCAAAACAGTATTGCTTAAAGTCCTTCCCTGACTTATCTCAGATGACATGATAAACATCAAACTTTTTAGTCTATTCTTACTCTGTCCACTAATACAAGCTCACCTTCACATTTCCCAGAGATATTTTTCTAATTGATTTGTTCAGAATTTGTCCAGGCTCTTTTTTTTTTTTTCACACACACACACACACGACCTCTGGATGTTCATATGTATGGCAGGGACCAACCAACCTCGCCTACATACCCAATTACCCATTGTTGTCCTGACTTGTAAAAACAAAGTAACCAAAGAGATCTTCCCAAACTAAAGTAGAAAATGAAGATAGGATGACAAATTTCCCCCATAATAGTGATAGACAAAGTCTCGTTTTTTCACATGAACAAAATTGCTTCTACAAAAAAAAGTATATATATATGTATACGTACACATATACATGTATATGTGTACGTATACATATACATGTATATGTGTACGTATACATATACATGTATATGTGTACGTATACATATACATGTATATGTGTATGTATACATATATACATGTGTACGTATACATATATACATGTGTACGTATACATATATATATATATATGAAAGCCAGATCCACAAACATTATTATCCCAAGTGAAAAGAAATGAGTAGAACATAAGTGCACAGAGCAAGGATTATATTGGCATATTTATGTCTATATCTATATTTAGATCAGTGTGATATTTATATCTATAGCTATATATTTATCTACCTGTATATCTGCATATATTTACATATGTTAATATATATAAAGATAAATGCATATATGTCAGTCTTGACATATGCATAGATGCATATGTGCATTTATCTTTATATATATTAACATATATAAATACATAAATATATATACATAAATATAAATATATATTTATATCTGTCTTGAAGGCAGATAAAATTACCATCACATACATTGCAAATATTTTTCCACCAACATATTAAGTTACAGTTAAAAAAACCTGTTATTAATATCATAATGATACTTCTCAAAATCTGTGTGGAAAAACATGTTCATTTGCTATGTGAATACACTGAAATGGGAGGTTAAATCACAATCATCTGTGTGAGCATGAGCATGGACGAAGAACCAATTGCCTAAGGGCATGTGATGTAGTACTTACCTAGACTCTTGAAACTACATGCCAATGGATCCAAAAAAGTTGGCTAGGAAGGCTTAACATATCTGTGAAACCTCCCTCTCCTCTTGAGTACAGCTTGGATAGACCCTGATGATGCTTGCTTCTGAGATGCTTACATATCTGTCTTCTTCTGCACTGTCCTTTTTTTGACTAAGATAACATAGTCAATTAAAGAGACTCAAATTTTGCCTCTTTTGGGTTATTTTGTTGTCCCTCTGCTGACAAAATACATATTGATTTTACAGTTCAACAATCAAAAGAAAATCTTATGTTCCTCATTTTCATATTATTAGAAGACTCAACAATAACTTCAGTAATAATTATCTTCCTTTTTCTTCCACTTAAAAGGAAAGTAAAACAGCCTATTTAATGACATACAGGCACTTTACATTAGTAATCCCATGAAACTTTTTAATAACACACAGAAGTAGATAGTTTTATGTATATATTTATAAGGAAAAAAAGAAGTGCATAGGTATCAGGTAACTTGACTAAGTTTATACAGTTATTGAGTGACAGAACTAATATAGAACTTAGGTCAGTTTAGTCCTAGTACACTCTCTTTCTGTCAAACTTCTTTTTGAAAGATTATGATTACTGTTTATTCAAACATGCTCAATATATAAACTATACATGATTATATACAAAGGGACCAAATGGTACACTTATAAATATGATCTTGCACTGAATATCAATGTTATGGTCAATGACCAACCACATATTGGACAGTGGTCTCATAAGATTATAATGCCATATTATTACTGTACCTTTCCTATGGTTAGATACACAAATACCATTTTGTTGCAGTTGCCTATAGTATTCAGTATCCTAACATGCTATATAGTTTGTAGCCTAGGAGAAATAGGCTACACTATATAGCCTACGTGTATAGTGGGATATAACATCTAAGTTTGTGTAAGTACACTGTATGTTGTTCATGCAACAAAAAGATCACCTAGTGACACATTTCTCAAAATATATCCCCATGATCAAGCAGTGCATAACTGAATTCTTGCCATAAGTATCATGTATTCAATAAAAACATTGAAATGACAAACAGAAAAAATTATATACATTGGAATAAATTATGAAAATATCTGATACAGCAACTAAGATATCTAGTAGTTAAACATATAAGTTTTGTTTGTTCTACACTGTAAGAGTACTGTCATTGGAAAAGGTTTTATGGTTTGCATATCAGGAATTTTAATTTTGAAAATGAACACTAGCCTTGACATTTGTGCTGTACAATTAATGACAGAGGAAGTTGTGGGACTATCAGTTCTAGATATGACAAAAGTTAAACTTAGTTCTGTTGATGATTCATTTTACCTAATCAACATCTTAATAACAGGTGAATAGATTAAGAGCAATAAGTAGTCTCAATTGCTTATTGCTGATTGCTGTGATATTTTAAAGATTCAAATCAATAATTAAGATAATTAAGTCATTCAATGCCAACTTTCTATGCAGACATTTAAAATTATTTAAATAAATAGCTGGCATGCATCCATATGACATTTGAGTTATGTTGAAATGCTTTGCTCTATATATGATTAGGTACAAAGAGACTGGATGATACATTCACAAAGATAGTAAAGTCATATGAATTTACAATGGGACTTCTTAATATTAACTTTGAAAAAGGTTGAAAATTAACTTCTAAAAAGGCATTATTTGACTTAGATTCACAACACTCCAACATTTTCATTTTCATGAAGCATTTTTATTCATATGACATTATTATGCATTATCATTCAGAGAATTTCAGACAGCTGAGGGGACACCCAATAGTGTACTCATCCATCTGTTCATCCATCTTTCCATCCATCAACCTTACAGTAAATGTGCAAAATGAAAGGTCTGCCTTAGGTCATCAAATCAAAGGCAGAATTTAGTCATGGCAGTTAAAAACAAACAAACAAACAACAAAAAAAAAATAAACACATATTTTTCTTGTGGCTAAGCCTAAGCTACCTTGTTGCCTTTATAAAATAATACAACTATAATCTGAACAGATCTTAAATAACTATGTCAAATCTTGTGCATTTGACATATAATTTAGTTCACACACAAAAAATCAATCAGTTAAATCTTAATAACAACCCATAAAGATAATATTTATACAGGTACTTTTTAACAGGTAGTATACAATGTAAGAAACTCTTAGATCATATGCTTTTTTAGGTATGTATAGGAGGATGCACACTATATCCTGGATTATGATAACTTAAATCGACACACAAGTGGTCCATCTGGTCTCTCCTTGTAACAGAGAACATGCTAATATTGCTTTGATTACAATGAATCCTTATTAAGGGATAATGTATAACTTGAAACATGGAATTATGCATGTTAAATTATCAGAAACATCTACAATATAGCTATGTGATTAGATGTTAAAAATGCGTATACATGAGGCAAATATTTCATTTGTCTTGCAATATAATCAGAAAAGGCCCAATATAATCAGAAAATGAACCTGTATCTTAACATTTGCTGTTTGATTTATTCAAGTCTATAGGAAATAAGTAACTTTGAAATCTTGTTTCTATACCCATTTCTGTAATAACATTTTTCATATATGTCCTTTCATTCAACAAATATTTTGAAACACTATAAAAGATCTTTTAAAATATTGGAAATGCTACAATAAATGAGATAGTATCTGCCCTCAAGTAGCTAGTGAGTGAGACAGATAACAAAGTTTACAATTAAAGCACAGTGTGATAAGAGCTGTTATGGTTCTTTGATCAAGAGGACAAGATAGCCCATAAAAAGGGCATATAATCTCTTCTCGAATATCTAGAAAACTTGCAGTAAAAATGCTGTCTAAGACCAGACTCAAGGAAAAGTAGGAGTAAGTCAATGAAAAAGGGATAGAGCATTCTAGTTAGAAGAAAATGAGTGGGTAAAGTTCCAAAGGAGATACAAAGCATAGCATCATTAAAGAGCCACAAAGATGAATATGAAGAGGACAGATTATGAAGTGGGTGGTAGCATGAGATGATGCTGTGATGGTGGTGACAAGAGAGTTTAGCAGACACAGTATGAATTCAAATAAGAAATAATCACTACCTTACCAAAACAGTGACAATAAAGATGAAAACAGAACAGTTGGATGTTAGTCATAATTGGTGGCTGATTTTCTGCAAGGTTGAATGAAGTTTTTTTCATCTGTTTGTTTTTGTTTTTGTTTTTTGAGATGGGGTTTTTGCTCTGTTGCCCAGGCTAGAGTGCAATGGCACAATCTCAGCTCACTGCAACCTCCGCCTCCTGGGTTCAAGCAATTCTCCTGTCTCAGCCTCCCAAGTAGCTGAGCCTACAGGCACACAGCACCTGTATTTTTAGTAGCAATGAGGTTTCACCGTGTTGGCCCGGCTGGTCTCTAACTCTTGACCTCAGGTGATCCACCCACCTTGGTCTCCCAAACTGCTAGGATTACAGGTGTGAGCCACTGCACATGGCCAAAGAAAGTTTTGTATGTAGTGATTTGAAATAAATAATCCATAACTGGGACAATAATATTGAGTGGAAAAAACAAACTCAGTTTCTCCCACTATACTCTCATAATAGGCTTTTTACACCAGATGTGTGGGGATTTCCCCCTACCAGCAAACAAGCAATCAGTACTGAAGTGAATGCCAACTGGGTGTCCTCTAATTCATTTCTGACCCCATTTACCTGCAGATAGTGTCAGATCATACAGATTGTGGGTTTAGTCTCTCAAGAAAGAGGGCCCCACTTCCAAAGCAACAGCAAGCCCTGGGTTGTTTTACCTGTGCTTCTGACTGACCTGCTATTAAAAAAAAGGCTATCAAGACCCCCCTCTTTGGGTTTGATTAATTTGCTAGAGTGGCTCATAGAAGTCAGGGAAACACTTACGTTTACCCATTTATTATAAAAGTTATTACAAAGGATACACAGAAAGAGATACGTAGGGCCAGATATAGACAGAGGCCCAGAGCTCCGATTCCTTCCCTGGGCATGCCAAGGTCAAGGCATCTCTGCATGGAGCAAAGGTGACTCTTTTTTTGTTTTAGCAAAGGGACTGGTGGCATTTTGCCCCTTTACTAGAGATTTGTGGAACTTTGAACTTGAGAGAGATGATTAGGGTATTTGTCAGAAGAAATTTCTAAGCAGCAAAGAATTCAAGATGTGACTTGTGTGCTATTAAAAGCGTTCAGTTTTATAAGGAAAACAAAGCATAAAAGTTGGAGAATTTGCAACCTGACAATGCGTTAGAAAAGAAAATACCATTTTCTGAGGAGAAATTCAAGCCAACTGCAGAAATTCACATAAGTAACAAGGAGCTGAATGTTAGTCACCAAGACGATGAGAAAAATGTATCCGGGCATGTCAGAAGTCTTCATGGCAGCCCCTCTCATCACAGGCCCAGAGGCCTAGGATGAAAAGTGCCCTGTGTCCCAGCTCCTCCTGCTATGGCTGAAAGGGGCCAATGTAGAGCTCACCCACCCAAATCTCATCTTGACTTGTAACTCCCACAATTCACAGAAGTCATGGGAGGAACCTGGTGGGAGGTAATTTCCTGTGCTGTTCTTGTGATAGTGAATAAATTTCACGAGATCTGATGATTTTAAAAATGAGTTTTCTTGCACAAGCTCTCTCTCTTTGCCTGCTGCCATCCATGTAAGATGTGACTTGTTCCTCCTTGCCTTTCACCATGATTGTGAGGCCTCCTCAGCCATGTGGAACTGTAAGTCTATTAAGCCTCTTTCCTTTGTAAATTGCCAAGTCTTGGGTATGTCTTTATCAGCAGTGCAAAAATGAACTAATATAGCTCCCAAGGCCTTGGGCAGCTCTGCCTCTGTGGCTCTGCAGGGTACATCCCCTGCTGATGATTTTACAGGCTAACATTGATTGCTTACAGCTTTTCCAGGTGCACAGTGCAAGCTGTTGATGGATCTATCATTTAAGGGTCTGGAGGGTGTTGGTGGTACTCTTCTTCAGCTTCAATAGGCAGTGGCCCAGTGGGAACGCTGTATGGAGCTTATAATGCCACATTTCCCTTCTGCACTGCCCTAGTAGATGTTCTCCATGAGGTCTCCACCCCTGTTGCAGACTTCTGTGTGGACATTCAGGTGTTTCCATACATCCTCTGAAATGTAGGCAGAGGCTGCGGAGCCTCAACTCTTGACCGCTGTGCAGCAGCAAGCCTAACATCAAGGCTTGGGGCTTCCACCCTTTGAAGTAATTGCCAGAGCTGTCCTTGGCCCCTTTTAGCCAAAGCTAGAGCTGCAGTGGCTTGAATGCAGTGTACCAAGTCCCAGGGAGGCTGCGCAGAGGAGCAGTGTGGCCCTGGGCCTGGCCCATAAAACCAGTTTTCCCTCCTAGGCCTCTGGGTCTGTGATAGGAGGGGCTGACATGAGGATCTCTGAAATGCCCTGGAGACATTTTCCCCATTGTGTTGGCTACTAACATTCTGCTCCTCCTTGCTTATGCAAATTTCGGCAGCTGGTTTGAATTTCTCCCTAGAAAAAGGGTTTCTCTTTTCTACCACATGGTCAGGCTGCAATTTTTCTAAACTTTTATGCTTTGCTTCTATTGTAGACATAAGTGACAATTTCAGACCATTTCTTTCTTCATGCACATAAGCATAAACTTTTATTAAAAGCCAGGCCACATTTTGAATGCTTTGCTGCTTAGAAATTTCTTCTACCAGATACCCTAAATCATCTCTCTCAAGTTAAAATTACTCCAGATATCTAGAGCAGGGGCAGTATGCTGCCAGTCTCTTTATTAAAGCCTAGCAAGAGTGACCTTTACTCTAGATAGCAGAAGTTCCTCATCTTCATCTGAGACCACCTCAGCCTGGACTTCATTGTTCATATCACTATCAACATTTTTGCCACAACCATTCAACAAGTCTCTAGGAAGTTCCAAACTTTCCTGCATCTTCCTGTCTTCTTCTGAGTTCTCTAAACTGTTCCAGCCTCTGTCCATTACATAGTTTCAAAGTTGCTTTCACATTTTCAGGTATTTTCATATCAGTGGTCCAGTTCTCTTGGTACCAATTTTCTGTATTAGTTCATTCTCACATTGCTATAAAGAACTACCTGAGACTGGGTAATTTACAAAAAAAAGAAAAAAAAAGTTTAATTTACTCAAAGTTTTGCATGGCTAGGAAGGCCTCAGAAAACTTACAATCATGATGGAAGGTGAATGGGAAGCAAGGCACATCTTACATGGCAGCAGGAGAGAGAGCAAGCAAGGGAGGAAGTGCCACACTTAAACCATCAGATCTCATGAGAACTCACTATCATAAGAACACCATGGGGAAAATCCTCCTCCATGATCCAATAACTTCCTACAGCTCGCTCCCATGATATGTGGGGATCACAATTCAAGATGAGATTTGAGTGGAGACACAAGGCCAAACTATATCATTCACTTAGGAAATAATAACTGCTGTGAGGATTACGAGCCTAGAACCATGGACCAAAACAAATATAAATATATAACAATATCATAGAGATATAATTTACATAAAATAAAACATAGTGACATTAGATGTTCAGTTCATTGAGTTTTGAAAACTGCATACATCTTTCTAACCTCCACAGCAGACAGAATAAAAAAGAAACCCATCATCCCAGAAAATATCTTAATGTTCATTTTTATTCATTTTTATTCAATTCCATATTATATTATATATACTTATATAGTATATAAGTAACATAGTATATAAGTATTATACTTGTGTAGTAACATATTATATAGTTATATATAATATACTATATAAGTAACATATATACTATATATAAGTATATAATATGTTACTACACAAGTATAATACTATACAAATACATTATATGTTACATATAATATATATAATTAAGTATATATAAGTATATATATTACTTACATACTACATACTATTTCATGTAGGATGAAATTTAATAAATGCATAGCATTGTGTATTGTTTACTCCACATTATGTTTTTGAGCTTCATTATATTTTTGCATTTATTTGTAGTTTGTTCTTTTTTATTGTTGACTAATATTCCACTGTATGAATCACTACACTTTCCTTAACATTTCTTGTAGATGGGTATTAGGGTTAGTTTCAATATTTAGATATTATGACTAAGGCTTCTTTTCCAATACTTTTTGTCATCAGATGTTTTCCTCTATTGGGTAAATACCTGAATATTTAAATGCTAGATTATATAGTAGGCGAATGAGTAATTTTGAAAGAAATGTCAAATAGTTACCAATCATAATTGTATCACTTTACTTCCCAAACTAAATCCGATAGACATATGAATGTGCTAAGAGCTCCATATTTTTCAAGACACTTTCTATTGTTAGTGTTTTGATTTTTTTTGAAGACTTTCTCCATTTGAACCTTCTTACTTCCCTTGAATTATTTTATTGTCTTATTTGTCTTGTTAAGCAGCTTTATTAAAGCATAACTGACATAGATAATACTTCTTATATTTGAAGTGCAATTTGTCATAAATTTTGACAGATATGTAAGTTCAGAAACCATCACTAGAATCAAGATAATGAACATATCCATTTCCAAAGTGTTTCCTTGTGCCCTTTTATAATGTCTTACTCCTATCCCTCTCTGCCTATCCCAAAGCAATCACTGTTCTATTAATTTAATGTCACTCTAGATGAGTTTATGTTCTCTAGAGATTTATGTAGACTGACACAGTTTATGGTCCTTATTGTCCGACTTCTTTCTCTCAACATAATACTTTGAATATTTATCTGTGTTGTGAGCATCAATAATTTGTTCATTTTTATTACTGATCAATATTCTATTGGGTTGATAAACAACTTTATCCCAGAAATTGAAGTTTAACCACTGTCAGTTAACCTTGTCTTTTTAAGATCTTTCATATGTATATATATATATATATAAAAATACATATATATTTAAGATCTTTCATATATATACATATGTATGTACATTTTTAAATGAATGTAATACAATCATAATAACTGCTTCATTCTGTTCTGCTAATTCTAAGATTTGTGTCATTTTGAGATCAAATTTGATTGATTTATCTCTTCATGGGTCATATTTCCCTGTTCCTTTGCTTAATTGTAATCTTGTCAATTTGATATTTTTGGGTGCTGAATATTTTTATATTCCTATAAATATCCTTGAGCTCTGTTCTGGGAGGCAGTTAAGTTACTTGGAAACAGTTTGATCTTTTCAGATCTTCCTTTAAGATCGTTAGGTGGGTCTGAAACAGTGCTCACTTTGGGGCTAGGTATTTTTTTACTAATGGGCACCCTTCTATATGATTGACCCAATATCCCATGAACAATGACATTTTTTAGACTGGCTGGTCGGAACAAGCATTATTGCCCATTCCTCCTGGCTTATGCCTTTCTGTGCTGGAGTTTGGAAATTCTCTCAAGGTAATAAACTGGCTCATCTCATTTGTTCACTGTCTTTTAGGATGCTGACTTTTATTTTTGGATACAAATGTTTTCAACATTTTCTTTACCCCCCCAAAAAGCTCAGTACTCATTAAGCAGTTCCTCCCTATTCCCTCCTGCCCACTGCTGAGCAATAAGCAACTAGTCAGTTAATTTTGTCTGTATAGATTTCTTTATTCTGGACATTGCATATAAATCTTCATATAATATGTGACTTGTTCTTTTCACTTAGCATAAAGGTACAAAGTTTCATCAGTATTCACCATCATTGCCAAATAATATTTCATTGTGTTGATACACCACGTGTTGTTTATCTATTCATTAGTTGATGGACATTTGGATTGTTTCCGCATTTTACCTATTTTGAATAATACTGCTAACGACATTTATGTATATGTTCCATTTTCTTTTATTTATGGAAGAGTTTTGAAAAGATTGGTGTTATTATTTTTAATGTTCTGTAGATTTACCAGTGAAGCCATCTGGGTCTGAGATTTTTTGGGGGGGAAGTTATTACATTATTAATTCAATCTCTTAGTTTATTACAAGTATATTCAGATTATCTATTTTTTCTAAAGTTAGTTTTGGAAGTTTATGTATTTCTGGGGTTTGGCCCATTTAATCTAGGCTATCTAATTTGTTAATATATAGTTGCTCAATCCTTTCTCTTTTTGTAAGAATGTAATAATTGATGTGGTTTGAATCTGTGTTCCCCACCCAAATCTCATTGAATTGTAATCCCCAATGTTGGAAGTAGGGCCTCATGGGAGGTGTTTAGGTCATGAGGGCAGATTTCTCATGAATGGTTTAGTACCATCTTCTTGGTGTTATCCTCTCGATAGTGAAAGAATTCTCATGAGACCTGGTAAAGTGTGTAGCACCTCCCTCACCTCTCTCTCTTTTTCCTCCTCCTGCCACATAAGATGAGTGTAACGCCTTTACTTCTGCCATGATTGAAAGCTACCTGGAGCCTCCCCAGAAGCAGATGCCTGTGTTATGCTTCCTGTACAACCTGCAGAACCATAAGCCCAATAAACTTATTTTCTTTAAACTACCCAGTCTCAGGTATTTTTTTTTTTACAGCTATGCAACAATGGTCTAATATAGTAGTGTTCCCTCTTTATTACTGATTTTATTAATTTGAGTCTTCTTCCATTTTTTCTCGGTCAGTCTTCCTAAAAGTTTCTGGCTTTTTTATTTTAGTATTTTTTCACATCTACTTTTGGTTTTATTGATTTTCTATTTAATTTACTCCCATTCTATCTGTTCCTTTTTAGATGTTCTTTCTTTGGCTTTCCTTGCATTTACTTTTTGATTTCTTTTTTAGACTCATAAGGTGGAAAGCTAGATTATTGATTTGAGATTTTTTTGCCTTTTTGGTATAGGCCTTTCATCTACACCTTGTTTTAGTTGTATCTCATAAGTATTGGTATGTTGTGTTTTCACTTTCATTCATCTTAATGTGTTTTCTCATTTTCATTATGATTTCTTCTTTTATCTTTTCATTTAATGTTAGTTGCTTAATTTTCACATATATATGAGTTTCCCCTTTCTTAACTTCAAAGTTGATTCCATTGTAGTTGGAAAGTATACTTTATATTATCTAAATTATTTAAAGCTTAATGAAGCTTGTTCATGGAATAGCATATTGTCTCTTCTGGGAAATGTTCTATGTGTGCTTGAGAAGAATGTGTATTCTGCATTTTTTGGGTGGTATTCTATAGACATCTGTTCAGTCTAGATGGTTTACAGTGTTGTTCAAGTCCTCTGTTTCTCTTGAGAAAAGAATAGGTCAATCTAAACTCTCTTTTAAAAAATCATTTATATCCATTTAAAATTATATTTGTGTTCTGTTTCTCTAAAGAGCTCTGAAACATACAGAAAAAAAGTTTAAAAGGAGAGAAATTAAAATTGGAAAGTTTACTTAGTAAAAAAATGCTTTTTTTCTATATTTACTGTGCATAGTTGTATATATTATTATCCTAAAATAAATAAACTTTTAAAAAAGTGTCTAGAACCCTGTAAAACTCTCTACACTAAAGTAATGGCTTAGAAAAAGTAATATACTCTTTTCTTTTCTTAGAGAAAGTACATTATGTTGGTAAATTGAGAAGAGCCAATGTTGAACACGTACTAACTTTAGCATAATTCTGGGATTTTGATTGTATATTTCAAACAAATAAATAAATAAATAAAATGTGTTGAAGCCCAAATCCTTGGCACCTGGAAATGTGATGTTATCTGTAAATACAGTTTTTGCGGATGTAATTATGTTAAGATGGGGTCATTAGAGTGGACTGATGTCGTTATAAAGAGGGAAATTTGGACACAGAGATACACATAGAGAATATCATGTGAAGATGGAGTCAGAGATTGCAGTGATGCATGTACAAGCCAAGGAATGTCACCAGAAGCTGCATAAAGAGGCCAGGGACTCCTAAGGATTTCTGGCTGTCGACAAAAGGAAGGGAAAGGCATGGAACAGGTTCTCCCTCAGATTCTTCAAAATGTACCAACTTGCCTACACTTTGATTTCAGACTTATAACGCCTAGAACTGTGAGACAATAAATTTCTGTTATATTCAGCCACCCAGTTTGCGGTACTTTGTTACACAGCCCTAAGCAAGTAATATACACACTATTCACAGATTCCACTTATTTGGATTCTTTATATTTTCAGAATCTTAAATTGATCATTTTGCATTTTACATGTCTGAAAAATATATGACTCATTTTTGGTCAGTATAAACTCCTGAAAGTCCATATAATTATATGACATACTATAAGGCTTAAATTTTAAAAATGTATTATTTCAAGTATTTTCCTTTCTATTAAATTGTTATTTTGCAAATTATATGTAGGTTAGTCGATCTGAGTAGTTAAATTCAGGCTTCAACATTTAAAGCCCAAATTTCTAATTTTTAATTATCTGCACAGTAAAAGTGGGTGCAATAGACTACTACACATTCCTTTCACATTGTTCTTTTATTTTCTTAAAAATGGAAATATCCTCTTTCTACTAAATTTTAATAAGCTGCTAACAGAGGAGATGTCAACTTTGTGAGACCATTTTTTCTTAAACACACAAGGGGTATAAATGTTTCTTCTTTGGCATGAATACAGAAAGCTACCATAATTGCTCTTCAATTACTGTTGACCTTCTTTATGTAAATTGTATTTTAAGGTGACAGGGAGGGAAGATATAAGGTTTCATTTTATAACAAGATGTTTCTGTTTCCTTCATAAAGTCAACTGCAAGCCTTCATTAAGCAATGTTAAAGCAATCCATATAAATTTAGAGCATCTTTCCTTTGCTCAATTTCTTCTTTAAATAACATTTAAAAATAAATTAATATATGATTTTAGAACTCTGGCAACCACAGAGACATTTTTAAAAGTTATTTAGCATAAAGTATGTTATCTATAGAGTCTTGAGAAGGCATCATGAAAGCCTAAGAAGAATTAGTATTTAAAATGTTTTCTCAAGTTTAGTATTTGATAAAAAATCAATTTCTTATTCCCCATAGGCAGCACAGGGAGCACTCATAGAGCAATGAAGGTCTGATGGCAGAAAATGCATTGAAAGAAAAGGGAGAAAAAAAGCTTGGGAAAGTTTCACCTGTGGTCTACTGAGCTGGGTTTAACAGTAATTCAAAAATATTATGGTCTCTTTTTCAGTAAACTGCTAATGAAAAATTTAAAAAAAGAAAAAAATCTGTGTCTCAAAAAAGAAACACATAGCAGTAATATAATATGAATATTTGTGCCCTCCCCAACCTTATGTTGAAATGCAATCCCCAATGTTGGAGTTGGGGCCTTGTGGGATATATTTGGATCATGGGGATGGATCCCTCATGGATGGTTTAGCACCAGCTCCTTGGTGATAAGTGAGTTCTTGCTCAGTTAATTTACTTGACATCTGCTTATTTAAGTGTGTGGAACCACTCCCTCCAGTATCTCTCACTTGCTTTTTATTTTGCTGTACCATGTGCCTGTTCCCTCTTCGTCTTCTGCCATGATTGAAAGCTCCCTGAGGCTTCACCAGAAGCCACACAGATGCCAGCATCAAGCCTACGGAACTGTGAGCCAATGAAATCTCTTTTGTTTATAAATTACTCAGTCTCAGGTATTTCTTTATATCAATTCAGTAACAGCCAAACACAGGCAGTAATGACTTCATCATTATATATTAAGTAAATTTGTTTAAAGTTACCAAGATGGAGTATGTAACAGGATTAATTGTGTTACAGTTTACCAGTGATAGAGCAAAAAAGACTATAATACAGACATTTAAAATATATGGTAGATATGAACTGAGAGAAGTAAAATAAACACATGAAAATATATAGAAGTCTTTCTACAATTAGAATTTTGATGTGTTTTTTAAATAGTTTATTAATTATTCAACATTTAATTAATCCCAACTGTGTGTCCTACATTAAACTAGCTACTGTTTCATATTAATTCTGTCTGACTTCAAAGAATACATATTTTGGCACTGGGAGATTTCTAAGCAAAGAGACAATAGTAATAAAATGTACAAAGCATTAGGATAGAGTTACCACCAAATGCTTTGAGAAATATGTAGATAGTCATAGCTTTTGAATTATTAATTCAAAATTAATTTATTTAATATTAATTTATTGTTAATTATAAGCAATATTTATTAATAAATACCACTAATTAATTAAATTAATATTAAATTATTTTCTATGGAAAGGTAAATTAATGTATGATATCTGAAAATAGTAAAACAGAAAAGCAGGATAAGCAGAATCCTGGTTGTATTATCAAATTTACAGAAAATATATATTTTCTACAGTAAAAATTTAAACCAAATGTACAAAAATATTAAGAAGCTATATTCACTACTCTGAAGAAAAAGTTTAGTAGGAAAATAGATCCTCTATCAATGTTTTCTAAATATTGATAATTCTGTATAATAATGATTTAATTTTAGTCTTTCATTTTTATAGTAACCTTATACCAGCAGATTATGAATTAATCAGAAAAACCCTTCTAATTACGTACAGTGATGCCACTTTACACCCTACATTTACATTTGTGTTTAGGGCATCATAGAAACACCATGTGGCCTGATGGCCTCTGGGGTATACAAAGATGTCACTGTAATCCAAATAAAGAGAAAAGTTGGGAGATTGATTCATACAGGATACAGGGTGGCATAAGCATATTAAAATCAGTAAGTAGAACAATATTATTGCCACATTAAAGTAATGTTGCAAGTTTAAAGGTTACTAGCTTTATAATCTTGTTTTACATTCTGAAATATGTTTCAATATATAATCATATAAAGGTATTTTCTTATTGTATAGTATTGTATATTTTAAAATACTTAATTGAAATATATTATCCAAAGGATTCTTTTAAAATCTTGAGTCCTGGACACTGCTGCTGCTGAAAAGCCTTCCACAAAGTAAATCCACCCTGTATGTTGAAGAGCAGTGTCCACAGCGCCCAAAAAAATGAGTCACAGAAGCCATCTAGTTTTGGAGAGCTTCTGTCCTTCCTTTATTCAGACTCATTGGAGTACACTCAATGAGAGAGTTCAGGGCATTCTTACTTTTTTTTTTTTCTCAATCCTTGGGTTAGAAAACCACGTTTCCATTAGCATACCTGAGCTGGAGAGTTAAATGGTAACACAAGACACAGATAAAAATCTCACAAGAAATCTGTTTGAGTGTGATGATTCCAATATATTTCTTTTTTTTTATTATTATACTTTAAGTTTTAGGGTACCTGTGCACAACGTGCAGGTTAGTTACATATGCATACGTGTGCCATGTTGGTGTGCTGCACCCAGTAACTCCTCATTTAACATTAGGTATATCTCCAAATGCTATCCCCCCTCCCCCCACCCCACAACAGGCCCCAGTGTGTGATGTTCCCCTTTCTGTGTCCATGTGTTCTCATTGTTCAATTCCCACCTATGAGTGAGAACATGAGATGTTTGGTTTTTCGTCCTTGCAATAGTTTGCTAAGAATGATGGTTTCCAGCTTCATCCATGTCCCTACAAAGGACATGAACTCATCATTTTTTATGGCTGCATAGTATTCCATGGTGTATATGTGCCACATTTTGTTAATCCAGTCTATCATTGTTGGACATTTGGGTTGGTTCCAAGTCTTTCCTATTGTGAATAGTGCTGCAGTAAGCATACGTGTGCATGTGCCTTTATAGCAGCATGATTTATAATCCTTTGGGTATATACCCAGTAATGGGATTGCTGGGTCAAATGGTATTTCTAGTTCTAGATCCCTGAGGAATCGCCACACTGACTTCCACAATGGGTGAACTAGTTTACAGTCCCACCAACAGCGTAAAACTGTTCCTATTTCTCCACATCCTCTCCAGCACCTGTTTTTTCCTGACTTTTTAATGATTGCCATTGTAACTGGTGTGAGATGGTATCTCATTGTGGTTTTGATTTGCATTTCTCTGATGGCCGGTGATGATGAGTATTTTTTCATGTGTCTTTTGGCTGCATAAATGTCTTCTTTTGAGAAGTGTCTGTTCATATCCTTCACCCACTTTTTGATGGGCTTGTTTGTTTTTTTCTTGTAAATTTGTTTGAGTTAATTGTCGATTCTGGATATTAGCTCTTTGTTAGATGAGTAGATTGCAAAAATTTTCTCCCATTCTGTAGGTTGCCTGTTCACTGTGATGGTAGTTTCTTTTGCTGAGCAGAAGCTGCTTAGTTTAATTAGATCCCATTTGTCAATTTTGGCTTTTGTTGCCATTGCTTTTGGTGTTTTAGACATGAAGTCCTTGCCCATGCCTATGTCTGAATGGTGTTGCTAGGTTTTCTTCTAGGGTTTTTATGGTTTTAGGTGTAACATTTAAGTCTTTAATCCATCTTGAATTAATTTTTGTATAAGGTGTAAGGAAGGGATCCAGTTTCAGCTTTCTGTATATGGCTAGCCAGTTTTCCCAGCATGATTTATTAAATAGGGAATCCTTTCCCCATTTCTTGTTTTTGTCAGGTTTGTCAACGATCAGATGGTTGTAGATATGCGGCATTATTTCTGAGGGCTCTGTTCTGTTCCATTGGTCTATATCTCTGTTTTGGTCCCAGTACCATGCTGTTTTGGTTACTGTAGCCTTGTAGTATAGTTTGAAGTCAGGTAGCATGATGCCTCCAGCTTTGTTCTTTTGGCTTAGGATTGACTTGGCAATGCGGGCTCTTTTTTGGTTCCATATGAACTTTAAAGTAGTTTTTTCCAATTCTGTGAAGAAAGTCATTGGTAGCTTGATGGGGATCGCATTGAATCTATAACTTACCTTGGGCAGTATGGTCATTTTCACAATATTGATTCTTCCTACCCATGAGCATGAAATGTTCTTCCATTTGTTTGTATCCTCTTTTATTTCATTGAGCAGTGGTTTGTAATTCTCCTGGAGAGGTCCATCACATCCCTTGTAAGGTGGATTCCTAGGTATTTTATTCTCTTTGAAGCAATTGTGAATGGGAGTTCACTCATGATTTCGCCAGGGCAATCAGGCAGGAGAAGAACATAAAGAGTATTCAATTGGGAAAAGAGGAAGTCAAATTGTCCCTGTTTGCAGATGACATGATTGTATATCTAGAAAACCCCATCGTCTCAGCCCAAAATCTCCTTAAGCTGATAGGCAACTTCAGCAAAGTCTCAGAATACAAAATCAATGTGCAAAAATCACAAGCATTCTTATACACCAATAACAGACGAACAGAGATTCTTATATATTTCCTTGGTCATTTTTTCCTTCATTGTTTCAAGGAAAAATGGAGAAGAGAATTGTCCTAGAGTTTACTATATTAGCAATTCACTGTTGATAATTTCCTAGTCACTTAGCAGAGGCGGAAGAAGTATAGGCTTTAGATAAGTATGCAAAGATATTTGCTGGCCCTCACGTTCACTCTCTGTAGTCCAAAGTAAATCAGTGCAGGAATTATATAATATTTATTCCTCTTTAAATATGGTTTCTATGTCATTCAAGTTTAAGAAACAAAATCCTGGATGACCACATATGTGTATAACAGAAATAGAAGCCATACCTCTCCACCTCCCAGATAGCATCTTGTCACCAAGAAAGTGTCAGAACTTAAGTGGGGCAGTAAATTAGAAGCAGTGAGGTGATTTATTAATTTTTCATGAAGTAATAGGACTTAAAAAGAGGAATAAGGTTATACCACTTTCTATGGCAGACTTTCTAGTCTGATCAAGAATGAAACTAAATGCCATTGTATATAATGCAAAGTTCACTGTTGATAAGAAATGTGAGATGTGTGGAAGAACTTGCTAAATATGAAAATATTTTCATTCTCAATGAGGATTTCAACTAAACTCACTAAAAAATTAATATCTAGCTTACAAGGTATAAACATATTTCTCAAGTTTCTCTGTATAAGGACTGGTTTCCCTAAAGCTCATACAAGTAAGAAAATATAAAAGAAGGCCGGGCGCAGTGGCTCATGCCTGTAATCCCAGCACTTT
The DNA here is from genome assembly GCF_029281585.2 of Gorilla gorilla gorilla. Lineage (NCBI taxonomy): Eukaryota > Metazoa > Chordata > Mammalia > Primates > Hominidae > Gorilla > Gorilla gorilla. The sequence goes on along the minus strand of NC_073229.2, from coordinate 127,549,899 downwards.
GGGAGGCTGAGGGGGGCAGATCACGAGGTCAGGTGATCGAGACCATCCTGGCTAACATGGTGAAACCCTGTCTCTACTAAAAATACAAAAAATTAGCTCGGCATGGTGGCGAGCGCCTGTAGTCCCAGCTATCAGGGAGGCCGAGGCAGGAGAATGGCATGAACCTGGGAAGCGGAGCTTGCAGTGAGCCAAGGTCTTGCCACTGCACTCCAGCCTGGGCAACACAGTGAGACTCTGTCTAAAAAAAAAAATATATATATATATATATATATATATATGTAAAAAAGAATAATCAACCTGGTAGATATAGGATGAGCATTACCTATATTATTACTTAAACTCATCCTGCCAGCTTTTTCTGTGATATTTGGATTTTACTGGGCAGCAAGGATCATTGGAGAAACAGTCCATCAATAATAAAGGGCTCAGAAATGAGGCTTTGCCTGGAGGTATAAGCAGTGAGTCCTAGTAGTTATATCCCTGTGGGTAGAAATTGAAATTTCATAGAGATTGAATAAAATACTTAGATGGAAATGTATACAGAGATGATTGAATGAGTACTATATTGGAAGAAAATAAATAAAACTAAAAATAAGAGGAGTCAGCTTCAGAGTGAATAAGAGTACCCAAGTGACGAGTGTAAACAAAGTATTTAAAAGTACCTACTCCTCTTGAGACACATGAAAAAGTAAGAATTAATGAAAAGGTTATCTTTATTTCCTGTATTATAATTCCCTTCAGAAATTATTCCTATTTTTAATGCAGAAATATTTACAGGAAACAGAGCTTAGTGTGATATGGTTGAGAAGATTAAATGCCAGCGTGGTAAAAGTATAGATGTGTCCTGCTATTTTGTTCTTCACATTCTCTGATCGAGAACTGGCACAATCTATCACAAGAATTTACAATTTAGTATCCCTGATAATACCTGGAAGCCCAGAGGTCAGGAATTTGCCTGAATATACAATATTTTATCCTGCATATATAATTGATCCTCTAATAGTTTAGATGTAAAGCATCTCTGATGGGATAATGTAAAAGTAATGCCTTCAGATCATCATGTGCTCAAATCTCAATTTAGGCACCAATACTAAATAGCCCAGAGTAAGGTACTTCACTTCTCTTTGCCCCAGCCTCAGTTTTTCTGTTAATAAAATGTGGATAATGATATTTCACAGATCTATGGTATGTATAAAATTAAGTAACATGAAGAAGAATAAAGAATATAGTGGGGTGTATGGCATATATTCAATAAATGTTCAATACATTATAACTGTTTATTATTAGTTTATTGAGTATGCAAACAAACTGTTAACAAAGTACTTATTGAAAATCATAAAACTTAACAAAGCTAAAAGCTGGCTCTTTGAAAAAAAAAAATCTATGAAATTGATAACCCTTAAGCCAGACTAAGAAAAAAAAAAAAAGAGAAGGCACAAATTACTAAGATTACAAATGAAAGAGGAGACATCATTGCAGATCCCATGGACATTAAAAGGATAATAAAAGAATACTAGTGACAACTATGCCCACATATCTCATATCTATGTAAGCTAAACCAATTTTTAAAAAGTCCTACAGTTTTCCAAAGTTATAAAAGAAGAAATAGACAATATGAATAGGCCTGTATCTATTAAACAAATGTCATCAATAATTAATAACCTTCCAAAACAGAAAAAGTCAAGCCCAGATGGATTCACTAGTGAATTATATTGAAACTTTAAGGGAGAAATTATATAAATTATCTGTAATTTCCTTTAGAGAATAGAAGCAGAGAGACACCATCAGCAAGAAGGTCCTTATAAGATGCGGTCCCTGAACACCGGAATTCTCAGCCTTCATAACTGTTAGAAACAAATTTCTTTTCTCTATTGAGTGTCTAGTTTCTGGTATTCTGTTATAATCCACAGAAAGTGGACTAAGACAGATAGCAAATAAGTATATAAAAAGATATTCCACATTTTTAGTTATTAGGGAAATACAAACTTAAAATTACATTGTAACACAACTATATGCATGTTGGAATGACTAAAATTGAAAGACTGACAATTTCAAAGGCTGGTGAAAATAGAAAGAAATTGACACTCACACATTGCGGGTAGGAATGAACAAATGTGCAGCTACTTATCACATTATTAAGCAATCTCACTCCTACATATGTATGTACTAAAGTGAATTAAATCTTATGTTCACACAAAAATCTCTTCACAAATATTTATAGCAGATCAATTCGTAATTGCCCCAACTGGAAATAACCCAGATGCCCTTCAACAGGTGAATGGATAAACAAACTGTGTTGTACTCATAGAATAGAATATCCCTTAGAAATAAATATAATGAAAAATTGAAATGTACAACATTACGGATTAATTTTAAATGCATCTTACTAAGTAAAATCAGCCAAACTCAAAAGACAACATATTTTGTAATTCTCATTATCATGACACCCTCAAAAAGGCAAAAGTAGAGGGGAAGAAACAAATCAATATTTGTAAGGGATTAGAAATGGGAGAAGAAGTTGTATACAAAAGGACAGCTCAAGTGAATTTCTGAAATAATGGAAGTCCTTTGTTATGGTACTGTGTTTGGAGATAGGTATGTGACTCTATCCATTTATTAAAATCCATAAAATTATACAACACAAAAAGTAAATTTTACTGTGTACAAGTTTTTTAAAAATTAAGGAATAAGTTCAGAAATTTTGTTGTGTGCGAGATCAATACAGGCTAGATTTTTTGTGTGTTGATTTCATGCACAGTTAAGTGTTCACTAATTTTAATAATTAAATCAGTTGAAACTAAAGTCTGTTGTATTTCAAGTTGCTAAATACAAACAGAAAATACAATTTTTAAAATGTTTATTTTTCAATGGCAAAATAAATTATTAAAGATACCAATTTAAATAAGATGTTTAAAAAATTAATGAAGAAAGTGTAAAACTCCAGAGAAATACATTATAATAACTTATGTTAATGAAGAAGCATTAGATTGAAGTAATGAAAATAAAAATTTGTCAGTCCTCCAAAAATATTTCCCAAATACTTCCCAAAATAAAAAACTTCCCAAAGTAAATACATTATTTTATCATTATCATCATCATCATTATAATTAAGAATCTGGCAAGCTGATTCTAAAAATTGTATGGAAATGCAAATTCTGGAATTTGCTAAGAGAATTTGAAGAAAAAAAGTACATAGGAAAACATACTTCTAGAATTTTTATGGTCCTAGGTCTTACATTTAAGTCTTTGATCCATCTTGAGTTGATTTTTGTATAAGGTGTAAGGCAGGGGTCCAGTTTCAGTTTTCTGCATATGGCTGGCCAGTTTTCCCAACAACATTTATTAAATAGGGAATCTTTTCCCCGTTGCTTGTTTGTATCAGGGCTGTCAAAGATCAGATGGTTGTAGATGTGTGGTGTTATTTCTGAGGCCTCTGTTCTGTTCCATTGGTCTATATATCCATTTTGGTAACAGTATCATGCTGTTTTGGTTACTGGCCTTGTAATATAGTTTGAAGTCAGGTAGCATGATGCCTCCAGCTTTGTTCTTCTTGCCCAGGATTGTCTTGGTTATGCGGGCTTTTTCTGATTCCATATGAAGTTTAAAGTAGTGTTTTTCAATTCTGTAAAGACAGTCAGTGGAAGCTTGATGGGGATGTCATTGAATCTATAAATTACTTTGGGCAGTATAGCCATTTTCATAATATTGATTCTTCCTATCCATGAGCATGGAATGTTTTTCTATTTGTTTGTGTCCTCTCTTATTTCCTTGAGCAGTGGTTTGTCGTTCTCTTTGAAGAGGTCCTTCACAGCTCTTGTAAGTTGTATTCTTAGGTATTTTATTCTCTTAGTAGCAATTGTGAATGGGAGGTCACTCATGATTTGGCTCTCTGTCAGTTATCGGTGCATAGGAATGCTTGCAATTTTTGCACATTGATTTTGTATCCTGAGACTTTGCTGAAGTTGCTTATCAGCTTAAGAAGATTTTGGGCTGAGATGACAGGATTTTCTAAATATACAATCATGTCATCTGCAAACAGAGAATTTGACTTCCTCTCTTCCTATGTGAATAACCTTTATTTCTTTTTCTTGCCTGATTGCCCTGGCCGGAATTTCCAATACTATATCGAATAGGAGTGGTGAGAGAGGGCATCCTTCTCTTGTGCCAGTTTTCAAAAATAATGCTTCCAGTTTTTTTCCCATTCAGTAGGATATTGGCTGTGGGTTTGTCATAAACAGCTCTTATTATTTTGAGATACATTCCATGGATACCCAGTTTATTGAAAGTTTTTAGCGGCCGGGCGCGGTGGCTCATGCCTGTAATCCCAGCACTTTGGGAGGCCAAGGTGGGCGGATCACAAGGTTAGGAGATCGAGACCATCCTGGCTAACACAGTGAAACCCTGTCTCTACTAAAACTACAAAAAATTAGCCGGGCGTGGTGGCAGACACCTGTAGTCCCAGCTACTCGGGAGGCTGAGGCAGGAGAATGGCATGAACCCGGGAGGTGGAGCTTGCAGTGAGCGAGATCCACCACTGCACTCCAGCCTGGGTGACAGAGCAAGACTCCATTTCAAAAAAAAAAAAAAAAAAAGTTTTTGGTATGAAGGGGTGTTGAATTTTGTCAAAGGCCTTTTCTGAATCTATTGAGATAATCATGTGATTTTTGTCATTGGTTCTGTTTATGTGATGGATTCCATTTATTGATTTGCATATGTTGAATCAGCCTTGCATCCCTGGGATGAAGCCAACTTGATCGTGATAGATAAGCTTTTTGATGTGCTGCTGGATTTGGTTTGCCAGTATTTTATTGAGGATTTTCACATCGATGTTCATCAGGGATATTGGCCTGAAATTTTCTTTTTTTGTTGTGTCTCTGCCAGGTTTTGATATCAGGATGATGCTGGCCTCATAAAATGAGTTAGGGAAGATTCCCTCTTTTTCTATTGTTTGGAATAGTTTCAATCCTAGAAGAAAACCTGGGCAATACCATTCAGGACATAGGTATCGGCAAAGACTTCATGTGTAAAACACCAAAAGCAATGCCAACAAAAGCCAAAATTGACCAATGGGATCTAATTAGCTAAAGAGCTTCTGCATAGCAAAAGAAACTATCATCAGACTGAACAGGCAACCTACAAAAATGGGAGAAAATTTTTGCAATCCATCCATCTGACAAAGGGCTAATATCCAGAATCTACAAATAACTTAAATTTACAAGAAAAAAAAAAACAAACAACCCTATCAAGAGGTGCGCAAAGGACATGAACAGACACTTCTCAAAAGAAAACATTTATGCAGTCAACAGACATATGAAAAAATGCTCATCAAGAAAACATTTATGTAGCCAACAGACATATGAAAAAATGCTCATCATCACTGGTCATTAGAGAAATGCAAAACGGCAATGAGATACCATCTCACATCAGTTAGAATGACGATCATTAAAAAGTCAGGAAAGGCCAGGCGCTGTGGCTCACGCCTGTAATGCCAGCACTTTGGGAGTCTGAGGCGGGTGGATCACAAGGTCAGGAGATTGAGACCATCCTGGCCAACACGGTGAAACCCCGGCTCTACTAAAAATACAAAAATTAGCTGGATGTGGTTGCGCATGCCTGTAATCCTAGCTACTCAGGAGGCTGAGGCAGGAGAATCACTTGAACTGGGGAGTCGGAGGTTTCTGTGAGCTGGGATTGCGCCACTGCACTCCAGCCTGGCAACAGAGAGAAACTCCGTCTCAAAAAAAAAAAAAAAGTGAGGAGACAGCAGATGCTAGAGAGGATGTGGAGAAATAGGAATGCTTTTACAGTGTTGGTGGGAGCGTAAATTAGTTCAGCCATTGTGGAAGACAGTGTGGCTATTCCTCAAGGATCTACAACTAGAAATATAATTTGACCCAGCAATCCCATTACTGGGCATATACCCAAAGGATTATAAATCATTTTACTATAAAGACACACGCACACATAAGTTTATTGTAGCATTATTCACAATAGCAAAGTCTTGGAACCAACCCAAATGTCCATCAATAATAGACTGGATTAAGAAAATGTGGCACATATACACCATGAAATACTATGCAGCCATAAAAAAGGATGAGTTCATGTCCTTTGCAGGGACATGGATGAAGGTAGAAACCATCATTCTCAGCAAACTATTACAAGAACAGGAAACCAAACACCACATGTTCTCACTCACAAGAGGGAGTTGAACAATGAGAACACGTGGACATAGGGAGGGGAACATCACACACAGGCCTATAAGGGTGTGGGGGGCTAGCAGAGAGATAACATTAGGAGAAATACCTAATGTAGGTGACGGGTTGATGGGTGCAGCAAAACACCATGGTACGTGTATATTTATGTAACAAAACTGCATGTTCTGCTCTTGTACCCCAGAACTTAAAGTATAATTTAAAAAAAAGGAAAAAAAGATACATAAGACAACATCCTATTTGATACTGTATTACTTGTCTATTTCTAAGTGCCACATTAATCCAAAATATAGTAACTTGTTCAGAAATTATTAGGACTTTTAAGTTAACGACAAAGGAGCATTAAATCAAGGGCTGGGTTTTCTTAACGCGGATCCCATATCCATGATGATGGGTTGAGTATAAGCTCTACACGTTCCATTATCATCTAATCCCAGCCAATTTCTTTTTCCTCATCTTCTAACACACTCCACTGTACACTGTGCTCTGCTCTTCTATAAAGACACCAGACAAGCTCCTTCATCTGAACTTACTTTGTACCTGTCCTTTGTCTGGAAAGATTTTAACCCAGATATTCTGGGCAATTTTCTCATTTCATTCAGGTTTGTGAACCTAGAAAATCTGAGACATGTCTTAGTTAATTTAGAAAGTTTGTTTTTTCATGCGCTCATGACACAGCCTCAGAAAGTCCTGACGACATGTGCCAAGGTGATTGGGGCACAGCTTGGTTTTATACCTTTTAGGGAGATATGAGACATCAATCAATATATGTAAGAAGTACATTGGTTTGATTCAGAAATGCGGAGCATCTTGAAGCAAAGGCAGAAAGACTGGAAGCAAGGACAGGACTTTCAGGTCACAGATAGGTAAGACACAGTTTCATTCTTTTGAGTTTCTGATTAGCCTTTCCACAGGAGGCAATCTGAAATGCATCTATCTTAGTAACTTTGACTAGAATGGGAGGCAGGTTTGCCCTAAGCAGTTTCTAGCTTGAATTTTTCTTAGTGATTTTGGGGGCCCAATATATTTTCCTTTCACAGGTTTTTGGTCAAAGTGCTCTTCAAACTAATTCATTTAACATCTCTCATTCTCTTTTTCTTCCTATTACATATCCCTAGCTTCTACTTTTCCTTGTAAATTCATTTATAGGACTTTTTTATGGTTTGGTTGAAATTGTGATGTTTTTCTCTTCATTAGGCTGGTGTTAAGTGTATCTGAATGAATTACTATTTTAAAGCTTAATTTTTGATATCCTGGATTTTGCTGTTTTTGAAGCCATTTAATTTGAAGTCTATATAATGACGACTTTCATTTCTGAATGTGGTTGTTGCTAGTGAACAAGACAGCCTTGACATTCCCCTCAGCCTGATGAAACTTTAGACAGGCTTCTTCCAGACTCTAGGCCCCTGCCCTGCCTTTTCTTAGACCATTTATTTTAGATAACTTATGGTTGTAAATCCCTTCTCTGCTTCTTTGAGATGTAAATCTTTTAAAAAGCCTCTTGTCAGTTTTATAACCCAGGAATGTCTTTCTCAAGGACCTGGGAACCACCTCTTTGAAACCTAATCATCAAGGAAGATAATACCCTTATCTCCCAATTTCTGTGAAAGGATAGGAATCTGAGTCCTGCCTGAGCCTTGTTCTAAGTTGTAAAAGTACCTCCTGTCATAAACATATTAGAGTGTTTAATTTTCTTTGGTAGGGACAATTAGCAAACACAGATAGCCTATGATCTTTTCCAATCCCAACTCTTAAAACCTCTCCAGCCCTTTGTCTTGACAAAGCTGGGTGTCCAGGTTTGCTCTGTGCCCTCTCCCTTATTGCTAGCACTAGTATCAGAATAAAATCAACTTCCTTCTGTTCATCTTGTCCTATGCAATTGTTCCTTACTACTAGTTAGCTTTTTGTCCAAGATCCTGAAACAAAAACAACAAAATATTGCTGGTTACGTTTACTTGTATTTGTGTTAACCATGTAGATATATGTATATATTTTTCTTATAAAGAAAAGCTTATTTCTCTATCCATATTCAAGATGTAAACTCTTCCACTTTGGTAATCTTGAGCTTACCACTCATTCTTTTAATAATTATAATTTTTAATTGATACCTAATATATGTACGTGTGTGGGGTAAGTGTGGTATTTTGTTACATGCATAAAATGTGTAATGATCAAACAGGGTATCCATCACTTCAAGCATTTATCATTTCTATGTGTTGGGAGCAGTTCAAGTATTCTAGCGATTTTGAAATATATAATACATTGTTGCTAACTATAGTCACCCTACCCTACTATAAAATATTAAAATGTGGCTCACGCCTGTAATCTTAGCGCTTCGAGAGGCCAAGATGGGTGGATCACTTGAGTCCAGGAGTTTGACCAGTCTGGCCAACATAGCAAATCCCCGTCTGTACTAAGAATACAAAAATTACCTGTGTGTGGTGGCACACACCTGTAGTCCCAGCTACTTGGGAGGCTGAGGCCCAATAATTGCTTGACTCTGAGAGGCAGAGCTTGTAGTGAGCTGAGATCATGCCACTTCACTCCAGCCTGGGCAACAGAGCAAGACTCTGTCTCAAACAACAAAACAAAACAACAACAACAAAAAACCTATGTTTGTGCCCATTAAGCAATCTCTTTTTATTCCCCCAGTCATCCACATACCAATCCCAGTCACTATTTATCATTCCACTCTCTACTACCATAAAATCAAGTATTTTAGATCCAACATATAAGTGAGAATATGCAGTATTTGTCTTTCTGTGCCTGGCTTATGTCACTTAACATAATGATCTCCAGTTCCATCTATGTTGCTGCAAATGGCATGATCTCATTCCTCTTTATGCCCAAATAATACTCCATTGTGTATATATACGTCATATTTTGTTTAACCATTATTCTGTTGATGGAAACATAGGTAGATTCCCTATCTTTGCTCTTGTGTGTAGCGCTACGATAAATACAGGAGTGCAGATATGCCTTTGATATACTGATTTCTTTTCCTTTGGATAAATACCTGGTAGTGGGATTGCTAGACATATTGTAGTTCTCTTTTTAGTGTTTTGAGAGATCTTTGATATGGTTTGGATATTTGCCCTTACCCAAATCTCATGTTGAATTATAATCCCCAATGCTTGAGGGCAAGAGAGTTGGTGGGACCTGTTTGAGTCACAGGGGCAGATTCCTCCTGGCTTGGTGCTATTATCACGATAGTGAGTAACTTCTTACAAGATCTTGCCATTTAAAAATGTGTGCACCCTCCTGACTCTCTCTTGCTCTTTCTGTAGCCTTGTAATGTGCCTATTCCCTCTTCACATTCCACAATGACTGAAAGCTTCCTGAGGCCTCCCCAGAAGCAGATACTGGTACTGTGTTTCCCATATAGACTGCAGAATTGTGATTCAATTAAACTTCTTTCCTTATAAATTACCCAGTCTCACATATTTATTTATAGCAATGCAAGAATGGCCTAACACAATCTCCATACTGTTTTCCAGAGTGCCTGTACTAATTTACATTCTCAGCAATGGCGTATGATTTCCCTTTTCTTCACATCTGCACCACCATCTGTTATTTTTCTTTTTAGTAATGGCCATTCTAACCGGGATAAAATGATAGCTCACTGTGGTTTTGAATAGCATTTCCCTGTTCATTAGTGATATGAGCATTTTTTAGTATGCCTCATAGCCATTTGTATCTCTTCTGAGAAATGTCTATTAATGACCTTCGCCCGCATTTTAATGGGATTATTATTTTTATTTATTTATTTGTTTTTACTGTTGAGTTGTCGGAGTTCATTGTAGATTGTGGATGTTAGTTTGTCATTGGATGCATAGTTTGCAAATATTTTCTCCCATTCTGTGGGTTGTCCGTTTACACTGAGGATAATTTCTTTTGTGGAGCAGAAGCTTGTCAGTTTAGTTAATGCTCTCATTTTTAATTTTTGGGTTTCTTTTGTATTTGCTTTTGCAAATTTTGTTGAAAATTATTTGCCTAGATCAATGTCCAGAAGTTTTTTCTAGGTTTCCTTCTAAAATTTATATGGTTTCAGGCCTTACATTTAATTCTTTAGTCCATCTTGAGTTGATTTTTGCATATGGTGAGAGATAAGGATCCAGTTTTAGTATTCTACCTGTGGCTATCCAGTTTTTCCAGAACTATTTATTGAATAGAATATCCATTCCCTAATTTATGTTTTTGTATGCTTTGTCGAAGATCAATTGATTGTAAGTATTTGGCTTTTTTCTGAGTTCCCAATTTTCTCTACTGGTCTATGTATCACCTTTATGTCAGTATCATGCTGTTTTGGGTACTATAGCCTTGTAGTATAATTTGAGATTGATAATGTGATGCCTCCAGATTTTTTTCTTTTTGCTTAGGATTGCTGTAGCTATTCAGGGTCTTATTTGATTCCACGTGCATTTAAAGATTGTTTTCTTTAATTCTGTGAAACATGATGTTGGTATTTTGATAGAAATTGAGTTGAATCTGTAGATTGCTTTGGGCAGTATGGTCATTTTAATAATATTCACTCTTTTAATTCATGAGTATGGGATGTATTTCCATTTTTTGGTGTCATCTATGATTTTTTTTCAGAAGTGTTTTGTTGTTCTCCTTATAGAGATTGTATTAGTTCATTTTCACACTGCTATAAAGAACTATCTGAGACTGGGTAATTTATAAACAGGTTAAATTGACTAACAGTTCCACTTGCTGTATGAGAGGCATGGATGGTGAGGTCTTGGGAAACTTACAGTCATGGTGGAAGGGCAAAGGGGAACAAACACGTCTTCACATGGTGGCAAGAGAGAAACTGAGCAAAGGGGTAAGTGCTACACACTTTCAAACAACTAGATCTTGTGAGAACTCACTAGCACAAAAAAAGCAAAGGAAATCTCTGCCCCAATGATCCAGTCATCTACCACCCAATCCCTCTCCTAAAATTGGGAATTAAAATTCAACATGAGATTTTGGTGGGAGCAGAGCCAAACCATACAATTTGCACCTGTCCCCTCTCAATTCTCATGTCCTTCTCATATTGCAAAACACAATTATTCCTTCCCAACAGTCCCCCAAAGTCTTAAATCGTTCCAGTATTAACTCAAAAAACCAAGTCCAAAGTATGATCTGTGACAAGGCAAATTTCTTCCACCTATGAGCCTGTAAAATCAAAAGCAAGTTAGTTACTTCCAAGATACGATGGGGGTGCAGGCATTGGGTAAATGTTTCCACTCCAAAAGGAAGAAATTGACAAAAACAAAAGGGCCACAGGCCCCATGCAAATCTCAAACCCATCAGGGCAGTCATTAAATCTTAAAGCTCCAAAATATTTCCTGTTGACTCCATGTCTCCTATCCAAGCCACACTGACACAAGCGGTGAGTTCCCAAGGTCCTGGACAGCTCTGCCCCTGTAGCTCTGCAGGGTACAGCCACCGTGGCTGCTTTCACTGGCTGGTGTTGAATGCCTGCAGCTTTTCCAGGTGCACGGTGCAAGCTGTTGATGTTCTACCATTCTGGAGTCCAGAGGACGGTGGTCCTTTTTCCACAGCTCCATTAAGCAGTGCCCTAGTGGGGACTCTGGGTCCCCACTAGTGCTCCAACCTCACATTTACCTTCTTCACTGCTCTAGCAGAGTTTCTCCATGAGGGCTCCACCCCTGCAGCAGACTGATGCCTCAACATTCAGGTGTTTCCATATATCCTCTGAAATCTAGGAGGAGGCCCCCAAGCCTCAGCTCTTGCCTTCTGTGCACCCACAGGCCCAACACCATGTAGAAGCTACCAAGCCTTGGGGCTTTCACCTTCTGAAGCAATGGCCCAAGCAGTATCTTGACCCATTTTAGACATGGCTAGGGCTGGAGTGGGGATGATGTAGGGTGCTATGTCCTGAGGCTGCAAAGACAAGTTTGTCCTGGGCCTGGCCCACAAAATCATTTTTCTCCTCTAGGCCTCCAAGCCTGTAATTAGAGGGACTGCTGTGAAGGTCTCTGAAATGTCTTGGAGGCATTTTTCCTATTGTCTTGGTTATTAACATTTGGCTCCTCATTACTTATGCAACTTTATGCAGTGGACTTGAATTCCTTCCCAGAAAATGGGTTTATCTTTTCTACCACATGGTTGGGATGCAATTTTTAAAAACTTTTATGCTCTGCTTCTCTTTTAAATATAAGTTCCAATGTTAGCCCATCTCTTTGCAAACACATATGAGCCTAGGCTTTTAGAAGCAGCATCTTGAATGCTTTGCTGCTTAGAAATTCCCTTCACCAGATATCCTAAATTATCTGTCTCAAGTTCAAAGTTCTAAAGATCTCTAGGGCAAGGGCACAATGCTGCCAGTCTGTTTATTAAAGCATAGCAAGAGTGACTTTTACTCCAGTTTCCAGTAAGTTTCTTATCTCCATCTTAGATCTCCTTAGCCTGGACTTTATTACCCATATCACTACGAGCATTTTGGTTAAAACTGTTCAACAAGTTTCTAGGAAGTTCTAAACTTTTTCTCATCTTCCTGCCTTCATCTGAGCCCTCCAAATTGTTCCAGCCTCAGCCTATTACACAGTTCCAAAATTGTTTTCACATTTTCAGGTATCTCTACAGCAATGCCCAACTTCTCTGGTACCAATTTTCTATATTAGTGGGTTTTCACACTGCTATAAAGAACTGCCGAGACTGGGGAATTTATAAAGAAAAGAGGTTTTATTGACTCACAATTACACAAGCGGTACAGGAGTCATGGCTGAGGAGGCCTCAGGAAACTTACAATCATGGTGAAAGGGCAAAGGGGAAGCAATCATGTCTTCACATGTGGAGGAGAGAGAGAGAGAGAAAGTGAAGGAAGAAGTGCTACACACTTTCAACTAAACAGATCTTGTGATAACTCACTGTCCCAAGAATAGCAAAGGAGAAATCTGCCCCCATGAGTCAATCACCTCCCATCAGCTCCCTCCCACAATACTCAGAATTAAAATTCAGCATGATGTTTGGGTGAAGACATAGAGCCAAATGCCATCAGAGATCTTTTACTTCCTTGGTTATGTGTACTCCTTGGTATTTCATTACATTTTTTGCAGCTATTGTAAAAGAAATTGGGTTCTTGATTTGATTCTGAGCTTGGAGCTTGGTTGTTGTTGGTCTATACCAGTGCTACTGATTTGTGAACACTGATTTTTTTAATATGAGACTTGACTGAATTCATTTATCAAATCTAGAGATCTTTTGGAGGAGTCTAGGATGTTCTAAATATACAATCATATCATTGACAAATATTGACTTCCTCTTTTCCAATATGGATGTCCATTATTTCTTTATTTTGCCTGATTACTCTGGCTTGGGCTTCTTACATTAGTCTCTTGTTAGATGAATATTTTGCCAATATTTTCTCTCATCCAATAGGTTGTTTATTCACTCTGTTGATTGTAACCTTCACTTTGCAGAAGATTTTTAGTTTAATATAGTTCCATTTGTTTCTTTTTGTTTTTGTTTTCTGAACTTTTAAGGTCTTATCCATAAAATTCTTTCCTAGACCAAAGTCCTAAAGTGTTTCCCCTATGTTTTTATCTGTTTTACCATTTCAGGCCTTACATTTAAGCCTTTACTCCATCTTGTGTTGACTTTTTTATATGAGAAGACATAGGGGGCCAGTTTTATTTTTTACTTGTAGATATTCAATTTTCTCACCCTCCATTTATTGAAGAGGGTGTTTTTTCCACAATGTACAGTTTTGGATCCTTTATTAAAAATCAGTTGGCTGTAAATACATGGGTTTATCTCTGAGTTTTCCATTTTGTTTCACTGATTTATCTTTTTGTTTTTATATCAATACCATGCTGTTTTGATTATGATAGCCTTGGAAAATATTTTTAAGTCAGGTAATGTGATGTCTCCAGCTTTGCTACTTTGCTAAGGATTGCTTTAGCTATTTGAGCTCATTTTTGATTCCATAAGAATATTATAATTGTTTTTCTATTCTGTGAAGAATGCCATTGGTATTTTGACTGGAGTTGCATTGGATCTATAGATTTGACTGGGAAACATAGTCATTTTAATAATGTTAATTATTTTAATCCCTCAGAATGGAATGCCTTTCAATTTGTTTGTGCCCTCTTTAATTTCTTTCATTAGTGTTTTGTAGTTTTCATTCTAGAGGTCTTTCACCTCTCTGAGTAAATGTATTTCAAGGTATGTTATATTTTTGTAGCTATTGTAAATGGGATTTCTTGATTTTTAATCAGTTAGTTCATTATTGATGCACAGCAATGCTACTAATTTTTGTATGTTGATTGTGCCTCATGCAACTTTACAGTTTTTTTGCTATTGTCTTTAGGTTTCTTTCTGTATAAGATTATGTCATCTGCAAAGAGGGACAATTTGACTTCCTCTTTTCCAATTTGGATGCCTTTTTATTCTTTTTCCTTGTCTGATTGTTCTGTCTAGAACTTCCAGTACTATTTGAATAGGAGTGGTGAAAGTGGTCATCTTGACTTGTTCCATTTCTTAAAGACTTCGAGCTTTTCCTCATTAAGTATGATGTCAGCTGTGGGTTTGTCATATATGGCCTGTATTATCTTGAGGTATATTCCTTGTATGTTTGTTGAGGGTTTCTATGAGGAAGGGATTTTGAATTTTATCAAATTATTTTTCTGCATGTATTGAGATAATCATATAATTTTTGTCCTTCATTCTGTTGATATATCAAATTTATTGTTTTGCATATGCTGAACTATCTTTGCAACCCTGGTGTAAATCCTACTTGATCATGGTGTATTATCTTTTTCACATGCTGTTGGTTTTCGTTTGCTAGCATTTTGTTGATAATTTAAAAATCTATGTTCATCTGGGATATTGACCTGTAGTTTTCTTATTTGGTGTGTCCTTATCTGGTTTAGATATCAAGGTAATGCTGGCCTCATAGAATTAGTTAGGGAAAGTCCTTCCTCTTGATTTTTTTGAAATGGGTTGAGGAAGATAATACTAGTTCTTTGTAAGTTTAGTAGAATTCTGAAGTGAAGCCATCCAGTCCTGGACTTTCCTTTGTTGGGAGTCTTTTTATTACTGATTCAATATTGTTACTCAGTTTTTGTTGGCTCAGGTTTTCAATTTCTCAGTGATTCACTTACGTAGGTTGTGTGTGTCCAGGAATGTATCCATTTCCACTAGGTTTTTCAGTTTGTTAGTGTAGAGTTTTTCATAATGGTTTTTGGTGATCTTTCTTATTTCTATGGTATCACTTGAAATGTTTCCTTTTTGTATCAGATTTTGTTTATTTGAATCTTCTCTTTTTTTTCCTCAGTCTAGCTAGATAGTGGCTTATGCATTTTATCTTTTCAAAAATCTAATTTTTTATTCTATTGAATGTATCTTTAATCTCTATTTCATTTAATTCTGCTATAACTTTCATTATTTCTGTCCTTCTAAGCTTTTGGTTTGGTTTGTTCTTGATTTTCTAGTTTCTTGAGGAACATTGTTTGGTTCTTTATTTGAAATATTTCTGTTGTTTTGATATAGGTCTTAATCGCTATAAACTTCCCTCTCAGCACTACTTTTGGTGTATTCAGTAGGTTTTATTATGTTGTGTTTTCATTTTCATTTATTTCAAAAAATTTAAATCTCCTTTCTAATTTCATTATTTACCAAATAGTCATTCAGGAGCATATTGTTTAATTTCTCTGTGTTTGTACATTTTCTAAAGCTTCTCTTTTTTTTTGATTTCTCATTTAATTTCACTGTGTTCTGAGAAGATAGTTGATATGATTTCAATTTTTTAAAAATGTTGTTGAGGCTTGTTTTGTGGCTTAATATATGCTGTATCCTGAAGAATGTTCCACGTGGTGATGAGAAAAAATGTGTATTCTGTAGCTTTTGAATGAAATGTTCTGTAAATGCCTGGTAAGTCTGTTTGGTCTAATATGAAGTTTAAAGCCAAGTTTCTTTGTTGATTTTCTGCTTAGAGTGGGGCATTGAAGTCCCAATTATTATTGTATTAGAGTATATCTCTTCCTTTAGAGCTAATAATATGTTTTATATATTTGGATGCACCATTGTTGGATGCATATATGTTCAGAGTTGTTATATCCTCTTGCTGAATTGATCCCTTTATCATTATATAATGACTTTCCTTTGTTCTACTTTTTTGACTTAAATTCTATTTCATATGATGTAAGTAAAGCTCTTTCTGCTGTTTTTTTTTTTTTTTGGTTTGTTTGTTTGTTGTTATCGTTGTTGTTGTTTGTAGGGAATGAATTTTTCCATCTTTTTACATTTAGTCAATGTGTGTGATGAGTTTTTTTGTAGGCAGCATATTGTTAGGCTATTTTAAAAATCCACTTAGCCAGTCTAAGTGGAAAGTTTAATCTGCTTACATTCAACAATATTATTGATATATAAGGGCTTATATCTGTCATTTTACTAATTGATTTCTGATTGTTTTGTATATCCCTGTTCCTTTGGTTCTCTTATTGTTTATCTTTGTACTTTGCTGTTTTTTGTAGTGGTAACATTGAGTTGTTTCCTTACTTGTGTGTTTGCTCTACCCATGGGCTTTATACTTTGTGTGTTTTTGTGATGGTAAATATTTTTCTTATGACAGGGAAGCTAGATAGGCCTGTACTTGGGCCTCAGTAATTACAGCAGTGGTCTAAGTGTGCCTGTCCTTGGGGCCCAGGGTGGCATATCCTGGCACCAATGTTCAGTTAGGCCATTTTATGAGCCTCCAGGCAGGGTGTTGATAGTGGCAGCAATGAGCTGGGCAATGGATGGGTTTTTTGGCCCCTGGGTGGTGGATATGACATGAATGATGGCACTAGCACTGGCAGGACAAGCTTCTAACTCCCAAGTACTTCAGGCTAATGTTGGCAGTGACCATGACCAGGCTGGTGGGTCAGTCCACAGGTCTGCACGTGGCACATGTGGGTGGCTGCCAGCAGTGGTTTAGTGGCAGGTTGTGTGGGTCTTGTCTCAGGCCCCTGAAAGGAGTTCTCAGGTGCCAATGTTGGTGGATGGGGCTGGGTAATTCCCAGGCTCTCGATGGCATACTTGGGCACTGAGGGGGTTGCAGAGCTGGGCCAGGTGGATCTGTCCTCAGGTTCCCCATTGGTGTGTGCAGGTGTTGGTTGTGGTAATGGGGGGCAGGAAAATCCCCATTCTCCTGACAGAATGATTGGGTGGGCCAGCAGCAGCTATGCTACAGCCCTGCTACTGGGGAGGGCAGGGTTGCTTTCAATGCTAGTAGCAGTAGGCAAGTGGCCAAGGAGAGTACACTTTTGCACCAGATGACAGCTGTGGGCAGGATAGCCTGTCCTGAGGGCACTCATAAATGGGTGGCAACTCACTTTGGCCCTGGTGGCAGCTGCCAGTCATGGCAGTGGCTCTGGGCGGAGGATGTCAATGGGCTCCAGGAATGTGGAGATACAAGAGTTGTGGGACTCCAGGGGTGGATGGAGTCTGGTGGGTCTGGGCTCTCAAAATGGCACTATACTGTAACTGCTTAGGTCTTCAAGTCATGGGTGACACATTGTGAGCTTCCTTTCTGGAGTTACACCACATCCTTGTTTCCAGGCAGCTCCGTGTGTTAGTCTCAGAGCCTGTAAGGATCAAGGGACTTTCCCATGGGTAGATTTGCAGGAGTCCTCAGTGGGAATGCCGACCACTGGGGGTCTCTCACTTGCCTTTTGCCTGCATTAGGGAACCAGCTGACTCTAGCTAAGCAGGCTGCCTTACTTCCCTTTCCTTTCTTGTTTTAGGTGTTTCCTGGCCCTTCTCTGTTGAATTCGTGTCTCTCTTAGATGATCTATTC
Organism: Gorilla gorilla gorilla; assembly: GCF_029281585.2. Lineage (NCBI taxonomy): Eukaryota > Metazoa > Chordata > Mammalia > Primates > Hominidae > Gorilla > Gorilla gorilla. The sequence goes on along the minus strand of NC_073229.2, from coordinate 127,531,899 downwards.
AAAGTGTGATTATCTACTCACTATTTTGGTTCTTCTTTGTGGAGGAAGTTAGTACTAGATGCCTCTAGTCAGTCATCTGGAAGCTAAACGTGCTTCTTTAAATATTATAAGTTTAATTTTAAAACACTTTAGAGTTTACAGAGACATATGTAATTATTTCTTATTATTATTTTAATGGAAGTTCCATGTGATACATACTGAGAAACATTTTCCACTGTGGGCCTTACATAAATGTAACATCAAATTCTTCATCTCCAGTCCTCTTGCTAAGCAAAAATTGCCCAACAGCACCTGCTAAACTACAAGGAAAATTCCTTCTTCTTCTGAGAAGTGTTTTGGTCCAACTATTCGTAAAACCATCTGGACTTTTGCTGTTAAAGCTCTATAAAAAGTTACCTTCCTTTCCCCAAGGAAAAACATCCCTCAGAGTTATTCTCATGCTGCATCATTTTAGATTAAAGGTTTAAACTTAGCATGGCTTTGGTTGATATTCTCTCACTCTTATGGTATGTTATTATTGCTGGAAGAATTTTGAATCACTACATTTTCATAGGCTCTTTCTTGTGTATAATATTCCAAAATGCCATTCACTATTTCTTGCTTCAAAATTATAGAATAAATCATCTGTATCCGTACTGACATTTCCTTAACCCCATTTAGCAATAGAATTTGCAAATAAAATAAAAGTCAAAGTCATTTAAGTAATGGGAGTTTATAGCAAGGGTTAGCCTCTGTATAAGATAACAATTAAAAGCTTCTGGGAACTTCATTTTCAACGTTCAAGCATACAATTGAATTGCATGGCAATTTTTGACAGGAATATAATTTATATAAAAAATTAACATGGATGGGAAATTTTCATAATACATCTGGATTTATAGAAATATTATAGTTAAATAAATGTATATGGGACTTAAGCATCTTATGCTGAGTATCCTAGAGTTGGAGTTGATAATTAAGACCACCTTCATCCACATAGGTTTACTATTCAGGACTCAACACTAAGACCACTATGTTAAGGTGACTTGAACTATTGTTCTGGGAAATTCTTGCGCCTGAGTATAATGTTGAAAAACAGTAGATAAATTCATTGTTTAACCTCAGAAAATTCCTGAAAACAATTTATTCATAGAAGAAAATGTCTTATCTGTGCAACCGTTCTATCAGAAAAAGAGACTGCATGCCTGGAAAAAGTCTTGCTTTTTATAAAACATTTACTTATCAAGGCATATTTGAGGAACTTCACATTGCTATCTATGCTCACCAATCCTAAATTATTTTGTAATTAATTTTGCCCAATCCCAATCTTAGGGCACAGGAGAGGTTTCTTGCCAGTGTGACCATGGAGGCACTGACGGTTCTCTTGGCAAGCCACTGCACCTTGAGAAAAATGAGAACAGTGAAATAAATGAGGCAGCTTGACGAATTATGGAGCAACTTGTTCTTCATTTTAGTCAGCTTAAAAATGAGAATCATTGTATTTGCATTTTAATGTTATTGTGAGAACTAAATGAGATAATATATTTAACATGTTTAGAAAAGTGCTAAGCATCCAGTAATTCCTCAATAAAAGTTAGAATTATTAATAATTCAAAATTTTTGGTAACTACTAAGGTACTAAAAATACCCAAAAATATTTTTCAGGCTCAAATTGTATATTTGTGAAAATATGTTTCAGGTGGCAACGTTTAGTCACAACTGTTGCAGAATTTCAGATTGCGTTTATTACCTTGCCAATTATTATCTCTGTCAGTATAGTCTATTTTAAGCTTATAGATTGAGTAGTATACTTCGGTGGTTTTTAGGAACACTATTTGAGAACTGATTCACTATGGAAGAATGAAAACCATAAACTACATCTCCTCTCAGACATAATGCTCTAAAATGATCATAAAGTGGGTAGTGATAGTACCCAATAGGAAAAGTACCATTGAAAGAGCATGAAATTTAGATTATTTTTTAAGCATTTGTAAATGAATGCAATCTCCAGGGAAGTCAACTGGAAAATATGTTCTAGTTTAAAAACATTAGGATGGGACGTCTGTAGGGTTAAGAATAATTTTGGATGTGGGGGACAAGCTGGGATCAACTGATACAAGGGCCAAGAAAGGCCCCTGGGAAATTGTCCGATTGATTAATTTTAGCAAAACATTCAGAGAAGCCAGGTTTCTTCTAGTTTTTGAAGCTCAGATAGCTCTAGGATTTCCCTGTAATATAAAATATGTTCTTGAGTTTAAGAGGCAAGGCTGTGAACCAAGTATCTACACAACTAGGCAGTACGGGGAACACTCTACTTGTACTTTTAAGCCATAACATAGAGGACCACCCTCAAAATCCTAGCCAGCATATTGAGTTGAGAAAAAAAAAATAGTGGAGAAGAAAAATCATTAGTATTCACAGCTAACACTAAATTATACATTTTAAAAATGAGAAAAAACTAAGTGGATTAGAATTTGAAGTGTATTAGATTTTCTAGATATAGGGTTTAAATAAGAAAATTGATTGCACTTCACATACTAGCAATAAATAGTAAGAAGAAATTATATTTAAACAACCTTTTGTACCAGTAAGAAAATGATAACATAACTAAGATGAGTGTAGTAAAAAATAGGTAAAATCTTTGTGAGGACAATTATAAATGCTACTAAAATATAATGAAAATGAATAAATATGTAATGTCTTCTTAATGTATTTAAGAATAAATTATTTCATAAATATTCTCCAAATTTAGCTATAAGCTTATGCAATTCCAATTGTAACTCTGATCTAATTTTTTAAGAAAATTAACAAATTTATTTAAAAGCTTATTTGGAAAAGCAAAGATTAATAATAACAAAAATGAATTTCAGAAAAAAATAACTGTGTAGAAAAATTATTCTGTCAGATACTGAGGCTTATTTTAATGCTATAGTAAATCAGAGAATATGGCATTGATCTATATCTATATCTATATCTATATCTATATTTATATATCTATTAGAGAGAGAGCGATGAAACAAAGCCCATAATCTATAGAACATATATAGATGAAATTGTCAGGCCAAATTAGTGAATAAAGAGTATACCATTCAAAAGTGTTAGAATTGGTTATTCATAGAGAAAAAAAACAGTAAATCATTTCATAGCATTCACATAAATACATTCTGAAGGAAATAATGAAATGATCTAAATGTCAAAAGAAAAATTTTCTTTAGAGAATTTGTTTCTAGCCACTGCCATACACACTTACATTATCTGGGGCAGAAGGATTTCCCTCTGAGAGGTTTAGATGTGAGTGGGCTGGGAGCAGACTCCTAGATTACTGGCCCATTGTAATAGCAGACCATGTGAATAAGGGGCCAAATACCTGAATGCTTACACCCTTAGGATTTTTCTATTTTCTTAATTCCTGAAGCACGTTATTTAGTTTTTCACGGAATTTAGAGTCCCTTGGACATTTTGGCTGAAATTCTTTTTCATTTGAACTAACGTGCAGATTTTAATCTCTGGATTCATGTATTTATCATTCACATTTTATTTTCACATTATCAGTGAGCTAATCCCATTAAAAAAGAAGCTGGTAACAACATTAAGGACAAAAACTCAATAAATTTATTCTGAAATTCAGCTTAATCCTCCCAATTGCATTCCTTTTTTGATACTTTATTGCATATATTTTGTGATAAACTACCTGCTTAGCAACATTTCTCTTTTAAGTCATAATGATGTATTAAATTTAACCTGTTAGAGATTATAAATAATTTTTGCAATTATTATAACTTTTAATATATTTTTCCAAGTTGGTTTTTTGTTAAAATTGATATTACTAAAATCATTTTACATAATAATAAAAACATAGAAAATTATTTCATAAAGAAAATATTTCTTATTGAATCAGCTTCTTTTTATTTATTTTCTGAGTTATTTTCCATAAAAATTTACAAACTCTGAATAAATTACTAAATAAATTGTGGAGTGTAATATGAATTTGCATTTACTTTTTATTTTTAAGTGTTTTATTGATTAAATAATGTGAGTAATGATGTTACTCACATTACTCATATTCTTCTTAGTAAATCACATATAAAAACACTAAAGACTACATTTATGAAATATATAAATCTAGTATATAACCTTCACTTTACTTTGCTAAAATTTAATTCAGGACATGTATTGTGAGTAATTTCTACAGTAAAGGTAATTAAAATATTAAAGTAGAAATGCTACATATAGTAAAACATTTAGCAATATTGACCAAATTTGTGTAAACAACTTCAAAAATGGCAATATCTTATCATTTCCTATGGTTTGAATGTCTCATCCAAAACTCATGTTGAATTGTAATTGCCATTGTAACAGTGTTGGGAGGCAGGACCCTTAAGAGGTGATTAGGTCATGAGGGCTCTGCCTCCATGAATGAATTAATGCTGCTATTTGGGGAGTGGGTTAACTATATTGGGAGTGAATTTGTTATCTTGGGATTGGATTCCTTATAAAATGGATAAGTTCAGACCCCTTTTGTCACTCTGTCTAACAGAGTGACTTGCCCTTCCACCTTCCACCAGGAATGACAGCATGAAGGTCCTTGCCAGATGCCAGTGCATGCACTTAGACTTTCCAGCCTCCAGAACCATGAGCCAAATAAATTTATATTGCATATAAATTACCCAGTCTGTGGTATTTTGTTATATCCACACAAAATTTACCATGACACCATTTATAATATGCATACCTAAAGATAACTATACATGTATAGTATATTTCTGTCATTTGATTGCCTTCTTTTTGCAATTCTGGTGACTTTATGAATAATTTTTCCAACATCAATAATGAGATTTATTGCTGATGAGTATAATCAATAAGTATATATTGGCCACCCAAGTGTGTGTGAAACATTCTGCTAAGCTTGGAGATAATGTGTTGGATAGACTTACAAGGGACCAGGAAATTTGTATTTGTAAAGAATAGTCAGTAAATAGCTCTATGGAGAAGTGTAACAGAAGTGAATGCCTGAAGGCTGAAAAAGAGTATACCTTGTATATTTTGTGGAAAACCTCTAACAAAAGGAATAGCATGTTCAAAGACCCTGAAGTGGGGAAGGTAATTAGGCATAATTCAAAGACTGCAAAAGTAGTGCGTAGCTTGGAATCCTGCAAATGTGAGATGTTGCACTAAATTTCACATTTTTATGCATCATGTATTTATAATTAAAACAACACATTAGTGCTGGAGAAATGTTATTTAACAAAAAGAAAAAAAGGAAAACAAATGAAGAAAGGAAGGAAGAAGGAGATGAAGAAAGGAAGGAAGAAGGAGATGAAGAAAGAAAGAGAAATAAAGAGGCAGGTAGGGAGAAAGAGCCACTGCTTTCTTAAAGCTAAATTTCTAATAATGGCTACTAACATTAAACAATTATCCCCACAACAATAATTTAACTTGGTACTATATAGAATTCTGAATGCTTGTCTTCAGGCAAAGTGAAAGATATCTCAACAGAAATAAAAGTTAAGTTGTGCTAATTTTCTTGAAACGTAAGATACTGTTTTAACTTCTTTTGGGCTTCAAATCTTCATCCATCCAATATATTTATTGCTCTTGAAAGCTTTTACATTTACTTGCATTCATTACTTTTCATTGGACTATTGTTAGTTTCTGTTATTGTTACTAAATCATTCATATACAAGTGAAAACATGGCTACTAGAGCTTAGATCCAAGTTTTCTCACTTTTTATATGCTTAAAATCATAAAGAATAACCAGGAGAAAAATGTCAGAACATAAACATTTCAATAAAATAGTAGAAAGCAAAACTTTTCAGACCACAAATTACATAAAGCTGTGGAGTAAAGCCGGTGGCAATATCAGAGCATTCATGGGAAGACAATGCTGTGGCCATACAACAGTGAATAGCTGGGAAAATGGAGAAGGCCTAGCAATCAATGGCAGAAATCTACCAGCCATAACCACTCTGAGTGGGCAAATTTGCAAACAGGACAAAGTTCTATCTTGACTACTTTTAAATAGAGAGCAGATAAATAGAGCAAGAAACTAACTGGTGGGAGTAGAGTGTGAAGCACAAACGTGCTAAATCTAAGAAATACACACACAGACACACACACACACACACAAGTCCCACTAAACTACTACCTCCCACAAAGGAGGGCAGAATTTACTACGCAGGAGTTCTGCCTTATAAGAGAAGCTTTGGGTGAGGGAAATTTTGGAGCTCAGAGATGGCTGTAGAAACTCCTTAACTAATTGTGTTTTGAGAGGCAAAAATATTTTAATAAAATTGCCTGTCCCTTTAGAAATTACAGGAAGAGCCCTGGAGCATTGAAACCTATACAACTCTCCTGGTCCTTCTCCTTCCCCTAGAAATCTTCTGTTTAAACATGGCCAAGAAAAATCCAGTTGCATAATTCTAAATAGTCACAAAATACCATGAAAACAGGTAAGAAAATGTACAAGAGAGTCTCAAATCTTCCCACATGTGAAGAAAAGCTGTCAGAAAAATAACATTAAAAAGCAAATTCGGGCCCGAGTGAAGTGGCTCACTCCTGTAATCCCAGCACTTTGGGAGGCCAAGGCAGGTGGATCACCTGAGGTCAGGAGTTCAAGATCGGCCTGGCCAACATAGTGAAACCCCGTCTGTACTAAAAATACAAAAACTAGCCGGGCGTGGTGGTGGCGCCTGTAATCCCAGCTACTGGATAAGCTGAGACAGGAGAATCGCTTGAACCCGGGAGGTGGATGTTGCAGTGAGCCGACACCACACCATTGCACTCCAGGCTGGGTGAGAAGAGTGAAACTCTGCCTCAAAAAAAAAAAGCAAATTAGATTTAATAATGTCACAAAAAGTTAAATTTCCAATAAAGGAATTTTGACTCATTTATTGACATGTTTGACTCCCTTGGTGACATATCCAATTTAAATTCAGGACTCTGTAGTTTTACTTAACAACATCTGTATTACTTGTCTATCATCTTACTTCCACTCTACCATAAGTGTGTAGATATGCAAGATCTCACAAAAACTAGCAAAAGGCAAACTGAAACCACCAAAGATGACATTTTCAGCAATATATTGGACATAACATTGAATATAAGTAATTTTTAAAATACTTTGATGAGGATAAGTGTGAAAAAAAGAAAATATAAATGATAAATTCTGACAATTTAGAAAATAATACAGCTAAAAATAGAAGAAAATGGAGAAAAGTCGAAAAGAGTAATAAGCTTATGATTCTATTCTGTAAAAGCTGGGAATCAGATGTGATTTAAATGGAAAAATCATTCTAATTGAGTGTATCTAAGGAGGACACAAACATAAAATAAAAATAATGTCATGAACAAAATCAAGTTGCAAATAAGAAGAAGACATGGAGAAAAACAAAGAATATAAGCTTATTTTATGATTATTTAGTATAGAGAACCAACATAAATAGTATCTAAAGAAAGACGGTTCTAAGTATACTATATAATGATATGTAGGCAAAGGAACTGTTAGACAAGAACAAATACTACTGATACAAAACATTCGAAAGGTGAAGAGAACATAGCTTGTTTTAAAATGCTTTGTGTGTGTAAAATATAAATCATAATATAAAATGACAGAACTGAGACACAATCTGTTCTGGTTTTTCAATACGTGTAAATGAGCTTAGTTTATCTGTAAAATTAGAGGAGGTCATACAGGAAAAACAAAAACAAAACATAATTTGTTTCTTCTGTATGACCTCCTCTAATTTTATAGTAAACTAAACTACAATAAACTCAACTAAAATTAAGTAATTCAAAAGTTAAATACCAGAGTTCATAAAGTTTATATCAAAGTATAAATCCTGTAAAAAATAGAAAATTTGGAGTCCTGAAGTAGAAAATTTGGTTCTCAGAAGAGAACCACTGCGCCCAGCCCCATTTAGTTTCCATAAGATAGTGTAGCATGTATGAAGATTAATATAATCAGTATTTAAATGAGACCACATTTCTGTTGGTCATTAAACTCCCCTCAAGTATTATGAGTTAGCATACAGTTTGTTGAACTAAAAGTGGTATTAAATTTTACTTATCCACAGAAAATTATAGGAACTAAGAAAAGTCAAAATATATGTAATTAATAATTGTATTCACATTTGGTTTTAGCTACCATAAATGCAAATATAATGATTTTAGATATGACCCACTCCTCTTTAAATTTCTGGAGGTTAGGCAGTTTTCCTATTGTTTAAGTGAATTTCTATATTCAATAGATATCTTACTCTCATTGGACTAAACTAGGTAGGAATAACTCTTATAATGTGTTTAATATATATGTATGTATCTCGGCTCACTGCAACCTCCACCTCCCTGTTGAAGCAATTCTCCTGCCTCAGCCTCCTCAGTAGTTAGGTCTACAGACGTGGGCCACCATGCCAGGCTAATTTTTTGTATTTTTAGTAGAGACAGGGTTTCACCATGTTGGCCAGGCTGGTCTTGAACTCCTGACCTCAACCAGTCCATCTGCCTTGGCCTCCCAAAGTACTAGGAGTACAGACATGAGCCACCACATCCGGCCTCTTGTTTGCTTTATTTAAAAAAATATATATATTAGGTTTCTTTCACTGCAACAGTGTCTTAAAAAGTATTTTTTCGAGACGAAGATTCACGCTGTTGCCCAGGCTGTAGTGCAGTGGCGCGATCTCAGCTCACTGCAGCCTCTACTTCCCAGGTTCCAGCGATTCTCCTGCCTCAGCCTCGCAGGTAGCTGAGATTACAGGTGCGCACCACATGCCTGGCTAACTTTTGTATTTTTCGTAGAGACGGGGTTTCACCATGTTGGCCAGGCTGGTCTCAAACTCCTGACCTCAGGTGATCCGCCCTCTGGCCTCCCAAAGTGCTAGGATTACAGGTGTGAGCCAGGGCACCCGGCCGAAAGGGACTCTTTTAATGCTAAATTTAAGTAAACATTAGTAGGCTTAAATGACTTGTCAGAAAATAAATTATCAAGGTCAATAAGTACTTAAAACACGGTTTAAATTTTTAAAAACCATTAAAGAATTTCAAAAGATGTAATTAGAGCCTTTATTTAATTCAGAGCATATTTAATACAGCATGTAGTGCAACTATTCTAATCACCTTTTTGAATACAAACATGGCAACTAGCACAATATTCATACTTTGGTAATATTGCCACTTTCCTTATTTATCATGTGAAACTGCCAGCTCATTAAAGTGCTACCTTCACACAATTATTTTACTGGCTTACAGATTAGAGTTATCAAGGAAGGCCATCCCTTCTCTGAATTATTCCTATTTTGTTGTCCTAACAGATTTCAATAATACTATCATTATATTGTGGCTATTGAGTCATATAATGTCTATGAAATTATTAGCATATTATCTTATGCTATTAGTACATTTTAGAAATGTGTTTTAGAATATAAACAATCTTAACAATTTATTTTCTTCCCTTACCACTCACAAGATAATTACAAATGTTAAACATAGTTAAAGGTAGTATCTTAAGATAAAAAATCATTAGTGGATTGAAAAACTGTGGAATAATTGGCACTGACTGAAGTTTTTCTTTTGCTCCTTTGGAAAAAAAAAGTCAGAATTTTTCATATTTCTTTCATTAATTAACTCAATATTTGCTCCTTTTTATTTTGGACTAATCTGTAATGTCAAAGACAGTATTAGTTAAAATTTCAGGTTAACAAAACTTAAATTATAATTGAATAAACTCAGTGAAATGATTTTTCGTAAAAACCATAAAAATTTTGCTTGTCTTCTGTCTAGGTAACATATAAAATTCCATATATAGTACACATATAGCTTTATTTTAATATTCTAATAATGGTAATTCAATTATTGAAAGTTTAAAACAAAAAATTTTGAGTCTTGGTTTAGTAAAGCAAGTCAAATGTGGTGAGACACATGCCTTCTCATCAAAGACAAAATAGAATGTTAAAATGTTTTTGTAAGAGAAAGAAGACTAAAAAATTAAATTTAAATATAATGTTATTCAAATAATGTAAAAAATTTAAATAAAATTGTCTGTATATTTATTTCACTGTTATTCCTGAGTATCATTTGATCATTATTTTTGAATAGTAAAAAATAAGAATACTATTCACTTTATAAACATCTTTATCACTTTGACATTTTTTGTAACATAGTTTTTTTGACTCAATAAAATTATAATTCATATATTGATTGCTAAATTTCCAGCACAAAACAGTAAACTATTCTCATAAAATCTGACATGAAAATTTTATAAAATATAAACATTCCTTCTAACAGACAACATATTTTAGTCTACTTCTACTTAGGAAGATATTGGGCTTAAACATTAAAAAAAAAACCTTAATTGTTCAGATTCAGTAAAAGATGCACTTAACAGGGATTAGAAATTATTCTCCTACTTGAACCAAACCAAAATAGATGAAATACATAGAAAAATGGTTTTCCAGACACTAGACATCAAGAAATGAAAACTCGTGATCCCTAAGAAGTCGGAAAAAGCTGATAGAAGCCATAGGTTTGCTCCAGTTTACTGCTATGAAAGAGTTTCTGGCCATGCTGCAGAGTGTGGGAAAACAGGCAAAGCCCATGGAAACCCTGAGCAGAGGAGAAGCAGTGGAGGCAATGCTAAGAGGTGCCTGGAGCTCACACGGAAAGTACTAGAAATTAGGAAGCTGAACAGAGGAAACTCTGGCCATGTGAGGGGGTTCTCTTTTAAGTATTCAGCTTAGTACTGTTCACTGAATGTAATTAAGAAAACTAGTGGGAAATATGAATAGAATCATTGAAAGAATTAGAGGTAGTAATGCCCAAAGGTATACAGGGACAACAATATTTATTCATAAAAAATTGAAAAATGCAAAAAGAACACAAAATAGATTAATAACATTAACGAATGTTTGGGTCAGTCAAAATATCAATTTTTAAAGCAAAATAGCAGTCATTTATCATAAGATTGCAGATTTATGATTTTAAAATGATATTGCTGCCTATATATATATATGTATATATATATATATGCAGGAAAATGTACTCAAAAACCTAGTTGAAATCAAGGATTAAACATTCTTTTCAAGATCCCTTGTTTTTAATAATCTATTTTAAATATCTATTTCATCAGGGTGGCCCTAGTTTATGTGATTCCTGGATATATAACCATTTAAGAATAGCCTTTTTGGTAGGATAGAAGGAAAGAGATGGCACTGTAAGAAGTTCATACTGGTTGGGAGATGGGTTTATTTTATTAATATGCCTCGTATTTACACATACCTAAAAGATCTATTCCTTTTGTTCAAATATTAAATAATAAAATTTTAAATAGAAAGAAAACAAAATGTTCACACTAGCTATGTGCCATAAGCATCTATATGTAGATAAGGAATCACTTAACATCTGTAAGCTTCATGTTATCTCACCATAAGGTTTTTTAAATAAATGATAGCTTTAGGAAGGTGATATACAAAACTTATCAAATGAAAGCTATAAAAGGCAGATCTACACAGGAAACAATGGAATATTATGGTTAGAAATCCTGAATTACCTAAATAAGTGGATGCATTTATATTTTCATGAATTAGAAGTCAATTTTCTCCAAATGTATATAAAGATTAAATGCTATCAGAGTAAAAATGGCAGCAGGATTTTAGTAGAAATAGGAAAGCTGGCTTTGAAATATATGTGGAAATTCAGTTGTTGACACTAGCTGATGATTTGAGGAAGTACAAGGTACAAGAACCTAAGAGCAAAATGCAATATAAAGTGTAAGTATTAAGACATATAAAATAGCGTGTGTTGAAATGGTAATTTAAATTAACTTGAATGCTTCAGTTATTTTCAAAATTTATCTTTGTTAACTATTCCTATTGTTTTACAGTGCTTGATACGTGAGATGTTATAGCACTACTTTTCTAACAGTCTTTAACATTAGAAACAATTCTGTGGCCTTTTTTCATTCCTCTGTGTTGTTAATCATTAATTTCATCTACAGCACAGAGTTTCTATAAGTGAGGCAATTTTTGCCACATGTATTAAACCTAGACTTAAGCACTTTGATAAAAAAATAAAACAGAAAAAAAGACATTTAAAGACAAATATTTCATGTCTTTTTTATATTTAAATACAATAGCAAAATATTGGCTCTGCTTAGTCTAAGTACTGATATTTTAAAAAGCTTAATAATTACTCTGGATAGATTTGACAAACTCCACTTCCCCTTCTTTAATATATTAGGAAATGGTATTGTTCACTTAAAGCTATTAAACTATGTTTCATGTTATTTCTTCCTATCCTGGAATGTCAGCCCACATACATTATTCACATGAAGCAGAGTGAACTTTAAATAGGGAGATTATACTGGAGGGAAATGAGAAAGCCATCATTCTCAGTTTTACCCCATACTGCTATTAAAGGTTACATAGGTGGTGATCTTTCTTTTTCCTACTTTTTAAAAAAAACTTTATTTCTCTTTTTTTTTCTTTTGGACTCTCTATCTTATTCCTTTTCATCTGCCATAATGTCCATACAGTTCTGCTTGTTTTCTATATTGTGTGAAGGAACTAGTTGCATTATTTTAAATGATTTACCATCTTCATGTTGTGAGCCAGACATTTAAATAACTTATGATGAATAAGGTATTGCATGCCGTAGTACTTTCTATTCTTTGTCTAGAATGTGATCGAGGTAAATTAAAGTCAGTAAATATGACAATAGTAGCCTGAAGAATTAGAACATCAAGTTTTATCCTTGTGTAAATTAAATCATTAAACAATGGCAATTGAAATAAAATCCCAACAGACCTTTCACTAAACAGTAAACTACACAATTATAGATGGTATTTCCTGACAATTATATGCCTGTTTATGAGCAAAATGTTTCTATAACAGCACTTCATATTCAATGATTGATAAACGCTTAAACACAAAGGGAAAACATAAACATTGTGCTTATTATTTAATATCAGTTTATGATTTATGATAAAATATTTAAACTCAAACCATAAAATAAAGATACTGAAATTTATAGTTTTAAATGTTGATTGTACATATAAAAAGTAGTAGCACAATCTAGAACCTTTAAAATTGTTAACTACAATAATTGGTGTTACCTGTAATCACTGCATTTATTTGTCCTGATGATCTTTAATTGCTTCATGTCTGGGCATATTAGAAAAAATGTAAAAACCAAGAGTTTTGAAAAGTCAATAATTGATATGCATACTTCTTGAAACTCTTCCTATACATTACAGAAAGACAGTGAGTTTTAGTGGATAAAACAAATGCTTTGAGTAAGTACAGATCTGCTTTTTTTCATTCACTGGTATGAGTAGGGGCAAGTTATTTAACCCTAAAGTTCAGTTTTATCATTGGCATAAAGAGGGAATTAAAACAATCCTATATATATTTTCTATAAGAAAGAAGCAATAGAATGAAAATAAGTTCATCTGTCCTCTGTTTCCTTCATTTTCTGAAAATGCCCCTTTCTATAATTACTCTTACTTCCCTCCCAGTTCCATAACTATTTTTTTACATATTTTAATTTTGAATTTATTAAAGACAACTCTTGGCTTTTTGGTTTCCTAAGTCCTTTAACTTAAAGATCTTCAAATATTGCCTCTGGAACTACTTTTAGACCTAGTCAAATTTTTGAACTGTTGTGACAAGTATCTGTCTGATGAGTGGCATCTTTACTTGCGTATCTCATCATTACTTCGATTTCCTAGGTTATTACTGAACTGACTTGAAATGTTACATCCACACAAAATCCTTCACACACGTTTATAGCAGCTCTTTTAATATTTAAAAGACAAAAGCAACATTATAATATTATAGTGATGCAAATAAATGATTGCATACATTCATGCAGCCATATATGCATATATACACACATGCATCAGGGAGAGTAGACATGTCTCCCATGCAGAAGAATCCCAGATAATTTATGTAGCTATTCCATCTTATAGTAGAAGAAACATAATTCCCCACTAGTTAGTGTGGGCTGTGAATAGTGACTTCTTTTCAATGAGTATAGTACTTGGAGAGATCAAGTAGCTTTACAGTGGAGAACCCTCACCAACAGCCAAATAATCAAATAATAATCAAATAAATATCCAAATAATCAAGGTTAACATCAATGGTGATGTCATGTCTATAGTTTGTTCTCTTGATAGTAAGAGATAAAGAGCACTTTACCTCAGTGATCTTCGTGATCTTCCTCCCTAAAACACATAACCTCAGTCTAATCATGAAAAAATATCAGATAAATACTACTGAAGTATATTTTATAAACATTGGAAAAATATGCCACAAAACTACCAAGCTTATCAAAAATAAGGAAAGCCAGATAAATTATTACAACCAAGAGGAGCTTGAAGTGACATGATGATGAAATATAACATGGTATCCTGGCTAGGATATTGGAACAGAAAGCATTCATTACATGAAAACTAAGGAACTCTGAAAAACTATGGACTTTAGTAAAAAACATGAAAAAATATAGTTCCTGAAATTGATAGGATCATAACATAATACTGGTAAAAACTCTCAAAAATTAGAACATATATCACTGAACTGGAAACATGATAAAATGATGATAATCATAGACAATATATTCCAGGAAACCTATTATATATACATTAACAATTCTAGAAAACAAAACAAAAGTGTAAATGAAGAAATGCATTCATCATAGAAATAATAGATCATGCATTATTATAGATGAGAACCACATCTATAATATTATGGATTATATGTGTGAGTCATATGGATTTGTGTGTGTATATATATACATATATATGTATATATAATCATTATTATAGATGAGAGTCACATCAGAAAGACCCATCTTCATATGTAACAGGACCTTCAAGCACCCAGCAAACAATGTAAAGAAAGACCTACACAGACACAATTTAATACAATTTCAGCTGGACAGCATGGCTCTTTCTTGTAAACCAGCACTTTGGGAGGTCGAGGCAGAAGCATCGCTTGAGCCCAGGAGATGAAGACCAGCCTGGGCAACATAGTGAGACCATATCTCCACAAATAATAATAAACAATCAACCAAACGTGTTGGTGTGGACCTTTGGTCCCATTACTTGTGAGGCTGGGGCAGGAAGATCACCTAAGCAGTGGAGGTGGAGACTGCAGGATCACCACCGCACTCCAGCCTGGCTGACAGTGTGAGAAAATAAATAAAATAAATAATAAAATAAAATTTCAGAAAACCACAGGATAAAGTAAAGTTCACATAATTTTCATTAGGAAAAAGTCAAAGATCGTCCATACAGGAATCAGTCATACTGGCATCAGGCTTCTCATCCCCAATACTAAAATCTTGTGGCAAAATAGAAATACCCTCAAAACGCTGGTGACAAATAAAAACAGTAACAAATAAAGGGCAAAAACAAAGAAACTTAGAAAAACTAAATACATGAACAGTGTGCGTGTAAACAATAAAGTATAATTTAGAGAAAATCAAATTAAATGTTAATAAAATAATTACATTCAAAGTTTAACTCAGGTAGTGTTAAAAATCCATAAGATAGCTGACACATGGTTACAACTCAGGAATTTTTTTTTTTTTTATCCATTTGCTTGTGTCAGGGTTGAGACAAATGTATTTGTATTCTTCTGGGGGATAAGCGGGTTAGGGATAGTTCATTTCCTGTTTGGCATTATCCTGAAGTTATAGCTTTTTACTGCAACAGTTTTCTAGGGAGGTCTTCTCTTTGACTCTGACCCCTAGACCCTTAGCTTTGACTTTGGCAATTATACCACATGAAGCCTTCAAAATTAAATCTCAAATTTATCTGTATCAACAAATACTTTCAAGTTAAAATAAACTTTAGCATGTATTTGTCTTACTGCTCTGGACTCCTGCTTTTTGGTTTGATTTCGTTACTTTGATTTGGTAGGTCTTCTTATTTCTATTTTTCCAGTTACTGGAAAACATTTGAGGAGTTTTAAAAAAATATTTTTCTCAGCATTTTTACCTTTTTTAGTGGAAAGACTTTTGATAACTTAGCCTGTTACCAGAAGTTAAAATAATCTACAAATGCAAAAATCTTATTTCTACCTATTAAATACACAAAACTATTGAGGGAGTTAAGAGATGGATGAATCTAACACATTGACACCTTGCCTACTTTACCTCTCTATACCCCGTTTCCATTAGTATATTTATATCCTCTGTTCTTACGGGGGATAAGGAGCTAACTAGAACCACGCTCACATAGTTCACATAGTGTTTTTGGTATTAAAATTCTTGTATGGAATGCTTAAAAGCTCAGACTCTTGATTTTTCATATATTTTATTTCATATTTAATACTTCTCTATGCAAGATATTCTTTAATTTGATTTCTAAATAAAACTCCAACAATTTGCCCTCCTCCTGCAGAAACAAACAGAAAAAAGAAAAAAGAAGAAAACAGGCAGGCTAGCAGGTATTATCCTGATCTTGAAACAATATGAAAAGAAGGCATATATAATTATAAACCTAAAGGTAGTGATACAAATGCATTTAGACGTGGTGAGGGAGGAAGTTGTGAGAGTTCTTATTAGATGGATCCTAGCTATTCCAATGATATCCAAGATAAATTTGTCCTGTTAGAATTAAGGGAATATAGGCATTATAAAAACGGCGATGAACTTAAGAGTTAAAATTGAGGAAAATGAAAGAGAGCGTCATCAGGTATAAAATGATTTTTAGGCTATATTAAGGACCCAGCTAGAATGTAGATCAAGGAATGATAGTTAATTCATACAGTTCTGTGAATGTAGATCAAGGAATGATAGTTAATTCATACAGTTCTGTGAATTTTTTTCCTCAACACTTTTGGGAAACAGTTGGAAATTTTATGGGTTAGATTGGTTGTCATTGTGGTTGTTTTGCAGAATGATGTTGGAAAGACAAGATGGAAAGAGAGTTCAGGTGAAGGACAGAGAGTAAATAATGTGATGGCTCATGTAGTGATATCTGAATAGGTAAGAAAATTAGGCCAGAAAAGCCATATTTATGAACAAATGGCAATGATGTTATTAGGATTGGAGACTTAATGAGTTTTCACATTATGATTTTCAGTAAGATAATGAAAGAGCACAAAATATACACTTTATATATATGTATGTTGATTCCTGAGGCAAAATTTCATATCATTACATTAAATTAATGACTCCTTAAAAATAAAGTTTTAACCAACTTTATTTTTTTCTTTCCACAAATTCGATTGCAGGTAGTTCATTGTCATAGTTAACTTTTAAAGCAAAGTGTTTTCACCTTGTACTCCATTTGATTATCAGCACTTTGGAAATGGATGATTAAGCATGAACAAAAATAACTTCGCTGGTTACATTACTAATTATTGTTCATGTCATGAAACACACATTTGACCTGAGTTAGTATTCAGTTACTGAGAGAAGGGTTTTGCTTGTATTTGCTTTAAAAGTGGATGCAAAGAATGAATTGGTACTCTAAAGTGTGAAACTTCTAGCATGATTTATGTCTAAAATCCTCTGAACTAATTTTGTCATTATATCACATTAACACTAATTGAACAGACTCAGATTTAGAGTCTTGTTGTTTGTAGATGAAACATAATTTAAATTCCAAGAAATGCAGACTGTCATTGCTTCTTATGTTAAATTAAATTGCTAGAAAATTATGCTGATATGTCTTAAAGTAACTAGAACTTTACAACTAAAAACTTTCTCTGAAACATTTCAGGAGTAATCACAATCATAAGGCAACTATTTGTAATCCCAGCATTTTGGGAGGCTGAGGCGGGTGGATCACCTGAGGTCAGGAGTTCTCCAGCAGCTTGACTAACATGATGAAACCATGTCTCTACTAAATACAAAAAAAAAAAAAAAAAAAAAAAAATAGCCGGGCGTGGTGGCACATGCCTGTAATCCCAGCTACTTGGGAGGCTAAGACAGGAGAATCCCTTGTATCTGGGAGGCAGAGGTTGCAGTGAGCCGAGATCGCGCCACTGCACTCCAGCCTGGGAAACAAGAGCGAAACTCTGTCTCAAAAACAAAACAAAACAAAACAAAACAAAACAAAACAAAACAAACCTGGTTGTATTACATACAGCTCTAGAACACACAGTAAAAAGAATAGTATAAATGTTGGCTTTTGCTCTTCAGGAGGCTTCAAATTTAAGCCCTGTTTTAGACTCATATTCTGGGACTATAAAGAAGAGAATAATATCAGTAAAGCAAAATCTAGTTGTAAAAAGCTTTAAAAAACACACACATGCTTATATATAATTTATGAAAGCCTTCTTTTACAACGGCACTTCTTCCCTAATTTTCATGCTTCTATGAACATCTGATATACTCTCCTCAAAAATGTTTCTTTCCTCCTAAAGGAACTAATAGAGAGCTGAATCAATGCCATATTTACAGACTAGATTGTCGTAGGGGGTTATCCAGGGTTTTGGTTATTTTTACATTTCACTTACTAGGTTATAGCATTTCTTTTCAGAAGTAATTAGGTAAGGCCAATAGACAATAATTACGACAGAAATTATGGACAAAATCATAGTGTTCAGGTATTCAGAGATACCTTTGAAATCAACTCATATAAAGATACAATGGAAAGAAGTTTTCTAAAAATAAGATCTTGCTTTCTAAATCTTTTTTTTGTTGTTGCTATTCAGACTTGAATTATTATTGAAAGGTCAGGTTTCTATTATATGAAATAAATATTTACCTAAATGGAAACTTTTATCTATAATTAAATAGGACTTACAGCATGCACTTTCCAGAAATATTATAAACAGAAGCATCAAACTTTTATCATTTTGACCATCATTTTAAAAATCAGTCAGATGTGTTTATGTAGGGTGTTATAATAAGAAAGTCTAAAAATAACATATCCAGTTTAAATTCAGTGTAAGATTTAATTACTTTCCAAATCAAACATGTATTTCAATCTAGACTGGAAGACATTTACATAATAGTTTATTCCCAGCAAATAAAGTTGCATAAAAACACTGCATATAAACCACAAAGATATTAATATAAAATTACAATTAATTTGAAAGAGTTCTAATTCTATTATAATAACAATTGTTTGAAAATGAACATTTAAAAATCAGGATAACTTGAAGTTTATTTTAAATTCGTATTCTATAGAGCTTCATAGGTTAATTATATTTTAGTTTCTACTAATGTTTTCATAAATTTTAGCATTAATAATTTTCTTTGAGCAAAAAAAACTGCATTCTTTCTTTTCTGAGAATTGGAAATGCTTTGTTACAAATAAGCAAATATTTTAGGGTTTGAATTGCAAGAAGTCATCTCTCTTTCCATTATTCTTTCTATGAACCCGACAGAAAATAAAACTTCTGATAAATCCATTACTTAAGCCTGGAAAGAAATAAACATTTAAAGATAACTGTAATCTTATTATTGGTCAATACATTTAAAAAATATTACGGGTGAAGTCAAACTTTAAATACCCTTTAAAATATTTACCCATGTGGACTATGCACATTTTATTTTCTATACTTTCTCTTGTATATGGGTACATTCTTTTTCTGTGTTTGCTGCCACCACCCACATTTGATAACCATTTCTTTTTACCTGGATTTTAATTATATTCTCTTTAGATATCCCCACTCCAGCGATTTTACTCTTGATTGCCTTTTCCCAGATTTAAACATCCTTAGCCAATTAAGAATCTGTTCTCATATTCTCTATAGTGACTTCTCTCCATTTATTAGAATTACTCTATTTCTAGACAATCAGATCACCCCTGGGCAGCTTTGCACTATATCTTTATTCTGATTTATTTCAATTATAATTCTACATTATTTTACTATATAATATCTTATACAAATGTGTTAGTGAAAGTCGGATTTTCAGTTGAATCACATTTGCATATAAAATTAGCCAAATTTACCTTTTACCCATCACAACAGCCTTATGTTGCCGTTAGTTAAAGTTTATTTTTTTAAATTAGAAATATCATGTAAAAGGATATTAAAAATTATTTTAACCAAGCTCTTTTTACATACTATTTTCCTATAAATTAATTTTATGTTAAACATTTTTATTCAGGCAATTACAGAGGAAACATGTAGATTGTCCAATTTTTACAATAAAATTATAAATAATTTATAACCCTCTAATGCATGACTTTTTATGTACTATAACTTTTTATCATTATGGACTATTTTTCTAAATAGTTGCTATTACCGGTAAATATAATACATTCTGTAGGTAATTATATCTTTATTTTTTTCCATTTTAATGAGTTATAACTTAAATACAATAAATTGCATATAAATTAAAAATTTGGACTAGTTTAACACAGTAGACAACTGCGAAACTATCATTAGAACTAAGGAAATGAACAGCTCCTTCCCCCAACAATGTTTCTGTATATCTTCCTGTAATCCAATTTTCCTCCATTCCAGGCACCCAATGATCTGGTTTCTGTCACTATAGCCTGCATTTTCTAGAATGTGTGTGTATGTGCATCTGTGTGTATGTGTGTTTACATATGTATATGTGTGTAAGTATGTAGGTCTATATATGAATACATATACATACATATATGTAATTATAGAGTTTTTTTTGCTGGCTTCTTTCAGTACACATATTTATTTTGATATTAATTTATATCATGGATGTATCAATAGGTTGTTCCCTTTTGTTGCTAAATAGTATATTCCATTGCACAAATGCATCACAAGCTGTCCATTCACCTGCTGAGGTGAATGGCTTTTCGCCTTTCTTAGTAATGTTTTATAATATTTGAAAGAGAGTTGCCTTTTTCCTAATATCCAAAGTAAAAATTTCAGTCTTTCGTCAAGTATGACTTAAGCACACTTTTACGAATTTATCAGTTTGATCAAGTTTCCTATTATTTCTAGTTTGCTGAGAATTGAATTTTTTAAGTATTTCCTTTCTGCCTCTATTTAAATGATTATTTATATTTCCTTGTTTTGTTATTATGGTGAGTTCCATTAATACAGTTTGGATGTGTGTTCTCTCCAAATCTCATGTTGAAATGTGATCCCCAATGTTGGAGGTGGGGTCTAGTTGGAGGTATTAGATCATGGGGGTGGATCCCTCACGAATGGCTTAGTGCCAACCTCTTAGTGAAGAGTGAGTTCTTGCTCAGTTAGTTTGCATAGGATCTGATTGTTTAAAAGAGCTTGGGCTTTCCTCCTTCACTCTGTTGCTCCTGCTCTCACCAGTCATGTGACACACTTGCTCCCCACACCTTTCTCCATGGTTGGAAGCTTTCTGAGGCCCTACCAGGAGCAGAGTCTGACGCCATGCCTCCTGTGTAGCCTGCACAACTAGGAGCCAAAATAAATTTTGGCTTCTTTATAAATTACCCATCCTCAGGTATTTCTTTATAGCAACAAAAACTAAGACACACATACTCTGATTTATTGTCTAATGTTAAAATAACTTTGAATTTTTGTTATAAAACCTTCTTGGTTATGACGGATTATTCTTTCATATATTTTAATACGATTTCATTGAGTTTTGCTTTGTCTTTTCACACTGTTTTCTCTTGGCTTTGAGCATATCTTGTAATTTTTTGTTGAATGCCAGACATGATGAATTCAGTATAAATGGAGGCAATTAGACACTTAGTTTGAGGTTTTGTTGTTAATCTGGTTAGATGTTGTATCTTCCTGATGGATCGATTATTTTATCACTATAAAATGTTTCTCATTATCTCTGATAATATTTGTTGTTTTGAAGTCTATTTTGTCTGATATTATTATAGCTACTCCACTTTTTTTCTTTTACTTTTACTTTCAATCTACTTGTATCTTTGAATCCTAAGTATGTCAGCTATAGATGGTATGCAATTGAATCTTGTGTTTTAGTTCAGTCTGACAATCTCTGGATTTTCATTGGATTGTTTAATCAATTTATATTTAGTGTTACTATTGATGTATTTGAATTTACATATGCTACATATTCATTGTCTGTTTTCTGTATGTCTCATGGCTTTTTTCCTGTATTTCTTCTTAAATGCTTTCTTTTGCATTATTTCCTAAGGTAGAAGTTTAGTTTATTTATTTTATTTTTTTTACTATTTTTGGGTTATTAGTGGTTGTTCTAGGATTTACCATATACATCTTAACTTATGAGATGAAGCTTTAGAGTTACACTAACTTAATTCTAGTATGATATAAAACATTATTCCATAAATTTCCATTCCCTTTCCTCCCTTTTGTGGTATTACTGTTATGCATATTACATTTATGGATTTTTAAAAAATCAGTGATTCATTGTCATAATTATGACTTTATATATTTTATGTGTTTTAAAGAAGCTGAGAGAAGGAAAGTACATATTAGAAGATTTTTGTTGTTAATCTTATTTATAATTTAATGTATCTTTATTTCTGTGGACTTAAGTTTTCATTTTGAGCATGTTCTTTTGTTAATTTTAAAATAATACATTTCCATTTTGAGGGAAGTTTTAGGTTCACAGCAAAATTGAGCTGAGAATGCCCAGAGTTCTCATATACTCCATGTCTGTACACATGCACAATATTCTCCACTATTAACATCCCATAACAGAGTGGTACCTTCATAACAATTGAGGAACCGACATTGACATATCATTATCACCTAAAGTTTACAGTTTTTGCTTACTTTAGAGTTACTTTTTGTGTTGTACATTTTATGGGTTTGGACAAATGTATATTGACATGTATCCAGCATTGTAGTGTCATAAATAATAGGTTTTTTGCTCTAAAAATCCTCTGTTTTCCTATGTTCTTCCCTCTCCTCTAATTTCCAGCAATCACTGGTCTTTTTTTTTTCTGCTAAATCAATAGCTTTATCTTTTCCAGAATGTCATATGGTTGGAATGATATAGTAGGTAGCTTTTTTTGGATTGGCATTGGCTTTGTTTTTACTTAGTAATATGCAGTTAAGTTTTCTCCATGTCTTTATATGGCTAGATGGCTAATTTCTTCTTACAACTGAATAACATTCTGTTGTCTAGATAGACCACTGTTTATTTAGCTGTTCACCTAGTCAAAGACATCTTGGTGCCTCCAAATTTTGGTGATTAAGAATAAATCTGCTATAAACATCCATGCACAGGTTTTTGTGTGGACATAAGTTTTCACTCCTTTGGGTAAATAACAAGAGGCATGATTGCTAGATTGTATGGTAGTAGTCGGTTTAGTTTTGTAAGAAAGCTGCCAAACTATCTTCAAAAATGGCTGTAGTAGTTTTCATTCCCACTAAACATATGAGAATTCTTTTTGTTCCCCGTCCTTAACAGTATTTGGTGTTGTCAATGTTCTGGCCATTCTAACAGATGTGGAGCAATATCTCATTGTTTAAATTTACAGTTCTCTAACAACATATATGTTGAACATTTTTTTCATATGCTTACTTGTCATCTATAATTTTCTGTGGCATGGTATCTTTCAGGTCTTTTGCCCAATTTTTAATCAGGTTGTTTTCTTGTTGCATTTTAAGAGTTCTTTGTGTATTTTGAATGACGACCTTTCATCAGATGTGTCTTTTGCAATTTCTTTTCTCCCAGTCTGTGGCTGGACTACAATTTAGTATGTATTTTCAATTAATCTATCAATCCTTTATCAACTTTCTTTTACCACAACTTTCACTGTGTCAATATTCTTAGGTTTGAACTTCTTCATACTCTGTTGCAAATGAAGTCAGTTCCTGTGAGAGATGTTTGGAACTCTCTGGGTCCCCTCACTTTCTCCCATCCAGTAAAATATCTGAGCCACAGCTTTAGTGCTATACATGGGGACAGTGGTGAAACGGGAGAGTTCCTTTATTCCCCTCGCAGGACCTCAATAGGGGTGTGGCTCACTCGTTCCATTACGCTGCAACTCAGTTCTGCAGAAGGGCAGGTGCGGAAGCCTGTGTGAGCACTTTTGGGCTCCAGCCCCATGGCACTATCTAAGGGTGGGTGTATGCAACTCCCAAAGCCCTAGTGGGCGTGCGTTACAAAGCTCTTTCAGATTTGCTATCTGCAGATGGCTTGTGTGTCAGTGGGAGGGGCCAGTGTGACAGCCTTCTGTATCCCGGACTCCTGCTCAGTGTCCCAAAAGAATTCGATCACACGCCAGCCCGAAGGATGAGTGCAAGGTTTTATTGAGTGGTGGAGGTGGCTCTCAGTAAAATGAATGGGGAGCCAGAGGCGGGGATGGAGTAGGAATGTGGTCTTTTCCTGCAGTCGGACTGCCCAGCGGCCGGACTCCTCTCCAACCGCCCCCCTGGCAGAACTCCCCTCGGCATCCAGATATCCCTCCTCTTCTCTCTTTCGCTGTCGTGTTGTTCCACCGTCGCTGGTCTGCGGGTCCACAGGTCTGCTGGCCTGCTGGTCTCGACGTTCAGTCGCTTGTATATGTTCCCACTAAGGTCTCGGGTTTATATGGGCACAGAATGGGGGGAGTGTCAAGCTAGGGTGATCTTGGAAAATGCAACATTTGGGCACCAAAACAGGAGTGCCTGTTCTCACTTAGGTCTGCAGGCAGAGGCCCGAGGGTGGAGCCGTCGCGAAGGACCCTGCACTCTCTACCAAGTGCTTCCCTGCCCCCCTCCCTTATTAGTTGCGTACTTTAAGTGAAAAGCCGTTGGAAGCTAAGCACTTGATGGAGACGGGGAATGATCAGGTTTTTTTTGGCTTACTTTTCTTGGCATGGAATCCCTGCTTCATGAGCTCCAGCAAGACTGTTCCCACAGCATTGCATCTAAGGTAAGCCTCTACTGCATGAGTAGGGGCCAGGCAGAGAAGAAGGAACTTTCATGTCTTAACCATTAATTACCCAGAATATAGCATTAGCAATGGATAGATGGGCTTATGCTTATTATCTGCTCCTTCCAGAAAGATAGCCCTCTGACTGGGAGCTTAGGAGAAAAGGACCCCAGTGTTTTTGGCCGTACCAATCCAGAGTGGAATTTTTATCTCATTGAGCTGGAAGTGGGAAAAGAAGACATGGGTCATGGTGCAAATAGCACAGATTCTCAGAGTTCTTTGCAAATTTTAATGGATGTTCTTGAATAAATATTTATGTGATTTATGTTCTTATAACTATTTTGAGAATTTCTAAATGGTTTTATGTTTTTAATTTTCATCAGTTTTACTGTTCAGTTGGTCCACAGAGCTCCTCACACTGTCATGGAGGAAGTAAAACTCCTACTAACTCCTTTTAATTGTATTTTACCGAAGAACTGGTCTGTGACATGCAAGGAAAAGACAAGACTGCGACAAATACTTTAGGAAGCATTGCGTGAGAAAGTTCCTTAATCCTTAGATAACACTTTAACGTTGTGTCTGCAAACAAAATTATTATTTTGAAATGTATGATTGAATTAGCTTCATCAATCAAAGAAAGGGTCAATGGGATCAGACAACCTTCTCTGACTTAAAAAAAAAAATCTTTTCAGTCAAAATTCCTAAAAGATTATGCTGATAAAAACACAGTTATAATGAATTATTTTCAATTATTAAAAGGATGGAAGGAAACAGAACCAGACATGATAGATAATCCGAGTTTTAGTCTTGATTATTTCTCTAACTGAATGTATGACCGTGGAGAAAACAATCACATTTTTGTTCTTCATTTTATTCATTTGTAAAATAAAGGAATGGAACACGCTTATGGGCCAGATTTGGATCCTCTTTATGTGGATACTATTTACTGTACTAACTTCAAACACCATCTCCTTCTGGTGGATTTTATGTACTTTGTATAGGTATGAAGTAGAGTTTGGTGAATACTTCTGGAATATTACTTACTTCATTACATCAAAATAATTTGTTCACTTGACTCTTTCCCTCATGAACTCTCATCTTATAAAAGGCGGGATTATCTTCAGTGAAAAATTTAAAGAATATATTTTATATAGGAGACAACTCTATTAATTCATAAGTTTAAATTAACTGATTTTTGCCTACTTTATTCACATTTTCTAAAGCCTATTTCTTATTACGATTTGATATGTTTTAGAAATACTTCTGTCTCATAATGATTCACCTTTTTAACTTCTTTAAAAATTAAATAACTTTAAACCTTGACCTTTGTCTTTTTGGCTACGCTTTCTTTCCATTTTTCCTAAGACATGCAGCTACACTTTTCTATTAAGAATTACTATTCAACCGTGCTGTGTATAGAGGGTATATTTTCCCAACTTTCTGGTAAATGGTTAGAACGGACAAATACAGAAAGTTCAGAGAAACAGGTCAGGAGGTTATTCAGCTAAGATTGCAAGCAAAAGTATTTTGTTAGTATGTCACTATTTTATAGCAGTTCCAAAAACAGAGTTTAATCTTTGCTGGTCAGGACAGTAAACTTACATATTAAGCTATAAGTTGATCAGATAATCTTTTATCAATTTTCACCCAAACCTAAAAAAATAAAAAATATTTTTAAAATTCTACCCTGTTGAATTCTATAGTATACAATGGATGAATAAAAAGTGTTTTTGCAGCGGGGCGCGGTGACTCACGCCTGTAATCCCAGCACTTTGGGAGGCCGAGGCGGGCGGATCACAAGGTCAGGAGATTGAGACCATCCTGGCTAACACGGTGAAACCCCGTCTCTACTAAAAATACAAAAAATTGGTCAGGTGTGGTGGCGGGCGCCTGTAGTTCCAGCTACTTCGGAGGCTGAGGCAGGAGAAAGGTGTGAACCCGGCAGGGCAGAGCTTGCAATGAGCAGATTGCACCACCGCACTCTAGCCTGGGCGACAGAGCCAGACTTCATCACAAAAAAAAAAAAAAAAAAAAAAAAAAAGGTGTTTTTCCATGGTTGGTAATTTTTTAGCACATTGTTTTTAAAAATGTCTAGACAAAATTATTTTATTTATGCTTTCGTACATAAATATATTCATTTTTCTTTGTGTTGGATTTGATAAACAACTGTTTCCTCAGTATCTTTTCTTCTTTCCCACAATTATTCATTTGGCCCAAATTCATGTGAGAGGTAGCAGCAACCAGACATTGGAGATAGTTGCATTTTTTTCCATGTGTTTATTTCCATAAAAGGACATCAGTCCTCCTGCATTATTTCCTCCTTGTTAACAATAAAAACTATCTCCTCCTCAGATTCTTCAGAGAAATTTCAGAATTCTAACACCTCAGTGATCAATTCTTCTCAAAAGTAAAAATTTCATATTACAGGAATAATTGCTCAAAAGAGTTTACATTTTATCTTATAATTACAGAATTGAAAATTGAAAACTATGACTTTCTTCCTTTGTAGGATAGATTTAATGGAAATATATTTAAAAGTTATGCAGTAACTAACTTAATGATAATTAAATAAAAATTGCTATTTTTATTGTACTTATTCTACCATGTTCATTCTTTGCTATTCATGAGGTACTGGAAAAAATCATTCAGTTCCAATAAAAGACAACTTTCTTCTGATCACTCTGTGTTTTTTTCATCCTAGTGACTATGAGAATCTTATATATTAATTATGTTTGATTTTCTACTTAGGAAGCAAGCAAAATTGGTGACACACTTCCAACCAATTATATGAGTTTAGGCATTTCACATGAGTTTATATTTTTCTTCTGAAGATAACCACATATTTCTTATATAATATATTTTAATTTATGCATTCTACTATTTTTCAAATAATTATTAGATTGAGATGTTTATTAGAAGTTTATTGAAAACTGTAATATTGCTTCAAGTATCTAGAGAATGTCATTCTCAGAAATTCAAAGTAGTGGTCAGAAGATTGCTTGCAAGAGATTCAGAAAAGGAGGAGATTGATAAAGGGACCCTAAATTCGAGTTTTCCACACATCATTCAAAAGCCTTATTAATCAACTAACTGATATGGAGAAGAAAGAAAGTTGCTACTCTTCAATTAGCTTGATAAGAAAGACAGTTTGGCTATATTCATACAGACTGGATTTGGAGTTTAGTTCTGCCACTCACTTGCTGTGAAATACTTGGCAAGTCAACCAACCTTTCTGTATCTCAGTTTTTAGTTCTATAAAATTAGAAAAATAGTGAGACTAAAATCTACCTCATAAGATTTCTGTGAGTGTAACCACTCTCCTACACACTCAAAATGTTGAATAGAGCTTGGTGGAGGGTGACTACTAAGTAAATGTCAGTTTTTTAATATCATTGGTTAAAGGATATATGAAATAATTAAGGAACTATGTAATTTTGCAGCGTACAAATTCCTGTTGAATTGGTGGCACAAAATACATATGTGTGCCTGTGTATTTATACATGTATAAATATATGTATATATATATATATAATTGCTGTCCTATGATAGTAAGACGTATTTAGAATATGTGAAATTATTATTTCAACTTGGCCTAAGAAAAAAGTTGGACAAAAGCAACTTTTTTCTATCATCTTAACATTTACAAATTTAGAACAGATACATTATGTATTAGTTCACTTAAAAATTAATAAAAAGCATGTGAAAGAATTTTAAATATTTGACTAGAAGTATTATCTCTTAGCTATACTCTTGCTTTCTGTTTTCATAAATACATTAGTGAATCCTTAGGTGAATAGATCAAGGTTGATTATTAATTTTTTTTTCAGTTCCTTTGAACAAGATGCAACATACTAAGTCATCATATAATGTGTATTATATAAAATGATATTTTTGGTTATAGTTCATGTTATAATCGTGGTTACATCGGCTGGCTTTGAGTTTATTGCAATGTCTCCTTTTTCCAAGTTTCTTAGAATAAAAATTTGTGTTTGCAGCATTAGCAACTAGTAGCAATCACAATGTAGTAGCAATCACAATGACTGTTTATGACCACATGATTTGGTTCTCAGCATGTTAACGATCCCTTAAAGAAAGAAAACCAATTTGAATATAATATGGGAAACACATCATAAAATCCAGTAGTGAAACACCATGAAGTTTAATCCATTTTTAATTTTGTGTGTTTTATGCTATAATTTCTAAGAGACTTGATTAGATTCAAGGGGAAAAAATCTTACTAAAATAAAAATAATGACTCACATTGAATAATTTTCCTTTCTCCAAATAAGCCATGATAATTGAAAATTGTGACTTTAGGGGTTAAGTTTAACTGTCTTTAAAATGATCTTTTCATTGCTGACTAACTATTCAAATGAGCTCTGATTTGAAACAGTCATCCTTTTTAAAGGCTTTTGACAAATATTACTAGGTGCCCTGTATCCACATTTCCAGTTCCATTATTTGTGTCTGTGAGTTGGCTGTCAGAATGAAGTGCGGAATCAGACTGGTCTTTTTGAGGTCATTCTGCATTGAACAAGAGATTATAATCAAGTCCCTTTGTGTCTGATTTACACATATAACATCTCTGAACTTTGTAAGGTGTTACTATTCCCAGTATCTGAAGATTAAAGCAACATTTTCAGCCTCTTTTACTAGAACAAAATACATTTACTAAATGTTAAAAAAAAAATGGAATGTGAGACCAAAGAGGTGCCAGTTCATGGATTCATTAAGGCTGGGTATGCTCTCTGAGGCAGTGCTGCTTTTGCTAAAAGAGCTGTATTCCACTGTGGAGAGTCCCCTTCTGTGAGCAAGCTGACAGCTGGCTCAGTTTTGCTTCGACACATAGCTGCCCAGGAGTCCAGCTGGCTGTTTCTGGGGATGTGGTCAACAAGAGGACTGATGAGATTTCAGTTAATCAAATTTCACACAAGCCAGTAAGTTTAATTCTGCAACTCCTAAGCAAAATCCTGCCAAGTCCACTTTATGTAAGTTTTGAGCTATGAACTTAAAAAGCTGCTGTGGCTGCTCTCTTAGGCAAAGGTTTTCTAGTGTTAAGGCCTTATGGAAAGGGTGCCTGTGCTATTCGTTTTTCAAACACTGGGGAACATATGAGAAGTGAAGTAGTGTCAAGGGAGAAATGTAATGTTGACTTCAATAAATCAAGAGACCTCTCATCATAAGCAAAAGCTATCAAGATGACTCAGTACAGGTCAACCCAGCTGATAATGAGATGGTTGTCTCTTTCATTTATCTGTATGTTAAGTGAAAGCCAGTTGACTTCCTGGATATAGAAAGTCTACCTTCACAGTGGAGTAAATAAGAGCAGAATATAACTGCTCTTATTGACTCTAGTATGTTGCCCCTCCAATCCATCTTCCATATTTCTGTCAGAATGATTTTTTCCAAACATTCATTTAAGAAAGGAAGTCTTCTCTGGCTTCAAACTATTAGATGGTTTATTTTGTGCCAGTTTTCCTAAGCCTGACATTCAGTATGTTCACAACTAGATCTATTTAATTTTCCCAGTTTAATCTTCATAACTTACATCTCATTTCCAAACAAAGCACTCAAATTTCTAAGCAGCATGTATGTCTTAATTTTCTACAGCCTGAATTGGTTACTTCTTCATTTATGCAACTTTATGCAATTATTACCTTTAAACATGATTAGTCATTTATTTGTAGAGTGCTTCCTATTGTCCTGGAGTTCCTGGAGAAAAGAGACTACTTGAGAGACAATTTTTTAGTCATTACTTTATCAATGTTACCTTGAACAAAAGCAAAAATATTGTTGTTATTTGCTTTATATCCATTGAATAAATAAATTAAATGTAAATTTTAAGAAGAAAGAAAATTTTGATAGCAGGCCATAAATATTGATTGTTCATAGTCTTAATTAGATTCTTTTATAAAATGATCAATCAGAAAAATATTATGCAGGCAACTTACAATGTTTGGCATGAATCTCAAAACATTTGGGGCTGATATTGAGTATTACATAACTTCACACAGAAATTACCCTTTATTTTTAATGTCGGAAGCAGAACATTCAGTTGGAAATATCAGGAGGTTGACCACTATAAATCTTATGCTATTATTTTATAAACCACAATCTCTTTTATGAGTGAGTTTGTACTATTGGCTTCAGCAATCCATTATTCTCATATTTTAAAATATATTAGTTTAGAAGCTATGTTTCCTACAACTTGAAACACCAGTACCTCTTGGTGTTTTAAATTAGCAAAATATTAGTAATAGATAAATTTATTTTAATTAACCAAAGAAAATGTAACACATAGTATTTCACAGTGATGAATAGAAGACTGGATATGTTGACACAATATTAACACATCGTAACTTAATGAAAACTAGATATCACATCAATCATGGTTGTATATATGCCATTATACTTCATTTAGGCATATGTTTGGAAAATGGTCACTCTAGTACACATACATAATGCATTATTATTTGATGTTGTAAAAAGATATAATTATCTTTGGATCTGTTTTCAGAAATTTGGCAGTGTGATAGATTAATTGAAATGTTTTCCTTCCTTCCTTCCTTCCTTCCTCCCTCCCTCCCTCCCTTTCTTTCTTTCTTTCTTTCTTTCTTTCTTTCTTTCTTTCTTTCTTTCTTTCTTTCTTTCTTTCTTTTTCTTTCCTTCTTTCTTCTGTCTCTCTCTCCCTTCCTTCCTTCCTTTCTTCCTTCTTTCCTTCCTTCCTTTCTTTTCTTTTTAATTTTTTTTTGCTTGTGGATATCCAATTGCTCCAGCACCATTTGCTGCTATCTTTTCTCTGCTCAATTGCTTTTGAGACATTGTCAAAAATAGGTTGCACATATTTTTTAATAAATCTACATCTTGGTTTTCTATTCTGTTCCATTGGACTATGGGTCTGTCTTTCCCTCAATATCAAAAAGGCTTGATTATTGTTGCTATATAAAAAGTCTTAAATTTGGGTAAACTGATTTCTCTCATTTTATTCTTCTTTTAAATACTATGCTAGCTATTTTAGTTACTTGTCTTTCCATACATATTTTATAATAATCTGTATATTTCTAAAAGTAGATGAATGTTTGATAGGATTGTATTCAGCCTGTATATTAATTTGTAGAAAGTTATTATCTTCACTGAGTTTTCCAACTTATAAACATGGTATGTTTTCCCATTATTTGTACTTTCTTTATTTCTTTCATCAACGTTATGTAGTTTTTAGTATACAAGTCTTTCAATGGCTTGTTAGATTTATGCCCATTTCATTCTCTTAGTGATTATAAAAGGTATAGTACTTTTAAATTTGGTACTCTTTTTTCTGCTAATATCTAGAAAAGCAATGTTTTTGTTTATCTTGTATTGTGTGATATGCTGAACTCATGTTTCATTTTTAGGAGATATTTGTAGATTTCTTGATATTTTCTGCATAGATAATCATGTCATCTGCAAATAGGGGCAATTTGGTTTCTTCATTTCTATATGTATTTTATTTTCTTTATTGCACTGGCTAGAAATTCCTTGTGGTGAGATAGCAAATATGTTTGTCTTATTCATGATCTTAGGGGAATGCAGTCAGTCTTTTACCATTATAATTTCCTTAGTCCATTTTGTGTTGCTCTAGCAGAATATCTAAGGCTTGGCAATTTATAAAGGAAAAAGGTTTATTTAGCTGACAGTTCTGCAGGCTCAGAAGTACAAGAATGGTGCCATTGTTTGTTTGGCTTTGGGTGAGGGCATCATGCTGCTTTCACTCGTGGTGGAAAGCCAGAAAGGTGTGGGTGTGTTCAGAGATCATATGGCAAGGAAGGAAACAAGAGAAACTGAGGAAGCAAGACACTTTTAACAACCTGCTCTCTTGGGAACTAACCTATTCCCAAGAGAGTGGGTATCCGCTCACCCCTGTAGGAGAGCATTAATACTCATGAGGGA
The DNA here is from genome assembly GCF_029281585.2 of Gorilla gorilla gorilla. Taxonomy (NCBI): domain Eukaryota; kingdom Metazoa; phylum Chordata; class Mammalia; order Primates; family Hominidae; genus Gorilla; species Gorilla gorilla. The sequence goes on along the minus strand of NC_073229.2, from coordinate 127,499,273 downwards.
TCTGCTCCATGATTAAAAGACATCCTACGAGGCCCCATCCTTCAAAACTGCTGCATTCGGGATCAGATTAAAAAATGAGGCTTGGTGGAGAGAAACCACATACAAAGCAAAGCAATAATATTAGCTTTTTTTAAAAAAAATTGTATTCTCTATAAAGTTGAGGATGGCCTTTGCTATTCTTATTGTTTTTAGAGTATTAACCATGTATGGATATTGAATTCTTAAGAATGGTTTATCTGCATCAATTCAAAATATCACGTGATATTTTTCTTTAGCTTGTTCAAATAATAAATTAATTTTTTTCTAATACTGAGCAAATCTTGCATCCCTGGAATACACCCCAGTTGGTCATTGCTAGAATTTGAATGTGTTCCCCAAAATTCAGGCGCTGGAATCTTAATCCCCAATGCAATGGTATTAAATGGTGGAAACTTTAAAAGATGATTAGCTCATGAGGGCTCTGCACTCATGAATGAGTTAATGTTATTGTGAGAGTGACTTTGTTGTAAAAGTGAATTTGACACCCACTTGCCTCCATGCTTTTTTGCCCTTACACATTTTATCATGGGAAGACACAGCAAGAAGTCACTCACCGAACGTACTCCTAGATCTTGGACTTCCCAGACTTTAGAATCATGAGCCAAATAAATTTCTGTTTATTATAAATTACTTATTCTCAAGTATTATGTTATATCAGCATAAAATGGCAAAGACATTTATGGTGTATAATCCTTTTTATATGTTGCTGAATTCTATATGCTAATAATTTTTAAAGATTTTTAAAAATCTATATTCATGATGAACATTTGTCTGTTGTTTTTCTTTTCTTTTTTCTATTTTTGTATTGCTTTTGTCTGGTTTGCATGTCAGGATAATGCTATATAAAATAAATTTGAGAGTATTATTTCATCTTTCTTTTTTGGGAAAATACTGTTTAGAATTGTTATTAAATCTTTAAATATTAGATAGAATTTTCTAAAGAAATAATTTCAGCCTGGAGATGTCTTCAGTGTATTTTCCTTTTTAAGAAATTAAATGTTCTTAGTAATTACAGAGCTATTAAAGTAACCTCTTTAATATTGGGTAAGTTGTGACTGTGTTTCTTATTGAATTAATGTATTTCATCTCAGTTGTCAGATTTATGGTAGTTCTCCCTAATTAGCATTTTAATGTCTGTAGGGTCTATAGTGATACCTTCTGTTTCATTCTTGTAACTGGTGATTGGTGTCTTGTCTCTTTTTTTTGTTTGTTATTCTTGTTAAAGATTGGGGAAGGAGTAGGGATAGCATTAGGAGATATACCTAATGTAAATGACGAGTTAATGGGTGCAGCACACCAACATGGCACATGTATACATATGCAACAAACCTGCACATTGTGCACATGTACCCTAAAAGTTAAAGTATTATAAAAATATATAAATATATAAAGATTTTACATTTTTATTGATAACATTTTTAATCTTTTCAATAAATCCACTCTTGGTTTCATTGATTTTCTCTGTTGTTGCTGTTTTACATTTTATTTATTTCTGATCTTATTTCTTTTCTTCTGCTTGTTTGGGTTGGTTTTACTCTTCTTTTGCTCTATTCATGAAGCTTAGATTACTGACTGACTTTATTTATTTTTCTTATACATAAAGTTAAGACTAAACTTCTCAGCAGTGCTTTGGCTGTATCTTACATATTATGATGTGCTATATTTTCATTTTCACATTTATTTCCATTCAATAGTTTTTATTTTAAAATGTTTATTCACTCTTCTTTTTATCTTTTATGTCTTTGCTGAAACTTTATATTTCTTTATTAGGCTTTTAATTTTTTATGTTTCAAGCATTTTCATAACTGCTCATTGAAAAATTTTTACATGGCTGGTTTAAAATCTTTCTCAGGTAATTACAACACCTTGAAGTAGAATCTATTGTTTTTTTTATATTCAGTTTCAGAGATTCCTAGGTTTTGGTACGTTAGATGATTTCCAATTGAAATATGTGCATATTTGCTATTGTGTTGTGAAATCCTGGATCTTATTTGAACCTTATGTCTTAACTGGAATTTTTTTGTAACTTTGGCCTGGCAGGAAAAAAAGGGGCTCTGCCTCATTATTGCCATATGCAGTTAGAAGTCCAGGGTCCCCATTTGACTTCCACTGATAACAGAGGGGGAAGCTTCTCATTATGTCTTGGTGGAAGTGAGAATTCTGGCTGGCCACATCTCTTGAATGACACCATGATGGGCTAGCCCTATTACCACTGGGGCATGGTAAAATACCTAACTCTCTTTTGCCAACACTACGTGGATGCGGAGGAATGACACATTGCTCCTGGGTGTATATGGAAGTCCAGAATTCATGCATGGTTACACTGATACCAAATTAAGAGACAGTTGCATCAGTGGCCACTGGGGATAAAAGTCTCAACTCCCTACTTGGCCTTTTCCGATACAGCTCTCAGAAGTATTAGGAAAGCTTGATACAGCCTTGCTTGTTTGGAAGTCTAGTCTCCTCACATAGCCTTTTTCTGGATTGGGTGAGGATGGAAGGGCAGGTTTCTCCCCCACCTCCACCCCTGTGATTAGCTGAAAGAGAATGGCCGTTATTTAAAAGGTTTCTGCCTCGTTAGCTGCTCCTTTTCCTCTCTTTTTGCTAGTGAGAGCGGATAGTTAGGGAGATTTTCTTGTCTGCATCCTCAGTTACAAGTCTGGAATATAGGAGGCAAACAGAAAACCCAGTGAATTCACCCTTCTCATTCATTGAGGTCTCAAAGTCCATAGCTGGTTCCTCCTTTTAGGGTTTTCTTGTGTTTATGTTTTTTTTTTTTTTTTGACGGAATCTCGCTCTGTAGCCCAGGCTGGAGTGCAGTGGCGTGATCTCAGCTCAATGCAACCTCCGCCTCCCGGGTCCAGGTTCAAGCAATTCTCCTGCCTCAGCCTCCCGAGTAGCTGGGATTACAGGCATGTGCCACCACGCCCAGCTAATTTTTGTTTTTTTAGTAGAGATGGGGTTTCACCATGTTGGCCAGGATGGTCTTGAACTCCTGACCTCATGATCCGCCCACCTCGGGCTCCTAAAGTGCTGGGATTACAGGCATGAACCACCGCACCCGGCCTTCTTATGTTTATGTTCTCTGTCCATAGGTTTTAGTTGTATTTAGCATGAAAAATAGAAAAAGTAAATCTATTCCATTTTACCAAAATCATAAGTCTGTAAGTTAATTTTTAATACTTATCCTACAGCTTTATGGCTTTTAAAAAATACGTTACATATATAATCAGGCAAAAAATTAGAGAAAAAGTATTATTCATTTTTCTCCCCTTTTTTATTTTTGTTTTTTTTTTTGTTCGTTTTTGTTGTTGTTGTTGTTTTGTTTTTGTTTTTGTTTTTTTTTGACGGAGCCTAGCTCTGTCACCAAGCTGGGGTGCAGTGGCAGGATCTCAGCTCGCTGCAACCTCTGCCTTCCGGGTTCAAACGATTCTCCTGCCTAAGCCTCAGCCTCAGCCTCCGGAGTAGCTGGGATTACAGGCATGCGCCGCCACGCCCAGCTAATTTTTGTATTTTTAGTAGAGATGGGGTTTCACCATGTTGGCCAGGATGGTCTCAATCTCCCCACCTCCTGATCACTCTCCTGTTACTTTAGGTAATTGATTTTTACATGTTGTCCAGATTGTATGCTTGCTTTATGAGGATAATCGCCCTTTAGGATCTTACTTCACCATTACCAGAAGTCAAAAGTCAGTAATCCATGTTTTAGTTAGGTACCAATCATTATGTTTTTGTCTCTTATTCTCAAACCTACTGTTTGTATTCTGCTTAGAGACATTGCTCCTGAAACTGCAAACTATATTTCTTTTGTGTCAGTAGACTCACTATTAGCTTTAATAAATAATGATCAGTAGAGGGAAGTTACAGTATACGTAGGAAGGAAGGGAACTGATTATATTCTCTGATATTATTGCAAAATCATGTTGATTATTGGATATTTCATATGACAATTGTATTCATTCTAATCTTTATCTTCTATTAGCACTCCCAAAATTGACTTTACCGTGCTCCCTCAGAGATTTTTGCATCCTAGCAACCTATAGCTCAATCACATTCTAAAAGCTGCTGAGATATTGGCACAATATTATCTTTAGAGATTGGAGTCCAGATTCCAGCACCTTCCCTCCAAGATTCTATTCCTCACTCCATTTTTCCTGGAGTTCTAACTGTGGTAGCTGCTTCTGCTGGTGTTATGTTTGTGTTAGCCTGTTCAGCCCTTTCTGATAGTTTAATTCTTTTAAGAAAGTTTTTAACAAATGTATTGTATTCAATTCTTTATTTTAAAATAATATTCCTCGAAGACATCTAACATATTTGTTACATTTTGTCCATCTGGTCTATTCAGCATTATGTCAATAATGTAGTGCACCATTGTCATAGTTTATGTTATGTTTCACGACCTCTGTAGATTAGAATATAGCAGAAAAGTTGTCTCGGCCTGAGATGGAATAAAGAAAATGTATTAAAGCTACATCAAATAAAAAGCAATTCCTTCTGAGGGTTATTGAAAATTGAAATAGAGAAACAACATAACAACAAAAAAAGGTGTTTTCTAGATAAGTAGTTTTCTGTGTTAAATGAACTCCGTTTCTTTGCTACAATACAGACACCACATAGAAAAAACAGCTTGACATTTTCTAATTAAATGATTATGATATAATTCTTTGTATTTTAGTAGTACTAAGACACTATGTTAGACAACGAAAATACTTTACATTCCCTTAGTTCATCTGTGTTCAGTTACTAGAACCAATCTTAATGTACTAAAGATTTCTGGATGGCAATTCTTTTTGTTTACCTATGACAAAATGCCTACAATTTCTGCCATTTTCTTTCTCAAAGCTGAAAGCCCTAAGAGCCTCAATATCTTCAGTGTGTCCGTTCAAAATCTCAATGTCTATAATAAATAATATATAATAAAATACTGATGTTGAAGCAAAAGTTTAGTAGATGCATCCTTATCTCCTCTTTTGAACATCTTTGTTATTCTGCAGCAATTTAGTGTTTTATCTCTGTTAAACTAATACTCTTTGTTTGTTTAATATAACATTTAACATCAAATACATATTTAATTACAAGATGTGTTAGCCCTTTATCACACTGCTATAAAGAACTGCCCAAGACTGGGTAATTTATAAAGGAAAGAGGTTTAATTGACTTAGTTCAGCAGAGCTGGGGAGGCCTCAAGAAACATACGATCTTGGAGGAAAGCAAAGGAGAAGCATGGGACCTTCTTCACAAGGCAGCAGGAAGGAGAAATTTGCAGGAGTAACTGTCAAACACTTATAAATCATCAGATCTTGTGAAAGCTCACTCACCATCACAAAAATGGCATGGAGGAATCCATACCTATGATTCAATTACCTCCACATGGTCTCTTCCTTGACATGTGGGGATTATGGGGATACAGGAATTACAATTCAAGGTGAAATTTGAGTGGGGACACAGAGCCAAACCATATCATTCCACCCCAGTCCCTCACAAATCTCATGCCCTCACATTTCAAAACACAATCATGCCTTTTCAATGGTTCCCCAAAGTCTTAACTTATTCCAACATTAACCCAAATGTCCAAGTCCAAAGTCTCATCTGAGATAAGGCAGATCCCTTCTGTCTATGAGCCTGTGAAATCAAAAACAAGATAGTTCTTTCCTGGATACAATGAGGGTACAGGAATTGATTAAGTACACCCATTCCAAATGGGAGAAATTGGCCAAACTGCAAGGCCTACAGGCCCTGTGGAAGTCCAAAATTAAGCAAGTCAGTCAAATCTTAAAGCTTTTTTGGGAGTGAGGTAAGAGTCGTGCTCTGTCACCAAGGCTGAAGTGTAATGGCATGATCTTGGCTCACTGCAACTTATGCCTCCAAGGTTCAAGGGATTATTCTGCCTTAGGCTCCTATGTAGCTGAGATTATAGATGCCTACAACCATGACTGGTGAATTTTTGTATTTATAGTAGAGACGTGGTTCCACCATGTTGGCCAGGCTGGTCTCAAACTCCTGACCTCAAGTGACCTGCCCACCTCAGCCTTCCAAAGTGCTGTGATTACAGGCATGAGCCACTGTGCTTGGCCAAATCTTAATGTTTTGAAATGATCTCTTTTGACTACATGTCTCACATCCAGGTCACACTGATGCAAGAGGTGGGATCCTACAGCCTTGGGCAGCTCTGCCTCTGTGATTTTTAAGGGTACAGCCCCCCTCACATAAACTATCACAGGCTGGTGTTGAGTGTCTCTGGCTTTTCCAGGTGCACAGTGCAAGCTGTTGGTGGATCTACATTTCTGGGGTCTGGAGGATGGTGGCCCTCTTCTCACAGCTCTACTAGTACCCCAGTGGGAACTCTCAGTGGGGGCTCCAACCCCACATTTCCCTTTCACACTGCCCTAGCAGAAGTTCTCCATGAGGGCTCCACTCCTTCAGCAAACTTCTGCCTCGACATCCAGGTATTTCCCTACATCCCCTGAAATCAAAGCTAAAGTTCACAAACCTCAATTCTTGACTTCTGTGCACCTGCAGGCCCATTACCACATGCAAGCTGCAAAGGCTTAGGGCTTCCACATGCTGAAGCAACAGTTTGAGTTTAAGTTTGTCCCTTTTTGTCCACAGCTGACATGCAGATCACCAAGTCCCGAGATTGCACAAAGCAGCAAGGCCCTGGGATGAGTCCAGGTAACGATTTTTTTTTTCCTTTTAGGCCTCCAGGCCTGTGGTGGGAGGGGCTGCCATGAAGACCTCTGACATGCCCTGGAGACATTTTCCCCATTGTCTTGGTGATTAACAATTGACTCATCATTACTTATGCAAATTTCTGCACCCTGCTTGAATTTCTCTCCAGAAAATCGGTTTTTCTTTTCTATCGCATCAATAGGCTGCAAATTTTCCAAACTTTTATGCTCTGCTTCCCTTTCAAAAATAAGTTTAATTTGCATATGTTGAACCAGCCTTGCATTCCAGGGATGAAGTTGACTTGATCATGGTGGATAGGCTTTTTGATGTGCTGCCAGATTTGGTTTGCCAGTATTTTATTGAAGATTTTAAGAGTGATGTTCATCAGAGATATTGGAATGAAATTTTCTTTTTTTATTATGTCTCTTACTAGGTTTTGGTATCATAATGATGCTGGCCTCATACAACGAGTTAGGGAGAAGTTCCTCTATTTCTGCTGCTTGGAATAGTTTCAGAAGGAAGGGTACCAGATCCTCTTTGTACCTGTGGTAGAATTCCACTGTGAATGTCTTGTCCTGGGCTTTTCTTGGTTGGTAGGCTATTAATTACAGCCTCAATTTCAGAACTTGTTATTGGTCTCTTCAGAGATTCAGCTTCCTGGTTTAGTCTTGGGAGGGTGTATGTGTCCAGGAATTTGTCCATTTCTTCTAGATTTTCTAGTTTATTTGTGTAGAGATGTTTATAGTATTTTCCGATGGCAGTTTGTATTTCTGTGAGATCAGTGATGATATTCCCTTTCCGTTACATAAACAGAACCAATGCCAAAACCACATGATTATCCCAATGGATGCAGAAAAGGCCTTCAACAAAATTTAACAACGCTCATGCTAAAAACTCTCAATAAACTATGTATTGATGGAACGTATCTCAAAATAGTAAGAGCTATTTGTGATACACCCACAGCCAAAATCTCAGCTGGAAGCATTCCTTTGAAAACCTCACAAGACAAGTATGTCCTCTCTCACCGCACCTATTCAACTTAGTATTGTAAGTTCTGGCCAGGGCAATCAGGAAAGAGAAAGAAATAAAGCATATTCAAATAGGAAAAAAGGAAGTCAAATTGTCTCTGTTTTCAAATGACATGATTTTATACTTAGAAAACCCCATCATCTCAGCCCCAAATCTCCTTAAGCTGATAAGCAACTTCAGCAAAGTCTCAGGATGCAAAATCAATGTGAGAAAATCACAAGCGTTCTTATACACCAATAATAGACAAACAGAGAGCCAAATTATGAGTGAACTCCCACTCACAATTGCTACAAAGAGAATAAAATACCTAGGAATACAACTTACAAGGAATGTGAAGGACCTCTTTAAGGATAACTACAAACCACTGCTCAAGGAAACCAGAGAGGACACAAACAAATGGAAAAACATTCCAAGCTCCTGAATAGAAAGAATCAATATCGTGAAAATGGCCATACTGCCCAAAGTAATTTATGGATTCAATGCTATCCCCATCAAGCTACCATTGTCTTTCTTCATAAAATTAGAAAAAACTGCTTTAAATTTCATATGGAACCAAAAAGGAGCCTGTATAGCCAAGACAATCCTAAGCAAAAAGAACAAAGCTGGAGGCATCACACTACCTGACTTCAAACTATACTATAAGTCTACAGTAACCAAAACAGGATTGCGCTGTTGCCAAAACAGATATATAGACCAATGAAACAGAACAGAGGCCTCAGAAATAATGCCACACATCTACAACCATCTGATCTTTGACAAACATGATAAAAACAAGCAATGGGAAAAGGATTTTCTATTTAATAAATAGTGTTGGAAAAACTGGCTAGCCATATGCAGAAAACTGAAACTGGACCCCTTCCCTACACCTAATAAAAATTAAATCAAGTTGGATTAAAGACTTAAACCTAAAACCATAAAAACTCTAGAAGAAAACCTAGGCAATACTATTCAGGACATAGGCATGGGCAAAGACTTCATGACTAAAACACCAAAAGCAACGGCAACAAAAAAGAGCTTCTGCACACCAAATGGAACTATCATCAGAGTGAACAGGCAACTTACAGAATGAGGAAAAATTTTTGCAATCTATCAATCTGACAAAGGGCTAATATCCAGAATCTACAAGGAACTTAAACAAATTTAGAAGAAAAAAAAAACATCAAAAAGTGGGCAAAGGATATGAACAGACACTTCTCAAAAGAAGATATTTATGTGCCCAAGAAACATATGAAAAAAGCTAATCATCACTGGTCATTAGAGAAATGTAAATCAAAACCACAATGAGATACCATCTCATGCCAGTTGGAATGGCAATCATTAAAAAGTCAGGAAACAACAGATGCTGGAGAGGACGTGGAGAAATAGGAACATTTCTACACTGTTGGTGCGAGTGTAAATTAGTTCAACCATTGTGGAAGACAGTGTGGAAATTCCTCAAGGATCTAGAACCAGAAATACCATTTGACCCAGCAATCTTATTACTGGGTATATACCCAAAGGATTATAAATCATTCTACTCTAAAGACCTGTGCTCACATATGTTTATTGCAGCACTATTCACAATAGCAAAGACTTGGAACCAACCCAAATGCCCATCAGTAATAGACTGGATAAAGAAAATGTGGCGCATATACACTATGGAATACCATGCAACCATAAAGGAAGGATGAGTTTATGATGTCTTTTGCAGGGACACAGATGAAGCTGGAAACTTTCATTCTCAGCAAACTAACACAGGAACAGAAAACCAAACACTGCATCTTCTCACTCACAAGTGGGAGTTGAACAGTGAGAATACATAGATACAGGGAGGGGAACATCACACACCAGGGCCTGTCGGGGGGTGGGGGGCTAGGGGAAGGATAGCATTAGGAGAAATACCTAATGTAGATGATGGGTTGATGGGTGCAGCAAACCACCATGCCACATGTATACCTATGTAACAAACCTGCATGTTCTGCACATGTATCCCAGAACTTAAAGTATACTTTTAAAAAGTTCCAAATCCAAAATATCTCTTTGTGAATGCATAAAACTGAAACCCCTTAAGAGCACCAAGGTCACATCTTGACAAATTTATTGCTTAAAAATTTCTTTTGTCAGATACCCTAAGTAATCTCTCTCAAGCTCAAAGTGCAGGAGATCTCTAGGGCAGGAGAAAAATGTCACCAGTTTCTATGCTAAAGCATAGTAAGAGTTACCTTTGCTCCAGTTTCCAGTTCCCAAGAAGTTCCTCATCTCCATCTGAGAGCACCTCAGTCTGGACTTCATTATCCATATTACTATCAACATTTTTGTCAAAACCAATTTAAAGTCCCTAGGATGTTCTAAACTTTCCCACATCTTCCTGTCTTCTTCTTAGCCCTGCAAACTGTTTCAACCTCTCTCCGTTATCCTGGGCTCAATCAATCCTCCCATTTCAGTCTCCCACATAGCAGAGACTACAGGCATGAGCCTCCAGTCTCCAAAACATTCTCATGCATGTATGCAGCAGAAGGAAAAGAAATAAAAATAAATGTCTATGTGGGTTAAGCTATATTTCTTAGATAGACGTGAAAAGATTGAAAAGGTAAATGTCTGAAAGTATAACATCAAATTTGAGGTCTAAATGGGAGAGATAAAATTGCCATACTCTTCCTAGTAATATATTACTCATAATTGTGCAGAAGGAATGGTCTTATAGAGTTGCTTTTGGAAGTCAATCTCATGTCATTCCTGAAGGCTTACTAAGGGGTGAACCCCAGCTGCTGGTTATGTAAAAGTTACTGATCAATCATTTATAAAACTTAAAATTAGGTTGCCTCAAAAAATAGGCATATTAAATTTCATCAACCAATTGCTTGGTTTTATTGCAAAGATACATCTAAGGAAAAAGGTAAATTTACTTTATCTTCTGTAATTAAAAAAGAAAATTTAATATTCTAGTACCAACCTGAAAATAAGTGTTAGTGTAAATAAATAATTTTCTTGCATTCTCCATACATTTTTGTAAGCATGAAGGTTTTGGAATGATGATAAATGAAATGATATTGCAATAAGAAGATAAATACGGATGTGTAAATACTGGTTATTTTTAAAGTCCTAATACATTGTGAAATTGTTTTTTGTTTTCTTTCTACAAAAGTGATATAGTTGCTAACTGAGCAGAACATAAATAGGTTTTATTGTTTAGATGACTGAGTCAGGTTTAAATGTCATTTAGGAATGCTTACAACGTATGACATTGAGAGATGAAAAAGAAATTTACCATTTCAAGTCGACTGTGAATTTGTCTTACATTTATGCAAGAAAGGACAAAACTCACTAACATATGAAGAGCGAGTTTATATTATTGTTTTGAATTTTCTTATCTTGATATGATTCAGATTTATTTATAATGGAATTATTTAGATAATCTGCTTATCTAATCACTATTAAGAGGAAAGAAACCCTCTCTTCCAGCTTCTATTTATTACTGCTGTAATTCTGTTGAAAATAATTGGTAGTGGAGTGTCTTTGTGATTTCCCACTATTTCTGGGATAAAATTCTACCACAGAAAAGACATGAATGCAATCAGAAAGATCCTACTTTTTTATACTGTACACAGGTTTTATTTTGTCAAATTGAAGTAAGGGTTTTACCCCAAGTAGAACGTATTCACTTTTTCAAAAATGCAAACAAACAAACAAACCTATGTTATTCCTTTGGTCTTTTTCCAGCTCAGGCATTTGTAATATTCTTTAATTAATTTGTTTTTTTCAAATAAATAACGTTCTTTATAATCTTATAACATTTTAAAATACTTTTAATTTTGCTAGATATTGGCAAAGGAATAAGAAATGGAGGGTAGATAAACATATTTTTGAAACATCTACTATGTATCACTATTGGTGCTAGTCATTTAGCAAAAGTTGTTGGAACTTGGGCATAACTTCTATTCTGGATGATCTGGGGGAATTAACCATACAGTTGGCCTTTGAACAACATAGAGGTTAGGAGCGTGTCCCTTCACATAGCTGAAAATTCATGTATAACTTTTGACCTCCTCAAAAGTTATATATAATTTTAGTATATATAATTTTCTCCAAAAATATGATATAGTTTCTTGCTTTTTTTAATGTATCCATTGTATGTTTTTTTGGTTTGAGGTTACCATAGGCTTGCAAATACTGTCTTATAACCCATTATTTTAAGCTGATAACAACTTAACAGTGTGTATAAACAAGCAAATAGAAAACTAATAAAAACTCTACTTCTTAAGTTTACTTCCCAAATTTTTATCTCCTTGTTGTTTCTATTTATAGCTTATTGTACCCTCTATGTCTTAGAAAGTTGTTGTATACATTATTTTTGATTGATTCATTATTTAGCCTTTCTACTTATGGTAAGAGTAGTTTGCATACTACAGTACAGTGTTATAATATTCTGTGTTTTTTTGTGTATTTACTATTACCAGTGAGTTTTGTACCTTCGAGTGATAACTTTTTGCTCATTAACACTCTTTTCTTTCTGTATAAAGTACTCCCTTTAGCATTTCTTGTAGGACTCATCTGGTGTTGATAAAATCCCTCAACTTTTGTTTGTCTGGGAAAGTCTTTATTTCCCCTTCATGATTGAAACATATTTTTCCCAAATATATTATTCCAGGGTAATTTTTTTCTTCAGTGCTTTAAACATGTCATGCCATTCTCTTCTAGCCTGTATGGTACCCACTGGAAAGTCTACTGCCAGATGTATTCAAGCTCCATTGTATGTTATTTTTTTCTTTTCTCTTGTTGTTTTTAGGATCCTTTCTTTGTCATTGATCTTTGGGAGTTTGAGTATTAAATGCCTTGAGGTAGTCTTCTTTGAGTTAAATTTGCTTATTGTTCTATAACCTTCTTGTACTTGGATATTGATATCTTTCTCTAGGCTTGGAATATTCTCTGTTATTATCCCTTTGAATAAACTTTCTACCACTGTCTATTTCTCTACCTTCTCTTAAGGGCCAATAACTCCTAGATTTGTCCCTTTGCGGCTATTTTCTCGATCCTGTAGGCATGCCTCACTGCTTTTTATGTTTTTTTTTTAATTTTCTCTCCTCTGACTGTGTATTTTCAAATAGCCTGTCTTCCAGCTCACTATTTTTTCTTCTGCTTAGTCAATTCTGCTAGTAAAACACTTTTACAGTATCCCAATTTTACAGTATCCCAATTTCATTTTAAGTTCCATAATTTCTGCTTGATTCTTTTTAGTTATATTCATTTATTTGTTAAATGTATTTAATAGAATTCTAAACTCCTTCTCTATGTTCTCTTGAATTTTTTTTGAGTTTCCACAAAACAGCTGTTTTGAATTCTCTGAATTCTCTGTCTGAAAGGTCATATATCTCTGTTTCTTCAGGACTGGCTTCAAGTGCCTTATTTAGATCATGAATTCCTTATTTGAGGTCCTTATTTGAGGTCATGTTTTCCTAGATTATCTTGATACTTAGAGATTTTCATCTGTGTCTGGGCCTTGAAGAGTTATGTATTTATGGTAGTCTTTGCAGTCTGAGCTTTTTTTGTACCCGTCCTTCTTGGAAGGTTTTACAGATATTCAAAAGGACTTGGGTATTGTGATTTGAGCTATACCTGGTTTAGGGGATACTCCAAGTGCAGTATTGCTTTGGTTCTTGCAGACCCATAGAGGTACTGCCTTAATGTTCTTAGACAAGATCTGAGAAAGTCTTCTGGATTACCAGGCAGAGACTCTTGTTCTCTTCCCTTTCTTTCTCCCAAACAAATGATGTCTCTCCCTCTGTTCTGATCTACCTGAAGCTGGAGGTGGAGTGACACAAGTAGCCCTGTAGCCACCACTACTATGATAGCACTTGTTCAGACCTGAAGCCAGCACAGCACTGGATCTTGCCCAAAGCTTGCCGTAACCACTCCTTGGTACTGCCTATGTTCACTCAAGGCTCTGGGGCTCTACAGTCATCACGTGGCAAAGCCAATCAGGCCTTTGTACTTCTCTTCAGGACAGTGAATTTCCCCAGGACCCCAGCAGGTCCAGAGGTGCCACAGGAGCCAGAGACTAACATCAAAACCTTAGAAGTCTACTTGGCATTTTGTTGTATTGCAGCTGAGCTGACACTCAAGCCACGATATGCAGTCCTTTTCACTCTTCCCTCCCCTTTCCAAAGGCAGAGGAGCCTCTCCCTGAGGCCACTTCCACTACGGCCCTAGGGAAGTACTTACAGATGACTGTTGATGTTCCCTGAAGGCCCAAGGGCTCTTTAGTCATCTTGTGATGAATGCTCCCTGACCTGGAGCTCACCTTTCAGTGCGGTGGGCTCCCCTCTGAGCAAGGGCTGGTTCAGAAATGGTGTCCAAGAACCAAGTCCTGGAATCAGGGCAACCCCAAGAGCCTGCTTGACACTCTAATTCTGTATGGCTGAGGTGGTACTCTATGCAAACCAAAGTCCCCTTTACATTTTCCTTTGCTTTTCTCAGGAAGAAAGAGTCTCAACTCATAGCCACTATAGCCAGGAATGTGCTGAGTCTCACCTGAAGCCAGCAAATCTCAGAGTCTCACCCAAAGTCTTCAACTGGGTATTGCTGCTGGTTATTCAGGGCTTAAGGGCTCTTCATTTAGCAGTTGGCTAATGCTTTCAACACTGGGCCCTTCCCTTTAAGGAAGCACGTTCCCTTCTGGACCAGGGTGTGTCTACAAATGTCATCTGGGAGCGAGGGCCTGGAAAAGGGGTCTTGTGGCTCTGACAAGTGTCCTATCCTGCTGTGATTGAGCTCTTATCCTGGATGCAAGACAAAGTTCTCCCTACTCTTTCCTCTCCTCTTCTCAAGTAGAATTAGGGATCTCTTGTTGAGCTGCAAGCTGTGCGTCCTTGGGTTAGCGGAGGGTGATGTCTGCACTCCCTTAGGCATCCCAGTTGGTGTCTCAGTAGATTGTGTGTCCCCCCAGTCTCCTGGCTCTGGGCTGAGTTCAGTAGTAAGATTTATCTAGGGGTTACAGTCCTTGTGGCCTAGACTGCCTTACAAGTTTATTTAGAGCCCCAGGGCACCATAGCCCACAGTAGCGAGGCTTGTGGGAACTCAAGTTCTGACTGGTGGGATTAGTGATTCTCCCATGGCTAAGGCTGGTTTAAATGCTCCCTCTGTGGGTAGGCATTAGTTGAGTTTGACTTGATTTTGCTTTCTGTTATAACAGGACAGCACTGAGTTCAATGCCTCACAACTGCTGCAGTCTCCCTGCCCCAGCACCCAGAGATGCTCTCTGCACCATGCAGCTACTGCCAGTGGGTAAAAGGTGGGATCAGGGATTCAACACTGTTTTTTCTACCTCTTCTATGCCTCTTTCAGTCATATACATACTGTGAGTGCTCACCTGATTCTTGGTTCTTATGAAGGTACTTTATTGTGTGTAGATTTTTGTTACATTGTTGCCCTTGCAGGGAGAACTATTGGTGAAGCCTTCTATTCCACCATCTTGATCCATCTACTCCACAGACTCTTGTATAATATACTTGATTGGCTCTGTCACAAATCCTGCAATGCCATGTACAACATCAGGACATGGTTTTCTCCAGTAGAAATTATTTATTGTTTTGGTCTTGATGTGTTTCAAAGCTTTTTTCTATAATAATCGTTGCACCTTCAATGGTATAATTTTTCTAGACTTTCACACTGTTCTCTATTGACGTTCTCTTCTATAGTGTTGATAATACTTTCTGTAAGAGTACTGTGTGTAATGAGCCTTAAAGTTCCTCATTCCTCCTGATCTAGAGGCTGAATTGGAGATGTTGTGTTTGAGGACAAGTAGATTGCGTCAACACCTTTAATGTTGAACTCATGGAGTGCTGGGTGGCTAGGAGCATTGGCCAATATTAAAATAATTTTAAAAGGCAGCCTCTTACTGGCAAGGCACTACTTGACTTCAGGGATAAGGCACTGATAGAACCAATTCAGAAAAAAAGGTTTTCATTGTCCAGGCCTTCTTGTTGTACAACCAAAAGACTGGAAACTTTAGGGAACTCATGTTCTGACTGGTGGGATTAGTGATTCTAATCTAGTGTTTATCTTTTCCCTTCAAGACTTCGGGATTAGAAGCTTATACATAAGGGCAGTCCTGATCATAAACCCATCTGCATTTGCATAAACAGTCGAGTTAGCCTGTCTTTTCCTTCTTTAAAGCCTGGTGATTGCTTCCCTTCTAGACTGATAAATGCCATTTGTGACATTTTTTACTCCAAGATAGGGCACTTTAAGCTACATTAAAAATTTCTTCAATCAGACACCCTATTTCCTCAATGATTTTCTTATCAACATCTGGGAACTTGTCTGCTGTCTCTTGCTGGGCAGAAGCTGAGTCTTCTGCTATCTTGAAATATTTTTAATCCAAATCTATTTTTAAAATTATTAACCATCTTTTACAGCCATTACATTTTCCACCATTAGATCTTTCACCTTCTTTTTGCTTTTTCTCAAATCATATTAGAATCTATAGGTATGCTTTACTTATAGCAATCCTGCACCTACATAAAAGTTGCATTTTTAATACAAGATAAAAAGATATTTCACTAGAAGCGCAAGGTTTTGTGCCTTCTTGTGTGGATGCAGCTTTGGCTTCATGAATTTCCTTTTTCTTTGTTCACAATGGTCCTTCCTCAGGATTCATTTATCTTAAAATTTGCATAACTGCAGCTGTAGACCTAAAGCTATGTTACACATCAAGCAGTTCAACTTTCTTGGAATACCATGACTTGTCTCTGCATTTTCTTGAGAGCATTTCCAGCATTGGTAGTGGCAATTTTTATGGCCTTATAGCATTGTTCAAGGATTACCATATTGCACTAAACACGATAAAAATATGTAAGAACCATAAAAGATCACTTTTTACTGTACTGGAGAGATGGACTGCTCACATAGAGATAATCAGCATCCACTTGCAATAGGAGGTGGCTACAAAATTTTTGAAATAGTTCAGTATGTAATATAGTTAATTTTATGCAGTTTTAATTTAATATTGCATCTCTACACTTGTTGACATTTCCCTAGACTGGGAATGGTGCCATGTACAGTCTGTAAGTATTCATGTGCATAAGTTTTGATAGTTGTTAAGGTTTTGTAATAGACTTGTGTATATTCAATAGTAGTAAATGATAAAATAGACTAGAATCTACATATATTCTACACATTCATAACATATCTTTTTCTTTTTTTTAACATTTCTAGGATATGAGTTTCATCCACGATTTTTTTCAAATTGATGCATATCTCCAAAAACTTTTCCAATATATTTATTGAAGAATTATTCATAAAAAATGCTAGTTAGCTTTCAAATGCTGTTGAGATGTAGATAAAATTGATATCTGATAAACAATCATTGACCCGAAATAAATTGCTACTTCCAACATGTGGACAAAGTTCTCTAGTGGTGAGTTTTAAGATTTTGGTGCACCTGTCACACAAGCAGTGTACACTGTACCCAGTGTATAGTCTTTTATCCTTCCCCCTCTCACCCTGCCCTCCAAGTCCCCAAAGTCTATTCTATCATTCTTATGCATTTGCATCCTCACAGCTTAGCTCCTATATATGAGTGAGAACATACAGTATTTTTTTTTTGTTCCTGAGTTACTTCATTTAGAATAATGGCCTCAAATTTCATCCAGGTTGCTGCTAATGCTATTATTTCATTCCTTTTTATGGCTGAGTAGTATTCCATATTGTATATATGTAACATTTTATTTATCCACTTGTTTTAAAACCAAAAGATTGTCTCGTGGAAATGAATATTAAAACAGTTTAATGAAGGATATTATATTCACCAATGTTTTATCCACAAATAGGTCATATTATATAAAGAATGAAGAATAGTAACTGGATATGGCAAATAGACATATAACGTGATTAATAGAGAAACCCAGTGAAACTATAATAGTAATTATATCATGTGAAATGGTAAAGATTAAAGATATAACAGACCTGAGAGATCTTCACCAGCAGGCATGTGCATTACCCACTTTATTCCATCTCAGCATGCCTACGAGAAGACAGTGAATCTTAAAAATACCTTGGTTTGAAGATTAGGTAGAGAGCACAGCCAACACAAAGAGGTTCTGAAATAAGAACGTAAGAATTTGCTAATATTTTTTGTTAGATTTTGTACTTAAACCGTGGCTTCCAGACCTTTTGGCGCCCTTCTGACAGCTTTTCCACTTACTACTCCTTTGTTACATCATGAACATATATTTCAATTGTTATACACACCTAAGAGCAATTCAGTTTATCTCTGTAGGGAAAATATATCCGGAGATTTTCTTTTAATCTATGTCACTGAACAAAATTATAAGAACTGTGAACACCTGCTTCAACATAACTCAACTGTTGAAACTGAGAATGAGACCACCTGGGTCAAGATAATTTAACTGTGCCCTCTGGGATATTCTTGCCCGGAAGAAGACACACCAAATCAACAAATAATTTTACTGTTCACTTCTGGAAATTCTTGCAAACAAATTTACGCAGGCCAAAATTTGCTCATCTGATCAAGCAGGTCTCCTATCATGACAATTTAGTCATCAACATTCTCATTGAGACCCTCATCTTACCATTCATAAATTATATTTACTCAATCCTAAACTCCTACTTGAAAGGCCTCCCTTAATCAGTCATTCTCATATTACAAAATTCAATAAATATGCTTTCTTAATTTACATCATTTGGGAAACAGAACTGTCAAGGTGCTGTTTTCCTTTGCTGCCGTAGTTTCCATAAACCCAACTTTGCGTGACTGACAGGTTTTTCTAGTGTCTCTATGTTTCAGTTGATATGCCTGATGGCATATCATGGAAACTAAAACAAACAAACATAATAATCCATCCTAAAAGTCATGGAGAATCAGATATATATACCTTATTTTCCAAAAAAAAAATTTAATTGAGCATACTACAACATGGTTATAGAATATAAATAATAAGCTGGGTGTGGTGGCTCATGGCTTATGCTTGTAATCTCAGCCCTTTGGGAGGCCAAGATGGGAGAATCATTTGAGGTCAGGAGTTCGAGACTATGCTGGGGAACATAGGGTTTCTGGGGAACTCTATCTCTACCAAAAACCAAACCAAAACAAAATTAGCTGGGCATGGTGGCTTGCACCTGAAGTGGTTTGTCACTTGGGAGGCTGAGGTGGGAGTATCACTTGAGCCCAGGAGTTTGAGGTTACAGTAAGCCATGATTGCACCACTGCACTCCAGGCTGAGCAACAGAAATATGCTGTCTCTAAAGAAAAAAAAGAAGAAAGAAAGCTAATGATGACAGCAACATAAATTCTTACAGCAAATGTATATGTCAGAAATTAAAAATGAAATTGAATATACCAGCATACCTGGATAATTTCATGATCAGAAAGTTCAGGATAAATGTTCTATTAAAGTAAGAACATTCATATGTTCTTACATTTGAGAACATTAATATATGTTTTTGAAGTCCCACATTTTCTTTTTAGAAGTTTTAATTTAGCTTTTTTCGTATCATATTTTTTGTTGGGAAATATTACTGTTTGCCTCATATTACTAAAATACATAGTCATTTCAGTGCAAATCAAAAGGTTAATAGAAATAGACATATATGGATACATTTTGAATTAAGAATTACCATATATCTTCTAGGAAAATTTTATGCTGTCGATTTTTTTAAATTAAATATTAAAAGGTGTAGATCCATTTCATATGAATATACAGTTATACCTATATATGCATAGGCAAATATTTATTTATTTACTTGATTTTAAACTTTATTTTAGATATAGGGACTACATGTGCAGGCTTTTTTACATGGGAATATTGTATGATGCTGGGGTTTGGTATGTGGATCCTATCACCCAGGTACTGAGCATAGAGCCTGAAGGGTAGTTTTTCAATCCACACCTCCTCCCTACCCTCTTGACTAGACCCCAGTATCTGTTGTTCCCATGTTTACGTCCATGTGTGCTCAAAATTTAGCTCCCACTTATGAGTGAGACTATGTGGTATTTGGTTTTGTTTCTGTGTTAATTGGCTTGGGATTATGGTCTCCACCTACATATAAGTTGCTGCAAAAGGACATGATTTAATTCTTCTTTGTGGCTGCATAGTATTCCATAGTGTATATATACCACATTTTCCTTATCCACTCTACCATTGATAGGCACTTGGATTGATTCCATACCTGTGCTACTGTGAATTGTCCTGCCATAAGTATACAAGAACATGTGTCTTTTTGGCAGAATGCTTTATTTTCATTTGGGTATATACCAAATAATGGGATTCCTGGATTGAATGATAGCTCGGTTTTCAGTACTTTGAGAATCTCCAAACTGCTTTCCACAGTGGCAGGACTAATTTTTCATTCTCACCAACAATACATAAGCATTCTCCTTTCTCTGCAGCCTCACCAGCATCTGTTGTTTTTTGACATTTTAGTATCAGCCATTCTCATTGGCATGAGATGGTATCTTATTGTGGTTTTGATTTGCATTTCTCTGATGACTAGTGATACTAGGCATTTTTTCATGTTTCTTGTCTGCTTGTATGTCTTTTTTAGAGAAATATCTGTTCATGTTTTTCACCCATTTTTAATGGGGTTATTTTTTTCTTGCTTCTTGATTTTTTAAGTTCTCTATAGAGCCTAGATATTAGGCCTTTGTTGGATGCAGTTCACATATATCTTCTCCCATTCTGGAGGTTGTCTGTTTACTCTATTGGTTATTTCTTTTGCTATGCAGAAGCTCTTCAGTTTAATTAGGTTTCACTTAGACAAATATTTATAACCTCAATTTGTCTGACAATATATATGCATATGTATTTCCTTAATGTTTTTATATATCAAGCTATAACTTTTTTATATTTGAATATATTAATCTCCAAAACACAAACTACAGCCAGTGTATATTTTAGGTTGTAATATGATATTTAAACAAAATAAATGACATGACATTTACTAAGATAAATAATAAGCTACACTATAAGATTTTATTTAGTAATACGTGCTAGTATTACATAAACATTCTTTCTGGTATACCACAAAGCTTAAATGACCTTGGGTGTAGAAAACAAACTGGAAACTAAATCCTGTCATATTTAGTTTCACAGCCATTTAAAAATGTAATCAAATGTCAGCACAACAGCTTGCAGGCTAACAATGTCATGTTCCAATAAAATGTTTGGACTGCAACATTAAATTATTGGACACCGACTTTTATCAGATTTAATTTTTCCCTTGAGAGATTTGATAGAACCCTCAGACACAGTCATATTTTATGAGGCTGAACTCTATTTTATTTCAAAATTCTCATTCATTTTATGCCTGGTTTGTGAAATAAATATGTAAAAACAAAATAATGCCAATAATTGGGATATTTTAATGAGCCTATTATGTATAAATCTATCTTGTTATTTAATGGTAATATAATATTTTGGCTACACAGTAGATATCCCATGCTCTCTCCCAGAGAGATGAAATCCAACAAAATTTTCTTTGCAATAAAAGCAGTTTGTTAAAATAATATTGTGAAAATTTTCATATACTAAAACCCAGAACAGATGTATTTTTTCTCCATTATCTGTAGTTTAGGAAATTAATGTTCAGTACACTTCACAAACATTAAGATTTATAAATTAAAAATATAAGAAATTAAATTATCATATAAATGAGTAATGAAATTTTAGATTTTCAAGGTATAATTTCTGTATTTGTGCTATACTTTTCACTTTATGCCAGCTCTACTTTTCCTTTTTTTTTTCTGTAATAGGCTACTGATAAACACTGTGGTATATACATTATTACATCTCATTTGTAAAACAAAAGAATAGAAATAGGAAATATTTACTATTTTAAAAATAAATTAATGAAATTCATATTTTCAAACAAAGAAGAAAATAATCATAGTTATTTCACTAAAAGTAGAATAATATTTGGGTAAAATTAAACATCCGTTAGCATTAAATGTTTTTAGAAAACTAACATAAGAACATTTCTTCTCTGAATAAGTCTATTTGATATAAAGATCAACAAAAATCCTTATGGAAATATCATCTTTAATACTTAAATGTTGAAATGTAGCTGTTAAAGATCTCAAACCAGTGATGTTAGCTAATAACATCTCTAATCTAGTAATTTAGTTCAAAGGTCACTTTTTTCTCTTTTCTTCTGTCTACACTCTCATATTGTCAATAATGGCAGTTTTCTGTCTTTTTTTCTCATCCTTATTCTAGTACAGCAGGGAAGAAATTAGGCCTGTATACAAAATATCAGGCACGTGTGTATATGTATGATACAAAATGTTTAGATAACTATAAGAAATTTATAAATGAAATGTTAAAAGATATAAAGTTAACTTCAAAATATCAAATGATAGAAATAAATTTAACAAAGATGTGCAAGACCTATTTTGTAGACATCTATAAATCATTATTGAAATAAATGAAAATATCTAATGAATAGAAGTACATAACATATTCATGGTTTGGAATATTCAGAAAATGTAAAAATAATGTAAAAGTAATGTTTTGCTCTTATTTATCTACAATCTACGGTCAATTTCACATCCAGTAAAAGATTAAAGTGTTTTTTTGAGGAGAAATTGACAAATTCATTCAAAAATTTATACAAAAAAGCAAAGAGCCAAAACCTGCAAGATAATTTAGAGCAAGACAAAGGTGAAAGGTTGTCCTCTATATGACATCAAGACTTACAATTCACAGTAAGATAGTTTGGAATTGTGAAAGACTCAATAAATAAACCAATGAAATATAGTAGAGACCACAGAATAGATCCTCTTGATTTATAACAAGGTTGGTCTTATGGAACCGACGTCTTTTGAGTAAATGATAATCTTTTCAATAAACAGTTTTTCTTAATAAATGATGCAGATTCGTTTAGTATTAATACAAGGGCAGTTGGATACAGCCCCTAAGTCACACCATTAAAACGGTAGCAATTCCAGGTTGATTGCAGATTTAAAGGTAAATAAATATCTTTGGAGATGAGATAGATGATTATCAACATAAACTTGGAGCTGAGAAATAATTTCAAATAGTATAAAAAATGCAATAATCCAATCTGAAAATATTTCTTATTTTGCTTATAAGTGGTACAAAAAATCCTAGATGTTCTATTTATGAAAAAAACAAAAAAAAATTGAAACTAAAAACACAACCTACAGAGTGGCAAAATATCAGCAACTCCCACAAAGTAATTATAAAATGTCACAAAACTCAAAGACAAATTAGTAGTAGACTTAAACCAACAGTTAACCAAAGAGGATATATCAGTGATTATTAAAAATATGAGCTGGTAGGAAACTTTTTAGTAAGAAGGAAAATGTAAAGCAAAACAACAGAACCACTCAAATGCCCATCATTAAAAAAAAAACCTACACAAATTTGGTAATAAAAAGTATTGATAAGGTGGAATAATTGAAACTCTGATCAATATTTGTGGGAGTAGAAATTGACACGACTAGTTTGGATAAGTTTGGCATTATTTATTACATTTGAATATTGGCATCCATGTCATACATAAACCCAGCAAAAAAATTCTTGCTTGTATGGACCATGATATTTGTAAAAATAAAAAATTATTTATAGTAGCATTTTTCTTAAACCGGAAAAATTGCAACTGTTTAACAACTACAGAATACATAAGTAATTATGGCATAATCATACAATGAAATGCATTACCTCAGAAAAAATGAATGGATTATAGATACAACAACAAAGATGACTCTCATATACATAATGCTCAGTGAAATGAACACAGCCTTAAGAAGAGTAAAGACACTTAAGGATAACTTGTATGTAAGTTAAACATTTTTAAAAAACAGGCCTAACTAAACAACAGGTTTTGAGATACAAGCTTATATAATAAAGCTATTTTTAGGCATGTTTCAAACTGATATACAAAAATTTCAATGTTAACTTCAGCACAGTAGAAGGAAGCTTAAAATGGGGAGGCATTAGGGGATAATGGGGATATACACTTGTGTTTTCTGCATGTTTGTGCTTCTGTGATATATTTCATATTTAAAAAATTTAAAAATAAATCAACCAGGCCAGGTGTGGTGGCTCACGCCTGTAATCCCAACACTTTGGGAGGCCGAGGCAGGCGGATCACCAGGTCAGGAGATCGAGACCATCCTGGCTAACATGGTGAAACCCCGTCTCTACTAAAAATACAAAAAAAGTAGCTGGGCGTGGTGGCGGGCGCCTGTAGTCCCAGCTACTGGGAAGGCTGAGGCAGGAGAATGGCATGAACCCGGGAGGCGGAGCTTGCAGTGAACCAAGATCACAGCACTGCACTCCAGCCTGGGCGACAGAGCGAGACTCTGCCTCAAAAAAATAAATAAATACAAAGACAAATACAAATATATATACATATATACACACACACACACACATACACACACACACACACACACACACACACACATATATATATATCTCAACCAATCAGAAAAATGACTATAATCTCATATTTAAGTGATTATTTTGAATGTGAGTTGCAGGTATTTAACTTTAGGGAAATAAAAGTAAAAACTATTATCACATATATTGTTTATTTTGTTTGAAATGTATACAATAAGCATTTAGGAATATATCATTCAGATAGCATGCATATTAAAAGACAGACTCACAGCAAATAATTATTATTGTTTTTAACCCTTGAATTACGTAGACATAAAAATAAATTTGATTTTATATAATTTTACTTTATTTTAATTGCTATGTATTACTAAAATGTAGACTTTTGAAAACATCCATATTACTCACACATAAGCTATATGAATACACGAAAATAATGTACACGTGAAAGTTAAAAACATGTAAGATTTTAAACATGAAAAATCCTAGTTATTTTCATCAGCTATTGATATTTGTCATGCTTGTTTATATGAGTAATGTCACAGCTCGATATAATAAAAATATCTGTTTTCTCATACTTATATCTCCAGGGAATTATCAACTTTAGTAACTGACTTTCTAAATTTTATCTTTAAAATATTTAATGCCAATTTTATAGATTCAACTTTATCCCATAAATTTACATTAAGTATCAAGTTTATTGCATATTACAAAGTGTTTTGAAAAGAAAACATTTATTATTGGTAATATAACTCAAAATAACAAAATTTGGAAAGATATTCAAATTACACACAACAAAAATTTTAAAAATAATAATAATTTTAAAATATTCCTATTTTCTACCAAAGACCAGAGAAAAGGCATTATTTCTTCTTCCACAGTACAATTTCTTCCCATTGATTTGGATCAATTTATCTCTTCCCTCCTCCCATTTTTATATGCTTTATTGTATTATTTATCTAATGTATCTGTTACTGCAATTGTTTCTGTACTTTTCTAGTTTCTCTGATAAAATTTATATCTTTTGAAGGCTGTGTGTGTGTGTGTGTGTGTGTGTGTGTATCCTTAGTTCTTAGTAATGCTAAGTTACATTACCTGCCTTAGTTTGGGTTGCTTTAACAAAATACCATAAACTGGGTGGGTGGCTTATAAACAACAAATGTTTATTTTTCACAATTTTGGAGGCTAAGAATTCCAAGATCAAGGTGCCTGCAGATTCTTGCCTGGTGACAGCCTACTTCCTTATGGACAGTGCCTTTTTTCTGTGTCTTTACAGGGTGGAAAGTAAGAACTCTGATTTCTTCAGCCCCTTGTAAAAGCACTATTCCCATTCAGGAGTGCTCCACCCTCATGACCTAATTGCCTCCCAAAGGTCCCACCTCTTAATACAATCACATTGAGTATTCAGTTTCAACCTATGAACTTTGGGGGGCCGTGAACATTCACATCACAGTGCTATTTATTAAGCTATTATTTCTCATCATGTGTCCATTCTCTGCTTAATAATGAGCTTATCACTGGGAATCAATCAAAAAAATTCTTTGTTTGACAAATGATTCCAACTCTACCAATAGGGTTTCCTAGAGTGAGAATGGAAGGCTAGAGGAGGAAGAAAATACTTACTTGTTTTTAGATGTTTCCTGTTTGGCTTTCCATTCCTCTCTATGGCTAGTCCTTCTGTCCGCTTTGTATTTGTGACAGACAGAATAATACTTACCTTCCTAAAGGATGTCCATGTCCTAATTCCTGAAGCCTGTGAATATTCTGCCTTACATGTGGAAAGGGACTTCGCAGGTGTCACTACATGAAAGATCTTGAGATGGGTGTATTACCCTGAAGTATCACAAGTGTCCTTAAAAGGGAGAGGCAGGAAGGTCAGAGTCAGAGAAGGAAATGTGGCAGTGGAAGACAAGGGAGAAAGGAGATAAGGCAATAGAAGCAGAGGTTGGAGTGTTGAGCTTTGAAGATGGAGGAAGGAGCACAATCCATGAAATGCAGGTGGCCCCCAGAAGCTGGAAAAGGAAAATAAATGGGTTCTCCCATAGAGCTTCCAGGATAAATGCAGCAAAAACAACATCTTCATTTTAGACTTTAAGATTCATCTCAGATTTTTCACTTCCAGAGGTACAATATAGTTTATTTGTGTTGTATTAAGCAAATAAATTTATAATAATTTGTTATAGCAGCAATAAGGTAATTTAGGAAGGAAATTCTGCCTTTGTGACAACATGGATGAACTTGGAGGACATTATAAGTGAAATAAGCTGGACCCGGTAGGAATACATATTCAGAAATATTATATGATCCGATCTATACAAGAAATCTGAAATAGTCAAACTAATAGGTGCAGAAAGTGGAACGATGGTTACCAGGAATAGATGGAAGGGAGAAAGGGTATGGTAATGGTCAAAGGGTACAAAATTTTAGTTATGCAGGATGACTAAGTTCTGGAAATGTACTATATAGCATAGAGTCTATAGTTAACAATACTCGTTTGTGTACTTATAATTTGCTAATCTACTATTTCTGTCATGATCAGGCCAAGATTGCTACTTCACACCAGCAAAGGCAGTTAATTCCAGTAATAACAATTGATTTCAGTCTGTATTTTTCTGGTACTGAAACTAGCTACACTTCTTTCTCGGGGGTTTGAGTTTGAGCTCTGCGGGATCGCTCTGCCTTTTGTTTTTCTATGTCTAGCCTAGGTAGCTGCTTCCCTCAGGAGTTGCCTCTGCGATTGATATATTACTGTTCTCTTTTCGCCTTTTTAGTTGATAATTCTTGAAATAGTTTGGATATTTGTCGCCCCAAATCTTATGTTAAAATGTAATCCTCAATGTTGGAAATGCGGCCTGATGAGAGGTGTTTGGGTCATGGGGCAGATCCCTCATGGCTTGATGCTGTCTTCACGAAAGGAGTGAGTTCCGGCGATGTCTGGTTGTTTGAAATTATGTGGCACCTCCCCTGCCCACTCTTCCTCCTGCTCTTGCCATGTGACACACTGGTGCCACCTTTGCCTTCTGTCATGACTGTAAACAGCCAAGGCCTCACCAGAAGCTGAGCAGATGACAGTGTCATGCTTCCTGTGGAGCCTGAAGAACGATGACTCAATTAAACCTCTTTCTTTATAACTTATCCAGTCTCAGGTATTTCTTAATAGTCATGCAAGAAGAGCCTAATAAAATTCTTTATGTTAAATTATCTCTGCCAAAATAACTTATATAGTTTCTGACTCTTGACTGGCTCCTTAACTGATACAGTAGGAAATCAATAAATTGATATTAATAAAATGGAATTATGATACCATATGGGAGTTTATTTATTGTTATATAGTTTAAAGAATCTCAAACAAGAAGAAATTGAGTCAAGTGCCAACAAGTCTCTACTCCAAAAAATTTCCATTATGAAAGAACCACATTTTTTTGGTAAATGCATATTTTAAAGACATAAACTAAAATTCAGAAGTTTCTCAAGGACACTCCTGAAGCTTCTTCAACTCTCTCTCATTCTCTCTCTCTCTCACATGCACACATACATTTTACAGACTCTGAGAAAATTTTGATCTTTATATTGTCTACCATATTCCCCCAAAATATTATTTAATTAGTAAATTTGTTCATTATCATCTTTTCATTTTTTTGTAATTATTCTTTGTTTTTCCAAGAAATTAAATTCAAATGTGGAGATCGATATGCTGCTATTTTGTGAATTATGAGGAACTGCAAAGTTTATTCACAATAGCCAAGATATGGAAGTAAACTTAATGTCTTTCGAAGGATTAACGGATAAAGAAAATGCAGTATATACACACAGTGGATTATTATTTAGCATTTTAAAAAAGGAAATTCTGCCTTTGTGACAACATGGATAAATCTGGAGGACATTATGATAAGTGAAATAAGCCAGACCAAGAAGGAATGCGTATTCAGTAATATTATATGATCCCATTTATACAAAGAATCTGAAATAGGTCAAAATAATGATGTAGAAAGTAGAAGGATAGTTACCAGGGACATACGGAAGGGAGAAATGGGTTGGTAATAGTCAAAGGGTACAAAATTTCAGTTATGCAAGATCACTAAGTTCTGGAGATCTACTATATGGCATAGTGTCTATAGTTAACAATACTCTTTTATATACTTCAACTTTGCTGAAAGGGTAGATCTTAGTGTTTTTTAATCACAAAAACAATATTGTTTTCTATTTGTTCCATTTATTTTTCCCCATTTTCTTTTTCTGGCTTTAAATTTTTTTCTGCCTACTTTTTAATGATTTAATTTTGTATCTTTTGTTGGTTTATCCTCTATAATTCTTTGTTTAGTTATTTTAATGGCTGCTTTAGGCTTCCTATTATATACATTAATGTGTCACTGTCTATCTGATATTATCCCACTTCACATATAGTGTTTGAAACTGGTAATAATATACTTCCATTTTTTTCCACCTGGTCTTTATGGTATTCTTGATTTATATTTCAATAATACTTTAAAAATAAACACATAATGCATTGGGCTTTTTGCTCAAAATTTTAAATATCTTTAATAGAACTTGAAATAACAAAATTATGCTATATTTACCATGTAAATACCTTATCTGATATTTTTTGCTATAGATTTACACTTTCATCTGATGTTATTTTCCTTCACCCGCAAGCACTTATTTTCACACTTCTTGTGTTGTGGATATACTGGTGATTTATTTTTTTCTTCTTGTATACATCTGAAATTCCTTATTTTACTTTCATTTTCTAAGAGGTATTTGTGCTACATATAGAATTCTAGGTTGATTGTTGTTGTTCTTTCAGTGGTTAGTAAATGTCTTCTTGTTTGCTGTCATCTTGCTTACATTCTTTCTAACTGGAAGCTTGCTAATGCTCTTATTTTTGTTCCTCTGCACATAATGTGTCTGTTTTCCTCTGGCTGTCTTTAAGATATCTCTTTACTACTGTTTGAGTAATTTGATATGGTATAGGTTGGCGTAGTGTTCGCCACGGTTCTGTGCTTGTGTTTGTTTTATTTTTCGGATAATTGTGAGAGGTGACAGCGTGCTGGCAGTCCTCACAGCCCTCGTTCGCTCTGGGCGCCTCCTCTGCCTGGGCTCCCACTTTGGCGGCACTTGAGGAGCCCTTCAGCCCACCACTGCACTGTGGGAGCCCCTTTCTGGGCTGGCCAAGGCCGGAACCGGCTCCCTCAGCTTGCAGGGAGGTGTGGAGAGAGAGGCGCGAGCGGGAACCGGGGCTGCGCACGGCGCTTGCGGGCCAGCTGGAGTTCCGGGTGGGCGTGGGCTTGGCGGGCCCGGCACTCGAGCAGCGGGCCGGCCCTGCCGGCCCCGGGCAATGAAGGGCTTAGCACCCAGGCCAGCAGCTGAGGAGAGTGTACTGGGTCCCCCAGCAGTGCCAGCCCACCGGCGCTGCGCTCGATTTCTCGCCGGGCCTTAGCTGTCTTCCCGCGGGGCAGGGCTCAGGACCTGCAGCCCGCCATGCCTGAGCCTCCCACCCCCTCCGTGGGCTCCTATGCGACCCGAGCCTCCCAGATGAGCGCCACCCCCTGCTCCACGGTGCCCAGTCCCATCGACCGCCCAAGGGCTGAGGAGTGCAGGCGCACGGCGTGGGACTGGCAGGCAGCTCCACCTGCAGCCCCCGTGCGGGATCCACTGGGTGAAGCCAGCTGGGCTCCTGAGTCTGGTGGGGACATGGAGAACCTTTATGTCTAGCTCAGGGATTGTAAATACACCAATCGGCACTCTGTCTCTAGCTCAAGGTTTGTAAACACACCAATCAGCACCCTGTGTCTAGCTCAGGGTTTGTGAATGCACCCATTGACACTCTGTATCTAGCTACTCTGGTGGGGCCTTGGAGAACCTTTGTGTGGACACTCTGTATCTAGCTAATCTGGTGGGGACGTGGAGAACCTTTGTATCTAGCTCAGGGATTGTAAACGCACCAATCAGCGCCCTGTCAAAACAGACCACTGGGCTCTACCAATCAGCAGGATGTAGGTGGGGCCAGATAAGAGAATAAAAGCAGGCTGCCCGAGCCAGCCTGGCAATTCGCTGGGGTCCCCTTCCACGCTGTGGTAGCTTTGTTCTTCTGCTGTTTGCAGTAAATCTTGCTACTGCTCACTCTTTGGGTCCACACTGCTTTCTTTTATGAGCTGTAACACTCACCGCAAAGGTCTGCAGCTTCATTCCTGAAGCCAGCGAGACCACGAGCCCACCAGGAGGAACGAACAACTCCAGACGCGCCGCCTTAAGAGCTGTAACATTCAGTGCTAAGGTCTGCAGCTTCACTCCTGAGCCAGCGAGACCACGAACCCACCAGAAGGAAGAAACTCCGAACACATCCGAACATCAGAAGGAACAAACTCCAGACGTGCCACCTTAAGAGCTGTAGCACTCATGGCGAGGGTCCGCGGCTTCATTCATGAGGTCAGTGAGACCAAGAACCCACCAATTCCAGACACAATTGGATCTGTAGATTTGTAGTTTTTATCAGATTTTACATTTATTTCTGCAAATTGTTTGTTGCCTTCTTTTGAGGACTTTGGTTACACTTGAAGTTGTTCCATTTTTTTAAATTACTTTTTATTCATGCATTCTATTATGAATAGTTTCTGTGGCTATGTTTTCAAATTCACTTATCTTTTTCTATTAGTATAATGACTAATTTACCATTAATCATATCCACGTTATATTTTTCATCTCAGACATTTCATTTCCACTTAAAGTTTTATTTGAATATTTTAAATAATTTCCATGATTTTACTTAACTTTTGAACATCTGGAATCCAGTTTAATAACTATTTTAATGCCTCTGTTAATTCTAACATCTGTTTCAGTTCTGTATCAGTGTGAGTGATTTCTGTCCTCATTTTTTATTATATTCTCCTAGTTCTTTTCATTGGAAGCCATATATTAGGAATTTTACCCTATTGAGTGATCTATATTTTTATATTATTATAAATATTCATGAGCCTCCCCTCTGCCATGCCAGGATGATGTTAAATTACTTTGAGACAGTTTAATTCTTTTGAGCTTTGCTTTTAAGATTGCTAAGTGAAGCCAGAATCGTTTTTAGTCTAAGGTTAATTATCTCCCACAATTGAGGCAAGACCTGTGTGAATATTCCACCCAGTGCCATATGAATTACGAGGTTTTTACAGTTTGTGAATGCCAAGCACTTTTACCTCTAATTCATTTAGCTAAGTCTTTTTCTCTAGTGTTCAGTAGTTTCCCGCCATTCATAAAGAAATTGCAAACCTGGTAAACAGTTGATGGGGATTTTCTGTAGATCTCCATAATTCTGCTACTGTGCAGGTTTCTCTTCTCCGCTATTTCGGTCTACAAACAGTAGCTGATGTGATCTCTCTGAGCTCAAATCCATCTCATCAATTCAGAGTATGCCAGATTCCCCTGGGTCCCTCTTCCACGTGCCTGGGAACTATTTCAAGGCAGTGGCTGGAGGCAATTTTAAGTGTCACTACATTTGTTTGTTCTATTTGAGGAGCACTATCCTTTGTTGACTGATATTCAGTGTCTCGAAATCCATCTTGTATATTTTTGCCTATTTTCTTGTTTACGTTGTCAGTGGCAAGAAGATAAATCTAGTCTTTGTTACTTAATTTTGGTCAGAAAAAACATCCAAACATTTGTTCTTAGATTTTTTTTTTTTTAATTTAAAAAGCAGTTGACCAGCCTGGACAACGTGGTGAAACCCCATCTCTACAAAAAGTACAAAAATTAGCTGGGTGTGGTGGCACGGGCCTGTAGTTCCAGTTACTTGGGAGATTGAGGTGGGAGAATTGCTTGAACTCGGGAGGCGGAGGTTGCAGTGAGCCAAGACTGCACCACTGCACTCCAGCCTGAGTAGTAAAAAGAGACCCTAACAACACCAAAAAGCAGCTGAGTCTTTATTCTTTTATTATTATTATTATTTTAACTTTTATTTTAAGATCAGAGGTACATATGCGGAATGTGCAGGTTTGTTACATAGGTAAACTTGTGTTATGGGGGTTTGTTGTACAGATTATTTCAACACCCAGGTAGTAAGCCTAGTATCCGTTAGTTATTTTTCCCGATCCTCCACCTCCTCCCACCTTCTAACCTACTATAGGCCCCAGTATGTGTTTTTCCCCTCTATGTATCCATGAGTTCTCATCACTTAGCTCCCACTTATAAGTGAGAACATTCGATATTTGGTTTTCTGTTCCTGCGTTAGATTGCTAAGGATAATGACCTCCAGTTCCATTGACGTCCCTGAAAAGAACACAATCTCATTCTTTTTTTTTATGGCTGCACAGTATTGCATGGTATATAAGTACCACATTTTATTTATCCAGTCTATCACTAACGGGCATTTAGGTTGATTCCATGTCTTTGCTATCATGAATAGTGCTGCAATTAACATAGGCATTCATGGAGTCTATTCTTTCAATCAAATCTGGCAAGCTTTTATTTAGATACTTAACTGTTTTATATTTAATTTATGTTTAATGCAATTATTGATATATTAGGCTTTAAGATTATTATTTTTCATTCTTTCCATTGTTTTATTTGATCTTTTCCTGCCTTTTTTGTGAAATTGCTGTTTTAAAAGTATTTTATTATTTCTACTCTATTTACTTTCAATGCTTTTTTTAAAATGTTTTTATTTTTTGCTATCTTTCTAGCCTGCCCTAAAACCTGCTGTAAGCCTTATGGACTTACATTCTTTGTGTGTGTGTGTGTGTGTGCGTGTGTGTGTGTGTGTGTCTGTTTGTGTGCGTATAGAGCTCTATGAATAATGTCATTGTAACAATATAAACTTTGTAACAGCACATTACCAATTCCAGTTTCAACAATCTCACCCTTGTCATATATTCTACTTCTATATATAATACAAACCCATATTTCATTTTTATTATTTTAAATGTAAACAATTAAAGGTCTTTAAATGGTTTTTATTATAAATTCTTAGAAAAGAGTTTTATATTTAAAACACACTCTTTCTGAAGTTTTCTAATCCTTCCTGTGGAAACAGTCTTTTATCTGGCATCAATATTCTTGCAAACAACTTTTTTTGATACTGTGTAACTTCTGGAAATAAACACACTATCTTTCTAAAATCATCTTTATTTTTCTTTCATTTTTGAAGGTTTTTTTTCTTACTGAACGTATAATTTTGAATTTGTAACTTCCTTATTTTCATATGTTATGTATTTCATTTGATTGCCTTCTGGTCTTCATTGTTTCTTATAAGAAATCAACCATATATTATGTTATTATAACTTACATGTTATGTGACTTCTTTTTTGACTTTTTTGTTTTGTAGCCATTTCATTTTAATATTGCAAAGTGAGGTTTTTTTGTGTTTACTCTTTTTGAAATATCTTGAGCTTCATGGATTTATGGGTTTATGTTTTTCATTGATATTGGAAAATCTTAGTCATTATCTCTTTACGTACTTTTCTTTGCACTTTTTTCTTTTCTTTTGTCTTTTCTAACTTTTTGTCTTTCTTGTGACTTTTTTTTAACTTGTTAAACTCCCATTTCGCATTTGGAAAAGCATTTTACATTATATCACTGATCACAGAATGCTGTTTTATATTCTTTTCTACACTTAACCATTTTTATTTCTGGTTTTATAAGTTACATTGGTCTGGTTTCAAGATCAATGAGTATTACCATGCTGTGTGTAGTCTTTTGTTAAGTCCACGGAATAATTTTTTGCCTCTATATATTTTCTAGAATTCACATTTTGTCCTATATATTCGCTGCTCTTCCTCACTTGTTCACGTGTTGTTCACCTTTTCCAATAGATCCTTTAACATGTTTACTGTAACTAAAGACAATATAGATAATGTATTTATCACATTTATTTTATAATCCCTTTCTGACAACATCTGGGCAATCTTTTCATCTGGTTTTATTGACTATTTCCCTTCTTGACAATATGTTTCACTTCCTTGCGTTTTTCACATATCTGGTAATTTTTGATGATTGTTAACCATGATGTTCAAAATCTAGTGTAAATAATATTTAAGTGTGGAAAAGGACATGCTTCTTTTTCTCCCAGGCCTTCAGTGTGGGCAGTTGAGTCAAACAAGTCTGTGGTGGATTGGTTATTGGTATTGTGCTTTATCTACATTCAATTCACCACAGGTTTCAAATTACACGATGGCAAGGTTACACATTTTCTTTAGCAGTGATTAAGATCTGCGGGTCTAGAGGTTTTGACTCATTTCTCTCTACCATGCATCAGGCATCACTAGACCATGAGGATGTCTCTTGGGTCTCCTCTACTTTTCCAGTGGTAGAAGGGTTTGCTACCAGGAACTTGTTGGAATATAAGTGCCTGTTGGGTTTTCCTTAGTAATGTCCTCTGCTAACAATGCACGTGAGTCTATCAAGAGCTCTCTTTCAACTCTCATATGTCTTCCCCAATAGCAGACACTTCCTGCCTGATTCTCAGTGTATGACCCAGAGTGCTTGTGGATTTTTCTCAGTTTTCCTCTCTGCACTCAGAATTCAATAAGTCCCATATGCCTATGCTTCAGGATGGTTGTTCAACCCTCTTGACCTCTGAATACTAAACACATAAGTTTGTACTTCATCTGTCACAAAAATTTTGCTGATAACTAATGTATACACTGCCCTGATTTTTTCTGTATCTTTATTGTAAGTAAATCTGTGACTCTGTGTCATTTTTCATTGTCAATAAATATGTCCTATTGCTGTTTATCTCTATAGTGATCTTGCAGTGAAGAGGAATATAATAAATGGCAGCTTTTGGAATTGGTCAAGAGATAATACACCTATTTCCTTACACATCTTACTTTATCTAATAAAACCTTCTCAACAGCAGGTAATTAAAAATAAATATTTGTATTTATTGTATGCCATCTATAATAAAAATTAAATACTAATAACTTGTCAAACTGATTAAAGGTTATTTTCTTTTATAGATTTAAATAAAATATAATAGAAATGTCACATGGGCTTAAAAATGTAATTTTAAAGTTACATATCAATTTCATATTAATGTCAATAAGTACAAGCTGCTAGTTTGGTGAAACATGGTTTGTTTTTATATTTTGTTTTTGTTGGAGAAAAATATAAAAACTCCATTTTCAAAGATATATTGTAATGAAATAAGAAGTATTAACTGTGTTTTAAAAATTATCCAGATATCCATATATTAGGCTATTTCAATCGCATTAATTATTTCATCTTAAATGTATCTTTTCCTAATTTGTGGAAAGTGAAAGCTATAATTTTTATTTTCATTTTGAATAAGCACAATTTTTGTTTGAGTTAAATAATTCAAGAGCATTTCCACTGGAAACTCTTTCTTTTCATTACATTTGTGTAGAGAATTAGCTTATGTAATAGATAAGACATTGAAATCTATTATTACAAAGATTTAGTTTTGATCACTTATGTGATTTTTGGATATATTACTTAACACCTACTAACCTCAGTTTTCTATTTTGTAAAATTTGAAAATAATAGCTTACTATTTTAGGATTGCTATGAGCATCAAATGAAATAATACATATTCTATTATTTGTTTTTATGCATATTGCATTATTCCATATAGCCTATAATATCTGAAAATATAAGTGCCTTGTTTTTAGACCATTATCCCAATAATTTGCATAGAGCAAATGGTCATTCTTTTTGAGAATTACAACATTCATGAATAATTTTAAAAAATATTAAACAATCCTCTTTTTTAGCCCTTTGATTGTCCAGAAATAGTGTCTAATAAAATTATTTATGATAGAGATGTTTGTATGAGGTTGGTTGACAAGTTCCGTAAGTATAATTCTTAAGTTCAATGGTCTTTTTTCAGATTTTTCATAGACTACCATGCTAAAGGGTAGATATTTTCTAGCCATTATCTCTGATTTGGTTTTATGACTTTGGAAAAATAAGTCATTGATTGTTACTAGATTATGACTGCTTCCTAATCAGGGCTTGCCAAACTTCTCTTTATTTTTTTCTCTTTTATATCTTTAATTCAGTCTTCAGATATCTTCCTCCCATTCCAGATAAAATCTAGAAAGACATAGAGTGAGAGCTCAAATTAACACTTCCTTAAGTCACAGATAAAACTCTACTCTCTGGCCTGACTGTCATCTTGAATATGGAATGAAAAATATGGAAAATATGATTATCTGTTTATCCCAAATGAATATATAAAAACTAGGGGTCAAAGTTTACTCCAAAATTATATTAATCTACATGACTTTATATTTTGAACATTTATTTCCCAGAGAGACCTCATGGAGGAGTGGTTTGTGTAGAATAAGAATTGACTACTAATAGGGTCTAAAACCGTTCATTCTCAGCATTAATTAGAAAATCGGAGAATAAACTGTGATAGAACATATTTTATTCAGGAATGTTAAATACAAGTTTTCTCCAATTATTAGCAATGTGGTATTGGTATGGCCTCATAGATACAACCAAATAGGCTTATCAAGCCAGAGCAGTAAGAAGAATATTGGGAATGTGGTATCTGCCATATGGAAAACATTAAAGATGATTAAATCAGAGCCTATTTATTTTATAAGAAAGCTTACGTATTTTATGGAGAAAAGTGAACTTACCATTATTCAGGAGTCACATAACTTAGTCAAGCAGTCATTAATAATGGCTCTCTTTAAACCAGTGTTGCCTTGTTTTCTCTTTTGCTTTAATAGTTTCTATATGTAGATGCTATTAAAATTTATCATTACAAACAGCAATTCTGAAAGAGCCCTCTGTAGTGACCCCCTGAAACTTGCTGAATCTCCATAAAAAAAGACATTTATATTTTATTACTTAGTAGTATTCTCTCTTAAAAATGACATATATTCCAAAATCTTATTTTTACTATAAACATAAATAAACATATAAAATGTCCTCTTTTTTTTTCTTAAAAACATTTAAAATTGAATACTGAATGTTGTGGTTTTGTTTTCAGATAAAAGCATCTATTAGAATAAAAATAATGTTAATTTATTTGTATAATATCCATATTAATAAAATATATGCTAGATTATATTTCATAGATACATGCTAAAATGGCTTTTTACAAATATTTTCATATTCTTGGTATTAATTTAACTAAACACTGAAATTATCATTGTCTGAAAAAGGATTAAGTAAGGTGTCTTCAGTATATGCAGTTTTGACAATCCATTTAGACTCAGGAGAAACATTATTTTTACATTAAAATAAAAGAAAAATTGATAATGAAATATAATGCAAAGTTTCATTTATGCATATTTCTGGGGTTTTGTAATAATGTGGTAGAATTTTTTTCTCCCCTTTATTTTTTCCATTAGTCCACACTTATATTTAAGTCACAGCATGCAATTGAGCTAGAAAATTATGAAATAATTGTAAACACAGTATGACTCCTTTAAATAAAATATTTGTGAAAATTGGAGTTATGCACTGTTTTGCCCAACAGGACAAGAGAAGACTTTCATTTTAGTAATGTATAATCAGGTGTTGTCATTCATTTCTAAAGTTCTGTTGACTCTGAGATGGGCCATTAATGTGTTTATTTATAGGATTCACAGTTTGTTTTGATTTCATTCATTTCAACTGACATTTTAGAGGTTAAATACATGACTTGATTATTTTATTATAAACTTAGACAGTAAAGGTCTCAGTTCTACTTATTAAGTAACAATTTATTTTCTTCCCCTTAACTAGAAACTATTCTTGTTAGGCCAGTAAAACAATACAAAAAAGAACATTATAATTGTTATTAATTAACAAATAGCTGTGTTGTAGAAGTAATGGTCAACTCTAAATGTGATTTGCAGGGTTTATCTTAAGAATATGTAATAACAGGTTTGTAAGAACAGTCTGAGTGTTGGCTTCTAGCACCAATACTGACAGACTGAAGTAGAGGGCAGCCTGTTTCATAGAAATCTGTGACTATGTTCTCTTTGATCCATAATGGAGTTAATTATAATCAAGTACATAGGAAGTCCACAACGTTTTTTTTTTTAAGTAATTGTACCACTTAGATTAAAAATGATTCATACATTTCAAAGTTAAAAGATGCCATTGGACTTGAAATCTTCTATGGACAGGACAAACTTATAGAAACCTCATTTTCAAACAAAAATAGTTTTTATGGCAAATGAAGACTAGCTTAAGAGGAAAAAACTAAGAACTTGGATGACTTACCAAAAAAATACATGAAGAACCACTCACAAGGAATAGAATTGAGTGTTAATCAAGGACCTGTGATTGGCTGGATTTTAAATGTCTATAAACTTTGACTATGAAATGCCTCCCATTTGTTTATTTTTCTGATGGCCATGTCTTTTGAAGTTAACTTCTCCCTCTCTCACTCTTGTGTGTTGGCTGTGTTGGGCACAGGTTGTCTCCCTCATGCTCACCCCATTCCACCCTGTTCAGATTGAGAAAAGCTGATCCAGAGGACTCTTATCCACTCTGGAACTGAGTTAGATAATGATATCCTGCATCTCAAGTTCCAGGATAATGGCATAAATCATGAGATGAGACTTCTGGGTATCTGGAAAGATAAACATATTTTGCATGTGTGAAGGATATAAATCATTCAGGACAAGAAGTCAGATTCTGGTTGTTTGTTGTATTAATGGTGCCTGATGAACCATAGCCTCCTACATTCTAACACACGTGTAGCACTTTCTCCATAAAGCTGGATAGGGCTTGTGACTTATTTTAACTGATATAATTCAGTGGAATAACATGAGTAATCTCCAGATTAAACTTTTAAGGAAGCCTAATAACTTTATAGAGAATTAGATTAAAAAAGAACACTAAATGTTAAATATAAAATTATAGTGCTTATAAAATCATAGAATATCTCTGTGACCTTGGTTTAGGCAAAGATATGTTAAGAAGAACGCTAGAAGTATAATCAATAAAAACCAAAACATTACAAATTGGAGTACATCAGAATTAAAATATCTACTGTTAACTTCTGGTTTAAGTTCCAACATGCAACAAGTTTGGAAGTAATCACTTCCATCCTTACAACAAGGAAAAAAGCTGAATAAGTTAAATATTAACAACTGTTTTTGGAACCATTAGAAAACTGAGGTTAAAAGGCAAAACAGTATCCTGAAATCTGAAGAGGCAGGCAAATACGGAGAAAAAATAACCAAGGTTAGTTTAACTAGATAAGAAGCCATTGGAACTATAAACTGGTAGACACACTTAAAGAGCAATTTTAACACATTGCTAAAGGCTAAGGGTAGAGTAGGTTGAGAGTGAGAAACTACTTAGGTCATAGTCATAAGAAGAGGACTATGAGCTATCTTGGCTTTTACCTGTAGGAATCCTACCAGGTTCTCAAAGGTGAAAAACCAAGAAATTACACTTTGTGTCTTTGGCATGGAGAAAGGAAAAGAAACCATTTCAAAATATACTAAATACATTCTCTGTAACAAATGCCTACTGTCTAGTCAAAAAGACTTTTCCAGAACCCTGTGTTACACAGAAGGGCAATTACCCGGGTGTAACCTCCTCCATCTTTCCTGTCTTAAGTATGAGAGAGGGGCAGAAAAAATCTTGTAAATACTGTGAGAATCAAACTCAAAGATGTCAGACCCACTAAGAGACTGAGATGTTATCAGAAGACTGTATAGATTTGTTTTCCCATTTCTACACCCACATCAACAGTATCCAGTTAGAAATGTTAGTGACAAATTCTCTTATGTTTTTGTTTTGCAGTGAAAGCAGAACTTATAAATTTATATCATCAATTGCATATATTTGAAAAGAAGATATGTTTAAAATGAATAGTTTAAACTTATACTTTAGGAGACTAAAAAATAAGAACAATTTAAGCATAAATAAAGTAGAATAAATAGTATAAGTCAGAGGAGAAATAAATGGTAATGAAAACAGAAAAAAAAATTTAATGAAACAAAGCTGGTTCTTTGAAAAGATCAATAAAATTGACAAACCTCTAGCCAAGCTAACTAGGGATAAAAGAAAAAGAAAACACAAGGTGTACTAATGTCAAAAATTAAAGAGTAGTTACAACTATTCCTATCATAGCCAATAAATAAAATAAAAGAACACTATAACCAACTCACTATCCACAAATTTGGTAACTTAGAAGAAAGATAATTTAAAAAAAATACACGAGCTTCAAAGCTCACATAAAGAGAAACAGACAAATAGATTAGACCTATGTCTTTTAATGAAATTGAGTCAATAATCAATAACATTTAAAAAAAAACATAAAGTACCAGTTCTATATGGCTTCCTTGGTAAATTATGTCAAATATTAAATTAGAAAAATATTCCAATCCCCTATATTCTCTTCCAGAAAATAGAAGCAGAAGAACATTTTCTAAGTAATTCTATGAATTCAGTGTTATCCTCAAACCAAGATAAAGACATTAAGAGAAATCAATATATGTTATAAACATAGATGCAAAAATCGTTAACAAAATATGATCAAGTCCATCAGTGTATGTAAAAAATTATATGCAATGACCAAGTAGTATTAATAATAGTTATGCAAGGCTGATTTAACATTAAAAATTTAAGTAATATAACCCATCATATTAACACGGTAAATAAGAAAAATTATCACCATATCAATAGATGCAAACATAATTTTAAAACATCCAACATCCGTTCACAATAAAAATTCTCAGACAACTAGGAATAGAAGACAAACTAAATTTGATAATAAATGCCTACAAAGCCCAACAGCTAACATCATACTTAACAGTGAGAAATTAGTTGATTTTTTCCCTAAGATCAGGAACAAGGCAAAGATGTCACCTCATGCCAGTCCTTTCTGCATAATACCAGACATCCATAGATGGGAGTCGTTAAGAATGTTGAGTACCAGTAAAAAAGACTTTGGATGTTACTTATCTGTTTATTTACAAAACAACAGCCTTAGGTCTTCTAAGGGTTCACAAGTGTAGGTCTTCTTGTCTTTCTCAGGAGTCTGCTGGGACTCATAAGACACAGGTTTAATCTTGAATAGGTGTACCCAGCTAGTGATTCTCTGAAGTTCAACAGCAATAGGGGTGCTTAACAATACCTGATAGGGGCCCTTCCATTTTTGTGATCTACAGGGGATCCTTCTTTTCAAGTTTTTAATAAGACTAAGTCTCCTGGTTGAACAGGAGAACTATCAATATTTATGAAGGTGGTTTTTATACATCTA
Organism: Gorilla gorilla gorilla; assembly: GCF_029281585.2. Taxonomy (NCBI): domain Eukaryota; kingdom Metazoa; phylum Chordata; class Mammalia; order Primates; family Hominidae; genus Gorilla; species Gorilla gorilla. Next base: position 127,458,011 of record NC_073229.2, on the reverse strand, counting down.
TATTGAACAAACATGCATGTGAAATATGACTTTGTTTATGTTGGGGTGCAGACTCAACCCTTGACTGATATGGTCTTAGATCCTGTTTATAATTTGGTATCTTATTGCCTTAAAGAGTCTGTTCTGAAATCTTATGATTTCTGTTTTAATGTTAATGCTGATCAATTGTGCCTTATTTTCAAGTTGGGAAGGTATAGGAGGTGTATCCTCCCCCCATCTGACCCTGCTTCCAGTCATGGCCTCAACTAGTTTCTCAATTTTTTTTTAATTCCCTTTGTCCAAGAGGTGGGTACATTCTGTAGGAGGAGGAGTGATTAAGGTTAATTAGTTTATTTTTATTTATTTTAGTTTATATTTGTGCTTTTTAGTTAAGACATGCCAGAGGCAGTATACATTGCCAAGCTTTTATTTTGTTCCATAGTGATGTGAGGGTGGTATGCTACCTGCCCCAGGTCCACCATATCTCTTGGTGGGAACCCTGTGGTGAAGAGACTTAGAGTCAAAAGACTTATAGCCAATTAAATGCTCTAGGCCAGATGCAAATAGAGGAGGGCAGGCAGTAATTAATTTAAAATCTCTTTTAAGCCACAAAAGAACCAAAAACCAAAAGCCAAAATGCAAGGTTGTAAAATTAACTTATCTAAAAATTCTATGTATTGAGCTACTGTAATCTTGGCTTAAAGCAATTAGCTATACAAAACACCAGCATTTTGTTCAGCTATTGAGGTATTTGTGTGCCAATCCTTGATTTGGAGGGTCTGAATTAATTTTAGCCCTCAAAACTGGCCCTTACAATGCGATAGTCTCTAGGTCTGGAGGGATTGAATAGTTTCAAATTCTGGAGCTAAAACATGAGAAATTAACAACATTTTAAATAAAAAGCTAATAAGTCCTGCCTAGTTTTGAGAATGACAAGAAATGAGTTAAACATTTAAATTATTCAGTATCAAGGCATAGCGTAAATTATATTATTTCAGATAAAGGCAACATTATTAAATGAATCTTAATGCTTTTGAATACAAGCCTGACCATGTGTCTCATGAAAGCTGCTTATTTTGATTGTCGCTTTTGCCTGAATCTGAAGATGAAGTTTGTTTAACTTGAATTTGGTGTTAGAAACTGACAGGAGTTAATGCCTTCTTTAGATGAGATATACGTACTCAGGAGTTGAAGCCCTGTAGCTTAACAGCGCAAGGATTTGTTAATAGCACCGGATAAAGACATTTTCAAGGGGGCTGGAGGGAGTCCTTTGATTTTTTTCAGTATATGTAATTATCAGGCTGGGAGTGGTAATACTGGAGTTCATGGTCTGACTGGAAGCTGTAAAATGATTCTACAACATTGCAGTGAGTATTTTTTATAGTTTTAAAAAGTCCCAGCAATAAAAAATAAGTCAGAGACTTACTTAATTTAGGATTTTGATTTTGGGAACATTTATTGAAGATGTTAGAAGACCCAAACATTTCATTAAAAGAGAATCACAGGTCATTGTGAAACAATACTTACTCATTTTATTGAAGTGATAATCAAAATGACTTTGAAAGGCAATAGATGTAAAATCCTTAACTCTTTTAAATCTTAAAATTTGGCAACTAAAAACCTAATTAAGACAGCATAATAATTATAAAATCTTGTTTCTAAAGCCAGTTACCAAAATGGCAAAACAAAAAAAATATTTTGCACTGTGACTGCTTCTCCTTAAGGAAAGCCCATTTATATAATCTGGAAGTCAAACTTGGTGAAAAAGTGCTTGATTTAATCAGACACAGCAAGAGTGTTTTCAAGGTTATGAGTATAGTAGGGGATTATGTGACTCTTAAGAACAGCATGAGTTTTCTGATTACATTGAAAATTTAGATATATCAAGAAAAGCCAAGAATAGAGAATCAAGTTATGCTAGAGGAAAACGTTGCTTTTCTGTTTGACCTTCAAGATAAAATATTTCAGCATCAGGCCATAACAACAGTTAGAACCAGAGGAAAAAACATTACAGGGGCTGATGAAAAACTTGAAAGAGAGAGTTGTCATTTTAGGTCTTCTCAAGGGGAAAATACGCTGAAAGCAGTGAGACACAGACAAAGTTGAACTTCTGACATATGATTCTGAAAAGTTTTTAAAAGAGAAAGCTTTTAAAATTAAAAGTAAAATTTCTTGTAATTTTGTTGAGAGCAAATCAATACCTTGAAAAACCTGGTTTTATGTAGGAGACCAATCTTACAAAAGCTATTATAAATGATTTCCTTTTAATTATAATCAACTTAATCACATACAAATTCCTTTTATAAATTCTCCTTCACAAGCCTTATCATAACTTACATGGGCTACCTACAACATGCTTGTACTTTCTGACTTGTTCTAAATTTTGTCTCTCTTAACTTATCAGTTATTTTAATTTAATACAACAATTTACCATATAAGACCCTTTTTCATACAAAATTATTCTCTTTTCTTCATAACTTTCCTTACAAAAAATATATCTTTATATTCATAATTTTCTCCATATCTCTCTCTCCCCTACATATTGGTTTCTTTCTACCTTGTTTCATAAATAACCATTTTTGAGTCCATAATTTAATTGACCTTAGATAATTTCTGAATTAGATAAAATTATGTTTTTATTCCATGAAACTAGATCCCGGAAGGCTTTTGGCCTCCAATGCTGTCCAGAGAGATATCAATTAAGCAATCCAAAGAAGAAAAATCATCAAAACCAGAAAGAAAATGATAGGTATAAATTTCAGGGTGATGCGCATCACTAGTGAGGCACAGACAGCAAATATGCAGCCAAAAAAAGAGACACGGGGATCAAGAAGCAGTACGTTCTGGCAAATATCCCTCTGAGCCTCAGTTTATCCATCAGAGCAACATTGTAACCTGATACCTCTAAAGGCCAAAAAATATTGTGCAACAAGGTGGTGGCCAACCTGGGAGATCCTACAAGGCCAGGCTCCCTAGCAGACATAGCCCAAAGGATCCAACAACTCTGGGCAGGGAGCTCTAATCCCTAGTCTCCACAGAATATAAAGGAACATGGTATCCTTGTGTCTCCTGGGGATCAGAAGGCTAAGTGCATTGCAACAAGAAAAAGGGAGAAGAAAGGGAAGGGAAGAGACAACAAAGTGCACTCACCCAGATCCTACTTACCAGAGGTGGCCAATTTCTGCTGCAAACTGAATTTCCCCAGCCTAGGGCCTCATCTTAAAATCCCTTTGTCGTATTGCCAGGAAGAAGTTGCCAGAAAAAGGGGTTCTGATCCCTATCCCAAGAGAGAATTCTTGGATTTCACACAGGAAGGAATCTAAGGCAGTCACAGAGTGCAGTGAAAAGAGCTAGTTTATTGAAAGCTACTCAGATACATAGTAGGGCATCCTCAGAAAGCAAAAGAAAGCAGCCACCATCTTTTTTTTTTTAAACACTTCTTATCTAGGGGTCTTGTCTATGTAAAAGCTACTTTACATTATGTCTACATGCTGGTGGGTTGACAACATAACAACATTTAGTACTTTGTTGATTTAAAGAAAGTTATTCTTGGCATTTTAGTGTGTAAGTACAACAAAGTATGACTATAATCATCTTAAAAACATAAATTATTATGCAATATTGGATCATCTGTACATTTTGTTGTCATAGGGGTTTGTCCTTGCAGACATTATTAAACTACTCTCTTAGCAGTAAACATCTTAGGACCATGGGTCATGATTAGCAAGAAATGTGCCTTGCTAGTTTAAGATGGAGTTGATTTTTAAATGGTGTCAGCCTGGCCCTCCCAAGTTCCTGTTTCCCTAATAACACCATGCCTTCTGCTTTACTGTGAGCATAACTAATAACCTTCAGTTTCTTGAGCATGATAATTTTTTTCTTTTTTCTATAAGTTAGTTCATATTATCTCTACTGCCTAAAATATTCCTCTAGTTTCATTCTTCTCAGTGAATTCATGTTTCCACCTTGTCTGTAAAAACTTTTCTTATACCATAAACACAATGGACCACTTTTTCCTTTCTCTACTGTGCTACATTGAACACTCTAATTGATCAAATGTATTAGAATTATTGATTTATGTATTTATTCCTTCTGATTGCAAGTCTTAACAGACTGGGACTGCATCTAATTGGAGTCTGCTTTTCCATCTTGTAGCACATAATGAGGGCATAACAAATACCTTATTACATGAATTTCTGACTTTGTAGATTGATTTTAGGATGTTTCATCTTGTCATATCTAAATAAGTCTCTTGCTTATTTCTATATTGGACAAAGGAGGTGATATTATTTCTTGGAGACAGTCTTCTATCTATCTCATTCTATGTCTGTATCCATTTTTGAGGTAGGAGATCAGCAGAACTTGTTTTCTGAGCCTTAGTTATGACCCTGCTTATCAAGAGAGGATGTAGCAAAGAAACCAGCAAAACCAGCTAGAACCAAGATGGTGATGAAAGTGACCTCTAGTTACTGTCACTGCTTATTTGCATTCGCATAAGATGCTCCCACCAGCTACGTGATGTTTTACAAATGCCATGGCCACAACCCAGAAGTTACCTTACGTGGTTCAGGGAACTCCCCATTCCTTTTCCAGAAAGTTCATGAATAACCCACTTCTTAATTAAGTATATAATTGAGTGGGTATAAATATAGGTAGTCAGTAATTTTTGAGGGCTACTCTGGAGCACTCTGCCTATAGTATAACCCTGCCCTGTCTGTGGAATAGCCATTTTGCTGTACACTGTTGCTCTAATAAACTTGCTTTCTTTCACTGTTGGCTCGCTCTTGAATTGTTTCCTGAGTGAAGCCAAGAAACTTCCCAGGCTGAGCCTCTATTTTGGGATACATCTGCATTATTTTCATTATATGTTAGTTGAGTGTACAGATGCTTCTTGACTTATGAAGAACAGGCTTACAACCTTATAAACTCATTGTAAGTTGAAAATATTGTAACTCAAAAATGCGTTTAATACATAATATCATTGCTTAGCTTATCCTGTCTTAAATGTGCTCAAAATATTTATATTAGCATAGCATTGGGCAAAATCCTCTAATACAAAACTTATTTCATAATAAAATACTGAAAATGAAAATGTAATTACAATGAAAGTGAAAAACAGAATAACAGAATGGTTGAATGATACTTGAAGTACTGTTCTACTGAATGCACACCACTTTTGTACAATTGTAAAGTAAAAAAATCATAAGTCAAACCATTGTAAGATGGAAATTGTCTGTATTTAATTTTAGTTATTAATGTTGTGGAGTTTTTGTTTATTAAAATGTATGTTGCATGCAGAATTAAATTTGACTTGAGGCTGCCTTCATACGTTGAGTTTTTATGTAACAAACTGCAGACTAACTTAATACATAAACAAACCAAAACCTGATTTAAGTCTCCAAAAAACAGCCAAGCTTCAGCTAATCACAAACAGGCAGGGTTCAGCCAATCTCAGGCAGCCAGTTCATCACACCATGCCCAATTAACGGAAATGCCTCATTACAAGATGCCCAAATAAGGCAAATACATCGCTTTAGCCAAAGCAGCTGTGATAAGAAAATATTGCCATTGATTATTTTTGACAAATACTCTGGGGATAGGCTTTTTCCATGGAGCTGGATTTCATTTAGTCTGACAACAACAATAACCTGGGAATGGGCATTTCTATAGAGCTATCAGACAGATTCTAAGTGACAATGCTATGGAATAGGATTTTTTGAAAAGTCCCAAATTCAGTCTGCTTTCTCCAGAGCATGCAAGGCAGCTGGATTTCTTTTCTTTACTCTTTTTCTTTTTCTTTTTTTTTTTTGAGAAAGAGTCACACTCTGTTGCCCAGGCTGGAGTGCAGTGGCACAATCTTGGCTCGCTACAACCTCTGCTTCCTAGGTTCAAGCGATCCTCCTGCCTCAGCCTCCCTAATAGCTGGGACTACAGGTGTGCGCCACCATGCCTGGCTAATTTTTGTATTTTTAGTAGAGATGGTGTTTCACCATGTTGGCCAGGCTGGTCTCGATCTCCTGACCCCACATGATCTTCCTGCCTCAGCCTCCTGAAGTGCTGGGATTACAGGTGTGAGCCACTGCACCAGTCAAGCTGCTGGATTTTGAAGCTACCATAGAGTTGTAGAGAAGGTAATGGGAGTAGGCCAAGTTTAGTGGGCACAAACCATGCTGCTCCAAATTCAGTCATTTTTCTACAATAAACACTCTTAGGTTGTTGGAAGCCTTTGGTTAGTTTTTAGAATCCTGAAAACATCAATTTTAACACTTTTTGCTAGCGTTTTTCTTATTTTTTTTTTTTGAGGAATGTCCTCCCTTTGCCACTCTAGAAGAAATCTTGCTGGATTGCCTCATGCTTACAATAGTTTTCTGTAAGAAATGTATCATTTAGCATACATATTTCTATGTAATCTGCTTTATTTATTTCTGAAAAGCTTCTAACAATTAATATTCCCACGATAAGGATATCAGAGTGTTATTAGGGGAACAGGAACATAGCTGACACCATTAAAAATGTCCAAAACAAGTAGATTGAAATCGTAATTTTTAGAGGTCATGAACTATTATTTTTTTCATATAGCTAAGGCATGAATAGGTACATAGTATTTTATTATCTATCTGGATCTGATGTTAACTTCCTGTGTAATTCTGAGAGTCTATTAATAGTTCCTATATATTTGTTGCTTTAGCTATAAAATGAGATTTGAATTAATAGCTTCACTCATGATTTATTATATGAATAAATAAAAGTGATTTAATACTTTGCATGTATTGAGTACATAAAAACTAGAGTTTTTGCTACGGGGTGAAATCAGGCTCCTTATAACCATTAAATGAATAGATTGAGAGGAATGCATAGTTTTATCTTTTGTGTATATCTGTGACCCCCTACCTATGGCACTGCTTAGAGTCCTTTTTTTTTTAATGTGAAGCTTTTACCTCCCCAAGTGTTTTGAGACAGAATTACTTGAGTCCATTTTGAGAAATATTTGATGGCAATGCATGAAGTAACTTGCTTTTTTCAACATATTGTAATCAGTCACTTATTTTTAGAGCTGAATGTTAATGAGTCATTTCATGTTCTTAATTAAAAATGTTTCAGAATGGCATTGAAACATAGAACAAATGAACAAATTAAGTCCATTCTGCATGATAGTTCATTTACCCTTTTAAATAATAATATATTTTTAAATGTTGAAACCAAGCACTAAGATTAATATTATAATACAGCAAGCTAAACTTAGTACTTAAATGCTTTTTTATGACAAAGTCACTTTAGGGTCATACTCTTCTATCTAATATCCTTTTAAAAATATTCTGGATAAATAGATCTCAATTATCACAGTGAATCACCTAGCTAATCACTGTTCTCATTCTCATTCTACTCAGCCTATGGCACTAAGAAACTTTATTTCTTTATTACTATATATTATTTGTTTAGCATTAAGTTTACCCAATTTGTATTTCGTAATCATTCTGTCTCATTCACCAATATAGTTTCATTTTATACTTGCTATTGTTTTTTCTTTTACATATGTTATTATTCTCTAAAATTCCATGCACTTCTATGATGTTTATTATTCAAGAATATGTTCTTTAAAAATAAATTAAGGTTGTTAATGAAAAGACAGAATACATACCAGAATCCAGTGATAAGGAATATCAGAAGCATCAAGACCTAAATAAAATAGTTCCCTTGCAGAAAGCTTAATACTAAGTCCTGAATAAAGACCTCGGAATTTTATATACTACGGAAATTTCCAAGAAGGAACCTAAGTAGTTAATAATCAATTTCCAGTGTTGCAATTTTATTTCATTATTCCTGACTGAAATTATGAATGTATTTTAAATATATACTTTCAGACAATATCTGTTTTCATTTAGATAAAAGATTCCTATTTGATTTTTAAAGAATTACAATTAATTTCACTTAATAATATATACTGAGATTACAATTAAATAAAAAACAATATCTGATTATTGAATATATTTTCTCAAATTTATAGCTTTGTTATACAATATTGTTTTGGGAAAAAATATGTAATTTTATAAAGAAAATAAAACTCATGCTTTTATGAAGGGCGAAACCATATAATGTCAATCATGTAAAATTTTACCAAGACATATTTTCTGTTTTTGTTGCAGAAATTGATAAGCTGATTATAAAACTTATTTGGAAATGCAAAGAATGTAGAACTAAAATATTTCAGTTTAAAAATCATGTGTCCCTTTTTAGTGTAGCTTAGGTAGTCTTTATTTCCTATGCTCTTTCTTAATTTTTTTTTAAAGATATGTCATTTAAAATTAAGATAGTGGTAATTTGCTTCACAGGCTTTTAGCACTGATAACCCTATATTAGGAGTTAAAAGGATGTTTTGTAAGGGTATAAACATTCAAAATTTTGATGTATATTGGAGATCAAAAGTGCCATTTAGGTGAACATTGGATGTATTTATCTTTAAATAAACAATTTTATTTATTAGATGGGAGATTAAAACATGTTGAGTCAAATTGCTCATATTAAGTTCCAGATTGTTTTAATACTTATACTTTTTTGCCACTTTCACATATTAGTCTGACTTTATATTTAAATAGAGTATGCTACCTTATGTAATTAGCAATGGAAATTATTTCAGCTATCTTCATGAAAACTTTGTTTTTTCTAAATATTACTTTTTTAAACAGGAAAATAATAAATGTTTACAACTAAAATATACCATTCATTTTCATTAAAAAATTTAAAAATGTTCTCTGTAGCAGTGAATGAAATTCTCTTAGCTAAAGATCACCATATGAGCTAGCAGTGCTTGACCTGAAAGAAGACTGTTGGGTTAGCGCCTCACCATTACTAGTCACTATTTAGTGGTGATGACAATTTTTTATTTAGAAATAGTAACACCTTTTATGATTGATGTATCTTATTTCTTCATAAGCACCATTCTAGCAAAGAGAAACAGCTGATAAAAATACAAAAAATAAGTGAAAGTAATTACATGTGTTGCACATTTTTAGGAAACAATTTATTGGGGAAATAGAACACACTGAATTGCCACTTTCAGGTTTACCTAAATTTTTGCACTTAACCTATATTTTTCTACTATGAGCAAGGAGTTTATTTAAAAACAAATACACATTTTTTTATTTGAAGACCCAGAAAAAAGATGTTTGATAAATCAATAATGTGATTTTCAAAGAAAGAACCATTTTATATTTATTAGTAGTGAATGCATTTTTTTACATAGATTAGAACTTTTGAAGGTAAACCAGATAATCTATCTATCTTATTGAAGAAATTTTTTCCCCTGTCAGTTCCATGGCCTATTTGTGCCTGTTAAGCACTTAGAACAATAAAATTGTCTTTCATGAAATGGGAAAAAAGGCAAAACGCTCTATAGTTTTACAATGAGGTGCTATTTGAAAATTTTAAACATTACTAGTTTTTCTCTTTAAAAATTTTTACTTTTTCTTTTCGTGTAGAGAAGGGAGGAATTATTGGAAAGAATGCTTCTTATTTCTTTATTTCAATTTTGAGGGAGGTTCAGCTGTGTCACAAGTAATACAAAATATGCCAAACTTTAGTAATAAAAACTACCATGTGAGGGTCATTTCTACCAGAATCTCAAGAAGACATCAAATGCTCTCATCTTGAAGTTGAAGGTACATGGCAAACTCATGAATGCCTTTGGTTATTCTGTAGGGGGCAGCAAAATCTAAACAAAATAAGTATTGAAGGACTACTGACAGGAACCATTTAGCAGCTGGTTTGTTCTATGAGCAGAGGGGTGGAATATACCTGAATTGTTTCAAAATTATCATCATGGCTAATTAAAATTCTTTACGTTCACAACAGGGGTTGCTTGTATTCCCCTTTATCTAATCTCTTCCTTTATATACACAACTACTGAAGCTGAACAAAACCAGTGAGATAAAATTAACACACAAATTGTTTTTCCTCCCTTTGGGCAGGAAAAATCCTGTTTACAAGGAAAATGATATTATACATAAATATTTATGAAAAACAACAGAATCAAACAAAATAATTGTGTTTTTGTGTAAACTAGCAAAAATAACACGAGGTAGAATATTTGATACATTTATTAACTGTTCCACAGTGTCCAAAAATAAAATTTATTTAGAACATAGAACCATTTGCTATCAATAAATAATTTTAGGTTGTGCCAATTAAGAGAAACTAAAGACTTAATTAACCAACAAATTTACTCACGTTTCCTGTCCATCTTATAATGCTTTCATTTTAGTATATTGTCAAAAGATTATCTCTTCATTTCCATCCCCCTCACAAAAGTTTTGTTAGGAAAGAATTAAGAAAGCAAAAAGATACATTATCTTCATTAGGATTCTAGGGGGGAAATTTAATCTAGTCAGAAGTATAAGTGGAATCACTTGAAGGACAACATTTTTCATTAAATGGGACATCTACATCAACTTATAAAATCATGTGATTTCAAGACTGCAGTATTCATTTTCTTTCAGAATTAAATCTCCAGGCTTTGTAAAAAAAACTTCATAAAACACTTCTTATCTCATGTTCTTTGGCTTTATATTTTACTTATTGATTTTTCAAACAAATAATGTGTGTTAACCTCAGACATTGATCATGATATTGTTTAGGTATATATAAAATCTGTAACTGGCAAATTAAAGAAATACGATAATTTATGACATGGAGGATGTATCACTAAGGTATTTAAATATAAGTGAAATGAGATATTATTAAATTGGCAAAACGTCAAATAATATTGAATAAACAAAATTTCACTTTTTTCTTCTATTTAGAAAGCTTATATACATGTCTTAGTTTCTCTAAACTTTCAACATTAATTTTATTTCTTTTCTATTTGTTACTGCTTATTCAGTTTCTTCTCAGAACATTCTATGAGAAACTGTATGCAGTATTGACAGTGTAATTAAATCCAAAGTGTTTATTTTTTTTCTCCAATACTATTAGGTTGGTTGAAAAGTCACCATGGTTTTTGCCATTACTTTTAATGTCAAATGGCATTTTAATGTATAAAATCTATAAATGGCAAATTAAAGAAACACAATAATTTGTGACATGTGGGGGATGTATCATTAAGGAGTTAAAATAAAAATGAAATGAGATATTAAATTGGCAAAATATCAAATAATATGAAATGAACAATCAACATTTATCAACATGCTTTCAGCTCCAGAGTTTGGATAGACACACACTATCCAATCTCTAGAATTGAAGACATGTAGATAAATTGTAATGAAATTATTTCAAGGAAACACTCTCTCTGGCTATCTGACCTTGCTGTTCTAACTTGGGTATCCAGCAGATTTGTATACTGAGAGATACATACATCAATTTGAAATTACATTCTTTCTGTGTTCTTGTTCTTAAAAGCATACTTTCTTTAATAAAATGTTTAGAACACAAATGTGCATGAATGTGTGTGTGTGTGTGTATGTGTGTTTGGTTTTTGAATCCATTCTTACAAATACGTTGGTCTCCAATTGCCTTAAAACAACTACACCAAACTGCATCTTCTCAAAATCATGATAATTAGGAGTGTAAAAATATACAACTCATGATAAGGGAAGTTTGCACCAACCTAACATAAGAAAGTGAAATATTACAAGATGGATACTATTATTAAAGAAGATTAATTCATGTTATTTCTGTCTTGTACTACTGAAGACATTGTTTAAATCCAATTTCAATTTGCATTCTTAATTCATCAACATTTCAATATGATTTATTAATATTCTTAATTGTCTTTTTCTCAACTGGACAGAACAAGCTGTGGGTAATGTACAGACTGCATCAAGAGAGCTTTAATTTACTCAGAAAATTTTGTGCACTGTTTTGTAAAAATTATATTTTACAGGAAGGAAAATCTCCCATCATTTAAAAATCAGGATTTTTCTAGATTATACTTATATATGTTAATGTACAGGAATAAATGTAATGGGCCTAAAAGAGTAAGACTCTCTGGTACATTTTTAAAAAGGGCTGAACATAGAATCAGAGCTCTGTTAAATTATGAACAATTAATTTACCTTTGAAAATATTTATATTTCTTCAATTTCTAAAATTACATGTCTTATTTTATTTTGTTTTATTGTAAGCCTACTTTTTAAAATCCATTGATTTATCTACATCAGCAATTTATCAAACATATTTTTCTTGCAATCTACTAGTTCAACCATCATAAGCTGCTTGCTAATTGTGATAATGTTTCACTGGACTCTTGTAAAAATAAGAAAAATAAAATCACTGTACAAACTTTTCCATAAAGCCAAATGCCAGATGTCTTTTACTACCTAAACACTCACTATCCAAACTCTGGAGCTGAAAACATGTCGATAAATTGTTGTGATGGAATCATTTCAAGGAAACACTCTCTCTGGCTATCTGACCTTGCTGTTTCAACTTGGGAATCCAGCAGATTTTTACACTGAGAGATACATGCATCAATTTGAAATTACATTTTTTTCTATGTTCTTGTTCTTAAAAGTATACTTTCTTTAATAAAATGGAAAACAAATGTGCATGAATGTGTGTGTGTGTGTGTGTGTGTGGTTTTTGAATCCATACTTGCAACTATGCTCGTCTCCAATTGCCTTAAAACAACTACAACAAACTGCATCTTCCCAAAATCATGGTATCAGGAATGTAAAAATATACAACTCATGATAATGGAACTTATCAGGACAAAATTTTCATGGAACTACTCTAATACCTATTTCCCCAACTCCTGGGATAGTACTTGTTAAAATAATTTATATTCCTTCTTTTCCCTTGTCCCTCAAGCTTCCCAAAAAGTATACAATAATTTCTATGGTAGATTGAGTACTGTTTATTTTCATGTTCCATTATTTCTGAAATAAAGACTCATACTTTCAAACTTCCAGACTGCTATCATTTTTGCTTCAAAGCACTTAAGAACTAGTTTTTCAGAATGTAATGAAATTGTTGATATTTTCACGTAACAGTCTCAAGTAATGGCTTAGATAATTCTGAGACTCACATTTAGATAAAGCATACTCTTTAGAATATCTAATAAATACTCAACAATTTTCCATTTGTTTATGAAAATGCTACTAAAGCACCCTTTCATGGACATGAATTATGAGTCATTTTCTAGTGGTAGCTGGTAACGATGTGCTGTATTTCATTAAACTGTCTGCATCCTTTCATTTTATCTATTGAATCCATAGCTCATAAACACGAATTAGTTGGTTTAAGATGAGGGGGTAGTACATAAAATAACCATGCAATAATTATAGTAGCTCATTTATGTATACATTAAACAGATAGAACGGAAAATTTTTTAAAAAAGCTATTTCAGTAATTTCTTGTAACACGTAGGATATGAGAGCTTTACAGAGACAATGTGTTACTCAGGATAACATAACCGCCTAATTCAAGAGCCAGAACCACATTTTGTCTCCTTTATCTCTGTCCAACACTTCTTTTACTAAAATGGTGGCATGCTACAACTCATATGAAAGTGTTGACTAATCGCTGCTAAGGCATTTGAGGCTGAACAAAGAGCTAAATAAAATGACATCACACTGATCATACTCAAATCTCTGACATGTAACTCATCAAGGTGACATTCTGCAGATCATTCAAATTCTCTGATCTTTGCCTTCATTTTCATGTCTGCACAAAAACAAAGATAATATTATTTAGTCGATAACACACGTAAAACTTTCAGTACAGTGCCCTTCACGTGGTAAATATGCCACGAACATTTATTACTATTATTATTGTTATTATTACTCAATTAGTACTCTTTCTATTTTTACCTTAATGTACATAGTGTTCTGGGCAATTACTCTCTTCAAGTAAAAGACTTAACAATAGCACTTTGTTCTTATATCTAAGTCTAGAAAATTACATTTTTTCATATATATAGATTCTTTTCACTATGAGTATATTTAGTTATATGTAAGTGATTACATTTAGAAAGCCCACACCAAAACTTCAGGGTTAAATATGCTGTCAAGTTTTTTGAATTTTGTCTTTCATTTTTCCACGTAACTAAATTGGTTATTTTCTCTACAGAGTTTCCCGTGAAAATTGTGGAATTGTTAATTTAAAATATCTCCATTATATGCACTGCCCCTTGAGTTGTCACATGTGTAAGTTTATGTTTTCTCTCTAGGAGTCCCTATCTGTGACAATGGTTTGAGGAGAGAAACTTCTGTTAGAGGCTCCTCAGTGATCATGAGGTAGGCTTCACAGGTTGACAAGTCAAACAAATGTCATTTATTCTATTTTTGGCTCTTCCTCCATCATTGGGATCATTTCAGTTTCTTTATTCCATGATCCCTAGAGATCTGTGCAACTCCATTTGAATTAGGTGCTGTCAAATCATTACATCTGTCAAGAATTCAAATTCCTTGCAATTCAATATTAAATTTTTCTTGTCATTTCAAAAAAAATACTAAAGACAGTTTTCCCCAAATGGAGATAGAAATGTCAAAAATTCTCAGCTCTCACAGTTTTAATACTGGATTAATGAGTGTCAATCAATAATCTTATATCAGGTCATCTTTCCTCCATGAAGTGACATCTAGGAATAAAAATACTCTGCCACTCTGTGTCATTACTATTGTAAATATTTGCATCTGAGAAATGGTCTACTCTAGGAGTGGAGGACTGAGAAGATACTTCTGGCAGAAATTGAAAAAAAATATAATCTGAAAAAAGTAGCAGTTAATAGTTTATGCAACAAATAAAAATTGCTAGTTTAAAAGACTCCAGATAGACTTATTCTAAAAATTACTGTAATAAAGATCTAAAAGTATGACAGGAAATTCAAACTTCTAATCTTACATTCAAAAATCCCACTCTTGTCTTTCATCCTCTCCAACACTTATGCTCCAACATACCGTTCTTTCCACCTTGTTAAAAATAGACAAAATTTCAACTCCAGCTATATCAACTTGCTTTCCCCTGCATTTTCAGGTTTAGCTAGTAAAAAGTTCTCTTTTAAAAAATGATAAAATGACTTCACAGTTTTCTTTTCTGATCTCAGCTGTGATTCAGGGCTGTTTCTCATTGCATTTGCTTTTCCTAATTATAATCTCCTTCTAGCCTCATTAGTGCTGATCTAAATGTTTTCTTTTGGATTCAGGTTCTGAATCTAATGCTACCCAAACTGCGTTTGGCAGACCAGAATAGGTGTGTGAGCTCTTTGACACTTTTTAATACAAAGGCAGGAATCCACAGTAATATTTAGAAACTTTTTTATAGCAATTTGACAGAGTAATTTTATGCTGATTAAATTTTATATTAATACAAAATTGGATGGTTTGTATTTTGTGCTTTTTCATCTAATTTTTCAACTGATTCATTTTTCTTGCATTTTGTGT
The DNA here is from genome assembly GCF_029281585.2 of Gorilla gorilla gorilla. NCBI lineage: Eukaryota > Metazoa > Chordata > Mammalia > Primates > Hominidae > Gorilla > Gorilla gorilla. The sequence goes on along the minus strand of NC_073229.2, from coordinate 127,442,658 downwards.
AAGTATCAGTTTACACCACGTTAGGTATTTTTAAAAATAAATATCTGATCCTTTACCACAGATAGTTTAGAAAATCTGTTCTAATTTATCTCCAACTTACTGCCTCTCAAATAATGACATTGGATGTTTAAAATATGTCTCCATCATATGTAGTGCTCTTTGAATTTCCACTTATGATAGATGATGCTTTGTTAGTTTTGTTTTTACTTATAGTAAAATAGAGGCCTGAGTGTCAAAACTACTCTGAAATACATCAGTAAGGTAGGCTGGATCGTACTTTTTCCTAGGCTTAAGCCAAATTTGTAAATAGAGTTACTGGAATCTGCATTCTAATTAAAGGAAGGATTGGTTCAAATTATATACCCAAGGGCCAGAAAAATAAAAGTCGAAGATACCTGAGGTTGAGATAAACCACATTTGCTCATAATGCATGGGATTGGAGCTGGCTTATGGCAAATGTCCCAGACCTTCTTGCATTGATGCAGTAATTCTAGAACTGTTTTTTCATGTGGGGAGGACAGAGGTTATCATAAAGCCTCAAAATCCTCACCCCCACCCTGAGTGTATGACCATTAATAGCATGTCCGTCTACCCAGTCTAACAATAAAAGATTTTACGGCTACCGTCCGCTTCTCCTTCCCATTCCCAACCACAAATAGGTCACCCGGTCCAATTCACTCTACAAATATTTATTCCTCTTATCGCTGCCCTTTTTTCAGCTTAAGCCCAGACTCATCATTTCTCACTTAAAGCATTGCAATATTCCCAACTCATCTCATTACATTCACCTTGTGCATTTTCTAGTACAAAGCAGTAGAATGCAAATATCTCCATGTGGGATTCTCTACCATTATGAAGCTTACAAAAATCACTGATTTCTGCTCTTGAGTGATCTACTCAAGATGATATTATCAAAGGTTGTAAAAGTCAGAACAAGACACCCAGAATATTTTTGGAAGCTTTTAAATGGAGTTTAGTGTCAACATGACATCAAGCTTTATACCCTAATAATGTGACATCAGTGACAGCTTTAAATTTCATATTAAATGATAGGTTGAGCAGGACCAAATGCTTTCTGAACTTTTATTTTGAATTGCTGAGGAAAGCAGAATTCGGTGACAGTTTCATCTCTGTAATCATCCTTTGAAACTACTTTGACTATGGAAAGGTTTTCAAACTCTAGTTAAGAATTGTGTAAATGAAATGCAAGAAACTTCTAGTTCTCATTCCAGTGTAAATGTGGAAGAGCCCATGTGCAAATTTTATTTTGCTTAATGGCAGTTAATAAATTACTCTATCTTATTTTAAATTACTACATGCAGTATATCTACACCATAGGAACTATAAAGTCCTTCTGAAGACAAACAAAAAATGTTTGTTTTCCTTAAACCTGTCTAATCATCAAGGAGCAAAGACAAAAATGGCAACGTGGCTGGAAGGGTGAAATGAATATTTGTTTCAGGACATGTAAACCAATTGTTCTTTCTAGCTAGAAACAACCCTTAACATTCTTCAAGGGCATATTCTATAGTGAATTATATATGGAAAAATTTGAAACCATTGTTTATGCAGATTTTATTGATATTAAACCAGAACACTTGACATATTTTCTGACGATATTAACATATTTTAATTCAAGATTCTTGTAAAAATATAGGGATAGCTTACAATCTTTCCACTCAATATTTTAAAATATTTTCAATTTTTTTAAATTTGTATTTCTTCCTCCTATTCACATTTTGGGAAATTAATTAAAGTAGGGGATTGGACAGAATTTCTGCAAAGTTACTGCCTGATTTCTAGCCAGAAAACTAGGGCCTATTTAGTTGAAAAGGAGCCTATGCTAAAACAGAATAAACTTCTTCTCGTCCTGACATTCTAATTCATATATTTTTATACAGGTCTGAATTAAATCATAAACCATGGTTTAATTTTGAATGTGGAGAATACTTTGTGATCTTAGATTAGCAGTTGTCTTCATCAGATAGAAGATTATAATTAATATTTAGAATTTTATAATTAAAAGCAGATAATTGTTACTGAAACTGACATAGATGCCTAAGAAAACAATCACTCTACTCAATAATAAGAGCAAACATTTATTGAGTGTTATGTGCTAGAACAATTACTTGTGTTTTACAGCCATTAACATATTTAATTCTCACAATAACCTTACCTGATAGCTATTATTCTATTCTATATAGAAAATGACATTTGATTCACTGAGAGACGAAATTATTTTCCAAGGTCTTACAAATAGAAAAAGGCAGTACTGAAAGGGAACAAGATTTACCTAGATTGTTGTGTTCTGGTGTGCTTGCTATATGTAGCATAATTACTATCCTGTTTTTCAAATATTTACACATCTACAAAACTTCTTTGTTATTTAACATGACTTCATTCATTCAAGCCTTGCTTATTAAGAGCAAGAAATGCTTCTACATAATCCAGTTATAATAATGGGTATACAAGACAAGTTCTCTGCTCTTATGAAGTTTACAGACATATTAAAAAGTCAATCCAATTACAGATTCAGGAATAATTTAATTATTTCATGAAATCAGTACACTATTTGGGTTTGGGAAATGAGAATAACTTGGATTATGATACCAAGATAAGCAGAGCACTATGGAAGAAAAACTTCTTGAGGATAAACAATCTTGGAAAGTGGAAATTTTGAGCAATTAGAAAAACGTAAATGAGAGGTATACTAGATTTAGACAGTATAAAATTTGTAACGTGTTTGTGAACTTCTGGACTTTCTTGTGGAGATATTGTGAGGCACTTGTGGGCTTTAAACTTAAGCCTTGGGGTAATGTTTTACTTTTATCTTCTCTTACTTCCCCTAGGATATATTGGCAAGTAGCATGCAGCGTCATTACATTTAACTTAATTTCATCTCATTTGGCTAGAGATTTCATTAATTTACAACCTGGTGTAAATTAGCTCTCAGAGACAAGTATGTCCACACATGTATGGTCTCTTATGGTGAAGCAGTTTAGTGTCTATGAGCTTGGCCCAGAATTGGTAATTATTCTTGGGGCTGGAGTTCAAATTTGGTGTTTTATTTACTTTGGTGGACTCTGACCAGTAGTGATGCCAGATATTTTCTTGACCCCTTCGCAGGACTTGCAACATGGGTGCCTCATTTACTCAGCCCACCCCAGTCAACTCCTTGTAGGAGGGAGCGTGTGAGCAAACGAGTGCAGGCACCAGAGCAACCTAGTGTAGGAACCAGTTGCTTTGGCACCTGCAGGAGCGAAGTCTGGGCGGGCCTCGCAGCAGTGTCCACGTTAGGGGTGCCTGTGACCCCAAAGCTCCAGAGGGCATGTTACAATGCTCGCTTAGCTCTTCTGTCTGCAGACAGCAGTGTGTTATCAGCTCGGCAAGCCCTTTGCCTCGTCATGTGGGGAAGCTGCCTTTCACCAGTGAGGGCAAAGGGCCAGTGTGACAGCCTTTTTGGGTACCTGCACCCAGTGGATCCCAAATTCTTGTTTGGTGCCCAAGAGGAATGAGGTCATGCAGATGAATTGAAGGATGGTGAATGTGGAGAATTGTATTGAGTGATGAAAGCAGCTCTCAGCAGAGGGAGCTGGAAAGCGGACAGGAACGGAAGGTCCCTCTCCCCTAAAGTCAAGCCGCCTCCCAAGCATCTCTCTTTCGAGGTCAAGTTGCCTAGTCCAGACACCATCTCTGAAGTGAAAGTTGCTTCTCCCAGATATCCAACTGCTTCTCCCTGATGTCTGGCCACTTCTACTGTCTGCCAGCTGAGTCTGGGGTCTTTATAGGTACAGGATAGGGGCGGCCGTAGGTAGTTTTGGAAAAGGCAGCATTCCATTGGTTAAAAGACATTATTCAGAAAGAACCAATCGGGAGAGAGCAGGCACACAGAGATGGAAGTTCTCACTTTGGGCTGTAGGTTTCAGGCCTTTTGGCTCAAAGGTGTTTTGCCAGGGACCCACCCCTGTCTGCCTAGAAGTTCCCTCCCTTCTATAGCTATCAGCAGTACAGTTTTCAAAGTTTCCCAGTTGAAACTAATATTCAGTTGGGAGTGAAAATGGAAATCCTAAAGAATAACACCCAAAGTTTTATATTTCCTAGAGTATTTCATCTCATAAAAAGAATGGGAACTGCAGATGTCTTGTAATTTGTAGTCTTGGCTTTCTTGGGTTGAGTGATATTGGTGACAGAAGAGAAACATAATCTATCTGGCATTTTATTAAAGGATAGTGATAGAAAGGTGATTAAGTTATAGTCACTGTTCTCAGGAACTATACACTACAGTTTACAGTATAATGGATAATAGTAGTTTTATAAACAACTAAGTCTAAATTTGTGAGAAGGTCTTTTATAGAGATGTATACCAACTGCGAGAGTAACAAGTGAGACCGTTGTTCTCTCAGGATGGATGGGGTGCATAGATAAAGAAACACCTGACTCAGGACTTGAAAGAAGTAGAAATTTGACAGATAATAAAGGGATGAAGAGAGAAAACATTTTAGAGAGTAAGAGTAGCACGTATAATATTAGAGAGAAATAAATAAAATATATTTCAAAAATGATCCTTGGCCAGGTGCGGTGGCCCATGCCTGTAATCCCAGCACTTTGGGAGGCCAAGGTGGGCAGATCACTTGAGGTCAGGAGTTCGACACCAGCCTGGCCAACATGGGGAAACTCTGTCTCTACTAACAATACAAAAATTATCAGGACATAGTGATGTGTGCCTGTAATCCCAACTACTTAGGAGGCTGAGGCAGGAGAATCACTTGGACCCGGGAGGGAGAGGTTGCAGTGAGCCAAGATCATGCCACTGCACTCCAGCCTGGGCAACAGAGCAAAAATCCGTCTCAAAAAAGAAAAACACACACAAAAAAACAGAAAAACAAAAATGATTTTTAATTTAGTGCAGATAAAGCATAAAGTGGAAAAAGGAATAGTGACAGGAGATCAAGTTAGCAAGGTTGACCCAAGCAAGATTGTAAAATTTGCACCCTACCACAGTAGTTAAGCCAATATCTTTCTCCTAACAAATCAGCTTAGAATAATTTTAAAAAGAGAGTCTACATATTGAAAATTTTATCTGAAATGTCAATAGCCTAAAAAAACCCCACATATTTTAATCTTCTTAAATGTGAAATATGTTGCGTTGACATATATCAAATATTATTTAGTCAAGCAATTTCACTTAAACTCATGGTTCACATTTATTTTGAACCTTTCAGCAAACTTTATGTGAATTGTGTGACACGTTGTAAAATTGTTTATCAATAAATTCTCAGTTTAATAGAAAATAGGAATAATCAAAGATTTAAAAAATACAATCTGGCATTGCATAGGTAGTTCATAGTTTAGTGCATAAAGCAATAAATGTTTTCATAAATATTTATCATGCTAATGTAATGTAACAATACTTATTTACTTTCAGCCTGCAACTTGACAAAAGTAACTAGAGTTAAAGCAATAATTCAGAACATTTTAAAGTGGAAGTAAAAAAATGCTTTGTCTCATGTGGAAACAAGTATTCAGCATTTTAAAATGAGGTTTATTAAATTGTGTTAATTTTCAATAGAGCAACACATTGATAATTATTTTTCAATGTATAGAATACAATTTCTACATACACACCTATATACATAATTTTCTATATCTACATGATAATTAGTTCTAGATCACAAATAAATATATACAAAAATACAATAATTTGAAAACAACAAACAGCCTTGACTTATAAAGAAACTGAATTATTGAGCCATCTTGCCTTTTCTAATTTGTAAGTTTAAAGTGGTGTATATTTCAAAGCAATAGTTAAATTGATCAAGTTAAATTGAAGGATGAGTACTGTGTAATGTGACGAAACAATCTCATAAAAAGAAAAATCACTAATTATTCATATGAAAGAAGACATATTTAGCATAAGTTAGCTATTTATAGTAAAAGAAGGTAACTTCAAAATGGTTCTGTACACATACATACATATACCCACACTCACACACACATACACACATTCACACAGAGAGGAGCCTCAGTCAAGGGTCTTGTGCTATTTCTCAAATCACATTTAACATTTTTAAATTCAGAAAGAATTTTAAAAGAATAAATTTTGAACAAATCCAAGTAGAAATTTTTTAGTATTTTTTACAAATTATAGAATTACAATATGAAATTTTCTATTATTATCTCTTTTATAGTCAAAGGAAGGAAGAAAAGAGAGGAACACATTCATGTTTTCTTTACAAAATTCATGGAGTCTTATGTTATTTTACTAATTAAAGTTTGTATTTCATGATGACCACAATATATAAAAATACTGATATTTTTGAAAAGGGCTTTTTGTCTATGATTTTGATAAATTATGCTGAATAAATACATGAGATGACCACTGAATTATATGGATTAAAGGAAATGAGAAATATCATCTATTGTTAGAAAAACTTTAAAGTTAAAGGGGATCTTCTGGATGGTATAGTCTCTACATTACCAACCAGAGCATGTTAAGGAAAATAGACATGATCTTAGCAGAGAAGATATCCTCACATACACACACACATACATATTTAGCTGAATTGGAGGGTGGTACTGTGCGCCAGATTCCAAGAGCTTCTTGCAAAATGAGGAAATTATTTTTACTATGTAAGATGACTTACATCTAGCAAAAGAGCTAGCTCTTAACAGGAAGGGAAGATGAGAGAAACTAAATTAAGCAGAATTTCTAATATTTCACAGCCACTTAGACATGTGAAGAAAAGGACTGATATGAGAAGGAAATTACTCAGATCTTCCCTGTTTTGGTTAAAGGATGGATAGTAATGTCTTCTCCTGGAATGAAGAGTGAGAAGAGTAGCAGATTAATTCCTACCATTTTTGATATCTATCACAAATGCATATGCGATCTAATATTCAGTTTTGTTGCTTAGAGAAAGGCAGATTGTGGGAGTAAACCAAGAGTTAAGAGACTTACGTTCATGGCATTGCTCCTTGGTTAGTTAGTTAAATAAAAAAAGATTTAAAAATAATTAAAAAAATGATTTAAGTTCAGTTCCATCCCTGTTAGCAAATATCTTTCCCTAGAATATAATGTAAATATAATAGGCTTAAAACAAAGCAAACCTAGAAAAGCAACATTTGGAGACATAGTGAAAGTGTCCATAAAGTTAGAAGACTGAAAAGTAAGAAAAGTATTTGGAAAGCCTGGCTTGAAAATGGTACTGAGCATTATATTTATTACACTGTATTATAGACATCAATGGTGATAGTGATATTTCATGCCATTATTTGATTCCACTGGTGAATGGAATGAAATAGCACAAATGGGTACTCAGAAATCTTCTGTTCAAATCTTTTGCCTAATGGCAGATCGATGTGTAAACAATGTAGTACAAGTGTGTATTTTTTTCCTTTTTGTCTTTTTTTGGGGTCTCAAATATTTCTAAAACCTGTCTTAGTAACTTGTTCCTGTGTTTTGTCTTTTGTTGGCTTATCGTTTCTTTACTCAAAAATCATACTTGCTGAATCATCCACTGTGTTGCAGACACTGCAGACACTGTTAGAGGTGAACAAAAAAGTAAAAATTAAGAAAAACAAAAAAGAAAGAAAAAAATTGGGCACCATCCCTATGATACTTACAATAGAGTAAACTTCTGGTTGCAAGTGGGGCTTTCTGCACAGTTACTTTCTTTAAATAAGAGACAACCCAAAGTATAAATTAATCACGGTTTTGATCCTCTCTTCCTTAAGTTAAAGAAGAAACTGTCCTGGCTGGGCGCGGTGGCTCATGCCTGTAATCCCAGCACTTTGAGAGGCCAAGGAGCGTGGATCACAAGGTCAGGAGTTCAAGACCAGCCTGGCCAATACAGTGAAACCCCGTCTCTACTAAAAATACAAAAAAAACAAAAAACAAAAAAAAAAACTAGCCGGGCTTGGTGGAGTGTGCCTGTAGTCCAAGTACTCTAGAGGCTGAGGCAGGAGAATTTGCTTGATCCCAGGAGGCGGAGGTTGCAGCGAGCCGAGATTGTACAACTGCACTCCAGGCTGGGCAATAGAGGGAGGTTCTGTCTCAAAAAAAAAAAAAAAAAAAAAAAAAAAGAAGAAGAAGAAGAAGAAACTGTCCTATATTTAATAATTTTCCTAATTTTCTGAATTATTTGTTTCAACACAGTCACTTATGACTGCAGTTCTCTAAATTTAGGCACCAGTGCTTAATAGAGCTTGATAAACATAAACTCTGCCACAAATTTCCTGTTGAACTCATGTGGATATTTTCTACTGTATGCAAATGTTTTAGATTCCAAAGCGAAGCCTTTCTGAAGATGAAAAATAAACACATCTTAAATAAAAAGGAACATCATTTCTGGAACTTTTCATATATATGTATATACTTCAATACTTTGGAAAGTGTTGAGTGAAGTTCACATTGAGTATGCAGCTAGAAAGATGGACTCACAAAACAAAAAAAGTAAATAAATAAAAACAAATTTTTCCTTTTTGTGTCATTATGTATTGTACACACACATATACACATAATATATAACAATGAATAAAACAGTCATCCTAATCAATGGTCTAATTTTGTTTTATTGTAGCCTTCCTGCTTGGAGAGATGGGATCTTAGTCCCAGGGCATCAAAGATGGAATGAGAAGCAAAATTCTAAGACATATTTTTATACAGACAATTCTGTCTCTTAGAGCTTGAAAATCGTGTGCTGAATTTCTGAAATTTTACTTCTTTTGTGTTTTTAACTATAACATTTAATATGTTGCATAAGGTAGCATAAATATCTTGTTTTATGATTGGCATCAATTCTTAAATACTTTTTTGTTGGACTCATTCACTTATTTTCTGTTTTTTCAAAAGCACATATTTTTTTTTTTTGTCTGTCAAGGCAGAGAAGGAAACGTAGTAATTTTATATCTCCTCTATTAGCTGGAATACTCTGGTTAAATGGCTTAATTATCTAAATTTTCTTAAAATGTACCAACTTTATAATGTTATTCTAAAGACTAAATACATTTACACATGTTATTAGGAAAATGCTTAGCATATTATATTAAAAATGATAGCAACAGTTCTTATTTTAGATATTGTTACAATTATTGATTTTCAAAAATTATACAGCTATTTTTATTTATTTATTTATTTATTTTGTTTTTTTGTTTTTTTGAGACAGTCTCACTCTGTCACCCAGGCTGGAGTGCAATGGCACGATCTCGCCTCACTACAACCTCAGCCTCCCGAGTAGCTGGGATTAGAGGCGTGTGCCACCACGCCTGGCTAATTTTTTGTATTTTTAGTAGAGACGGGTTTTCACCGTGTTAGCCAGGATGGTTTCAATCTCCTGACCTCTTGATCCGCCCGCCTCGGTCTCCCAAAGTGCTGCGATTACAGACGGGAGCCACCGCGCCTGGCCATATTTTTTATTTATTAAATGCACTTTGTATTGTATTTCATGGCATAGAAAATGGACACATTTATTAGATTCCAAAAATAAAAACTTCAAACATAAGTAGAAGACAAAAATTGAAAATATAAAATAAGTTCTGTATATAAAGAAAGCTTTGTTTATTATACACATGATTTGTTAGAAAATTGGAGAAGCATTTTCACGTTTGGAAAAGCTAATATGTAAATATGATATGTGTTTGGTTTTGACTTCTTACAACATTCGAACTTCCAAGAATTTTCTTACTACTGAGAAATGAATTTTCCAAATAGAAATTTTCATATTTGGACAAAATATACCAGCATTTTATGAAATCATTTTTTTCATATACAAACAAGATACAGCATTTCTGTGGGATATTTGAATGTGTATATTGTGTGGTTATTTTTCCATAAAGCATTTGTTGAAAAAAATGAAAATCTGTAAATAAAACATTTTAGGATACCCAATTTTTTATATATTTTTGTCTCAAATATAAATTTTACATTTTTTCCATATATCTATTTGTAAAATTATACATTCATGTTTATAAACAAAGAGTAAATACTAGATTAATTATAATTTCTTAATTTAGCCACTATTTCTAGAATTTTATGTGCAAGATATTGAGTAATCAGTGAATCATGGAATAAGATCACCTATTTTCTCAAGGCTAATAAAATGTTATTTCTTTCTATGAGATGATTTAAAACATATCTGGCATTGAATCTTATTAAGTAAAGGTTTTGTAAGAAAAAGCCCAGGTTCCTGCCGGGCGTGGTGGCTCACGCCTGTAATCCCAGCACTTTGGGAGGCCGAGACCATTCCGGCCAACATGGTGAAACCACATCTCTAGTGAAAATACAAAAATTAGCTGGGTGTGGTGACACATTCCTGTAATCCCAGTTACTGGAAAGGCTGAGGCACAAGAATCGCTTGAAACCAGGAGGCAGAGGTTGCAGTGAGCAGAGATCGCGCCACTGCACTCCAGCCCGGGTGACAGAGCGAGATTCCGTCTAAAAATAAAAAATAAAAATAAATAATAAAATAAAAGCTCATTTTCCAAATACCAAAATATTTTAATAATTATTTATAATTTATCTCATTATTGACACGTTTTTGAATCTTAGATTTTTTAAAATGCTACTTTAACATTAATAACAATCTTTGAGCTTTTATAACTTAAATATTTCAGTAAAGGTCTCTATATATACTATGTTAAGGAAAACAAATATGCAGAGATACACAAAACCACTTCACAAATACAAGTAAGAAATTGTTATGTATTTGTGTGTGCATGTTTGTGTGTAAAAAAAGATGACTTTATTCAAGAACCACTTATTTATAAGTTATATTATATAAAAAACATGAACTTTATAACACATGTAGGCTGAAGGTATAACCCTGTTCTCAATTTTTCCTCATGACATGACTGTTTTCATTATTTAAATTTCTGTTCAAATGGGATCCTCATAGGTCATTCCTTGCTAAAAATAGTAAGTTTATTCCTCTACCCAGTTTTATTCTTCTCTACAACTACAACCATAAAAGTGATATTATTTAATTAGTTATTACTCAATATCCTCCTCAACTAAATTGTAAGCTCAATATAGACAGACTTTCTTTTTATAAACTGTAAGGTCAAGAGTCTTACAGATAGTAGATGCTCAATTAATGTTAGGAACTGGGTAGAGTATTGAATTAATTAGAAAGCTACTCTGAAAAGAATAGAGAAGCCAGGATGTTGATTTGATTTCAGGACATGAGAGTTACTTAGAATTCAAGAGAGTCTTTTGTTTTGTTGTTAGCTATCTCTATACAAGCTTTATAAAATTACTTAGTTTCTCTGCCCTGGGTTTCTCATATTCAGTATAAACATTTAGGTATAAGATTGCGTTTGTAATAAAATATCTCTCTAAAATGAATAAGATACATAAAATCTAAAAGTCTGGGGCTGTATTCCAATTCTAGTTATGCCACTTACTAAGGCCAGTTCTTGTAAATGTAAAATGAGAATGATTAAACTTACTCAATTGGATTCCTAAAGCACATAACCCAGAGCAAAATATCTTCTAAATGAGTTCAGTATATAACTCTGTATGTCATTTTTTCATTTTAAGGTACTTTTAGCTCTAAATAATTAATAATTTACTTACGTATTTCTGTACTAATGTAATCATGAAGAAGATGGGCATTATCAAGCCATTTTGGAAGCCTAAATCTCCTCTGTTTGGATCCTGGATGGTACTCAAGACCCCATTGACCAGGTTATAATCTCAAATAATGAAAATACTATACACAGGTCTACTTCCGTATAATACTCATCACAACTTCTTAAAATCAAACATATTAGTGATGTGCATCTCTGGAGGAAACTAATCCAGAATAAGTCTGAGCATAGCTTTTAATGCTGACTGTAACTCAGAATGAGTAGCGAAAAACAGCATTGCATGACATTGGCTTGGGACATGTGACCACTGAGCTGTCATTGTATTAGCAGTGAGGTGCAGTGACAGGTGTATTGGAGCTGTGAGCAGTATCAAATGTATCCAGGACATTATGCAATAATAAAGCAGTAAAAAGATCTCCTCTCTGAATGTAATATTCACTTCTGCCTAAAATCAGAAAATATACACATGTGAATTTCAGCATACTGACAATGACATGTCAGAAGTTGGTTAAGTTTGTGATAAAGCTGCCTCTAGCTCAACTCTAAATATAGTCATCTCTGACTGCTAGATACTGCTGATGAAGCTCCCAACTTATTTTGCATAGGAATCTAAATATTATCTGAAGGCAACTTCTAAATAGACATTTAAATCAGTATTCACTAACTGGAATATTCCCTGTTGTCATCAACTTGCAAATGTTGTAACACAGTTAAAATTAATTCTAAGTTCATGTGTGTTTTCTGCTAAAAAAAATGCACACTTTTAACAATCCATTACATATTGAAATAAGAGAAAAAATTGAGAAAAGGAAATAAGTTTAAGGAAGTTAACTTTGGTGATTGGTTCTAAAGGAAAAATATGCAGTAATATATTATTCTTTCTCCCACAGTAAAAGATTTTCTATTCTGTATAAATGAGTTCAATTAAACATGCAACTTTCCTTGACATTCACTAGCTGATAATGTTGTTGTAAGTATTTTTTATTCTCTCCACTTCTGAGCACGTCTTTATGATCCTCTGCCTCTTCATGTTAGATGTATTATATAACTTGCTTTGGTTACAAAATTTGAGAAGTGATGTTTGTCACATCTGGATTAAATCTTTAAGATTTAAGGAAGCATTCAATTGTTTCCTGTCACTATTGATTAGTTTTAGTTTTATAGAAATGAGTATATATCAAATAATACGTTATTTACTCTTTTGACTGAATTTACCACTCTACATATTTTAATATTCAGCCTTTTGTTCGATATCTCTCCAGGTAATTTTTTAAATTGTTGATTAGTATTCCATTGTATAGATATGCCACCATCTTTTTACCTAGTATATTATTCTGGGTTCTCCAGAGAAACAGAATCAATAGGAGATATCTATCTATATCTATCTATCTGTCTATCTATCATCTATCTACCTATCTACATATATATGTATATATATTTACATATAGAATTTATTATAAAGATATAAAAGCTCTCTTGATTATGAAGACTGACTAATATCATAATCTGCTATCTGCAAGCTGGAGGCCTAGGGAAGCCAGTGATACAGTTTCCGTATGAGTTTAAAGGCCTGAGAACCAGGGGAACCAATGAAATAAATCCCAAATTTCCAAGGCCCAAGAATCAGGGGAGCTGATAATATAAGTACCAATATGAGTGCAGGAGAAGACCAAAGTTCCAGCCCAAGCCATCATTCGGAGAGCAAATTCCTCTTTCCCTAACGCTTTTGCTCTATTCAGATCTGCAAGGATTGGATAATGCCAGTCTACACTGAGGAGGGCATTCTCATTTACTCACTCTATCAATTCAAATGCTAATTTCATCTGGAAAAGTCTATGCAGATACACCCAGAAATAATGTTTAGCCAAATTTCTTTGTACCTTGTGATATGATAGTCAAGTTGACACATAAAATTAATCATCACACTCATTCACCTGTAGATTGGCATTTTGGTTATATCTAGTTTTGCCTATTAAAAATAAATCTTCTATGAACATTCATGTGCAAGTCTTTGCATGGTCATGAACATTTATTTCTCTGGGAAATCACCTAAGAGAATGCCAATCTGTTTTCCAAAGTAGTTGCACCATTTTACTTTGCAACCAGTAGTGTATGAAAGCCTCTATTCCTCCACATTCCCACATAAATCATTCTAGTAAAGTATTTTTAACTTGCCTTTCCCTAACTATATTAGTGATGTTGAGCATATCTTTGTGTGCTTATCTGTCGTCATCATATCTTCTTTGGTGAAGTATCTATCAAATATTTTCCTTTATATGTTGGTTGTTTGATTTCTTATTATTGAGTCTGGAGTTCGTTATATAAGCTGGATTTTTTAAATACAACTTATGGTTGCAAATACTATATTCTAGTTTGTGGGTCTTTTCAATTTTTTTTACTATACTTTAAGTTCTAGGGTACATGTGCATAACGTGCAGGTTTGTTACATATGTATACAAGCGCCATGTTGGTGTGATGCACCTATTAACTCATCATTTACATGAGGTATACCTCCTAATGCTTTCCCTCCCCTCTCTCCCACCCCACGACAGGCCCCGGTGTGTGATGTTCCCTTTCCTGTGTTCAGGTGTTCTATTTGTTCAGTTCCCACCTATGAGTGAGAACATGCGGTGTTTGGTTTTTTGGTTCTTGCGATAGTTTGCTGAGAGTGATGGTTTCCAGCTTCATCCATGTCCCTACAAAGGACATGAACTCATCATTTTTATGGCTGCATACTATTCCATGGTGTATATGTGCCACATTTTCTTAATTCAGTCTATCATTGATGCACATTTGTGTTGGTTCTAAGTCTTTGCTATTGTGAATAGTGCCGCAATAAACATATGTGTGCATGTGCCTTTATAGCAGCATGATTTATAATCCTTTGGGTATATACCCAGTAATGGGATGGCTGGGTCAAATGGTATTTCTAGTTCTAGATCCCTGAGGAATCACCACACTGTCTTCCACAATGGTTGAACTAGTTTACAGTCCCACCAACAGTGTAAAAGTGTTCCTTTTTCTCCACATCCTCTCCAGCACCTGTTGTTTCCTGACTTTTTAATGATCGCCATTCTAACTGGTGTGAGATGGTATCTCATTGTGGTTTTGATTTGCGTTTCTCTGATGGCCAGTGATGATGAACATTTTTTCATGTGTCTGTTGGCTGCCTAAAAGTCTTCTTTTGAGAAGTGTCTGTTCATATCCTTCGCCCACTTGTTGATGGGGTTGTTTGTTTTTTTCTTGCAAATTTGTTTGAGTTCTTTGTAGATTCTGGATATTAGCCCTTTGTCAGATGAGTGCATTACAAAATTTTTTTCCCATTCTGTAGGTCGTCTGTTCACTCCGATGGTAGTTTCTTCTGTTGTGTAGAAGCTCTTTAGTTTAATTAGATCCCATTTGTCAATTTTGGCTTTTGTTGCCATTCCTTTTGTTGTTTTAGACACGAAGTCCTTGCCCATGCCTATGTCCTGAATGGTATTGCCTAGGTTTTCTTCTAGGGTTTTTATGGTTTTAGGTCTAACATGTAAGTCTTTAATCCATCTTGAATTTATTTTTGTATAAGGTTTAAGGAAAGGATCCAGTTTCAGCTTTCTCCATATGGCCAGCCAGTTTTCCCAGCACCATTTATTAAACAGGGAATCCTTTCCCCAATTTCTTGTTTTTGTCAGGTTTGTCAAAGATCAGATAGTTGTAAATGTGTGGTACTATGTCTGAGGGCTCTGTTCTGTTCCATTGGTCTATATCTCTGTTTTGGTACACGTACTGTGCTGTTTTGGTTACTGTAGCCTTGTAGTATAGTTTGAAGTCAGGTAGCATGATGCCTCCAGGTTTGTTCTTTTGGCTTAGGATTGTCTTGGCAATGCGGGCTCTTTTTTGGTTCCATATGAACTTTAAAGTAATGTTTTCCAATTCTGTGAAGAAAGTCATTGGTAGCTTGATGGGGATGGCATTGAATCTATAAATTACTTTGGGCAGTATGGCCATTTTCACGACATTGATTCTTCCTATCCATGAGCATGGAATGTTCTTCCATTTGTTTGTATCCTCTTTTATTTCATTGAGCAGTGGTTTGTAGTTCTCCTTGAAGAGGTCCTTCACATCCCTTGTAAGTTGGATTCCTAGGTATTTTATTCTCTTTGAAGCAATTGTGAGTGGGAGTTCACTCATGATTTGGCTCTCTGTTTGTCTGCTATTGGTGTATATGAATGCTTGTGATTTTTGCACATTAATTTTGTATCCTGAGACTTTGCTGAAGTTGCTTATCAGCTTAAGTAGATTTGGGGCTGACACGATGGGGTTTTCTAAATATGCAATCATGTCATCTGCAAAGAGGGACAATTTGACTTCCTCTTTTCCTAATTGAATCCCCTTTATTTCTTTCTCCTGCTTGATTGCCCTGGCCAGAACTTCCAACACTATATTGAGTAGGAGTGGTGAGAGAGGGCATCCCTGTCTTGCGACAGTTTTCAAAGGGAAAGCTTCCAGTTTTTGCCCATTCAGTATGATATTGGCTGTGGTTTTGTCATAAATAGCTCTTATTTTGAGATACGTCCCATCAACACCTAATTTATTGAGAGTTTTTAGCATGAAGGGTGTTGAATGTTGTCAAAGGCCTTTTCTACATCTATTGAGATAATCATGTGGTTTTTGACTTTGGTTCTGTTTATATGCTGGATTACATTTATTGATATGCGTATGTTGAACCAGCCTTGCATCCCAGGGATGAAGCCGAGTTGATCGTGGTGGATAAGCTTTTTGATGTGCTGCTGGATTCGGTTTGCCAGTATTTCATTGAGGATTTTTGCATCAATTTTCATCAGGAATATTGGTCTAAAATTTTCCTTTTTTGTTGTGTCTCTGCCAGGCTTTGGTATGAGGATGATGCTGGCCTCATAAAATGAGTTAGGGAGGATTCCCTCTTTTTCTATTGATTGGAATAGTTTCAGAAGGAATAGTACCAGCTCCTCCTTGTACCTCTGGTAGAATTCAGCTGTAAATCCATCTGGTCCTGGACTTTTTTGGTTGGTAGGCTATTAATTATTGCTTCAATTTCAGAGCCTGTTATTGGTCTATTCAGGGATTCAACTTCTTCTTGGTTTAGTTTTGGGAGAGTGTACGTGTCCAGGAATTTGTCCATTTCTTCTAGAGTTTCTAGTTTATTTACGTAGAGGTGTTTATAGTATTCTCTGGTGGTAGTTTGTATTTCTGTGGGATTGGTGGTGATATCACCTTTATCATTTTTTATTGTGTCTATTTGATTCTTCTCTCTTTTCTTCTTTATTAATCTTGCTTGTGGTCTATCAACGTTGTTGATCTTTACAAAAAACCAGCTCCTGGATTCACTGATTTTTTTGAAGGGTTTTTTGTGTCTCTATCTCCTTCAGTACTGCTCTGATCTTAGTTATTTCTTGCCTTCTGCTAGTTTTGAATGTGTTTGCTCTTGCTTCTCTAGTTCTTCTAATTGTGATGTTAGGGTGTCAATTTTAGATCTTTCCTGCTTTCTCTTGTGGGCATTTAGGGTTATAAATTTCCCTCTACACACTGCTTTAAATGTGTCCCCAAGATTCTGGTATGTTGTGTCTTTGTTTTCATTTGTTTCAAAGAACATCTTTATTTCTGCCTTCATTTCATTATGTACCCAGTAGTCATTGAGGAGCAGGTTGTTCAGTTTCCATGTAGTTGAGTGGTTTTGTGTGAGTTTCTTAATCCCGAGTTCTAGTTTGATTGCACTGTGGTCTGAGAGACTGTTATAATTTCTGTTCTTTTACATTTGCTGAGCACTGCTTTACTTCCAACTATTTGGTCAGTTTTGGAATAAGTGCGATGTGGTGCTGAGAAGAATGTATATTCTGTTGATTTTGGGTGGACAGTTCTGTTGATGTCTATTAGGCCCACTTGGTGCAGAGCTGAGTTCAATTTCTGGGTATCCTTGTTAACTTTCTGTCTCATTGATCGGTCTAATGTTGACAGTGGGGTGTTAAAGTCTCCCATTATTATTGTGTGGGAGTCTGAGTCCCTTCGTAGATCTCTAAGGACTTGCTTTATGAATCTGGGTGCTCCTGTATTGGGTGCATATATATTTAAGATAGTTAGCTCTTGTTGAATTGATACGTTTACCATTACCTAATGGCCTTCTTTGTCTCTTTTGATCTTTGTTGGTTTAAAGTCTGTTTTGTCAGAGACTAGGATTGCAACCCCTGCCTTTTTTTTGTTTTCCCTTTGCTTGGTAGATCTTCCTCCATCCCTTTATTTTGAGCCTATGTGTGTCTCTGCACGTGAGATGGGTCACCTGAATACAGCACACTGTTGGGTCTTGACTCTTTATCAAATTTGCCAGTCTGTGTCTTTTAATTGGAGCATTTAGCCCATTTACATTTGAAGTTAATATTGTTATGTGTGAATTTGATCCTGTCGTTTTGATGTTAGCTGGTTATTTTGCTCATCAGTTGATGCAGTTTCTTCCTAGCATTGATGGTCTTTACGATTTGGAATGCTTTTGCAGTGGCTGATAGCGGTTTTTCCTTTCCATGTTTAGTGCTTCCTTCAGGAGCTCCTGTAGGGCAGGCCTGGTGGTGACAAAATCTCTCAGCATTTGCTTGTGTGTAAAGGATTTTATTTCTCCTTTACTTATGAAGCTTAGTTTGGCGGGATATGAAATTCTGGGTTGAAAATTCTTTTCTTTAAGAATGTTGAATATTGGCCCCCACTCTCTTTTGGCTTGTAGAGTTTCTGCCGATAGATCTGCTGTTAGTCTGATGGGCTTCCCTTTGTGGATAACCCGACCTTTCTCTCTGGTGCCCTTAACATTTTTTCCTTCATTTCAGTTTTGGTGAATCTGACAATTATGTGTCTTGGAGTTGCTCTTCTCGAGGAGTGTCTTTGAGGTGTTCTTTGTATTTCCTGAATTTGAGTGTTGGCCTACCTTGCTAGGTTAGGGAAATTCTCCTGGATAATATCCTGCTGAACGTTTTCCAACTTGGTTCCATTCTCCCCATAACTTTCAGGTACACCAATCAGATATAGATTTGGTCTTTTAACATAGTCCCATATTTCTTGGAGGCTTTGTTTGTTTCTTTTTACTCTTTTTTCTCTAAACTTCTCTTCTCACTTCATTTCATTCATTTGATCTTCAATCACTGATATCCTTTCTTCCAGTTGATTGAATTGGCTACTGAAGCTTGTGCATTCGTCACATAGTTCTCATGCCATGGTTTTCAGCTCCATCAGGTCATTTAAGGACTTCTCTACACTGCTTATTCTAGTTTGCCATTCATCTAATCTTTTTTCAAGGTTTTTAGCTTCTTTGCATTGGGTTCGAACTTCCTCCTTTAGCTCGGAGAAGTTTGATCGTCTGAAGCCTTCTTCCCTCAACTCGTCAGTCATTCTCCATCCAGCTTTGTTCCATTGCTGGAGAGGAGCTGCATTCCTCAGTTGGAAATGCAGAAATCACCTGTCTTCTGCATTGCTCATGCTAGGAGCTGTAGACTGGAGCTGTTCCTATTCAGCCATCTTGGAACTGCCCAATTTTTTTTCTTTTTTTGAGACAGAGTCTCACTCTTGTCTCCCAGGCTGGAGAGCAATAGCACAATTATGGCTCACCGCAACCTCCGCCTCCCATATTCAAGTGATTCGCCTGCCTCAGCCTCATGAGTAGCTGGGATTACAGGCACACACCACCATGCCTGGCTAATTTTTGTATTTTCAGTAGAGAAGGGGTTTCACTATGTTGGACATGCTGGTCTCAAACTCCTGACCTCTGGTGATCCGCCCACATTGGCCTCCCAAAATGCTGGGATTTTAGG
Organism: Gorilla gorilla gorilla; assembly: GCF_029281585.2. NCBI lineage: Eukaryota > Metazoa > Chordata > Mammalia > Primates > Hominidae > Gorilla > Gorilla gorilla. Next base: position 127,423,267 of record NC_073229.2, on the reverse strand, counting down.
CGTGAGCCACCGTGTCTGGCCCTTTTCAATCTTATAACAGTGATTTTGTAATTTCTGAAAAATTACATTTTATTTATTCTTTTATGGAAAATATTTTGGTGGCATATCTAAGGAATCTTTACCTAATCTATGTGCGATGATTAATTTTACATGGCAACGTTTCTGGCTACGAGGTGCCCACATTAAACATTATTTCTGTGTTTATGTCTATGTGAAGATGTTTCTGCATAAGATTAGGATTTGAACTGCTGGATGTAGTAAAGTAGGTTCAATGTGGGTAGGTATCATCTAATCCATTAAAAGCCTGGTATAGAGCAGGCAGAGAGGAAAGAGCAATTTGCCTTACTTTTTCCTGTCTCACTGTTTGAGCAGAAACATCTCATCTCATTTCCTTCAGCTCTTGAACTGGGGATTTATGGCATTGGCTTCCACAGTTCTCAGCCCTTTGGACTTGAACTGAGTTATACTAACAGCTTTCCTTGGCTTCAGACTAGCTGATCTCATGGGAATTCTCAGCCTCCACAATCATATGTGCCAATTTCTCCACAATCACACACACACACACACAAACACACGATATTAATTATGAGAAGTTCTACTGATTCTGTTTCTCTGGAGAATCCTGACTAACGCATTAAATTTACAAAGATTCTATATTTTTTCCTAGAAGTTTTACATACGTCTATGATTTTTGTTTATAGTTCAAGGTATGTATCAAACTTGACTTTTGCATATGCACATTTAATTATTCTAGCACAATTTGTTGAAAAGGCTATCTTTCTCCAATGCTGTGTCTTGAACCAGTATTAAAAGTATGTCATCCTTATATGTGTCAGTCTATTGCTTGACTCTATTCTACTGATCTATTTATTTATAAAGCTCTCACAGGTCTTGATTACTATAGCTTTATGATACATCTTGGAAAGACTAATACTGCAACTTTGGTCTTTTTTTCCAGAATTGTTTTGCATGTTCCAAGCCTGTTGAATTTTCATTTGAATTTTAGAATATACTTGTCAATTTATACAAAAAAAGCCTGCCAGAATCCTGACTGGAATGATATTAAATCTAAGATCAGGTCAGACGCAGTGGCTTACGCCTGTAATCCCAGCACTTTGGGAGGCTGAGCCGGGCGGATCACAAGGTCAGGAGATCAAGACCATCCTGGCTAACATGGTGAAATCCCATCTCTACTACAAATACAAAAAAATTAGCTGGGCGTGGTGGTTGGCACCTGCAGCCCCACCTACTCCGGAGGCTGAGGCAGGAGGATGGCGTGAATCTGGGAGGTGGAGGTGGCAGTAAGCTGAGATCGCGACACTGCACTCCAGCCTGGGTGCCAGAGAGAGACTCCGTCTAAAAAAAGTAAAAAATCTAAGATCAAAATGAGAATTGACATTCAAATAATATTGTGTTTTCCTTCATGTTAACTCATTATATGTCTCTATTTTTATTTATTATTGTTATATTGCTTGATTATTTGTTAGTGAAGTTTAACTTCAAGAAATTATTTATATTTTCAAATTCTTTACCTTTAGAACATATGGAGTAAAGTTATATTAAGTGTCTTAAAGTAGTTTACCTCTAATCCTAACTACTGTGTTATGTCTGGGATGTTTTCAATGGATTATTTTCCTTAATTATGGGCCATACGTCCCTGTTTCTTTAAATGCCTGATAATCTTTGATTTTATGCCAGACATTGCAAAAGTTTTGTCATTGTGTTTTGAATTTTTTATTGCCTGTAAACGTTCTAGGTATTTTTTCCTGGTATTTAGTAAGTTACTTAGACATAGCTTGTTCCTTTCAGATCTTGATGTTATGACTGGTTAGGCAGCTGCAGAGAAGTAACCAGGCAGCTAATTGTTTCTCATTAATTAGGTATGGTCTTTCTGAGTTTTTAACCTTCTGCCTCATGAATTATGAGTTTTTTTCTGGTCTTACCAATGAGAGCACACACTGTTTCTGGACCTATGTGTGCACTGGTCATTGTTATCGCTGATCCTTTTTTATAGTTCTTTACCCAGCCTCAGGTAGTTTTCTCACATATATGTACGGATCAATATTCTGCTCTTTGAGGGGGACTTCTGTAGATTTCTAGGATTTTATCTCTGTGCAGTTTTCTCCTTTGTGGCACTCTGTGCTGTGAACTCTTGCTACCTAAGTCTCCTGGTAGTCTTAGCTCCGTCTCCTCAACTCATGGAACCTGCCAGAATCCTCTTTGCTTTTTGTAAGCACATCCTTTCTAAAATGTAAAAATGATCCTTTAGTTTTCCTACTTAAAATCTATGTTTTATAGTTTGGCATAATTTATAGGAGTTCTCATGATCAGGTTCTTTCCTACTCCTCCAAACTTGTATTGTTGTACTCTGACACACAGAGCAAAAACAAACAAACAAACAAACAAAAAAACAAAACCCGACACACTGCTTACATAATAAAATCTCCTGGGTGGATTTTATTTACATTTTTAAATATATTGTCACACTTATTAAAGGAATGGTTGCCAAAAAAATAAAGATTTTTGATATTCCCTTACCAAACTTTCCCTAATGCTAACATGTTACATAGCCATACTAAAATGATCAATACCAGAGAATTAACATTGTCACATACTTCTCTCTCTCTCTCTCTCTCTTTTTAATAGATAGAGTCTCGCCCTGTCTCCCAGGCTGCAGTGCAGTGGCGCAATCTCGGCTCATTGCAACTTCCACCTCCTGAGTTCAAGTGATTCCCTGCCTAACCTCCCTAGTGGCTGCGACTACAGGTGCACATCACTACGCCCGGCTAATTTTTGCAATTTTGTTAGAGACAGGTTTTTTTTTTCTCTTAGTTTTCTCCTTTCTTAACAGTTGCCAGGTCTTTAATTTTCCTTCACAGCATTGATACTTTAGGGAGCACTGGTCAGTTACTTGGAAAATGCCTATCAATTTGGGGTTTTATTGATGCTATTTCTTACTAAAATGAGACAGTGCCATTTTGGAAATAATAATATAAAAATGATATTATTCTTTTCAATGAATGATTTCAGGGACTTCACAATGTCAATTTATTTTATGAGTGGTGATGTTAGCCTTGACCACTTGCTTAAGTTAGTATCTGCCAAGTTTATTCATTTTAAATACTATTTTTCCCATTGTAATTTATACATATTTTTGGGTACATATAATTAAATTATACAAATGTCCCGTTTGTTTTCAAATTCCCTTCACTATTTTTTTGTTGATATATCATAGGTGTGCATATTTTGGTGGTACATGCAATATTTTGATACATGCGTACAATGTGTTTTCCCCCACGAATTTTGCCAACCATAGATAACTTTTCCCTAAAATAATTATTACACTGGTATTTACTGTGAGTGGTTTCTTCTTTCCCTCTTTTCTTTTAAATTTTCAAATCAGAATTCTTCTACGGGAAAGAATTCCTTCTCTCTTATTTATTAATTCAATATTTATTTGATTCATGAATTTTTATTATATGGGCTATAATTAAAACTATCATTATTTTATTGTTTAAATTATTTGACCATTAGGATCTACTACAGGTTGACTTCTTTGTTCTTTTGTTATGCTCCTGTCCTTTTGTGATAACTTTTTTATATTCTGGCACCCCAAGATGCTTTAGATATATTTTGTAATTTCCTCACCCTAGCCCTAGATTCAACCATTATTTTAACATGAAACCCTAGTTCTTTTTATTGGAGAATGATGTTTAGAATAAAAGATTGTAATACTAATTGTGCTCATTGCCACTGGAGTACCATTAATACTTGGTCTTGGCCTTCTCAATAGAGAGCTAGGGAATCTATGTATGTATATGAATCCATGCATAATACAAATATCAACATATATTTATTTATCCATCTTTAACCAATCATCTTGTATCATATACCGTATAATTTTTCATGATCAGTTTATACTGACACCTCCAATTCTATCATTTGAGCTTTTTCCATTTCTTATTTTCAACTTCATTCTCGATACTTAGATAGCCAACTCTTATTTTTATTATCTATATTTATACCTTTGTTTAATGCTAGTGTGTAATAATTTCATAAATTCTGGCTCATCTCTGAGTATCTATTTTAAAATTTTATTGCACAGATTACAATAAATATTTATGTACAGAGTTTTTTGTTTTGTTTTGTCTTTATCTTTAGAAAGTAACTTAGTTTTTATTTTGCCTTCCTCATGCCCTTCAGTGTGGTTATGTTATTGATTTGCAATACAATTAGGTTAAATTTTTATTCCTGAATTATATTTTTGTTTTCTTCAATGTCCTGGCAAGTTTTGATGATTTGTTTATTGTCCCAGTTATACAAAAAATGTATTCAGAGGTGAGTCACAGACTTGTTGTTCCTACTACTCATTGTCCTTCCCCTCACCTTTCTAACCCTTTTCACCCACTCCTTACCGGGTAATCAACATATATCTGGGATGTTTTCAATTTCACCTTTTTTCACTTACCTAGCTCTTTCTCATCATTTATAATAATTATTTTTTAAGTTATTGGGCCTAATCTTAGGCCTGAGATCATGCTATATAGTACTTAGTTTAATTCTCACAAAACCTTATGAAATAAGTAATATTCCTAGCCCATTTTTAGTAAGAAGGGAACAAAAGCTTAAAGTTGTAAAGTAAGTTGACCAGGGCTTCACAGGTATGTAAATGATCCAGCTCACATTTATATTATTCAGGGCTGTCTGATTTAAATATGTGCTACTATCTCCCAAATATTTTTTAGGACCCAGTGATACTTTTACATTGAGGCCTTTAGTGATTTCCCAGGGCAGCTAGGCATTCTTTCTCTTCATCTACCATGGTCACCTGCTCATACTATTCATGTAACATTTTGAATCCTAATTCTGCCACTTACTATGTTTATGACTTTATGTAATATAGTTAACCCATCTGTACCTCAATTTTTTTATCTGTTACAGTAGCTACTTCACATGGCTGTTGTGAATATTAAATTGGTTAATATTTGTAAAGATTTATATTGCATGTAGAAGATACAGAGTAATAATTGAAAAGTGTTTTAAACAGACCAACTTCTGATTACTAGTTTAATTTTTAAAACATTATTTTTCTACTTCCCATTTTTTATTTTACACTAGATTAAAAAGATTTTTTTGGCCACCCTTGCGATTATTTCCACTGCATAAAAAGTGCCTAGAACATACAGCAGTGTTCAATGTATACTGGAAAAAAAAATAATTTCATAAAAGTTAAAATATATTTATAGCATTCTAAAGGTTAAAAAAGATAAAGTGAAGTGTTAATTTAGCAATCATTTTAAAGCCAATATTAAAATTAAAATAGAATTAAATATCTGCATTGACATATAAGTGTATACTGGGAAAATAGTGTAGTTTTTATTGAAGATTACATGCATTGTAAAATAAATTTCAATTGAAAAATAACTTTTATGGAATGATTTCTGGATTTTCTTTTTCCTGATTTAAAAATTGTGAAAAGAGTTAGCCTTTTTTATAAGGATTTGGAGGTGAATCATTACATACTGCTGGCTCCCCTTCTGCCGACATCAATAAAACAATAAAGCTCTCTGGCTTTGGGAGCCTGAGGGACAGCCATGAACCTGAACTTGATGCCCTTCTCAAAATTGGTTCCTGAGAAAACTCTGGAGTGAGCCACAAAAGAAAGAGAGTAAAATATCTATCTTAACCAGACTTTCTGGATGTCAAAAGGTCAAATATTACTGTATAGATAGATACTTGAACCTTTTACACAAATCAAACTGTTACGTTCCATGAGTTGTTCAGGCTCTTTATCTCTGTTCACAATGGGGAGGAAAGGTAAACAAATATCTTTTCATATTTAATAATATTAAGGAAAATGAAAATGAAATGATATTAGGTATATTTAATGTATGCTTTATTTAATATTTTTTAATTGTATAAATGTGGGGATACAATTGCAATTTTGATACATGGATTTGTTATGTAGTAGATAAGCTTGGGCTTTTAATGTAACCACTATCCAAATAGTGTACATTATACCCACTAAGTTATTTCTCATCCCTCACCTTCCTCCCACCCTTCCAAGCCTCCAATATCTATGAGTCTACTCTCTATGTCCATGTGTACACCTTATTTAGCTCCAACTTATAAGTGAGAACATGTAGTATTTGATCTCCTGTTTCTGAGTTATTTCACTTAATGGCCACTAGTTCTATCCATCTTTCTGCAAAATACATTATTTCATTTTTTTTGCCTGAGTAGCATTCCATATGTGTGTATGTGTATGTTTTGGCTGAGTAGTGTATGTGCATATTTTGGCTGAGTAGTTTTCCATGTGTGTATGTGTATATATACATATATAACATTTTATTTATCCAATTATCCATTTAAAAATGTATTAGTCCATTTTCGCACTGCCAAGAAAGACATACCCAAGACTGGGCAATTTACAAAAAAGGTTTAATAAACTCACAGTTCTAAGTGGCTGGGGAAACATCACAATTATGATGGAAGGTGAAAAGCACATCCCACATCAGAGCAGGCAAGAGAGAGAATGAAGGCCAAGCGAAAGGGGTTTCTCCTTAAAAATCCATCAGATCTTGTGAGACCTTTTCACTACCATGAGAACAGTATGGGGAAACCACATCCATGATTCAATTATCTCCTACTGCTCCCTCTCACAACACGAAGGAATTATGGGAGATATAACTCAAGATGAGATTTGGATAGGGACACAGCCAAACCGTATCATTCCATTCCTGGCCCCTGCCAAATCTCATGTCCTCACATTTTAACACCAATCATGCCTTCCCAGCAGTCCCGCAAAGTCTTAACTCATTTCGGCATTAACTCAAATGTCCACAGTCCAACATCTCATGTGAGACAAGACAAGTCCTTTCTGCTATGAGTCTGAAGAATCAAAAGCAAGTTTGTTATTTTCTGGATACAATAGGGGTACAGGCTCTGGGTTAATACAGCAATTCCAAAGGGGAAAAATTGGCCAAAACAAAGGGGCTACATGCCCCATGCAAGTCCAAAAGTCAGTGAGCAGTCAAATATTAAAGCTCCAAATGATCTCCTTTGACTCCGTGTCTCACATCCAGGCCATGCTGATGAAAGAGGTGGTTCCCAAGGTTATGTGTAGCTACGCCCCTGTTGCTTTGCAGGGTAAATCCTCCCTCCCAGCTGCTTTCACAGGCTAGCATTGAGTGTCTGCAGCTTTTCCAAGTGTGTGGTGCAAGCTGTCAATGGATCTGTCATTCTGGGGTCTGGAGGAGGGTGGCTGTCTTCTCATAGCTCTACAGGCAGTGCCCCAGTGGGCACTCTGTGTGGGAGCTCCAACTCACATTTCCCTTCCACACTGCCCTAGCAGAGGTTCTCCATGAGGGCCCTGCCCCTGCAGCAAACTTCTTCTTGGACATCCAGGCATTTCGATACATCTTCTGAAATCTAAGTGGAGGCTCCCAAACCCCAATTATTGGCTTGTGGGAACTCAAAGACTCAACATCATGTGGAAGCTGCCAAGGCTTTGGGCCTGCACCATCTGAAGTCGCAGCCTGAGCTGTACCTTGGCCTCTTTCAGCCACAGCTGGAGCAGTTGGCATTCAGGGCACCAGGTTCCTAGGCTACATACAGCATGGGGACCCTGGGCCCAGTCCATGAAACCAATTTTCCTCCTAGGCCTCTGGGCCTGTGATAGGAGGGGCTGCCATGAAGACCTCTGACATGCCTGGATACATTTTCCCCATTGTTTTGGGAATTAACATTTGGCTCTTTGTTACTTATGAAAATTTCTGCAACTGGCTTGAATTTCTCCTCAGAACATGGGATTTTCTTTTCTGTCGCATTGTCAGGCTGCAAATTTTCCAAACTTTTATGCTCTGTTTCCCTTTTAAAACTGAGTGCCTTTAACAGCACCCAAGTCACCTGTTTAATGCTTTGCTTTGCTGCTTAGATATTTCTTCTGCCAGATACTCTAAACCATCTATTTCAATTTCAAAGTTTCACAAGTCCTTAGGGTAGGGGCAAAATGCTGCCAGTGTCTTTGCTAAAACATAACAAGAGAAGTTCCCAATAAGTGCCTCATCTCCATCTGAGACCACCTCAGCCTGGATTTCATTGTGTGTATCATTATCAGCATTTTGGTCAAAGCCATTTAACAAGTCTCTAGGGAGTTCCAAACTTTCCCACATTTTCTTGTGTTCTTCTGGGCCCTCCAAACTCTTCCAGCCTTTGCCTGTTACTGAGTTTCAAAGTTGCTTCCACATTTTTGGGTATCTTTTTAATAGCGCCCCACTCTACTGATACCAATTTACTGTATTAGTCTGTTTTCACGCTGCTGGTAAAGACATAAACAAGACTAGGCAATTTACAGAAAAGGAGGTTTAATGGACTCACAGTTCAATGTGGCTGACGGGCCTTACAATCATGGCAGAAAGTGAAAGGCACATCTCACATTGCAGCAGGCAAGAGAGACAATGAGAGCCAAGCGAAAGGGGCTTCCCCTTATAAAGCCATCAGATCTCGTGAGACCTTTTCACTACAATGAGAACAGTATGTGGTAAACCGCCCCTCTGATTTAATTGTCTCCTCCTGGGTTTCTCCCACAACAAGAGGGAATTACGGGAGCTACAATTCAAGATGAGATTTTGATGGGGACACAGCCAAACCATATCAAGCAATATTTAGGTTGATTCCATACATTTGCTACTGTGAATAGTTCTGTGATAAACATACAAGTGAAAATATCTTCCTGATATAATGATTTTCTTTCTTTTGTGTAGATACCCAGTAGTGAGGTTTCTGGATCAAATGGTAGTTCAGTTTTTAGTTCTTTGAGAAATCTCCATATTTTTTTTTCTATAGAGATTGAATTATTCTACAATCCCACCAACAATGTATAGACATTCCCTTTTCTTCACAATCTTGACAACATCAGTTAATATTTTGACTTAGAAAATTATTTTAAACTCAGAGGAGATGTGTGCATGTTTGTTACCTGGGTACATTGCATACTGTTGGGGGTTGGTCTTCTAGTGTACCTGTTACCCAAATTTGATGTTTTATTAATAGCCATTCTTACTGGTATAAAATGGTTCTCATTGTAGGTTATTTTGCATTTCTCTGGTCATTAGTGATGTTAAGCATTTTTTCATATGTTGTCTTTTCTGATTGTACTTATTTGAATCTTCTCTTTTGTTTTGGTTAGCAATCTCTCAGTTTTGTCTGTCTTCCCGAGAACCAAATTCTCATTTCATTGACGCTTTTATTGATTTTTTCAGTCTCAATTTCATTAGCTCTGCTCCGATCTTTTTTATTTCTTTTCTTCTGCCAGCTTTGAGTTTGGTCTGTTTTTGTTTTTCTAGTTCCTCGAGATACAGTATTAGGTTGTTAATTTGAAATCTATCTTTTTGATTTAGGCATTTAACAGTATGAACTATTTTCAGTACCATTTTCACTGTATCTCAGAAGTCTTGGTATATTTTGTCTCTATTTTCATTCATTTCAAAAAAATATTTGATTTTTGCCTTAACGTCATTGTTTACCAAGGATCATTCAGGAACAGGTTGTTTAATTTTCCTGTCAGTTAATAATTTATAAAGTTCCTCTTGGTACTGATTTCCAGTTTTTTTCCACTGAGAAGTGGTCTGAGAAGATACTTGACAGGATTTTGATACTTGGGAATTTATGTAGACTTGCTTTATGGCTAAGTATATGGTCTATTTTGGAGAATGTTCCATGCACAGATAAGCAAAATCAATATTCTGTTGTTTGGGGGTAGAATGTTCTGTAAATGTGTATTTGGTCCATTTGGTCTACAGTCTTATTTAAGTCCAGAGTTTCTTTGTTGATTTTCTACCTTGGTATCTGTCTAGTGTTGTCAATGAGGTGTTGAAGTACCAATTATTATTGTATTGTTGTCTGTCTCTTTTCTTAGTAGTATTTCTTTTATGAGTCTGAGTGTGAGTGCTCTAGTGTTGGGTGCATATAAAGCTGGGCAAGGGCATGACAAAAAAAGAAAACTATAGGCCAATATTTCTGATGAACACAAATCCTCACAAAATACTAGTAAGCCAAATTCAACACCATATCCAAAAGATAATACATCACAATCAAATGAGTTTTGGTCCAAGGATGCAAGGATAGCTCAACATTTACAAATCAATAAATGTGATTCATCACATAAATTCAAAACAAAAAAATATATAATCTTTTTAATAGACCCAGAGAAAGCATTTGATAAATTTCAGCATCCCTTCATGATAGAAATCCTCAAGAAACTAAGAATTGAGGAATATATTTCCAAATAATAAAAGCTATATAGGACAAAATCACAGGTAATATCATACTGAATCAGAAAAGGCTGAAAACATGCCCCCTATAAACTGGAACAAGATTAGGATGCCCAGGTCCTCACTCCAATTCAACATCATACTACAAGTCCTTGCCAGAGCAATCAGGCAAGAAAAAGAAATTAAAGACATCCAAATCATAAAAAGAGAAAGTCAAATTGTCTCGGTTAACTGACAATATGATCTGTATTTAATATTTAAGAAAAACCATTTTGCAGTAGTTAAAAAAAAACCTACAGTGTAACCATCAACAATGAGCTGCTTCTCTCTTTCTCCTTTCTTTTCCAGCTTTTTAAAATCAGATGCATGAGAACACTAATATTGTTATGGATAATCAAGACCTTGTACTGTAGGAGAGGACACTGATAATAGCTGTAGTTCCAAAGGGGAGCTAACCTCACTTAGCAAGTTCTGCCTCAGAGAAGGCCATTGTTAGATTCCTCAGTGTTTGCAGAGCCAACATGTGATAAGATGTAACTCTATACTTCCTGAGACAGGCTGTGCTGTTTACTGACCAAGTATTCTGGGACCAAATATGAAAACTGTTTAGTGAAAGAATAATCTGATTTTGGCCATTTAGAAAAGCACTATCAATTCTAGAAAAGTCAGTTTTGTTACTATTGATTAAAGCAAGTCCAGGGATTTATTTCAATTAAATTTTAAAATTATTTATAATTCTTGTTGTTCAGAGAATCTATGGTACCCTCCTAATCCTTAAATGACAAGGATAATTGCAACTTCACGTTTTGCATGTGCAAGAAATGTTACCTAATGTTTCCCCACCCACAATAAAAATTACTGACTCTAAACAACAGATTAAATAGAAAAAATTTGTTTCAGTTACCAACAGAGTTCTATTTTATATTACTAATTCTTAGTAATGTATATATATAATTTATTTCTAATATATTTATATTTATAGTTAACATTTATGTTTACTTCTGTTTGTATTATAATACTTAGATCATGCAAAGGCTCTATGTTGGGTTCAGCAAAATGTCAGGAAAAATCTCCTGGGTTACTACAAGGTATCACAAGGTTGAACTTGAATTTAGAGAGTTTTGCAGTTTCTGTGCTACTATATTTTCACACACAATAATTCTGACATACTGAGCACCTTACCTCTTCAGGTGTGCTGTAAAACCAGACAGGCCTTCTGAGGTCTAGTTCCCCATACAATTCAGGTGATCCTGCCATTGAGTTAGTAGAAACCCAGTCCTCACATAGACAACAATATATGGTTTTATTCTTTGTGCAAAGTTTTTCTTTGCAATCCATTTTTCTTTTGCTGTATGTTTTTGCTTTTTTTTTTATCTTGGTTTTGATATTCAGCTTTGTTTTATTTTGTTTTCTGTTTTTCAAATAATTTACTTACAGAGAGATATTGGAAAGCAACTATGTTTACATAATTTTCAACATACATAAAACATGAAAAGATTTTGTTAGTTTATGTCTGTTTGTGGGAGTGTGAGGAGTTGTGCCATAAATATATTGATTTTGAAATAAAAGTAATGTGATTGATTAATTAAAACATAGGTATTCTTCATAAAGTAGGGATTAGGACAGACATTGGTAGATAGCTGCTAATGAACCAATCTTTTTTAAAATTTATTATTATTATACTTTAAGTTCTGGGATACACGTGCAGAATGCACAGGTTTGCTACATAGGTATACACATGCTATAGTGGTTTGCTTCACCCATCAACCCATCATCTACATTAGGTATTTCTCCTAAAGCTATCCCTCCCCTAGCCCCCCACCCCCTGACTGGCTCCGCTGTGTGATGTTCCCCTCCCTGTGTCCATGTGTTCTCATTTCAACAAATTTTTTCTTAAAATTTTTGTCCCTTCTATTTTCTGGTTGTCTTATAAATTTAGAGGGAGGAGTCAATAAGATAGCATTTAAATATTAAATTTTTCAGTGTAAGAAATATATAGTTTATAAATAAAATATTTTATAGTATATGTTCATTTGCTGTAACTCTTATGAATACATAGGATGGATTTTGCACTAGTTATTGGAATTATAGGCATAAAACATTATGAAATAGTCCTCAAGTGCCCAAAGTTTAATAGTGAAGAAATAATTGAACCTTTCTACATACGTAAATTTAACTTTCTTTTTCTTTTTCTTTTTTTTTTAGAAGGAGTCTCGCTCTGTTGCCCAGGCTGGAGTGCAGTGGCGCTTAGATTATTCTCAGGTTTATTATAGAATTCAACTGATTCCTTTCCCTACTGAATTTATCCATGATAGTCTACCTACCTATAGTTAGAAGTTTTCCTCTGATCTTAAATTTAACTCTTACCAAATATCTAGAAATTTGAATTATTTACTATTCTCTTTTAAAGGAATAAAGCTTATATTTTTTAGTGTGTGTTAGGCTATGCAGATAGGCTAGCTAGGCATAGCGGCCTGGGCTAATTTTTTGCATGTGCCTAGTGCAATCACATGGTGTATGTGTACTTAATGAAAACTTTTTGATGATTTATGATGATACATTTTGCCTGCCTAAAATATACAAAAAATTTAGTTATTTAATACTTTTTTGAAGTATTTTTTGTGATTTTTTTTAAAGTTTTAAAATATGAGTATATGGTTAAAGCCAGTCATAACACAGCTGGCACTGAATTCCTAAGGTGTTTACTCCCTAGGGAAAGCAGCATTTTTATGACAACTCTGCTTAACATACACAACCATTTTTCCCCAGTAAGAAATAATATATATTTTTTAAAATGTGATACAGTAGAAGACATGATAGTTCATATGGTTTACAGAAACATGTTCTTAGATATTTTAATTTCTAGGACTTGTCACAGACCTCAGTAATTATTTCTACTCTTCCCCCAAACTGTCAAAGCAAGTTTTAAAAATTTCATTTAATCTGTATTAACAGTGTTCAGCTTTCATTTTACTCAATAGTAAGATAGATTCAGTGACAGATTATATTGTTACATTTTAAGTATTTCGTCTCTCCATCTTTGATCTTCTTGTCTTTTTCTCTCCTATTCCTAATCTTTGTTAATAACATTGCCATTCTTTCTTTCATGAGAATCAAAACCTTAAAGTCATGTTTGACCTCTCACTCACCCCCTAACCCTTATATAATTGACTGCCAATTTCTGACAATTCTACTTCTTCACCTTCTTTCAATCTCAACCTCTTATTTCTATTTCTATCCCTATGACCACACTCCAAGCCTTCAATCACTTTTATCTGGGTTTTTGACATCCTCTGAATATTTTCTGTTATTCAAAGCTATATTTTCTTATGCTGCAGACAGATTTTTCTTTGTAAATCAAATCCATGATCAAGTAGTCCTCCTTTTCAAGAATGCATAATTGTTTTTTTGTACAGTATATAATAAAATGCACAGATTTCAATCTTTCATTTAATATATTCAAGAGCCTAATTCAAGTCAACATTTTATTGTTTTTATGTTTTTAGTTACATTTGCTGGATGTTTTATTGTAAATAAAATGCCTGTTAAGGAGATTTGAAAACATAAACAGTACAAAAAAGAATATAATCTTTATTTATAATTCTACTATAAAGAAATACCATAACCTCACTTTTACTTCTAGATTTTTGCATGAATGGTGTAAAAGATACCAGAATGACTATTCACAATTTTACTTTTTTAAAATTTATATAATTTTTCTTGGAAAAATGATTTTAATTGAAGAATATTACAGCTTCTGTAATGATCATATATGATCATAACAAGATACATAACCTTTTTTCCCATGGTTCTTATCTTGTAAATCACATTTTTCAAAATTATATTTTATTTTCACATGTATTGCCTTATGAAATAATAGAGTAGTAATTCTATTTTCAATAGTTTATACTTGTATTTCTAACTTCTTGTTTCTTGAGTTACTAATTTTGATTCAGTTCTTGAAATTTCTTAGTTTTCATAGCAATATCAACCTAAAGTTGTGGGAGCAATTCTCTACAGAAAAGCAAATACATATTTTGTTTTCTATGCTCTCCTATATTAAATGTCTTTCAGTTGTCTGTATTGTTAAACAAAATTTTATTTGTACATAAAAAATCTTGGAGTTAGACATTGAGCCTCAAAATATTTATTTGTAATGCACATTGTGTTATGTTATTTATAGGAGTCTTAAGGCAGGAATGATTTTTGTTTTTTTGATCATTGAAATTTTGTTTTTATTTTTGCTTTCTGATTGCTATAACATATTTTAACCTTATAATTTAAACATTTGATAATAAGAGTTTGGCTTACGGATCACTTTTAGTTGACTTTATATGAATCAATGAGGGTTTTCAATTTCCTATATCGCTTGTTTTTATTTCCTTTTCCCCCTCTGCCTGTCAATAGACAAATATTTTCCTCTAAAAGGTAACTGATAGATAATTGGTGTTTGATGTGTGAATGATACCCTAAGTCTGGTACGCCTTTGTATACAACACAAAAAGCAATATGCGTACTCATTTTCTGTTGCCTGTTATTGTAATGAATAATTAGATGCACCTTCCACACTATTTTGTATGTGAAAGCCATCCACACATATTTATAAGATTTTAATCAGCTTTTCATCTGAATATAATATATTTGAGTATGTTTTTATTTCAAATGCCAGAGGTTTTCTGGCATTTGAAATAAAAAAAAAATGTATATGTAAATATTTTCTTACTACTGGCCAAGAAAATAACTCTGTTCCTTGAAAATTTCTACTTTAAGAAAATGAGAAATACTCTTCTTAACTAACTGATGCTTTAAAATAATATCTCTAACAAACTCCCGTAATGCAGAGCATGATGAGTGGATGTAGAAAGTGCACTAAATTGGGAACTGGCTCCTAAATTCTAAAGCGAAGTCTGTCACTACCATTTACATGCTGCTTATCAGTCAACCAATATGATGGAATTTCAAGTTTCTCATCTTTAGAACAAGTAGGCCGGGCGCGGTGGCTCACGCTTGTAATCCCAGCACTTTGGGAGGCCGAGGCGGGCGGATCACGAGGTCAGGAGATCGAGACCACCGTGAAACCCTGTCTCTACTAAAAATACAAAAAATTAGCCGGCCGTGGTGGCGGGCGCCTGTAGTCCCAGCTGCTCAGAGAGGTTGAGGCAGGAGAATGACATGAACCCGGGAGGCGGAGCTTGCAGTGAGCCGAGATCGCGCCACTGCACTCCAACCTGGGCGACAGAGACTCTGTCTCAAAAAAAAAAAAAAAAAAACAAGTAATGTGTAAGGGTTTTTTAATGTTAACACTCAACCAAGTAGTATTTTTGAACTGTTTTTTAACTGAATGTAACTACCTATTATTTTCACATTTTGTGTTTTCTGCTATCTGCTGTTAAGACATGCCATAATTTTCCCTAAGAAATTGAACCCATGTAAGTATTTTATTTTATTCTTCTCACATGTCTGATTTCAGCTTCTGGACGTCTCTAATATTTTTTTAATTTCAAGTTTTAGAGTTGGCCCCATTCACTTTCTGATTTTAAGCATTGTTGCAATATTATAAAATATACATGGAATAGACTTTGGTTAAGACAGCATATTAAATAAGGTAAACAATAGCATAAATGGCCCTCAAAGCTCCTAGAATGGAGAAATCATACACTCACAAAATTTGAATTTGTCTGGTTGGTTCTTTGCAAAAATTTACTATAGCATGTGTGCTTTACTGTTCTTTATTTTGACACCTAAATGTTCAGAAAAACATTAGCAAACATTAAGTATTTTCCTGTAACTCTTCTTTTTGTCACACAAAAAATAAGTACATCTTGCCTTAGTTACGTTTAGTTATGTTATTTTGTTTAAATACTGCTAGCTATGATTTTAAGAAAGCATTCTCACACTTTACAATTACCCATGCAAGACTTATGACTATTCTAACAAAACTATTTAATACAATGTACAAACTTGTTACTTCCTTTTTCCGGGAAGTTAGAATCTTATAAAAAATTGAGTAAGAACTTTCCCCACAACTTTATATAAGGAGTTTCATTAACAGAAAATATTGGATAGTAAGTATATAAAAATCAAAATGTAAACAATAAATAAGCATAAAATTTACTTGACACATAATATAAAACTTAGTCAATAAAACTTTGAAAATCTCTCAAACAGGATCTCTTTGAGAGACATAAAACTTGATCAAATTTGCTTATTTTGCTTTTCTCATTAAAACTGGTATAAAAATAATTGCAAGTGCTAGCCATTTTTCTGTGTGCTTGCATTAAAATCTGTTTGACTTTATACTCACAATGAATCTCTGCTTTAAAGTAGAGAGATGTTCACCTGGAACCCAGGAGAAGAATTACTGTTAAGACATCTGAAGTCTAATGATTGATGAACATAACACTCTTCTCAAATTCAATTTTAGATCTGAGTTGATGGCTGTACTCCTGGAGCAAACACCTTAGGGCTAGATAGCACTTTTCTCCGAAGTTTTCACATATTAGGAAAAAGGTGCAGATCTGTCATTTACAGCAAAAGGAGATTTTTTTTTTTTTTCTCAACTCAGGGAAACTACAGTGGCTACTTTGTAAGTCATTAGCAGATTATCTTCTCATATCTATATTCTCATATCTATACCTTTATTGTTAGACAGTTCTTTCCATGACAGAATTAATCTCAGATGAGTTTATGTGTTTTTTTTAAATTGGCCAGAAAATATTGTTTTAAAATTTTTAAAAATGTGATTTCATAATACAATGCAATTTTTTTTGTTTTGTTTTGTTTTTTGAGACCGAGTCTCGCTCTGTCGCCCAGGCTGGACTGCAGTGGCGTAATCTCAGCTCACTGCAAGCTCCGCCTCCTGGGTTCACGCCATTCTCCTGCCTCAGCTTCCCGAGTAGCTGGGACTACAGGCACTCGCCACCATGCCCGGCTAATTTTTTGCTTTTTTTTTTTAGTAGAGATGGGGTTTCACCGTGTTAGCCAGGATGGTCTCGATCTCCTGACCTCGTGATCCGCCCACCTCGGCCTCCCAATATGCTGGGATTACAGAAATGAGCCACCGTACCCAGCCAATACAATGCAATTTTATGGATTATTTATAAACATTTCTTACGTACTTAATCACAAAGAGTAACTTATTGGATAGGAAAAATGTGCAGCATAGTTAATATTTTTAGTGTATAGCTGAAAATTGTTAATTACTATTCAGCGGAAAATTAAATTAAAAAAGTAAAATAGCATTATTAAAATTATTCAGAGAAACAATGAAAAAACATTTAGATTAAATATTACGAAATAATAAAATCCCACTCAAAGGAAAACGTACAGTCTTCTCTCTCTCTCTCTCTCTCTCTCTCTCTCTCTCTCTCTCTCTCTCTCTCATTTATTTTTTTGAGATGGTCTCTTGCTCTGTTCCTCAGGCTGGAGAGCAATAGCGTGATCGTGACTCACTGCAGCTTCAAGCAATTCCTCACCTCAAGAGATCCTCCTACCTTAGTCTCCCAAATACCTGGGACCACAGGCACACATCACCGTGCCTGACTAATTTTTGTTTAAATTTTGTAGAGAGAGAGGTCTTGCGTGGTTGCCCAGGCTGTTCTCAAACTCCTGGGCTCAAGTATATATAGTTATTACATTTTAGAAAGTAGAAAAATAATAGCAAAATAAGAAAAACATGTGGAAGGAGAGTTTTAATAAAATATATTGAAAATAATTTGTTAAAGAACAGGAGATATAAAATTATAAAATAAAGTCAATAACAGGTCCATCCAAAAATGGATAAAACAAACAGCCCCCAGTAATAACTTTTCTAAAATGCTTGATTAAAATAAAATTCATAGGCCACAAAATTATCTGATTTAAAGTATAAAATCAATTTTAAGTGCATTTACAAAGTGTGCAAACATTGCCACAATCTAATTTTTTAGTTTCTCTAAAGGAAATTTCATACACATAAACCGTACCTGCTTTCCACCCTCTCCTCCAGGCACAAAAATCCAGTAACTTTTTTGCTGTCTCTCCGTATTTGCTTATTCTGAACATGTAATAAAAATGGAATTATACAATATGCAGTATTTTGTGACTAGATTCTTTCACTTACATTGTGTATTCTAAGTTCATGTAATGATATGATCACCTGATTTTTCTTCTTACAGCTTATTGGTATGAAGTACAGTAATTGATTTTTGAATATAGAACTTTGCATAGCTATCGTATTTGCTTGTGGTATATATTTTTTAGTAATTTATTGGAAATTAGAGTAAATTTGCCAATATATTGCTAAGGGTTTTTTAATTTATGTTCAAGAGAAATATTGGTCTATGGTTTTTCTTTTTTTTTAATCTGTTTTTGATATTAGGGCAATAGTAGCTGTATTAATCCATTCTTACACTTCTATAAAGAAATACCTGAGATTGAGTAATTTATAAATAAAAGAGTTTTAATAGACTCACAGTTCCACATTGCTGGGGAGGCCTCTGAAAACTTATAATTAGGGCAAAAGGCAAAGGAGAAGCAGGCACTTTCTTCATAGGGCAGCAGAACAGAGTGAGTGCAGAGGAAATGCCAGATGCTTATGAAACCATCAGATCTCGTGAGACTCACTCATTATCAGGAGAATAGCATGGGGTAAACCACCCCCATGATCCAATTACTTCCACGTGGTCCCACCCTCAACATGTGGGGACTATGGGTATTAAAATTCAAAGTGTGATTTGGGTGGGGGAAACAGACAAACCATATCATTCTGCCCAGTCCCCTCACAAATCTCATGACCTCACATTTCAAAACACAATTATGGTCTTCTAGCAGTCCCTCAAGATCTTAACTCATTTCAGCATTAACTCAGAAGTCCAAGTCCAAAGTCCCATCTGAGACAAGGCAAGTCCCTTCCACCTATGAGCCCATAAAATCAATATTAAGTTAGTTACTTCCTATATACAATAGAGGAATAGGCATTGGGTAAATACACTCATTCCAAATGGGAGAAATTGGCCAAAACAAAGGGGCTACAGGCCTCATCCAGATCCAAAATCCAATAAAGCAGTCAAATCTTAAAGTTCTGAAATCATCATCTTTGGTTCCATGTCTCACATCTAGGTCATATGAATGCAAGAGGTGGGCTCCCAAGGCCTTAGGCAGTTCCACTCCTGTGGCTTTACAGGGTACAGCTCCTCTCCTGGTTGCTTTCACAGGCTGGCATTGAGTATCTGAGGCTTTTTCAGGTGCACGGTGCAATCTGTCAGTGGATTTACCATTCTGGAGTCTGGAGGGATGGTCACCGTCTTCTCACAGCTCCACTAGGCAGTACCCCATGGAGGACTCTATGTGGGGGCTCTGACCCCACATTTCCCTTCCACACTGCCTCTATGAGGGCTCCACCCCTGCAACAAAGTTCTGCCTGTATATCCAGGCATTTCCATACATCCTCTGAAATCTAGGCAGAGGTTCCCAAACCTCAATTCTTGACTCCAGCATATCCACAGGCCAACACCACATGTAAGCTACCAAGGCATGGGGATTGCACTCTCTGAAGCAATGAATGGCCTGACCTGCACATTGGCTCCTTTTAACCACTACTAGAAAGCAGGGCACCAATTCCCAAGACTGCACAAAGCAAGAAGGCCTGGGGCCTTAGGCCTCTAGGCCTGTGATGGGAGAACTGCCATGAAGGCCTCTGACATGCCCTGGAGACATTTTTCCCCATTGTCTGGATGATTAACATTTGGCTCCTTGTTACACAAATTTCATCAGCACGCTTGAATTTTTCCCCAGAAAATGGGTTTTTCTTTTCTATCACATTGTCAGGCTGCACATTTTCCTAACTTTAATGCTCTGTCAACTCTTAAGAGCTTTGCTGTTCGGGATTTTATTCTACCAGATACCCTAAATCATCTCTCTCAAATTCGAAGTTCCACAAATCTCTAGAGATCTCTAGAAATATTTGAGATCAACTCAAATATTTATAATTTTCTTGTAGTGAGAATATTCAAAATCCTATCTTCTAGCTATTTGGAAATATAAAATATTGTTAACCGTAGTCACCCTGCTGTTAAATATAATACCATAATTATTTCTCCAATTTAACTGTATCTTTGTAACCATTGACCAATCTCTCCCTTTCCCACCAGCCCTCTCCCCATCATAGTTTTTTCCATAGTTTTTTCTCCCCATCACAGCTTTTTCACTCTGGGTTTTCAGCTAGTGAGAGAAAGTGTTACAGCTCATTTACTTCCACCACTGGCAAGCTCCAGGTTCTTGTCCCACAACCAAGAATAATAAGCCACATGCACACCAGAGAGTGAGTAATGCAGAGTTGGATTTATTAAGCAGCAGAGGGATCTGAGATAGGGTTTCTGGCTGTGAGGCTAAGTTCAGGGTTTTTATACATGTGGAAGGAGGAGGAATGCACTGATTGGTCTGCGGGCTACCTTGGAGGAAGCACCAATCAGAAAGAGACATGTTAGTGGAAAGAACCAATTGAAGGCAGAGGTAAAGGCTCAGCCTACAACCAATCAGGGGCTGGAGGGATGTTACACTTTATGCAAACTAATGTTTGGCCCATGACCAAACACAGAAATATAGGTATATGTAAAATAAGTAAAAGATAAAGACCAGTTGGGAGGAAGTGTGTGAAACGAGACAGAGGGGTAAGCCAAGGAGAGGGAAATGTGTCCAAAACAGGAGTGGAATTTGTTCATCTGGGTTCAAAGAGTAGGCATTTCCATCCAAGGATGCAAACTCTTTCTTATCTTATGGGGCCTGCAGTTTTATTTTCAGGCTGTTCCTAGTTTAAAGGAGTTTTACTGAGGACCCACTCTAACTGCCTGCCTGACGGTTTCTTTCTTTCTCCTCTCTCCCTAGCCTCTGGAGTCACTATTCTATTCTCTACTTTTATGAGAACAAAATTTTTAGCCCCCACATATGGATAAGGTCATGAAATATTTGTCTTTTTTGTGCCTGTTTTTTTTTTATTATTATACTTTAAGTTTTAGGGTACATGTGCACAATGTGCAGGTTAGTTACGTATGTATACATGTGCCATGCTGGTGCGCTGCACCCACTAACTCATCATCTAGCATTAGGTATATCTCCCGATGCTATCCCTCCCCCCTCCACCCACCCCACAACAGTCCCCAGAGTGTGATATTCCCCTTCCTGTGTCCATGTGATCTCATTGTTCAATTCCCACCTATGAGTGAGAATATGCGGTGTCCGGTTTTTTGTTCTTGCGATAGTTTACTGAGAATGATGATTTCCAATTTGATCCATGTCCCTACAGAGGACATGAACTCATCATTTTTTATGGCTGCATAGTATTCCATGGTGTATATGTGCCACATTTTCTTAATCCAGTCTATCATTGTTGGACATTTGGGTTGGTTCCAAGTCTTTGCTATCGTGAATAATGCCGCAATAAACATACGTGTGCATGTGTCTTTATAGCAGCATGATTTATATTCCTTTGGGTATATACCAAGTAATGGGATGGCTGGGTCAAATGGTATTTCCAGATTCAATGCCATCCCCATCAAGCTACCAATGACTTTCTTCACAGAATTGGAAAAAACTACTTTAAAGTTCATATGGAACCAAAAAAGAGCCTGCATTGCCAAGTCAATCCTAAGCCAAAAGAACAAAGCTGGAGGCATCACACTACCTGACTTCAAACTATACTACAAGGCTACAGTAACCAAAACAGCATGGTACTTGTACCAAAACAGAGATATAGATCAATGGAACAGAACAGAGCCCTCAGAAATAACACCGCATATCTACAACTATCTGATCTTTGACAAACCTGAGAAAAACAAGCAATGGGGAAAGGATTCCCTATTTAATAAATGGTGCTGGGAAAACTGGCTAGCCATATGTAGAAAGCTGAAACTGGATCCCTTCCTTACACCTTATACAAAAATCAATTCAAGATGGATTAAAGACTTAAACGTTAGGCCTGGTTTAACTTAACATAATTTTCTTCATGTTCAACCATGTCTCAAATGACAGCATTTCATTTTTTAATGGATGAATTATATTCCATTGTGCATCTATACATTTTGTTTATCCATTGATCCACTGATGGACACTTAGGTTGATTTCAAATTTTGGCTATTGTGAATAGTGCTTCAATAAACATGGGGTGCAGGTATCACTTCAACACATTAACTTCCTTTCTTTATAATATATACTCAGAAATAGGATTGCTGGATACTATGGCAGATCTAGTTTTGGTTTTTTGAGGAACTTTCATATTCTTTTCCTTAGTAGTTTTACTAATTTAGATACCCATCTGTGGTGTTCAGACATTCTTCTTTTTTCCACGTTTATGTCAGCATTTGTTTCATTTTGCTTTTCAATATACCCAATCTAATAATTGGGTGGTGGTGTCTCATTGTGGTTTTGATTTGCATTTTCCTGATGATTGCTGACATTAAACACTTTTTTCAAATATTGATTAGTCATTTGTATGTTTTCTTTGAAGAAATGTCTAGTCAGTCTTTTGTCCACTTTTAAAAATAAATTATCATAATAGTAATAATTATTGTTTGCTATTGAGTTCTTTATATATGTTGAATATTAAACCTTTTTCAGATACATAGTTTGCAAATATTTTCTCTCATTCTGTAGGATGTCTTTTCACTGTGTTGATTTTTTAATTTTTCATGCAGAAGATTTTTATTTTGATATCATCCCATTCATCCATTTTTCCTTTTGCTGCTTGTGCTTTTGGAGTCTTATTCAAAAAATTCTTGTCCAGACCAATATCAGAAAGCATTTTTTCCCCACATTTTCTTCTAGTAGTCTTATTGCTTTAGGTCTGGGTTATCTATTTTGTTCCATTGGTCTATGTGTCTATTTTTCATCCATCATCATGTGGTGTTGGTTACTATAGATTTGTAGTACATTTTAAAATCAGGTAATATACCTCCAGTTTTGTTCTTTTTGCTCAAAATTACTTTGGCTATTCAAGGTTTCTGTTGTTTCATGTGAATTTTAGGATTTTTTTTCATTAGAGAAAATACAGGGTTTTTTTTTTATTATTATACTTTAAGTTTTAGGGTACATGTGCACAATGTGCAGGTTAGTTACATATGTATACACGTGCCATGTTGGTGTGCTGCACCCATTAACTCGTCATTTAACATTAGGTATATCTCCTAATGCTATCCCTCCTCCATCCCGCCACCCCACAACAGGCCCTGGTGTGTGATGTTCCCCTTCCTGTGTCCATGTGTTCTCATTGTTCAATTCCCACCTATGAATGAGAACATGCGATGTTTGTTTTTTTGTCCTTGTGATAGTTTGCTGAGAATGACGATTTCCAGCTTCATCCATGTCCTTAGAAAGGACATGAACTCATCATTTTTTATGGCTGCATAGTATTCCATGGTGTGTATGTGCCACATTTTCTTAATCCAGTCTATAATTGTTGGACATTTGGCTTGGTTCCAAGTCTTTGCTATTGTGAATAGTGCCTCAGTAAACATATGTGTGCATGTGCCTTTATAGCAGCATGATTTATAATTCTTTGGGTATATACCCAGTAATGGGATGGCTGGGTCAAATGGTATTTCTAGTTCTAGATCCCTGAGGAATCACCACACTGACTTCCACAATGGTTGAACTAGTTTACAGTCCCACCAACAGTGTAAAAGTGTTCCTATTTCTCCACATTCTCTCCAGCACCTGTTGTTTCCTGACATAATGATCGCCATTCTAACTGGTGTGAGATGGTATCTCATTGTGGTTTTGATTTGCATTTATCTGATGGCCAGTGATGATGAGCATTTTTTCATGTGTCTGTTGGCTGCATAAATGTCTTCTTTTGAGAAGTGTCTGTTCATATCCTTTGCCTACTTTTTGATGGGGTTGTTTGTTTTTTTCTTGTAAATTTGTTTGAGTTCATCGTAGATTCTGGATATTAGCCCTTTGTCAGATGACTGGATTGCAAAAATTTTCTCCCATTCTGTAGGTTGACTGTTCACTGTGATGGTAGTTTCTTTTGCTGTGCAGAAGTTCTTTAGTTTAATTAGATCCCATTTGTCAATTTTGGCTTTTGTTGCCATTGCTTTTGGAGTTTTAGACATGAAGTCTTTGCCATGCCTATGTCCTGAATGGTATTGCCTAGGTTTTCTTCTAGGGTTTTTTTGGTTTTAGGTGTAACATTTAAGTCCTTAATCCACCTTGAATTAATTTTTGTATAATGTGTAAGGAAGGGATCCAGTTTCAGCTTTCTACATATGGCTAGCCAGTTTTCCCAGCACCATTTGTTAAATAGGGAATCCTTTCCCCATTTCTTGTTTTTGTCAGGTTTGTCAAAAATCAGATGGTTGTAGATATGTGGCATTATTTCTGAGGGCTCTGTTCTGTTCCTTTGGTCTGTATCTCTGTTTTGGTACCAGTACCATGCTGTTTTGGTTACTGTAGCCTTGTAGTATAGTTTGAAGTCAGGTAACGTGATGCCTCCAGCTTTGTTCTTTTGGCTTAGGATTGACTTGGCAATGTGGGCTCTTTTTTGGTTCCATATGAACTTCAAAGTAGTTTTTTCCAATTCTGTGAAGAAAGTCATTGATAGCTTGATGAGGATGGCATTGAATCTATAAATTACCTTGGGCAGTATGGCCATTTTCACGATATTGATTCTTTCTATCCATGACCATGGAATGTTCTTCCATTTGTTAGTATCCTCTTTTATTTCATTGAGCAGTGGTTTGTAGTTCTCCTTGAGGAGGTCCTTCACATCCCTTTTAAGTTGGATTCCTAGGTATTGTATTCTCTTTGAAGCAATTGTGAATGGGAGTTCACTCATGATTTGGCCCTCTGTTTGTCTGTTATTGGTGTATAAGAATGCTTGTGATTTTTGCACATTAATTTTGTATCCTGAGACTTTGCTGAAGTTGCCTATCAGCTTAAGGAGATCTTGGGCAGAGATGATGGGGTTTTCTAGATATACAATCATGTCACCTGCAAACAGGGACAATTTGACTTCCTCTTTTCCTTATTAAATACCCTTTATTTCTTTCTCCCACTTGATTGCCCTGGCTAGAACTTCCAACACTATGTTGAATAGCAGTGGTGAGAGAGGGCATCCCTGTCTTGTGCCCGTTTTCAAAGGGAAAGCTTCCAGTTTTTGCCCATTCAGTATGATATTGGCTGTGGGTTTGTCATAGATAGCTCTTATTATTTTGAGATATGTCCTATCAATACCTAATTTATTGAGAGTTTTTAGCGTGAAGTGTTGTTGAATTTTGTCAAAGGCCTTTTCTGCATCTATTGGGATAATCATATGGTTTTTGTCATTGGTTATGTTTATATGCTGGATTACGTTTATTGATTTGCGTATGTTGAACTAGCCTTGCATCCCAGGGATGAAGCCCACTTTTTCGTGGTGGATAAGCTTTTTGATGTGCTGCTGGATTCTGTTTGCCAGTATTTTATTGAGGATTTTTGCATCGATGTTCATCAGGGATATTGGTCTAAAATTCTCTGTTTTTATTGTGTCTCTGCCAGGCTTTGGTATGAGGATGATGCTGGCCTCATAAAATGAGTTAGGTAGGATTCCCTCTTTTTCTATTGATTGGAATAGTTTCAGAAGGAATGGTACCAGCTCCTACTTGTACCTCAGGCAGAATTCGGCTGTGAATCCATCTAGTCCTGGCCTTTTTTGGACAGTTTTTTAAACAAGTGATGCTGCGAAAACTGGCTAACTGTATGTAGAAGAATAAAATCAGACTCCTGTCCCTCATAATACACAAAAATCAAATCGAAATGGTTTAAATACTTAAATGTAAAACCTGAAACTATGACACTAGTAGAAGAAAATGCTGGGGAATGCTCCAGGATATTTGGTCTGGGCAAAGATTTCTTGAGTAAGACCTTAAAAACACAGGGAAAGAAAGAAAATATTGGCAAATGTGATCACATCAAGCTAAAAGGCTTCTGTACAGCAAAGGAAATAATTAAAGTGAAGGGATAATCCACAGAATAAAAGAAAATATTTGCAAATAATTCAACTGAAAAATTAATAATCATAATATATAAGGAACTCAAACAACTCAATAACAAATAACCCAAGTGCTTAAGAAAAAAATGGATAAAATAATTGAATGGACATTTCTCATAAGAGGACATAAAAATGGCCAAGTGGTATATGAAAAAATGCTCAACATCACTAAGCATAAGATATACAAATCAAAACAATGAGATATAATTTCACCTCAGTTAAAATGTTTTTTATCAAAAAACTAAAAAAAAAATGATACTGGTGAGGATGAAGAGAAAGGAGAACACTTTTATACTGTTGGTGGGAATGTAAATTAGTAGAGCTACTAAGTAATGACAGTGGAGATTTCCCCCCAAAACTAAAAATAGATCTATCATATGACCCACCAATGACACTGGTGGGTATATATTCAAAAGAAAGAAAACCAGTATGTTGAAGAGATATTTGCCCTCCTATGTTTATTGCAGAGGTAGTCACAATAGCCAAGATATGGAATCAACATATGTGTCTATCAGAGGATGAAAGGATAAAGAAAATTTTATATATATATATATGTGTGTGTGTGTGTATGTGTGTGTGTATACATATATATACGTATATATGTATACATATATACGTATATATACATATATATACACATATATATATATATACACACACAACGTAATACTATTCAACCGTAAAAAAAATAAAAGCCTGTCATTTGCAACAACGTGGAAGAAACTAGAGGACATTATTTTAAGTAAAATAAAGCAGGCACAGAAAGACACATCATATATTCTCACTCACATATGGGAGCTAAAAAAACGATCTCATGAAGATAAAGCATAGAATAATGACTACCAGAGGCTGGGAAAAATGATGCAGGTAAAGGAATAAAGATGGGTTGGTTAATGGGTGGAAAAATACAGTTAGAAAGAAGGAAAAAGATCTACTACAATAGGTAGATCTTATTAACTATTAACTATAGTTATCATAACAGGTATTTCTAACATGAAGAAATAATAAATGTTTGAAGTGATGGATAACCCAATTGCCCTAATTTGATCATTACAAATTGTATGCTTTTATCAAAATATCACATTTACCACATAAATATGTATAACTATTATATATCCACAAAATTAAAAATAAAAAAGGTTATTTCTAAGTATTTTGTAGCTATTATAAACAGAATTGTTTCCTTGGTTCATTTTTCAAATGGTCCTTTATTCGTATATATGTTACTAATTTTTGTAGGTCAGTTTTGTATTCTAAGCTTTACTGTATACTGGTTCTAACAATTTCTAGGGTGGTCTTTAGGGTTTTCTCTACAAAAGATCATGTCATCTGCAAAGAAGGACAGGTTAATTTCTTCCTTTTAAATGTATATTGCTTTATTTCTCTCTCTTGCCTAATTGCTCTATCTAGACCGTCCAGTATTATGTTGAGTAGAAATGACAAAGGTGGGCATCATTGTCTTGTTCCAGATCTTAGAGAAGAAGTTTTTCAACTTTTCGCTGTTCAGTATGATATTAGCTGTGGGTTTGTCATATTTGACCTTTCTTGTACTGAGGTACATTCCTTCTATATCTAATGGGTTGATAATTTTTATCATAAAAGGGTCTTAAATTTTGTCAAATGCTTTTTCTGCATTTGTCAAGATAATTACGTGGCTTCTGTTCTTCATTCTGTTAATGTAGTGTATCACATTTATGTATTTACATATTTGAACCATCCTTGCATCCCTCAGATGAATTCCACTTGATCACGGTGAATGATCTTTTTAATGAGCTGCTGAATTCAGTTTGCTAGTATTTTGTCATTTTAATGTCCATGGGATCTACTTTGATGGTCTCTCTATCTTTTCTGGCATGAATAATTTGGGTCGTTTCTCTTTTTCTCTTAGATAACCTTCCTGGAGGGTTCTTAGTGTATTGATCTTTTCTAAGTACTTTTCATTTTGGTGCCCTTCTCTACTTGTTTCCTATTTTCAATATTATTGATTTTTTCTAATTATTATTTATTTTCTTCTGTTTACAGTGCATTTAACTTCCTTTTCTTTTTCTAGATTTCTAAATGGAAGAAAGATTTTAGATCTTTCTTACTTTATAATAATATGCATTTAGTGATATAAATTTCCCTGTAAACACAATTTTGGTTGCATCCCACAAATTTTGATCAGTAACATTTTTATTTTTACTTAGTTCAATATATATTTTTAATTTCTTTTGAGACTTCTCCTTTGACCCATATTTTATTTAGAAGTATGTTGTTTAATCTGTAAGTGTTTTGGGTGTTCCAGTATTTCAGTTATGGATTTCTAGTTTCATTCCATTGTGGGCTGAGAACATACTTTGTAAAATTTATTATATTTTAAACTTATTAAGGTGTGTTTTATGGCTCAAATCTGGTCTATCTTACTGAACGTTCTCTGTGAGCTTGAGAAAATTGTCTATTCTACTGCTGTTAGATGAAGGAGTCTATAGCTGTCCATTATGTTCAGTTGATTGATAGTACTGTTCAGTTGAAATATATTTTTACTGATTTTCTTCCTACTAGATTTATCAATTACTAACAGAAGGGTGTTGAAGACTCCAACTATAATATCGAATTTAGCATTTCTCCCTGATGTTCTTTTAGTGTCTCAAGTTCTATCGGTTTTAAGGATCTGTTGTTAGGTGCATATAAATTAAGAATTGATATGAGTTCTTAAGAGAATGGATTCCTTTATTATTGTGTATAATTTTTAAATTCTATCTTTCTGTTATTTTCTTACTTGATGTTCTTTGGCTTACATTACACATCTTAACTAATCAGAATCTACTTCAGTTATAAACAAACTTGGTTTTAGTGAAATACATAAACTTTATTTTTGTATTGTTCCACCACCTGTACTTTCTTGTGCTATTACTATTATACATATTATGTCTATTTGGGCTATAAACCCAATGGCACACTGTTGGAATTGTTACCTTATATAAACATATTTTTTAAAGAAGATGGAATAAGGGAATTTTGAAATGTACCTTTGAAATGGATATCCTAATTTCCATGTGGGCATTTAAAAAATTAGCTGGAATATGAAGAAACAAAAGCATTATCTGTATATTTGGATATGAAAATATCTTTTGATAGATAAGGTGATACATTAAAACAGGGATTCTACCCCTGGATAGTTTTATGTTAAAACTATTTTGAGGCAGATAATCACATAGCACATTATAAAGAATATTGGGCCTTAAACTTTACCTTGTAAAAATTGAAAATAAAACAAATCTCTGCTAGTAGATACCTCTCAATGTTTGGTATTAAGCACCAAGTCTGATAAAGCACTCTCACAATTGATATTAAAGATATTGACTATATATGGTTATTATTTTATCTATGTTTACTGGAGAAATGACATTTTAAATCTTCCCCTGTGTACTGAAAGGTATGCTGAAACTACCAGGTGATATGCAAAAACAATGTATTAATATTATGTAAATCTTGGGGTGAGAAACACCAGGAGACTATGATCACATGAGACTATGAATATGAGAAAATAATCTGAATTTTAGGTTAAAAAGATTAGCATTAAAAATCAGTAAGTTAGAATGAATAAGAACTAGTACTTGATACCACAATAGGGTGATTATAGTTGACAAAAATTTACTGTATATTTTAAAATGTCTCAAAAATGCAATTGGGATATTCCTAACACAAAGAAATAAAAAATACTTTAGTTCATGTATATCCCAGTAATGCAGATTTGATCATTACACATTGCATGCGTGTATCAAAACATCACATGTACCCAATAAACATATATAATTGTTAGGTAATCATAATAATTAAAAATATTTTGTTAAAAAAAGCTTATCAGGAAAACAAATAAGCCTTAATCTATGTTCATATCAAAGTATTGTGGTAGAGTTTTAACTATGAAAATTTCTTCACAACATAATAGCCTGTCATAAAACAATAAGTACAGTAAATCATATCAGAAAATCTAAGTAATACAAAAGAATATGTGTGAGAATAACAACATAACTAATATAGGGAAGAAATAAAATAGTCAAACTGTTTTCTACTAGAATAGAAAAAAGTATTATGACTCTGCAAATACATGTTCTTTACAGTTTATGGTCTTTAAAGGATGCTATTCCCTCAGTAGAAGCCTTCTGAATTCACTACAGTTGATGATAATCGCCTACAGTCATTTTTAGAAACTATAAGCATAAATCTAATTATTGCATCTAAATATGCATACGTGGTTGCTATCATAGCTATCCATTTTAGCTTGCTATTAAAAAACTTTTTCCCTTATGAAAATGAATCTTATGTTTGACTGGAAATATTTCTTTAATTTCGAATTATGGGGAAAACCCATTAAGGCAATATAGCTTTAAAATGAAATAAATTTTTTATCAGTAATAGCTATATTTTGTTTCTGTTTTGAATTATTCATGGAGTCCTAGAATTTAGGTATTGAAAACGGCACCAAAGATTATTTATTCAAGTAAAATATTTAATCTAAGTCATGTTATCTCTCGGGAAAAAAAAAAGCCTCAATGCTCTTGTATAAAATCAACAAATGAGCTATTTGCTGAGGCAAAGAGCTATTATTATAAAATAATATAAATCTTATATAGTTTGCTGTTTATGTTATATACAAATATTCATAGTATAGATTATGATATAAATACTACAGGTAAAAATATATAGATATTATATTTAGTATTCCATCTATATTTTATAGTATATATTCCTCTGGTATATATTATTTACTGTGGTAATAAAGTAGCAATAACTAAAGGTACAAAGTCATTAAGGTAATTTTTCAAAATCTAAATATAAAACCTAAGTACAAAACTTAATACTCCACTCCTGGTGCAGGACCAAAATCAAGAATTACTTTTTTTTCTTTCTGTCTAAAATTTGATTTAATTGGTTAGGTTTCCACGAACACACACTTATTATCCTCCCACTTTCACAGAGTTATATGTACATCTTAAAAATTTCAAACATGTTTGCACTCCAGTAGTACATTTAGTTTCTTTTTCTAACCTTCATGAAGACATCTGCCTCCAAGTCCTCCTGTTTTCAGGCCAGACTGTGAAACTGACTGACCACGTTGCTTGCTCTTCAACTGTCATCTTGGGACTTTATTCTATAACAATAACCTGGAATTTCCTCTCATATAATCTTACTGTTCCTTTGTTCTTTTTCACCTGGTCCTTTCCTTTTTCTACATTTACTTTTTTATTTTGTAGAACATCTATCCTCTAGTAGTTTTCTGTGGATACGTGGAAAATAGCATTTTGAGACATCGTATGTTTCAGAAAAGTCTTTTAGAATCTCCACATTTCCTAAGTAATTTTCCTGAAAATAGAATTTTCAGTTGACACTCCCGTTTTCTCGGAAATTCAAAGGCTTTGCCCCGTTTTGTCTTTTGGCTTCCACTATTGCTCTTGCAAATTCCTAATGATATTGTGACTCTTAATTCTATGTATAGGACTGTTTTGGCTATTTTAAAACTTTTAGAATCATCTATTTATGGTTTTCCAAATGTTTAGAGAAATTCATTTTGGTGTGTACTTTTTTCGTTTACTTTATTAACATGTGGATCCTTCAAACTGAACACTTCTGCAGTAATATTTGTAGAGATTTACTTGTGTAATGTTTTTGAATTGTTTTCTTCCCTCAATTTCTATTTTCTTTCTTTCTGGGACTCCTCCTAGTCATATGTCTAACCTCCAATTTGATCATATAATGTTGCCAGTTTGTCTCACTTTTTTTTTTGAATTTGTCTTTTTTTCTAAATTTTACAAAATTTCTTTAAATTTAATCTTATTAACCTTTGCATGAATTTCCCCTTGAATCATATCTTTAATTGACAAGAACACTTTCTTGTGTATAGAACTCTTTAATCTTATTTGATAGATGTAATATCTTTTAACTACCTAAGAATATTAACTATAGCTCATTTAAAACTTTTTGTTCATTGTTCCTGTTTCCTCTGAAATTCCTTTGTTTCTGACTTTTATGATAGATAACTCTTTCCATTTCTGTTAATATTTTCTATCCTTTCATATTGTTTTAGTCAAACCTCAACCAGAAAAAAATGAAATACTTTAAGTATTTAAAACAGAGAATTAGTACAGGAGGTTAGTGGCATAGACAGTGGCTCATCTGATAATGCAATCATGGGGCAGTGCCTTACTTCGGCAACATAGAGATGGTTCTGGAGAATGAAAATATGAAACCAAACAGAGCAAGATATGGAAAGAAATTAACTTTAGGGAAAATAATCATAGAACTAGCAAACATATTTAAAAGAAAATTAGGATAATTTTATGGGAAACTAACATGGGTGAGACCTCTCCAGTAGTTTTATTGTTGATTGATTTGGTGTGAACCAAGCATTTCAATTGATATCTTCAAAACTGAATGACCAGGAAATATTTTTTCATGTGATGATCCACCTCTCTAGACAGGAATATTTTAACCTCCTTTCTGGACAGTGTAAGCTGAGCTGG
Source organism: Gorilla gorilla gorilla (assembly GCF_029281585.2). Lineage (NCBI taxonomy): Eukaryota > Metazoa > Chordata > Mammalia > Primates > Hominidae > Gorilla > Gorilla gorilla. Next base: position 127,390,487 of record NC_073229.2, on the reverse strand, counting down.
AAGCTAAGCATGGAAAAATGGCTAGTGACCTCACCATTCATCAGCAGATGCTCACTCAATGGCCCAGCTTTCTGCCTTTGCCTAAGACTCACACAGCCTTGTGACTGGTTTTCTTTTTGGATCTCATCCACAGAGTAAACTCCCTATCTCCTGCTACTGTCCTGAAGCCATAAGATCAAACTGAATGGTTTAGTGGAAAAGAGGTGGAACTTAACACGCTTTATGTGGGGTTTCAATCACTCTTTCTGTTTTTCATCCAGTTCTGTTTTTATGTTTGGTGGTGACTCCAGTTAGTGAACCTTTCCAGTCATTCCTTGGTGCAACAATATGCCTCTTATTTAAATTTTTCTCTATAAACAGGTTTTGGCTTTTGTCATTAATTAACCCAACTAACACCTATTCATTCAGTTCCCACATCACAAAATTGTGCTTATTTCTCTCATTTGTTCTTGGTTTCTCTAGATGCTTGTGGATTTATAACTTGTTCACTTTGGTTTCATTTTAGTGATAATTCAAGGAACAGAGATTTGTGTGAGTGTACAATATCTATCTTTTCTTTTTTTTTTTTTTTGAGGCGGAGTCTAGCTCTGTCACCCAGGCTGGAGTGCAGTGGCGCGACCTCGGCTCACTGCAAGCTCCACCTCCCGGGTTCACGCCATTCTCCTGCCTCAGCCTCCCGAGTAGCTGGGACTACAGGCTCCCGCCACCACGCCCGGCTAATTTTTTGTATTTTTGGTAGAGACGGGGTTTCACCGTGTTAGCCAGGATGGTCTCGATCTCCTGACCTCGTGATATCTTTTCTTTTTTCATCTTAATGACAGAAAATATTGTATAGATAACAAACTTAATGAGTGAAACCTTAGTGACAACACTGCTTTTAAAAACAAAAGCTTTAACTAGCTTCTTAATATTGCAAAATTATGTTATGCATGTTTATTTTGTTCGAAATGTATATGCAACTTTTATTTTTAATATTTCTCTCCTATTCATATTTGCATGTCAGGATTATAGAAGTCTTGCCGGAAACTGATAGATTGCTTATGTAGAAATTTCTGTCAGTTATTTTAGAATACATTATTATTTCACAAATGCTGTGAAATTAGAAATAGTGTAAATATTATATTTTGTATTACCTTCTTCAACGCATTTGTCAAAAAGAATGACACATCTGTGGATGGTTACACAATACGTTCTATCAGTCTGTGTCTTTGTGATTGTCCACTGATGAGAAACTCCAATTAGCCTATTGTCAAAGCATAATTTCTCATGAAAAAGTTTGTTTTTCTAAATTTTTACTAGATGCAATCTATGCTTCAATGACTAAGTGAAATACAGTCCAGCAATTCACATATTTCACATTTACTTTTTTGATTACTAAAAATTACTTGTTATTAAATCCACGTGTGTAAGCAACAGTGTAAATTTTTTGTACCTTCATTTTGAAGGTAGAAAAATATTTCTTGGGTTACATACTTGATCAATGCATGGCATTAAGGGTAAAGATTAGGAACTTAAGGGTGAACTGATTTGAAAATATCACTTCAACATTTGCAAAAATAATTGATATTCATACATAGATTTCCACAGCTTGAATATGCATAAATTGTTCACTGAAGCATTGTTTTTCATCTCACTCAGCTTTCCTAGAGGTAGTTTACACAAGTAGAAACAGTATTCGATTGTACAGGCTTTTAAAAGAATTACAACTGTAACATTTGACATAGTTTGTGAAAAGTGCATTTTGTGTTATTTTGAGTGAGAAGTTAATGCCCACCTGCCTGTCTAAATTCAGAGAACCAGAGCAAATTTTTCTGTATCAATTTGTCCTTTTAGAAAGAATACAACTACATTGTCAATGCAGAGACAAAGTTTTAATCAAGCTCTGCTTAAGCCAATACTTAATGCAAGTAGCAAGAATGCCTGTTCTTCCATGAAGTGGCTGGAAGCTTTCCTGCTGACCGAGACAAGACTCACTAGGAATGGGTATTGGGAAGACCTCTATTCACTAAAACGTTTGGAGTCAACTTCCAGAGCCATAGAACACCGCAAGGCTCATGAGAGTAAAGTTAGAGAACACTGAGAACTCCTTGAGTATTTTGAAAATTCCAAGAGAAGAACAGCCAGACAAAGCAATTTGAACATTTCATAGGCTCTTATTTTTGACATTTCTATAATTTTGTAGTTGTGAATATGGATATGACATTTTCTTCTTTTCACTCACTCATATTGAGTACTTACAGACTTAAATGATTTTCAGGCATTACAAAAATACCCCCTGCAACTGTATGCAAATGAAGTAGGGTTTGCTCAGCATAGATAGCATTTATCTGGAGAGCAGGTCCATATATTTCACCAGAGTCTCAGAGTGGCATGTATATTAAAAAATGATTTAAAAAAGGGACCTAAAGCTTCCCCCTGAAAGGAAGGTAAGTCTATTTCAGTATATCAAACGACATAATAAATCCTGGATTATGTTAATTTTGCATTTCTCTTCTAGGGCCTGTATGTATTGACTAACAGACAAGTAGAGTATTCTATATTGGTGATTATGCTGCTAATTGAGTGTAGAAGATAATGTTTATTGTTAAATGAAAATAAAATAAGCTCAATAACCAATTCAAGTTAGAATTTCACTCTCCTGGCAGCCTTATTTTTGGTCTTATTTTACTCTTTAACCTCTATTTTTATGTACATTTACTTACATCTTACGATTTTAATAAAAAAATATATATATATATGCTGTGAAAATGGATGCCTGGCTTAAATGTAGTGTCACGCAGAAGAACGTGTCTTAAATTTTATTTAACAATATTTATTTATGTAATCAATAAAATAGATGTAATAACCAGAATATTAAATATGTATGGTTTTATCTTTCTTAATCAGGAATTATGAACATAGATGTTCTTGTAGTTGTTTTTTATTTCTTTTTACTCAATGAAATATATCCCACTAGAAAAAAAATGTCTTAGAAGTAAAAAAACCTTTCCAAAGGGAAGTTTATATAAATATTACTAATGATCCTGCTAAAATAAATCAAATTTAAAACCTGTTGAAACCCTCAAAACACAAAATTCTTACATAGAACAATGCTGAAATTCCCTTAAACTTCCCTAAACTTTGTCTATATAAACAATCCCAAACTTCTGCACTATGAATGATTGACTCTCTGGCAGGGTAGATGGTGGTGTTCTTGTTTGTTTGTTTGCTTTGTTTTTTAGCCCATGGCAATTTCACTCAACAGCTGTGAGCTCCATTTTCTTGCTGTTTGTTCCACCGCCTAGAGTTTTTTCTTTTGCTTTTTATGACATAATATGATAGCATTAAAAATGCATTTTGTAAACTATAAATTATATAATCATATTTTGTAACATGTAAATGTTGGGGTGACAAATATTGCTCATGGAATTATATCTAAAAAGTTAACCTTCTTTTACTTTTACCTCTATATTTATCATGCTGTTTTCGTGGCAAATGCACATCTCATATGATTTTGTGAGGAATTATTAAAACTGCAAAAGTAGGATCATTTTATTCTACATTTATGTTTAGTTGGTTCTTTATAAAATGAAGTTTCTACATAATATCTTTTTAAAAAGGAAAATTGCATGTAACTAATGTACTTTTACTCAAATGTTTTAATTTAACTTTTATGACAGAATCAGTTCAGATTTGAATATCAACATGTTGTGAACTACTTCTAATTACCAACAAACAAAAGAAATGTAATTCAATTAAATGTAATTAAATTAAATGTACCTATTGTTTTGAATATAAAGGAAGAGAAAGCAAATGTATTTATTTTCAAAGAGGAAGGTAAATAAAAAAACTATTTTGAAAAGTTCTGCATAAAAGGGTAAATTTAGATTACATTAATTTTGCAGTGAAACAGCAGTTTAATTTTACACACGTCTAGCCAGTTATTATTTGAAGATTCCAATGAAGGCTACTGAATAACTAGGTAAGTTAATAAATCCTTGTCTTTAAACATATGGCATTTAAATCACAAAATAAAATGGCATATTGGTTAGTTAATCAAAATTAATTGATGCTGCTGAAGAAATTATGCCCATCTGTAGCAGTTTCTTAATAAATAGAAACCTAAAAATAACTAAGACCACTAGATTTTAAATTGCAGCAGCAGTTTTAATGATATCATTAATTTCCTTCAGCTCTAAAATGTCAAAGATCCTATGAGTTAAATTAGATAGTATTTGGATTTGATAATGTTAGATATTTTAGAATATATTTAAAAGAAATGATTATTAATTTTATTCATTTGGTAAATTCAGTAGGAACTTATTGTTCTCTATTTTCTACCTTCAACAATTTCAGCATTTAATTTACATTACCTCTTCCTAATAAACACACACGCACACATACTCAATTGGCATTCGCAGAGTTTTTCCACCTAATAGATGTTGATAATCTTCCTTCAGGATAGGACATTTATCATACATTTGTTCTCCCGTAATCTATGTCCATTCAATGTTTCTTAAAATCACTGACTGTCCTTAGGACACCCAGACATCCAGCAGTTAGGTAGCTTGCCCAAGACTACAAAACTCCTAAATATTTGAGTTGCGTTAGATTCAAACCCAGAACTCTAACCATCTTATGAATGATACTGCTTTTTCAGCAGAATTGTCTTAGCTCCTGAGATGGGCACAAAAATATTGGAGAAAACAATAGTTCAAAAGAGAAAATAACGATATCAATATTATTTCTTAAACATCATAATTATTTTTAAACTATGTATAAACTTTTACTGTTTTGAAATCAGAAACTATGAGAGTAATCTACTTTTAAATAATATATTAAATATAATTGAAATTCCCACTGGGTTTTTACTCTCTTTCAGGAAGACAAACTCCTACAAAGCTTGTCTTGAGGGTATATTCTGACAGGAGATAATGTAAGATAACGTAAAGCTACACAGTTTTTACGACAAAGTAGTCCACTTGTAAGTATGTTCTGGAAAAATAATTGTTTTAAAACAGGACATTGAAATCTTTGGGTAGGATATCAGGACATTTAAATGCAACAAGAACATAACATGCACTATACAAATATAAACCTCATTTACATTTTTTCACACCAAAAGAGCTCTTTGAGAGAAATATATAAAAGTATTAAATTGTGCAAAAAACTTTTCCTGTGAAATGCCAGTCACTCAACAGAAGAATCTCAGTTTTAAGATAAAATCTTTCCTCCAAAAGTATATTAACGCCCCGCCATAGTTATTATGTTGAGGTAGAGACAAAATTTTCTCCAAGTCTCTATTTGATCTTGAAAACTGATTTCAAAGCCACTAAGTCATGACAATAACAGAAGGGAAAGGCTAATCCCTTTATGACTTTTCTTTTTTAAAAAACTTGACGAAAAAATTAGAGAATGTGGAGTAAGTTCTTATTCCCACAGTCGTATAACTGCCTTTGCGCTGAAGATATAATTGGTGCAGTCAGCAAAAACAGTGATAACCTACAGACTATGACTCAAGCTCACAGCTGTACCTAGCTCTGATTTGGGGCAGCACACCTTCTGATGATTTAGAAAGTAAGATTTTTTAAGAAAGCAAAAGAGTAAAGAGAATGCAGGCAGACAACAGAAGCCATACTAAAGTGTAAATGAAATACTTATATTTTATTTATCAGAACCCTAAAATATAACTATGAAGTACACTCATATCCCAACTGAGTCAAAGCTAACCTCTAGCAAAATGCCAAGGATATGCATTGAACAATCTACTCTGTAAATAAACTTTATTAATGTTGTTCTACTTGGTTATCATTAAAAAAGAGGGCTTTAGGAAAGCAAAAGAAACCAAATTCTAAGATTAAACAAAAGTGTCAGGAAAACAGAGAAATAAAAATTAGTTTTATAGGCCATTGCTTGGCATAATTTATAAGCAAGTTCTTCTTAAGTTTTAGTTGTAAAAATTCTTTTTTTCTTTTTTTAAGAAACTTAGTAACAATACAGACAATTTCTTTCGTTTTAAAAATATTATATTGCATAAAAAATTAAGCAAGTATGATTTCTTTGTCAGACAAATGTGACAAACAGCAGTTTTAATTAATGTTTGCTATTTTTTGTTTTTTTACTGAAGTATGAAATTTAAGTACTTAAAAATATATATTGACCCCTCCCCTGTCAGCAAGTCCCTTTGTGTTTTAATGGTTTGATTTCTATTCAGTATCTTAGTCTGTTCTACATTTTCTGAAGAAGACAGTAATGTAATGGATACTGAAATAATGTAATGTAAAGACAACTAGTGTATAGAAAGAGAAATATTGTAAGGGAAAGAGAGCAGGCATCAGAGTAAGAGCTGGGTTTGAATTTGAACTGTATATATATTAATGTATGACTATGAGTTAGTTCCAAATGTCTTTTGAGTCAACTTTTTGTGTAAAATAGGAATAATACTACTTATAGTGAAAAATGTTTACAGGAATTTGAAATTTTCTTCATGACGCATCAAAATATAGTTGATTTTCTAAACCTGTACTCTTTAGTGTGGTAACCACTAGCCTCATGTGCTACTAAACTAAAGAACTGTGCATGGTGTAACTGAAGTACTGAGTTTTTATTTTATTTAGTTGGTTAATATAACTTAAAATTTAAATTTAAAAACTAGTAATTTTACTTTAAAATATAATCAATATAAAAACTGATGAAATGTTTGATGAAGTATTTGTATAAAAGGTAAGTAGGCTTAAAACAAATTGTATATGTGAATTTAATGTTTTCATCATAAATTTTATAAAACAAAGATCCAGCACTTTAGAAATTTTATTGCCTAATTTGAGATATATACTAAATGTTTAATATGTCAAAATTTTAAAATTTGGTAGAAAAATAAATGTAACCATTTTATTTTAAAATTTTTGTGTTAGTTACATTTGAAATTATAATATTTAGGACATATTAAGTTAAATATTTCAGTAAAACTAAGTTTACCTAATTCTCTTTACATATTTCACCTGACTAGCAGAAAATTTGAAATTACATGTGTCCTTTAATGTATTTCTATTGTTCAGCATTGCTCCATAAATGCTATTTGTAATTAAACTTACTGAAAAAATAGCAAAGATTTAATATGGAGAGAAGAAAGGATAGTTGTTTTGTATTCATATAATCAGTAGTTCTTTACCCTGGCTTCGTATCAGTCTTACCTGGTTTGCTCAAAAAATATGTACTTGGACTATATAATAATTATATGTGAAGTTGAGAACCACTCTTCTAGCTTTTCAAAAAGCATATTCTTTTCACTAGAAAAGAACAGATCAAAGATACTCATGTGAGAGAGTTTTAACTTCTTATTTTAGAGTACTACTGAATGGACATCCAAGATGGGTCGACTATTCATCTACACTGTCTTTTCTCAGCCTCTTTTAATTTTATTTTTCACACAGAGAAAAAGCTTTTAGAATTATTTCAGAATCATGAAAAATTAAAGTGGTAAGGACTTTGTCCACCATGACAATCTTTCAGCCACCAAAGCTACCTTCAGTAAACTGCCTGAACATAATGCACTGCATTACATATCTTCTTTAATTTGTTTTTCCCAACTAGATTTATTTGTGATTTTTTTAATTACTTCTCTTCATTGGACAATATGCTTGGGTAGAGATTGTGTATATTTTTGCTCACTAATGCTTCTATATAACTTGACAGCTACTAGAATTTAAGTATTTTGTAAATTAGTGATTAAATATGTTAATGTGTAAATAATATTAATTGGAATATGATGTAAATTAATAATTCTTATTTTCTTGGAAATATGGAAAATTCTTGCCAATATTATCAGACCATTTTTCCTACTTCTAATCATGTCTGAATTCTTAGTTTCTGATCTTTCTTTGAGGCAAGGATATTAGTATTTTTTTATCATGGATTATTATAGGTTTTAGAGAAACTTTAACTTTTGTGTATCATCAAAAGTAAACCTGAATCATAAGGAAACTTTATTTTCCACCAAAATAAACTGAAAAAAACCACCACTTTTTAAAGTATCACATAAAAATGGCACTTCTCTCTATGTGAAAGGTGCTCCTACAACATACCATCTGCTCTGTGAATTTTGTGCTCTCGGTCAGTTGTCTCTGTTTTCTAATTTCTTTTACTTAAAAAAGGCTTTCTTTCACATTGGGAAAAGTATCTAAATATGATTTCCTCATTGGAGTAAAGTGTTGTAATATTACTCCTCTACAACTAGTAAATGTCTCCCTCTTTGAGAGTAGATCAGTATGTAAGAAATTGGAATCCAATGGCGTGTCTAATTAGCAGTAGTTTATTGTTTTCATTCAGCTTGACTGAGTCTTTTTTAAGAAAATTAATCAAACATTAAGCCTTGGAAGAAAAAATGAAAAGTCTAGTCTCTGGTTTCCAGCTTCTGTCACAACAGTGCCATTCATGATTGCAGTTCTGGAAACAGGAATTTCAAGCCAGCCCATTTGTCTCTAAAGTGTGTCCCGCTTTAGAGTGTCTCTCCCTATCTCAACTTCTTCTCTTCAAATCAAAATTTAAAAATATATAAGTTATCAATTCCTAATAAAATATTAAGTTGAATCCAATAATTTGGGAATCCATTAAGTTTTTTCTCTCTGAACTGCCGACTCACGTAAGTTTCTCTGTCCCTTTGATACTTGTGAAATCAACGTAATTTTGAGCAGAAAATAAATAAACTAAGGATATAAAGAGTATAATATGGAAGCTTGTCCTGAGCATTTGCTGTATAATTAGGAAAAGATGATGTAACCATAAAAGAATAAACGCCAAGTATCAGCCAAGCCCAAACAATTGAGTTAATAATTGCTAAATGAGTTGAAAAGATGAGAAAAGACTGTGGTGTAATCAGACAAAAACTATTAGGATAGTGAAGAAGGCACTCCAGGCAGGAGATAAAGTGTGATTAGCTGCATGACATACAGGTAGTAAGGGCCAATAGGACAAGCTGGAAATAAACTATTTGCATTGACGGATATATTTTGATTGAAGGATTAGTTTACTCATTCATTCATTTCTTCAGATAATTCAATTCAATTCTAAATATATTGACTCAATTACTTCAGTGGGCCAAAGACAGAGCTAGGCTATTTTTAACTCTCAAGGATTAAGAGAAATGCGGCCCTTGACATCTTTAAATTTGCAAACTAATAACAGGGGCACACAATGAATGAAATGTCCAAGTATAAAAATAAAATGAATACTTCTGCTTCCACTTGAAACAGAGTAACAGGGACCAAATTTACCTTCAATCCTTAAATAAACTAAAAACATAATAGTAACAATTGGCAAAATATGTGAAACTATACATCTCAAGGCATCAGTAAAGAAAGAACCATTTTCTCTGAGAGTTGGATAACAGAGGATATGAATTCTATTATTGCCCAACTTACAGCTGAATGCAAGTGCAATTCCCTTTTGCATATTGGTCTTATGAAAATTTTATTAATTTTTGGAACTCTATAAATATTTCTGTAGAATACTTCACTCCTATATAGAAAATTATATTACAAATCGTGAATGATTTATTTATTTTCTACCAGGCTTTTAGATATATATTTATTTATTGCATAGAAACTTGAATTTTCATTTGAAAATAAGTGGTAATATGGGATATAATTGTCTTGCCCCTTCTTAAAAAGCCCTTTTTATTAGAAATAAAATATGCACAAGAAAGCACAGATAATAGTTTACAACCTGATATCTTCTCACAAATTGAACCCATTGTGTAAAAAGAACATGGATCAAGAAATAGAATATTGCCAAAGTCCCTGAAGTATTTCCTGTGTCTTTCTCTGATTTTACATTTGAAACATAGGCAGAGTTCTGATTTCTAATGTACAGATTTGTTTTAACAGGTTTTTAATTCTATATAAATAAAATCAACCATATGTATTTTTCAATTTTGGATTGTTTTTCCTTAAATTATGTTTGGGATATTCTTATTTATGGAGCAATAGTTTTCATCCTAATTGCTACATATTATTCAATTTTATGAATACAGATGTTTAATTTATTCATTTATGGTTGTTTGATGTTTATCTCTAGATTCTTGCTATTATGACTACTACTACTATGAATATTTTCTCTGTATGTATATACATGTACATATATATATGTGTCTTTTGATTAAAATGTATTCATTCTATTAGGTATAAAGAAGAAGTATAGGTCAGGTGCAGTGGCTCATGCCTGTAATCCCAGCACTTTGGGAGGCCAAGGCAGTCAGATTACTTGAGGTCAGGAGTTCGAGACCAGCCTGGACAACATGGTGAAATCCTGTCTCTACTAAAAATACAAAAATTAGCCAGGCTTGGTGGCACGTGACTATAATCCCAGCTACTTGGGAGCCTGAGGCAGGAGAATCGCTTGAACCCGGGGGGCAAAGGTTGCCGTGAGCCAAGATTGCGCCATTGCACTCCAGCCTGAGTGACAGAATGAGACTCTGTATCAAAGAATAAGAATGAGAAGAAGAAGAAGAAGAAGAGGAGGAGGGGGAGAAGGAGAAGGAGAAGAAGAAGGAGAAGAAGGAGAAGAAGAGGAAGAAGAAGAAGAGGAGGAGGGGGAGAAGGAGAAGGAGAAGAAGGAGAAGGAGAAGAAGGAGAAGAGGAAGAAGAGGAAGAAGAAGAGGAAGAAAGAAGAAGAAGAGGAAGAGGAAGAAAAGAAGAAGAAGAAGGAGAAGGAGAAGAGAAGGAGAAGGAGAAGGAGAAGAAGAAATCTTCCTGGGTCACAGAGTTGGCATATGATTGGCTATAGTAGGTCATGCCAGTGTTCCAAAATGATTGCTTAAATTTACATTCTCTCTGAAATGTTCATTTTCCAGTTGTTGAACATGTTCACTAGCACATGGTATTGGCCGATGTTTATAGCTTTTAGCTAAACTGAGTAGTAAGTTTGGTAGTAGTAGTAGTAGTAGTAAGTTGTAATCACACTTACAAAACTCAGGACTATGTTTTGTTTTGTTGATGTTTTTAGTATTATTTTGTTTTGCTTACTCTTTGAAGAGAAGACAACTTTAAGAAGATAGGTTTTTTGGTTATAAATGGGGATATCAAATACTACTTCTAATCTTACTTTGGTTCCTGTTTTTTTTTTCCCCTTTCCCCAAAGTCTGAAGTCCATTAAAACTACTTTGTCTTTTGCCTCAATTTTGAACAAATTACATTCAGTATATATGGTAATGGAAAGTATATGATTTGATAGAGAGACATTATTCAGAAATTTAATCAAGAATTTAGCTCAAAAATATGGCATCTAGTTAACTACACATCTTGTTGATTTTTCTATTCTGTTCACAGTCTATTAATAATTTCTTCTCTAAATGACTTAATTTTCTTTCTCAGGGATGCCTAAGAAGTTCTTACTACTCAGTGGGCGAGGTGAAAATATGTGGCTTCATTTTCCTTATAAACGTCTAGGAAACTCTCAAGATAATTCTCAGGTTATTTACATGCCTTTCCACAAATTTTACTGAGTCTTACATTTGATTATATTAGTGCCTGAAGTCACATACTACTTCTGTGAAATGGCTAGTGGAATCAATAACATTGCCAAATTTTAACATTCATCTTCTCCTCTTGAGGGTGTAGTTTAAGTTGTAAAGGGGATATAGAAAAAATTGTTTAAAGTTAAGCTTTCCTTGAGAATACCTTAGGATAACTATCAAATATGAATGAAATTAATGATTTTTCTTTTTTTATTTTTATTTTGTTATTATTATACTTCAAGTTTTAGGGTACATGTGCACAATGTGCAGGTTAGTTACATATGGATACATGTGCCATGCTGGTGTGCTGCACCCATTAACTCCTCATTTAGCATTAGATATATCTCCTAAAGCTATCCCTCCCCCCCCCCCACAACAGTCCCCAGAGTGTGATGTTCCCCTTCCTGTGTCCAAGTGTTCTCATTGTTCAATTCCCACCTATGAGTGAGAATATGCGGTGTTTGGTTTTTTGTTCTTGCGATAGTTTACTGAGAATGATGATTTCCAATTTCATCCATGTCCCTACAAAGGACATAAACTCATCATTTTTTATGGCTGCATAGTATTCCATGGTGTATATGTGCCACATTTTCTTAGTCCAGTCTATCATTGTTGGACATTTGGGTTGGTTCCAAGTCTTTGCTATTGTGAATAGTGCCGCAGTAAACATACATGTGCATGTGTCTTTATAGCAGCATGATTTATAGTCCTTTGGGTATATACCAGTAATGGGATGGCTGGGTCAAATGGTATTTCCAGTTCTAGATCCCTAAGGAATTACCACACTGACTTCCACAATGGTTGAACTAGTTTACAGTCCCACCAACAGTGTAAAAGTGTTCCTATTTCTCCACATCCTCTCCAGCACCTGTTGTTTCCTAACTTTTTAATGATTGCCATTGTAACTGGTGTGAGATGGTATCTCACTGTGGTTTTGATTTGCATTTCTCTGATGGCCAATGATGGTGAGCATTTTTTCATGTGTTTTTTGGCTGCATAAATGTTTTCTTTTGAGAAGTGTCTGTTCATGTCCTTCGCCCACTTTTTGATGGGGTTGTTTGTTTTTTTCTTGTAAATTTGTTTGAGTTCATTGTAGATTCTGGATATTAGCCCTTTGTCAGATGAGTAGGTTGTGAAAATTTTCTCCCATTTTGTAGGTTGCCTGTTCACTCTGATGGTAGTTTCTTTTGCTGTGCGATTTTTCAACTAACCCTGCACAGCAGCTTTTCTTTAAGGGTTAGAAAAGATCACTGTTGTTTTACCAGGCAATCATGTTAAATAACTGGATTGGAGTTTGAGGCCATGATGAAATTTAATTTATCTTTATGCCCTTGATTCTCACACAATGTGGTGGGAGCCTTGCACAAAATGAGTTTACAGAGTTTATAGATTCACGAAAATCCCTATAAGGAGCTAACTCTTCGGTTTATACTAATTTCATGAAATTAGAATGACCGTCTCTTAATTTTTACTTTTCATTCTCCTTTGCTGTGTTTTTATGCATACCTATGAGTCATAGTCAAATTCTAAAAGTTAAGTGTTCATACAATGTTTACTTGCTTTGTGCACCATTAACTATCTTCTGTCCCTTTCTTCTTATGGTTTTTTCTCCAAAGATATATTTATTGAAGGTTATATGTGAGGCATGAATCCTTCCTGGTGTCCTACTGCTTTCTTTTTACACTCAGTTCTGCAAGCACAGTACCAATTATCTTGCCTAAAATCTAATCTAGTTATTACTAAGCTAATGACTCATATATTTCTATTCAGTGAGCTCTCATATATACTCTCATGCTATGTTACTCATGGATATGCTTCTGGGTAATATTGTACCAATGCCTAAACATCAAATAAATTTATTTTCCTCCAGATCTACATTCTTATTAAATTTATCATTTATTCAGGTTCTTCCAGGATTTTTTAATTTTGGTAGAATAAATTATTATGTTTAATTTTTACTTTTGGTCATATTTTTACATGTCCTCTAAGACACAGAGTTTACTTTTTGGAAGTTTACACATGCCACCTTTTTCTTTTGATTTTCTGCATAAACAGCACTATCTCTTCCTCAATGTTTGATTGAAATATTTCAACATTATCTAACTGCATTTTTGTTGTTGTTAAAAAGAAAAAGTTATTTTAAAATTCCTTAATAATTGAAGCTAGAAATTCTACCACTTCTTGCATCTCTCTCCTGGAGTCAGTCTCTTCATCAAAAAGTTATACTTCATGATATCTTTTTATCTAAATTCAAATTTAACTGTTACTGTTTCATAATAACATACATATAACACTATATACAATTTGTTATAAATTGTATTGTATAATTATTCATTTGGTAACATACAAAACATGCTAAAACTACATAGTTTTTAAAACATTAAATTATTCCATATATAATAAAACTACCTCTTCCCTAAAATATGTTTTATAAAAATAATTTCCCCTATGTCTTCTGAAGACCTTTATGCATCTCTTCTTGCACTCATTATCTTTTATAGTGGCCAGCTAGGGGTTTATGTGTCCTCGTTGCAAAAGACTGTGTTGCCTAATGGCTACAGACCATCTTATTTATCTTTATTCCCCTAGAACCTAATACAGTGGACAGTACGTTATATGTGTTTGGTAATTGCTTGTGAATTGAATTGAAATTGGTTTACAAGTGTTTCTCGAAATTAAATGGCCAATAACACATAGCTTTCAAATTATTCTAGTAATTGGAACTGATTGTATCATACATTTTTCTTAGACTATCATATATTGTATCATAAATATTGTAATTCTATTTTATGATAATGAAACATTTAGCACAGATAAAAATAAAGGTGCCATTAAATTACTCTTTATTGCTATGTTATGTTAAGAATTGGACACAATGTTGCATTAAATTTTTAATTATTTTGATAAAAGGGATATGACTTATCTGTACTGTGAGATGTTCTTAGGAAATACGATGACTAATATGTATTTTTAACTGTATTAACTTCCACAATTTAGCGACAGGGCTTAAGAGGGGATAAGAACTCAACTCAAATAATCAGGGCTGATCATTAGGAATATGTTATGCCTGATAATTTAACAGACCTTAACAAAATTATATACTTAATAAAGTAAATTTTAAAATCATTTCTGAAAGCTAATAAAAGACATATAAAATAGGCATTTTCCAATGCAAATTTTTAAAGAAATATAATTTTTTCAAAATGAAGTAAAATACAAGTATTTATTAAAATATTAATGATATCTAATTTTCTCCAGCTCTGATATTTCCTCCCCTTTTTCTCTCACTCTTTCTATTCTCTTCTTCTCTCTCTCATGTGTATCTTTGAATATGGTATTAAAGTATAACAGAAACGTAACAGAATAGTTTGTTTTTCTAAATTTCCCTATGACAATAGGGAAGGACCACTTCTTTCCAATTATTTCTAAAAGGTGATGGAAAGGAATCTGCTAAACGATAGTGCGATTGACTAAAGATTGTACTCCACTGGCAGTCACTGCTTCCAGGCATCTTTCTGTCTTACTGCTGCCATTATGCCTGTCTTTGAGTCTGCTATTCATTCTCTTCTCCAATTTCATGTTTTAGAATACGCGTCTCTGAACAAATATAGAAATATAGTAATCGACTGAGACAGAGATACACCAGACTTATGGATGTGCCAAATTACTCAATTTAGGGGAGGGAGGTAGATACAATATGCATTAGTCCATGAAATGATCCCCTGAAGTTTGCAATGTGTAGTCGGCATTCTCGGCAGATGCCGTGGCTCTCAGTGGGCTATACCTTGTCTTTTTCTAGATAAATTCAGGGGAGTGAATACTTTACATTATTATTTGTGCATGGAGCTTCTATGTTTTGATTTAGGTTTATATACAGAAGACAGTCAAAAATATTTTCTGTTAATTGGTCATATTTGTCTTTTGTGTCTTAAAATATATAACACCTATTTTAAAATCAGCATGGTGACTATAGTTAATAACAATGTACTTTTTATTTCCAAATGGTCAAGAGAGTAAATTTCAAATGATCTCACCATACAAAAATGTATGTTGAGTGATGAAGTGATGGATATGTTAATTAGCTTGCCTAATCATTCCATAATGCATACATATACCAGAACATAACATTGTACCCCACAAATGTATAAAATTATTATTTAATTGAAAATTAAAACATATTTTCGATTAACAGACTATTTAATGAATATGTTGTCCAAGTTTTATTTCCAATGTATTCATTTACTTGTATTTTGCATGCTATTTCCTAAACAATTACTCTTATCTTTGATCTTAAATTTACTTTGCAGGGAATGTAATGAGAAGATGGGGGCCAGAAAAGTGAAGTAACTTCAGAAACATCAAATAGAAATTTAGTGTACTTCAGGGTTAGGTCTTGAAATTTAGATTCTTGGCTACTAGTTCTGTATTTAATGTGCAAATGCATAGGGACATTGAAGAGTGACATATGGGTGATGGGAAAGTCAGCACAGCCTTGTCTGAAAAAGAAATCGGAATGGTCTTCAGAAACTGGATAGTGAATCATGTTTCATATCCACAAGAGCCGTAATTGGATGAAACTCTACATGACTACAAATATTATTTATTTCATGAATTTTGTAGATGAATAAATTTGTGGAATGTTGAATTTATATGTTGAGGGTATATTCACACCCTACTAAATTTTCTGAAAAAAAAAAAAAACAGAGAGAATATAAAATGGGAAAGCTAATGCCTGCAAAATCTTATCAATTTTATCTTGGTGTTAACAGAAAATTTAACACAGAGTATATTATAACAAAAAAAAACCTCAGCTAAATCATGTATGGAAAGTTAAATTCCCTACTTTTGCTTAATAGGCTAGGAAAGTTGTCAGTATGAATTTACCAGTAACTTCCATTACATGTTAAAAGCAGTTTTGTATTCCTTTCAACTTCCCCAGGTGTGGCCAATAGCTACTAGCATTTCCATAAAGTATAAGCACAATATCTTCATTTGTGGAGCATCCTCTGGTATATTTCTTACTCTGGTTTACCTTGAAATTTGATGAGTATATCATATAGCTTTAATAGTGAACAATAAATAAAAGTAATTATTTTCTTAATAGCATGTTATCTCTTATTTCACCTTATTCTGTGAAGCATTTCTTGGCACCATATGGTTTATTTGAGTGAACATCAATTTTAACCTGACTTAGAGTTTCTCATTGCAATATACATTTAGAAATGGGCAAGGATATTATTTGCTCTGTTCTTGTAATTTAAAAGAGTTCAGATACCAGAAAACAAAATATATATATCTGCCACTGTCCCTTGGAATCTGGCACTCAATACTGTCAAAGCATGACCTGTAACCTAAAACACCAACTCATGGGGTGACTAACAAGCAAAGTCATCTTTACATTTCTAGTCCTGTGTTTTTGAAACAAAAGAATAATGCACTCAAATATTATAAAAATTTTATGTCTGACATTGTAGACTGATGTTGGTTACAAGTATAGAAAAGTTTCATACTTTGTGCTTAGTCAAAAAACAAACAAATGGGCCGGGCACGGTGGCTCACGCCTATAATCCCAGCACTTTGGGAGGCTTAGGCGGGCAGATCACGAGGTCACGAGATTGAGACCATCCTGGCCAACATGGTGAAACCCTGTCTCTACTAAAAATACAAAAATTATCTGGGCATGGTGGCACGTGCCTGTTGTCCCAGCTACATGGGAGGCTGAGGAAGGAGAATGGCTGAACCCGGGAGGAGGAGGTTGCAGTGAGCAGAGATCACGCCACTGCACTCCAGCCTGGCAACAGAGAGAGATTCCATCTCAAACAAAACAAAACAAAACACACATAATTAACTTGTCAAATGCTGCCTCTCAGATATCGTGAACGCAAAAGATTCTTGCACAATACAGTGTCTGTGTATTTTTTTCTAAGAAAGCAAAACATGAAGTTTATTACTTTTCTTAGTATTCCAATCCCAGCTTTTAAAAGACTGCCTGAATTTACAACATTGAAAAGACATGTATAGCAGCTGATTAACAATGTTTAATATTAAATAATTTACATTACATTTCAAATTTGAATACAGTTACATCTATTAACAAGGGCAAAATATGGTATTTATTCATTTTATTAGCATCTAGGAAACATTGAATATCATAATTTTTTATTTTAAAAAATATAATATAAACCACATTACTATTTGTGCATGTGCCATGCATCTGTGTGTGTGGGTATGTGTTTGATGAGGACACTTAAAATTTGCTATTTTATCAAATTTCAAGTAGACAATGTGGTATTATTAACTATAGTCACCATGCTGTACGTTTGATCCCCAGAACATATTCATCTGATAACTGACCAGTATCTCCCTATTTTTCCCAACTCCCAGCCACTGAGAACCACTTTTTTAGTCTCTGCTTCTATGAGTTAAACTTTTTCAGATTCCACATATAAGTAAGATCATACAACATCTGTCCTCCTGGGTCTGGTTTACTGCACAGAGCTTAATGTCCTCCAGGTTCATCCATGTAGTCACAAGGACAGGATTTTTGTGTGTGTTACTGGACAATATTCAATTCTGTCTATCATCTCTCTAGCTATATATCTATCTGTCTGTCATTTTAAAATCTATTCATCTATTGATGGACACTTAGGTTGTTTCCATACCTTGGCTACTGTGATTAATGCTGCAATGAACATGTGAGTGCAGATATCTCTTTGACACTGATTAAGTGAGATTGCTACATCATATGGTGGTTTTATTTTTAGGTTTTTGAGGAACTTTCATAGTGTTTTCCATAATGTCTGTACAAATTTATATTTCCTCCAACAGTGTACAAGAGTTTCTTTCCTCTACACCATTGCCAACACTTGTTTTCTCTTTTCTTTTTGACAATAGCTATCCCAACAGGTGTGAGATGATATCTCATTGTGGTTTTAATTTGCATTTCCCTTATGATTAGTGTTGTTGAGCACATTTTCATAAAGCATTTGGGTGTTTTATGTCTTTTTTGAAAAAATATATATTGAGGTCTTTTGCTCATTTAAAAATCAAATTGTTTGGTTGTTTGCTACTAATTTACATGAGTTCTTTATATATTTTGAATATTAACTCTTTATCAAATATGCAATTTGCAAATATTTTCTCCCATTCCCTAGGTTGTCTTTTTATTTTGTTGATTGTTTCTTTTGCTCCCAGAAGCTTTTTATTTCGTAGTCCTACTTTTTTAGTTTTGCTTTTTTGCCTTTGAATTTGATGTTATATTAAAAAATAATTGTAAAGACCAGTGTCAAGGAGTTCTTTCCCTCTGTTTTCTTCTAGGAGCTCTATTATTTCAGATGTTACATTTAAGCCTTTGATTTATTTTGAGTGAATTTTGTATATGGTGTAAGACATGGGTCTAATTTTAGTATTTTGCATGTGAATATACAGTTTTCCAAATACTATTTATTGAAAAGACATGAAGATTTTCATAGAATTATTTAGTAATTCATTACTTTTTCAAACATTTGTATAAAAATTCATCTTTATTATTAAACTAATACAGATTTGCAATTCAACTATTTTAATTATAGCTTACTCTTTTTTAACTTTATTGAATATTATTAAATATTTTAAAATACTATTTAAAATATTAGAATATTTTGAATTTTTTGCTTTGTGTCATTTGCATTAATTTTAACTAAAGTATTTACATTTTCTTCTCTTTTAATGTAATTGCAATTTTTAAAGATGAGCAGTATTTAATAATATAACCATCAACTGTATTCTCATAATTAAAAGCTGAAGCATATTGTTATTCTCTCCACTAAACATAATTATTCTATTTTGGTAGAAATTTATTTTACTCATTGTATTTGTATTATTTTTGCATTATAATAGCATCAAGAGTTTGTGTAGTTTCTGGAATCACACAAGAATAGTAATCTAGTTGGAATCAACAAGTTTTATTCAGTTCAAAGAATTTATTCTAAACATCAATGTAACATCGTAATGTTTTGAATACTTTATGCATATAAACTTGGGTTGCACAGATACCTATGTAATTGTAATTGCTAGTTAAACAGTAAATATATTATTGATGATGTGATTACATTTTTCTCATTAAAAAATATGTAGAGAATTTTTAAATGGGAAATTCAAGACATACTATTGATTCAAAATTGAGTGAAGGTGTATTTAGTAGATACCAGTAAAAGTAATATAAATAAATTGCACAAGTGTCAGAAACCACTGTACCATACCACTCCTGTGGGCATTTTAGTTATGGCAAACCCTACTGAGAGTTGTATTTATGGTTACCTTGTAGGTTGTAGACAGGGCTTAGACTCACTCAAACTAAGAGCAGGCCATTCTAAATATACACTGTATTCAAAATTCTGTCATGTTTTCCAATAATTTAGAGTCCTAATAGAAAAAAATGTCCATTTATAATAACTGACAGTAAGTTTTCTTAGGTTCATTTAGATTCTCAATTTTATTTAAATTTTGTTACTTTATTAAGCATGTAATAGTTTAACTTATTTATCTTACTTAGTATATGTATATAAATATATATATTTAGTATATAATTGTTTTAACTTATTTATCTTATTTAGTATTTTTCTTGCAATATATTCTTTAATCCACTGGGTTCTGGTCTATTTGAAAAACATATGGCGAGTCAAATCTTGACATTCTTGAAGGCCATTTTCTGGAAGAATTCTGAATATGTTTTAATTTCTTTAAATTATTCCTGAAATCCAATTCCAATTGGATTAGATTTGGATTAAAATTATAATTTTTAAAGAAAACTATTAACATTCTGCAATATTAATGTTATATGTAGTGATATGAAATAAGAATAGAATTTACATTCATATGTAGAGGTTCTGACACTATCCAGTTTCTCTTGTCCTCAAGAAAGAAATCTAAACCTTCTTTTCAGTTTGTTGTAGCATTTATTTATTCTTGGCTCAAAAGCCATTACAGAATAATTTGCATATTTAGTCAATTTAATACTATAATATGTTTGCATAAATGAATAATAAAGATTTCATCATTATGTGCCCCACAAAATCATAAGAAGTTACTAAAACTGATGAGATGAGAATATTGAGGAAAGTCATGATAGATGACAGATAGGACTGCATTATTAATATTATACAATTATTCTGTCAATAAATGTTTTATGATAAACATATACTTAGAATTTATATACATAAAATTTATTGAATATACATACTAATCTCAACATTTCTATCTGTTGCTCATTCTCTCACATAATTTCAGTAGTGGCATGTAAATTTCAAATATTATTTTTAAATTATGATATATTTTTCCACATTGTACTTTGGCACCCAGTTTTATATTTGTAGGGCATTTATCAAATTGTTCTTAATATGCATTGAAACAGTTCGTTTACAGATACTATACATCAGTTTTTCTTTCACTATAGAGTTAAATGATTGTAGAGTTTCCCTTTTTTTATTTAAATTAGGATTTTTCAATACATTATTTTCAGGCTTAGAACATATTATGTATGGCATTATCTTAGCGAATGCTTTGCTTGGGTTCTCTGTTTCTTGTGAATAATTTTGATTACTATTGAGTGAAATGATACTACAAATTAATCATTTATATTCTGTAAGAAATAATTCTCATGTGTGTTGTACAAGCACATTTTAATAGTTTTCTAAATTATTATAAAAATCTGTAACAAAAATAGGTTATGTATACATATACACACACACATTCACACACATACATGTGCACACACAATATAGTGAAGAAAACCAGTGTAATGTACATCCTTATTCAAAAATAAATTTGAAAATAATAAATATGTTACCTTCAACTTTATACGTTAAATCAATTATAATCCCTAAGGAACTTTTCAATTACTGTTTTTCAGATTGATTTTTGTACTATGAGAGAAGTACCTACACACATTTTTGTAGTTTACCAAGGGGAAAAACTGCTCATTTTGTGCTTTCTGAAAATGCAAACTAAATTGTGCTACAGGAGATATAAAATTGTGTCATCTACATGTAAATTGGTTTTGCAACCTGAGGAAGGGGTGTATTTTGCATTTATTATGTTAAGATCTTATCACAGTATCAAATGGATTAGATTTTATTAAGAATAATATAAACAACTTTTTTTTATAGAAACTAAATTGAACTGAACTACACAATTACTAAGACTCATTAATTCCTTCACAATACAGTTATAAAAACAGTAAAAGTGTAATGTTTTATGAACATTAAAGTATACATTCTTGACTAATGAAGCTTTTAACCCTCTAGCTACTAAATAAAGTATGGTTTAAAAGTTCAATTATACCTTAAAACCCTTTCAAACTTGAAATAGCTAATGAAAGAAGATTGTTTTCACTGCTCTTTTGTCTAATCAGAAAGGGCATTGCCTCTGATAATTACTTTGAACGGTCTCAATATTAGAAGTCTTTAAAATACTAAGTGTAATAACTTCTTCAGACATAAGAGCAACTCACTAATTTCCTAATGCTCGAAAATACATTTCAGCTGCAGGACATCCAATACATCCAGTGAACTCTCCAATATTGCCTACCCTTGGATTGTAACGATAACCTATTCTACAAATACTTGTGATTTGGGTGATATTCAGGGGTGGCTATAGTTTAGATGTTCATTCCCTGAAGCCTCGTGTTGAAATTAGATCCCAGTGTTGGAGGCAGCATCTTAATGGGAGATGTTTGAGTGGAGCAGACTCCTCATGAATAGATTAATGCTCTACGGGGCGTGGGATGTGACTGAGTTCTTGCTCTGTTAGTTCTCAACAATGTGGTTGTTAAAAAGAGCCTGGAAACTCCCTTTTCTCTCTTGCTTCCTCTCTCACCATGTGATCTTTGCCCATGCTGGCTCCTCTTTGCCTTCCACGGGAGTGGAAGCAGCCTGAGGCCCTCACCAGATGCAGATGCCCAATCTTGAACTTTTCTAGACATCAGAATTGTGAGCCAAGTAAATCTTTCCTTTTTATAAATTACACCTCCTCATGTATTCCTTTAAAACAACATAAAACAGTCTAAGACAGAAAATTGGTACCAAGCAGTGAGACACTGATGTAAAGATACTTGAAAATGTAGAAGTGGCTTTGAAACTGGGTAATGGGCAGAGACTGGAAGAGTTTGAAGGGCTCAGAAGCAGACAAAAAAGATGAGGGAAAGTTTGGGCCTACTTTAAGATTGGTTAAGTGATTGTGACCAAAATGCTAATAGAAATGTAATCAGTAAAGGCCATGCTGATGAGATCTAAGATGGAAATGAGGAACTGATTGGGAATTGGAGCCAAGGTCACTCATGTTATGTTGTAGTAAAGAAGTTGGCTGTATCGTGTTCATGCCTTAGGGCTTTGCAGAAACCTGGACTTAAGAGGGATGATCTAAGGTACTGGCAGAAGAAGTTTCCAAGCAGTGAAGTGTTCAAAAAGTGGTATGGCTACTTTTAACCACTTACAATCAGATACAGCAAAAAAGGAATGACCTAAAGGTGGAATTTATAATTGAAAGGGAAGCAGAGAAAAACAATTTTAAAAACATGCAGCCTGTTCATGTGGTAGGAGAGAAAATAGTATTTTCAGGAGAGGAATCCAAGCATGCTGTGGAGCAACCATTTACTAAAGAAATTAGCGTGACTAAAAGGGAGTCAGGTTCTAATAGTGAAGACAATGGGAAAAAGGCCCTGAAGTCATTTCAGAAATCTTTGAGGTTGCCTCTATCATCACAGGCTTAAAGGAATAGAAGAAAGAATGGATTTGGGCACCAGGCTTGGCAAGTTTTTGCCTTGCGTCACCTTGGGATGCTGCTCCCTGCATCCTGGCCACTACAGCTTCACCCATGGCTCAAATGGCTCCACAAACACCTTAGTCCACTGCTTCAAAACACAAAGCTGTAAGCTTTGACAGTTTCCATGTGGTATTAAGTCTGCAGGTTCCCAGAATCCAGGAGTGGTGGAGGCTTGGTTGCTTCCACCTAGATTTTGGAGGATGTACTGAAAAGCCTGGGTGCCCAGAAGAAGCTTGCCACAGAGGTGGAGTCAACTCAGAGTTTCTACTAGAGAAGTGCCTAGTGGAGCTTTGGGAGTAGAGCCACCACCCTCCAGTCCCAAGAATTAGAGAATTATACAGCCATTGGAAGCCTGCACTCTCACTCTTAAAGATCACAGGCATTTGACAACAATCTGTGAGAGTAGCTACTTGGGCTGTGTCCAGCAAAGTTATTAGGTGAGGCTGACCAAGGTATCAGGAGCTCACTCTTCACACGAAGATTCCCAGGATGTAGGATGTGGAATAAAGGAAGATTTTGGAGCTTTAAGATTTAATGTCTGTCCTGCTGCGTTTGGACTTGTGTGAGGACTGAGACCCTTTGGTTTTGGACAATTTCTTCATTTTGAAAAGGAAATGTTTACCCAATGCTTGCAAAATCATTGTATCTTGAAAGTAAATAAATTTTTATTGATCCTAAAGGCTCATAGCTGAAAGGAACTTGCCTTGAATCTCAGATGAAACTTTGGACTTTAGAGTTGATGCTGGAACAAGTTAAGACTTTTGGGGACTATTGACATAGAATGATATGACATTGTGTTGTATTTTGTATGTCAGAAGGACATAAGATTTGGAGAACCAATGTCGTAAGGTGGTGTTTTGGTCAAAGAAGCAAACCTCTCATGAAGAGATTAATGCTCTTCCTGGGTAGGAGGCAGTTAATGAGACTTCTCATTCTATTAGTTCTTACAAGAGTTGATTGTTTAAAAGAAGTTGGCACCTCCTCTGTCTCTCTTGTTTCCTTTCTCACCATGAAATCTCTGCACATACCAGCTCCCTTTCACCTTCCACATGAGTGGAAGCAGTCTCAGGCTCTCACCAGATGCAGATGCCCAATATTGAACTTTTCCAAACATAAAAATTATAAGCCAATTAATTTTTTTCTTTATAAATTACTGAGCCTCATGGATTTCTTAAAAGCAACGCAAAATTGACTAAGACGGGGTAGAAGGATTTATGTTCTAGATTATTTTAAATTGATGAAATGTAACCATAGGTTTTAAAATTAATTTATTTTATGTTTAACTCTTTATTATTAGTAATGATGGTAGCACACAGTGGTTCAAAATATGCACATACCCGATTTGAATGCTTGCTTGAATTTGTTTATTTGCAAATGGTTAATAAAAGTTTAAATTTATAAAAATAAGAATCAGGAAATTAGTGTGACATTTTCTTATTAATAAACTAAGAATCTAAAGCTAAGATCTACCAAAACCATAAACAGGGATTATGTAGCAATTTAATAGCAAGGCTGGTGTTATAATGCTGAATTCATAATAACATAGTAAACCATACCCTGTACCTGAATTAGCCAATTGTCCACTAAAATTTCTGCACCCCTTTCATGTTTTCAAGATGTTGTCAAGGAGTAGCTTCTTACTACATAGGTACTGAAATCACAGAGATGTGCGCATTTGACTAATTCTAGCAAAGCAATGAAAGTGAAAGTAATGTGCCACTTCCTGGTCAAAGGTTTTAAAAACTAGATATTACTTTAAAACCCCCTTAGCATTAGTTGGATGAAGACAACAATGATGCTCTAGTGGATGAAAAAACTGTGACCCCAAATATTTCTATTTTTTTTTTTTTTGAGATGGAGTCTCGCTCTGTCGCCCAGGCTAGAGTGCAGTGGCAACATCTCAGCTCACTGCAAACTCCACCTCCCAGATTCAAGTGATTATCCCACCTCAGCCTCCTGAGTAGATTGGACTACAGGTGTGTGCCACCACACCAGGCTAATTTTTGTATTTTTTGTTAATACAGAGTTTCCCATGTTGATCAGGCTGGTCTTGAACTCCTAACTTCATGTGATCCACCTGCCTCAGCCTCTCAAAGAGCTGGGATTACAGGTGTGAGCCTCTGTGCCTGGCTGTGACCTCAAAGACTGGATCTCTGAATCACCATGTAAAGCAGCGGTCCCCAACATTTTTGGCACCAGGGACAGGTTTTATGGAAGACAATTTTTTCACAGGGGGTTGAGGGGATGGTTTGAGGATGAAACTGTTGCACCTCAGATCATCAAGCATTAGTTTGATTCTCATAAGGAGCACGCAACCTGGATCCCTCACATGCACAGTTCACAATAGGGTTTGTGCTACTCTGAGAATCTGATGTCCTTTCTGATCCAACAGGAGGCAGAACTCAGGAGGTAAAATTTGCTCTGCTCCTGCTCACCTCCTGCTGTGTGACCTAGTTCCTAACAGGCTAGAGACTGGTACTGGTCCTCCGCCTGGGGATTGGGGACCCCTGATGTAAAGGAAAATTGCCCTCTAACTTACAGCTGCAATCTTGTTATTTTGAGTGAGAAATAAAGTTTTACTGTTATGTCAGTGCAATTTGAAGGCTCATTTAATACAGTGGCTTTATAATCTAAAACAATATCTCTTCACCTGCGAAATAAGCTATTTAAATATAATACATTCCATTAGCTTTAATGATTTTAGTTTTTAACTTTTTTGTGTGTATTTTTATGAAAGATGAATGAAATTTCTATGAATTCTTAACAATTAATCTTTCTTTCCTTGGTTTCCTCTGCATCATGCCTTAAATTATATAATGAAAAACTAAAAATTAGAAATCAACATAAAGTACGTTTCATTCTGTAACATGCATTCTGAAAAAATATAGATTTAATATTTTGTTATAATTATTTTGTTAATAAGTATTTTTGTTTTAAAATTTTGGTTTTTACTAATATTAATAAAGATTTATATAATTTGGGGCCAAAAGTTGAATTCAGATATTTGATCATCATTGATATGTGATAATATATTCATAAAATATTTGACATATTAAATAAATAATGAATAATAAAAATGTATTTATAAGATATTATAAACAGATATATTATTTTTAATGAATATATTAAATTTATGCAAATTTTGATATCAAAATACAAAATTAAATATTAATATTTTATATAACTAATACGTAATAAATAATTAGATGTATTTATTGTTATATATCTAACAATAATTTATTGTTAGATAATTATTTTACTGGAATTAATAAAAGGACTGCATTGTCAAATCTAACTAACATAAACAACAACCTTACTCACTATCAAGCTTTCAAAATAATTTCAATCATACCAGCATTTAAGAATTAGACGTGAAGCTAGGAGACATCTGGGACATTGTTGAGAGCTCACAAATCTTTCCTTCTCATAGAATAATTGTTATTTGGCTCAGGTTTCCATAGAAAGTATTAAACTTGGTTTTTTTTTCAGTCACATAGCAGATATGTTTCACTTACAAAAAATATCTGTTTTATGCCTAAGATCTTCACCTAGCATCCGCAATATTTTCTGGGGACCTTTGCACATGAATCCATAAATTCCAATTATGGGTTTTTAAATTATGGATTTACCATAAGCAATTCTAATAAATTCTAATATGTAATATTCTAGTTCTTAGAATATTATATAGATAAAAATTATCTTCCTAAAAAATATGATCAACCTATTTATAGATGGAGTAGTTGTTAGTATGTTTATAGGAAGGCTATTCCTGCTTGCCTGCCTTTTTCTCCACCCCACCCCCAGGAACTTCTAAGATAAGTATGAAGAGACAGATCACAGGCTAGCCATTTTAACATATTGTATCCTCTTCTGTGATCTCAGTCATTATTATCTTGCTGGATGTTACTCAGGTATCTTTTTTATAATTTACATTTTCTACGATATCTCATACAAAAAAATAAGCCAAAAAATATTTTCAATGAACACACTAATTTGAAATTTCCAAAGAAGAATATGAATTTCCTCTACAAATCATGTTAATTGTGACCATATTCCTTGATATACTTCTCAATATTCTTCTACCAATTTGATCTTTCTTCATCAAGAAAGATCATTCTTTTTGATATTCTTCTACCAACTGATTTTTCTTTGTCATTCAGAATTATTTGAAAAATTTAATAGGTGTTAACAGACTTTGGTATGAATAATTTTAAGAATAAATTCACTTATTGGTTTCCATGAATTTTATATCAACTGGAATCTTAACTCAGTCTCCCAAAATATTTTCTCACCTTGGGAATCATCATTTGTGTAAAACTTCTTTTTATGTAATTTTGTCTAAAAACTTTTACAGGTTTTGTCACACCTTATAGCAAAATCAGAGGTATCAAGGTAGTAATTGACATGCCATACATCAGTTAAACTCACAGTACCATCCTCTCTTTCATCGTAGCAGACAAAGATGCTTTTCCACATAATAAACTTTCCTGGTATCTTGTGTGCTTAATAGAAGTTATTATTTAGTAAGTTTAGATTTCTATCTGGATAGTGAATATAACGACACTCCAGAAACTATAGTACAGATTTTTATATTTTTAGGACCATATAACTGCATTAGGAGGTTGTTCCTTTATCTCTTCAATCCCAATCAGGTGCCCGTTAGTTCATGGTACTCAAGCCATTTGAGAACAGTGGAAAAAAAATACACCGTTCAGTTACACATTCCCATGGTGTAGGCTTCTCATGGTTTTTTCACAGCTTATTTTTGTGGCTTGATTCTCTAGTATCCTGGATCATAGCCCTTTAATGGCATAGACTCCATAGTGATCAGATATCCAACAGTCTTATAGTCTGTTGTTAAATTTGTTATTGATGGGGACGGTTATTGATGGGAATGGTACTACATTTCAGTCATTATTCAATGGTCTATTTAATTGCATCTTTGATGTATCTTCATATCTACTTCCAGCTACACTACTTTAATGAAATTGAGTTTCATCAAGTATTCCTGTTTGGGTGAGCAATGATGATTTTGTTACTAAGCAATAAATGGGCTCACTTCCAGATGTGCATAGAAGTACCATGGCACCAGCTATTGAAAAAAAAATTAAAAATTATTGCAAGTTGACTAGCAAGGAGACGAGAGAAAATGCTGAAGTCTGTCTTCTTGAGCTGGAGCTGGATTGGTTTTATAAGCGTAGGTTAATCAGCCATGTTGTGAGTGGATATCACAATGAAATAATGCCAGGAGGCATGATCTGACTGGATCCTACCATGGAGAGATGCCAGGGCTCAATCTGAATTGAATCCTGAATCCTGCCATGCAGTGTTCAATTCTTAATTCAGTCCCTGCACCAAGGTCCCAGTGCTTAGGTTCTGCCCTTGAATGCTTGCTTGGTTTATCAGACATACTGTTTAAAATCAATGTAACTGCTCCACATTTGTTTTGATTAATGGTACTATGGTATATATTTTTGCATCTCTTCATTTTAATCTAACTTTAATTCTTGCATATAACATATAAGTGGGTCTTTTTTTCTCATACGTTAATATGATACCTTTGTTCTAGGTGGTATATTCAGACCACATTTAAAGCTCCTATTAATAGAGTTGGTTTAATATCTACCATGTTGGCAACTGTTTTCTGCCTGTAAATTTGTTTTTTTCTTGCTTTCCCTTTTCTAGCTTTGATGGTGTTAATTGAACATTTATATAATTAAATTTTATTTCTTCCCTTAGCATATTAATTAGTTCAAAAAATTTAGCAACTGACCCAGAGTTACAACATACATGTTTAACCAATCAAATTCCACCTTCAAACTACTATAATTTATAATGGACTATTTCCAGTTTTTCCTTAGTGTCCCATAGGATATTGTTGTTATTTATTTCATGAATTCATAACCTACCGTCACCCAATACTTTGTTATAATTTCTTTAAACAAATGGTTTTTAGGTTGGTTAGGATAACAAAAATAAAATATTTTATTTTTCATTCATTTATTATTTTTCTGATCTTTCTATTTCTATGAAGATCAAATTTATGACATATTATTTTTCTACTACTTAAATACATTTTAACATTTCTTGCATGACAGCTCTGAGTGCTAGGGTACCTTCAGTTTTTGCTTGAGAAAATCTATATTTATCTTTAACTTTTGAAGGACCTTTTCACTGTACATAAAATTCTAGATTAGTGGGGTTTTGTTTTTCAACACTTTAAATATTTCACTCTAGTCTCTTCTTGCTTATGTGGTTTCTGATGAAAAGTCTGATGTGTTTTTTTACTGCCCTCTCTTTAGGTCATCCTTTCTCTTCCTTTGGCTTCTTTCAATGTTTCCTCTTTGTTTTATGTTTTCTGTAGTTTGATTATAACATGATTAGCTTAGTATATTTTTCTATTAATGTTACTTGATGTGTTCACTGAGCTTGCTGAATCTGTGGTTTGATGCCTGTCATTAAATTGAGAAATTCCTTATGGTGTCTTCAAATGTTTACTTCAAATATTTCATCTCCCTCCCTCCCTCCTCCCTTCTTCCCTTCCTCATCTTCCCTCCCTTCCTTCCTTCCTTCTTTTTTTCTTTCTCTTCTTTCTTTCTTTCTCTTTCTTTTTCTTTCTTTTTCTTTCTTTCCTTTCTTTCTGCCTTTCTCTTTCTTTCCTTTCTGTCTTTCCTTCCTTCCTCCCTCCCTCCCTCTTTCTTTCTCCCTCCCTCCCTCCCTTTCTTTCTCTCTTTCTTTCTTTCTTTCTTTCCTTCTTTCCTTTCTGAAACAGCAAAGTATGTGTATTATACACCTATGAATTGGTCGCACAGTTTTTGAATGTTTGATTCCCTTTTTTAAATTATATTTTATTCTTTACTTTTTAATTTGGGAAGAGTATATTGATTTATTTTAGCTTCTATAGAACTTTAAACTCACAGTTTCATTTCTTCGCTGTATTCTGCCTACTGATTAGCCTAAGACAGTTGTTATTTATATTGCAATGTTTTCTATTATTTACTTTTGATTCTTAGCATTTCCTTCTCTATTCTTGAAACATGTTAATTTTTTCTATTATAATTATTAACATTTTAACCATAGCTACTTTAAATTTATTATCTGATAACTCCAAAATATGAATCTTATCTGAATCTGGTTGTAATTCTCATGGGATTCTTGAGGTGATGCTTTTCTGGCTTGAAACCTCTGTGGTCAGTGACGCCTTTGCCCTAGCTTTGCTCAGGTCCACTAGGCTCATTCCACCCACTCAGCCTAGCTGGCTGCACTCAGCTTGCAGTACCAGCCTAAGTCCCATCCCTGCCAAAGGTGACCCAGGTGCAAAGCACTGAGGGATGTGGGAACAAGCATGGGGTCCAGTTACTGCACACAGCTAGGCACCTTGGCTGCGGTGGGGTGGGCAGCTCTAGGTGCTGGCACAGGCACCAGCTCCTTTCTGGCTGCTCCTGGAATAGGAGTACTGCAAGCAGCTTCCACAGCTGGCACCAGGGAACTTGGTGGCACCCAGAAGCTTAGAAACACCAGGAACTGCATAGCCCCAAAGAGAGTGTCAAGTCCTGGCTTAGGGAGCTCTAGGTCTGGCTCTTCAAAAGGCTACAGCCCTTCTCTCTTTTTCTCCTCTCTTCTTCTTGTCACCCACACGTGGCAAGCAAGAGGCACATTTCAGCCCTGTTTGTGTTACATCACTTTTGTCCCTGTCATTTGGTAGGTCCTGAGTTCTTGCCCTGTGCCCAGGAAGAAAGTGGTATGTGGACAAGTGGAGGGTAAGCAAGGTCAAGTGAACCTTTAATTGAGTGATAGAACAGCTCAGAGGAGACCCACAGTGGGTAGCTCCTCTCTGCAGACAGGATATCCTGATGAGTGTTCAGCTTTCAGCAGAGAGGAGACCCTGGGGTTGCTAGCTCCTCTCAGCAGCTGATTTACCTGTCATTTGCTCAAGTTTGGCTGAGTCTGGGGCACTTATGGGCTTCAGAGGGGAGAAAGTGCATGCTGATTGGTGCACAGGTGGCCATAGGCAGGCTGGAAAAAGCACTGCAAGTACCTATTCCAGTCCAGGGGACTGGCAGTCCAGCCCCCAGGCTTCAGGCCCTCCCCAGCTTGAAGGTGGGTCCTAACCAAGGACCCACCCTCTTCTGTTCAGAAGCCTGTCTGCCTCCTGCTGCTGTCCATGGTGCCCAGGATGTTTATGCCAAGGGGCGCCTGCAGACCAGTACAAAGCTGCCCTCAGCACTCCCTCTGCCTCCCTTCCATGCTTGTCTGTTCCCAAAGTCTGGAGAGGGCTGAAGTGCAAGGAGGCTGGTGTGTCAACATGCCCTGAGTGTATGCACACCTGTTTGGGCTGCAACAGCACCCTGGCTGCTCAGCCCCAACCTTGGTACAAGATCAGGGTAGGTGCTGGGAGCAGGTTGCAGTCAGGCAGCAGGAGCAGGCACCTCCAAGCCTGTGGGGGTAGTGGGGGTCTTCTGGATCCTGAAGAGTGCAGATATGGCCATTCCACAGCCATGACTTGGGCAGCTGCAGCTGCACCCAGGAGGGTGGGGCTCCTGCCTGCTCCCAGACCCCAAGAGCACAGGGATGCCTGACTTCACAGCTGCAACTCGGGCTGCTGCAGTTGCATGCAGGAGGGTGAGGCTCCTGCCTCCTCCCATCAGCTCTGTGGAGCATGCAGCCCAGCCGTGATTCCCCTACTGCAGCTGGCATGTTGGCAGCAGTGTCTCCAGGTGGGCCTCTACTGCCATCGTAATGTTTCCTTTGTCTCTTAAGACTATGCTTTTTCTTTTAGCATTAATTATGGCTTGTTTGGTGAAAGCCAGATACCATGTATTATGCAATAGAAATTGAGGTAAACAGGCCTTTAGTTTGAGATTGTATGCTAATCTAACTGAACCTTAGACAGAGTTGAATCCTTGCTGTAGCTGCAGGTGCCACAGGATTCAAATCCCCTCTTAGCCCTTATTTTGTCTCCACTTTTGTCTTTAGGTTTCTCTTAGAATTTCTCCTTACATAGAGTCTGTGCCTTGATGTTCTTTCTGGTATAATCCAATATTATTTAACTGGAGCCCTATTGGTTAGGAAGTAAATTGTTGGGGAGTGGAAGCATTCTATATTCTTACATTAGATCTCTATCAGTGTTCCTAGGCTGTGTCCATAGACCGTCACAAGTCTTTGTTAGCTTTCTTTTCCTGACTCTTAAATGAGAAAAGGAGGCTATGGGGGCTAGAATGAGATAAATGTCTCTTCACAAGGTGAGATAAAAGCCTGCTGGCTGGGCACGTTGGATCATGCCTATAATCTTAGCACTTTGGGAGGCTGAGGTGGGCAGATCATCTGAAGTCAGGAGTTTGAGACCAGCCTGGCCAACATGGTGAAACCCCAAATCTACTAAAAATACAAAAAATTAGACAGATGTGTTGTTGGGTGCCTGTAATCCCAGCTACTAGGGAGGCTGAGGCAGGAGAATTGCTTGAACCCGGGAGGTGGAGGTTGCACTGAGCCAAGATCGCAAAAGTGTATTCCAGCCTGGACAACAGAGTAAGACTCCATCTCAGAAACAAAACAAAGAAAACAAAACAAAACAAAAACCTGCTAAACTCTTTTCCCTTGGAGAATAAGCCTGTGTTATGAAGAAGGATCTGATTATATTTCAGAATGTTTACTCTTCCCTTTTCTCTACCAGCACCATGAGGAGATCTCTTTAAATTCTTCATTATGAGAACTTGGTGGAGTTTCTAGAAGTAAAGCCTACTAAAGTGTATGGGCCTCCTTAAGACGGAAGTTCTTAGTAGTTCCTCGCTCTCAAAACTGTCCACACGCAGATTAGTATGGCACATCATCAAAATTACCATTTAAGTTTTTCTACCAATTGATGGCTCCACCAGGTTCTGCTTAAAGTAACCATAACTTGGCTGTGACTTCTGGATTTGGCTGTGTTTCCAGACCTTAGGGTGACATTTCTGTCCTGTGACCTGAGTTATCTAATAAGTTTAAGGAAATTTGTTGCTTTCAATGCACTTAGCTTTTTCTTTATGTAAGTATAAGAATCACTGTATCCAATATCTTTATATGTGAAAACTAAAAGAAGTCCTCATATCTATTTTTTTTTGTACACATTCACTTAACCACCCAATCCATACTTTGCGAGCAGTTTCAAGTAAACTATGTTTGAGTAATCCATTTTTATTATTCTATGAGACAACTTCTATCTTTCTCTTTACTTTCCAATTTGGGAAATGCCTATTGGCATCAGTGAAATCTGAACTTTGGAAGAAATATAAGCAGATGGGATTAACTGACAGAAAATTTTCTGTTTCAAAACTTTAAACATATCATTGGAGGTTACTTATTTTATAAGGTAAGAAAATCCTATAGTAGATTAAGAGCCCAAGTTAACACCTTCTTATAACCTCTTAAGGCTACTGGTAGATGTTCTATGTAATCAAATTGCCAGCTATATGGCAAGTCTTATACTTGGAAATTTTAGCCATAGCCACTTTCAAGCCGTCCTCACCTTTTGACATTGAATATAGTTTCTTATTTTACTATCAGTTTCATCAAGTACAAGGGGAATGTGCCGTCCGTCAGCCTATTGTGCATGGCATAAGCACCTATATATTTATATAAAATATATATACCTACATATGTATATTTTATGAATCCTGATAACTAATTCTAGGAATTGTTTTTAGACTTTTGCCTTAGAATTTTCATTTTCTTTTGAGACTGCAACTGTTTTGCTAGTTTTTGTTGGTTATTTAGTGCACTCATTTGTTCTTACTCTGAATTCCTATAGAGATTGTCTATGTAGAAAATATTAGTTGGGTAGGTATGGTGGTTCATGCCTGAAATCCCAGCACTTTGAGAGGGTGAGCTGGGGGAATTACTTGAGGCCAGGAGTTCTGAGACCAGCCTGGACAACATAAGAAGGTCTCATCTCAACAAAAAACTTAAAAATGAGCCAGGCACGGTGGCATTCACCTGTAGTCCCAGCTACTCAGGAGGCTGAGGCCAGAGAATCACTTGAGCATGGAAGTCTGAAGTTGCAGTGAGGTATGATTGT
Source organism: Gorilla gorilla gorilla (assembly GCF_029281585.2). Lineage (NCBI taxonomy): Eukaryota > Metazoa > Chordata > Mammalia > Primates > Hominidae > Gorilla > Gorilla gorilla. Next base: position 127,356,144 of record NC_073229.2, on the reverse strand, counting down.
GCCATTGCACACAGCCTGGGTAACAGAGCAAGACCTAGTCTCTAAAAAAAAGAAAAAAAAAAGAAAGAAATGAGGCCTCTATAAATAGGCTTCTAGAAATTTTAAGTGTATTTACCTAGGAAAAACAGAAAATAAAACAACTCTGCCAAAACAACAGAAAAGTAAACCCTGTATTCTAGTTGGTAAATTTGTTTTTCTTAGATATACCAATTATTAATACCAAAACCACTTTACATGTAAACTAGGTTAAACAAATATTTGAAAAAAATTTAGATACTAGATCCGGGTTTTTGCTGTTAGAGAAAGAAGTTACAAATAAGCAAAAAAAGTTGTCTCATATTAACTCTGTTGTTCATAGAGTCAAAAATCAATATGAAAAATAAAAGCTTATTTTGTTATAAACATAATAATATATATTATATAAAATAAAATTAAAAGTTTATTTTAACACGTATATCCAGATCAATTACTACAGAATAAGTATAAATATATTGGTATATATGGTCAGATCTTGGTTTCCAAGTACCATTTTCTATTAAAAGAAGCCAGACGTCTTTGGAGAGATGGCTGATTTTAGCACTGGGGAAGAGATTATATAAGACAATTCTGGAGCATCTTATCGTCCCCTCCCAAAAAAACGGATATCAAAAACATACTGGAGTAAACCTGAACTTGAAAGCCTTTCTAATGATGAAAACTGACACAATTTGAGCCACATAATCAACAATATTGCTACTGGATTTTAACACAAAGAATAAAATAAATATCCATGAGCATATACTGATAGAAATAAATGGAAAAATAAATGAGAGAGACTAATGTAATTTAATACAATTTCCAAATAACATTATAGATACCTCTTCTTCCAGAATGCTTCTCCTCCTCTTGAAGGTGTGCTTGATTTTGTGACTTGCTTTCAAAGAATAGGCAGGCTCTCAAAAACTTATATTTAAAAGGAGACATTAAATATTTTAAACTTTGCATGCCAGAGATCTCTGTGACAAATACTCAACTCTGTTATTGTAAAAATGTTTCAAAGCAGCTTAGATAAAGCATAAATTAATAGTTATGGCAATGTTTCAGTAAAAACTTCATTTACAAAAATGAATGGTAGCCCAGATTTGGCCTGTGGGTCACAGTTTTTCATCCTTTTGAATCGAGAATGGAAAAAGGAAAAAATAGTAACTTCCCCGTGGATAAACCTGTCAAACAGTACTTTAACCAAATGATGAAGATTAACATCAACAGTGACAAGGCATGTAAATATTATGTGCCTCCTGATCAGATGAAATGAGATGAGCACTCACCTTTATGGTATTCTTCCCCAAAACCCATAACCCCTGTCTAATTATGAGAAAACATCAGACAAATCCAAATGGAAGCAGACTTTACAAAAAACTGCTTTTAATCGTTCAGAACTCTCAAGGTCATGGATAACAAAGAAAGACCCAAAGATACCTCTTAAATCTCCTATTGAAATAGCTCTTTATATTTCAGTGTGAATGTATTTATATCTAATTATGAGGATTAGAATTTATAGTGGAAAGTTATTGAACAGAGAGTTGAATTTATCCCCTAAGCTAAAACCAGGGGGTCTTAAAAAGATTAAAACTGAAAAAGGTAGAACAGGATGTACTTTCCCAACACTTGGGCTAGGAGAGATTCCCAAATAGCCTCAGGTTAGTATGCAAAACTTTTTGTGACTACTTTTTGGGCACTCTTCATGTCCCAAAGTTGATACTTGAAGATTTCATGGTGATGGATAAAGTCATAGGAAATGTATGATTCAAAAATTGACTGTAAACCATCTTCTTGGTTGTATCCCCATTACCTGGATGCATAATTGAAAAAAAAATAGGTGCAAATGGAAGGCTCTGCCTTTTCCATCTTCATATGGAATGTCAACTGTCTGCTTTTTGTCCAATTTTAAATGGAGATGCTGAAGGGAGACTTCATAATATCCCATATTTACCCATAATAAACATTAAGCTACGTAGGATGCAACAAGAGATCATTGCTCTTTTTGGAAGTGGTTAATACAAGAGCAATAATTTCCATTAACTCCCTATTTAATATTTCTATTAGACTGGTGTTCTGGCCAGATTGTTCATAGAGACTAACAATATGAATAACTATTTATAGAGACTAATCACAAACTTTCAGAGATTAAACAAAATGGTTCTCCAGAGTCCCTCAGCCATGTCTGATACAATAAAGACTACACAGGAACTGAAGAAGGCCAAAGATGATTAGTAGAACACAGTATGCTGACTAATGCTTTATTCTCAATTTTTACCTTAGAATCCAGTAAGGCAAAATTTGCATTTTCTAGAAATGATAGTTAATATTTAAGGATTTCCTATAGGCATAGTGATTTTGCCTGCATACTATCTTAATCTAGTTCAGTGAGGCTTGGACTTGGACTTGCTAAATTTTAAAAGCAAGGTAATGTACTACAATGCTTATTTGATAATTCCCTAGAGGGTGAACTGAGCTATTTAGGAATTTAGTAGTCACTCATACGACCACTGAAGAGTGGATCCACATTCAATTAACTTTAAAGTACAACCCCGTCCATGATATGTTTTGTAACAACATGGGTAGAAGTAATTGGAAACATCCCTTGAACTGTGAGGAATATATTATTTCTTACAGTGCCACTAAAGAGGAAACCCAGGGACTGGTGGGACCATTTGGGTTTGGACAAAATCACATTGCCCATTTAGAAATACTGCTGGTCTCTATTCACAAACTCACCAGAAAGAAATGTGAATTTGAGTGGGACTTTGAACAGAAACAGGCAGTAAATGCTTCACAAAGGTTTACAGCTCAGGCTTTCCCACTGAGATCTTATGACCTGACTGCTCAGATGATTTTAAAAGTGACTGCAACAAGAAAGCACATCAGGAGCGTGTGGTAGAAACTGAATAATGCAACTCAGCAGAGACCACTGGGATTTTAGACTCAAAAGCTGCCTGATATGGTCATTTATTATAGTCTTTTGGAAGATAATTGCTAGCTTTTCACTAGACATTTGTAGAAATGCCCCCAACATAGAAGTATACAAAATAATCCTGAAACAGGTAATACCTGGTGTGTTTTGGGAAATGTAATAGAAATATGCAAATATAGAAGGAGCTGCTCAGCAGAACTCATTGATAAAATAGATATGTTATACTCAAGATAATCAAACATAAAGAAGATCAGGGTGAATTTACCACATACATGAACAGATTGCCTGAGGGCCATGACTTCATCCCTCTGGGGATCTCCCCACTCATTGTTCTATTTCTAAATTCTGTAATCATCTCCTGGCCAAGACAAAACAAGCTGTTCGATTCCCCAATGGGAGTCCCCAAATGGAGGTTTACTTGCTTTTTTTGAAATTGACTTTGCTGTATCCAGCAGATCATAAATCTCTGATAGAAGAAAGTTAAGTCAAATGTGCACAATGAGCAGAGCAGTGAACTATTTATTTAGGGATGGAGGAGGTATTACATTTGTATTCTCCGGATAGTTTGGATATTTGTATAATCTTGCCCCTGAGCCAACAATATTGTGGAAATGTGGAGTAGTCAGGCAAATGGGCCCAGGATAACCTGACAATAAAATATTCACATGGGGTACTGTTGTTATAGAATTTAGAGGAAGGTGAATTGCCCTGAAATCATAAAGGTAGACCTTGGAGATGGACTGCTGAGAATGTGCTGGAATTCCGAGAATATTTCATCTAGGTTTTGCTCTCCAAATGGTAGAAGCAACCAGAAATAATGTAATTAAAGTTTTGAAACTGTAAATTATCTAGCATCTTGGCCTACTTCAATATACTTTATCTGATTATGTACTTCACTGCATAATTTTATTCTATTTACCACTTTACCATTTTACTGCCACTAATGTACAAAAAATCAACACAGAAACATATGATATGGACGTATCACATTCTTTATCAGCCTAAGAACAAAAGTTAGATTAAAATTAGAATGGATAATTAGAATACCTGCTGCTTAAACAGATGGTGAAAAAACTTTGGAAAAGCTGGGTAAGTTGACGAAAAACTATATCCTCACACTAAATGAGACAGGAGATGCAGTGTATTGAGAACTTCGGTGAAAAATTTTTTGCAATGGGACAGTTGAAATAAAGTACGAGGAATGATGCAGTACATAACTTCGTGTATTACCCATCTAATAATTTTTTTCTTTTATCTTTCCTGATTTACTTTCATTGAAATCGTGGTTGTATTGCCTGTATTAGTAGAGAGAACTATCAACATACAATTGACAGTGTGTATTTATTCCTAAAGGAATTTCATTATGGCCATAAAGTCACTCCATCTAATCATAGTGGGGTTAACTAATTCCAGCCCATTTACCAAATGGAAGAGAGTTCTGTAACTCTTTTTACCTCCTGAATCCTACTACACTTTCGTAGGGACTGATGTTACTGAATATACTAATGTACTAACAGTACAACCTAGCCAAGCCAAACCAACAGCAAAAGAAAAAAAACATCAGGAATGGGAGTGAGGAATATGAATTAAACAGGTAATAAAAGGAAAATGGAAGAAATTATGAAAATAATGAAAGGGCTCACAGATGGGTTATCACCTCAGGGAAGGAGGCAATAGTGTTATTCCCAAAAGTATGTGTCACAGCAAAAAAATAATACTCGTATTTATCGCTTTCAGATCTGATGCTAACAGATGGCTAATGATGGAGGAGCAACTTCACTTATTTTATGTACAGAAAGAAAGATGGTTGGTATCTGTGCATTAAAAATCCACCAGGATAATCTGAAAGAAAGATGGGATTCAACGTCTTCTGATTATTGAACTGACCAAGAGTTGACTCAAGCTACCATGTGATTCATGAGTTATAAATTTTTTTACTATTTTATTTTTTTTTCAGGTATCCTAAGAGAACTGCCACCATTGAATTGCATGGGTAGGGGGCTGATTTGCAGCTGAGCAATTTTTTCACTGTGGATGTAAATTATGGTGACACCTGCCAAGACAAATACCTGGATATAATGGGAAAAAGAATGCTGCTATACTTGCCCAATATTTCAGAGCTTGATTTGCTTCTTCAAATATACAGGCTGCGAATGTGGAGAAATATTTATAAGAAAAGTTTTTACACAGCTTGCATGACCCCAAAGGAGTGATACAGAGGCCACATAACACTAATGATTATCTTTTGAAGCTCTCCAGGGTCACCTCATGGCACAATCAGACTGAGCTGTACTTAAGGCTAGAATATCCCTGATTGACTGTTACATGGCATACACAAAATTTTATGTGCACATGGCATATTCAAACTGTCCTGAAACCAAGGATATATAATGTCAACAGTACATGGCTGGTCCCATTGTGCTAAAATTTTAAAGCTAGCCTCAGGTGACCATGTCCAGAAAAAATTACATTCCTGGAGACTAGTCATTGTAATTAAAGATAACTTATTAATCAAATAGGGACACTCCATAGCAGGGAGGTAATTTTTTATTATGCAAACAAATATTTATCACATATTTACTATGTACTTGGCATTGCAGAAGATGTTGGGGTGGCAAAGCCATTGTTACAGAAGCTGCGATGTCCCTCCCACATCCTCAGGCCAACCACCAAGCTCGTGACATTCATTGGATCTTTCCAGGATATTGGCTACTGCTGGAAGTCAGCTTGGTACGGTAATAAAAAAATTTAAAAGGATTGGATGTGTCACCAAGTTGATAGAACAAATGGCTGATAACAATGCCTGAAGGGAGCTGCCCCCTCACCGAGGAGGGACTATTGGATACTTTGATCACTTTAGAATTTAATGTGGTAACAGAGTTGATCTGAAGCTAAAATGAGAATGTGCTTTGTCTCACAGAATGCCTGGATCTGCCTGGACTCTCAACCAAGATAAGTGCAGTGAGATTTATGATGGAGTGTTAAAGTCTGAAACTTCCCTGTCGACCTTCAATGTTAGCTTCTCTGCTGATGACTTACAATGGGCTAGCAGTTTTGCCAACCCTGTCTTGACTACTTAAAAGCCACTGAGATCTTTTACTGGCTGTTGACCCAAAGTCAAGATTTCTGCCACAGTTTTTGGTGGTTCAAGCCAGAGGTAACACCTTAGTGCAGTATATGTGCACAAAGGTTGAACCTGAAGGGATCTTGTGCTATGGGATATCTCTTAGATCTCACTTCAGACACTTGCCTGCATTCTCTGTGTCTGCACTATATCCTTCACCTTTAAATGAAAACCTTATGTGTGTACTCTGTGAAGTCTGATGAGACCTTGCAAATATGTGCACTGAGAAAAACAATACAAATGTCCCTGTGGATCAATGCTAGAAGTCTAAACTACCAGAGCACATTTATGGGGAGATGTCACTGGACAATGGCCACATTCTTGTTCTCTAATCACACTGGCACAATGGATACAATTGAACATATTTTTTCTTGTTATTGAGGAGCCTGTCCTTGAGAGGGAGCCTGTCCTTGTGGGGAAAAAGAATGTTTTATAATGATACTTGGAAGCTGATGTCACTGAAAACCTGTGCCATGATGCCTATGGTACAATTACATCAATTATATGGCTTGGCTCTGTGTCTCTACCCAAATCCCAGTGTTAGAGGAGCCTGGTGAGAGGTGATTGAATCATGGGAATGTACTTTCCCCTTGCTCTTCTTGTGATAATGAATGAGTTCTCATGAGATCTGGCTGTTGTGAAAGTGTGTAGCACTTCCCCCCACCACCGTGCCACCCACGTGATGATATGCTTGCTTCCCCTTCACCTTCCACCATGATTGTAACTTTCCTGAGGCCTCCCCAGAAGCAGAAGCTTGTACACCTCACAGAGCTGTGAGCCTATTGAACCTCTTTTCTTTATAAATTATCCAGTCTCAGGTAGTTCTCTATAGCAATGAGAGAATGGACAAATACATTGTATAAACCAATTAAAATAGACAATTTACTGAATAATACTCTCTAGCCCCATCCCTATCACTGACGATGGGTAGTACATAGAATAAGATTATTTCTTTGGGGAAGGAATGGGAAAAGATACTGTAATTTATCTGATTTATGGTGTGTTAAACATTTCTTATATCAATGTGGCTATATGGTGTAACAAGGGGCTATAGATTTATTAATAGAACAAAGTGGAAGTGAATGCCATGTAGCTAGTGATCTTCCAGGTTAGAGAAGATTTCATGTGGTTAATCTGAAGCCTTCAGTTGATTTGATAGCTATGGAAAATAGTATCCAGTGGAAAAAATAAAATTGGCCTTAGAACAACTAAGAACACAATTACATCTCTTCATCAATGCATGTATAAATTTTCAAGAAACTGTCAATGATGGAAGAAAAGAATAATTCAGTGGTTAAGAGAGCATCAAAGAATCTGTGAAGAACGAATATGGTTGCAACTAACATGTCATATAGAGGAAATTATCACTTTCTATTGGATGGCTCAAATCCAAGACATAATTAGGGATTTAGTAGCTTATTGTTTAATATAAAATATCATGTAAAACAAATTATCCATAATAGCCAAGAAATATGTGGCAAGGAGATATTAATTAAAGTCAAGTGGGTGTGGGTGGTAAGGACCTGACTCACCCTTTCATTGAAAAGAGATACCTGAAGGAATGAATAACCTGGACAAAGTACACTTGCTAACACATAAAAAAATACCAAAAAGATTATTTTCATAACATATTAATGACATTTAGTAGCATAAAATTTTAGGAGTCCCTATCTATAAAACATACATAGTGTTGTATATCTAGTGTGTTGCAAATGTTTATTAAAAACAAAAAGTAAAAACCAACCTATATGTTATGAATGTATGTGGCAGGGCTAACAGGATGATGAAAGGTCATCATTAAAACTGTGTAATTAGTGGAATCTCAAATGGAGTCAAACTAAATGGCTTTATTTGTGTCACTGTTTTTCAATGGATTGCTTAAATCTCTCATGTTAATCTGAAATAAAAAGGAATCCGAGTACAGGAGAAAAATAAATTTTGGAAACTGAATCTGGCAGTATTTTGATCCTTTAGGACAAGAGGTTTTCATCTATTTCTGAGATTTGCCTTATTATATGAATCATTCCTGAAGATTGGTGTCGCATAAGGTCAGTAATTTCCATTGAGTTTGCTTTGACAATTAAACCATTTGAATTAACACAAAATTGATGTTATGAAATGGACGTCTTAAAATTCCACTCAAGAAGAAAAATATAAATATATACTATTCAATTAAAGGCCTAAATTTATTAATAGAATTAAGTGAAAAATGAATTAGTGAGAAAATGAATTAGTACCTTAAAATATACCCACCAATGTATACACAATTACACAAAAAATAAGCAGTCTCTCTTATGGAAAATAAGACATGTTCAGCAATAAGCACAATTATAATGTAAAGCAACTTATGAAGCAATTTCAATTAAGGTAAAATTAAAACCCTTTAAAATATTAACAAACCCATTGAATCAACATTAAAATGCACACACCAACATTTAAACACATACATCACACATCATCATGCATCATTGGCTGAATATATTCTAATGGTGAAGTGAAAGTTGGTTTTACATCAGAAAATATATTAATGCAAGGCAGCATGTAAATAAGGTAAAGGAGATATAATATGATCTCATCAATAAATGTATCAAAGATCTTAAATGTCTTTAATTAATTCAACATAAGTTTTATGAAAATAACTCTAAGAAAATTAGGGATTGAAGTTTATCTACAAAAATCTAACAAACAAAAAAGTATATAAAAGAAATGAAGGGAAAAAAACCCAGCCAACTAATTATCATTAAAGGATTAAAAGTTTAACTACAAGAATAGGAATTAATCAAAGATATCCACAACTGCCACTTTGCTTTATATTATAGAGATAGCCAGAACTAGTACAATAAGGTAAGAAAAAGATAAAAATTAGTAAGGACAGGATATAAAGAAGCAAGATTGTTATGATTTAGGGATGATGGAATTATATATGTTGGAAACTAAATAGAACCTACAGAATAACTATTACCATTTCTAAAAAGAGAACACTTTGGCAAGTTTGCTGGGCATACAATCTTCATGCAGTAGTTAAATATGTCAGGAACTTAGAAAACAGAATTTAAAAAAAGTTAAATGTATCAAAATATCAACTATCTTTGAAAAATCTAGAAGAATGCTTTATTCTTGATTGACATAAACCTGAAGACGTTTTGGATTAAAATAATTATGTAACATATATAACTTAATTTATATAAATATGAATTAATTAATTTATATATAATTTGATTTATATAAAATATAGAAATATATACAGCATTACATAGTGATAGTAATATAATTTAAAATTTTCTGGATGCGGTGGCTCATGTTTATAATTCCAACACTTTGGAAGGCTGAAGTGAAAGGATTCCTTGAGGCCAAGTCTTCAAGACCAGCCTGTGCAACATGATGAGACGCTATCTCTCCAAACATATAGTTAAAAAAAAAAAATCCAGTCATGGTGACATGTGCTAGTCACCCCAGTTGCTTGAGACACTGAGACAGGAGGATCACTTGAGCCTAGAATTTCAAGACTGCAGTGAGCTGTGAGCATGCCACTGCATTCTAACCTGGATGAAAGATCAACACCCTGTGCCAAAAAATGAAATAAAAACAGATAAAAATAAAATAAAAATAAACAAGATTACACTTTGGAGAAAAACATTATGATGATACTTAAGGAATTTGAGACTCAAACTTTGCCGCCCAGTAATTTCACTTCTGATTCTGTCCTAGAGGACCATTGAACATATGAAGAAGCTGTAATTGAGCTTGTTCTGTGAACACTAATTATAAAAATAAAACATGCTAATAAAACCTATTTTCCAGTAATATAAAGACTTTCTAAATCACCTATAAAAAGGAACACTATACAGAAGTTACAATGAATATTGTAGATGTGCATGTATATGTAAATTCTAAAATTTATAATAAATATATAATTTTATAACAATAATTGCAGAACATAATGTTAAATTTTATGCAAATTTATGTATTTAATAGTTAAAATAATTTAATGTTTAAAGACCTATAAAATAATAGTATATTTTTATATGGATTAAACATATCATATATGAGAACATTATAAATACCCATAGAATGGATATACATCAACTTCGGATAATGTTTGCTTCTGGGGAGGGAAAGTGATGAATAGAAGTGCTGTGTGGTAAGGCTTTAGTAGTGTTTGTGTTATTTTACTACTTAAATTTACTGAGAGAAAGAATTAAGCATATATGTCCAAATAATTTAATTTAGTAAAGCATGTTTTTTGCATGTCATATTATATTTTGTATTTTTCATTATTTAAAATAGCTCATAATGACAAAAGGAAAAATGTCCTTACTGAATGTATGGCTGGCAAGGATAAACATCTTATATTTGTTTTTTTAAATAGATTGATTATACTGATGTATTATAGCATTATTATAAATGTATTTAGATGGCAAATCATCAAATAGCATCCCCAACAGCAAACAATTTATCTCCCTTTGTTGCTGAGATTTCCTCCAGCTCTCTGAGTTCTTGCCCTTCATAGGGCTTTTTAATGCACTTCTTTATCCTTTGATAGTCTGCGTTACTCTAATAGCATTCCCTTTATCTGCTTATTTAATTAGCATTTTTGTCCCCTGTGACTAGTTTCTGTGTTCCTCTAACCAAAGAAGTCTATTTGTCTACTGATAAATGTGCTTATAATATTATTTAGCACCTAATTGGGGCCCCCAAAACATTCCTTAAATGAAAGAGTTGAATAAATATGCATAGATTATCAGCATGATGAATGCATTAATGAAACAAGGAATAAAGTTATAAACTATGGACATTCATGTGCCCACCAAGTGTAATACTTTCTGAAGGCAAGTAGTTGCTGTCACAAACAAATTTACAGGGAATGACGAATGCAAGCACTGCAGATTAGCATGGCTGCCTCAAGTAGCACTGATAATTTAAAGTGTGTGAACAAAATTCCAGTTTCAAAACACATCAAAATACAAATTGATATGCAAGGACTTTCCTGGTCTCAACAAGATAATTCTTTACTGTGTAGCTAAGTGCTAAAACCAAGCTCAGAAATTCAATCTGTGTGATACTGAATTTCAACATCAGTTGAATTCATGGCTTTGCTGTGTCTTTTATGTGACAGTACATGTATCGCTAAGAAAAGAATGAGTATTCAACCATTATGATAACACTTTTGGAAAAAACTAATGGGGCTTAAAATATATGTGATTAAAACCTCAATATCTTTGAATCATTTTTTATGCCTTCTTAGTTTCCTAAAAAATATATTCCCTTTTTATAGTACACATTTAAAAAATTGTTCTATTGCCTTATACTTTACATTTTTGACTGTTGATCAGAATGCAAACTCAACCTAGCTAGGTAGTATAATATAAAATTAATATAAGGAAGATAGGGATTATATTCAACAAGAATTGCAAAGATTTACTAATATGCATAAATGGATAGTTGGGAAATAATCATGGGACTAGAGTTTATAGGTTTGGGGCAAAAAAATGGAGCACAATTTTGTCTTGAACTAAACATATATAAATGTGAATGAAATTCTGGTCCTTAATAATTACAATGAAAGGCCATAATGCCCATGGAATAGAGGAGGAAGAATGGCCTTTTGGTAATGTCATCCAGTTACCGACTTCTTCCTATATTTTTCTACTGATTTTTCTTAATGATTTGCAAATCATTAAGACTCAGTAGAAAAATATAGGAAGAAATGGCATTTTATACCAACAGCTTTCCTATGCTTTCTGTGGATTCTGAGTGCGAGTTGAAAGAGCTGCAAGTGAAATGGTGTTCCTGGTATCAGCAAGAGTAAGGGAAGCTTAACGTCCCCTATGCCAAATCACAAAATTGAACAATCAGATAAGAGGATAAGAGTATGTAACAAAATAAGCATCAAGGTAGCACAGAATTCAACTCTAATGTAATAATGCTTCTCATCTGCTTCATGGGCAAATGAACCATTTGCTTGCAGTGTTAAAATGTAGTTTCATGTCAAGTATGTCTGTTATATTAGTCCATTTTTATAGGAGTAATTTATAAAGAAAAGAAGTTTAATTGATTCACAGTTCCACATGACTGGGGAGACCTCAGGAAACTTAAAATCATGGCAGAAAGTGAAGGGGAAACAAGAAACATCTTACATGGTGGCAGGAGAGAGAGAGACAGAGTGAGAGGAACCACCACACACTTTTAAACTATCAGAGCTCATAAGAACTGACTCATTATTACTAGAGTAGCAAGGGAGAATTCTGCCCCCATGATCCAATAACTTCCCAGTAGGCTCCTCCTCTGACACATGGGGATTACAATTCAAGATGAGATTTGTGTGGGGACACAGAGCCAAACCATCATTCTGTCCCTGGCCCCTCCCAAATCTTATGTGCTTTTCACATCTCAAACAAAATCATACCTTCCCAACAGTCCCCCAAAGTCTTAACTCATTCCAGCATTAACTCAAAAGTACAAGTCCAAAGTCTCATCTGAGACAAGGCAAGTCCTTTTCCCCTATGAGCCTGTAAAATCAAAGACAAGTTAGTTTCTTCCAAGATACAATGAGAGTACAGGCATTGAATAAATGCTCCCACTCCTAACTGGAGACATTCACCAAAATGATTAGGATACAGGCCCATTGCAACTTTAAAACTCAGCAGGGCAGCCATTAAATCTTAAAGTTACCAAATAATCTCCTTTGACTCCATGTCTTTCATCCAGGGCATGCTGATGCAAAAGGTGGGCTCCCAAGGCTTTGGCAGCTCTGTTCCTTTGGCACTACAGAGTACAGTCTCTTTGGTGCTTTCACTGGCTGGTGTTCAGTGCCTGTGGCTTTTCCAGCTGCATGGTGCAAGTTGTCAGTGTATCTACCATTCTGGGGTCTGGGGGACAATGGCCCTCTTCTCACAGCTCCATTAGGCAGAGCCCCAGTGGAGACTCTGTGTGTGGGGTTGAACCCCACATTTCCCCTCCACACTGCCCTGGTAGAGTTTCTCCATGAGGGCTCTGCCTCTGCAACAGACTTCCGCTTGGACATCCAGGCATTTCCATACATCCTCTGAAATCTAGGCAGAGATTGCCAAACTCCTGTCTTCTGTGTGCCCACAGGCCCAACACCACATAGAAGCCACCAAAACTTGGGGCTTGCACCCAGTGAAGCAATGACCAGAACTGTACCTTGGCCCCTTTTAGCTATGGCTGGTGCTGGAGTGTCTGGGACAAAGGACGCCATGTCCCAAGGCTGCACAGAGCAGCGTGGCCCTGGGCCTGGCCCATGAAACCATTTTTTTTCCCCCTAGGCCTCAGCTACAGTGATGGGAGGGGCTGCCACGAAGATCTCTGAAATGCCCTAGGGACATTTTCTTCATTGTCTTCACTCCTCGTCACTTATGCAACCTTCTGCAGCTGGTTTTAATTTATCCCCAGAAAATGGGTTTTTATTTTCAACTACATAGTCAGGCTGCAAATTTTCCAAACTTTAATGCTCTGCTTTCCTTTTAAACATAAGTTTCAATTTCAGAGCATCTCTTTGTGAACACACATGACTGTACTCTTTTACAAATAGCCAGGTTACCTCTTGAATGCTTTGCTGCTTAACAGTGTTTTCCACCAGATACACTAAATCTTCTCTCCCAAGTTCAAAGTCCCACAGATATCTAGGACAGGGGCAAAATGCAACAGTGTCTTTGCTAAAGCATAATGAAAGTGACCTTTACTCCAGTTACCAATAAGTTCCTCATCTGCATCTGAGACTACTTCAGCCCAGACTTCATTTTCCATATATCACTATCAGCATTTTGGTCACAACCATTCAAGTCTCTAGGAAGTTCCTAACTTTCCCACATCTTTCTGTCTTCTTCTGAGCCCTCCAAACTGTTCCAACCTATGCCCATTACTCAGTTCCAAAGTTGCTTCCACATTTTCAGATACCTTTATAGCAGTGCCCCACTCTCTTGGTACCGATTTACTGTATTAGTCCATTTTCACACTGCTGTAAGGAACTACCTGAGATTGGTTAATTTATAAAGAAGAGAGGTTAGCTGACTCAAAGTTCCACATGGTTGGGGAGGCCTCAGGAAACTTATAATCATGCCAGAAGTTGAAGGGGAAGCAAGACACATCTTATATGGTTGCAGGAGAGAGAGAGGGAGAGAACTGCAACACACTTTTAAACCATCAGATCTAATAAAAAGTAACTCATTATCACAAGAAGAGCAAGGGGAAAATTCACCCCCGTGATCCAATTACATCCCACAAAGCATCTCCCTTGACATGGTAATTATAATTCGAGATGAGATTTAGGTGGGGACACAGAGCGAAACCATATAATCTAGGATCTCAGATTTTGTATTTCTAATGACTCCCAAGTGATGCCCATCTGGTTGTCCTTGGGGCCTGAGTATCAAGGTCTTATTCAAAGTTGTCTCTGTCTAAAGTTAACCAAATATAGCCTTCTGAGAAATAACACACTAAAGCTTTTCTGAGAATAGCACACCAAAGCTTTACTTGATTTATTCAATAAAAACTTTTATAAACTACCTTTTGAATCCAATAGACAAAAACACCTGACATCACTCTCCTCATGATTGCTGATATGAAGAGTTTCATATACAGTGGTCCTGACCTCATCCAATTTCAAAACCAATCGATCAGTTTATAAAGGGATGGCAGCTTGAATAAAAGGAAGGCACATTCCTTGTTATAATACCCCATATTCATAGCATTCATTTTCCTAGTCCCCCGTAGTGATGATATCCGTGGTTATTTACTGTGGAAAGAATCTTCAACTTTTTACAGACTACTAAATCTCTATTTATGTGACACTTAATCTCTACACATCCAGAAGCATCATAGGCCAGTATGCAGAGTGGCATTCAGGAATGTAGATGATTAATGTATTTTTATTTGAATTGACTTCACAGTCAGTCCACTGAGGCCCAGAACTCATCAAGTAGTTATTTCCCTTGTTCCTGAGTCTAAGATTGGGATTGCTATCCTCAGCAACTGGAACAATTCCCCCAGTACCTTTCTAACCTATAAAGTAAGAACTGTCATAGTAAGAAGACCCAACTGAAAGGTATTTTACCTTCATTTTTCTTGTCCAATGGTGCATCAAAAGCAGGAATGAATCTCTGGAGAAATGGCATAAAACAGAATCACTATCAAAGATTTGAAATCAAGTTCAGAAGCGTAATGACATAGTGTTATTATAAATTTACATAAATGGTAAATTTAATCTAATCGCTATTTTAGATGTGATATGCTTACTAGAACAAATTAACACAAACTTGACACTTATATATGCAGCTTTTATATTATGAAGGCACTTTATGCTGATTTCAAAAAGAAACATAATCAGGTAGCTTTCACTAAGAACAGTGGTATGTGTGGCTTTACAATTCTTTCTCACAAATAGATTTTTTTGCTTCAAAAAGCAAAACTTTTGCCTTTTTGCTTCAAACTAAATAAGCTATTTTCTTATGCCAGAGCAAAAAAAAAAAAAAAAAAAACCCAGAAAGAATGAGGTAGCAAAGACTCTAGATGTCTTGTTAAGATCCATGTAAAACTGATGGTAGTAGATACATTTCACCAAAATGACAAACCTTTGTCATACTAATGAGGCATCCAGGAGTCCAGACATCTAGGAACAAAATAAGGCTTGCAAACTCCAGGAAAATTTGCCCCACATTTTAGCACCTTACAATTAGGAGTGAGAAATAGCACTGGGTGAGCCACACAGCTAGTCTTCTTTCCACCAGTATACGTTACTTCATGGATATTTTCTATAACTAATACACACACACACACACAAATTAAAAGTCTGAAACATGGTATATAAAAGACTGTAAATAGAGGTACTATGGAGAATTACATCATCATGATGTGAACACTCACTCAGTATTGGCATTGAAGGGCTATAGAGAAAGAAAATCCCCCAGGAGCCAACCCTTTCGTCAGTGAATCTATGTATCAAATGCACCCTGAAAGAGAAGTGGATTGAGGTCAGCACCTCCACTTTTTGTTTGTCAGCTCCAATACTCTGGGTAGATGGGGAAGGATTATTAAGAAGCAAAAATGGATGACTTTTGAATAAGGGAAACTTTTGAGGAAGAACTTCTGTAATCAAAATCCAGAGGATATTGTTTCTTATGTGAAAGGCCCAAAATCCTTCTATAGCAGAAGTTCTTTGTAATTCCCACCAGAATGCCATAATGACTAATTCTGTAGCTGTCGAGCATCTATCTTCCAAGAGTGACCAATGACTGTTCTTGCACTCATGATCAAAGCTGCCATTGTGTCAAGAATGCAGATTATGCATGAGTTTGACAATATAAAGTTCCTCAAATAAATCCAACCTGGTGCCATTGCTACTGTGTGCTCCATTTGCCTGTGAAAGCATCTTAGTCTAAACTTCCAATAACTCACCAGTAAGAAATTAGCAGTTATCTGTTGGTAATTTACTTATAGTGACTCTATTTTAGGGAGGAATCTTTCTGTTGCAGCTTACAATTATATATGCAGAAATAGAATTTATTAGCTCATGATATTGAAAATTTCGTAGGTAGACCTATTTTCAAGTGTATCTGATTTCTCTTGCTTATGCAATGTTACCAGATATCTATACATGTTTAATCTCATAGCTCCTTGTTGATTTTATTCTCAGGCATCTATCTCTTCAAGTAGAGCTAAAAACGGTCAGTTGGCAGCTAACACAGTACTTCAAGTTGAAGACTGCTGAGAAGGTATGTGGTTCTTCCAACTATGGAATTAATTTCTATGGCAGAATTTCCTTGTTGTGTCACTTTCCCTTGAGTAAATCTCTATCCAGGGAAGTGTAATTCCTGGCTGGGCAAGCCTGGAAGGATTCACCATTGTGACAATGATGTGAGTTAACAGATTGGTAAGCCTGGCAAAAATCACTGCAGTGGGAGAGGAGCAGTTTCTAAAATAAAAATTAATAAACCAAAGATAAAATTAGAAACAAATATTAGATATAAAAGAAGTGATGATTTATTCACATTGGGGCAGAAACTCAGTCTTTATTTAGATTTTCACTCACTCTCAACTTGCTTTTTCTCTGAAATAACTTCAAGCTTACTACATGTCTTAGGTATGCCCTCATATTTTATATAATATTCCTTTTGAGCAAGAAACCGAGTTAAATGAAAATAATTAAAATAAGAAGTCAATGAAGAATTCATGATATTTTCGATGACTCTATCTTTCAGGGTAGTTGATATTATAGAACAGGAATTACGTGTTTAGATATGGTACCTTCTGCAGTTAGGATGCAGCCCTGGATGATGTAGTCAAGGAGCTGAATCAGTGATCGATGTATGATTATAATTTCCCTACCAGTTAAAGTGTGAGAGCCTGGAAAACTAGGGTTGTAGTTGTGGTTGGTGCTAATAATGATTGCACCTAACGACCACTAAATATTTTGTTTCCTTTCTGTGTATTCATTTCTGCAAAATCTAACCTTCTGCCTGCTTTGTAAATGAAGTTTTATTAGAACACAACCAGTTATTCCACTAAGGTGGAATCTAGGAATGGCATTCTAGGCCTCTCTCTAAAAGCATGAGCAAAAAAGAGTTACTTAGTTTTCTGTAGTAACTAACTACCAAGGGGAATTGAGGTTACAGGTACACATTGGAGACCAGAAAACATACTAATGGAAATCCAGAAATAAACAATTCATAAGTTTTAATTGCACACCATTATGGGTAGTGTGGTGAAATATGACTGGAACATCCGTTTGTCCACTGTATTCACACTGTATACGCACCTGCCCTTTACCCCTTAATAGCCACCCTGGTTGTCAATCTACTGTTGTGATATCACAGTGCTTGTGCTCAAGTAACCCTTTTTTTTTTTTAGTTGGAGTCTCACTCTCTCACTCTCTCACCAGGCTGGAGTGCAGTGGCATGATCTCGGCTCACTGCAAACTCCGCCTCCCAGGTTTAAGCCATTCTCCTCCCTCAGCCTCCCAAGTAGCTGGGAATACAGGCATGTGACACCATGCCCAGCTAATTTTTTTGTATTTTTAGTAGAGACAGGGTTTCACCATGTTAGCCAGGATGGTCTCGATTTCCTGACCTCGTGATCTGCCCGCCTTGGCCTCCCAAAGTGCTGGGATTACAGGTGTGAGCCACCACATCCAGCCATAACCCTTATTTTACTTGCTAATTGCCCCAGAGCACAAGAGTAGTGATGCTGGCAATTCCAATATGCCAAAGAGAAGCTGTAAAGTGCTTCCTTAAACTAAAAAAGTGAAAGTTTATCATAAGTATGTATGTATAGAAAAGAAAAAAGCATACCATATACAGAGTTTGGTACTAGCTTTAATTTCAGGTATCCACTGACAGTCTTGGAATGTATCCCCCATGAATCCAGTGGGACTACGGTACTTGAATCAAAGTAGGCACTCAATGAACATCCATTGAAGAACTAATTAAACAATGGTGATGATTCTCTTTTCATCTGTACTACTTAAATCTTCAATGAACCCCAACTTTCTCAAGCCATTCTCACTAGATCTTAAACGTGTTTCAGGGAAGTGATTTAGTATTCAGTGCTATATGACAAGATCCATTGTCTCTATTAATGTATATATAGAGAAAATAACAATTACCTCTCTACTATCAGCATAGTCTCAGATGATTCTATGTTACTAATCAATTACTTTTGGTTTGAAAGACTGCAGCTTTTCCTATCTGCTGTCATCTATCTGCCAATGTATGTTATCCTTTCTTTAGTGGGCTTTTGCTTAAAAACACTGGCGTCTTCTGATTTCCACAGTCTTAAATTTATCTGGCTGAGAGAGAATCTCTTTGTAGTAGAATTTAGTGCCTAGATGAAACAGTAGGTTGGATTATTTACTCTCTGTAATCTCTTCTTCCATCTGATAATCAGGGCTGAGCTTCATTTCTCTTTAGGTCTGGATTATTATAATTCAGATAAAGTTGTATGGAAAGGAAACAACTCTCTTGTAATCTCAGCTGTCCTCAAGAAGTGCCTTAAGGAAGATATGAATGTGAAGAAGCAAATGTTGGATATTTTGCTAAACTTGTTTCCTGGGGTAGAAGTTCTTAAAATGTAGTTTGGAGACCTCTGGGGTTCCCTGAGATTTTACAGAGGGTGTGCAACGTCAAAAGTCTTTTTATCATAATAAAGATACTATTCAGCTTTTTTTACTTTAATTCTCTCATGACTGTACAGCTGAGTTTTCTGGAAACTACATGATATATTAATTCACAAAAGATTAGATACAGAAACAAATAGAAGATTCCATATGTCTTCTATTAAGCCAGACATCACAGAAATCTGCAAAAATGGAAAACAATGTCAACATTTTTTTCTGGAAAATATTGCCACTTTTTATTAAATACTTTTAATCAATATCATTTTGATTGACAATTCATTGTGGTATATATTTAATGAGGTATAATGTGATTTTTGTGACACATGTATCAAATGTGGAATAATAAATCAAGCTAATAATCATGTACAACAAGTCAAATACCATTTTTGTAGTGAGACATTTGAAATTTGCTCTCTTAATTATTTTAAAATACATAATACATTGTTACTGGCTATAGTCACTATGCTGTGCAAGTGATTAAGATCTAAAAACCTATTTTTCTTGTCTCTCTTAAGCTTTGGGTACTCTTTGACCAACAAGTTTCCCCTTCCCTTCTTCTCCCTCCCAATTAACCTCTGGCAACTATCATTCTATAGTTCTACTAGTTCCACTTTTTAGATCCCAAATATAAGTTAGATCATGTAGTATTTGTCTTTCTCTGTCTGACTTATTTCACTTAGCCTAATGTCCTTCAGCTTTGTATTAGTCAGGGTTCTCTAGAGGGGCAGAACTAACAGGATAGATGTATATATGAAGGGGAGTTTATTAAGGAGTATTGACTCACACCATCACAAGGTGAAGTCCCACAATAGGCCAATCTGAGTCCTAAAACCTCAAAAGTAGAGAAGCCAACAGTGCAGACTTCAGTCTGTATCTGAAAGCCTGAGATCCCTAGCAGATCAATGGTGTAAGCCCAAGAGTCCAAAAGCTGAAGAACTTGGAGTCTGATGTTCAAGGACAGGAAATATCCAGCACAGAAGAAAGACAAAAACTGGAAGACTCAGCAAGTCTGCTTTTTCCACCTTCTGCCTGCTGTGTTTTTGCCATGGTGGCAGCTGATTAAATGGTGCCCACCTAGACTGAGAGTGGGTCTGCCTCTCCCAGTCCAGTGACTCAAATGTTAATCTCCTTTGGCAACACCCTCACAAACACAACCAGGAAAAATACTTTGCATCCTTCAGTCTAATCAAGTTGACACTCAATATTAACTATCATAAGTTTCATCTGTGTTGTTGCAAATAATAGATTTTTTCCTCTTTATTGAGGCTGAATAATATTCCTTTGTGTACACATACCATACCACATTTTCCTTATTCATTCATTGGGTGATAGCCACAGGTTGATTCCATGGCATAGCTATTTTGAATAATGCTGCAATAAACATGGGAGTACAAGTATCCTTTTAAAGTATTGATTTTAATTCCTTTGAAAATATTCCCAGAAGTGGGATTGCTTTTGTTAATATGTAATGTGTTTACTGTTATTTCAAATAGATTGAGATATGCATATTTGGAAAGGTTTCAGTTTTAATTTCTAAATAATAATTATCAATAGATATTATGTGCATAAACAAAAGCTCTTCGGCTCTCTTTAGCTTCCCAACAAATTTTACAACTGTGCAAAGGGGTCTAAGAAAGAAAAATAAGAGAGAGAGAAAGAGAGGGAGAAACAGAATGGCTGCCAAGGAGAGCTTGGGAATTCAAAAGAGGTGGTGTGGGAGCCTAAAAAAAAAGCATAAATTATGGTATCAGAAACCCAAGACTATCTAGCTTAAATGCTTTATAAAACAACCAACCTCAAATTTCTTATTCTGCAAGATTTTCATGTACTATATTATATTCACAAAACCTTCTTCTCCAAGCTCTTACCACCTCACATGTCTGTTTTGTCATTATACTTTTCTACTGTTGGTTCATCCTGTTTTGTTTTTCTTTTCATTTTTCTTTCTGCAAGTTTCCTTTGCCTTATTAGTAAATTAATAGTATTCTTGAAGACATGGAAGTCAGACAAATGTAGGTTAAGGCAAATTGAAATTGAAATTTTTAAAATTTCCATATTAAATTTATGGGCCATTTTTAAAATTTTCTATTTCTGACACAGCCATTATGTACTGAAAATATTCTAATTTGTATTGCTTATCATTACATTTTGCTTTAGCTTAACTAAAAACATCCTTATTTACCGTGAAAAGGCCATGCATATTATGATATCTTAAATTTAAAGTATTTCTTTAGCTAGCAGAGTGTGGGTGATCTGTTAATAAAATAAACCATTTTGGATGTATTCTTGGGGAATAAAGCACGCCTAAATCCCACATGTGATTTATCATCTATTGCTTGAATCTGGCTTATTTTAGGGAAGACAATGTGCTAATGAGATAATAATGATTTCTACATGTGTTTTGCTGAGACTAATATAAACATAATTTAAATTATATCCATAAACATTTTCAGGTTAAAAAATACATTCTATCATGTTTATTTCATCATCATCCAAATTTCTCTTTCTAACTTCCCTTGGGACTATGGTGTATTATCATAGAAATACTGCACCAACCAAAGCTCGCACAGACTTTCACAGGAAGTCTAGCAATAGCAATGCAGTGCAATCTGTATTTTCATATGCAATAACCATTAATTCCCCTCCTACATTATCATTATGTATAATGAGAGGCAGCCTCTCATTATATATGTCTCTATATATGTAAATATATGTATGGATAGATGTATTTTGTATGTGATATTGTATTATATAAAACATTATATACATACATATATATTACCCTATACTGTTTTTGGCAGAGAGTGTAATTTTCACCCTTCTTAACTCAAGATTGATAATTTACCTATTATTATTTATTCAATATTTCAATTGAGATTTCTCCTAAGGGAGAAAATACTCCTGTCATTCTTTGAAAATGTACCAAATATACTATCATTTTTCATAATTAAAAACACTTATCATAATCATATAAAGAATTCATTCAAGGTCTCTGGCAGAGCCATGCACACAACATTAATATACTTAACGCTAAGTTTGCGGTATGCAGTTGACCTTCTTGAGATTTAAGCCTATGACTGCATTTCACTATGATTTTTACGGTGAGACCAAGAGCCCCTGAAATAATCTCTTCTAGCCTCAAATTGTTCTATCACTCAAAAATGTGCCCAGAAAGGAAGAACAAACAGAAAAAAAACTCAAACACACTCCTCTGGATTGGTGTAAAGTATTAAATTATTGGTAAGTTGATATCAACCTAGCTATTGTTAAATAGAAATACATCCTTTCTTAACGGCTAAAATGTTAATGAAACATTTAGTAAAATAATTTTATAAATACAGTGGACAGTAAGGACTTTTAAGGGTGTTTTTGGTGGCTAGTGTACTTCTCTTAAAGAATTATGTCTGTGGCTTGGCGCGGTGGCTCACTCCTATAATCCCAGCACTTTGGGAGGCCGAGGCGGGCGGATCACCTTGGGTCAGGAGTTCGAGACCAGCGTGACCAACATGGAGAACTGCCATCTCTACTAAAAATACAAAATTAGCCGGGCATGGTGATGCATACCTGTAATCCTAGCAACTCGGGAGGCTGAGGTTGTGGTGAGCAAAGATCGCACCATTTCACTCCAGCCTGGGCAACAAGAGCAAAACTCCATCTCAAAAAAAAGAAAAAAATTATGTTTGTGTGTTTGTTTAAAATCTCACCACATCATGAGATAATTGGTTGAACACAATAGGCACTGACTTCATCTTACACGTTTTTGAAAATTTTAGGCCATAGTGTATAGTGAATCAGAAATAACTAAAGAATTATTGAAACTGATTCCCAGTATCAGTCATAAATGTAAACTGTTTTAGAAATAAACAACTTTTCCTTAAAATTCATGATAAGGGATGAGCTTGTGAAGATGGCAATTATTAAAAAATAGTTTTTTCAGTGTCCTAGGTGAAAATGAGCAATTATCAAGCTATAAAAAGCTATGAAACATGGGACAGAGAAAGCCAGATTTTCTTTTCTTCATCTGTATAAGGGAGGTATAAGTAATTATTTCTGACTTATTTAACAAATTATAATTACTTCAGAAAACAACGTATCAAAAGCAAAATTAATTATACTTTTTGGATTTAATTTTAATTTTAATTTTTTTTAGAGATACAGTCTTGCTGTGTCACTATGTTGCCCAGGCTGGTCTTGAACTCCTGAGCTCAAGGGATCCTCCTGACTCAATCTCTCAAGTGGCTGGGACTAAAGACGCATGCCAGCACACCCAGCCAACATTAATTCTGTTTTGATGATTAAGATGCATTGTGTAAGACGAGTGTAATTTGTAAATTGACCTTAGAAATATCTAAGTACAACTTCTAGCTTTATTGCTTAATAGCAATATGATGAGAATCAATTTCCTCATTTATAAGGGGCAAGGAATAATATCTACATTTTGTAACTTCTAAGAGTGTAACACATACACAGAATATATACATGGAAAGAGAGAGAGAAGGAAAGAGAGAGAGAGAAACTAGCATAATAGTAGTGTAGTAGCAGTGGTATAATTATTTCTTTTATTATCAGTTTCACTAAAATTTGAAATTATAATTGGCATTGTAATAAAATTGATAAAACAATAAATGGGAGTAACTATATGAAATTATCTACCACTGTTCCTACATATTATGTGCTTAATATACATTAGTTGACTTATTAGAATATTTGAAGCTTTATTTTAAGCTTTACTTTTTTAAAATGTATAATTTACATCAAATGAATAAATTGGTTCAATAGCAATGAGTAATAACAACACTGGCACCAGTAAATTTTAAGTACCTCACCTGGCTTAAGAAGAAGGATATTTCATGTCTGGTAAGCCCTGTGTACTCTTTTTATATGATATCTTCCCTATATATAATCCAGAGTTAACTTTTTTTATCCAGATAATAAAAAAATCACTCTGGATATTATCATTTTCTTCCTTTTCTTTATAGTTTTGCCTGTATTTAAACATTATGTAAATGCTATTATTCCGTGTGCATTTTTCTTAGGCTTTTTAAAACAATGAACATTGCATTTTAATAGTTCATCTATCTTGATGTATGTAGTCATAGTTCATTAGTTTTTACTATAGTATAAATATTCCATTATAAATCACAATTCATCAGTCCTTTTTCCTTGTAATATGTTTTTTCCAGTTGTTTGTTTGTTTTGTTATGATATACTCTTTCTGGTAGACATATGATGATTTATCTCATATACCTAGAAGTGACATTGCTTTTGCGACTTATAGCCTGTTTAACTTTAATAAAGAATGTCAAATTTTCGTGCAAGTAAGTGGTACCCATTTACAGGCTCCTCAGTGACGTGTACATATTTCTTTTGTTTCATATCTCACTAATGTTTTGAATTAAAAGATTGCTTATTTTCAAATATTATGAGTGTATAAGAACATATCATGAGCACTTAATATGCATTTTCTTAGGCTCAGCTCAGTATGCTTTTATATGTTGCTAATCTATTCATTTGAAATGTGTATTTTTGCCTTCTTAATTTTTTATTACTTGTTAAGTTTTAGTTTTACTCTACGTAGTTGAAATTGTGCTCTATTCAGCTTGAGATATAACTATTATTTCAATATAATTTAAGCAATTCATTGTGTAACTATAGTTGCTGTCCTCCAGTAGATCAGACTGTTAGGAAAGATCAGTTTGTTCAGGGTTTTTTTGTTTTGTTTTGTTTTGTTTTGTTTTTTGTTTTTTTTTTGGGGCGGGTTGGGGGGACAGAGTTTTGCTCTTTTTGCCCAGGCTGAAGGGCAGTGGTGCGATCTTGGCTCACCACAACCCTCCTGGGTTCAAGCAATTCTCCTGCCTCAGCCTCCCGAGTAGCTGGGATTACAGACGCCCCACACCACGCCTTGCTAATTTTGTATATTTAGTAGAGACCGGGTTTCTCCGTGTTGGTCAAGCTGGTCTCGAACTCCTGAACTCAGGTGATCTGCCTTCCTTGGCCTCCCAAAGCGCTGGAATTACAGGCGTGAGCCACCATGCCTGGCCAGATCAGTTTTATAATCTGTTTTGTTTCAGCAAGAAAGAAACAAAATAATAATTGACACTCCACAGGCATATTTGGTTTTCAAAGCTGTTTCATAAGCCTGAATCATAAACCGGACTCACATTAGCTTTAAAAGACACAACACGATCATCTAAACAAAGGGCCTGAAAAGCAGCCTGTGATAGATAAGTGACTCTTGTAACAACACACACCTACTAGAAGTGGAAGGGTACATGACAGCAAGATGGCTGCCAGGGCCAAGTGCTGAACTGACATGAGATGACACAGGGGTCCAGGCAGAATATATTCTTCTAAGGATATGCCAAAATGAAGCGTGACTTCAGATAGGTAGAAAACCCTAGGAAATAATAAAAGACCAACTTACGACTGAGGTAGTTCTCAAAAATCATACAAGTCAGAAAGAAAGTGTGACTTCAATAAATATTAGCAAGATTTGTAGCATTTGTTTGTAGAAGAAAGGTTTATTCATCTGTCTTTTCAAGCATGACTGTGTACATTATACATTTTCTGTTTCTTATTTTTTTTATTTTCCTTTTTTAAATTTCAATTGGTTTTAGTGGTGTTTGGTTACAGGAGTAAGTTTTTAGCGGTGATTTCTGAGATTTTGGTGCATATATCACCAGAGCAGTGTACACTGTACCCAATGTATAGTCTTTTATCCCTTATCTCCCTCCCAAAACATTTTATCTTTTGAGTATATAAAAATTCCTTTCCCTTTTGAGATATTTTCCGTTTATTTATAAGGCATGTTTCCTCACTGTTACGCAAAGTAACATCTACTTAAATTTATTTTAGACAAAATATTCAGTATTTCTGAAAACCATCCTGGAACACTGGTCTTATAATACTTGTTAATGATTAATCAGGTCAGTGATAAGACTGTCTTCTTTACCTGGCAGTAACAGTTTATCTTTTCAGTAAATTCATTTTCTCTTTTGGAAAATTGACAAGGAGCACGTTTACATCCCTTATGGTTAATGGCTGTTATCAGTCTAGGTTTATAGATAATGGATTTTCTTCTAAATACTCTCAAGGGTGATCTTTATTGTCAGTGTTTCCTTTGCTGTCATCTCTTGAATTTGGATATGATTGATGGAATTATACCAGTGCAGCAGTAAAATTTCCTTATGCTATTTTTAGCATGTCTAAGATTTTATCATATTATATATTGACGATATTATCAAATAAATCTGTGATATTCTACCAAAATATTCATGAAAGCTATAGAAGTATAGAAACCTACGTAACAATAGCAAAAGTAAATCTTGTAAAGTTATTTTTCACGGTATTGAATGAAATAATGCTTTCAGTATTAAAAAATGACAAAGAATGTAAAAGTTACATTTACACTATTGTTTCTTAGTTAAATATTTTTTTCATTGAGTGGAAAATGAAAGTAGAGGAGAGTGTAATCTAGTTCACTGTTTCAATCTTAATATAAACGACTTGAGAAACCATAGAGATATGTCTATTTTTTATCACTTTGTCAGTGTATTTTATTAACCAAACTTCTTGCATATATACATTATGCATGGCACAACATTATCTTTTTAATAGTAATCTCTAAGGATTCAGGCTGACAAATATTTTTTCATGGAAATCTCATGGTATAGTGTCTGCGAATTTCCAGATAAAAACATAAACCTGTAGTACAACAAATGCAATATTTCACAGGATATAAGCAGAGAAATGTTACTGAATGTAATAATAATATTATTTAGAAATAACCTCAGTGTTTTGAGAGAGGTTTATTCTAAAATACTCTAGATTAAATATATTTTAAAGTGAATCCTGAATATTCTGATTCAAATAATGTCACGTTCTTTCCTGGTATCCTGCTAGAGTGGTGCGTAGCTTTATTCACTGATTATTTTTAAAATATAACTTCTACTCTCTTCTGTGCCTGAAATGTAACAGCCTTGACATACAATATGATCAGAGGTGGATCCTTTTGATAGTGGTATTGCTGACCTCAATTTGTTTTAGCCCTAATATTTTATGTTGGGATATGCATCTGGATTTTAGTCACATTTCAGTTTGTTGAGTGGGGGAATGCAGAAATTGATACGCAGTTTCAACAACATTCTAAGTTATGATTTTTTAAAGAAAATTTAAATTTTAACTAAAAGTATATTCGTTTTCATATCACACTTTAATAAGACTGAATTTCGTGTAAAAGTTTAATAAATCCTAATTACTTTAGAAATATTATTACTTTAATTTGTGAATCAGGTTGTGAAGGCACAGGTTTGGAAATTATTCAAGCCAAAATGTAGTCATTAGCCTTGACATACCTAGTCTTACAATAACTGGAAGTACACCAAACAACCCAAGATATTATTCACAGCATGAAGATCATAACACATGACACATAACACAAAATATTATTCACAGCATGAAGATCATATGAATTAACAAGTGATATATTTACTATTATAATGAACGAGGGAATTTGAATATATGAAAAACATTAAATTTCAAGTTTTTGTATTACTGTGAAATAACATTTTAATACATCAGGGTCCATAAAAATACATTCAACTCTTCATAATGAAAAACTTCTATTTTGTATGGATTAATAAATGCACGTCACTCAAGCATTTTACTGTCGAAGAATATGCGTATAAAATAAAATCAGTTTGTAATGACAAATTATTCAAAACGTAAGCTATTGTTTCACATATGTTTCACATATCCAAAAATATGATTATGAATGATAAAGATACTATTACTCAGTTTAATACAATGTCACTTAGTCTTTATGAATGATATAATGATCTAATTTTAAATTAGGAATGTACAGTAATCTGCTTTTTATCAGGGCTATTTGTGGGTTTAATTCCTGAGCGTTTAACTTTCATATGACCTAGCATATTTTTATAACCTATTTCAAGGAAGCACGAGCTACAATTCCCACAATTCTGAAGGACGATTGGGAAGTCATTAAGCAGAATTCTTAATTATTTAAACACTGGGGGATGCCATTCAGGTCTCTACAAAACGTGTCACTCAATTTGTAAAGGCCAAATGACTGCAGATGTGACAGAACTCAGCCTTTCAGATAGACAGGGAAGAATCACAAGGTAAAAAAAATGTCCTGATAGTGTCTGTTCCAAGACTGCAATCTCTAAAGGTGAGTTCATAAATCCTGACTTGTTTCAGGTCCCTGTGCTCCATTCCCCCACCTCTGGACCTAGGTGGGGATTTTCAGAGATCTTTAGTCCATTACTTCAGGACCAACATTTTATAGTGACTGATAGAATCCGGAAGTGATGCCAGGCTGGTCAATATCTCCACTAGCCACTTTCTGTATTTTCTACTATTAAATGGAAATGAGAGGAGAAGAGGTAGAGGAAAGTACTTTTTCTTCTTTTTATCTCCAATATTTGTATTCGTATTTTTTTAAATTGACAAATTAAATTGTATGTATTTATTGTATACATCATGGAGTATATACATTATGGAATGAATAAATATAGCTAATTAATACATCCATGTAGGGTCAATGCACCTCACAGCAATAAGTTAACCATACCCTGAGAATGATCCTGTATGGAAGACACCTGAATGTGTGTCCTGAGATAGGAAATTTGAGAGTGGCCCACTTAGAGATTCGTTCCTTTTCTACAGGGAACATCTGAACCCCTGACCCCTCCCCTGGAACATAAGCTGTACAGGGGGATCAAAGCCCAGAGTTTTGGGTTGAATGAGGATTGCCAGCTGGAGGTTTTTTGTGGGGGTGGGGGTGCTAAGTAAAAATGCTGTATAAATTGCATGCTTTTTGCAAGCAGTTGAGTTTTCTTGCCCAGCCAACCACCACTGGACATTTACCCCTGTATATAAGCCCCTGAATAAAATCCTATGTCTCTTTGCTGCTATGGATCTCTTCTTCAGTCCCTTGGACCTACTGCCATCCCCACTGGAGTTGATAGGGGTTTGGCACAACAATGCCTTACCTCACTTGTTATCATTTTTTGTGATGAGAATACTTTTACATCCATTCTTAGCATTTTTGAAGATGATGTATTGCTAACTACAGTTACCATGAATATATCTCTTGAAATTGTATCTCCTATCTAACTGAAATTCTGCATCATTTGGCCAACATCTTTCCACCACCACGTTCCCAGTTCCTGGTAATCACCATACTACTCTCTACTTCTATGAGATTAGCTTTTTTAGATTCCATGAGTAAGATCATGTGATATTTATTTTTCTGTGCCTGCCTTATTTCACTTAACATAATGTCATTGAGGTTTATCCATATTGTCTCAAATGACAGAATTTCCTTCTTTTCTTATGACTGATAGTATTACATTCTGAATATATACTGCAATTGTTTTAAGTATATTTGTATCATAAAAGCAAGTTGTATTCATTAAGTTGAAACATTCTAATTTGTGTTATTTTAAAGAGGGTATAGAATTATTCTTTCTGGATCAGAAATGGAAAGTTATACTCCACAACTTTTTCTTATTTTGACGTTTGTTTGTGTATTTTGAAATATATGTTAGATTCTAAAGGCATTAAATTTAATGTATTTTTATATGTAAATGGAAGCAGAAAAGAAGGCTATAAAAGGAGCCATAGTGTCTATCCCTGCATTTGTGTAATCTTTGGCGGCTTAACTTCACAATCTAATCTCAAAAGTCATGGCTATGCACAACTGTGTGTTTGTGTATGTGTTTTTGTGGTACTTTTGCTTTTTTAGGCTATGAAATAATTAGCTTGTATTCTAGAAGTTCTAAAGTCTCCTGTGTTCTAAAATTTTATAGATCTAATAAATCTTCTTACAAGACTACTGCCAAGTGCATATAAAATCTCTTGATATTTTGCTTATAGTGACTGTTCTTTTTTGCTGCTAAATGGAACTCTGTCATGGACTCCTGTGTGTGCAGGTATGTTTATTTTATAATTTTAGTAATCATTACAAATAAAAGTTTAGTTTTACAAAGTGGTTTCAGCTATTTAGGAAAGTTTTGACATTCATTATCATGTTTTGTCATTGAGTTTAGCATCTCTTTTCAGTTGGAAACTGAGAAATGTATATAATAATGGTCCACTACCCTATGAAGGAATTCACTTTCTCTGTAAACAAATAAGATCTAATTATCACAAAAATAGAAGAATGAACACTCATAACATCGACTTAGGAGATAGGCTTTCCTAAGTCCTATCTTTTCTTTTTTAATTTGGAAGAGATACTTGCCTATTAGGTAATTGTCATTACATTGAGGGGCTGAATAGATGCTAATAAAAGCATATAGCCAGCACAAACAAGAATGATTTTATATTTTTGTATTTACTTTGTAAAGTCATGCTGCAACTCTTCTGCATTGATCTAAGATTTCCTTGAATAATCTGAAGATCTTGCTTCAGGGTTAATTGTTTACCTGTTGTCTTCAGAAAGTTATTGCTTTGGTCATTTAGCATTGTGATTGTTGCCTTTTTGTCTATTGAATTGCTGACATTTATTTCCTCCTGGAAAGTAATTGCATTTATATTAGATTTTTTTTTGACATATGGACAAAAATGGAACAAAACAGCAGGATAATGAGCATCCAATTCTAAGTTAATTTTGTCACTGTACATAATTTGTATACATGAATTCTACTATAGCATATAATTTGATCTGAGTTGAATGTCACTAAATCTAAACTATGCATCTCCTAGAAAAATATCACCCAAATTTTATCCATTTATTCACTGTAAATATGCCAATTTCTGAAGGCCATTGGGCAAATGTACAGAAATAACACAAAATTGAAATAAGTTCAGGAGTAAAATTTTAAGTTATATTATAAAATAAAACACATAGAACTGTTTCCTAGCATGGTTTGAGACATGAACAAAGGTTAAACTTATCATTAAAATTAAT